>NC_086300.1:1441250-2882500 GCF_963924245.1 Chroicocephalus ridibundus | reverse complement strand
CACGGCACGGCACGGTACAGAACGGCATGGTACGGCACAGCATGGTATGGCATGGCATGGTATGGCACGGCATGGCATGGTACAGTATGGCCTGGTACGGCCTGCTATGGCACACAATGACATGGTATGGCACAGAATAGTGTGGTACAGCACAGTATGGCACAGCCCAGCGTGGCATGGCACAGCATGGCATGGGATGGTATGGCACGGGATGGCATGGTATGGCATGGTATGGCACCGAATGGCATGGCACAGTACAGAACGGCATGGTATGGTATGGCACGGCATGGTATGGCACAGCACGGCATGGTATGGCGCAGAATGGCATTGTACAGCACAGCACAGCATGGCACATCCTGGTATGGCACAGTACGGCACAGCATGGCATGGCACGCCATGGCACGGCACAGTATGGCACGGCAGGGCATGGTATGGCACGGCAGGGCACAGCACGGCACACGACGGTGTGGCACGGTGCAGCATGGCGTGGCATCACAGGCCGTGGCACAGTGCAGGGTGGCATCCCCCGTCCCGTCCCCCCCCGCCCGGGAGGCAGAGGGTTAAGGCGGCCCCGCCGCGCTATAAATTTTGCATGGTGGGGGGGGGGCGCTGGGCGGGAGCCAGGGGCTGTCTCTAGGTAACAATAAACACCCGGGCAGGAGCAGCTGGTGCTCGACTCTCTCTGCATCACAATGCCGGAATCACGCTAATAAACCCGCCCCGCGCCCCACCGCCCCAAACGGCCACCGTCCTGCACGGCCACCGGCCGGCCACAGCGAGGGTCCGGCCATGGGGCGAGGGTCTGGCCATAGGGCAAGGGTCTGGCCATGGTGAGGGTCCGGCCATGAGGAGGGTCCAGCCATGGGGCAAGGGTCTGGCCATGGTGAGGGTCCGGCCATGAGGAGGGTGCAGCCATGGGGTAAGGGTCCAGCCATGATGAGGGTCCAGCCACAGGGAAGGTCTGGCCACAGGGCAAGGGTCTGGCCATGGTGAGGGTCTGGTCATGAGGAGGGTCCAGCCACGACAAGGGTCCATCCATGGGGCAAGGGTCCAGCCATGATGAGGGTCTGGCCATGAGGAGGGTCCAGCCATGACAAGGGTCTGGCCATAGGGCAAGGGACCAGCCATGGGGCAAGGGTCTGGCCATGATGAGGGTCCAGCCACAGGGAAGGTCTGGCCATAGGGCAAGGGTCCGGGCATGGCAAGGGTCCGGCCGTGGCAAAGGTCTGGCCGTGACGAGGGTCTGGCCATGAGCAGGGTCCAGCCATGACAAGGGACCGGCCATGGGGCGAGGGTCTGGCCATGGGGCACAGCATCCCACTGCCACTAGCAAGGGAGAAGGGACAGGGACGGTGGCACAGGCCCTCGGTCGCTCCCAGTGAAGCATCCCGGGATGCCAGAACAAAAGGTTCCGACGCCTCCAGCCGTCACCGCCGTCACCGCACGGCAAAGGGCCAAACGCCAAAGCCAGCACACGGTGGCCAATCCCCACGCGTGACGTGCCACCGGCTGTCCCCCTCACCCCGACGCAGCGGTGGCATCGGGGCCAGTGGCCCAAGCACCAGGAAGCCGGCCCAGTGCCATGGCACAGCTGAGCTGGGAACCCCCCGGGACCCCCACATCCCCCCAGCCTGTGGCCGGTGGCTTCGAGGGGCTGGGGCTGGGCCACCACCATGTTTCGCACCTCCCAGGTGCCCGGGGCTGGGCCCCCCCTGCAACATACCCCTCGCTTCTCCAGGCAGGCGGGAGGTGGCCGGGGGCTGTGGGGGGCCATGGGGGCCGTGGGGGGCCGTGGGGGTCCGGCAGCGGTGGCGGTGCCACCCCCGCAGGCTGCGGTTCGCATTCCAGCGCAGGAGGCAGCTGTGCCGCAACCCCGGCGCGGCCCCCCCAGCGCCACTAAATATTAATGCCTGCCCTACATTGCGCCGCGGCACCTGCCACGGGCGAACCCCCCCGGCCCCCCCCCGGCCCCTTGCAGGGCTGGGCAGCTGCCCCGGCCCCCCCGGGGCTGCGCCAGAAGGTGTGGGGGGGATGCGCTTCAACCAGCTGTGCCCCCCCCCGCCTCCTTCCCGGGGCTGGGTGGGAGGAACAAAGCGAGGGGGGAGCACGGTGGGGTGTGGGGGGCAGCGGGCGCCGAGAGCCCCCGTGGTGGGAGAGGCCGGGGGGCAGAGGGGCTGTGCCATGGGACAGGGCTGGGGGCTGCGCCGGGGGTCCGGGACCCCCACCCTGACCTGGGGGTCCCAGCAAGAGCAACCGGGCAGCAGGGTTGGAGCGGGGAACACGCCGCGGGGAGGGTGGCTCTGCCGGCTGGCGCGCCCCCCCCCCACCTCCACCGCCACCGCCAACTGCAGCTGAGGACGTGCCGCTCATCACACGTGTGCCAGGCGGCACTGGGAGGTGGTGGTGGGGGGGGAGGTGGCCCCGGCGCCCGCCTTGAGCCCCAGCCAAAAGTCCAGAGCCGAAAAGTAGGGGGTGATTGATGGCAGCGTTTGGCGGGTAAGCGCACCCCGCGGCCCAATCCGCCCACCTTCCCCAATTCCTCCCCTGCCCCTCTTCAGAGATCGTGTTGTCTCATGTTGGTCCCGGAGGCACCATTAATTAAAAATACATCCAATTAAATGGCAGGTGAAAGCGTGCAGGCGCAGGCCCTCCTCCGGCCCCCCCGCCTTTGCCTTGGCTCAGCTGCGCCGGCGGCGGCGGGGAGGGCGATGCGCCGGGTTGGGGTGCCGTGGTCCCCGCTGCCACCGGGTGCCTTGTCGCCATACGGGAGCCCACTGCGGTCCCCGGGGTGCAGCGGGATAAGGGGGTCACCCTGCCCGTGACCCCCTCCCTGCAGGGTGGGCAGCACGTGGGGCATGGCAAGGGGGGACCGTGGTGGGCCATGGCGAAGGGCTGGTGGGGGTGATGGTGGGGGTGATGGGAGTGAAGGGGATGAAGGGGGTGATGGGGGTGATGGGGATGAAGGGGATGATGGAGACAAAGGGGATGATGGGGGTGATGGGGATGAAGGGGGTGATGGGGGTGATGGGGGTGAAGGGGATGATGGGGGTGATGGGAGAGAAGAGAAGGATGAAGGGGGTGCTGGTGGTGATGGGGGTGATGGTGGTGACAGTGGGGATGAAGGGGATGAAGGGGGTGATGGAGACGATGAGGGAGATGGGGGCAATGGAGATGAAGGGGGAGATGGGGATGAAGGGGATGATAGGGACGAAGGGGGTGATGGGGATGAAGGAAGTGATGAGGGTGATGGGGATGAAGGGGATGATGGGGGTGATGAGGGTGATGGTGGGGGTGAAGGGGGTGACGGGGGTGATGCCAATGAGGGGAATGTCCCCAAAAATGAGTGGTGCGCAGCCCCTGCTTGGCAGAGGGGCACGGGAGCGCTGGCACGGCCATGGCCTGGGCGCGGGGACACGGGGACAGGGGTCGGAGCAAGGCCGGGTGGCCGCCAGCCACAGCCCGGCCCGGCTGCAGCGTCCCCGGGAGGTGGCACCGGGGGGTACGCGGGGGCTGGGGAACCCCCCGGGCTGCGACGGCTTCGCTTTCCCGTTAATTGGAGATGTTAATCTCGGGCGCCTTCCCGCTCCCGCTCGGGGTGCTGGCAGCAGGCACCAGCTGTGCCGCGCCGCCCGCGCCGCCTTTTTAATCAAGCTGCCGGTGCGGCGGGGCGGGGGCGCGGGGGGGCTCGCCGGGCCAGGTGGCCCCGTGGCACAGGGAGGGTGTCACCCCGCTGCCGCCCTCCCAGGGGACGAGGAAGGACCCTTCCTAAAGAACCCGCCGTGTCCAGAAAACCCCATCCATCCCCTGCGCAAAGGGCATGGCGGGGGGGGGGCACGGCCTGGCGAAATGCCACCGGCGCCCTCAAAACACGTTCCCAGCGCGGCTTCCCGGTCCCACGGGATGGAAAATGCTGGAAACCGTGGGATGGGAAGCGCTGGGGGTCACGCACACATCCTTCACCCCCAAAAAGCAATGCCACCACCCACCTCCATCCTCATCCTCCATCCTCTCTCCTCATCCTCACCCTCATCCTCCATCCTCCATCCTCATCCTCCATCCTCTCTCCTCATCCTCATCCTCATCCTCCATCCTCATCCTTCATCCTCTCTCCTCATCCTCATCCTCCATCCTCACCCTCCATCCTCTCTCCTCATCCTCATCCTCCATCCTCCATCCTCATCCTTCATCCTCTCTCCTCATCCTCATCCTCCCTCCTCATCCTTCATCCTCCCTCCTCGTCCTCCATCCTCCACCCTCATCCTCATCCTCATCCTCATCCTCCATCCTCCATCCTCCCTCCCCGGCACATCGCGGCCTCCAACACCCTCCGCATTTTTTCGGTGGTTTTATCCCCCACCCCGGTTCTTTTTCGATCCCTTTTATTATTTCCCTCCTCCCCCCCGCCATTCCCCGACAAATGCCAAGGAAAGGTGTTAACGGATTTTTGGAAGGAAACGTCTAAATTGCAAAGGGGAAAAAAAAAAAACCAAAAAAAAAACCCCAAAAAAACCCAACCCTTTAATGCCGACAGCCGGAGCAGCTGGAAGGACAAATATAGCCGGGGAGGAGGATGGGGACGCGGTGGGAGGCGGTGGCCGTGCCGAGAGCGACACCTGGTGACTGGCGTCCACGGACACGCGTGAGCGCCCGTGTGCGCTCGGACATCCTCCTCCTCCTCCTCCTCCTCCTCTTCCTCCTCCTCCTGCTCTTCCTCCACCGGTCCGTCCCCATCGGCACACTGGGAGAAGGACCGAACACGTGCCGCGATGACCACGGTTGACGGCCGGGATGCCGAGCAGACACGGAGCCCACCATGATCCCCGTGCCGGGATGAGCCGGCGCGAGGAGCAAAGGAAGGTCGTGCCGGATCCCGACGGCTCCGCTCGGAGCCAGGAATGGCGGGACCCAGCAGCCGGGAAGAGCCGCCGAGCGTAACCCAACCTGGGGCGGGGGGAAGAAGCGAGCGCCGGAGATTTACGGCACCCGGTTCCGCCGGCGCAGCTTTTCCCCCCAGCAACCCCGGCCATTTGGCATGGCAGCTGCTGCCGGGGAAGTTTCCATGGGAAAAAGAAATGAAATGGAATAAACGGCTCCGGTCACCTCGGGATGGGGCGGAAGCGTGCGAGCGGGAGGGCCGCAGGAACACGGGGCCACGTGGGGGACGGCCGCGGCCATGGTGGGGCTTTGTCTGCCCCACGGCTGGATGCGACGGAGCCCGGGCCGGCGTCGTGCCGGAGCAGGGACCCTTCTGCCATGGCACGGCGATGGCGGGAGCGGGAGGATGGATTCGGTACCCAGCCGACTGCACGGCTCCCAGCTGCCCCGCTAATAAATCAGGAGCGGGGCGGCCGGCGGGGCTGCTCGCGGGCTCGCTCCCGCTTTCAGAGGCAGAGTAAAGCGCCCGGCGCCTCGGCCGCCTCCGCCCCCCCACCTCCCCCCCCCCCCCGCCATCTGCACAGGGATATATTTTAAGACGTGTCAGCGGCAGGGATGCTAAACCAGGCTAAAGGAGAGCAAGAAAGCCGGGGCTGGAACGGCAGATGATGGCCACGCTCTGCCCAGAGGGAAGCATGGCCACGGGCTGGGGACCCCCATCACGCGGAGACCCCCGCACTGAGACCAGGAACCCCCCCCAGCCCCGGGCTCGCTCTGGGCTGCCCACCCGCCCCGGGCAGGGGCACTAGAAGCAGCAAGCACAGCTCTGGCCGAGCTCCACCAAGCAGAAAAGCTGATGCCGAAGAGCAAGTGGAGCTCCTGGAGCAGGACCGGCCACCGCCGGCGCCTTCCATGGCTCCTGCCATCCCAATCCTGCCCCTTCCCTTGCTCCGGAGCTGGGGCAAAGCCTCCTCCAGCCCCCCCGGGAGCCAGGCTGGAGCTGGGACCAGCCTGGAGAAACGCCCAAGGAAGGGAGACGGATGGATGGATGGATGGATGGATGGATGGATGGATGGATGGATGGAGACACAGACCCTCGGCCACAGCTCCCTCCCTGTGCCCTCAGGGCTAGAGCAGAACCTGTCCCCCAGGGTCCTCTCCGGAGCCCAAGGGGCTGCCAGGAGCCAGGGGAATGTTTGGAGACACAAACCCCATCCCTTCCCTTCCTCCCCCCCACCGCCCCGGCACCGTCTCCTCTCCCGGCTTCGCTCCGTCTTTCCTCCTTCCTCCCCCCACCGCAGCCGAGGCAGCGCTGGCATCGCCCACCCAGCCGGCCACCAGCACCCATGGGTGACACCCGCGGGGCTAACGAGGGCTCGGCCCCCGCTCCCCACTAGCAGAGGGCTAATTTGGGGGCTGACAGAGGTCGCAGCCTCGCAGGACTGGCGGTGCCAAGTCCCGGCCACCCTCGCCAGCCCGGCACCGGGGCCGAGCTCACTCACCAGCGGGCACCGGGGAGCGCAGGGCAAGGGGAAAAACGGTTTTTAAAAGGAAAAACACCATTACCGTGTGATTTGCAAAGCCTACAGCAAGCAGCGCGGTCGTTCAGCGCAACGGAGCAAAAGGCAATAATACAGTAACAGGAAATATTTAATTTTTCCAATCTCCACTTTCCATTTTTATAAACCGAAAAGCAAAAAAAAAAATGTTTTTTTTTTTCAATATATTACAAAATATCTGTACAGAGACAAAGGTACAACCGGAAAAAAAAAAGAAAAAAAAAGGCGCGCTCAGTCTCAAAAGGGAACTCGGGAGAGGTGTGGGAAGAGCCTTACGCGGCGCTTCGCTGCTGGGGAACTGGCCACAGCGGGTCGGCCGTCGGCCTTAAACCCAAACCCGCGGCGCGTGGAGGAAGAAAGGGGCGGGGGGGGGGGCAAGTTGCCATCGAGCCACTTCTCTGTAACCCGCACCACATTTTAAATCCTTTTAAACACATATGGTTCCCCCCCCCCAGCAAATCCTTTTGTCTTCTTCGTACAGAGATGCTTTAAGAAAAAGGAAAACAAAAAACCATAAAGTAAAGGGGAGGTGGTGGGCAAGCGGCCCCCGTGTCCTGGCCTGCCTGGTCCCCCCCCCCGCGCTGTTCCCTTCGCCCCTGAAGGGATCGAGAGCCTCTTGCTGGGACCAGTTAAGAAAAACCACTGGAGGGGGAGCGGTGGCCCCCACCGCAGCTCTGTTCGGGACACGGGAATGGTGAAAACCACCTTCCGCAGGAGCCCGGAGGCAGCCCCCGGGGTGGCCTGGCCCCGCGGGGACAGACAGCAGGTGCCATCGGCCACCACAGAGCAAGGGACAGAAGTTGGGGACGTCTGTCCTTTGCTCCGGGTTGGGACAGAGGGACAGGAGCCCACCCTCGCACACACCTTTAGGTCCTCAGCACCTTTTTCAACCCCCACTGGAAAATAAAGGGGGGCAGAAGCGTCCCCGCGGGACCGGCTGCTCCCGAGAGCCACCGCGGGGACCCAGCCCCGGCTTTGCTTTTGCCCAAACTGGGACAAAACACCCTAAACTGTGCCAACAACTGGGCACCCCAGTGCCGGGGGGACACGGGCAGCGAGAGGGGGGGGTCTGCGGTGCCGGGGTAAGGAGCCCTCGCTCCTCGGCAGGCGGTTTGGGCATCCGCCAAGTTGGAAAGAGAATAAACAGGCAGCGGCTTCCTAAGAGGCTCCAGCGCTGGAACAGGACTTTTCCTTCCGCCTTGGATGGGCTTGGGAAGAAAAGCTTGAACAACAACAACAACAACAACAACAACAAAAGCTCCACCGCAGCCCAGAGCTGGCAGCCGCGCGGTGGAAAAGAAAAAATATAGAAATTAAAAAAAAAAAAACCAAAACCCCTTCAAGAGGTGACTGGTTTATTTAGTGCAGAACTTCTCTTCCCCCCCCCACCCCCCTCTTTCCTGCACATCAGGCATGAACCGGCAATTAAAAAAAAAACCAAAACCAAAAACCAACCAACACAACCAAAACCCAACAAATTTACACTTGGAATTCTGCAAAGAGCAGCGCTCCTCGGTGCTGACTCAAGGCTACGAGAGCTGCTGCTCCCGCGGGGGCCTTGCACGGGACCAGCAGGCTGTCTATATATATATAAATATATATATATAAATATATATTTCTTTTCTCTCCCCTCCTTCCTCCCGCAGCAAAGCTGTCGGCTGCAGCCGCGGGTCCGTGTAAGGCGGGTTTTCCCCCAGCTCGAGAAGCGCCACCTATTCAGGTGCCCTTTTATTTTTTATTTATCTCTGTATAAAAAGAAATGAAATCAAATCCTGTCAGTGGCAAGAAGGTCTCTCAGCTCCCCCCCGCCTCCGCCCCAGACTCCCCCCCCGCCCCGTTTAACACTTCCGAACACTGTCGTCTCGAAAATTAAACGAAGCAGCGTACGTTTTCCATAGGAAAGGCCTACTCAGGAAAAAGCAGCTCATAAATATGTACCTTTGTTTTATTCATCTCTTTTGTTTAAGTCTCATTGAAATGGACAACATGGCAACGTTCTGCGGGAGGAGAAAATTAATCGTAAATACTTGACAACAACAAAAATATATATATATATATGCTTATAGAAATGATACAGTAACGCCTGGGAAGCCTCGAAGTACTGAGATGCTGCTGGGGGGGCCCCGGGGGGGGACCCCACCACCAGCCCCGAAGGATGCGGGTACAAAGGACACTCCTGCCTGGTGCCGTTCCCCACCAGAAGTGGGTTATTTTTTTTAATTCTTTTTTCTTTAATTCTTAAAGTGTTTTGGAAGTTACGAATGACAAAGAAACACGTACTTGGGAAGTGAGGTGTTCTCTTCGGCTCTTAAAAAAAAAAAAAAAAAAAAAAGACGACAAAATAAGAAGACGATTCCCACTGCAAAGTTACGGCAGGAGAGATACAAACCCCAAAGAGACCCTTCACAAAAGCCAACTGACTAAGGCTACCGTCAAAAAGAGAGAGGACCTGGACCCGCAGCCGCCCAGGAGGGCTCGGAGCGGAGCTTTACGGAAAAGCCGGACACTTTATGGAAAGAAAGCGCTGCCGGATAAACTGAGTACAAGCCAGTGCCACATCCTGGGGCTCCACCCCCAGGGTAAGGGATCCAGGCGCCTCCACATCAATATATTCCTTTTTTTTTTTTTTTCTTTTTTTTTTTTTCTTTTTTCCTTCCTTTTTTTTTTTTTGTTTTCCTCTTTTAAGGGAATTCGGGGGAAAAAAAAAAAAAAAACAAAAAACACACAACCCCCAAAAATCGCTTTGGGAGCCAGACTCTCCCCCAGCCCTACCTGAGCACTGCGCCGTACTTCCCCCGGGGAGAAGCAGCCGTGCCCAGCTCATGAAACAGGGTTTTGTGGTTTGTTTTTTTTTTTTTTCTTTTGTTTTGTTTTCTTTTTATTTCCTTCTTCCCACCCAGGTGGGTTTGTTTCATTCCTCCTATTTTTTTTAAACAATTCTACCCCCCACCTCCCCTCCTCTGCTGGCTCAGGGCAGAAAGCTCACCGCCACCCGCCGTGGGGTTGGTTTGTTGGTTTCTTTTTGTCACTAACCAAGCGCGAGAGGTTTTGGGCAGCCAGACACCCCCCCCACCCCCCCCCACCAAGAGGGGGACGCGCCAGCAAGCACCAGGGTGCCCGCCGGCAGCCCAGCCAGGGATACAACAGGGAGCTTCGCAGCAGCTGAAATGCGGACGAGACCTTGCTCTGGCAACAAAAAAAAAAATAAAATAAAATAAAAAAAAAAATAAAGAGTCATGTCACTAAAGGTAGAGAGGCAAGGGAGGGGAGGAGCGGCGCGGAAGGCGCGTGTCTCAGTACGGAACCCCCCTGCCCCGTCCCCCCCGCGGAGGCACTCGGCCAGGCCCCCGATACGCCTTCCCGTAGGAAGAGGTGGCCTGGGTTGGGGCACCCCAGTTGTGACCCGTTCCTGCCCCGCTGGAACCGGCCGTCCCCGCTCCCAGCTCGCCGTAGTTTTGAATTTTGGCCTCTGGATGTACCAGCGTGTTGTTGGTGTTGCTGCTCCCCTCGGCTTTGGTAAAAGATTGCCCAACCGAGTGGATGGCGACGGGGACTCTGGCGAAGCGGAGGTCCTGGTCCCCTGGAAACTGGACAGAGCCCGTGCCCTGGTAACTGCTCGTCTCCCCGAGGTGGCTCACGGAGCCCAAGAAGGTCCTGCTTTTCCCCAGAGGCTGGGCAGAGGGTTCTAGTAGCGTCTGGCCCGAATTCAGCTCCTCGGCCCCAAATCCCCCCTCTGAGCCCTCGGCGCTGTAAGTCCTGGAGGAGTGGGACCTGCCGTAGTCCGCGGCTCTGGAGGGTTGGTGTTCGTGCGTGGCGCGGCCGAGAGACTCCGCTTCTTGCTGGGAAAAGAGCTGCAGCAGCGCAGCCGTCACGGCCGGGTTCAACTCTTGGGCTGCGCTGGAGAGATCGCCTTCGGGCAGAGGCAGCGGCGGCGGCGGCCCGGGGGGCTCAGGGGGTCTCTTCTCTGGTGGGAGAATGCGAGGAGGACATGCTGTGGAAGGGTTACTTCTTTTAAACACCATCTTAAAACATCACGTGAACAGATATAAATACATTTATATGAAAAAAAAAAAAAGCAAACAGCCTACTGAGACAGTCCGCTCTCTAGGATGCGCTGGAAAAGAGGCGGAGAGTTTTAAAAGCTGACATTTGTTCCAAGATCAATGCACGTGTTCATTAATGGTCTCCCCGCACTCGCCCTGGCCCCCACGCTCCCAACCAGTCGGCAACAGCTGTCCTAACACACGGGCCCCCACGGAGGGAATTCCTGCTCCCGGATCAAATGCTAACACCGAGCGGGAGGCAGATGCAGAGCCACACGACGGCACGTGTTCCCCGAAAGCAGGGCGTCCCCCGGCCGAGGGACGCCGTGCCCCACTGCGCCGGGAGCAGGGCCAATGCCCACTGACGGAGCGTGGCCCTGACGTATTGCTTCAGAAATAACACAAAACCAACCCCCAACCCCACACGTACCAGATCCTGACTGCGCCCACGACAGAGCGAAGAGCGGGGGTTCACCCTCTTGTGTCCCCTTTGTTCTGATTTATGACCTTTTTTCATGACAACGTACATTTGTCAGATGTACAATGACAAAGTACACTTCCAGGGCACAAGCCCAAAACAATCTCAAGCCACAAATATCTGCACGCAACGTACAGGCTGTCCTGGAGCATGAGGAAGTGATTTTGTCTCCCTGACCCACCCCCAAATCAGACCTGAAGTCACAAGGATTGGTTTCCAAAGGACCCCTCCTAGCAAGGACAAAAGCACCCTTGGCGCCCCCCCACCATCACCACGCTCTCCCTACTGGGTGTTCCTGCTTCTGAGGCAGGAGGAAGAACGAAGCCCGGCCGGGCGGTGGGACGGGGAGAGAAGTGACACCGCAGGGGGGAGGACGCAGCTCCCCGCGGGACCCGACCTGCTCCCGGCTCCGCTCACAAAACCCGTCCTGACTCCTGCCGAGCAACACGACTGCACTGACTCCATCTCGCTTGCCCACAAGAGGATGGGGATTAAAGTCATTGCTGGCGATGACGTAAGAGGCCACGAACGCCTGGTTTCAATCAGATCCTCAAATCATTTGCAAAACTGGTTATTAAAAAGGTCAAACTTTATTGTGAGAACCAGTAGTCTTCCAGGACCACCCCTCCACCCGTATCAGTCAGTCCACTTTAAAACTAGATCGTATTTAAATCCAGAAAACAATCTTCAGGTAATTTTAAAACCCAAGCCGATCTGGGGACAGCATATCATTTAAAATAATTATAAACAGAGAACAATGTTATTTAATCGAATCTGCTCTACAATAACCTAGTTATCTTCCAGTACTAGGGCAAAAAAAAAAAAAAAAAAAAAAAAGGAAAAAAAAGCACGATCACAACTGGCTCGTGGTGGGCGGGTGTGTTGAAGGCACGAGAACACAGCACGTTCAGCTACATTGCAGAGGAGTTGGGTATCGGGCCAAAAGAGGCTCCCTGGAGAGTCTGAGACATACTCAGGAGGCGCTTCTAGAATTTGGTGAGGTCGTCACAGGATGTTGCTAATAATTCAAAAAATCAACAGAAACAAAAAAGACATGGAGACATTTACACTCACCTCTGGAAAGGAAATCCGAGAGTTCACCGATACAATCAAGGTCTTTTAAACATGCCTCTTACTTGCTCTGCAAGGACCAGCCCTTCGGCTCAACTTCAGAAGTTGCTGAATTTCAGGACTCATAGAAGTCAACGCTACGTATAACCAGGCCCAGCCAAGCCAGATGCACGAGTTTCTTACGTACACAACTGCCACCATTCCTCCCCTCCAGCACTCTCCAGTATTTCAGCTCTCATGTTCTTTAAAAATCAGCTTTGCATTTATTTTGGGGTTGCTTTTTTTTTTTTTTTTTTTTGAGAGGGCTGGAAGGGAACGGTGAAAAAGAAAGCTGGGACAAACAATAAGACGGGAAAACCTGCAGAGATCCAATGTCCTGTGCAAAACCACTACCTGCGTGTGTAAGCTGATTTCTGCAGGAGGTTAAAGGAAGAACTGACCCCCCCCAAGTCCCCTTTCATTTTTGGGGAAAAAAAAAACACCAAACCATTTAATCTTCACTGACCCATTCGCAGTGGAGCACTACTGGATTTTATATGCTTTGGAGATGCGAAGCAGAGTAGTATTTTTGCGTTTTGGCTTTTTGCAGTTGTTAAAACCTCCTGAGCAGTCCAGCACTTACCGCAGGGAGTGGGTCAGTGTCTTTCTCAGTCTTGAAATCAGAGACTCGACCACATTTCCAGCACCTTTCCTCCTCCTCCCATCCTCACCCCCTGCCACCCTGTCTCCACGCTCAAGTGTCTCGGATCCTCCTGGCCGCAGTTAAACTAGAGGCACTCACAGGGAATATTTTAATTGTTCAAACAAGTGCACGGCATCCAAGATGCACAAGTCACGACTATTTACCTGTACTTTCTTCCGGATGCATTGTAGGGGTTTTCCTTGGCCCCCGCTGCTCGCTGCTCTTCTCCCCGTTGCTCTCCTCCAGGGTTAGAACAGGCTCCTGGCTCTTCATCAGCTGACTCAGCAGAACGGCCAGCACGTTCTGCATATCTCCCTGAGCGCTGGCTGCTTCTGGAGTCGCCGGCTCCTCCGGTAGCTGGGCCTCTGCGGGTGGCTCTTCGACGGGTTCCTCCGCTGCTGCCGCTGCCTGAGACTCGTGCTGCTGAGTTGTGGCTTCCGTCAGAGCGTTGATGGACTGGTTGAGAGCCTCCAGCTGCTGCTGCATCTCTGGGTTAGAGTGTACATTCAACAGCTGGGCCATCTGCGGGACGCTCAGATCAGTCTGGCTCTGCAGCAAGTTCAGTAAAACCGCTAGTTCGCTCTGATTCAGCTGCTGGGTGATTTCTCCAAGGCCTGCAGGAAACACAAGCAGCGTCACAGAAGGTTAGGCGAGGCTACATGACGCTGGGTTTGTATTTGTGACACTGCACGTACCAACGAACACCTCTCCTCCGTGTCCCTGGGTCGGGGGAAGGCACGGAGGCTCCAGGAGGAGGATTCCAGGATAGTTTGCTCACATTTCCACCATCCGCTTGCCCCCTCCAGACTGCGATGAGCTCTGAACAGCACTGCAGCAGCACCCCGTGGCACTGCGCACACACTGCACCCACCCAGGGCCTGGAGCTGCTCTGGCAGCCGCAGAGGGAAGCTTCTTCACTGCCCCCTCAAATCTACCAAGGCAACCGCTTCTAAAATCAGCTCAGTTGAGCCAAACCTCCCCATTCCTCGGGTCGCCAACCAAGGGCGCCCCAAGAATCAGGCTGGTGAGCAAGCAGACCACCAGTTACGCCAGCAAGTCTAGGGACGCGTGACAAAGACTGGAAACCCTTAGCCCACTCCCATGGGAATGGGAGCAGCAGGTCCGGCAGCAGCGCAGCCCCTCCCAGGTCTCCGCTGCACTCCGCGGATAAAAGCACTCCCTCCTGCCCTGGAAAGCAGGTTTCCCAGGATGGAGCTAAACTGCTGTTCGGGACAGAGGAAGGGTGTGTTCCACTGACGCAGCAGAAGAAATTAGGTCAAGCAGAAGGTAATTCCTCGCTGAAAGCTGGCC
Organism: Chroicocephalus ridibundus; assembly: GCF_963924245.1. Classification (NCBI taxonomy): domain Eukaryota; kingdom Metazoa; phylum Chordata; class Aves; order Charadriiformes; family Laridae; genus Chroicocephalus; species Chroicocephalus ridibundus. The sequence continues at coordinate 2,868,481 of NC_086300.1, read as the reverse complement.
TGGGATCACAGGGGACTCTGCCCTGACCCGCAAGTATCCAGGTTAGTCTAAAATCCAACCCTTGAGTGACATCACCTCCCTTCGCAGCACGCTGGAGCAGAGCCTTCTGAGTGACAAGTGACAAGGCTGCCCCTTCACACTGACACTGACTTCGTTAAGTCAAACTTTTTGGGAAGAAGGGTGCAAAGGTCTAGTTTTAGAAGCTTAAAATGAAGGTCCCCTTACTGGTAGGGAACTAAGAACGCGACACTCCCTTTTCTCAGCTGTTTGTTAATCCAGCCACCACCTTTTGTCCATCTGCCATGTTTCATTGAACACATGGATCCTACGTTCCCTGGAGCAAGAACTGTCTTCCTTGTTACTTGTCAGTACAACATTTGACACAAAAGAAGCTTTAGCCCATATCTGGGTTTTTATAAGGCTTCTAGAGAACAATCAGCATGGTGTGGGCAGCTTTGTCTATCTCTACATTTCCAGGGATCAAAATATCTCCCTTCCAACTATTTTCTAGACACCGGGAAGTTGCTCGCAGTTTTGGAAACAGTGCACAAGTCTTGGTCCTGCAAATCTTTATGACCAAGGGATCTTTCCTGCAACAAAGCAAGTGCAACGATGTACACTTTTGCCCACCAGTCTGTTACATCCTATGCCTAATCTTTATTAATTTGATCAACAAGATCAAACTTCGGCTCATTCGCACACCCATTACACGGCTGCACCTTCCAGCCTACTATCTGTTACTTCGCTAGCTTAAGTGACTCAAGGACTCCTTTGATCATTCTGTGAAAGCACGTTTCAGAACCAATAATATAACTCATAGAACAAATTAACAGTCAGCTCATCAGTGAGCGACTTCTGAAGACCTGCCAGAATGCTCTGCAGCCAACAGTTTTCACAGTAGAGGGGGAAAAATAAAAAAAAAAATCAGGATAGGAAGATTCTGGAATGCCCTTTCTGTCGAAATAAAAGTGAAAGAACCAGACTGGCTTGAAAATGGACAGAAGCCTCCCACAGCTGGACCAGAGAGGTAACGTGTCAGGAGAAGCCTTTTACAGACCAGACTGGGCACTGACCTACTGCATCTCCAACACCAGGCTCTGGTTTGAGCTGGGCAGGCTGTGGGTGCACAGGACTGCTGTTGTTTTTGACAGTGTCTGTGCTTGTAACAGAGGTAGTTTCTTTCCGAGAAACTTTTGATAATGGTGGCTCCTCCACTGCAATCCCGCTTTGCCGCTGCCGTCGGCGTTTCTTGCTCCACAGCTCGTGGCAATCCTGCCAGTGGGGAAGGCTGGAAGAGAACAACACTTGGCGGTTAAGACACATGGCAAGAAAACCCGTTTAATCCTCAAAGACCACTGAAAGTCATTAGTGCCACAGGAGAAGCACAGGTGTTCCTCTGACTGCAACCATACTATTAAACCAAGAAGCGGCAAGTCCTAGGACCGGGAAAGGCAGTGTAATTGTTGAATTGTGAATTGCCATAATGGCGAATCACTTAATTTGCACTGGGATCTCACCCTTGCATGGGCTGGGTTAGCTACAATGCACACGAGCCCCAACGAACACAAGTCCACCAAGCTTCTGGTGGCTTTAAGAAAGCAGCTGCCTTTAGTAACTCTGAATGAAACAGGAATCTCAAAAGCTACTGCCATACCTGCATGCAAAGCAGCTACAGCAGTTTTATAATCTGCTTGGAGTGGGAGCAAAGAGCTGCAGACAGTGCCACTCCGCTCAACAGCCACTCTTCTAGTCAATTAACAAGCAGCATAAATGAGTCCTGGCCAGTCCTCCGTGGCACAGAGGACAGGGATACGCCACATGCTACTCTTACCTATCCTCCAACAGAGGTTTACAGCACCTTGTAAGCATTAAACTGAGCTTTATAAAGCCAGCAGAAAACCAACAGCACAGGAAGAGCTGTTTGCTCAGCCGCATGACAAAATGCAAGGGCAGATTCGAGAAAAAAAAAACCCAGAAATAACAACAAAATTCTGACTGCAAAAACCCAGGGCCAAGCCAGTGGCTCCTTCCCAAAGCTCATTAGCAGAGAGCCCACTGCGGTGGAAGATGCCAGCTGGAACTTACTCTGGAGGTGCCATTTTGCTGAGGTCAACATCCTTAAGGAAGTCGCTCTGCAGGGCCTGTTCCGCCGTGCAGCGCTTGCCGGGGTCCAGCGTCAGCATGTGGTCCAGCAGGTCGAGAGCAGACGAAGGAATGCTGCGCAGAGAGTTGGAAACACGGCTGAGTTAAGGGGCTGATCTGAGCATGGGGAGAAGCCTACTTTCAGAGAGACACCTCAGGCCCAAGAGAAAACCCTGCAGTCAAAAATTTATTACTAAGCGATGCAGCAGCTCAAAGACATCAACAGAGCATCAGATATACGGTACTGTCAGTCTAATTTTTGCCATTTATGAAGAGCAACTCTACTACAAATCCCACCAGAGTTATACACTCTCCACAGAGAGCGCGTCTCTGCTGTCAGACAGCCTCAGCACCGTGAGAACCCCGCTGTCAGGTGTGCTTTCCAGGTGCAGACCCTAGCTAGAGGTGTCATGAACGTGCAGAGGCAGGGAACCCCTCCAGAAGGCACCTGCGACAGATCAGATATTTAGAAAGGGGACCATGACCCTATTCCAGCCTTCCCCAGATGGGAGAAGCCCTCCTGGAGGGCAGAAGGCAAGAAGGGGAAAGCGCTGCTTTACCCTGCCAAGTAGACTAGAGCCAAAGGATAGAAGATGAGTCGCACCATGTAACAGAAGGCCATAACCCCCACGCAGCCACTTATCCTCTCTTCTAACAAAACTCACAAGGAGAACTCCTCACGCAGGCGCCTTCGGTATTGCTTCTTCGGTTTCATAGTGTTGAAGTAGGGCAACTTGATGACGTCCGGCCACACCGCTGGACACGGGCTCCCACAGAGCCGGCTGCGAGCCAGAAAAGCAGAATAGGATCAGCAGGTGAAACACAGCTAGGAGGAGAAGAGCCACCAACCCGACTGAAAACATTTCCTTTCTCAGCAACTTAGTGTACTGATAACCTAGGTCCAGGCACATTTCAGAAGACTAGACAGCCCTCAGGTTAAAAAGGTGGTATCGGTAAGAGGAAAAATACTTATCTTGAGTTTATAAACCATCCAACACAACGAATTTTAAGTGCGAGATGTAATTTAGGTTCATTATTTTTGCACTCAACCAACAGCAGCAAAGTTTATTGAGGGTACATAACATTAGCAGCTACACAGGACGGTAGCCGTGGACACGGAGATGCCAAACTATTCACATTTGCAGTTACAGCCATTTGTTCGTCCTATTTTGCAGGCAGATTAGAGAAAGAGGGCTCTTATAGCGCAGAGACTGTGTGCATGAGCAGTTTCTGCAGTACCTCTTCTCATAGGCATGCATGTGCAATGCTTTACCTGATTAATTCAAGCTGAGCCAGTTCCAGATTGGCTTGAAAAATAGGCTTCTTTGTAAACAGTTCCCCGAGGATACAGCTGGAAAGAGGAAAAGCAAGAGGTCATGACAGCAAACCCTTGGGATGATCGTTTGAACACTGCAGCATTTCTGTTCAGAAGCAGGTTTGCCTGAGGAGAGTTATTTGCATCAGGGCTTGTAGTTGAGAACTGACAAACTAACCTACGTGTACAGAGTCACCAGTCCTGCGCAGCTGGGAAATACCAGTCACTGGTAGGCTGGTTAACGTCTCACAGGCTTCCCGCTTTAACTCTTTGCGGGGAAAGCGGGATGTGTCAACAGCACAACAAGAAAAAACAGCCAGGCATTTCATTTTCCTCCACATTCAGCCCATTTATCTTTTCAACTTTACTGAGGGATATCTGCTGGTCCCAATGATCCTCGGCTGCCACTGCCTTAGTGTTTGTCGTTGCCAAGCACAGGATGGAGCCTTGCACACACAACGTTTGTACACACACACACAACATTTGTACAGCTGGAAGGGAAAGAAGAGAAGGAGGGAGGGGACAACTCTGACTCATTCAGTCCTTAACATCTACCCTTAAACCTTCCGACAGGAATGACAATCAGTGCCAAATATAGCTGTGGGCTGATACCGGCACCTGTCTGCTGGAACCGGGCTAACCCCGTTCACTCGGCACCGAACAGCAACTGGACCTCACGGCCAGAGTTTCCAGAAGTAATTAGCAGGGCCTGACTTTCACAAACCTTTGTTGCTTGTATACTAAGGTCTGCTGGAAGTTTACCTGCGGGTATCACAATGGGAAATACGCACTTTGGGAAATGCAGCCCCACTTCTCAATGCTGAATCCTCGAGTCTCTGGTTCTGAATGACTTGGAAAATGTTTCACTTTTGTGGCCGAACTGCCCAGACTCCTCCTGTTCACGAGGCTCCCTACGCTATCAGAAACCTGAAATCTCTACTTTAAAATGTCTCCTAGGTTTAGCTGAAAAAAAATCAGGTGACAAACAGGGCAATCTGAAGACGTTACAGAAAAACTCTCTATCAGGTCATTAAAACCATACACTGCAGCGATGACCAGCAGAGCAAGCTTGTCACCCTCCTGATCTTAGTGACACATCATCAGCAGAGCTTGGTTGGTTTGGTTTTTAAATAGCAGGAAAAGATACCTTTTATGCTCTCACATGTCAATACCAAGAAGAGTCTCATTCTAGAGGTTTCCACTAAACGCTACAGCTTTAGTTAGGTGACACACACCTATTTCCCCAAAGCGCAGAATTTTGGAAGTATTCCTACACTACCACACCACGCTTTGCTGAGCTGGAATAGATACAGATTCAGAAATCAGCACAAATCAAAGACTGCCTTCCATTAGCAGTATTCTACTCACGTGCTGATGTTCACAGCCCAAACAGGACAAAAGACACAAACCAGGCACTTACCCACAGCTCCACACATCTATGGCTGGCGTGTAGCGCTCCTCACCTAGCAGCAATTCTGGAGGTCGATACCATAACGTAATGACTTTATTTGTGTACGGACGGCTGGAATGTAAGACACAAAGGTAAATTAACAACGAGAGCCACAAAATCCTTACAAACTGTATTTATTGCTTCCAAACAGGAGAGTTTGGCATGTAAGCAGAAGCAGTAGGCTTTCAAAAGTCTAAACTTCCATAGCACCTGCCCGAGATAAAACAAAGCTGACGAGGTATCATAGATTTTACAGGTCTGTCTGTGTGCTCTAGGCAGTAGGCTGTAAGTACCCCAGACTGAAAAATCCTGACCTGCAACAGGCAGCAGCAGGCTGCCAGGACTGAACAGTGACTGACTTCAGAGCAAGACGTGGTCCATGGCAGGTCCACAGCAAGCAGAGAAGACGGTCTGGTTCCTTATCAGCTGGTTTGTCTAATGAAAGACTATTAATATCAGCCAGGAGTATGTTTTTCTGACAGCTGGAGCTGCATTATACCACTTACACTGGAAATAATTTCGCAGGCAGTGCCAGGACTTTCAAGTGAAGGGACTTTGTGGATATTAAGAAGAAAGGAGCTCGTCCTGCCTATGTAAACCACTTCCCCCTTCCTCCACCCCGCTATGCCTCACCTCTCCTCCGAGCTGTAGAGTCGGGCGAGTCCAAAATCTGCAAGTTTTATTTGCCCACTGAAAGACAAAAAAACAGTCACTGGTTTGAATCACAGGTAAGCTCACATGCTGCCAGCAGTAAGAGGGGAGAAAATCCCCCCACGGAGCAGAAAGGCCTAATAAAGCAGTGTTTGCAGTAATTACTTTTGGATACGCCAGTCTTAATTTTTCAAACCCTATTTAATGCTTCGAAGAAACATGGGAAAAACAACCCCCAAAAAAACAATAGTTCAGTCTCGTCTCTATCACAAACCCTTCCCAATAGGCCTATGTCCCAGAGAATTTTTTTAGATGGATATCCAGACATGCGGATGCAATTATGCGTAGTATTATTCTCACAGGCTCGAAGTTCTCTTACGGGTATCCAGATAGAGACTTGAGGATTAACAGCAAATGAATAATTGTTATGTATCCTGTGAGGAACCACCTTACTGCCAACTATTGCTATCTAGAGAAGAGAGAGCATTCATGGAGAACTGCTACTTCCCACCTTAACCCTCAACAGTTTCTCTGCATACAAGCACTTCCAATAAACAGTATTTTTGCCAAAATACCATGGAGACCAAGTGTACACAGAGACCCATTTACTGCACATCAACATGAACGCAGGTTAACTGTAAGGAACTACAAAGCAGTGAGCAGAGGGCCTCCCGCAGAGAGACTGCTACCTGCAGCAAGTTCAGGAGAAGGTTATTCGGTTGTTCACCCTCACAGCAGGAGCTGTGTCCTCAGCCAGCAGCAGCACCCAGGAAAGCCACTGCTTCATTATAACCACCCATCACACCACTGGTGGCAACACGCAGGGCTGATTCCTCCAGTGGATCAACACCTCCTGGTCCTAAGCATACTCAAGGTGAAGGTAACAACCGCGTGCTCTCAGCCGAGCCTAGGGAAGAGCTTGGACAGAACCGTACAAGCAGGTTACCTGTTGTTCAATAAGATGTTCGAGCACTTAATATCTCGATGAAGGAAATTCTTTTTGTGACAGTAATCCAGACCCTCCATTAACTGTTTCATGAAAGACTTGATATGGTCCTCTGAGAAATGTACCAAGCCGGATTCTAGCAGCCCCATAAGGTCATGGTCCATGTACTCAAACACAAGGTAAAAGGCACCTGGTATAATAAGAGAGAAGTGATTTAAGACAGAGAGGAGAGACTAAGGAAAAGAAAGCAGGAAAGTAGATTCAATTTTTGAAATGTGTTGGGGTTTTTTGTGCACTGTTGAGTATGTTCTGTTAGTGTTTTCTTTAACACAGCCTTGTGATATCTAAGGCTTAGCGGGAATCCTAGAAGAAATGTTTTTCCGTGGGGGAACGACAGAACCGAAAAACTAACTAGCCCCTCTAATGCATCAAGCTGAACATCCAAAAAATCAAAATACGCCCCCAAAATAAATTCCTTTGAAATTTTGATCATCCATTTTCCTTTTTCTTTCAAGCTAGTTTAAGAGACTACCACTACGCACGGCTTAAACTGGTGTTTGCATTGTCCCCTTCTCTCTCACGGAAGAGAAGCTCCCAAACAAAAGCTAGTGGGATACTATAATGCCCCTCTTCCACAGTGGCAGAGGACAAAAGTCTTTAATTACTGAGTTTGTTGGCACCGATCAGTGTTAAAAGTGACCCTGTAAAGGTTTTTTAGCTGATTTTTGTAAGGCTGCTCTTTTGTGACTCTACAGGAATGCAATGGATCCTTTTAAGCCCCCGTCTACCTCTGCTCTGCAGTGCGACAACTCATTGTAACTGGAATCTATCCTTTGATGTAAGGCCAAATCCAGACGCCAAACTTGCTGGAACCACGTATCAAGGAGGAATGCAAAAAAGAAAATCTACACCAGAGTTTATATTTTTAGTTTTACACTAAGAATAAACAAATGGAGTTGCATCACCCCTCTGGCTAATTGAAACCACACCCTGCAGCAAGTACTACCTTTGTCCTTCTTGAAATCCAGTGCATCTTGTTTGTCTGTGACGATTTCCTTCATGTTAACAACACTGCGGTGGATCAGCTGCCGAAGGATTTTGATCTCACGGATGGCCGTGATGGGGAAGCCTTCCTTCTCATTGTCCAGTCGCACCTTCTTGAGAGCCACCAATTCACCTGCCAGAAGAAGCCAGCGTCAAAGCCCCCGCACACATCACTGCTACCAGCTCTGCGGGTTTCCAGGGGGACGCTGAAAGTAGCTATGAGCACAGTCAACATCCACCAAGAAGCAGCAGAGGCAGCTTTCGTTCACACCCTACTAAGTTTTGTTCCATTGCTCTGTCAGAAGTTATCGTGCCAAGAACTCAAGACAGATGACACCAGTGCTCCTCCTCATCTGCTTCAGAGGAAAGTCACACAGGTGAACATAAATTTACCCTGGCAGCCACCACAGATCCTTTCACAAGCTCTACAACAATGAAGTCTGACAAAGGCACACTTAAAAAGCAGGGCTCGAGTTTGCACCTATGGCTGCCATAGCTATACCTGCCACGACCATTGGAGCGTGTGTCAAACTGAACACACAGGACGCGCGATTTCACAAGCAGAGAGGGCAGCTGGGCACTAACTCACACTTACCAGCATTTCACAACTTCTGTTCTTTTGCCCCTTTTGAAAACACCTGATGTAAATGCTTATTCCAGGGCTGGAACCACTTCTAGTTCTACAAGTATTTGTCATTAACCGGCAACATCGCTAATGCTGGAATGGGTTTTAAGCACACCCACGGTAACAAGGCCATAAATAAGCGGAGTCAACCTGAGGCCACTTGGCATCCCTACCTGTATCCTTGTCCTTGGCTTTGTACACCTGCCCGTACGTCCCTTCTCCAATAATCCCGATGATATCAAACTTGTCCACGCAGCGCTTCCCCCAGTCGCTTTCCGTCTGTCTCCTTTCCCCATACCGAGGGCAACAGATTCTGAAAGGGGGAAGAGGACTGTCAGACACCCAGTGCTCCCCCTCGCCCCCCAGCACACGCACAAATGCCTACTCAACTCTTTCAAGCTACCCTAGAACCAAAAAACAAAAATCAGGCAGCATGCCTTTACGCTCCTAGCAACCGAGTGTTCAGCAGAGTTGAATGAATCATGCTATATAATCTCAACGACTCCAGATACGGGCACTGCTACACAGGAGTATTATCCTTCTATTTCATTCAGATACCAAACCACCCCAGCCAGAACACACTCACTATCAGATCTTTTCACTTCAGTCATGCATTTATCAGCTGCATACGGCTAACGAGCAATACATTGTTCCTCCTCGGGAAAAAAGGAGTGCAAAGAGCGGGGAAGACAAGTAAAAATGGATATTATGCCACCTCAATTCTACAGAACCATTTTACTACGCCCTAGCTGGGGCACGCAGTCAGCTACACGGATTTCTACAAAGATCTCGTGATGTACTTTTAACTGAAGGTACCTTGAAGGAGAATCAAATTACCATCTTTATCTCAAAAATAGCAAAGAGTTATGCTACAGTAGGGTAAAAATCAGTGTTTGGAATCTTTTGCAGAAACACTGGACATTTGATTTTTATTTAAAAGAAAGTGTAGCTAGCACTCTGTGTACAAAACACCAAGGGAGCTTGCTTCCTTGCATAAATTTTGTTGTCAGAGGAAGTTGTGTACACCACGCAACACAACTAATAATTCAATCATGCATGAAGAAGAGGTGTTTGTCTCCTATTCCGAATAACCAATTCCTAGAAGCCCCAAAAGTTTTATACAGGGACACTCATCAGGAGGCTTCTTTGACCTGCAGGCTAGAGGCTGAATCTGGAGATGAGAGCGCTCTGAGGGCAGAGGTGGCTGGAGACTGAGTGTGACACACTCCAGCAATTTCTACCATGGGAGGGGTCAAAGGGGAAGACAACAGAATCCATCAGAGCTTCAGCACAGAGCCTGAACCGTACTCTCCATTTGGTGCACAATTTACGCAACCTCCTCTTCTGCTGTACTGTTAGTTCTCAAATAGATGGGGCAAGCGGCCTTCAACTATGAGTGGCCCAAATATGAAAGAACCCACAGGAAACAGTTAATATATCATAAGAAAAACCAGAAATACGAACTCTTGTTCTCCGTATTCCACTTCCCTCAATAAAGACAGCACTCAAACGAGTCTGGGGACAAAAGAATTTAAAAAACTGAACTAAATCTGGCTAAAGATGTATAAGTAGGTGCATCTTAAGTGTTCTCCCCATGCAATAAATGGTGGGGAGGCTGCTGAGAGCTGGCAAAGCAGCTGCCAGCTTCAATTTCAAACGTGAGTGTTTTCTCAACAGCACCGTCTCCGCGCAGGGCACGCAGTCAGCTCTTCTAGGAGTGCTGCGGCATACGACGAGACATAAAGCTCTGGGAACCTAGACCAACATCCGTGTGAAGAAACAGAAAACCTAACGACTCAAAAAAGACCAAAAAAAAAAAAAAAAAAAAAGAAGCAAGCCAGCCTTACTTTGGTCTCTTTTTGAATGGTTGCTGAGGTGGTGTGGCTGCCTTTGGTTCCGGGGAGTCAGGAGGAGATGGGTCCCCTCCAGGGAGCTCTGGAGGGAGCGGGAGGTCCGTGAGTAAGTGTCGTGGTCTCTGCTCTCTGTCTTTCTTCACAGGTTTTGGAGGAAGAATCTCTTTTGGACTAAACTCCGAAAAGTTAATACAATACAAGAAGTCAGACTCAACAGCCAATTTAACAAACAGAAAAAAGCCTACTGTAAAACAACAGCTCTATCTGAGAGCGTAAAGTTAGGAGCCCAAGTTTAAGTCCCAAAATTAGCATAGCCAAGTATAAAACAAAACAGCCTTAAATTTACAACGATAATACATCAGGAGAGAAAAGCGTTAGGTTTGAACACACTGTCTTCAAATAAACACACCGCGCTCTGCTACTGGGACTTGCTCAATTTGCACAGATAAGTACTTATTCTGAGTTTCCTGTAAGACGGTTCAGGTTGTCAGCCAGCACCCACGTTCCGACCCTTACTTCCTCTATTTACTCCATTTATCATAATGAAATTAAATGCATGACTTGTTAAGGACCACTATAAATATGAACTCAGAATTAAATCTCTCTATATAAGTAACTTTTAACTTCTTAGCAAGGACTGAAATGTAGCTCTAACTTGTGAAAATTACTGAGAAATCCAAAACTACCAATGGCATCAGAAGTTTGGTTTAGACTGGCAAGAGTCTCATAAGCAGAGCCTAATTTTTCTCTCATGTATGCAGCAGGGAGAATTCCTAGGTCTGAACAGTCAGGAATTTTTCTCCATGCAAGTCTCCGCTTCACCAGGAAAAGAAAAAGATTAAGAGATCCGAACGACCTTCCAAGGTTCGTTTTTAGGGCAGCCAGCAGGAGGTTTGCTGTTTGTCAGCATCACCAGGTCTAACGCTTCAGCACAGAGAACTCCACAGAAATGAAGTGATGGAAGTAGGTCATTTTCCCAATTTTTTTTTTTTATTAGGCACTGCCTAATCCGCATGAAAATCTCTTGTGAAATATAGTTAAGAAAATAGCAGGACAAAGGAGGACACTGTTCTGGCACTGAGCTCTGACATCTTCGGTAAGAGATGGGGGAGCATCTTCTCCCACTGCTAGGAAGTCAGCGGGCAGCTGCAGAACTAATCCCACGTCACGCCAGCCCAGACCTCCAGGAAAGCATCCACCAATGGGCACTGCGGCCAGCGGTACCTATCCTAGAAATACCAGAAGCGGGAGAGCTGTATGGGTGGAAGCTCAGCCCCCATTAACTGCAGCTTCTGTATGTGCAGAATGATTCCCAGCCGGGTCACTTCACCAGGGCAGAAACCACGTGAAACCTCCAAAGAGGTTCTTCAAAGCAGGATCTGGACAGCCAGGGCCTACAGCCGCACGGAGAAGCAAGCGCCTTCCTTCCAACAGGGCAGATCGACTAGGTTTGGCTTTCTTTATGGCTTTCGTATGTGTATTTGAAGCACTGATTTAATGTCACCCAGTTCCTACAGACTGAATGTTCACAGCAAAAAAAAAAAAAAAAAAGCAGTTGTTTGACTTTGTGTTTAATCCACTTCTAATTGGCAATTCCTTTGTTCCTGATAGTATTTAAATATCTAACAGTATGTGCTAAGCTCAGGCCCTGTGACTCTGTCAAAAAGGTTCAGCCTTTTTCCAGACACCATCCAAAGCCAACTTCTTCGCAAGACTCCTTGGGAAGGACGAAGGTGTGTTTGTAGGTTTAATCCACAGATGCCCAACCTTCCAGGAGGTCCCTTATCACCCTCTTACCAAACAGTCCCCATTTTCTCCCTGACACACTGTTAGCTGTGCTTAGTCACATACAGCTTAGTTGATCTATTTGCATATCAGCACTAGTGCTACTACATGGTTCCTGTAACTTTGATTACCCCCCAAAAGTTTGGACATTTCACCAGGCACTTCCTTGCAAGTGAGAAAACCAAACAGACCCTCCGGAGTTGCCCAAGCACAAAAACGACAAAGTGCAAACGCCAACTGCCTAACAGACTCCTACAAGCTCCCTCCCTTCTTCCCCTCCCCAAAAATAGCAGGAATGCGATCAGTCAGGTCTGCATTTTTAACCACGTTAGCGCTGTGAACAGTCAGCCAGATGTTCCCAGGAACGTATGGAAGCTGCATAACACCCGAATGCAACACCAAACACGGACAAAGTTTGTACCACTTGCTCCTAAACAGCTTCTCCCCTCCTCCTGCTCCATCTCCTGCTAGCTGAGGCGACCCACGGTGCACCTTGGTAAGTCTTGAGAACTCAGAAAGCACCAAGAAAGGTTAAAGAGCCTCTAACTAAATCCTCCCACTCTCAGTGTATGAAAACAAAACTCTAAGAACACTTCTGTTGACAAATATGAAGGCAGCTGATCAAGAGTGAGCTTCCATACAGTCAGTGCCATATGCAACTGCCGCCAGGCTCAGCAAAATGAAGTGGGATTTCCCATCCTTTTCTTGGGAAAAAGTCACTGTAAATCCATTTACTAAGCTCTATTATCGCCTGCGCTCCTAAGTTCATAGCGATGGCAGAGATAAAAGACACTTTTACAAAACTAAGCCACACCTGAGTGGTAGAAAAAAAGGTGTGAGCGGCTAAAAAATAAAATATAGTATTTGCAGCACAATTTCTGTGTTTGGAAATAAGGGAACACAGCGGCAGAATCTTGCTTAGACTGGCATTTGAGTTGGGAAAAATCTGCAATCTGTTAAAAGCTACTGCTCATCACAGATGCATTTAAACTAAATAGATATTTGCGGAACAACATTACACAGCTTCGGAAGGGCAACATAAACATGCACAAGCCTAACTTTTACATTCATCGCAGTGACAACATTATCCCAATTCACATCGATACCAGGACAAACCATGAAAATCAATTAAATGAATCAGAATATGTAACATCCTGCGTTCTCTTCAACCACAGGGTAATTATATCAAGTCATACCTACCATGTAACACACCATTAATTAAAAAACCCGCTTTACTAACCAAGCAGATACCTAGTACATCCTTAGCGATGGTTGGAAAGATACGGAAATTGTTCAGGAACTACAGGCTATGCAGATCAAGTAAAAAAAAAATACATCAGTGATGACCTCACGTTAACAGCACTACAACATGCTAACAGCTACAAAAGGAAAAAGAAAAAAGACTTGTTTTTCTTCTCCATTTTGGATATTCCGCTCCATTCTCCTTTTCCCCCCCCCCACCCCCGCCAAACTAAAAAACCCACAGTAAGGTTTTTCAGATGACCAACACAGCCAAGACCCAGAGCAGCGAGAGCTACAGACACAGGACAGATTTAAGTCTGCACGTTTTGATTAGAAATCACAGGGAACAAAAAGCTGAAGTAGGTGCAGTTTCACCCTTCCATTTTTAAACTCTTTTTCAAACAAACAGTACCTACTGCTTACGCAATAAGAATTGTATTAGTTATTCAATAATTAAGACATTACTTAAGTTAAACTAATGCTGTTTTTCACATGTGGACACGTTTGATGAATTTGGAACAGAAATAGCTCTGGTTTGTTCTCTTGTATTGGCACTGTTCAGCTCTTTCCTGTTACTTAAGTACAAGGTTTTAGAGGAATTAAACAAAAAAAGCCATTTCAAAATAAGCCTGTGCAAATGGCTACAACGCCAAGGGGTGCACAATTCCAGATCCATGTCTCATTGCCGTAATAAACAGGAACAAAGAGCTATACGAAACCTTTACTAACCAGCATTATAACAGCAGCCAAACCTCTCTTTCTCCCCGAGATAAGATGTAACTACCTGGAAAACACCATAAAACCCTCCACATAAACCTGCCAAGGCCAATACCAGGAATGGCTGTGCAACAGCGCATTCATCCCAGCGGCACAGTCTTCAGTGTACACTGCAGGATAAGCTAGCGACTGTCAAACTAACCAAAAAAAAAAATCTGTTTCAATGGTTTGCTTTTAAATGCATACAGGATACTCTTGTGTGACCTTACCTATCCAAGTCATCTTCCCCAACTAAAATAGGGGGGAGCGGAAGCGGAGGCAACGTTGAAGTTTTCAGGTGTGGGATAGCAGCCGTCACAGACACTTGTGTTTTTGTAGCGACTTGGACAGAGGACTGAGAGTTCACCTGAGAGGATAAAGTAGACGTCCTTGGGTGGGAAGAAGATGGTAAAGACGCTGGGGCTGAAGTAGGGACCTGAATGGGAGTCGGTTGGGATGGCGGCAAAGGTGGAACAGCAGGTGATGGAGGCAAAGGCGGCAATGGTGGAGTTGGAGGTGGTGGTGTGGTTGTCGGCAGAGGCGGAGGTGGTGATTTTATTGAGGGTAGTGGGGGTGGAATCTCCTTCTCTGCTGCATCCGTCTCTTTTGGAGATAGGAGGTCCTCTACCACTGCTACAGGCTTCAAGTCTTTTGTTCCCGTCTGTTTTGAATCTCTAACTGGAACAGGATGTTTCCTCTCAGAGTTCTCCTCTGCCTTGATTTTTGTTGTTTCTGCAGGGGCTTTAGTCTCTGCATTCGTGTACAGTAAATTAACTAATTCTGTATCTGAAGATGATTTTTCAGATTTAACAGTTTTGATGACCTTTTTAGGTTCTGTTCCAGACTCCTTAAGTTCCGCTAAGCTGTTCTCCTTTCTAGACAGGAAAACAGGCGAGCCCTTTGCCTCCTTCCCATCCACTTTGGCTGCAGCTGCGGCCGCTGCCGCTCGCTCCTTCTTCTTCCTGCTGAGTTCTGCCCCCAGACTGGAGTTCAGCGGTAGCCTTGTCGGTGATATACTGGAATGGCGACTGCGTGACCCAGACCTCTGCTTTTTACTGTGAGATGATGAGTGTCTTGAATACCCAGGACTTCGGCTTCGGGACTTCACAGATTTCCTGTGGAAAGAACGGGGAGAAGGAAAATGAAATGAAGCATCTCGCAACCTCTGAGCTACTCACCAACATCAGTAGCTCTCTCTGAAAATAATTCCATTCCATTATTGGGCAACTAAGTTCAGAGAGTCCACAACACCTGTCTGGAGAGAGTAAAGCTACTGAAACAAGTTTATTGACTAAAGCAATACAAGTTTCATGTCATCATCCAGCCTTCCAATGTCAGGACTGCTCTCAATCACACTGTTGAGACAGACACGAAGGATCAAGACTGGACAAGCCCCAAGGTAAAGATGAGATTCACAGATGCACATGCTGAACAGAAGACTTCAATCGAGAGGATGAGTTGGCAGTTTACAAATCTTTCATAGTAATTATGTACAACTTTAAAGGAAACAACGGGTAAAATATGACTGCCCTCACGGGAATGCCGCCTCAGGAAACATTTCACTTCAAGCTAATTTTTCCCCCGGCTTCTTTTACTACCATCAGAACTTAAATTTGCATATTGTGATTCAGAAGGAAAAAACAAAAAAAGCAAAAACCAAACAACCCAGGAATTTTAATTCTGTTTGAGGTATGTCCAGAGGGTCTCAGTCTTCTTCTACAGTAAATGGTCTCTAAATAGGTATATACGCAGAATAAAAAAACCACACTGAAAATCTGTGTTATGAAATAAGCAACAAGCAAGGCAGGAAACACCTCACACCATCAGGGTACGCACCGCCAGCATGGGGTGAACCTCGTCAGAAGGCAGCAGTAACCACAAGCTCAGCGGAGACTGATGTGGAAACAAGATAAAATAATAAAATGGAATTGGAAACTGGTACTTCCAGTGTCCGTCTCAAAATTACTGACAAGCCAGAACAGTTTCCTCCACTTCAGGAGGAGCTCATATTGTGCAGGTGATGAGACAGCACAAGAACTGGACACGTGGAAGGCTCTGATGGGTTTAGAAGCTGCATGAGCCAACAGGAAAACGAGAAGTTTTGAGATCAGAACCTACGAATACTATAATAAAAACTGTGCTCAAAGTTTATCTTTATTCTGTGATGTATTGCTCAGAACATATCTAGTTTTGAAAATATGGAATTCTCTCAACCTATATTTCCATGCTAGTCATGCAGAACAGCTAAGGGCAAGCAGGTCTAAACACAGGAGGTGCTGGCTCGCTTGTAACCACACTCGGAATGTAGTTAACAAGATCTAAACTGCTTATACTGTGTCCTGAGACAACAAACCCTTGGAAAATAAACTGGGGAACTGAGACAGACTAATACAAGGTTCCTCTCTGGACACCACCAGCGCCTTCAAGGACGGACACAGTTGTGACTGCACGGGAGGCAAAGGGTCTCGCTGCACAGCGGCGTGGAGTTTAACAGAGCCCTCTTCCCTTGCTACGCCAAGCACAAGCACCCTGCCCTCTCACTAGTGAGTACAACCCCAAACCTCGTGCTAACAGTGGTCAAAGAACACTACAACTGTAGAGTCCAGTCCTTACCTTTAGACTTACAAAATAAATATACAACCAGGAGAAAGAAAAAAAGTGCCATCTGAAGTCACTCAACTATTTTCCCCTTCAACACACTTTCTGTAATGGGAATGCTGCCTCAGGATCGCCTCCTTTTCCGAGGTTTCTACTTAATGAATTAATGGTCTGAGATGCATTTTGCCATTTGGATAGCTGTTCACCTGCCGCATCCCAGTGCAAAGTTGCCAGGAGCTGAAAAAGCTATTAGGTTTTCACTATGCTCAAAGACTTTCGCAGGCTGAGGAAAATGTTCCCAATGAATCCGGGAGGATGTAGTTTACTGCAACCACAAATAATTTTGGGGTTAGCGTTCCCCGTTACAATTCTTTCAGGACATATTGTTTAAGATGCTATGATCCTCGGTTTCCTGCTCCCTGTATCACATCCTTCTCCATGATTTCCACACAACAGCTACTCTAATTCAACCGGTTGCAGAGCAACATTCTCAACAAGATCACTCAGCACATCTGACACAAAATAAACTTCTCCAAAAGTGCAATTTTACCTTATTTTTAAGTGCTACATTAGAAATGCAGCCAAGGACACCTGCATGGACACAAGCAAGGGAAAGGCAACGCTGGAGGAAGCGGTGGGGTGCGGAGGCAGAGCACACGGCTCAGGGCAGGACCCCCTTACACGAGGGTTGCTGAGGAAGGAGCTGCACTGCAGAACCAGCGCTTCCAACTCGGTGATGGCTGGGGATGACTCCCTGACCCTCCATCCTCTGCCTCCACCAGGACTAAATCCACTTATTCCCTCCCAGGAGTCTTCTTCGCTCCACAGGCGCCACTCACGCTTTTTTCTCTTCAGTCATCTAATGGTAATTACCTATAGTTATTATACAAAGAGTTCTTGTTTCTAAGCCCATTTTCCAGCTTGGTGTTTACAGGTTCTTTGTTAGACCTGAAAGAGGCACCGCATCCAGAAGCATGTCTGTTTTCCCAGCTCTATCAGTGCAACCAGTAATAAACCACTCTACAACAAATCTTACCTCATATCATTAGACCATCAACGGCCTCAACACCGCTACAGCGCTTACTGAGGGGCCGTCTTCCACAGCGACACTTGCTTTTATCACTGCTGGATACCTCAAAAAAGATGCAATGGGACAGAAGACGCACAGGCAGATTTTGCTTTTTAAAGATACTCTTTCCATCCTCCAGAATGATCGTTTCATGGCTTTACCTGTAGCCTTTTAGTTAGCACTTTTATCCCTTTCACCCTTAACTCTACATCTTACTTGCTTTGCCAAGATCATCCGGGATGGGTGGGGGGCAATCCAGTCTCACGTGCAGTTCTTTTTCCTGGATAAAAATGCTCTGGGGTAAAAAAACCCACCTTGTTGTCTCTCTAGCACTGGAAATACAAGATATTAACCACGACAACTGTGAATTAACATAAAGAACTCTGAGATGATGGCTCATGTAAAAATCCAAATAAAAAAAAAGCATTATTAGATCATATTAACTGATATAATCAGAAGATTAGAATGGTCTTTGGAGGAGGGAATGCTAGAACCCTCCAGACCTCCTCATGCTGGAAACGACCACAGCTAATAACTGCTGGCAGTGGTGACCCTGAAGCAGTTGGCAGAACAACAAAGCCCCACATCTACATACTTCCATATTACCCACTACACAAACTCCTAGGAACATCTACAGACATTAAAACATTTTAACTTCTGTTGTGGCTTGGAGCAGGTAAGAGTAAAGTGCAAACTAGTATCTGGGAAGCCTGACCGCGTGCCCCATGCTCTAATTGCTCAGGAAACAAGCTCAAACAGCAGGCCATTTCTTATTTCTGAATGCCCCACGACCTTTTGCCGTGGCGAGGATCTGCATAGCAGTGGCCACCACAACAGCACATGCACACACTCACACTTCGCTGCTATACTTAGTACAGAGCACAACCCACCTTCAGCAAGCTGAAGGACTCTGGAATTTCTTCTTCTAGTTTTAGCTGCAATGACAACAGTTGCGACAAGGAATGGCAAGCCACATCTGCTATTTTCCCTACTGACCAAGCCATCCTCATTTCCGCCTAAATGGAAAGCAAGTTGTTTTGCACAGCCATTTGAAATGCAAACACTCTGCATTTTCTCCAATCAGCACAGCACATGGATTCAGTTCCCTAACACTGTATTTTGGACATGGAGATTAAAGAAAACACAGAATGCACAAAAAAACCCATACTGTCAGGCAGTGGAAATAATTCAGTGTCCTAGAAAAGCCTGCGTTACCTCCTCTGAAGAATTTAAGCCATAGTCAGATGTTCACTGCGTAAGCGAGTGTGCCAGTTAAAGATGTTCTCTCCCAGACTGTTCCTGCCCCTCCACAGGAGCCAACAGAAGAGATCACGCAGTCACTCCCCGGCTACTCTGGTGCAAAGTCAGCTGCCTCCGTTTACACACTCGTCTGCAGCAGATCAATCAAAGTTGGCAAGAGAGGCTCAGCCGATCCGCTCCTCCAGGTGAGCTCCCAAAGGGCCATCAGCTGAGGGGCAGCCCCACCTTTGGCTTCTGGAGCAGACGTTGGGCCATAAACTTACACCAACTGCCTCCCCGCACAGGCTGCAAGCTCAGTGAAGCAAAACCAACAACAAATTACAACTCACAATTTGCCTAACGCACAGAGAACACATAAAATTCCCTCTGTCCCTTTACTAGAATCACCGTTCTGCTTTAAAAGAATATATCACGCAGCAAGTTATCTGCCCAGAAAAGAGAGTAGTAGGTTATCAGAGATTCAAAGAATTCAGTACAAGCTGAGCATAAACAGTAAGTAACCTTTGGAATCTCTTTTGGTTTGGGGTCTAGCATTTTGTCAGCGACTCAAAGATGCCCTTAAAAAGTTTCTTACGTGGGTACATAAGTTCAGGGAAGCAGCACAAAGCACTTCAAAGTTGCTCCCATAATTGAAATCAGGAAAAGATAACTGCTTGATTCCCCAAGTCAGAAGCAAGTAGCCAGTTACAGAAAGAGTAAGCTTCAGGTTTGCCTGGGAAGTGGAGTAACCTGGGGAGAGAAAACCACACCTCTGTATACCACTCCAGTTTCCACGTGGTTTCTCCCTGGTTAGGGCTGAACATGGACATTTAACAGGTGCCACAATACACAATTACATCATGGAGCATACATCCATATTCTTACTCCTCCAAAGGTATTAACAATTACTGCGTTAGAGCAGTGCCACCAGGGCAAGAAGGATTGAGAGGAGGGAGAAGAAAAATATTGACAACTATCCCTCAGAACCTCTCAGGTGCACGCAGGGGAAAGAGGGCAGAGGAGAAACAACCTGCAGGAAATTTTCACTATGTAAAATCACAGCAGAATGAGTAAATTTTTACGTAACAGCTTCTGGGGTGCTAAAACCGATACACCTCTCTCTCAGCAAAGACAAAGGCACTATTTCAAGCCCACTATGGAAGACAGTATTCCTGAAGTTAAGAGCTCTAGTAACAAAGGCCAAATTCCAAAAGCCCTGAGTTCTTTGGGAACTGCTGATCACATAAACGTGCTCTGGAGGCAGCCTCTTCTCTCGCAGCTCCTGTTTGGACCAGAGGATGCAGTACAGCTAACAGAGTGCAGAGCATTTCTATAGCGATTACATTCCAGGTCACATCTTAATTGCCATGGAGCTACAACCAAAGCTCCACAGCACCCATGGTGACAACAGGAAACTCACTTAACACAAGCTCAAGCTAGGAAAAAAGAACCAACGTTAGACTATGTATGTATTCACACAAATAACAGGATAATTAACGAACATCTGAAATAAAACACACAGAACTACCTTCAAATAATAGTTCCCTTCTGTAGCAAGGTTACTGACTAAAGAAAAAATAAAAAAATTTAAAAAAAGAGAAAATTATAGTTAAGCCAAAATACAGCTGGTTCCTACTTGTCCTTCCAGAACGCCCCGATTTCAGAATGGAAGCAAGAAACTGTAGTACTGAGAAAAGAAAGTTTAGGCTAGAAAGATGGAGTTTACACGTGGTCATCTCTAATTCAAGGGAAGAGAAAAGACAAGTCAGTTCAGAAAGAGTAAAATACACTCAAAACAAGCCACCCTCCTGAAAAGCACAATCAAGTTCCCCTACGCAGTAAACACATAAAGGCTTCCAGAAAAAGGTGAAAACATTCTCTCTGGATGGACTTCTTGCCAGGGAAGCACAGTAGATGCCACATCAGGAGCTGAAGGGCTCCGTCTGCCTTCAGAGCACAACCCTCCCCAGGAGCCTGGGCCCTTCTGCAGGGGCCACCTCCAGAGGTGGGTGTAATTTAATCCCAGGAGCTCGTTCAGCTCTAGGCCTCTCTGCTGAGAGCCAACATGGACGCTGCGTCCTGCCAGCCAGGGAGGTGTTTTTGAAAGTGTGAACACCATTTCAAAGGGAGTTGCCACCAACCCAACCAAAGCAATTCCCCACAAATCACTCTGCAGCCCAATTAGGCAGCCGGTGACCCCCATCGAGATGAGGAAGGGGCTTAACCCCTCCTGTGCCCAGAGCCACCCCGACCCCCCGAGACACTTCCCCATTCCCCAGGGCAACGTAGAGAGCACACACCTGGCGATGGGGCTTCGGCTCACAGACCGTTTCGTGGCAAAAGGGCTGCTCGAGCGCCGTCGGCTGTAAGGGCTGGGTGACCTCCCACTGTAGGACCCGCTGCCTCTCTCGTAGCTGGAGGAACGCCTCCTGTTATAGGGGCTTATCGACCTCTGCCGCCGGCTGTAAGGGCTAGGAGAGCGAGTGTTCGACTGGTAAGCCACGGGCTCCTTGTAGGGTGGGCTGATGGACTGCCGGCGCGAGGAGCCGCCGGGGCTCTTCCTGTAGGGATCATAGTTACTGGATGTGTGGGAGCGGGGAGGGCTGAGATCATACTCCTGGATGTAGGAGGCTCCTGAGGGGCTGTCATCCAATTTAGGGCTGTCAGACCATTTTCTGTGAGGACTTCTGGATTTCCGCTTCGGACTGTCAATTGTTTTGTAACTTTTTGGAGCATCCCTTTTCCGATGGCTTTTACTGCGCTCTTTGTGGCTAGACTTGAGCTCCCGATCCTTCCTGGACTTCTCCTTGTGCGCTTTGGCTGACCGGGACTCCTTGTTGCTACTCTTTGAGGACAGTGACTTTGGGTGCTCCTCGCTTTCAAGGAGTCTCTTGGAGGATCCCGATATTCTCTCCTTGGTGGACCCGGACCTGCTGGATGCTTCCAGGCTCTTTTCTAACTTCCTCTCTTTTTCTGCCTGTTTGCTCTTCATCAGCTCACGAATGCGCTTGTGCTGGTGGTGCCGGTGTTTCTGTATCCTCTCACTCCTGTCTGCTTTCCTTTCCTCGTTCTCCCTCCTGTCCAGCTTGAGGGCCACATCATCCGAGAAGGTATCCGAATCCGAACTGATATCATCATACTCCACCAGCGGCTTGATCATCGCGCCCAAGGGTGCCGCCGTCTCCTGGGCTGCCAGCGGTGACTCCTTGGAGTGCCTGGACTTATGCCTCTTGTGCCTGGAGGCCAGCCGGTGCCTCTCCTTGCTGTTCGAGCTCCCACTGCCAGGCGTGTGCTGCGAGGACCCCCCGCCGCCCCCATCCTTCTTGCCCCCATGTCTCTCCGGATTTGGCATTCCTCCTCCACTGTGCTCGAGAGAGGGGAGGGGGGGGGGAATCCTCCAAAACCCCCAAAACTTCAAACTTCCTCAGCGCCCGCTCCTGCCACCATCCACCCCGGCCTCGGCCCTCCCTGCCGCCAGACACCCCCTCCTACATGGGGAGCGGGGCGGGGAGCGCGGCCCCGCCAGGCCCCGGAGGAGGCGGAAGGGGGTGTGAGGGGGGCAGGAACCGGCAGCGGGAAAGGCACCGGCCTCACCGCCTCATCCGAGGGGCCCAGGCCCGAAGGGGCAGCGCCGCGGT
This sequence comes from Chroicocephalus ridibundus, assembly GCF_963924245.1. Taxonomy (NCBI): domain Eukaryota; kingdom Metazoa; phylum Chordata; class Aves; order Charadriiformes; family Laridae; genus Chroicocephalus; species Chroicocephalus ridibundus. The sequence goes on along the minus strand of NC_086300.1, from coordinate 2,846,128 downwards.
AGGGGAAGGGGGGGCACCCCGGGAAGGCGAGGCCTGGGCCCGCGATCCCTCCTCACCCCCTCAGCACCGGGGGCGCCCGGGCCCCGCGGGCCGCCGCGCGGCTTCCTCAGCCCGAAGGCCCACAGGGGAACCGTCGCCGCCTGTGTCTCCTTCCTTCCTTCCCCCCCACCCCAGCCCTGCCCGGTTCGGCCCGGCCCGCCGCTCTACCCGCTCACTTCCCAAAGCGAAACGGCTCCGCGTCCAAGGGGGGCACCCGCCAACTCTCGCGAGACCCGGAGCCACCTCTCGCGAGAAGAGGAGAGGAGGAGCAGCAGCACCGCCGCCACCCTCACCGGCCGCTGGCCGATCCCGCGAGACTTCGCGGAGGAAACGGGAAGGGGTGAAGGGAGCGCCCTCCTCTTCTCGCGAGAAGTGGCGGCGGGTGAAATCTTATTGGACGCCGCACGCCCCGCCCACCCCTCCCCGCGCGCGCGGCTCTCCCGCCCTCTCGCGAGAGTCTGGTGGCTCTCGCGAGAGGGCGGGAGCGCCGCGCGGCCGGGGAGGAATGGCGGCCGCCGCCGCCGTGTGAGGCCGGTGCGGAGCGGCCCGGCCGCGGCTCTGTCCTCCCCCTCCGCTCCCGGCCTGACGCGAGGCCGCGGCCCGAAGCGGGCCGCCCTCCTTCCCCCGGCCGCGGCATGAAGTCGGTGCCGGGCGGCGCCGAGGGTGAGTGCCGCCGGAGGGGCGCGGCTGTACCCGTGAGGAGCCGGGGAGCGCCCGGCCTCTCTGAGGCATAGGGTCGGGCTGGGGCTGAGGTATTTTCCCCGCCGGGAGGGCGAGGATCCCGCCCCTGCTGGGCTTCTTCCAGCGCCGGGACTCGCTTCCCCCGGCCGGGCCTCTGGGTCTTGGTGCTGGCTGCGGGGTGGTTCCATTTTTGGAGGAAATAAAGGCGAATATCCTCATGAGGCGCTAACTTTGATGAGATCTGGCAGAATTCTCCCTGACCCTGGGCTTCACGGGGTCTTATCGATGTCCATAAATACCTGGGGGGAGGGTGTAAAGCAGAGGGAGCCCGGCTCCTTTGAGGGGTGAAGCAGAGGCCATGGGCACAAGTGGAAAGGCAGGAGGCTCCACTGGAGCATGAGGAAACACTTTGTCACTGTGAGAGTGCCCAAGCAGGAGCACAGGGTGCCCAGAGAGGTGCTGGAGACTCCATCCTCGGAGAGCTTCAAGCACCAGGACACGGCCCTGCACAACCTGCTGTAGGTGGCCCAGCTTGGGCAGGGGCCTGGACCAGGAGACCTCCACAGGTCCCTGACAGCCTCAGCCCTTCTGTGATTGCCATAGCTGAGGAGTATAAAGTGTCTGAAAACATGTAGCAAGCATTTATTTATTTCTTACGCTTGGATTTCACGGGGTCAGCATTAGGTCTGTGATCAGTACATGCATCAATAACGAAAACAAACCCTTGGAATTTTGCAGGCGAGGGCTTCCAGGGGTGCATGCGGTGGCGGTTAAAATGTCATAGACATGTGTTTGCCGTGGACCTTCTGCTGCCAGTGACAGGGTTTGTTTTGGCAGTGGTGTCTGCTGGGGTTTTTTGACAACTACAAATCTAGAAAGAGCTGTCTCTTAGCAAAAAAAAAAAAAAGACAAAATTATAGTACTCTTGAAACCTGCGTTCTTTTTGCGCATGCGTCTGACTAGAGAGTAGGGAAAAAATGAACCATTTAATATTGTAACTTTTTTAGCTGAACTGTCCAACACTAGTTTTTTGCTTGGTCACTGATCCTGTATCCCTCCTGTTCTCTCATCAAACAGATATTATTCATAACAGTGGAACTTTCTAAAATATACAGAAATGAGCTTGCAGAACCACAGGTAGTAGGTGGGAGTGTGTGGGATATGAGAGGTGTTTCGTAAAGGCTGAGTAGGGTCCGTGAGAGCCCTGGCTCTCAGGCAGCACCAAGACACCAGCCCTCGGGTTTCAAGCTAAGCGTGAGGTAGGAGCGTGTCTGGTCAGAGAATTTGTCACAACTGACAATCAGACCAATTTGGTTGAGGTTTTTGGTGATGGAAGGGCCTGTGAAGATCTTTGCTGTACAAGAAGTTGGAGAGTTGAAGGGGGAATCGGGAAAGGAAGCTTAACATGGCTTCTTTAACGCAATGTTTTCTACACTCTTCGTTTCCTGTGCCAGGGAGGCTTCATCTTTTGACTGTTCCATAGTATCTTCAAACAGTGCCCTGATATATTCCTGTCATGCCGGAACTTAAGCTGATGGGGCCACATCATTCAGAGTCTGTGCAGAATAAGAGCTGGGCTTTTCCCAACAGGCCCGTAGGCATTTTATGGTCCTTTAGGTTTTGATAGCTTGTGATATTAACATTTACTTAACCTTGAGGTCTAGGTCGCAGGAATAAATCATCACTAAGTTTTTTGAAGCCATGTTTAGCCTAAAGGTGGAAAGTATTTTCATTATAACTGCCAAGCTTTTTTATTTGTAAAACTTTTAAGTATTGTCTCATTCTTTTTTCTGAATATCCCTGTCTTACAGAAACGGAGAAGCTGAATAAGATGAGTGCCCTCTTAGAAAGACTTCATGCAAAGTACAACCAAAACAGACCTTGGACAGAAACCATGAAGTTAGTCCGTCAAGTTATGGTGAGAATTGTTGGGATTTCAGCAGCAGGGATTCTGAAGTTTCTTTAGTAATAATTTTGTTGTCGGTTTGTTAGATCTCTTCAAAGTCCTTTACGTTTTGTTCAAGCCTTGGCTTCCTCCTGGGCCAGTGCGGTTGAGGCAGTTCTTACACCCTGCAGCATGCAGGAGGGGAGCGATGTCCGTACCCTTTCTGCCTGGCGTGGCTTTGCCTTCCCTAATTACAGCCTCCCCCTCTATAGCCTAATTGCCATGGGGCAGCTGGCAACTCAGCGGCAGGAAAAGGGTCAAACGTGTGGTTTCAGCTGGTGCTGAGAAGCCCAAACCATTCTGCCGCTTGCTGTTTCAGGATGTTGTGTTTCGTAACGCAGTTTGCTCGCCATTCAGTGATATTCAAAACTCCGTGTTGGCTTAGTCAAACAGGGGTTTGAAATACTGGTCTCTGGGTGAGGGGAGGGAGGAGTAGAAGGCAGCGGAGAGCTACATCAAAGGTTCCTGCATATATTGTGGTGTTAAAAGTTGGCCTGTCTCATTATTTCTCTGTTGTCTCTCATATAATTCTTAGTTTATACTTACTAAAAAGTTGCTACAGTCTGTTCTTCCAGATGAGCAAGTTGCTTAAAAGAAAATAAATCAATTCCAGGCCAGCCTTTGTTACCTACTTCCAAAATGGATACTGTTCTTCTACAGGAACCTAATGAGGATGTAATTTTGGGATGAAATCTAATCTGCTTTTAATTACCTAAATAAACCTCCCTTGACTGAACAAAAGTTGCAATAATTCCCTCTTACTGAGTGATACACAAAAAGGGCGTTTTTCTTCTTTCTGACTAAGGAAAAGCGAGTTGTGATGAATTCTGGGGGGCACCAACATCTGGTGAGCTGTTTGGAGACTTTGCAGAAGGCATTAAAAGGTTGGTACATTCTGTGCATGCACTTTGCGAACTGCTTAACAGTGATGTGCTATGGAAATACTCCAAATCTTAAAAGCAAGCAAGGTTGTTGCTAGCACATTTCACTGTGTTCCTAGTGCATGTGTGCTCACGTTTGCATATGCTTGTCTCAGTGCCAGTCAGTACCACTCAAGATTGCCTCTCTTACTTTTGTTGTAAATGCCTATACCTGAATTCCACTTGCAGAAGAAAATCCCTTCCCTCTTTGCAGTTCTGAGAACGTTTGGTTTTCCCTATGCAAATTGTTCTGCCTGGATTTTGAGTACAAATAATATAAATTATGGTGAAGGTGTGAGCAGACGTGGGAGGGAGTAACTAGTTGAGATGGCTTTTAATGCTGATGTCTTATTCCCGGGGAAATGTTGAATCACTTCACTAAGCCGAGCTTTTTGCTCTCTCCATCTAGTGTCTTCTCTGCCTGCCATGACAGATCGCTTGGAGTCTATAGCTAGACAGAATGGGTGGGTCTTCTCCTTTATTTTATGCCAAAGGCTTTTGTTTATCTGTACACATCATAATCTCACTGCTGGTTCGATTGGTTTTTGTGTGCATCTCATAGCAATTTTTGTTTTGTTTTGTATGTAAGCCTTGGATCTCACCTTAGTGCAAATGGCACTGAATGTTACATCACTTCAGACATGTTCTATGTGGAAGTCCAGTTAGATCCTACAGGGCTGCTGTGTGATGTCAAGGTGGCTCACCATGGAGAGAACCCTGTGGTATGTATTGCTGACAAAGATGAGAGTAATAATGCCTTTGTGTTTTTGGAACTGCCATTTTGGCTCCCCTTTGTTTGAGCAGAGGAGATGGATTGCATTTAACGTTCTGCTAGACCTAGCATTGCACCTTTGCTGCTTGTTCTAGTGGAAAGTAAAAGCCTCTGTGGAGTACTCTGTTCTTGGGGGTTCATCTGATCGATGTAGTGTAGGTGTGTAAGGACCATTTTACTGGTGGTCTCTCTCTTTCTCTGAGTGGTTTTGTAACTGGCAAAATTATTTGAGGAAGTTACCGCTGCCTTTCTGAGAATTTTATTTCTGGAAGAAGGATAGGGAAATTAATCTTATGAAACTTAGATCTGTGAATGAAAAATACTAAAATGTGGAATGCTGAAAGAAAATGGGTTTACTTCCCTTCAGCTCATGTATGAGATCTAGAACTTGCTGTTTACGTTGGCCTAGCCACTCTCCTGAACATCTCTCTATAAGATCATAGGTTTTCAACCTAAGGCTTTGCAATTTTAAAAGTTTATTTCAAATGAGTCATTTAAGAGGAAAGAGTATTGCTTGAATGTGTCCCAGAGGGGGTTGACAAGCAGAACTTGAACGGTAGCAGTGTGTAGTTGTGAACATTGTGTTGCTTCTCATGAAAAGCTGATGCTCAGAAATGTTACTGTCCTGATATTTTACAGTTGCTGTGCTGCACAAAGACTGAAATTGCTGCATTCGACATTGATATCGTTGTATGTTCTTTCCTTTTCAGAGCTGTCCAGAATTGGTGCAACATCTGAGGTGAGCAGCAAGGGTTGTTTGTTGCATTTTCTGACAAGCTTCTCTTTGCAGTATTGATCTGATGCTATTTTATGTCTGGAAATGCAAAATATTTCATACCAGTTCCATCTCCACAAAGTCCTTTGCTTCTCTGGGGGATATTCTGGCTTTGGTTCAGATACTTTGATTCTGACTGCTGTGCATCATATCTGGGAAGCCACAGCACAACATTCATCAGAATCATTAAACTGGATCACTTAAAGAACATCTTTTGTAGCTTTCATGTAGCAAAAATCTTTCCTTAAGTAATTTAGTGGCTGTATTTATAGAACTTCTGAAAACAAAAACTTATCTGTTATGAAGCTGAATACGTTAACTTTTTCTCCCTCCTCTTTTCAGAGAGAAAAATTTTGATGAATTTTCTAAGCATCTAAGGGGGCTTGTGAACCTGTATAAGTTGCCAGGAGACAAGTAAGTCTAGAATATATTTATTTACATCCGCATATATAAAATTAAACGCATCCACAAGCCTTTAGTTCTGTACTTAAATTTGCATTATGTGTGAGCCTACTGACTTCATCACCATGGCTTGCATGTGCTCACAGTGGGTCGGAGGGATTTAATGTGAAACGGGAAGGTAGAATGAAAAGTTGTAATTTGTAAATGCTCAATCTGATGGCAAGTACTGCTGCTTGTCAGCCAGCAGTTCTGAGTTGGATTTCATTTCACAGTTCCTTTCAATTGCTCTTATATTGCTTGTTTTTTCTTTTCCCCCCAGCAAACTTAAAACTAAAATGTACTTAGCTCTGCAGTCCTTAGAGCTGGATCTCTCAAAAATGGCAGGGATGTATTGGTAAGGACACGTATACGGTTTGTTGTTTGTTGTTGGTTGTTTTTTTCTTAATAACGCTGCATCATGTTGGCTGATTCTGGTCATGCCAAGTACTGTGTACCCAGGAAGCGTCACATCAGTGCCTTTACAGGCTGACATTATTGCTAAGAAGAACAATGCTGAGGCTATAGAAGGCCCGTGGTAGCAGGGGAATTATATTTTTATATATATTTTAATGCTCAGAGCTTTCTGAGCAATTCCTTTTTAACTGCTGAATTCATTTGAAAGAAAGTCTGAAAGGCAAAAAAACAATTTTGTAACTAGATGGATTAGTGGTAGTGTGTTTTGCCGTAAGAAATTGAGAAACATTTGACCATCTTTTACTGCTGTAGATTCAGTGGATAAGCCATCCATGCTGTAGAGTAAAGTAGCTTTTGTTTTGCCTATAACAGTGTGAAGTTTATGATCGCGCTACCTCTGTGTGACCGAGAAGTGTGTGTATTGAGCTAAAATCTTAGACTGCCATCAGCACATGAATTTTGGCTTCAGGTATGGCTCTGGCTTGTTACAGACCTGTGATTGCCTCTCTTGCAGGCAAGCCACCAACGCAAATCCCCTCGACAAGATTCTTCATGGCAGTGTTGGCTATCTTACCCCCAGGAGTGGAGGTATCTTTGATTAACACTTGAAAAATAAAAGAATAAAAATTGCGTTGTTCAGGGACCCCTTTGTGCATGTTAGTCTCACATTAACTGATGGCAGTAATGGAAAACAGTAATCAAACTAAAAGAGGGACAAGGTGGTTGAGTGTTTGTAAGTCCCAGCATTTCGTTACAAAGCCACACAGGGTAATTTTAGCAGATGGCCACGTCTGCGTCTTTAACAGCAGAGAACAACTCTTTCAAGATGCACTAGCAGCGCTGCACAGGGTGTGCTGTGTTGCGGTGCAAATATTGTGTGGTTACAGGGGTTAATAATGATCGGGCTAATTTGTATCGTCAGGATGCTTGTTCAAAAGCTTCTCTCCCACAGGTCTCCTGATGAATCTCAAGTATTATGTCTCGCCTTATGATTTGTTTGAAGACGGCACTGGAGCCCCCGTTATTTTGCACGAGAACAATGGTAGGTCGGCTTTAGAAGCAAGTGTGGAGTACTACTGCCTGAAGGAGAGAAGGAAGCAGAATTCCATCAGGCTAGCTCCCCTCTGCTGGCACCCTGTAGTACGGGAAAACCATAGGTTGACTTACAGAGGACGCGGGTTTAATAAGCCCATGTGCAAATGCTGGCTCAGTTGACCATCTTCTCCAGCCTCGTGGCTATTTTGGAGTTTGAACTGGACTGCTACCAAGCGTGACGGGGTGATGGTGTGCAGACAGAGCCTTTTTCCTCAGGCTGAATTTCATCGTTAACATGGGATTTATTTTAATGTGGAAATACTTGTGTCTCTGCCATCTTACTGGAAGATTATTTTTTATGCATGTGCATGGACATCTGTCTCTCGCTAAAATGACAAAACCAAGCGCCAATTAAAATCGAGGCTGGTCGCAGGAAAGGAGAGGGTGAAATAGTCCAAAATCATTATTTGTTTTGCTTTGTAAAGAGCAGACTACAAACTTGCAAATATATTTGGAATGTACTTTAAGAATTACGCAATTGGTCTACCTTGCAAGAGAAAACTAGAGTATTCGGTAGCTTAACTGGTTTGGCTGTAGTCCATCTAGTGATAAAGGTGAACACTGAAAACTGCCTTGTGGAGGAAGTAAGGTATTTCCGCCATAGTGATATTTAATTTGTAAAGCTTGCATTGATTTGGGTTTTTTTTCATCAGCTTATGTTGGGTTTTTTTTTCTTGCTTCCTCTTGCAGTTCCTCGGTCTTTGGGTATGAATGTGTCGGTAACCGTTGAGGGAACCATGACGATGTACAAACTTCCAATTGCACCACTGATCATGGGCTCTCACCCAGTTGACAGCAAAGGGTAAGCAAAGGACGCGTCTGCCAGGCCTTTCTCAGCAGCCGGGTTTAGATGCAAATTCAGCATTGGGTCCTCTGTTGAAGTGAGGGTGGGGAGATGACTGCATGATGTCATAGCATTATATAAAGCACTTAAGCGCTGTCTTTAAGCCAAGAAATATCTATTTCAGGCACGTGACGTGCTTTTGAGGCGTGTCTTAATTTTGAAGAAGGTATAACAATCTGTTTGTATTTGAGCAAACAGTAAACTGAGTGTCTGGCGCTCATAGCAGAAGCCAGAGTCGTGCCCTGCCTCTGATAAGATCTTGTATTAACCCAATATTTCAGAACTCCGTCCTTCTCGTCGATCACCAGTGCCAACAGTGTGGACTTACCAGCTTGTTTCTTCCTGAAATTCCCACGTCCCATTCCAGTGTCTCGAGCTTTCATTCAGAAACTCCAGGGCTGCACAGGTGGGTTGCAGATCTGTCAGACACTCCCTAGGTTTTTATTAATGAACTGCTGCTAATTTTTAAAGTGTGCCAGAAAAGTTGCTCAAGGTTTTGTGCTATTTTCAGTAAAACTTGGATAAGTTGCTTTTACTAGATGGTAACGCCTTCTGTGGCTCTCCGTCTCTTTCTGGCTCCCCGGTGCCATCATTCTGTGCCATCTTTTGCCCTCAGGTATTCCATTGTTCGACACGCCACCAACATTTGTGCCCTTGTATGAGTTGATCACACAGTTTGAGTTATCCAAAGAGGCTGATCCTCTGCCTTTAAACCACAATATGCGCTTCTATGCAGTAAGTATGTTGTTACAACCAGGGCGTTAACACTCATAGATGAGCAGTTTGGGGTTTTTCATCTGTTTCAGGTGTCTTTCAAGTAGGATAAAGGAAATTGGTACAGCATTTATTCATAGGCAAAAACTATGCTACCCAAGCGTTAGAGTTCAGGTACAGATATGACCACAGTAATTAGGAAAATTAGGGAATGAAAAATCCATTGCTGTTGAAGTACAGCTGCAGGAATGACAGCAGAGGTATGGGACTGAGCCTTCCCAGGTTCTGTCCCTTCCTCTTGTTCGGTCTGTAATGTGTGGCTGAACAAATCGCATCGCTTTGGGAGAAATCCTAGTTCTCAAATTTGTCGATGACAGATCTCCTGTTAACTTCAGAGGATTTCTCTTTTTCCTCAGAAGGGAAGCCATACCCTATTGAAACAGTTTTGGTAGGGACAGAGAACGCTGTTTGGCAGTACTACTTCTGAGGAGCCCAAATCATGTTTTGCTTGTTCGGATTGGAAGAAAAGTGTCTTCATTGTTTGTCATTTTCAGCCAGAAAGGTGGCTTGGTGTCAGCTGGATTTGGGGCCTGCTCTTTCCTTCCTAGATGTGTGTTATTGCCTCGTACCCAGCAGCAGTTGGAGTAAAGCAGAAATTGTTTGTCAGGCTCTTCCAGGACAGCAGCACTGTTACTTTCTGAACAAAGATGCACCTCTCCCAGATGGAAGAAGCCTTCAAGGAACTCTGATTAGTAAAATCGCCTTCCAGCACCCTGGGCGGGTTCCTCTCATCCTCAATTTGATCAGACATCAGGTGGCGTACAACACACTGATTGGCAGCTGTGTCAAGCGAACAGTTTTAAAAGAAGGTGGGTACCGCATCAAGTGGAATATAATGTGTGGATAGTAAGAAACCCTGGGTGATTTTCCCACGTGTAGGAATAAGAAATGAGGCCTGTGCTGCTTTTATTTTTCCCTTTTTTTTTTTCTCTATGTGGGAATTGAGCTGGTGCCTCTGGTTCATCCCTTGTGTTCCTTAATTGAACAGTTCCCATGTCTTTCAGATTCTCCTGGGATCCTGCAGTTTGAAGTTTGTCCTCTCTCTGACTCCTGCTTTAGTGTATCCTTTCAGCATCCTGTGAACGACTCCCTGGTGTGTGGTAAGTGGATTCGGTAAAAGCATGAGTGTGTTGATGGGAAGGAAGGCAGGGTTTTTTTCCACTGTAACCAGGATTTTGATTTCTTCCAAACACCTTCTCTCTTTTAGTGGTAATGGATGTGCAAGACTCCACTCACGTGAACTGTAAGCTGTACAAAGGGCTGTCCGATGCTCTTATCTGTACGGATGATTTCATTGCCAAAGTTGTTCAAAGGTAAGCTGGATTTTTCTGTGCCACCATACACTCCAAATCGTGTAGATGAACTCTGTGTCTGTCTCATATTGATCCTAGCGGTTTTGGAACCGTTCTGTCTGTGGGTGAGTTTTGGTAGTGGTTGTTTGGAAGAGAGGAAACCTTGGAGTCCTATTGAAAATTCCATTCCAGACACTGAACCATAGCTACTTATTTTTGGGCATGTGTCCAAGACGCCTACCTATTTATGCCTTCTCCTGTAGTTGGTTCCTTTCTAAGTCTTGTAAAATATGGAAGAGCTCCCCTGCAGTTTCTCATTTACAGAGGCCTTTTATTAAGGTTCTTCCACCCCAGCCACCATTCAGAACACAGCAGAACATTAACAGTGCATGACACAGACCTCTTCAGTGAGAATAACTATTTTTTTTCTTTCAAAACATTATAGGCTTGTCGTCCTTGAGTAGAATGTGGCATTGTCATTGCGTTTAACGGGGTTGCAGGAAATTAGGTTTGCCAAGCTTAGACAAAGGTGTTTTCTGGCAGAATCAGAGTAACTACAGTGTGCTTCAACTACAAGATCATGATCTGTGAGCTATTAGTTATTAGTTAATTGATTAATTCTCCCTTTGTGATTGCAGGGCAATGCATAAAGGCACAGTTGTCTCATGGCTAGATAAGCATGATGGGATAAGTGTAAATACGAGCAGAACAGCGGGGCCTTTACAGTGCCTGGACCCATTGCTGTCTTGTTCCCAAGAGTCTCACTGCTTGTCGGATGAAGTTGTTAAAACGTCTTCAGTGACCGTTGCTGTAGGGCAGCAAAATGGACGCTCACCCCTTTGTCTTGTGTCTTGCAGATGTATGTCCATTCCCGTCACCATGAGAGCAATTCGTAGAAAAGCAGAAACCATTCAAGCAGACACACCAGCCTTGTCCCTCATTGCAGAGACAGTAGAAGACATGGTGAAGAAAAATCTTCCCCCAGCCAGCAGCCCAGGGTATGGCATGACCACAGGCAGCAACCCAATGAGTGGTACCACTACCCCCACAAACACTTTTCCTGGGGGGCCCATCACTACTTTGTTTAACATGAGCATAAGCATGAAAGAGAGGCATGACTCGGTGGGCCATGGGGAGGACTTCAGCAAAGTATCTCAGAACCCTATTCTCACTAGTTTGTTGCAGATCACAGGGAATGTGGGGTCTACCATTGGCTCAAGTCCAACCCCTCCCCATCACACACCACCACCAGTATCCTCACCAGCAAGCAACACCAAGAACCACCCCATGCTCATGAACCTTCTTAAAGAGAATCCCCCTCAGGATTTCTCCACTCTGTACGGGAGCAGCCCTCTCGAAAGGCAGAACTCTTCCTCTGGCTCCCCCAGAATGGAAATGGGCCCTGGGGGGAATAAGCAAAAGAAAAAAAAATCCCGCATGCCGGCCGACAAGCCCAAACATCAGACTGAGGATGATTTCCAGAGGGAGCTCTTTTCAATGGATGTTGACTCCCAGAATCCCATTTTTGATGTCAACATGACTGCAGATACCCTGGACACCCCTCATATTACTCCAGCACCCAGCCAGTGCAGCACTCCTCCTACTACATACCCACAGCCTATACCTCACTCGCAGCCCAGTATTCAGAGAATGGTTCGACTTTCTAGTTCGGACAGCATTGGGGCCGATGTTACTGATATCCTCTCGGATATAGCAGAGGAGGCTTCCAAGCTACCCACCACTAATGAGGACTGTCCACCCATTGGTACTCCAGTAAGAGACTCTTCTAGTTCAGGACATTCACAAAGTGCCCTCTTTGACCCAGATGTTTTTCAGACGAACAGTAGTGAGAACCCGTACACAGATCCAGCAGACCTGATAGCAGACGCTGCTGTGAGCCCCAACAGCGATTCTTCAAACCATTTTTTTCCCGATGGAGTAGATTTCAATCCTGACTTGCTGAACAGTCAGAGTCAAAGTGGCTTTGGGGAGGAGTACTTTGATGAGAGCAGTCAGAGTGGAGACACTGATGATTTCAAGGGCTATGCGTCCCAGGCTCTGTCTACTTTGGGGGTGCAAGTCTTGGGGGCTGATGGGGGGGAAAATAAATTTAAGGGGAGCAATCAGTCTGATACGGTAGATTTTAGTATTATTGCAGCTGCAAGCAAAGCACTGGGGTCCTCTGACCTCATGGAGCATCACAGTGGAGGTCAGAGCCCTTTACTGAATACAGGGGATTTGGGAAAAGAAAAGTCTCAGAAACGGGTAAAGGAAGGCAATGGCTCTGGCAGTAACATGGCAGGTCCCGGGATAGACGGGAAGCCAGGGAAGCGCAGCCGGACGCCGTCCAGTGATGGTAAAAGTAAAGAGAAACTTCCAAAGCGGAAAAAGCAGGAGACGGATGGGAAATCGCCATCTCACAGTTCATCAAACAGGCCTTTCACGCCACCAGCAAGCACAGGTGGCTCCAAATCTCCGGGGAGTTCGGGCAGATCTCAGACTCCTCCCGGTGTAGCTACTCCTCCTATTCCAAAAATAACCATCCAGATCCCAAAAGGAACAGTGACTGTTGGCAAACCGTCTTCACACGGCCAGTATACAAGTAGTGGCTCTGTCACCTCCTCCAGCAGCAAAAGCCATCATAGCCATTCTTCCTCCTCCTCCTCTTCTTCCTCCTCTTCAACCTCAGGCAAAATTAAAAGCAGCAAATCAGAAGGGTCTTCTGGCTCAAAGATGAGCAGCAGCCTCTACTCAAGCCAAGGCGGCTCAAGTTCAGGTCAGTCCAAAAGCTCTGCTCAGTCGGTGGGAAAGCCTGGATCCTCCCCCATCACCAAACACGGCCTCAGCAGCGGTTCCGGAGGTACCAAGATGAAACCTCAAGGAAAACCGTCATCACTTATGAACCCTTCCATGAGTAAACCAAACATCTCTCCGTCTCATTCTAGACCCTCAGGGGGTGCTGACAAGCTTGCTTCTCCCATGAAACCTGTCCCAGGTACTCCCCCATCGTCTAAAGCAAAGTCACCAATCAGTTCAGGTTCCGGAGGCTCCCATATGTCTGGGACTGGATCAAGCTCAAGTATGAAATCATCTTCAGGAATGGGATCCTCTGGGTCTATGTCGCAGAAACCGCCACCTTCATCAAATTCTTCAACGGCATCTTCATCTTCCTTTTCATCCAGCGGGTCTTCCATGTCTTCATCTCAAAACCAGCATGGAAGTTCCAAAGGCAAGTCTCCGAGCAGAAACAAGAAGCCATCTTTGACTGCAGTCATAGACAAACTTAAACATGGGGTTGTCACTAGCGGGCCTGGTGGAGATGACCCAATGGATGGACAAATGGGGCCAAGTTCCAATTCCTCAAGCCATACAATGTCCTCCAAACACAATATGTCTGGAGGTGAGTTCCAGGGCAAACGTGAGAAGAGTGACAAAGAGAAATCTAAAGTCTCTGTTTCTGGAGGATCTGTTGACTCTTCCAAGAAGACTTCAGATTCCAAAAACGTTGGAAGCACTGGAGTGGCCAAAATTATCATCAGCAAACATGATGGTGGTTCCCCTAGCATCAAAGCCAAAGTAACTTTGCAGAAACCCGGGGAAGGAGGCGGGGATAGTCTAAGGCCTCAGATGGCTTCTTCCAAAAGCTATGGGTCCCCTCTAATCAGTGGATCTACTCCAAAACACGAACGCTGCTCTCCCAGCCACAGTAAGTCACCAGCATACACTCCCCAAAACATAGACAGTGAGAGTGAGTCGGGCTCTTCCATAGCAGAGAAATCCTACCAGAACAGCCCCAGCTCCGACGATGGCATCAGGCCTCTGCCGGAATATAGCTCAGAAAAACACAAGAAGCACAAAAAAGAGAAGAAAAAAGTGAAAGACAAAGACCGGGACAGAGATCGGGATCGAGATAAAGACAGAGACAAGAAGAAATCTCATGGCATGAAGCCGGAGAGCTGGTCAAAGTCCCCGATTTCGGCTGACCAGTCTCTCTCCATGGCCAGCAGTGCCATCCTCTCGGCTGAGCGACCGTCCCGGGCTAGTCCCGAGTTTCTCATCGGGGAGGAAGATGATGATCTCATGGATGTTGCTCTGATTGGCAATTAATTTTCTTAGTATCTTTAAAAGATGAGCTGTACGCAGGACCTGCAGGTTCTAGAGATTGGAAGGAAGGAACCGTTCGGTGCAAACCTGCCATGCTCAATTTTTACGGGGTGTGTTTGAAGAGAAAAAAAAAAAAAAAAAAAGTATTTCCAAGGATCTCCAAAGTCTGAACAGAAAGTGCAAGTGCCAGCAGCTCGTTCGGCAAGCCAGGTTCCCGATGGTGGCCTTCATCCCACCGCCGCTTACACTCATTCTTCATTTATAAGTATTAATAGCCCCGTCAGAGTTAATGGGGCTAAGGCTAAGTGTGTGTGTAAGTGTGGGGGCAGCCCCCAAACTGGTGCAAACGGAAACAGGCAATTCTGGGAGAGTCCGAGCTCCTCTGCCCCTCTTCCCATTCAGAATAAGTTGCTTTTGGGGTTTTTTTTAGGAAGTTTTAAACTAATTATTTTAGGGCATGTGTTAGGGTTGGGTTTTATTCTTTTTTAAAGGGTGGTTGGAAGAAAACAAAAAAAAAAGTTTTTTAATTTATTTTCGTGGCATTTCTTCGTTCAATGCCTGATTCAGCGCGGTGCTGAGGAACTTCCTCTGATAGGAGCTGCTCTGCGGAATCGGGCACTGGATCCTGATGGATATCAGCATTTTATTCCAGGTCCCGGTGATGAAGGATTGCTCTCTTATGTTTGACTTCCCTTTCGTTTTAGCTATTTATTTATGTCCGTAGCTGAATGCCTTCTGCTGCTTGTTTTCACGCAGTCTCCGTTTTAATTGTGTGATGCAGAGCCCAAAGGGACTTGGGAAGGTGGGTAGAGCCTGTGGATTTGGGCGGCTCTGCCCACGGGCAGCCCCTGTAGCTTTGGTGGAGTTGGGGGAATTCTGGCCTGCGTTGGAGAAATCGGAATTGAAATGGGACTCACCGTCTTCACCTGAGCGTTGCTTCCTTGCGAGCCCGGCGAACAGAGCTTCCCCGGAGTGCCCTGATGCTGCGTTTGTGAAGCGATGGACTATCAGCCACACGCGTTCCCGTCCTGCCAACACTTCAGAGCCGTGCTTCGTTTATCCACCACGGATACTTCCATTGGCAGAACAGCCGGTGCGCATTCCTCGTTAAAAAAATGGGCCTTGCCTTTGCAATCTGAGCCCTTTGGGGTTTCATTTGGGTTTTTGCCTTTTTTTTTTTCTGTTAACTTGCAGCGTGGTTCTCGGCCGGTAACTCTGGTAATGCAGACAAGCGTTGCCTTCTCTCTGGCAGCGTGAGCCAGCCGCGTCCTGGCCCTAGCCCTGGCACTGCTGGAAACGCGGCCCCGGACCGGTTCCTCTGGGTGAGCGCTGCAGCAGAAGCGGCGATTCCCTCTAAAAGATGGATTTTCCCCTTTTGGCTAGAGTTAAGAGCATGACCCAGGCATCCTCTACTTGTGGCCCTCCTTATCTTGTGGTCCCTGAAAGGAAAAGAGACTCAGGAGAGCGTTTTATTTTTAAAAGCAGTTAAATCTGGTTCACTGAAGAGGAATGTGGGAAATCAAGAGTTCTGCAAACACATCTGCTTTTGAATCACGTACTGAGTGGAATCCTGCTCCCGTTGGATATTGCTATTGATTCCTGGAGGCTGGGATTTCCTCCGTGGGAATGAGATTGTACTTCGCGTTTGGGGATGCAGTCTGAGAAGATGTCAAAGGATTTTAAGTTTTCTTTTAAACCACAGAGGTTTGCGTACGGTTTGACGCCAGGCAAGCTGCTCCTTTTCGGGCTCATCCAAAGCCAGAGCAAGGCCGATGTCTTTTCAGTAGGGTGGCAACTATTCAGGTAATTGTAGGGAATTCTCACCTCTTCCTCCTGCCTTCGGCTTAATTCCGGGAGAACGCGGGAGCCTGAATTTCTCCAAAGCCCCTTCCCGGCTCTGGAGAACTCTCCCTTCTCCTGTTTTCCACCATCCATCCCTTGCTCCTTGTGGTCTGCACCCCGTAGCTTCCCCCTCCCCAGCGCTCCCACCTTCATGTGCAGAGATGATGGGAAAATGGTCGATAAAGTCTAAACCGGGGGCAAATGACGTTATCTCACGCAGCGTCGGACTCGTGTGACTGCGGGGCGTCTCTGAAGAGGACGTAAGAAACACAAGACCAGATAATGTCATCTTGAGACCTTGCTGCAGCGGCCGCACCGGGAGAATGGTGCCTGCTCACACTCCGGCAGATTCTCACCTCTCTTCGTGCTGCCCCTCTCATTTATTTTAAGTATTTTTGTCTTAAAAAAAAAAAAAGCCCTTTGATCCCATCCGGGTTGCACGAAGGCATGAGCAGCCTTCGAAAAGCAGCGCTCTTGGAGCGGGATTGGGGCTGGGGATGTCACGGTCCGGTTTGCTGGACGTGGCACGAATCGGAGTCGTGTTTTACCGGCACGAAACGCAGTAAAAGTTGGAAGGAAAATCCCATTCAGCTCCGGAATGAACACAAAACTGCATTTTAAAGGCAAGAGTTTCCTTCTCCGCTCGCCCCAGACCTAAGTTCGATATCCTGGATTTCCCACGCGGTGGGCAGGCATCGCCGCGCCGGCAGAGACGGGGAATGGCTCTTCCCCCCGACCACAGCCACACCAGTGTAAAGCTTTTTTCGCCCCGTTTTGGTGCGCTGTCCCCTTTTCCCTGTCGTGTGACAGAAATCATGAGAGAGCGAGCGCGGAGCGCGACTGTCGCGGTGAGGAGAGCCGAGGTACGCGACCCGCACAGGCCTGCCGATGCTCGGGTCTCTCTGACAAAGTGTTTTATTTTTTAAACCTATTTTTTGCTTATTCTCGACGCGGATTTGACATCTTTCAGTATTGGAAAGATAAAAAAGGTGTATAAACGAGATAAAAGCCGGACCTTTTAATCTCTGGTGGGGACGTGTACATGGAGATTAAAAGAAGCTGGTTCATTCCTTGGGGGGGGGGGGGTGTGATGTAAATAAATAGCCGGCTGAAATGTGCTTTTTTTTTGTACAGCTCCCACTTTTTTGGCCGCAGAGTGGATTTTCGGCTTTTTGGGGGGGGGGGGGGGGGGAGGGAGGGGGGGAGATATCGCAATGATTTATTTACATGCAAATAAATCTCTTTGGTACAAAGAGGGCTCGGGTTTCTTAAGGGGGGGCGGGGGGGGGGGGGACGGAATCTCCCGCCACGCTTGATTTTCCCGCGGGAATGACATCACTGTGACGCCGCGCTAGGCCGGGCTGCGATTGGCTGAGCTCCGCAGCTCCCGGAAGGGAGCAGCGGGGCGGGGGACAGTTTCCCCCCCAACCCCCGGGGGGTGGGTGTGTGTGTGTCGTCCCCCCCCCCCCCCGGGACCCCCGGTCCCCACGGACGTGGGGACCGGGGGTCCCGGGGGGGGGGGGGGACAAGGGGCTGTCGCCCCCCCGGATATCAGGGGGAGGGTCCTCACGGCCCCCGGATGTCACGGGCGGGGGGGTGGGGGTGTCCCGCAGCCCCCGGTGTGGCGAGGAGGTTGGGAGGTGGGTGGGGGGGGTAAAGCCCCTTTCAGCCCCCTCCGGTGGCACCGGGAGGAGGGCGATGGGGGCGGTGTCCTGCGGGGTAGGTACCGGGGGTAGAGGAGGGGGGGAACCCGGGGCTCGGGGCGGGGGGGGGTGGTGGTGGTGTGGTGTGGGAATGGCGGGGACGCGCGCGCAGCGCCGCGCCCGGCGCTGGCCAATGAGCGTGCGCGTTGCTGGCAGGTGCGGAGTGTTTTTGTTTTGGGTTGAAGTTGAGGCCGGAGGAGACGCGGCGGCGGCGGGCGGAGGCCGCGGAGCCCCGGCACCCCCTGCCTTCCTCCCTCCTTCCCTCCTCCTTTTCCTCCTCCTGCCGGCCCCGCCATGCGGAGGGAGATGAACGGGGTCACTAAGAGCCGCTTTGAGGTGAGGCCCCGCGGGGAGGCCGCCCGGCCCGGCTGAGGAGACGCGGCTTGGGGGGGGGGGGGCCCACACCAGGCCGCGCTGCGTGTGTGTGTCCCTCCCCTCACCCCTCACGGTGTTAAGGTGTGGGGCGAGGGGCCCCCCCGACCCGTAACAACCCGTCATGGGGGAGGGGGGAGGTGTATGAATGGGGCTGGGGGGGTTCACCCCCGGCCTGGTGTGGGGCGAGCCCCGCCGTGGGTGTCGGAGGGGGGGTGCGAAGGGCCGGGGTCGGGGCTTTGACCCGCCGTGTGGGAGGGCTTGGTGTGAAACGCGCCCCCCCGCTCCGCCCGGTTTGGGGGTGTGCGCGATCCCCCCTCGGATATAACCCCCCTGGGAGGTTGCAGGGGGGGGACACGACGATGGGTTTTGCCAACGCGTTGTGACAGGTTTGAGGACGGAGCAGGGAATGGAGCTTGGAAAAACAGAGTCCGGGAGGGCTGGGGGGGCTCGGGGAGGGGAAGGTGGCCCCGACGCCGGGTTTTTTTGGGGCGGGGGCAGTAACCGGGAAAAATTTGATTCCGGGGAGGTGGGGGCTGGAGAGGACGGAAGGAGCAGAGGGTAAACAATAAAATCTATTCAAAGACCGTGGCACAAAGCAGGCTCCGGGGCCAGGGCTGCCTCCAGCTCCGCATTGTTGTCACAGCTGTGTCCCCGGGGGGGAGGCGGCGGAGACCGGCAGCGGGGTTCGCTGCTCATCGCTGCGAGAGCCCGGTGGGGAGGATGAAAATACCTGTGCCTTCCTTCCCCGCCTGGCCCGTGGTGTGTACGAGGACAACATGGGAGGAAAAGAGCCCGGAACGGTAAAGATGCGGCTGTGTCCCCCCAGCTCCATAGAGAGGGGATGAGAAGGCTCTGAAGGGAAAATACTGGTTAATGGTAAACTGAAGAGTGTCTGGTTCTGTAGAGAACAACGTTGAATTCCCCAGGAAACTGCCCCCGGAGTTGAGAAAGGTGCAGAAAATAATGGTTTTGTAATATTGCACGGGAAATTATTTTCTTCCTCTATCGAATCCATATCAGCCACTGTAAATAAGGAGCATGCCTGTTTAGGAAGGTTTCAGGTTAAATAGTGTTCTAATATGCATGTTTCTGTGGCATCTACATGATATAAACATTGAACTAAAGCTGGGAACTCAGAAAGAGAAGGCTGCATGCGTAACATGTTTTATCCGGGCTTATTGTTTTTACTGTTCTAGTCTGTTCTTGGCTGCACAGATATTTTTTTTTTATTTTTTTTCTGACAGCTTTTTTTTTTTATTACTGCAGAGTGGCTGGTTACAGAGCAGAGTAAAGAATAAAAACACGTTGGTAGCAGTCTTCTGTGGGGAAATGTCTTCTCGTATGGCAACAAACTTTTTTTCTAGCTTAGCTTTTGTCTTGAAATACTGGAGTTCATTCCAGTGTTGGGAGAGCTTTTCATCAGCGTTGTACTAAAACAAGATTAACCCAGTTCATTGTGGAAGAAGAGTGGGGAAAAGCTTTGTTTTGTTTGCTTTGGGTAGGATTTTTTTTTTCTGGAATTCTTCCTATAGTAAAAAATGAACAAGTGGGAAATAAGCAAAATGCTCAGAGTGTTTGGGGTCTAAATTATGGGGGTTTTACTCTATATTTGTCCAGGAAGAGTCGGTGTATTATAGAAAGGCTTACTTTGAGCTACAAGAAGTGCATTTAGGCATTATGCCATTTCTTGGATATGTTTTGGTTGGTAAATCGAGGGCATGGTTTTATTAGCCCTAGCATTGGTTATCTGTGACCCACTCACCTATATATCCTGGGCGAGTTTAGAACTCTTTTGCTTTAAATACATGGTTTTCTAGTGAAGTTGATGTGGTCTGAAAAGCTTCTAAAATGTTAGTGTATTCACACTTATAAAAAGATTTATTTTTCAGAGGGGAGGTATGGGTAGAAATTCAGCCATGCCTTCTAGAAAACAGTTTGTAGTGTTTCTGCTTTAAAAGTAAAAGTCCTATTCACTGTCGAGAACGTGCCTTTTAGTGGAATAGTTCATATTTAATGTGACATAAGGACAATTATGCAAAAATGTGTTGAGACTGGGAGCTGCTGTTCGAAGTTGTTGAATATTGTAAGATCACGGAAGACAGCACAGGGTTGAACGCTCAGTGATTAGTCCTCCTCCTCCATAGCCCTGTGCCTTACCTCCGGATTAGACACGGAGGTGACTGCCGGGGTAGTTTCCCCGTCTGAGGAGTGGTAAGTAGGGCCTTTGAGTGTCTGGAGTCTTATCTTGGGGTAAAAATAGCTCGATGCAGAGTTGTGACTAATGTATATTGTGTCTGTTTCAGACTTTAAATAACGAGTGAATTATTGAGGGGGAGTTTGGTTTGGGTTTTCAGACTTGGTTTATTGTCTTTTGCTAAGCTGCGTAAACAGATTCCTGAACTATTGTTGTTGGGCAATTTTAAAATCCAATCTAGATTGGATTTAATAGTCATTTCTTCTTACTTTAGTAATAAAATATGGTAATGGAATATGGGCTAAGCTTCTTAAATGTGACTTGCATGTGGGTTTCTGGTATGTACGTGTAGCCAGCCATCCGTTCCAGGAAGAATGGAACTCTTAAATGAAAGAATGAACTCTGGCATGCCCAGCCGAACGAGCATATTCTAAATAAGTCCCTTTACAGGAGGTGTGGCCACCACAGAGAAAATAACCACTTACTGTAGCAAAGCAGACGAAAAGGGAAAACATTACCCAGATTGACTCCTAATTTTCTGTGGTGTTGGTTTAATATGGAACATGCCCTGACAGTTCACAATCCTGGCTCATATTTGGGGTTTCTGTGCTTCCTGTCGTACGTGATGCCTGATGAACTACAGCTAAATAATAGTGAAGAGGAGGGGATGTCACTGATGCTTTTGACCGAGGGTACCCTACCCTTTGAGAGCTTGTTTGCCTTCCAGAGGCGCAGGTTCTCATCACTTCTTCAGTTTGTTTCATCCGCGCCCTTCTGGCCTGGGATGGCATCTGGAGACCGAGTGTTTTGGGCTCGTGTTCACCAACTTTCACTGCGCTCACTAACTCGTCATCGAAAAATAAGCAGCGTCTTCCAGGGCAGAGCACTCTTCTGAGCTTGCTGGTTTCCAGAGTGGAGTGGATGTGGTCAGGCGGCAGCGCTCGGAGATGGTTAGCGCTTCCTTAGATCCGTGCACAGAGCTGAGAGAGACCATCTGGCACAAAACTACCTGCCTGCGATCGGGAGCAGTTTTATATAAACGGTGGCTTCTTTGCTATTAGACCAACCGTGGGACAAATTGCAGAGATTGTCAGCATGAACAGACTCCTGGCTTTTAATCTTTCCCCGTGCAGGGATCTCATGCTCTGCAAAGTCTTGTGTTCCATCGAGCCACGTTGTCGGGCTTAAATAATTATAGTTGCTTTTTTTTCCCAGACTGTGAGCAATACATGTAGTCTCCTCTACATCCTTAAACAAAAACAACAGCACAAAAAAAAAAAAAGCACCATCCTTTCCAGCTTCCTCAGGGAGTCTTCAAAACCTCCAATTAGCAGGAGTTGATTCTGGCTGTAAAGGGTTTCTTTATGGGGCAGTTTGTCCTATTAAAAGAAATAAAATGCACACACCAGGGATGTATCTGAGGAACGAGCATCTGTGTGAGCCTTGCGAGCACCTTCAGCAGGACAAACGCGTCGATCCATTGCGTTTCACAGCATTTCTCTCCTGAGGATTCGGGATCTTCGGTGTGAGGGCATTCTAACTCTTCTGAGCTGTGCTGGTGGACCCCGTAGGTCCTAGATTTTGCTGCAGTTTTGATCTGCTGTGAAGTGAGGTAAGCTGAAAGCAAAATGAGAAATTTAAAATGCTCCAAAATTGAGTTGCCTTCTAATAATTAATCCTGTCTGCGTTGAGAAAGCTGAATTGAATAATCCCAATTACCCTAATCCCATTTTTGAATCTGCTGGGTTCCTGGCTTTTAAATGCCGTTTCTGTGTTTCAGGGTTGCTTGACTTTGCACTTTAGAGCTGATCCTTTTGGGGTTGTCTTCTCTGCCCTTCTGCTTAGGGCTTTGTTATTTCAAGCAATGGAGGTTGTGTCAACAGAGGGACACAAACAAAGCGGGCAGGGAGTATCGATAACTCTTTGCATCCCATGGTGTGTCTCTCTGCTGTTTTCTAGCAGAAACTTGCAGAAACTTGCAAAAACTGAGGTTAAACTAACCACAGCGTTTCATTTTATATGGCAAGAGAAACTGTTGCTGACGTAAGGCAGTGAAGACGTGAGGTAGTGCAGATGAATCCAAACAGTTCGGTTTTGGCAGGTATCTAACAGTGTGGTGCGTAAGTCACGAGAAATGCCGTCAAAATAAAAAATAATTTGGGTGGTGTCAAAGCTGATGGCTTTTACATACTCTCGTTCACTCCCATCACCCCCATTTATTGTTTTGATTTGGGTGTTATCTCATGCCACGCTTATGTGTAATACTTTTTAAGCCAGCTCTTCTTTTTTTGGCAGATGAATAATAAAATGTTACTTTATTGTGTACAAAGTGGTTGCTTAAACGTTAAGACAGTAAAGGATGTAAACCCTAACTTGTGTTTCACACCCCCGCTCTGCTCCATACCAGTAGAGGAAAGAGGAATTCAGCGAGATTTGGAAGCAAAAGTCGAATTGGTTGCGCAAAAGATACTTGACCCAGGCACTGCAAGGAGACCAGGGAGGTTTAACCGGGAAAACGGCTCTTTGTTGGAGGAGGGGGCAGTGGGGGGAAATCTTTGTTGCTCTGAATTTCTCCTTTGCAGTCTACGTGCCATATTTCGCCGTACAGGCAAGTTACCAAAGCCAAAGGCGGCATAGTATAGGGGACTCGCTGATTAAAAAACTGGGTATTTCAGAAACCACTTCTGATTGCTTTTCATTTCTTTTTGTTAAATTGGCGCTGGGGAGCTCTCCCAGCTCCTTCACCTTTTAGTCTTTGGACTAGGCAGCCACAAGCACATCCCTGCCGTAATTAGGTAGAGCAGCAGCTTTACAAGTGTTGGATTATGTGCGTGCTTTGACCTTAGCCCGTGTCACCTGAGAGACCAAGCTTGTGTCACGAATTTTTATTATTTTTTTTTCCCAAATGGCATTATCATCCTCTGCAAGGAGCTGTGCTTTTAAGTTGGGCAACAGTGGAAATGCTGGCCCTGGCGAGCAGTAATTTCAGCAGGAAATATAAGCAGAAATGCCAGAAAACCTGTATTTCCTCCCCCGTCCCTTGCTGACACTGGTGTGGCACAGGATGCTGGGCAGCACCCGCGCAGGACTCGTCACTGCTTTGGCCTGAGCTGTGTGACAAGCAGCGCACGGTGTCTGGGCTGTTTGTGTGCGGTGGTGGTGAGGGCTTTTCTTGCAGGTTACCTGGGTGAATGCCCTCCTTGGTGCCAAAACGGGGTTCCCCGAGGCGGTTTCACTGGGAGCTGCCAGTCGGAGGAGCCACTGCGGGGTCCGTGTGTGCTCCCAGGGAGAGGTGCCCGACTGCCTGGGCTGCGTCCGTCTCGCATCGCGGCTTGCGTAACAGGAAAGGGAGTGAGAGAGCCTGTACGCACAGGTATGTCTCGTTTTATTTTAGATACCATTATTAATTGGGGCCTGGGATAGATCAGGTAATTATTGTTTTCACTGTTGGCTTCCCTTGCGGTGTGTTCCATTTGACTCATTCCATTGTGAAAGCCGACCCGAGGAATGTTTTAGCCTCACTGATCTGGTGTGACACACCACACCGTGTCAGCGGTGCGGAGGGGCCCAGGCCTTTGTGTGGCTGGTGGTGGTATGTGCCAGGCTGATCCATCGGTTTTGCTTTCGGATCAACCATCCTTTTACGTGTGGGAAACTCGCCCCATGCCCTTCATACCTCATCTCAGGTAGGGATTGTCTTGAGACGCCATCGTTTGACTTTATTTCCAAGTAATACCAATAATACCATCGTCATCTCTTTGATAATAGCTGAATGCAAACCCAATAGTGAAAAAAAAAAAAAACTTATTGCCACTAACCTAGAACCGCAGGTTTTGGAGAGAGGCAGAACTACAAGAAATTTCTTTATCAAAGAAACTTATTTAAATTGTGATGAGCTCTGGTACATACCTGGAGAGCTAGAGGAGTCTCACTTTTGTCCTGAAAAATACCGAAGCGTGTCAGTTCGTGGCTTTTTTAAATAAATAAATCCTTTCAAAGGGTATTTGTAGTAAACTGCTACGCTGCTAAAATGAGCTGCTAAAAAGGCTAAAGGAAAAAAAAAATAGTGATAGTGGGTGTTTTACAGCACAGTCCATGGCCATAGGCTGTGTCCCTGTGAAGTCAGGAAGTCTTTGTCTTACATTCTCCTTCTTTTTTGGTCTGGGATGTTGGTTTTGTGGGCAAAGGTGTATATTTAAAGCTTTGACGGGTGTGTGTGAGAAAGTAGCATCATCTTAAAATCAAATATCTGTAATAGGCCATAAAATACCCAGATGACCACTCTAGGATGCTGAGGTTTTTAATGGAGCTAAAAAAAGTAGACGCTCCAAACCAGCTCTGATGACAGCATATGGGGTATTTTTGCTTCTCGCCCCATCGATTCAAGGTATGATGCCAACTCACTTTGACCTCTGCAGTTCTTGGCCGCGCGAGCCACCGCTGACGTTTTCCGAGGGTGTTTTTCATTCATCACCAGATACAACTCCTGGTAAAGACAAAGCCGATTAACTGCGAGCTTCTGCCTCCCCAGTCTGTCACCGGGCTGCTTCAGGGCCTGCCCCGTGTCCCTGCCAGGACTCTCCAGCGGACACTGCTCCCGTGTGCGTCCCCTGCAGCCGGGAGCAGTCGGGTAACTAAACCGCTGCGAATGGCTAGTGCTGGGGGGGTCTTTTCAATTGCAATTTAAAAATAAAGGCAGTGGGCTTTTAGGTGTAGTTGTGGGATGCTTTGTTTGTGGAAAGCTGTCTCAGAGCCAAGACTGGGATAGAAGAACAAAACAGGTGAACAAAAAGCTTATGAACATGCGCTTCTGGTATCTGACAGCAGCTTCTAGTTTTTTAAAAACAATAATAGGATAATAGCACATGTCGTTCTTCCAGTTTAAATGGTATTTCTTAAATCAGTAGTTGTCTTCTAGTATCTCGCCTGCACTGCGTATCTGACCTTTTTTTTTTTTAACTTTTTGAATGCAACAACACGACCTTGTGTGTTTGCCCATAAATCACCTGATGAATTTCTTCTCCGCAGCAGTTTCTGCGTTACACTGCTACGTCAGAGCTGTGTGCAGCAGGCTGTTCTTTATCGGGGGCTTGAGATCTATGGAGCTCTACTGATTTTCTTTTTGTTGTTGTTGTTGTTCATCCTTGTGCTTTTAGCATTGCTGATTCAAAAAAAAAAAAGAGGCTATTTATTTAACTTTGTTACTGAATGCAGAGTAGAGTCAGGCTGCACAGGAAGGCAGCTCATCATACCCCAGCTTTTTATCGCCAGCAGAAATTTAAGCTTTTCCAAAGCAATGACAAGCAGATGAGGAAGAAGTGAGCTGACAGTGGATGTGGAGTAAATTGCCTATTGAGTTATTTTTAGGAGTATTAAGCCTATAATAAGCCTTTTCGGCCAGGGTCTATTTCCTCTCGGTTTTGTGCTGCTTAGTCATGATTCTGTTTGATTGGAGCCCTGGTTGTGAGCCCGGCGGGGCGAGGGTGACACGGTGCGTGGTAGGAGGGTGGCACGGATGCGTCGCCATCCCCAGTCCCACCGACACAAATGCTGCAGGAGAACGCCGGAGCGACGCGACTGCAGACACCGGAGCTTGTCACAGCCGCAGCTTTATTTGACAGCCAGCCATTTTCCTTGGAGATTTAACACAGATTAAACTGGATGTGTGTTGGTGTTTTTTTGTTTTTTTAAAAAAAAAAAGTCCTTGTGTAACTAAAGGCTCGAAGGGAAATTCACCCAGTCTGAACAGCTCGGGGATGTAAACAACTTTATGCTTTGTATCGTGTGTTCTGAAGAGCCATGTATTTCACTGTCACTTCTGTGTGACTTATCTCTGCAGTGTAATTTTTTCTTTGCCTCCAGTGAGGCAGCTCAGCCTGCTTAAACTCCGGCTCCCCTTGTGTCTTGTACTGGGGAAGGAGCACTTCTCAACCAGTACTCGCTGCGTATCATTTAAATCACTGCGTATCATTTACGTTTCAGTTATTGGAGCCCTGTAGCAGTACTAGAATTGTTTTCCAGAATGAACAGAACTAGAGGTGAAGTGTTAGTACATACTGACACTGCTTGTAAGAAGTCACTTCAAAGCTTCGCTGAGCTGTTCCAAAGGAAATACAGAATGAATTCCGCTTTTTTGTGTGTTTTGTGTTTTATGCTCAGCTTTTTTTTTTACCAGATTGGAGTTGTGTGTTATGAGCTAGGTTTGGTGTGTGTCGTGTCGTCTTTCAATGACTCCGTATTGGGCTTGTTCATCTCCTCCATAGGGACCATAGCAGATAAAAGTGGTATAAATAAATACTACCAGTAATGCTGGCTTTTTGGGTGTGAGCCAGCAGCTGCGGAGCTGAACGCCCCCTCCCAGGGCATCTTGGGCTCGTCAGGGTTTAAACTCTTTGAATGAAGTTGCGCAGATGTTCCATTTCTTTCACCTCAGAATAGCCGAAGACTCTTTTATAGCTCTGAAGGTTAATCTCCAAAGCGCCGCGATGATACAGATTGGGTGGGGATGTAAACGGACAGAATACGCCAGCTACATGTGTAATCCTTAATTTATGATGGCAACTCTTGATTCCCCACCTTTCCTGGCTTAAAAACAGTTTCCAGAGTGTATTATTTATTCTTAATAATTGCAGTCTGTTTTCTGTCTTGCTTTTAATTGCTTAATTTCCTGTGGTTATGAGCAGTCATGGAGGGTCTGGCCAGCGTTTGCTTGTGGGCCGAGGACAGTGAGCTCTAGGTCTGAACACCAGCTAAAACTTTGTCCTCAGCACGCGGTTACCTTCTCCTTTTGTGCTTGTGAAGCTGCTGTAACAGAAACGCCATTTCTGTTAGGCAAGTGAAGAAGTTGCAGTATTTTTAAATGATGCTATTTACTAATCTTTCATAGATTTTTGAGAGGGTATGCTTTTGAATTCTGTATTATTTATTTTGCGTGAGGTTTGCTTTATATAGAGACATGAAACACTTCATTGGTTGTGTTTTGTGCTTACTTTCAGAAATGTTTATAGTTTTCGCTTCCTGCTGCCCACCTGTACAGATGTCTCTTGGTTGGTTGGTTTTGTACGGAAAATGGATGTCCATCTTCTTCCTCTCCCTCTCTCTGTGCCATCCTGATGGTGTCCTTGGCCATGGCAGCGGGTTTTGTTAGTGCTTCTTGGGCTGTTGAGGATTTTCAGTCTGGGTTCACAAGGAGCTGGGTGTGCCAGATACCCCAGGTTATTTTTCACTGGAGTGAAGGTTAAGGTGGATATCGGTGGGTGTCGGTGTAAGGACTGGTTTGGGTGCCTTTGCTAGCCTTGGAGCCACTCATTCCGTAAAGCTCCAGATAAGCTTCGTCCCTTTTTGTCCTTTGAGCTTTGAATTTTCCGCTTTGGAAGGAAAGTGTTTGAGTTCAAAGTCCGCATCTAGGCTAACACTGTGTGCTCAATTGTTGGCTTCAGTGCTGATGCTTCTGAAGCAAAGCCTCATGTGATTTTTATATATTTTTTAAGACCAACCATCCCCCTCCCGGTGCTGGTGCCAGATGCGGGCTGGATTGAAAACCAGCTGTGTTTGTCAGCGCTCCAGTAAATACTCCCACCCGAGCTGATGTGTGCAGCAGCTGTATCTCTCTGCTGGCTCGCCGGCGTGCAGCCTGCCTTCAGCACAAACACGGACAATTACTTGATTTCCCGTTAATGTTGATGGTAGCCTGTTCCTGGTCCAACTGAACATACGACTATTTATGTTTCAAGATGATACGGATCTTGCATACCGCCGCCTCTGTGTGTGAACGTGTTTGTGTGCGGGTAAAGGAACACAGGGAGGGGTGGCGCTTCTGTCCTCCTCATGCCCATAATGATGCACATTTTTAGCAGAAACAAGCTCTGCAAACAGTCAGATTGAAAGCGAATGACTCCTTGTGACCAACCTTGAAACTCTATACCAGTAAATTCCTCCATGTTTGTTAACAAAGTAGGGGTTTGGTGGTACCGGGACGTGGCACCATGTGTGGGTCAGTCCAGGTTCTGAAGCTCCAGCCTTGGAGCTGCCTGGAGCATGTTGAGTGTTTGTGTATCTTAGAGAGGAGCCTGAATTCTAGACCACCCGCGTTACGCTGCAGATCAGCTCTGTCCTTTTTCTGCTCCTGTGTCTTTAGTGGGCAAAACTCTGCAGAACAAAAAGTTGGGAAGAATTGATGGTGTTTTTCGGCGTCTGCTGTTGTATAGGCAAGGCGCTCTGGTATGTCTTCATGTCCAAATGGCGCTTTATTGAAAAAAGTCCCTGCTGCTGTTCCAGTGGAAAGTCTTTTTGGTGTGTCAGATGAGTAAACTGTTGTTCTCTTAAAAATGCAGCCAGTAACTTCAGAATTGCTTACAGGGAGTAGTCTTGAGCATTTAGGGTAAAGTGAAATAAATGTGCTTTGTATTCTGTACGTTAATATTCCTAATTACTTCCAGTAAACTGCAAATGTTGAAATAACTCATTTAGAAACTTCTCAAGTGTATTTTTCCAAACACAAAAAAAGTGAAAAACAAACCTTTTGTTCCTCCTAGGAAACACCCCTCCAGCCTTTCCCCAACAATAAAATCGAACCCGTTACCAGATGTGACATTTACAGGAAAGCGTTGTGTGTCCCCCCCAGTCCGTGCCAGTCCAGACCGCAGCCGAGCTCGGCTGCCCGGAGCCGGGGTCCCTGGCAGCTCCTGGGGGGTTTCTCCGCTTCTCTAAGCCAGGAAAGACAACGACGTGCCAACGTGTGTTTGTAGACTTTCTGTGGAGCCACGGGGTATGGGGAGTGTAACTGTTCTGGAAGCAAAGATTTAAATTTTGCAGGAAGTCTTGAATAAACGCTCTTCTCGCTGGAGAAGCCTTTACTTGCTGCTGTGGAATAAGTCAATCAACCTGGTATTAAGAGCCCCACATTGATAAAGCAATTGTCTGGTCAGATGGAAGCTTCTAAAATATAACAAAATGTGTATTGAGTGTGAATTCCCTGAGAGGAGCTGCAGGTATTGGCTGTCCCACCTTCTGCAGCAGCGTTTGCTGGTGACATACGTTTGTGTCATGTACTGGGGAGAAGTTGCACAGTCTCTCCGTGAACGCAGCGGCTGAATCGGTCCAGCGTGTGGACACCTCATTTACATGCTAAGTACTGACCGCATCACTTCCCGCTGGGCAGGGTGATAATGTGGCGCCAGACCTGGAGGAGAGCACCAAGACAAGTCTTGGATGGCTTTTGAAGCCTGGTCCGTAACGACGTAAGACTACTCAAAAGCTAAATGAATGGCTGCAATAATGACACAATACTCTATATTTTAACTCCAATAATGCGTGCCTGCGAAGAGTTGCTTCACGTAGGGAGCTTGCATCAACTGTTGTTCCTGTCTCCCTTTGCATGTTTGATGAGCATGGTGCGTATGTAGGTGTTTCTGTGCAGGGACACTCGTAATTATCCGCTGTCACCCGTTGTGCACTCGGCTGCGAAGTGCTGTCATCCGGATCCCGTGTTGATGTCACGCAGGCGACCCAGTTTGGGTTGCTCTGCCCAGTAAGGAGTGGCTGAGGTGACCAATGCTTGAGGAGCAGCTCTGCCTCCTACACTGTTGGCAGATAAATATCTTTATTAGCCCCGCACACAGCACTTGCCGACTGGGCAACCAGATGGGTTGAGCCACTTTGCAAAACTTCTAATATGCAGAAAGGTGAGGGAAGAATTATTAAAACAAATGGACAATTACGTCTTAAGTGACTTCAGTGTAAGGCTGCGAGAACTGTATTCTTTTGTTCGCTTTTGTCCATTTGTTTTCATAAACTTGGTTGATTTGGGTGCTTCTGGGTGACAGTGCTGTGGAGAGAAGCCCGGCTGTGCCCATTAATACATCCTGGGAAGTACCAGGTTTCTGTCTGCTGGGTTATAATCTCCGGGCTTTCAGCTGGTGTGGGAGAGCGCAGGAAAAAGGACTTGAATTCAGGGGCGTTTGGCGAGTTCCTGGGGATGACTGAAGGCTGGATCATCCTCATCCTCGCTGCTAGCTCCCCTGGCCACCTACTTGTAAAAAAAAAAAAAAAAAAAACCATGCCAAAACCAGCCTCTCTGGGTGCAGCTCTCAAATGCTGAATGCAATGGACTGATGTAAATTGGGAGCCTTTTATTGAGTAGCAAATGGTGTGTTAACACTTTCATTAATGTTTGCAAGAGAAAGGATTGATTTATGGATTAAGTCCTCCCAGTTTTGTCACTTCTTTGGGCTTGTGAAGTTGGCGCTGAACCGACCGCTGGAGTTCCTGGAGGTAACGATTAGATGGATCCTGTTTGTTCTCCCATTTGAGCCCCTGTTGGAACAGGGAGGTATTTCCACGTGCAGTGCTGTTGAAGTGTGTGTATGCAAAATATCTCAGAGTTTGTAAACCGTCTTTCTGTGTAAAACTGCTACCAGACGCATGCCCTGGAAAACTCTGCAGGTTCTGCCCATTTCCTGGGCAATCCAATATTTGCAGGAAAATCAAATCATCTGAACTGAGCGATGACCAAACCCTGGGTGTGCTGTGGTCCCGCGTAGCTCCAGCTGTCCGGAGCAGCGAAGCCAGCACTTCCACTCTCTGGAGATGCTGCTCTGAAGACCAGTAAGAGATTTAGAGTAAAATGGCAAGGAAATGCAGATAATAAACTCTGTCCGGCTCTGCTGTTCTGGCAGGACATGTTTTCCTTTGCCTTGTAGCAGATTATAGCAACCTATACTAATTTAATGCAAGTTTTGAAGTCTATTATCTGCTTCCGTGGTGTTTGTTCCAGATTTATCCCTTCTGTTGTAGCTGGAAAAGGCTGTTTCAGAAGAGGAGCACGCTGCCGGTCTGCCTGCATCTCGGATGGGTGGATGGGCAAGAGGGGTTTCATTCTTTCCCCACTTCCCTTTCTTCTGTACAAGGGATGTGGCTTCGCACAGCAGCAAACTTGGTGCTTTGTGGAAGATTCTGTGTCTTATATAGACTGCAAAATTTACGTATGAGAAAGATATGTTATTCTGTATCCTGTCAAGAATAACTTATTCTACTGCATAACACCTCGTATTAAAGGATATTGGGAGAGATGTTAGGAAAAGCAAACTTAGAACACTTAGGTTTTTATCCCTAGAAGTAATTTCAAAAACCTGGAAGTCTAGAATACCCTCTAACGCTTTTTCAGACTAGTTTTATTCTTGCATGGACTTGCCAGAAAGTCAAAGCGTCCACTGGTGTATTTAAGTAGCTGTATACTCTGCCATGACTTAGCAAGATATCCCAGTTCCAGCCCGTTTTCACCCAGCTTCTGTCATCCGAGCACCACGTTGAAGGCTTGATACAATCGTGAGGTCTGGTGATGCAGCTTGGCACTTCCCAGCCTTCCAGGGGAGGGGGAATTCCAGAGCCGAGGATCTCCCACACAGCATATCCTGCCGCGGCACTGTCACGTTTCAGTCCAAGGACTTTTTTAGTAAGACAAAAAACAAAGGTTCCTTTAGTGTAGTACTGGTCAAAGGGTTGCGTCTTCAGAAAACCAGTTTAAGGCTTTGATTTGCACTGGAATCAAGGTAAGCTTTTTCCACTGAGCAATGTAATGGGCAGAAGTCAAGAAAAAACTCTGTGTTTTGCACAAAGCTGTTTGGGTGTCCCTGATGTACGATCACAGTTAACAACAGGCAGTGACTAGTGCCTGCGTTCAGACAAAGCTTTGTTGCCAATGCAGATGAGACAGAAAAGGCTGGCTGGCTGCTTCTGGAATCTCTATTTTAATACTTCCTGCCCCTTGCCTGGTCTCTTCTAGTTTGGTTCCTTTTCGGAAGTCTCCTACTGCTATCTGATTTGCTCCTTTAATTTCTCGTACCCGTTTTTGTGAGGGGGTGGAGGGTGCTGGGTCAGATGTAAAATTCTGGCCTGGACAATAATGGGAAAGAGGATGGATCTGCCTCTTTGCTATTGTTCGTGTAACTGGAGGCGGGGGGAATCATAGTCTTATTTTCCCATGAATAATTCCTCTGCATTTCTCCTTCATTAGAGCTTTCTCCAGAATTTCCTTAATTTCCCAGCTGATCAGCTAAGCCGTCTAATTAGAAGATCCAGTCCCAGGATGCGCACGCGCGTTAGCTGCTTTCACAGCCTGGCCAGTGTCTATCCTGTCCCGTTAACACTCTGGTTATCTGCCAGGCGCCGGATGGCATCAGTGGCCGGGTCTGAGTGTGGTCCTTGATTCAAGGAGATGCTCTTCTGCCCTAGTCTTGAGGGACCAGACTTCACAGAATTTGTGTTAGCTGGGGAAATGGCAAAACTTCCCCAGTTTGCCATTAAAATGGCAATTTTAATTATCTGTAAAAGGGGCTGAGTAGTCGCCTGTCTAGTGGACCATTTAGGACTTGTTAACTTGTGATATCTTCTGGTGGGAAGTGATAAAAGCATCTGTGGGGGGAAAACAACACTTTTCTTCTGTGTGACATTTTGGGAAAGAATGCTGGAGAGTTCGTGTCCCACTTCAGCATCATGCTTTGGTATCTGGAGATAATTAAAAAGCAACCTGTGATTTAGAAACCCAGCTTTTAAGTTTGGCTGACTCTAAAAGCATTGGGTTTGGTGTTCGCTCGTGATGGTGGCATTATTGTGTTATCAGTTTGTCAGCACTGATCGGTGCGTGTTAAAATACAATTTAGCGGCAGCGCGTCAGCTTTTCCCATTAAGCAGTGGTGGTTTCTTTGCGAGGTGATAGGGTTGGGCTGGTGCTTGCGTATGGAATATCTGCTGGCTGGAGAAGCTGTTGTCTGCCGGTGAGGCCCAGTACAGCTTCATAAGCCACGAAGATCTTACTTTCCTTTTTTAACTCTTAATCTGATCCTCTGCCACTTAAGCGACCTAGCTGATGCTGGGTTTATTTGCTTTGCATACATACAACTACATTGATTCAGACCACTTAATCAACTGATTAGAATCGGCTTTTTCAGACTGTAATTTCAGCAGCAGTTTTTACCAGATATGTGTCTCGGAGCTCTTGGTTGTTCCAGAGGTTAAAGAGAAACTTTATTAATGAAATTAAAGCTCATTCTTGTTGTTCCCTGCTTTGCTTTTGGAAATGTTGAAAGCATGCCTCTAAATGGAATGAGGCATCACTGCTCAGCAGATCGCGCTAATCATTCCTCCCACAGGCATAAGTGTGTGGAGGTTGGTTGTTTGTTTGTTTTTTCACCATGGCAAGACAATACCAAGTCTCTTAAATACATGTAGATATTCCTCAAGAAGCACGTGAGGCTTTGCTGTCTGTTTTTCTTAGCACTCTGTAGAAAAGAGAAGCTTCTCTCACTCTTGCAGCTAGTGGGGTTATTTTAGCTGGTCCATAAGTCCGTTTCAGATTTGTAAATTGTTGGCTGTTGTGCCAATGCTTTGCACGGGATACAACCACCAGCGCTGGCTTCCTTGCCATGGAAGAACGTGGTATTTTCCTAGAATCATCTCTCCTCCTGATGCAGCACCAAAGATCACGTCTCCCTTTAAACCGTGCTTTGTGATTTTTAAAAAAATGCTGCTTGCCTCTTTCCCCAGAGCCCCTGAGGCTGCTCCCGTCCAGCTGGCTGCGAGGACCGTACGGGCGCTGTAATACTTTCTCGTAGGCTCCTGTTTGCCAGCACTCTGCGGCCTTTTCTGTTATGAAAACCAGTCCGGCTGCTCCTGCATCTTCAGCCTCCAGTTGTTGGAGGTCGGGGCTGCTCCATCGCTCTCGTCGTAGCCCTTCCCTCCAGCCCGTTTGCCGCATGCTTGTTTGATGCGGAGTTGCACTGTACGGTTTTAAAGTGCCTGTGCTTTGCTGTACCCACATGGAACCGTGGCGCAGATGGAACCCCGTAGTAACGCTGCGGGTGATACCTTCCCATAGTCACTGCCAGCCCACAAGCACCTCCTCATTATCATTTAATAGATAAATTAAAAATCCCGTTTTATATTTAATCTACCAATCCCACAGAGCATTCTTGGACCACTTTTTAAACTATATTGGATGTGCTATCCCATCCAACTGTGGTCTAATCCAGGAGTTTGAAAGCTTGAGCACAAAGTTTATCTTTTGATAATTTATCGGGCCAGATGTCTCTCTTGAAATGGCCTCGTTAACCAGCGGCTTCTTCCCTAGAGTAAAGTAGGCTTTGTTTACTTCATGAAAATATATGGCTAAAATGCTTAAATTTGTTTTTGTTTACAGATGTTCTCAAACAATGATGAAGCTGCGATCAACAAAAAACTTCCAAAAGAGCTGCTGCTTCGGTAAGCCGCCTTTCCGTTTGGGAGATGGGGGGGCGTATTGTTATTTGCAGCCAGCAGCTGATTTTGCTGCTTTGCTCATAAATCAGGAGCTTGGATTGGGTCATTTGGAAAGCCATAGACAAACAGAGGCAGATCAAAGGTCTGCAGCAGCAGCAGTTTATGCGAAATATTATTGGGTTTTGGTTTTTAAAATGTTAAATTAATTTCCTGGTTGCCTGTTTTGTAGATGGAAGAACTAAGGACTGAGTAAGTCCTTAATGAAAATAAATGGTAAGTATGGGCTAATGAGTAGAATAGGATTCTGCCTGTCTCTAGCGTTCCATTTAAAAAAAGTTAGTTCCTCTGGTCTAGTTATGCTGGAGCAGACTTTGTCCTGTTCCTCGTCAATAAGAGAGGAACCGGGCAGGATGCTCCTGTTGGAAAAGGTCAAGCGGATCAGGCTTTGTGGATCTGGGTAGAGGGCTCTGCCCTCTCCCTGTGCTGCCCTTCTGCATGCGCACACGTATGTACCCTCTGAAGTTTGCCTTCCCCGGCGCAGGAGTAGCGTGACGTGTGTGCGATTGTACCTCAGTCGTCACAGTTTGTCATCTTGAAGTAAAGTCATGTTCATCAGCGCTTTAAGCCTAGATGCTAGACTGCAAACGGTGAAGGCAATTGCAGGTGGCAGCTTAAATTATTAACACAAACAAAATTCTTACGCTGCAAGAAACTGTGGTACTGTCAACACTTAATGGCAAGAAAAAGTCTGGGGAGAAGAGCTCTGACGCAGGAAACTGCTGCTAACTCACTTGTGAAATAAACCAAATAAAAAGAAGTCTGACTTTTCTTCTGACTGCACTGCCTCCTCTGTTCTCTGCGATGGCATCTCCAATCTGATTTGGTCTCTTCTATTCCAGTATTCTTCATCCAAGAGCAAGATGTACGGCTTCTAAAGCCCTCCTTGCTGCTGATGTGGGTGTTTGATTTTTGAGCCTGGTCTACAGGGAAGTGATTGTCCATGCTGTACGGGGATTGCTGTGTGAAAATCAGCATCGTGTAGCTGGGAGAGCCGAGCAACCTGTGGGAGGAGCGGGATGAAGTCGCAAACACAACAGGATTCCCTTGCTCAGATAAACCGATGCAGTTTTTCACAGGTGACAGCAGTTGTTTTCCCCCAGCGCATGCCCTGAACCGTTGGTATGGAGGTGTTGCAGCAAAAGGGGAATTTGAAGAGTGAGAAGAGTGTCTTGCTGGGTTTCCTGAGAGGGGATTCTTCTACTGATGGGAGCAAGTAGGTGCTGGTGTTGCAGATGCAACAAAACCAGGGTTTGCCCTTGTGGTGAGGTGACATAAGACGTGGGTAGGCTGGGGACAGGCTGTGAAGGGCACTGGTGTGAGGCAAGGAGTGTGCGTGGCACAGGGAACGTGGGGAATCTGGTAAGGAGGAAGAGGTCGGGGGGGTGGAATTGAATTGAGATTTTGCATGGGCTTCAGGGGAGGGGGTGTGTGGTCACTGCGCTCCCAGGGAGCAGGACCTTGATGAGAGCATGGGTGAGATTTCTGGCAGATTGGTCTAAGTGGAACGATCCTGTGTGGAAGCAAAAGCTCATCTTGGGCTGTAGGAGGTAGCTGGTGTGTGGAGGAACGTTACTGGAGAGTTGGAAAAGGATTTGTGGTAAGTAGGAGGGAAGGTCCTGCGCCAGGGAGGGAATTTCATCAGTACAAGCCACAGTGTGGCTGAGTTCTTAGCAGTGCGCGCGCTTCTGCCCTGCGGAAATGGTTTTGTCTCCTGTGCCTTGATATCACTAGTCATCCTCACCTGCTGTAAAACAGCAAGCGCTCAGGATTGCGTGGAACCTAGGCAAAATCAGGAGACGGAGTTTATAGATGTTAAAGTTCATAAGTAACGGTTCTGAGAGTTGGAATTCACTGTTAGCATACTGTGAAGATTAATTAGCGTAGATTGACAGTGCAGCCTTTGAAAGAGAAACTTGGATGCGTTTATCTGCAGGAATCTCCCGTAAATGAGTGTCACTGTCTGCAAGACAAAGACTTATGTGTTTAAGCAGTGCCGCTGTGTAATGTCTTGTTCTCTGGTTTGTTCATTCTGCAGATGGCATTGATGTCTCATGTATGTGGTTGCAAAGTGGAAAGCTGTACTTGAGCAAAATAAAGAGTAGGAGGGTATGAAAGGGGTGAACAGCAGCCTTTGTCACACCCCGAGATACAGAAATGTGCAACTCCAGTCACGCTTCTCGCTGGGAGGATGGGGTGGAGGTGTAAAGTGCTCTGGAGGGCTGTCCTCAGAAATCTCTCCTTCACACGTGTCCGTGCTTCTGCTGTCGTGTTGTGTTCTGTCCTACCGTGTGACTGGTGGCCATGCTGTTTGTCCTGCGTTTCCCCGAGAGCAGGACTCTATAAACAAAGCTGTCCTGCGGCACGTGGGGAGAGAGATCGGCTGATGGGTCTAAAATCCTTGTGCCTGCCTCACCTTTGTCTCCTGCTAGCTGAGGTTCTAGGCGCTTACACCTTTATACTTGAATATACCTTTACAAAGTCAAAAATGAGCCGAATCAGCAAAAAGTGGAGTTCCTTTTGCTGCTGCCAGCTTCTCTTTGGGCAGTACCTGGCTCGGTGGCTCTGAAGGGTGAACCTGTGGTCCACGTTGGCTCTGGCCGTGGCCGTTCCCCAGAAAGGGCGTCATGTCCCTGTTTCCCTGCGCTGGCACCGATGATGCCCCATTGAAAAGGTGCATTCAGCCTTGGAGGGCTGCCTGCCAGTCGCTTCTTGTCCGCAAGCCAAACCCCAGCCCCAAGCCCGGCTTTTCTGTGGCACTGGTGGTCTCTGCTGGTTTCCTGCAGAAGGTTTGCTCTTGGCGTGACGTGGGGCTGCTGAACAGCTTACGCTTGGCTGGGGGAAGCAGACCGGGCTGCGGGAATTCGGCTTTTCCGTATTGGTTCATGGGCAGGTCAAGCAAGTTTTCAGTTCTCTCGTGGCGTAAGCGGCTTTTTACTCCATGCCACCTCCTGCTGCCTGCTCGCCCGTTTCCAGCACAACCAGTCACCGGCACTGGCTTTGCCATCTGACCTTCAAGCCCCGTGTTGATTTATTCCTCGGGAGCTTGAGTTCGGCTTGGGACATGGAAGCGATGGGAGCGCACGGGGGACCGATGAGTTGGCAGCAAAGTTGGTGTTTCTCTGCTCCTGGCCAGCCCATCAGTGTAAAATGAGTGTGGAGCAGAATTTAACTTGAATGGTGGGTCGCTAACATAAATTGATGTTGATAATTTTAGAAGGCTAAAGGCCTAAGCTCTAGCTCACCTCAAAGCCCGCAGCATCCAGGGATTTCATTAGAGTCTTGACCCTAATCTAATTAGAGCGGCAGTGGGAAAGTGAGGAGTCCTAGAAAACCCTGAGTGGATTAAAAGGTTGAAACCTGAAAAATGCTCTAACCACAATGTGTTTTGGATAAATTATCCAGTGCTGGACTGTTCAGGCGAAGTTCTACACGTAGTGAGTTGTTTTGCGGGGAAATAATTTAATCTGCTGGAATACCAGAGTTGTTTTAATTCCTGTTTGGAATACTCAGGCTGCCTTCCCCTGTCATCACTGTTTGATGCTGAAGTTATTGGTGTGGATTAGTTTCTTACTGTCAACCCTGGAGAGTAAAAAGACCGACATAAGAGTACAGCAGCGAGCTGCGAGCAAAGCAGAAATGCTGCGGGTTGGATGGAAAAAGAAACACCCCAGCTACGTGTCCTTTCAGCTGTTAAAGAGACTCAGGAAAACCATTTTTCAAGTAGTGCTGGTCAGCCCGCTGCTACTGACTCTTCTCTGCTTTCTTTCACCAGATAAACTGAATCCGACCAGAGCGGCAGGTATTTCCTAAGGATTTTGTGCTTTGAGACAGTTCCAGGAGGAATTGTCCCTGTATTACTGAGGGAGGGTCTGGAGCCGACTAAGCAAAGTTGAATCCAAATTTCCTGTCAGCTCAGTGTGTTTCCTTGTTGTCGAGTCCAGTTTTAATTGAGCCCCAGGGTAATAGCAAGAATGCGTATTATCACAAGTGAACATCTAGATTACCTTTATTTTATACCGTGCAGATTGCTGAAAACAGACCCAGCGTTTCTGCCCCGTACTGTTCCCCTGGTGGAAGGTGGTGTCTGCTCGGTCATTGCTGACCCACGTGGGCAGCTTGTTTGGGGATTTTTGGGTTAAGTGTTCCCCAAAAGCTCCTTGGAGAACAAAAAGCCTGTCCTCGGGGTTGTGTTGGAAAACTTAGCTTGGGTCATTGTGTCAGCGAGATTTTAACTGTGCTCCTGCTGTTCTCTCCAGTTCATGCGGAGGGTTGTAGTTGGAGCCAATTCTGAAACGATCAAAACGCTGCTGAAAGAGTGATTTTTATTTTTTTTAGCCGTCTGATTGTGCTGAGTCACTGGCTTAATACTCTTGAACAAATGCAAATGCAGTTCAGACAACGCTGGAAAATGCTCTTGAGCTTTTCAGAGCCAAAGTCTCCAAGTTGGACAAGACGGGAGCTCCTGGCAAAGCTCAGCAACCTGAACCTCCGAGGGGAGAGGGACGAGCGTTTCGCTGCGTTGACATCCCTTTGCTGTGTGGGTAGACTGGGAAGGGAGGAGCAGGAAGCGGAAAAGAATTTGAGCAAGACCTAATAGCCCTGAAAGAGGGATGAGATGGTTATTAATAGCCTGGGATTTCCATGGAGAAAGCAGTTTTAATGAAAATATAGAAAGCTTGCGTAGTTACTGACCTAGCCGCTGTTCCCATGGAGTTTGGTGGTTTTTTGCTCCTATGATGGGAACCTAGGGTGAAAGTAAGAATTTTCCCTAGCTTCTATCATTTCCCCAGGCTTTCCTTGTATTGTTGTACATTGACATTGTGTTAAATAAATCCTCGGTGCTCGCATACATGCATGAATAACTGACATTTAATTCCAGGGGAAGGTTTGTCTATAAGCAGTTGAGAGCAAGTACGGGGCTGCTTCTGAAATCCGGGAGGGGGTTCCCAAAACAGAGTTATGGTAAAGCACATACTTTCTTTCCCAAACCTCTGAACTGCGTCTATCTCAGCGTGTCACTGGACATTTTGTCTCACGATGAGATGCATAAGGGACAGACAAGAACTATCTTGAACCAAACTCCTTGAACCTGAGTATCTTGGGCAGTGTAGGAACACAGGAGAGCGCGTGGCTGTTTATTCTGCTGTATCCTGACTCAGCTGAATGTTTGAGCGTTAAGCTACGTGATACCTGTGAGCATCTGTGTTTTGATGAATAATCTGCATTCATCCTCTATTGGCAGCGTCCTTTTCTCTTCTTCCACCAACATTGATGTATTTAAAGTGCTTTTTATATACCTGCCAGTGAAGAAAGCTTGGCCGTGTGATAGTTGAATCGTATCATCTCAGCCTTGCTTGTGTCCTTTCCTAAAATTTGAAAATCCAGGATTTGCTACCCGTATATAACAATATACAGATCCATGGGTGTCTGGAGGTGTGCGGCACATACCAACTGCGTACAAACCTTGGTGTCAGCAGCAAAAGCCGGGATAAGCCCTTCCTCGTTCAGCTCTAGGACAAAGTGTGGTTGACCTGGGATGCACACAATGTTTGCTCATTGTTCTCAGCGCCTCTTCCCCTGGCTTTTCCAGTATCTGCGCTATTTATTCAAATGTATTCTTTGTACTTATCCGGGGAGATGGATTCATCATGCAGCTCTCTTGGTTTTACATGAGAGTTTCGGTAGCGCGGTAGTACAGGGTGTTTATAAGTCACACGAAAAGAACACGCTGCCAGCAGTGTCTTCTCATTTCTAAGTCTCTGCCAGCACAGGCAGGTCTGCTGAGAATCAGGGAAAGTTTATGTATGGCCCCCCCAAGCCCCCAGGCTTGTGGGGAAATGACTCAAGTGCTGCAGGTGTCCAAACGATCGCTAATCACGGAATCACCGAAGGGTAGGGGTCGGAAGGGACCTGCTCTCCTGAGAAAGTCTGGGGGTTTTGGGGGCAGTGGAGTCTTGTTTGTTCTCGGAATTTCTCCTGGACAACCACACTTTATCTGATGAGTATTTTATAAAATAGCATATAG
Organism: Chroicocephalus ridibundus; assembly: GCF_963924245.1. Taxonomy (NCBI): domain Eukaryota; kingdom Metazoa; phylum Chordata; class Aves; order Charadriiformes; family Laridae; genus Chroicocephalus; species Chroicocephalus ridibundus. The sequence continues at coordinate 2,805,580 of NC_086300.1, read as the reverse complement.
CATTGGAACAAAAGTGCTTGCCCCAGACCTTTATCGCTTGCATCCACCTTCTCTTTCTGGTGGTCTTCGAGTTTAAAGCATATGTGCAAGTGTTTTCTAGTAGTCAAATGTTTGCATTATCTTTGCAAAACCATTTCATCCTATGGTTTTATATTTGCTAGCAAAGAGGAGGAAACCTTCCTGTTCTGCCCTCCACTTGGCCTGCTCTGTTTTGTGGCGTATGATTGTTTGAATAACTATAAGCCGTGAAATAACCATATTGATAAATTGCTGCAGATTTGGGAGCTTTAAATGGGTTTGGTACTTCCTGCGATCACAGACGGTGGTGTATATGCCCAAGAGAAAAGCTGGATGCCTTAGCCCAGTCTAGCATTGCAAAGTATTACTGTCTAATTCCTTTATCCCGATAAATAGGACGGCAACACCGGGGTGTTGGCCTTGGGTGTGCCCTGGCAGAGGAATGACATACTGCGGAGGAGCGACCGCATCGCCTTCATCCTAAACCCTCTCTCCTAGACACTGTACCCGCTCCAGCGAACAAATCATCCGGCTCCGCAAAGCTGCTTTGCAGTGTGGCAGAGCAAAATGCTCCTCCTGCCTCCGTGTTAACGACACTTCGTGTTTAGCACGGCTGTGTGAAAAAGAAGAAATGATCCCTGCACCGAAATGGGGCTGCGGCGTTGCTTTGAACTATTAACTGTTAATTATTGCACCGCCTGCCTTGGAGAGCTGTTGCTAAAGATGTTTTTGCTGAGCAGAGGTGCTGGGCACCGCGATGCTCCTGTGACAAACGGGAGCCCAAACAGCTCAGTGCAGCTCTCTGTTCTGCTGTGTACTGCCTTAACTGGAGGTTTGACTGTTAAAGTGCACGATACCTGTAAGCGTCTTGGTTTGATAAACGGCTGTTCCGTTTACCAGCAGTAAAGACTACGAGGTGCGAGATGAATATTTCACAGTGGCTCGGTATCTGTGTTTTGCATTCATTTGTTAACTGCTGGCTCTGCGCTTCTTTTCACAGTTCAGCTTTCAACTGAATTACAAAGGAGTTTCGCTGTCTCCAGTCCTTTTCCCCCCCCCCGCTTTTGTTTTCCGTGTTCTCTTTGTTTGAAATGCCGATAACTGATAAAGTATCTTTTATTTCTGTTACAGAATTTTCTCTTTCCTGGATGTGGTCACTCTGTGTCGTTGCGCTCAAGTTTCGCGGGTAAGAACCTTCCTCCTTGCTGGGGGATTTGCACAGTTGGTTGGGTTTGGGTGACGATCCTCCTGCCCCAGCCCTCCCTGGCACGTCCAGCCGGGAGGTTTTGTACCAGGGAGCTTTGCGCAACTCAACTATTGTTAATTAGCGTCCCGAATTAACACCGCAATACCAGAAACTACTGATGGCACCGGTGAAGGGGGACTCGAAGCTTGAATACCGTTTTCCCGGTGTCCCAGGCCCCGAGCGGGTTTCCAAGGGGAGGTGGCTCACCCTTTGTCCCAGAACTCTCCAGTCAGCCCAGGTTTGTACCAGAGCCTGCGCTGGGGAAAACACCAAACTTGCATGAGTCTCAAATGGCATCTTGTGGGTATTGGTGGAAATATAGAAATTTTGGTTCACCAAGATGCTACACAGTCAGTGAGCGTTTACTTTCCTACTTGGATGTAGCTGATGTAAGCGTGGGGGGAAAAAAGCAAGTGTCTGTTTTCTTTAGGGTTGTTTTTTTCCCCCTTAAGTAGCTCATAGTTTTGTGGGCTTCAGCTAATGAAATCCAGCTTGGATTATTCACTTAGGAAAGTTCCTTCAGCTGCAGGTCCGGTTGTCTAGAGCTCCCAGACTTGTTCAGATACTTTATCCTGCCGGTATCTAATAAGAGACGCAGAGGAGGCATTACTACGGCAGGAGCGGAAAGTCGATCATGCAGAAAGGTGTTTGTAGTGGTGCATTCACCGCGCTGGCAGAGCTGGCGCTGCGTGACACCTGTACAAAACAGAGCAACCTTGGGTTCCGAATTGAAACGGTAACTTGTGTCATTATTCAGTACACATAAGAATAAAAAAGACTATGCTGAAACATTTTTAATTGCTTAAAAAAAATATCCTGTGTGACGTGTAGGCGTCACGGTTATCATCCCGTGGTCTCTGGGTAACGTAGGTCTTCTAGTGAAAGATCTTCCAGCTGAAATTCACTGCTCCAGCGGAACAATATGGGCCAAAATGGGCTGTCAAAGATAGTTGCCAAGGTCAAGGTGTACTCCCATTCTCTGCTGCTTGCTCCTGTTTACACAGTCCACGGGGCATCAGGGAACTCGTTAGTCGTTATGTGACACAGCGTGTATTGTAAAGGGCTAACGAACGCCTCTGCACAGAGCTGAGAGGCTGTGTGTGATATCCCCTGCGTTACACCTTCAAGGACACTGTTACGACTCACATCCACTGGTGCGTTTCTTTTCCCTTGGAGCTGTTACTTTTCTCAGGGCAATAACTAGACCTTAAAACAAACATCAGCAATGAGATGTAAAGCGCAGAAAATGAGTGCTCACGGTTCTGTTGTAAGTCTATAGGTGGCTTGCACAAGAGCCAGGATACGTATTGTGATGGAGGCGCAGCTTAGTGCGTGTCATAGATGTAGGATAAAAATACGCCTATGTATACATGCGCTCTGTCATAACCATGATGGACTCACGGTTATTATGAGATCTGGTTGTTTACTTTGATTATGTAATTAAAATGTCAAGTATAGTACTCTGTTGACAACCCTTTTGATTCATTAAGGGCAGAATTACTAACGTTCAGTTCCTGGTTCGCATTTTGTAGCATGAGCTATGTGAGAAGGTTGGTTTGTTTGTTTTTTTTTTTTAAAAAAAAAAAAAAAAAAAAAAAAAAAAAAAAGCCGAAACAAACGCTGAAGTCGGCGGTAGCAAACACTGTCGCTCGGGCACTGGTGGTAGGTCTCGGGTGAGAGCTGGCTGCTTTATCTGGATGTTTACAAAGCTTTGACTTTCTCCATCCCTGGGACGCGGCACCCCGTGCACCGAGCTGTGGAACTGCCTTGAGCACCTCTTTCTGCTGGAGGCCAGAGAGAAGGTGTGCGAGACCAGAGCCTCACCCGCCGCATACGGGATGTCACCGCATAGTCCTCCGTCCCAGCACCACCGAGTCCTCCGCGTCCTCAGACTAGAGTCATTCTCGTGGCAGCGTAGGTGCCTGGGGTGGGGTCTCCTCTGGGACTCGCCCATGTCCTGGTACCCTCCATCTCCGTGGTGGTCCTGCCAGCGTCCTTTAAAGGCGTTGGTTTAGCTGCGGAGGGGATTAGATTCCAGCCAGGACCGTGAAGATGCCCGTGCTCCAGCTCTGCCTCCCGTCCCGGGCTCAGCGGCGCCACTCCCGAGGGAGCAGAAGTGGCCAGGGCGGCGCGGGCTTGCGACGTGTTGCCGGTAGGCGAGGGGACGATTCTGGTAACTGCACAGTTCTCCTTGTTGGCTGTAATTACTTGTTGCTTTAACGTCTGAGACAGAATGTTGTTTCTAAAAGGAGCAAACTGTAACTAGGGTCCCCACTGGCGTTTTTTTTCATATTAACAACACATTTACATTTTTTCCCCCGATAAAGGCATGGAATGTTCTGGCCCTGGATGGCAGTAACTGGCAGCGAATTGACCTGTTTGATTTCCAGAGGGATATTGAGGTATAATTAAGTGACATACAAACCCATTTTTCTTGTTAAAATGTAATTACAGCCTAGAACGGATTAATACTCCCAGCGTAACCCCTTTTTACCTTCCCTGGAGATAGAAATCATTAATTTCAGTTCTTCTTAGCTTCAGGGAGTCTTTAAAGTCTTGGCAATCCATTCAGCTTTTGAAAATGGACAGAATTGTATATCTGTATCAAGACTTCAAGGTAGTAATAGAAGGGAGGTATTTTTGTGTGTGTTCTGAACACAGAAATAAGTAAATAGGTGTGTTCTTGTGGAAAACCGGCTGCTGTACAGCAGAATTTAGGCTACTTTTCCTTTCGCTCACAGAAACGTTAACGTGGCACTGACATCAACCATTAAGACTGAATGCCTTTTGAAACACGGCCTGCACTATATCTATCCTTTCCTCTCTGTTTTTAATGTCAAAAATTGAAACTTAAGTGAAGGCGGTTCAGGGGGACGAGGTCAAAATTATTCCTGAAAGACGCAGCTGTGGAAAAGCTTCGTTGTAGCTGTTATAAATCTGTTAGTTGGGGGCTGCTCGGCACTGGTAGGGATGGGGGCTGTTGTCGTGCTCTTCTGAAAATTCAAATTGCATTAATCAGGATAAGAGACCAAAAAAACCAACCCTTAAGTTTCTTATCAGACTGTTATATCCTCTGTAAAACATGTTGGAGGAGGGAGATAGAGAGTGTCTCGTTTTAAATCGTTACGGACAGAGGCATAAAGCGGGTGATGACTGAAGATTCACACCTTGGGAGAACTGGTGGGAAATAACACACGTCGTTTGTGGAGGAAAGAGTTAAAATAATCTCTTCCTGCCAGCTGTGTATCTAAGTGTATCTAAGGAGACAGGGGGACGCAGGGATAAGGACAGGCCCGTGGCACTGTGACTTCTGCTTGCGGGGGTCGGGGTGGCCTCAGGCTTCTTGAAGGAAGTAAATGGTGTGATTTTTGGTCTTGATAATAAATACTTTTATCTCTTTAACATGCCTTGAAAGTTCCAGACCCATATCACGATTTAGTTTCATGGAGGTAGAGCAAAGTTGTCGGTGGTGCCTGGTGCGTGGAGGCAGCAGCCCTGCTGTGGAGGAGGGAGGGAGGAGCGATGCCATGAATCCAAACCAGGCTTTGCTCGTTCTTGAGTGCTTTTTGCATGGTTTTAACATCTCTTTGTTCTCCAACGCCACTCTGTACATCAAACACGTGTTCTTGCATAAGCACAGACTTCCCCTTTTAAAACAAACTGCTGGAATATGTTGTACCTAACCTGAAAGTACCAGCTGGGCTTTCTGATGTCCTGAGCGTTGTTTGCTTTAAAGGAATGTAAATTCTACATATAAACGTGTTTCAATCCTCTAATTCAAGCCTATGAATTCATGGGCTTGCTAGAGGAATTGCAAAACCACCCGGACTGTTCCCGATTTTCCAGCCCTTCTACACGGACAATGCAGGTCGAGCATTGGCCTGGGCAGGACGGCGGCCACGGAGCTGCTCCTGGCGCAGCCAGTGGCCAGATGTCACCAGATGTCACCAGAACCCCAGGCAGAGACCTGTTAAAGTTGGTCTCCCTTTCTCGATTGTGGTATTACGATGTTCCAAGCCTTGCGCTTGATATTTTTTTGGCTCGGAAAAAGATTATCGTAGAATATCTTCATCATTATAGAGGTCTTAAATGCCAGCTAGTACTTGAAGAACCGAGTGACGTTCCTTTCTGTGACGAACAGCCACATAGACTAAAGTGGAAGGGAAGGGTTTTGAATTTCTGGACTCTGATACAAATGTTCTCTCGGTGGTTTTTGGGCTTCATTCGGAGTGAGAAATAGCTGGGTACATGCTAGCTTGTAGTGGGGTCTTTGGAGGCTTCCATCCATTACAGATTTGAAATTAAAAAAGCATTTTTCTAGATCTCTTCAACACAAATTTTTCTAAATCCCTTTTTCCACGAGAGTGAAACTCACGGGCTGGTTCTGCCTCATCTCTATTTCGAATAGAAATTTAAGTATATTCATTTATAGTACATTAACTCTAGTTATTTATAAATCTCGCTGCCGTGTTGTCGCAGTGGCGTTGCTTCTTCCCCCTCTCTTGGGCGCTCCGTACCGATGGCCGGCAGCTCTGAACGGGGGGAAGTTCCCCAGTCCTTAGCCCGAGGTTGCCTACTCTGGCTTTAGGTAGTTGTTCCTCGTCTCTCCATCTTCAGAAGCTGAATAATTCTCCCTCTCCCTGCCTTAGGTTATTGTCATGGCGGTTTTTTGTTTTGTTTCCTTAGCGCTGTTTTACCTAGAATAACAAACTGTTGTTAATCTGCAAAATTTTGAATTTCAACTTTTTGAATGCCGATGTCACTTTTGGATTTTAACATAATTCTTTTTGTCTCCGACAGGGCCGAGTAGTTGAGAATATCTCTAAAAGATGTGGGGGTTTCTTGCGGAAATTAAGCCTGCGTGGCTGTCTAGGGGTCGGAGACAATGCGTTAAGGTAGCGGTATGGCTTCTTTCTGCTCTTAAATGTGATGTAAAGAATGATTCCGTTTCTACAACCGCAGAGGACTAGAATAATTTATGAACACTTTGAAACTGAGATCTTAGCCGGTGTGTCTAACTTCAAACATCAGGAGCGATAACAGACAAGCCTTTTTAATTTATCATTTTTTTTAGCTTCACACAGTAGCCATTTTTCTCAGTTCTCATTAAAATAATGCCTTCTGCTACTACGGGCTACGTGGTAATTGGTGCTGAATTACAAACTTTTGCCTTTCGGCTGGGAAATCCCAAGGCAAGATATAGGGCAACGTAAATTATTTTCTTTACTTATTAATTTTGCTTGAGACAATTTTGTAAAATTAGATCTGATGCTACAGATAAATGCTGGAAAACATCTGGAAATCTATTGGCTGAAAAATGCTGTGTCTTTCCTTTTCTTTAAAGGACATTTGCACAGAACTGCAGAAATATTGAGGTATTGAACCTAAATGGCTGTACCAAGATCACGGATGCGTGAGTAACATTCTCATGTTTGCCCCGTTGTCCCCTTTTCTGTGTGCGCCGTGTTACATTCTCTATTTTAAGATGATACGATGCATGTCGTATGAGACTTACATGACTCTGAATGAATTTATTGCATGAGTGTCCTGTGTGCTCTCTTTCAGTACGTGTACCAGCCTCAGTAAGTTCTGCTCGAAACTCAGGCACCTTGATTTGGCTTCCTGCACGTCCATAACCAACCTGTCTCTGAAAGCACTGAGGTAGGAGTCAACACCGCTGACTTTTGCTGGTCGATTCCAGATCGTGTGACCCACCGTTGCCCCGTGTCTCGTGTGCCTGGGAGGAGACTGGCATAGTCTGAGGTGTAACTCTGACTAGAATTCAGGCGTTCCCCGGCAGAGCTCAGCACTCACACCTTGTGCCTCCTGGTTTGCAGACGGAGGACTCAGCAAAAGCTGCCCTTGACCTTGTTTTTATCCATCCTGGTGGTTAGTGGCAGTAGAAGAAGAATTATATTCTACTAAAGTTGCGGAGGAGGGATTTTGGGGGAGACAAAGGTCTTAGTCTGCCTTTTTAAAATGCTCGTTTACCAACAGTCGTCATCTTCATTGTCAGTGTACCATCGTGTACAGAGTGATTGTTTACATAGCTACATCACCAACATGTGACGATCTGTCTTTTTAAACTGCTTAGGAGACATATAACTGCTTAAATCTGCTAAATGGAATTGCCAAGTAATCTAGAAAAGGAAGGGACAGACAGACATTGGTGGGAAGATATTGGGACAGAGAAAAGGAGGCAAAAAAAGACCCCTAAAGGTAACAATAGAGGCCAAGCTATTAAAAAAAAAAAAATCAGTGATATACCACTGGAATAAAAGAAAATACTGGAAAGCTGTATCACGGGGGAAAAAAATACTGGAGGGGTGAATCTAGATACCAGAAGAAAAAACGGATTTGAAAGAACAAATGAATAAATTATTTTTGTAGCTACATTAAAATACTTTGAGCCTGGTTTTTCCTTCCCTTGAGGGTCTTCATTCTTGTCTCTAATTTCATAAGGTCAAATTTGTGCTGCAGCTGTCTTAAATACACGATAGCATGTGTAGCTCTTCCTAATTACAAATTGTACTTGAGCGTTACTCCTGCTGGCAGCTGTTGGCAAATGCCAAGTTACACCTGGGAAGTGAGAAGCAGCATGGCAGAAACCAACCCTGTTTGGGGGTTTGATGGTATTCAGATCCAGAACGTGTGTAACCAGTGTCCGTGCTTGTACAGGAGCTGGGCGGTGTCTGAAATGGGATCAATCAGGCTTTTTTTACCCTACTGATACCCTGCTTTAGACTTCCTGGTACTGCCTCTGGAGCTGATGTTGGGCAAGCGTTCCCTGCGGGGGTGCGGGTGTCATCTGTGCTCAGGCGGGTTCCAGAAATGGGAATTTCCTAGATTCTGGCTTGAAGCAGGTTTTCTTTCCAAAACAAAACCAAGTTTTCCCCGTGCTTTCCCTTTCACCCCCAAAGCGAGGGATGCCCACTGCTGGAGCAGCTGAATATCTCCTGGTGCGACCAAGTGACTAAGGATGGCATCCAGGCGCTGGTGAGAGGCTGTGGGGGACTCAAAGCCCTGTTTCTGAAGGGCTGCACGCAGGTACGGCTCCACGGAGGGGGCTCCGATTGAATAATAACAGCTGGCGGGTTTCTCCTGTAACCGAAAGTACGGGCATGAAGTATTGTGGATTTTTCTATTTCCAGAAACGTTACGTTACTGAAATTACTCACAATCTGTCTGTTGGAGATTAACTGCCTTTATTGAAATTCTTTAATAGCTTTGAGCTCAGCGTGAATGGTGGGACAGTGAACAAATTGCATATCTAGCTGTAGAATCATTCATTCTTCTTTTTTTCCCCATCGGGAACACATTGAGCAAACTTTTTTTTTTTTTTTTTAAAAAAGAGGAGATAACTTTGTTATTCATGGCTAGACCCATCCGTTTCTGAAGGCTCAGAAAATTTCAGAAAGCGTGACAGGACTTTCATCTGCGCTGGTGATAGAATTTCCTCTGCGTGTCGTTTGGATCTTCTCGTTCATCAAAGAGAATCGCCGTGTATGCGACTCCTTGAAAAGACACCTCTGCCGCCGCTCAGGAGCATAGTACTATTCCCCCGAGCGTCTCTCTTGAGCTAGAACAGTGTATTTTGAAAAGGGCAGAGACACAGAGTGATGTTTGTACTTTGGAATATATAAATGGTGCACTAAATGGTGAAGCTCAAAGGGGTGGTTTTTTTTTACCCCCTTCTTATGCTTTTTGTTATTTAGACTAACTTCCTTTAATCTTTCTTTACTGTCTTACCTGGTGAGTCATTGAAAAGTGTAGTAAGTTAAATACTTCCCTGTATTACAACTTTACTGAGGGTTTATATCCATTACACTGGGGCGCGGGGAACGTCGACCCTGAGCTTTACTCTTTTAAGGAGAAATGGCTCCTCGCAGAGCTATTTTGCAAAGAATGTGGGGACTAATTCTTGGGTTTTTTACTTACGTGGGCTGGGGTCTTTTTCATGCAGACAGATAGGCTAGAAAGGAGCAAATGTGTGTCTTGGAATCTTGTCCTCGAAAAAGGAGAATAAAACTGACCCTGGAGCAATTGGAACTTGCGACCCAGAGACTCCCAAGAGTTCAGGAGCCTCAGTGCAAACCTGGGAAATCGTCTCTGGTCTGTGTTAGGTCCTTGTACCCGAACATTTGCAGCGTGTATTCGGGTTGGATTTGGGGTTTTTCTTGGGGTGGGGATTCCTTAAGTACGAGTCAATAAGCGGCATTTTTGGCTGCTGTGTGTAGATAAACAGCTGGATGTTTTTATTTTGCCAAAAAAAAAAAACCCAAACCCTTATTTCCCCTGTGCGTGACCGCAGAAAGTCCTGAAAGGTTGTTAGGGTGAGCAAAGCACTAATGCGCTGACGACGTGCAGAAGGCGCCAGTACCCTTGTGCGCACCGGAAAGCCCAGCTGTAAGGGCTATAGTCAGTAATTTTTTCTAAATTTATGCTCCTGTTGGGTTTTTGAGACGTGAGATGGGTATACATGGCTGTAAAAATGACTCGCTTAAAGATATAACAATCTCAGCCTATTTTGAGAATTCAGGTCATAGAAACAGCTTGAGTTTCTAGTAATTTATGGCGTCGTGAGTAATATTGATGGCAATACCTCCTTGTTATCAATTACTTGCCATCTGTTCTTATAGATTTAAGAATCGCAGGCTTTTTTATCATCAGAGAGCAACCTGGATGTGTTTGTGCTCCTCACATTGAAATAAGGCTGGTGGGTTTTTTTTGTTCCAGTATTGCAGTATAAAAATAGTGTTACTTACAGGCCCTCACTAGTGAAGCGTTTCCTTAATTCCTGTAAATAGTTTCTGATTTCACTACTTGGTTGCTAATTACGCGTGTTTGACCGGATCAGCTTTTCTTTAAATGAGTAACTTTGTGTTGTGAGCCTTTGAACTCTGTTCCTGAGATGGTTAAAAAAAAAAAAAAAAAAACTGAACCAAAAAGACATGGCTTTTTGCTGTGTTTCTTGAGACTGCAGCGCATTGCCCTCCTCCCCCGTAGGTGTCCAAACCACGGACGTGTTATTGTTCTCAAAGCTTGATTTTGAATATTGCATCAAGTATTAACGGGTTGCTTCGGTCTCTGAATTTTTCTTTCCAGCTTGAGGATGAAGCTCTGAAATACATCGGTGCACATTGTCCCGAGCTGGTGACTTTAAACCTTCAGACATGCTTAGTAAGTAAAGCTTCCTCTGATTTCCCAGCTCCCCAGCAGCGTGCGTTTCGAGGCCGTCCCTGAGCAGAACCGTGCAGAATGTGCTCCATCCCAGAAATACCGTCATCTCTGCAGACAGGGCAATTGTATATTTACGAGACTCTTAAAAACAGTTGATGAAAACCAGCTTTTTGGTAGCGTGCAGTGATGTTGAATAAGCCCCCGAAACAGTGTCGTAGCATTCGGTTTGTTAGAATTGTTTGTGTCTCTGCCCTGCCCACGGGGCTTCTAAACCCATTTACTGGATGAGCTGGAAAAATTCTTTCCGTGGGGCTGGAGCGGTGGGGTGTGATTTTTAAAATTGAACCAAGAAATGCCGTTTCCTTGGTTCCTTTGTAAAATTGAACCAAGAAATGCCGTTTCCCTGCACAGAAGGGCTCTAAACCAGTTATTCCGCAGTGCCAAAAATGTGTATTTATGCCAAAAAAGAAATTGGAATGGGCTCTTTGTATGTCCCATGGTGCAGTTAGTCTGACACAGGGAGTAACGGGATGATCTCTTCCTTTTTCCACGGAAGCGGGCAAGGCCTTTGGGGGCTGTGGGGCTGTTCCCAGACCTGGTTAAGGAATAGCTTTACCAGTTACTGGGCTGCCTCGAGACTGGTGCCTGTCCACCTGGGACTGGGGGCTTGCGAAGGAGGAGCTGGGCTGTTTGCCAGCTCCAGACCTGCGTCTATGGAGAGGCAGGAAGGGGAGAGGCGAACAGGCGGAAGGGAGAAGAAAACTAAGAAGGTTCTTGATCACCTTAACTGAAAATACCAAGTTCTGCTCGGTTTCTGTTTCCACGGGCTCCAGCGCCAGTGCCAGCCCACAGACTTGCTGGTTGCTGTTTCAAAAGCAGCAGCGCCGGTCCCTCGGTTGATGCTTTTCTGTGGGAGTGGAGTCTGGCCTCTGGCTGCCGCTGAAAATCCAGAACCTGAGAACTGAGGTTTAACCTGGTCCCCCAGCACGCACAGCCCCTGCCACCTCGTGTCCCTTTTCCCCTCGTCCCTCTTGGTCCTGTGCGGCTCCTGGGACACATCCACCCCGAGTCCCAGCCCCCTCTGCTCTTGCACATGTCGGGGAACATCTGGAGCAGCTTTGTGTGCCGTTGCCGTCCCAGAGCAGAGCAGGCAGGGCTGGACCTGCCCGGGGACAGGAAACTGGTGGAGGGGGTGCAGCAAAGGGCTACCGAGATGCTGAGGGGACTGGAACACCTCTCTGATGGAGAAAGGCTGAGGGATTTGGATCTCTTCAGGCTGGAAAAAAGGCGACTGAGGGGGGACCTTATCAACGCTTATAAATACTTCAAGGGGGGTGTCAGGAGGATGGGGCCAGGCTCTTCTCAGTGGTGCCCGGGGACAGGACAAGGGGTAACGGGCACAAACTTGCCCCTGGGAAGTTCCATCTCAACAGGAGGAGGAACTTCTTTGCTGTGAGGGTGGCAGAGCCCTGGCACAGGCTGCCCAGAGAGGTGGGGGAGTCTCCGTCTCTGGAGACATTCCAACCCCGCCTGGCCGCGTTCCTGTGCCACCTGCTCTGGGTGACCCTGCTCTGGCCAGGGGTTGGAGGGGATGATCTCCAGAGGGCCCTGCCAACCCTATGATTCTATGATATAACGTGGTTTGGGCTGTGAGCCCGTCTCTCACCATTCAGGTTTTGGTCCCAAACCACCACAGTGTATGTTTTTTAAAAGGCTGTTCGTGAAAACAACCTGCTGCTTATTTTATGGGTAGCTCTGACTCTTGGGTGCTCTCTTGTCTTGAGTTTTGGCCAAGAAGGTCTGTACGAGCAAAGGCAGCAGAGGAAGGCAGGAGACCGAATCTGGGCCTGTGGCTACTGTGCTTTCCCCCATCGCTCACATGGCCCGAGCTCGGAAACATTTCCATGCATGTGGAATCACTTTCCAAATGTTTACAAGTCACTTCAATGCGGCTTATCCTGTTTCGGCTGCTCCAGTGAAATATTTGAATGCATTTTTGGGTTGAAAGGAGCGTAACTTGGCCTCAGTTAAATGCCTGGTCGGAAATCTGAGAAGGGAAATACGCAGCGCCTTGCACCTCCACCTACGTTGTTATGGCTTGTGATGTTGTTATTGTTTTTCTTGTAGCAAATAACAGATGATGGTCTCATTACAATATGCAGAGGATGCCACAAGTTACAATCCTTGTGTGCTTCAGGCTGCTCTAACATTACAGATGCCATCCTGAACGCCCTGGGACAGAACTGCCCGCGGCTTAGGTAAGTCCCCTCTGCGCAGCTCCCCCCGCTCCGGCCGCCCGCTGCGCGTCGAGCAGAGGATCTTGGTGACAGGGTCACGTAATAGTTGAGCTGCTTTAGACTCTGCAGGTCTTCCTGAACGTGCACCACTTATCCCTGAGCTTTTTAGCTCTACCCAAACTTCTGGTTTCTAACCTCGTGCGAGTAAAAGAGCAGTGGAAGAGCTCCCTGCCGTGGGGGCGCGCGCTGCCCGTGGGCCCGCGTTAGTCGCCGTCTCCTCTTACGCCATTGTCTATCTGCTTTTGTTCTTCTATGAAAAACAGTTGAGGTTAGGTTACTTTTGTATTGAGAACCAAAAACACATTTAAACAACATTGTTTCCTCTTGACACATGATATTAACGGGGTTTTCACGATGATTTTTGTAGCAGATGGAATTTGTGCTTTCACTCTGCTTGACAGAGTGGGCTTCCAGCGACGTCCCTGCAGGTGCTTGCCTCTTTTATTATTATTTTTTAAGACTTTCTCTTATTAGGACGAGTTTCTTCAGGAAGACTTCACTATAATTCAGAAAATGGCCAGGTGCAGAAAGAAGAGACAGTTTTATTCTCTGACATCTGTAACAGCTGAGTGGCCTGTTTTTAAATGGCATAAAATGCATGTCTTCGGGGGAAAAAAAAAAAAAACCCAAACTTTTTTCTAATATAAGTTCATTTAAAGAACGATGGGTTCAAAGTGTGGCACACACGTGTATGTATGCAAAGCGGGTGTGAAAGAGGAAGGTAAAACACGATTCCGGTTCCAAATGGTTTCTGTGTTTATGTTCAGCTGCAGCTTTGCAGCATTAAGCTCCGTGCAGTAAAATGCGTAACGCACTTTAGGCAAGTTGGCTTCCTTCCCTACAAAGGTAGATAAATACGTTAATATTTTGAAGCAAACCTCTGTAGAGCTGCAGTAGCTGTCTGCCAGAAGGTTTGTGGTGTCACAGAAGCAAGCGGTTCGCCTCGTAGAAGACTTCAGACTGTTCTGTCGAGGCATTAAATATTTATTCTGTCATGCTCAGCTGCCAGGCTGTCACGTGTTACACCCTGTTTCACGGCGAGATCTGTGTTTTGGGTGGAAACCAGAGGAAATCCCTCGGGGAGGTTGTGGAGTGTCCAGCAATGAAGGTTTTTAAGAGCGCCTTAGTCCAACCCTTGTGGGATTAGACCCCCCCAAATCCCAGTGGGGGACGGACCGGGTGGCCCGTGGAGTTCCCTTTTCGCCTGACTTCTTCTTTTCTTTCCCTGTGACCTACACTCAGGTATAGAGGGTGGATGCTCTGTGCAAATTATCCTCTCAGAGAGCACAGCCTAAACCGGGTCAGACTTTTCTGGGTTGCTGGAAGCTTTTAATGAAACACTCTGAAAAGCAAAATGACTCCACCATGGTTATTATAAATTCTTTCTGTGCAGAATATTAGAAGTTGCAAGGTGTTCTCAACTAACAGATGTGGGCTTTACCACTCTAGCTAGGGTAAGTGCTCCTTTCCACTGTTTCATCGAGTATCTTTGCTTTCTTTTCACGATAGATATGAACAAATGTAGCTTTCTCTTCAGCGTAGATTTTTATAATGCTTTAGATCTCAGCCTTTGAGGGGCAGCTGAGTTACAAAAATGAGGTCGTGCGTAATCTTTCGCATTGTCCTGACCCCCACGTCTGGGAGGACGTGCATCCAAACTACAATGAAATGTTAAATACTTGGGAGTTACAAACTTTACTGTTTGTTTTTCTGGATTAATCTGTGTTGTGTCCAAGTGACCCTGAATTTAACTGCCTTCACTTTCTATGAATTAAAAAAAAACCTCCGTGCCTTTAAATGAGTGAAATTCCCAGATTTCCTTTGCTATACTTGGTGCCGCTTGTAAAGAAGCGGCAAACTTGCCTTCCAGTCATGATGTTTCATGGAGGAAAACCCTTCATTTTTAAAAAGAACTGTCTTTATTGTAATTGTGTTTATATTTGCTGCCTGAACTTTGCCCTTAGTTTGTGTGTTTGGTCTTTTGTTTGTTCCTAGAACTGCCATGAGCTTGAAAAAATGGACCTGGAAGAGTGCGTCCAGGTAGGAGGTGCCGCCTCTGGCTGTTTCTCTTTTAGCACAGTCCCAGCAGGGTGGGAAGATGGTGAGAAAGTAATAGACGGTCTCCAAAGGAGAGCTTGATTTAGAATCCTGAACAAGGAAATTGGATGTATTTGGATAAGAAAATACTGCTTTTGTAGCTTGATCCTGTGTTCATATTTCATAGTAATGACTGCTGCTGTAAATACTAAAAAAAAAAAAACTTTAATAGTGAGAGATGTGTCCTGAAGGTCATGTAATAGATGTGTGAATTGTGACCCTTGACACAAGACCAAATTCCAGAGTAAAATCTTTTAAGGCAGGGGAAGGCTTGTCCTTCATCCATTGCTAGGAATAATGGAAACTCTCTGTTTCGGAAAAACACAGCCAGGTTGTTTGAATAGCAGTGACATTACATGGCATGGCAACAACTTGAAATAAAACTGGGGTGCCCATAAATAAATGAAACTGGGGTGCCGTTAGCTTTCCTCAGACAGGGGGATGTAAGGTCATGGGTCCGTTATTGTCGACTCGTTCAACCCTGTGCTGCAGCCGCCTTCATGAGTTTTAAGGAGGTCTCATATATCACTACACGCTGTTCTGTAGGGTGTGTGCCATAAGCTGATAACCATTTCAGGGGAGCATTTTTAGGGAAAATAGTTGAATTTACTCAAGATCCCATGAAAAAAGTCTCTATCCCTAAGGATGGAGTTGAAATTGGTTCAGATAAAGACAGTGGAGGTAGTAGGATTTTGCCTCCTGCCACGAGAACAGCGTGACCCCAGTATTCTGTGCTTCCTGATGGTTACAGGGCAGAAATTTAGGAGATCACAAGAGGAAATGACAATAGTCCAGACAGGAAGTGATTTAAAGTTAACCCAAAAGAGGAAGATTGGGCTGTGTCCTTGGACTGACTGCTTTGAACAAAGACAGCCCAGCAAGTTCCCTTCGGAATGCTTTCAGATTAGAAAGCCATTGTGTGGAGTCTCTCTCTTTGGAAGAATAAAGAGGAACAATTCCGCAATCCCCCAGGCTGTTGGGAGGG
Source organism: Chroicocephalus ridibundus (assembly GCF_963924245.1). Lineage (NCBI taxonomy): Eukaryota > Metazoa > Chordata > Aves > Charadriiformes > Laridae > Chroicocephalus > Chroicocephalus ridibundus. The sequence goes on along the minus strand of NC_086300.1, from coordinate 2,789,757 downwards.
GATTTGAACACCTCTGGTACTTTGGGAGACAAGCATGTAGGAGACATTGTGGTGTTGAAGAAGTCTGCTTGCTTCTTTCCCTTAATTGTGAGCTTATTTTGTAAGAGCTACTGTAAAAAGTCCAAAAAACCCAGCAATACCTGGGTCTTAACAGCCCTTTAAGGCTATGAGTTGATGTCTATAAGGGAGTGGAACAATCTGTATATCTGAGATGTTGTCACGCAGGAGATGAGCTCCTGAGGAGCTCAGGAGGGGAACGCTGTCATCGATTAGGCAAAAACTTGCAGTTTTTCTTTCACAGGGGGGAAAAAAGTCCTTGTGCAAAGCACTCGGCGTGAAAGGGCTTTTTCTTTTTTTCCAGATAACAGACAGTACGCTAATCCAGCTTTCCATACACTGTCCGCGGCTTCAGGTTCTGGTGAGTGTTATAAGTCAGCCTCTCAGCATTTTCTTTCCATAAACAAAGGGATTTTAAGCGCTGCCTGTGGGGATTTGTCTCTTTGACTTCATAGACACGTTGCAAAGGCTTTGGAAGAATTCGGCTAGAAACTTGACCCCGGAGAACCTATTGTCCCTCCCCTACTGCTAGCGTTAATCATACGCCAGGCACCCCCAGCTGCCTGCAAATGAATTGTAGGACACTGGATTCTCCTGGTCCCAGCCTCTGGCTGTCCCCAGCCGGTCCCGGGCTGTCAGTCCGTCTGCAGGAGAGGAGACGGCGGCCCTTCTCACCTGTAGCGCGGAGCTGGGAACTGAGACCTGGAAGGCTTGCTGGCTCTGGAAAGCAACGTTCCTCTTGGTCTAAATTTCTGGGAATTTAGTCTCGGTCTCCTCTGTATCTACTGCTCTGTTGTCAGCATGAGAGAACCTGCCCTGGGAGGTGGGGGAATCAGTCTGTGGGTTCTCCTGCGCACGCTGAGCCCCTCAACAAAGCAACAGGCTGATCTGTCTCCTAGCTGAAGCCCTGCTTCCTCCTCAAGAACTTTTAAGTTGCAAACCGCTCCCCCCCTGCCGCCCCCCCCCCCCCCCCCCCCCCAAAAAAAAAAGAAGTGCACTGAGTAGGTGACATTACGCTTCTGCTGCTTCTTAGCCCCAGTGACGGCGTCCTTCCCGTGATGTGTAAGGCCACAGATTTTACAAAGGTGGTGTCTTCAATAGCAGAGGTCCTGGCCCTGTGGGTCTCGTCTTCCAGCAGTCGCCTTTCCCATTGCGCTTCAGCTGTGGGAGTTGTCCCTTTCCAGGGACATTAGTCACTGGAGGCCCGTGGAGCCCAGTGCCCGGAGTCTGGAATGCAGCCATGGCTCCAGTACTGGGAGTAAAGACCTGTCCAAAACACCAGCATGGCAAACCAGTCCGAACCAGTGAAATGTGGGCCATCTTCTCACTTGTCCCGCAGTGTCCCCCGTCAGGGTGTTGGCTTCTCCATGCCTATGGCAGAGGCTGCTAACTTGGCTGTGTTTGGATGCAGAGTTTGTCCCACTGTGAGCTGATCACGGACGATGGGATTCGTCACTTGGGCAACGGCGCCTGCGCGCACGACCGCTTGGAGGTGATCGAGCTGGACAACTGCCCTTTGATCACAGACGCCTCCCTGGAGCACCTGAAAAGCTGCCACAGCTTGGAGAGGATAGAACTGTACGACTGTCAGCAAATCACGCGGGCAGGGATCAAGAGACTCAGGGTAAAAAAAAATAATAATAAAACACCGCTAAGGCTATGACTTGAACACGTTATCCGGCGGGGAGGAGGGAGGGCTGAGGTTTTGGATTCCTCGTGATGTGGTTCTCACTCTTAAAAGTACTGTGAGAACCATCGCCTGTGACGTTACTAGCTGTCCTGCGCGCAGGCTGGGTGGGGAAGCACGCTAGCTGGCAGGGAGGGGAGAGAATCGCTGTGTTTGCTGAGCGGTAGCGGAAAGGACTCAGCGAGCAAGAGCTCATTTTACGAGCGCTCGCACGGGACAGTGCCCTTCGAAAGGTGGGACCCAGAGTCGGTGCCGCAGCGAATGTGTAGAGCGGCACCTCCTCGCCCCTGCTTTCTGTGCTCAGCGTAGATTCTGGTGCGCTTCCCACTGCCGCTTCCCGCAGAAATAACTCCAGCTAATCCCGTAGCAAAGCCAGGCTGCTGCGGGGGAGGCTGCGTGTCCTTGGGAGCGAGACAGAGCCAGGGCCGCTCTGTCACTGGCTGCTGGTCATCCAAGGCACTCGGTGGCCCAGTGATTCCCTCCCGAGTTTGTTTCTCTCCGTAAAAGAGGAGCAGTAACGTTTTCTTTGCAAAGAGAACACGGATCCGTAGAGTTGGATGTTGTTCTGTTCCCCGTGGCTAGCGCAGGATTAATGGGAGGGAGGAGCATCACTCTTTTCTTATTCCCTGTAACTGCGTTGTGGAAACAGAAAGAACTTGTAAATCCACACTCTGGGGGGAAACGACGCCGGTGAACTGGGAGAGTTCCCCTCCAGTTTGCGGGTGCGTGTTTGCAGTCTGAAGACGAGTCAGCCGGGCCTTCTTTGAGCCTCTCTGTTTGACTCTTGCGCTGCCGCTGCCCGTGTCACTTCACACCTTGTGTTTGTCTTTGCAGACCCATTTACCCAATATTAAAGTCCATGCCTACTTCGCGCCGGTGACTCCACCTCCGTCGGTCGGGGGCAGCAGACAACGCTTCTGCAGATGTTGCATCATCCTATGACACTGGAAGTGGTCGTCCTTGCAAACTGAGTATTTAATTACACTTGTAGAATTACGGTGGACACCAGTATCTTCAAGGAAAGCGATACCAGTGTCATTTGCCAGGGCCAGTGAGCAGGGCTGTGGTGCCAGGCCCCCTGTAGCCACCCATACACACACATATACACCCCCCGCCTGTTCCAGCGAACTGACGAACTCGGCCGGACGGGAGCTGAAGCTGGGTTGGCTTTTTCTGTAGGTGGATCGGTCTCATTCTGACCCATCCCTCCTGGGCATGCTCAGCTGAAATCCTTGCGGTAAGGAGCGGGGAGGATTTTGCGACCCCGGAATGACTGTTGCTGCTGTTGAGGTCGGAATAGGAACCGCAGCCCTTTGAAGTGGGGAGAGGGGGAGAGGAAAGGAACATGCTTTAACCCTGCATCCCTTGTCCAGAAGAGGAAAAAACAAAACAAAAAAAAGCCTGAAAATCCCAACAAATTCTGCGTCTGTTTTTCAGTGAGGGGAATGAAGCAGCAGCTGTTGTGAGACATGATTTACTTGTGCTTCTCCGCGTCCCGGTCCCTGCTGACCACCCTGAGCATGCTCACAGTGGAGGTTCATCTGCTGCTTCTGTGTTCCGTAGCGTCCAGCTCCGAGGCTTCCTCTGGAGCCTTGTGATTTAGCTTCAAGGCTCTAATGTCAGGCTCAGGTTTTGGTTTTTTACCCTCCCTACATCCTGCCTTTTTTTTTTTCTTTTTTTTTTTTTTTCTTTTACAGATTTCTAATTCAGTAATTTTGGGAGATTGACCAAACCAAACTTACGAATCGATAACTTAAATTTAAAAAACAAAAAACCAAACCAAAACCTTTTTATCGTTAGAAGCTTGAGCCTGTAATGACCTGTTCGGAAGACTTTTTTTTTTTTTTTTTTTTTTTTTAAAGGAAAGCGAGCTGCGCTGCAGGCTGGGCTCCCGTTGGCTTCGTGGCCTGTTTCTATCCGCAGCTGGGTGTCCGAATTTGTCTTGCGTTTCAGGTTTTATCCCGGTGACGAGGATATAACTCTTGATATAGGGGGAAAAAGTTGTAGTCCCTGTTCCAGTGACTGTAAGTTCGCTGCTCCCCCTGTCCTTTCCCTCCGACCCTTCATCCCGCCCCCCAGGAAAAGCAAAGTAGAATCTTTTTGCTGGTTGCCCTGATGGAGAAATAACGGCTCGCTATCGGGAGCGGGAGGAGCGGCGGGTCTGAAACACACCCTCGATTGTTATCGCACTGAGGTGCAAGCGCTGGGTGATTTTTTTTATTTTTTATTTTTTTTTCCTTGCTGACTTTTGCCTCTTTGGCAGGTAAGTGTCTTGCCCCGGAGAAGGAACCACCGGAATGCGGCGGGGGTTTGTTATGTGCCGGTCCTTCCCGGTTGTGTTCACAGCGGCTGGTTTGGGGGCATTTCGGGCAGGATTAGCCCGGGTGCCACAGAGGAGCGCAGACGGCCCAGGCCGGCTCCCAGCTCAGCTCCTGGCTCCGGGCTCAGCTCCCGGCTCCCAGTTCCTTGGTGCTGGCAGTTCCAGATGCCCGGTTTGAAACCTGTGAAGAGATGGGCAGACGCCGAGGGTTTAATGGGGCAGAACTTGCTCAGACTCTTTAACGGGCATGTGGAAGACGAGCTGGCGTGTAAGCTAACTGCGCTCATCCTTCTGCCTGCACCCGGGCTGGGATGGAGCGCGCGTCCTTACGGATGGCTCCCAACTGCCCGGGACCGGGAGAAGGGCCAGCAGCCGAGAAGCGATGCTTCCCCTCCCTGCTGGGGCAGCTGGCGGTGGGGGAAGAGCGGGGTGCAGCAGGTGCAACGGCTGGTTTAGGCTCTGGTGGGGGGTTGTTTTATTCCACTTTGAGGACAGGGTGTTGCTTCCCCCACTCTCCTACCGCCGGCCGAGCTCTCCAGGCAGGCAGACGGGTCGCTTAGTGCCACCGAAGCTCTATCCACCCTCCCCGTCATCTACAACTTCAGATTTCACCAACCCATCTGTATATGCTTAACGAAGTCTCGCGGACGCACAGGCTGCTGGGAGGAAAGCCAGCGCGCTGCGTTTAAAAGGATACTGTCAATTCCTGTCCTGTAGAATGCTCTTTAATCTGTGATATTTATTCAAATCCTCTTTAGCGCCGGGGATTCTCTCTCTCTCCTGGCCGAGCAGGGTCCTGTACTTCGCTTCCAGAGCTCCTTTCTCCCACGTGCACGGTGGCAGAAGACGATGGCGTGTCCCGGGGACGCAGAGGGGCTCGGGACACACACACACACAACACACACACACACACACACGAGCTGGGGCAGCACCCGCCGCTCGCAGCATTTGCACAGCTCCGGGAGGGACGCGCTGGGTTCGGTTCGCGCTGGGGCCGGGGAGAGCTAACAGGGGGTGGTTTCCAAGCCCGGGTGGAGTTGCCCGACTGATTTCTTTGTACCGCCGCAGAGTTTTCAAGGGAAAACTCAAAAAAAAAAATACAGAACCCAAAGCATTTTATTTTATTTTATTTTTCCAAACAGGGTGACAGCATTAAGGTAGCTTCGAACTACTTGACAGTGTCCTTTTAAGTCAATTATCCGTCTTCAAATGGACTCTTCCTTATGTTTGTATTTATAAATACCAATAAACACCATTTTCCAAGCCCTGTCTTACTGGAGGAATACCTTTGTAGAGCAAAAACCCCGCTGCCCGTGGCGGCGTACGGGCCCTGGGCTGCGTTTGGGATGATGTTTGTGCCCGTGGGTTTTGCGGGGCTGGAGCAACGCGAGGTGCCAGGGGGGTCTGATCTGGTGGCCACAGAGGCCACCGAGGGCTGAGGTTCGGGGCCTGTCATTTAGAGGAATGTCCCGGTCCTGTCCTTTCGGGGGGGGGTAAGTGATGCAAAGTGGTGGCTCTGTGGAAAGCTCAGCGAGGAGCGAGCCCTGACAGCGTCTCGGGTCGGTTTTCAAGCTCCGGATTTGTGCCAAACGCAGCTTTCCCAGCCCCTGCGCTCGCCCGGCTGGGCCAGTCGAGGCCGCGAGCTGTTGGCCAAAAGCTGGCCCTTTTCCTTGCCCTCCCAAGGAGCGTGCGGGGACGGGGCGACCTCCCCGGGGGGTGCTGGTGGCAGCCGTGGGGGAGATGGTGAGGAGAGTGAACACAACCAAAAATAAGGCTTTTTCTGGTCTCTGGAGACACAACGGCGGCACTTTTTAATCCTGACCCCGGGGACCCTTCCCCACGAGGACGCGGCTGTCACCACGGGTATCAAAACCAAAAAACAACCTTCAACAAATTCCTGTTGTCTAACTTGTAATTTCCTTTTTTTTTTTTTTTTTGTTTAATTTTACTCTGAATGTGTTGTCCACGGGTGGCCCCTGCTGTCGCGGGTTTTTTGGGTTTCTTTTTTTGCTGGGCCGGGGGGTGGCTGGGGGGTCGGTATGACAATGTTCTTCGCTCCAGCGTCCCGCGGCGGGGGGGGTGAGGGGGGGGGGTCTGCCCCAAAAATGAGGTTTAAAGCGTCTTGTCTTCTTCTGATGAAGGCTCCGGGGGGGAGGGATGGGTGCCTGGGTGCCCTCCCCGCTCCTCGCCCGCGTCCCCCGGCTCCTCTCCGCCTCCCTCCTCCTTCTGGGGAAGCTCCCGCTGGGTTTTTTATCCCAAACCCATCCTTCGCCCGCAAGTTGCTTCCTCCCAAAGGTGCCCCCCCCCAGTCTTCGCTTCCCCACCCAGCTCTGCGCCCCCCCCCCCGACCCCTGCACCGGGCAGCGCTCAGGGGAAGGACTTGGTATGAAAAACAACCCCTTCCCCGAGCCAAAAGCGCAGAAATGAGACTTCTCGGGGGTTTGCCAGCGGGGGCTGCCATGGCCGTCCCCGTCCCTGCGGGCTGGGACAGGACTTGGCTCTGCCCCGGTGTCCCCGTGCCCCAAACCCCCCCCCCGCCCCGTGGGGCTGCTCCCAACCCCACGGCAGGTGCCAGCCCCCCGGGACCCCTCGCCCACAGCCCAGCAGGCGCCGCAGGGGACGAGGCTGCGCTCGGGGCCGGCTCCTTCCGTCCCTTAACACAAGATGGGGGTGAGGCGAAGGCAACGCGGCGGGTGGGGGACGCAGCCGCCATCAGCGCGGGGAGAAAGGGACGGAGGCGAGACGGGAGCCAGGCCGGGACCCTTCCCCTCGTCCCTTCGGGCTCCCACCAGCCTCCGGCTCCTCTCTCCATCCCGCTCAGCTCCGGCACCGCAGGAGATGTCCCTTGGCCTTGGCGGGGGCGACGCAGCGCGGGGGGCCAGGTCCTACCGCAGCAGCAGCTGGAACCCCTCGGGGCCACGCGCTGCCCAGAGACGCGGCTCAGCCGGGGCCATCGTCCCCTGCCCGCGGCCCCTGGCCACCACGTTACCTTTGCTGATGGCCACCACGAAGCACGTCTCATCCAGGAGGTTCCTGATCATCTGGAGGGCGACATGACGGGGGCCGGGTTGGGGCTGCGTGTCCCATCCCACAGCCCGGACCCCCGTCCCACTGCGGCGAGGGGCACCCGTGGGGGCTGAGCCTGGCCAGGAGCAGGTCAGGGACCGCGAGGGGCCGGGATGGCCGTAGGATCCATCACCACCCAGGTGTCCCCCTCCCCCCTTACCACGTCGCTGACGAGGATGTGGATGCCGGAGGGTCCCTGCCGGGAGACCCGCAGGATCTGGCCCGCGGGCAACCCCAGCAGCTCGGCCAGTTTCCCTGTCAGCTCGGCCACCGTCAGCTCCTCCAGGTGCATCTCCTGGTACAGCCCTGGGGACGGGACGGGGACGGGGCAGTGAGCGGGGACCCCCCCTCCCCGCACCCTCCACCACCACCCCGGTACCTGAGCATCCGTCCTCCGCGCCCTCGGCCCCCACCGTGGGCTCCCGCGACACGTAGAGGGTCAGCCGGGGCCGCGGGCACCTGCGGAGGCAGAGAGGGGTCTGCTGGGGGGCGCAGGGTCTGGCCAGGCACTGGCGGGGGGTCCCGGCGTTCCCCAAAAAGAGGGACCGAGGAGCCTGACGGGACGCCGGAGCCCACCTGCCCGTCAGCGCGTGGCAGAGGCGGATGCCGTCGGGGGCTCCGCAGATCTGGATCAGGTCCCTGCGGGAGAGCTTCAGCAGGTCGGCGCCTGCGGACAGGGGGGGAGCTCAGGGTGGGGGCTCAGGGTGGGGGTCACAGCCGCGGGGGACGGCTCTGCCCCCCGCCCCGGCCCGGCGCTGCCCCACGGCTTCACCTGCGAAGTTGGCGAAGACGCGGGCGTAGGCGGAGAAGCGGCGCTTGTGCAGCCATTGCTGCGTCTCCAGGGGGGATGCGCAGGGGCTCAGCGCCTGCCGGATGCGGCACCCAGCCTCAGCCGGGGCATGCACCGAGCGGGCACGTTCTCAGCCCAGCCAGCCTCTCCTGGGGGGGGTGGCGTCGCAGGGGGGGCTATAGGGGCGCACAAGGCTGCACCCACGGCACCCTCACCTCGCCGGGACTCTCCGTGGGGCTCTCGGCAGCGCAGGCAGGCGACACGCACCCCCTGCGGGGAGAGGGGCTGGGGCTGAGCGGGGGACCCCGGCGGGAGGGGGTGCAGAGGGGGGGTCCCCACTTACCTCTCGGGGCTCAGCAGCTTGCAGGGGAGAGGGGACGGCAGCCCCGGGGTGCCCGGAGGGCTGTGGGGTGCACCCAGCGCATCCAGCCACGGGGCGCACTGAGGATGGAGGGGGGGGTCAGGGGGGCGCAAGGTCCCCGAGGGGTCCCCAGCCCGCAGCTGGGGGGTACCAGGGCCGGGGCCCCACCTCGGCCAGCACGGTGCTCTCGTAGGCCGGCTGGAATTTCTCCCGCTCCGGCGCCGGCTGCTTCTCCACCTTCTCCCGGTCCGTCTTCTGCTTTCTATCGGCCCCCTTGGGCTGCACCCACGGCCGTGAGCGCAGCCCCGGGACCACCGGTATGGCAACCAACAGGGACCCCGGGCACCCGGGGGTGCTCAGACCCCCCTGCACCCACCCCCCCCACGCACCCAGCCCCTCCCGCGCCCAGCCCCACGCTCAGAGCGGGGTTTGCAGGGGGTAGGGGGGGGGACACCACTGGTCACCCTGGGGTCACTGGTGGCCCCCCCCCCCAATACCTTGAACACCTTGACGAGGCAGCTGGCAGAGTGGAGGTGCTCGGGGGGGTCCCCCTTGCCCCCCACCCCGTAAGTGTCGATCTGGATGCGGAAGGGGACGCCTTTCTCCCCCCCGTTCTTCCGCAGCGTGAACTCGGTGCTGATGCAGTGAACCTGGCCGGGGACAGCGGGGTCGGGGGTGGCCGCTGGGACCCCCCCCGCCCCCCCCCGGTCCCCAGCCAGGCCTGGCTCCCACCTGCACGAAGACGGAGGTCCGCCTGGAGGGGTCCCAGAGGAACTCCACCGTGTTGAGCAGCGTGGGGTGGATTTGGGGTTCGAGGATGCCGACGGAGAGGGGGATGTCTGCAGGAGGGGGGTGAGCATGGACCCCCCCCGGGCCCCGCTGGCACCCCCAGCCCCCCGCCGGCGGCGGCACTGACCGATGTCGAGGATGCGATCGCCCGGTCGGCTCCACCGCCAGCCCTCCAGCTGCTGCTGCTCCGAGTACTGCAGCCGCCGGTCGTGGAAGACCACGCGCACCACGCTCTGCCCAACAGGATCGGGCCCCGCCGCCCGCCACCGCTGCGGCTCAGCCCACGGCCACCGCCACCGCCATGGCCACCGCCATGGCCAGCGGGGGGACGGGGATGGAGCGGGGCTGAACTGGGACTGGATTGGGGCTGAGCTGGGGCTGGACTGGGACTGAACTGGGTTTGAGCTGGGGCTGAACTGGGGCTGAGCTGAGGCTGGACTGGGGCTCAGCTAGGACTGAACTGGGGCTGGACTGGGGCTGTATTGGGTCTGAATTGGGGCTGAACTGGGTTTGAGCTGGGACTGAGCTGGGGCTGGACTGGGACTGAACTGAAGCTGGGTTGGGACTGAACTGGGGCTGGATTGGGACTCAACTGGGTTTGAGCTGGGGCTGGACTGGGGCTGAACTGGGGCTGAGCTGGGGCTGAACTGGGGCTGAGCTGGGGCTGTATCGGGGCTGAACTGGGGCTGGACTGGGGCTGAACTGGGGCTGGACTGGGGCTGTATTGGGGCTGAACTGGGTTTGAGCTGGGGCTGAGCGGGGTCTGAATTGGGGCTGAGCTGGGGCTGAACTGGGGCTGGACTGGGGCTGTATTGGGGCTGAACTGGGTTTGAGCTGGGGCTGAGCGGGGTCTGAATTGGGGCTGAGCTGGGGCTGAACTGGGATTGAACTGGGGCTGGACTGGGGCTGGATTGGGGGCTGAACTGGGTTTGAGCTGGGTCTGAACTGGGGCCGGACTGGGGCTGGACTGGGGCTGATCTAGGTTTGAGCTGGGGCTGAGCAGGGGCTGAATTGGGGCTGAACTGGGATTTAAGCTCAGTGCTTTGCCCCAGGGTGTGCCCCGAGGCTTCACCCCACGTTTTTTGGGGGGGTCCCCACCCCACCCCACCCCACCCCCGTCTCACCTTGAGCATCCTCCGTCCCTCCCCGCCGGGGTCCGCCCGGGGGCTCCCCATCATGCGGATCTCATACGACTGCCCTGGAGGGGAGGGGGGGACGTGGGGGCGTAAAAGTGGGTGCTGAGCCCCCAGAGAGGGTCAAGGGGGGTGGTGGTGGTGGGGGGGGGGTGGTCGTCCCACCCCCCGCCGTCTCACCCTGGTTGAGGTAGGTGAGGGTCTCCTCGTGGTGCCGGACGGCGGGAGAAGTGGGGGCGCAGAGGACGTATTGGAAAACCGGGCAGGGGGGCTGCGAGGTGGAGACGCCGTTGGCTTCCTCCTGCTTCAGGTAGGGCAACGCGGGGGGGTCCCTACAAAAAAATAAACAAAAAACCACACAGACACACCCCCCCACACCCCCCTCCCAAAGGCGGGCACTCAACCGTGCCTCAGTTTCCCCCAAAAACAAGGGAGGGGGTTTACCTGAGCAGCCCAGAGCCGGAGATGGGGAACATCTCCCCAGCACTGGACCAGTAATGGTCAGGTTGACCGTGCCAGAAGAGCATGATGGGGGGGGGGGGAGGCTGTCCTGCGAGGGGGGGGGGACACACACAAGGTGATAACAAGCAGGTTGGTGTCACGCCTGTGTGTGTGTCGTGTCCCCCCCCCAGCTTTTATAGGCGCAGGGAAGGGTTGGGGAGAGCGGGGTTGGCCCAGTTGGGGCCAGTTTGGGGAGGGAGTTGACAGTAAATAGTGGCGGGGGGGGGGGGGGGGGTGTCCCCACCATGTGTTTATTGTCAATACAAAGCGTGGGGGGGGTTTAGGGGGGGACGACACACGCGGGGGCTGCTCACAGGGGGGGCTCCAGCCGGCCGGGAACCGGCCGGCTGGAGCCCCCCCTGTGAGCAGCCCCCGCGTGTGTCCCCCCCCTTGTCCCAACCAAGGACATCTGCCCCCCCCCCACCTTGTGTGTGTGTCGTCCCCCCCCCCCCCAGTCATTCCAGTCCACCCTGTCCAGGGCCACAAGCCAAGGCCGCCCTGTGCCAGCCCCCGCCGCATTTTAATTCCGCTAATTTCACCCAGATTTGGCTCATTTTGGGGAGAAAAAAGGGGGGGGGGGGTGGATATGGAGAGCCAAAGGGGGGGGGGGTGTTTATGGATGCTAACACACCCCACCCCACCCCCCCCCAAAGGGTGCAAATGCGGGGGGGGTCTATGGGTGCTTCTTCCCCCCCCCCAACGCTGCAAATGGGGGGGGGGGGTCTATGGGTGCTTCTATGGGTGCTGCACCCCCCAGAGGGCAATGGGGGGGGGGGGGGGGTCCATGAGCGCTGATTGCCCCCCCCCCGGAATATCGGAGGGGGCGAATGGGTGCTGCCCCTTAAGCGTCAATGGGGGGTCCCCCCAGTGGTCGTCCCCCCCCCCCCCGCAGGCTGTCAATGGGGGGGGGGGTACCCCGGTGCCCCCCCATCTGTGATGCCTGGTGACGGGGGGGGGGGGGGGGTGTGCAAGCCCCGCCCCCATGGGGGTTGGCAGCCAATGGGCAGCCAAGGATTAGCATACCTCTCCGTTTCCCCCCCCCCGCCCCCCCCCCCCGCTGGGGAGGGACCGGCGGCGGCAGCTCCAGCGCGGCGCTATCGCGACCGGGTCGCGGCGCTGTCGCGACAGCAGCAGGAGGAGGAAGAAGAGGAAGAAAAAGGCGGCGGGGGGGGGGGGGGCGTGGCGGGCGCATGACGGAGCCGCCCGGGGAGAGCGAACCGGCGGACCCCCCCGAGCCGCCCCCCGCCGGGCCCGGCAGCAAGGTACGGGCGGGGGGGGTGTGTGTGTGTGTGTGTCTGTGCACCCGGGGGGGGGGTCTGTGCACTGGGGGTGACCGCGCACCCTGTCCCGGCAGCTCTCAGCCGCTTCGGGGTGTCGCCAGCCCAGCCCGGGGGGGTCCAGCCCCGGCCCCGCATCCCCGGCCGGGCTGGGCTGGCGCAGCGGGGGTGGCAGCGGAGGCGGGGGGGGGGAGGTCGGGGGTCTCTGCCAACCCTTGGGGGTCCCCCCGTCCCCTCCTGGGTTCATTGCCACCCGAGGGCGGGGGCATGCCATCCCAGGGGGGTCCCTTGCCACCCCTGGGGGGGTCCCCCGGGCCCCGCTCTTGGGTTATTGCCACCCCTGGGGGGTCCCCCCGGCCCCTCCCTGGGTCATCGTTACCCCTGGGGGGGTCCCTGCCATCCTTGGGGGCCCCTCCCTGGGTCATTGCCACCCCTCGGGGGTGGTCTGCCACCCCTGGGGGTCTCCCCATCCCCTCCCTGGGTCATCGCTACCCCTGGGGGGGGGGGGGTGTGTGTCACTGCCGCCCCTGGGGGGTCTCCCCATCCCCTCCCGGGTTCATTGTCACCCCTGGGGGGTGTCCCCGCCATCCCAGGGGGGGTCCCTCCGGCAGATGCAGCGGCTGAAGCGGTCTCTGTCCCTCCGGACGCTGCTGCGGAGCAAGAGCATGGAGAGCCTCTTCCCGCGGGCGGGGGGGGGCGTGCAGGGAGCCGGGACCCCCCCGTCCCCCCCCCGGACACACGGCTTCCAGCAATACGTCTTCAAGAAGCATTGCCCCTGCGAGCTGTGCCGGCAGCTCATCGCAGGTGGGGGCCAGAGTGTGTGGGGGGGAGGGGGGTCCGGGGGGGGGTCTGGAGGAGGCCGGGGGGGCACCCCTTGCCCCTGGCCGTGACATCCCCCCCCCCCTCGCTGCCTGCAGGCAACTCGCGGCAGGGCCTGCGGTGCAAGGCGTGCAAGGCCGGCGTGCACCTCTGGTGCTCCCAGGGCATCTCGCACCAGCAGTGCCCCGGCAAACCGGTACGTGCTGGGGGGGGGACGGGGGACACACACACACACACACAGCCCTGCCAACCCCTCCCCCGAACCCCCCGACACAGCCCTGTCCCCCTGTCACCGGGGCTGCGCACACGCGTGTGCACCGGGATGCGCGTCCGGGGGCACGTGTGAGCACGGGGATGGCGGCGCGTGTGCAAGCACCGACACCCCCCCGCCCAAGCGGGGACACGCGGGGGGTCCTCAGCCTCAGGGGCACCCTCCGTCCCAGCACCCAGCTCTGCCCCCGCCCCATCCCCAGGGGTGCTGGGTGCCCCTTTTCCCCAAAACCCCTGTTTTTTTTTCCCCCGAAACCCCCTGTTTTTCCCCCCAGGCCACCTCTTTCCGCCGCAACTTCAGCTCCCCCCTGCTGCTGCCGGAGCAGGGGGGCTCTGTGCAGGGTGAGCCCCCCCCAGGTGAGCCCCCAACTCCAGCTGCGCCGCGGAGCCAGCCCGCACCCTCCCCCCGGGGTTCAGGCTGGGCTGGGGGGGGGTCCCTGACACCCGCCGTGTGTGTGTGTGTGTATCCCCCCCCCGCAGACCCCGGTGTGGACCCGGTGTACGAGGCGCTGCGGTTCGGCACCTCCCTGGCACATGGCACCGGCCCCACGGAGCTGCCCCCCAGCACCCAGGTACCCCCCGGGAGGGCTGCGGGGGGGGGCACATGGCACTGTGGGGGTGCGGGACCCCTCCCCACCTCCAAACCCCCCCTCTGCCCCAGGGTGAGAAGGCGGCGGCCGAGGAGGAGAGCGGGGACACCCCGAGCGGTGCAGGGAGCCTGAGGGATGGCGGTAAGGGGGTGGGCACTGGGGTGGGGGCCGGACTGGGGGGGTCAGGGCTGACTCTGTGTCATCCCGTCCCCCCCCCCCCCATGTCTGTCTGTGTCAGCAGCTGTCACCCCAGCAGAGAGGGACGATGTGGGGGAGAAGAGCCCCGGGCAGCAGGTGGGGGTCCAGGGGGGGCAGGATGGGGATGGAGGGTGGGGACCTGGGGGTAGGGGGGGGAGCTCAGGTGATGCAGTGGGGATGTGGGGCAGAGGGATGGGGCTGTGGGGCAGCGGGATGGGGTGTTGGAAGGGGGCTGTGGGGCAGAGGGATGGGACACTGGCACGGGGCCGGGGACCGTGGGGCCGGGCCAGGGACCATGGGGCAGGGCTGGGAGCCGTGGGGCAGGGTGGGGGTCCATGGGGCAGGGCTGTGGGGTCGTGGGCTGTGGGGCAGGGCTGTCTGTGTCCGCAGGCTGCTTGGGGGCCGGCGCGGCGGGACGGGGCACCCATGTTCTCCTACGTGGCTCTCTACAAGTTCGTGCCCCAGGAGCACCAGGACCTGGCGCTGCAGTGAGTGGGGAGGGGGCCAGCGGGGCCGGGGGGGGGACACACACACACCGGACCTATAGGGGCAGCGCTGGGAGGGGGACACACACAACCCCACGCTGCCCCACGCCTCCCTCCCCCCAGGCCCGGGGACAGGGTCACGCTGGTGGACGACTCCAACGAGGACTGGTGGAAGGTCAGGGGGGGGTCTGGGGGGTGGTGGGACACGCTGGGGTGGCCGCGGGAGCCCTGGGGCTGGTGGCCGGTGGGACACAATGGGGTGGCCGGGGGAGCCCCTGGGGCTGGTGGCCGGTGGGACACAATGGGGTGGCTGCGGGAGCCCTGGGGCTGGTGGCCGGTGGGACACAATGGGGTGGCCGGGGGAGCCCCTGGGGCTGGTGGCTGGTGGGACACAATGGGGTGGCCGGGGGGACCCTGGGGCTGGTGGCCAGTGGGACACAATGGGTGGCCAGGGGAGCCCCGGGGGCTGGTGGCCGCGTGTGGCCCCGCTGCCTGCTGGGTGCGTTCACTGGTGCAGCGAGTGCGGGGGGGTCTCAGCCGCCGCTCGGCCGCGCCGCAGGGGAAGGTGGGCGACCGGCTGGGCTTCTTCCCGGCCAACTTCGTGCAGCGCGTCCGTCCCGGGGAGAGCGTCTGGAGGAGCTGCCGGGCCGTGCAGGGCGACAGGGAGCAGGGACGCATGAGCCTCAGGGAGAACCAGGTAGGGAGGGAGTGTGTGTGTGGGGGAACCCTGCCAGAGCCGGCACCTCACTGCCCTGGGGTGCACCGAGTTGGGTCCGTCATCAGCAGGGGGGGACGATGGCAGGGCCGTGCCATCCCTCTGTCTGTCCGCCCGCCCCAGATCTGCGTCGGCGTGGGCAGGACCCAGGGCCTCGTCCGGGTGACCAGCGGGAGGAAGCGGGGGCTGGTCCCCGCCGAGGCGCTCACCGAGATCTGAGGGGCAACCTCCGGCCACCTCCGGCATTCCCGTCCCCATCCCGGCATCGCCAACTCCCCTGGACCACCGCACCTCAGGAAGCCCCCTCCGGGTGGTACGTCACCCCCCCACCCCCCAAGCCGTACCTGGGGGCCGTCCCCAGTGTCCCCATCCCTTGGGGTCTGGCCTGAGGCATGTGCCTGGCTGGTGGGGGACATGGGGGTGGCCCCCGGGGTGGCACTGCCCATGGATGGGGCACACACATGGATGGGGCACACACACGGATGCTCCTGAACCCCCGTGTGAGCTGGCGGGGGGGGGGTGTGTGTGGGTGTGCACACCAGCACGGGTGTGCAAATCCCCGTGCGTACACCAGGGCACACGCCTCTGCCCGTGCACACGCGTGTGCAGCCCCATGTGCCCCCCCATCCATTCACGCCTGTATCTGTGCACTAACACATGCGTGTGCAGCCCCACATGCCCCCCCCCAAGCTGTTCACGCCTGTATCCGTGCACTAACACACGCGTGTGCCCTGCCCGGCCACGGGAGCCGGCTCGCCCAAGCAATAACCGTCGTCCCCCCCCCATGCCCGGGCAGCCCCCGGCCCCGCTCCGGGATGCTCCAGCCCAAGAGGCGAAATTAAACGCTGCTGCCAACGCGGTGCTGGTGCCACCAGGTCATTTGTCTGCGCCAACCGGAGAAGTTAGTTTCGGTGCTGCCATGTGTCTGGGCAGAGGGGACACAGGTGGGCACACACACCCCCCCCCACACCCCCCGAGCGCTGCCGGGGTGCCCGTCCCCTCGTCTCGGTGCCATCCCCGTGGGGTACCACGTGCCACCCGCCGTGGACACGGGGGCTCTCCGGCCGCGTGAGTCACCCTGCGCTTGGCTGCGGTGAGTCACCGTCGGTGGAGGCGGCTGCGAGGCCAAGGACGGAGCGGGCACGGGGCGGGGGGGGGGGGGGCACATCGGGGTGGGCTGGCACTGGGGGGGTGTGGTGTGGGTGACACATTGGGACATGGTGCGTGGGCATGGCACGCGGCGCATGGCAAGCAGCAGGGTCACCCGACCCCTCCAGCCCGGTCCCCAGGTGGTCCCATCACCTGTGTGATGAGGTGGGAGGGTCTCAGCTGTGTTTCCTATGGGTGGGGACACACACCCACCCGCCCCCCAGCTTATAAAAGCCCTGGCTGGGGCCAGGGATGGGGCAGAGCTTGTGGGGGGGAGGCTCCCCATGAGCCTCCGTGCGGTGAGGACAGTCCCCAGCGCAGAGATGGCAGCGCCTGCTGGCATGGGTTTGGTAAGGAGCCGCTTGGGTGAGTGTGGGGTGTCCTGGGGGGGCTGGACCCGGCTTGGGGGGGTTCCCTGGTGTGACCTGTGGTCCCTGGTCCCAGTGCCTGGGGGTGTGCAGACCCCCACCCCTTCCCACCCCAGCCCTCAGTGTCCTCCCCCTCTGCACATTCCTGCCCTGCTCCCGGCTGGGCTGCCCCAAGGGCAGCTGTGGGAACAGACACCCCCCCCCCCCCTCCCCAAAAGCTTCCCCTGTCCATCAGCTCTGACGGGAGCCCAGCAGCGGCAGGGGGGCTGCAGCGTGTCCCCCTGCTCAGTGGCCTCCTGCTCCTGGGGGCGCACACGCAGCCTGAAGCCCCTCTGGGGCTGTGCCCCCACCCTGGGCATCTCGGTGCTGTCTCTTGACGGGCAGCAGGGACACAGCGCTGCCTTCAGCTGTGTCCCCCCCCCAGCAAGGCCACCGCAGGCAGCTCCTTCCCCAGCCGAGGTCACCCCAGAGGCAGCTCTGAGGGGCTCGTGGTTCTTGGCCATTAAAAGGAGGGTGGGGGCTCTGTGCCCACCTCTCACCCAGCTCTGCCCTTGGCCACCTCCCGCTGTGACTTGGGGTGACCAGGGGGTGCCAGGCCCTTTCCTGGGGGGTTAGGGTGGGCCCAAGGAACTCCACAGTCCCAACCTGCCCCTCCTGCCGAGACAGAACCTCTGGCAGAAGACGCTGCAGAGCAGGGAGTGCCCAAGCCCCAGCACAGCCCCCAAGGAGACGCTGCCTGTCCCCGGGAGCCACCAGGATGGGCTCCAGGGTGCTGTGGGTGGCGGTGGCAGCCCCCAGACCCCTTTTCCCCCACTGGAGCTCAGCAGGAGGGGGAAGACTTGGAGCCAGGGCCACCCTTTGGGAGACCAGGCTGCACGCAGAGGCGCTGCCAGCGCAGGAACCAGGTTCTGCCTGCGGCGCTGGCCCTCCGCAGCCTGCAACCGACTCGCTCCAACCCGTGTCCTTCCCCTGCCACCAGCCCGGCTCATCCTCACACCAGGAACCGCCCGACCAACTCCCTCAGTTCCCAACAAGCAGAGCAGACCCAGCACCAAGACGGGGGACGGCAGCTCTACCCCAGCCCTTCCCTCCCGGTTCCAGAAACCCCGGAGAGAGCGAGAGCGCAAGCCTGCGTGGGAGGAGTCCTGGATGTGGCATTTTATTGACCACTTGTGGATGGAAAACACTATGTACACAAGACAGCCAGCATTTACTTCTTGGTCTCCTCCTCCTTGGAGAGGGTCTTAATGATCTCCTCCTTCTTGGCTTGCAGACGTTCCTCACGGCGCTTACGAGCCTCCTTGGTCTTGGACCTGCGAGCTTCGGCCTGGTCGCTGCAAGAAGTTAAGAGTTCATGAATGCGCAGGAATCGCCTCAAACAGCCTCGAAAAAAGCCTTTAACCAGCCCTGGTCTCCTCTCGCTCTACAGGAGCCTGGTCCACCCAACCAGCCGCTGAAGTGAGCTTTGCTCCAGCGCTCATGGGCCACCCACAGCTCCAACGTGGTCCTGCTCAGCCCCGAGGAAGGACACCGGGCCCTGCTGCCCTCCCCGAGGGGTTCTTGGCTCCAGGGGCTGCCCCATTCGGGCTGGCTGGGGGCACACAGCTTTACGAGACACCAAGGTTAAGATACCGGCTTTTTCACCAAGCACCCAGCAGCGTTTTGAAATCCATTGGCTCTTCTGCCTCCTCACCTCCCCTTGTCAATCATTTACAGATCCCAGTGGCTGGATCAGTAGATCTACCAGTTTACAGCTCTATGGGCAACCACCATCTGCTACGCCTGCGGTGGAACGCACCAAGCTCTGCCAGGATCGCCCATTTCTCTGCTTCCAGCCAGCCCTACCCAGTTTTGGTTTGATTCTTCACCAGGGCTCCAGACAGAGCCACCAGTGGCAGCAGCCGCCTGGAATTACCTGCCTGTAGAGTTATTTAAAGAAAATTGATTCCACAAACTGCAAGAGCAAAGCGTAACAGCCAGGCAGCACTTACGCCAAGAGCTTCTTGCGAGCCTTGTCTGCCTTGAGCTTGTGGATGTGCTCCATCAGGATCCGCTTGTTCTTGAACACGTTGCCCTTGACCTTCAGGTACAGGCTATGATACCTAACGGAACGGACTGTCAATGAGGCCACCCGGGAGATCAAACCACCGCGCAGCTTCCAGGTGCCCTGCACCCCTCCCGGCACAGAGCAGCAACACACGCAAGCGTGGCTGCGAGGAGCAGGGTCACTCCCACGCTCCTGCGCTGCCTCTTCCCTCCTCTGCGCAGGCAGAGGGCTTGTCTGGAGAACTGCCAGGATTACTCTGGAGCAGCTCTCCGGAGCTGTGCGTCCTGGAGAGGATTTATTTTTCACCCAGCCGCACAGCGAGGAGCTGGCTGCGGAAGCTGCATACAGCAACACAGGGGTATCTAAGTGTGCGGAGACGCGACCCAGAGCTGGACGCGGCACGGCAGGCTTACATATGACGGTCAATCTTCTTGGACTCCCTGTATCTGCGGAGCAGGCGCCTCAGAATTCGCATCCTCCTCATCCAGGTCACCTTTTCGGGCATACGAGCATTGGCCGTACCCTTTCTTTTACCTAGAGAGGGAAAACAGGAAGAGAATGAGGCCAAATCTCTGCAAGTTGAACAAAGCGCTTTTTCTGGAGAGTTTAATCCTTCTCTTTACTTCAATAAGTAAACTATTGACATACAAACTATGTATTTTTAGGCCTTGCCACAAGACTCTTGGAGATCATTGCCCAATATAAGCTTGTAGGTGGACCCCATACCATGGAAAACAGACATTTCTGGGAGCCAGCACTTACCGATGCCCATGTGCCTGCCCTTCCGGCGGGCCAAGGTGTTCTTCCTGCATCGGGCACGAGAGTGAACGGTGACAGGTTTGCGGATGATCAGACCATCCTTAATCAATTTCCTGATCTGCTGACCTGTGGAAAGAAACTGCATGTTCAACACCTTATGCGCAACGAGAGAACACATTAGGCAAGTACAGATTCACACCCAGGCTGTATGGAAAGGTTCCAATGCAAAGGACAAGCCAGACCTTCCCCCAAAGCCTCTCATCCTACTGGAGCTGCTCTTTTACCCTACCATTCACCCCTCACTAGCTATCTCACAGGACACTGCGTACTAAACTCGCTACCAAGAACACCCGCACTCATTGTTGTCAGTGCACTGTGGAGCTTTGCAAGTCCTGCCGATGGACTCATTTCCACTTTGAAGTGCAAAGCAGTTGCTCAAATGCCAGAATTTTACCTCAGCCAGCCTCACTGCTGTACGGGACTAGTCAAAAAGCCCCTTCCCATATCACTAACCCATCCCTCTTCCACCGGGCAACGCGAGCGACGCATGGCAGGGCCCCGTGGGCGAGAGACGGCCACTCACGCGAGTTAGCGTTGGCGATCTCATTGGTTTCGTTGGGATCCAGCCAGACCTTCTTTTTGCCGCAGCGCAGGACGCTGGAGGCCAGCCTCTTCTGGAGCCGGAGCATACTGGGGATGAACCACGCACACAGCTCAGCGCCACGCTCCCTCCCGCGGCCGGGACGGCCTCCAGGCCCGGGACAGCCCCCAGGGAGCCCGCCGGGCGCAGGCCGCGCTGCTGGAACAGCACGACGGGGAAAGGGGGACCAGCCAAGGGCCACAGGGCCCCCGAGCAGCGAGGCCAGCCCCGCTCAGCGCTCCCCTCCCTCCCTCCGCACCCCTGGGCCTGGGCCCCGGCCGCCATTTCGCCCCCTCCCCAGCGCGGCCCAACCGCCATTTTCCCCCGAGGCCGGAGGAGGCCGCAGCCGCCTCACAGGGCCCAGAGCCCCGCCACAGCGCGGCGGGGCATCCCCCGCTATTGAGGCCACCCCGCCGGTCGCCCCCGCTCCCCGCCGGTGGCCGAGGCAGGGCCGGCAGGGGGGACAACGAAACGCGGCCCTCACCTCATGGCGGCGGCCGGGCGGAGAGGAAGAGGCGGCGGGCGCGGCCCCGCCCACAGCCAGCGCCGCGGGGACCGGCACGTACCACCCCGCGCCCGCCCCGCTCCGTCCCCGCGGCTCCGAGGTGGCCCGAACGGCGGCGAGAGGAGAGCCGCGGCGGCGAGACGGGTGAGAGGGCGGACGCGGAACCGGACCCAGCTCGGGACGGCGGAGAAGAGACGCCGTTCCCACCTCGCTTCCCCCCCCCCCCCGGCCCCGCGGGGTGGTACAGCCCGCGCCTGCGCCGTGGGCAGGGCCGGGCGGGCTCGGCGCATGCGCGGTGGCGCAGGGGAGGCTGCGGGAGGCACGTGGGTGGTGGGGGGACTGGGGGGGGACTCGGGGGCGCTGCGCCGGAGCTGGGGGTCAGGGGCGGGCTGGGGGGCTGCAGGGAGCTGGGGAGATGCCCCCTCCCCGCCGGTGGGCCTGCGTGGGGCGGGCAGGGGTGCAAGGCCTGCCTTGGCCGCCGGCCTCACCTCACACGGGCGGCCTACAGGCCTCCCCCCGCACTCGGGGTCACAGGCCCTTCTCTGCACCGGGGTCCACAGGCTTCTCCCCACACCAGGGCCCGCAGGCCTCCCCTCGCACCCGGGCCCACAGGCCCCTCGGGCCTCCCCTCACACCAGGGGCGGCAGGAGGTTGTCCCCAGCCCCGCTTCAGGCTCCTCGTTGTGCCCCAGGAAAACTGGGCACAGGTTGTCCCTCCTCACCCTACTCAGGCAGCCGTAGGTTGGGAAGAGTTTTAACGGCAGCGTCATCCCATTGCTTTTTCCTAGTAAAAAGTGGGATGTCCGTTTCTCCAGCGTTCACCTGCGGTCGTTCCTTGTTTCCCAAGAAGTCACCCTAAAGGGTGGCGTGAACGTCCCGAGGTTGGTGCAGGAGAGCAGCGAGCTGGCGTCCTGCTTCATTTCCGCATGTGGATCAAGTTCCACTTCATTTGCGGTCGTTGGGTCGTGGCGCTGCTGAGAAAAGGGGGCACTTGTGTTTTGTGATGAAGTAACCTGTTAATACAGGTAGTAACAGGGCTGCAGCAAGGGCTGGCGTTGGCAGGAAGCATTTTCCTTTCCCAGCAATTTGCAGTCAAAGACACAAGTGAGGTCTGGACGTGCCGGTGGCATCGTTTGCAGCTGGAAAACCGAGGCTGAGCGGCGTCTCGTGGCTCTCCCAGCCAGAAGCGCCTCCCCAGAAAAAGCCGTAGTGAGCTTGAAACGGGCCCGGTGGCAACTGGCGTCCCTGGCGTCAGAGAAACGACCCAGAAAAGTGCTGGAGCCCCTCCAGGAACAGATTGGTGACGAGTTCCTGGAAGAAGGGAAAGCTTGCAAAATCGTTAACGTATAGATTGTAACCGGCCTAAAAACACAGGGGTTTCTCTGTGACTCGATTCCCACTTTAAAGCAAACTTGCGCAGCGACAGTGTTGCTTTTTAACCACCCCAGTGTTAAATAGCGCCCAAATTCATCATTTTGCAGCAATTCTTTTCCTTCCTTCCTTTCGACCGCTGAAGGTTGCGAGTGGTTGGAGAGTGAAGGCCCCCCAAGGCGCCTCGTTAAACACCCAAGACAAGATGCTAACGGCTCCTTTTTGAATCTGGCGGCCGTAGCAGAGTCTAACATATGGCGTGAGAAGAGGAGCCGGTGGCAACAGATTTTTGGTTCATTTTGAGAGAAAAACACAGATAAACACAGGCTTTTGCTGTTTAAAAACTGACTCATCATTTTCATAAAACAAATAGCAAAATCTGGAGGCTCCTGAGACAGGAGAGTGGCTGGGTTTTAGTTACCGGCTCCGGGGTTTTGCCGCTGGAAATCGACGTCCTCCAGAGCTTTTGGCCGGTTGCGTGGGCTGGAGACGGGAGGGTGAGTGTGAGACACGGGGTGCGTGTCCCCGAGCCCTGTGGAAGCGTCACCTTGCGCTCCGTGCTTTCCAGGGAGGGTAGGGATGAGGAGACGGATCTGGCCCCAAATTCAAGGAGAGGTTTCAACCCGGGGGAACAATCCTGCTGCTGGTGCACGAGCTCCTCCAGAGAGGTCCGGAGAGACCTCCCATCCCTCCTCTGCCCGCGCCGTCCCACCCCCGCGCTGGACGGGCATGTCCGTAGCTCTGTGCCCGCCGAGGAGCAGGGGCAGAGCTGGCACCGGTGAGCCCCCGCGGGGGGCTGTGCCCCTGGCAGCGCAGGCAGCAGCGAGGGGGGGGAGCCCGGGGAGCCGAGCAGCTCCGTCAGCGGGAAGAGGGAGATGCAGTAATTGCGTTACGCTCCCACGCAGCTGCCTGGGAATGGTGCGCTCGCCCTCCGCCTCCGGGCAGGCTCCCCGCTGGCAGGGCCCCCGCTGCCTCTGCCCTGGCACCCGGCGCTGCCTCCCCAAGACGCCCTCGCCGCCACCTTCTTCTCCCCCCGCATTCCCCCCGATGCTCCTGCGTCGGCCGCGTGGCCCAGGCCTGGGCAAGGGGGGCAAAGCGGGAGGTGGGCAGGCTTTGGTGCTGGGGGTGGATGAAGCCCCGACACCCGGAGCTTGGCCAGGCACAAGGCGCAGAGCTGGGCACGGTGGGGGCTTCGGTGTCGCGGGGTCGGTGGTGCCAGCCTGCGTGACCTTGGGCAGCTCGTCCCCCTCCAAACCTCCCTTCCCCACCTGCCCGGCTGCCACCAAGCGCCCGCCAGTGCCGTCGTAGGTGATGGATGGGGGCTAATAATGGAAAATGTGGCGTCAGCTGTCCCGCTTCCCCCAGCGCATTGTCCCACAGCTGCGGGAGCTGGGACTGGAGCAGGAAAAGACCCGCTGGCACGGAGCAGGGAGGGGGCAAGGAATTTTTAACTTTCCAACAGCCGGCAGCGGCGGCTCCTGCGGCGCAGTTGCCGTGAGATGAGTGCGGGAGGTCTCAGCCGGGTCCTGCCTGGGGAGGAGGCTATCGGGGGGCTCCCTGGGGAGGGGGCAGAGGCAAGTCGCGTCCTGCCCGGCACATGCCAGCACCCGTGCAGGCTGCCAGCGGCCCTCGCCCAGCAGCACGCGCGGTCTGCCCCTCGGACCCCCGGCAGGAGAAGGCAGGGATGGTGCTGGGGTCCCTGGGGGGCAGCTGCAGCCTCGCAGGGGGGCAGTGGGGGCCAAGTGCAGCCCCTTCCCCACCACACGTGGGGTCCACCAGCCCCGGGCATTCCCCCCATTGCCGCAGGGTTGCCGGATGCTTTCCCTGGATGCTTCAGATGGGGCATGCAGATGGGTTGGGGGGGAGTGGGGGGGTGGATGTTCCTGGGGAGCAGAGTGGCTCGGGGGCGGGGGGGGGGGTGGGTCACTCTGAGGCTTTGGGGATCCCAGCTGGGGAGGGTCCGGGGGGGAGAAGCTGGAGTTTTAGGGGCAGCCTTATCCTGAGAGCCCCATTTGGGGTTGGGGGCACAGCTGTCCCTGCATGTCCCCCCCTTCCCAAGCCACAGAACAGGCTGGGGGCCCTGTGTACCCCCCCATCTCACTTTGGGGTCCCCCTCCCCCCCCCAGCAAGCAAGTCTGCTCCAGGCTAAAGGCTTGGGTGTGCAAGCCGCGGTGAGCACCGCTGTGCCCCCCCCATTTGGGGAGAGGGAATCCTCATCACCCCCCCCCTCTATTTCCCCCAGGGGAAAGAGTCGTTTTGGGGGTACCCTACCTGGGAAGAGGGGGGGGGGCACATCCCCCATCCCTCCCGGGAAGGCGGTGGGAGCGGCGGAGGCGGCTGCCCGCCATCCCTCGTCCCCCCCTGCCGCCATCCCCACTCCTCCTTCCTCCTTCTCCTCCTCCTCCTCCTCCTCCTCCTCCTCTCGCTCGCTGCACGCCGGGGCCGCCGTCACCGCGGGGGCCGGTACGGCGGAGGCCAGGCCTGGGCTCCATCGTCATCGTCATCGTCTTGTCCCTCTCGGGGGGTGTGTGTGCGTCCCCCCACCCCACCCCAAAACCCGCCGACCCCGGCGAGCTCCATGGTGCGGGAAGGCGGCATGGCCCGTACCCCTTACAGCTCCACGCAGGACATCCAGATGGACGTCTTTGACAACGCCACCCTCCAGGTGACACCCCCGGGAATTTGGGGACGGGGGACGGTGTGTGGGGGGGAGGCTGCAGCGGTACCATCGCCCACAGCCCCGGGGTGCATGGCGGGGCGGGGTGGGGGGGGTGAGCCCCATCAATTCCCCCATCCCGAGCCCTCCACCCCGTAACGGTGGTGATTCCCCCCCCTCAGCATGCAAAGCACGGTGTCCCCCACCCATGACCACGCTACCCCAGGAGGGACCCCAAATGCAGTCCCCCCCCCGCCAACACCAAGCATCCCAGGGAGGGGGGTGTCCAGCCCCCAGGTTTGGGGAGTGCATGGAGCAGGGCGGGGGTGTCTGTGCTGCTTGCTGTGTCACTGCTCCCCCCCGCCTCGGGGTTTGCCCCCCCGGAGCACCCCGGGGTGGTGGGGGGGAGGTGGGTGCGATGGGGTGTTGTGCGCACCGGGAAACTTTTAGGAATTGGGAAAACTCCGCTGGGGTGGTGTCCCCCCTCCCCGCCCCCAGATTGTCCCTTTCACCCTGGGGGGGGGAGGAAAGGGATGTGCCCCCAGCTGGTCCCAGTGGGGTGGGGGGCACCGTGGACCAGTGGAGCAGCTCATTTTCATGGTCTGGCTGGGTGCTGTGTCGTGTGTCCCCCCCACCCCGCCCCCTGTACACCCCCATGGGGACAGCCCCCCTCCTCCTCTGTGCTGACCTGGGGAGCGTCGACCAGCTGGGGTTACAGTTTTGGGGGGGGGACGGGGGATGGAGACACAGGCCCTGGCCACATCCAGCCAGGCAGGGCTGGGTGTCTCTCCCCCACCTCCGGGGCGGGGGGGGGTGGTGTCCCTGGGTGGCTGCAGTGAACCCCCCGCCAGCAACGGGGCCACCGTCCCCACCCCAGGGACCTTCACCGCTCAGCCCAGCCACGTCCATTCCCTGCTGCGAACGGTGGATGTGGGGGGAACTGGGGGGGGACCGGGGGCGAAGGACCTAAAAATACCCAGTGCTGCCCGGCGTGGAGACCACCCATCCCTGGGCTGGGTGGCAGCTGGGCCCAGCTGTCCCTCTGCGACACTGGGGAGGGGGGGTGACAGTCACACTCATCCCGGCATATCCCAGCCTCTCGTCCCACCCCCGGGGCATGCTCCGATATCCCCCCCACCCGCAGGAGGTGCTGCAGGGGGGGCACTGGGGCATCCCTGTCTCCCCCAGTCCACCCCAGCAAGAGACACTGGAGGAAGTGGGGGGGTCCCGTTGGGGTTCAGGGTGGGTGCCGGCTGGCGGGGGTGGGCACGGGGGTGCAGATGTGTGTGCACTCCTTTACACAGAGCGTGCCCATGCTTGGGGGGGGGGACACGCACACGCGTGTGCAGGGCTTGGGCACTGGGGTGGCAGTGTGGGGACACGGGCAGGCGTGGGGTGCCCCCCATAGCGGCCACCTCCCCGGGGCACTGGTTGGGCTCTGGTTTGGCTGGGGGAGGGGGCATGGATTTTGGGGGCTGCAGCCAGGCTCTCCCCCAAATCCGATCAGCCCCACCAGCCCCCTCTCCTCCCCATGGGGATCGGAGATCCAGCCTGCCCGGATAAGGCGATGCCAGGTCCCTGCCTCAGTTTCCCTTCTCTTGTCCCCCAGGAGCTGGGTTTGCTCTCGGGGTGGGGGCGGAGGGGGATGGAGCATCCCTGGCAGCTGGGGCTGGGGGGTCAGAGCTGCCCCCAAGTCCTGGGGCTCCAGCGCTCCCCTCCTGCCCCCCCCCTCCTCTCCCCAGGGCAAGTACAGCAAGCGCAAGAGCCGCTTCAAGCGCTCGGATGGCAGCACCTCGTCTGACACCACCTCCAACAGCTTCGTCCGGCAGGTGAGAAGGGGGAGCAGCTGTCCTGGGGGGTCCCGGGGGATGTGCCTGCCCGTGGGGGTCCTTGTCCCCCCAGGGACCGAGGTGGGGGTCCAGGTTTGTAACCGAGCCCAGTCTCGGGGGAGTGCGAGCGTTGCGATGGCTGAGCCAGACCCGGCTGTGCCCCCCGTCCCCCCTCTGCCCTGCGGTGGGTGCTGGGGGGAGTCGTCCCCCCCGTATTGGGAGCATTTGGGGTCCTGTAGCCCTCCCAGGGGTTCCCTGCCCCTCCTGGGGTGACAGGCAGGGCACACAGCCCTGGCATCGCCCAGCTGGCATCGAAGCCGCCCTGTCCACCCTGCTGCCTTGGCAGCGGCCCCTGCGGCCCCCCCCCGGCCCCCACCCCCTGCCCGGCACCGGGCTAAATATACCCGGGGCGGCTGCGAACGTCCCAGGGCTGAAACCTGACCCACGGGTGCCCCAGCCCAGCGCCCGACCCACTCGCCCCCGGCCCTGCCACCATGGAGATAGCCGGCAAAGACCACCCCGCCGCCCCGGTGAGCATCCCCCCCCTCAGCCCCGCAGCCCCCCGGCACCCGGGACACGGCCCCCAGCACCCTCCCGTCCTGGCTCTGCCCTCGGTGCAGCGTCCCCCTTGGCTCCGGGGGGGTTGGAGAGGGTGGTCCCAGGAGCTGGTGGGACCCATGGGGGTCTGTGGGGTGAGGGCACAGTGCCTGGACCCCAGGTGACCCTCCCAAAGGCCCTTCTGGTCTCACCATGGGGCTGGGGGACTCAAGAAGGGCCAGACCCCCAACAGCAGCTGGAGACGGGGCAGCCAATCTCTGCCCCATGGCTTTTGGGGAGGGGGGGTTCCCTGGGGGGCTGCTGCCCCACAGCTGGGGGTAGGGGTCTGTGCAAAGGAGAGCGGCCCCCACCTCCCTGGTGTTGGGAAAGGACGGGGCAAACTGGGGATGGGGGCTCCTGGGGGGCTCTGCTGGGGTTTAGGGGATTATAGAGGGGCTGAGGGGGAGCAGACCCCCCGGGGGGGGTTGGTGCCTTCGCCGTCCCCCACAGAACCCACTGCCCTGGGGCTGGAGGAGCCCGGGGTGTCCCCACTGTCCCCCGCCCAGTCTCTGGCCCCAGGGGCTGGGGGGTGAGCAGGGGGTCTCCCACCCCACCCCAGCTCCAGCCTTGTCCTGGGGTGACCCCGAGTCACCCCACAGCGACCTGTCCACATTGCCGTGGGACCCCTTGGGGGGGGACGGTGATGTCCCCACTGGCCTCCCCTCGGGTCGGGGACAGCTGGGGGGCGGCAGGCGGGCATGGGGGGGGGTCCTCATTGCCTTCCCGGCTCTAACGAGAGGCCCGTCGGCAGCGGGATGGGAGCAGGCACCGGCTCGGTATCACGTTCCCTCCCGGAGCAGTGGGAACAGCTGTGCCGGCCCTCGGCCTGCCGTAACCCCGCCGGGATGACACCGGGCAGGATTTGCCCCGCTTGGGGGGGAGGCAGCTTTCATGGGGTGGTTTGTCCCCAGCGTGCCCAGAGGCCATGATGATGGGCACCAGCCCTAGCGAGGGGGTCCTGGGGGCAATGGACGGCTGTGGGGTGGGGTGTGGGGCTTGGGATCCCCACTTTTGTGGGGGGATGGCACAGGCTGACTCCTCTCCCTGCTCTCCCAGGGCTCGGCGGAATCCTACACCAGCCGCCCCTCGGACTCGGATGTGTCGCTGGAGGAGGACCGGGAAGCGCTGCGCAAAGAGGCCGAGCGCCAGGCCATGGCGCAGCTGGAGAAAGCCAAGGTGGGAGAGCCGAGCTGGAGACCCCCCTGCCTGCCCTCGCCCCCCCCGGCTGCAGGCAGGTACCCCTGCCACCCCCCCGGCCCTGGCAGGATGGGACCCACTGGGGGAAGGGGCTGACCCCCGGCACGGGGACCCCCCTGGTCTCACCCCTGCTCTCCATCCCCGTGGCATCCTGTCCCCTGAAGTGGTGGTCTCGGCATCACTGGATGGCACTGGGAAGGCAGTGGGGTCTACTGGGTGGAGCTGGGAGCCGGGATGCCTGGGTCCTTGCCTTGGCTGAGAACGCATCGCACCTCGCTTGTGGATCCAGGGCAATTACCTAATGAGCCCCTCATTAGCTCCCAGGGTGTTGTGGCCACAGTGTCCCCAGCCCAGCTCCGGCGAGTGGCCGCACCGCGGTGCCCATCGGAGCCGAGCCAGCCCCGCTGCCCGGCCGGTTCCACCAGCACCTGCCTGGCCCGAGGGGGGACCTGCTCTTGCTGGGGGGGGGTGGGGGGGTGTCTCTGCAGTTTTGGTGCGGGGGGGAAGGTGCTGAGCCCTCTCCTGTTGGCAGACGAAGCCGGTGGCGTTTGCCGTGCGGACGAACGTCGGCTACAACCCATCCGCCAGCGACGACATGCCGGTGCAGGGCATGGCCATCTGCTTCGAGCCCAAAGACTTCCTGCACATCAAGGAGGTGGGGAGCGGGCTGGGGGGGACCGGCAGGGGGGCGCGGGACTGGGGTCGCTCTGGGGATGGCAGCCCTGGGGGTGGGCATTTGGGGGTTTCAGGTGTTTTCCCCCCCCCCTTTTCCTTTTCCCCGGCGCAGAAGTACAACAACGACTGGTGGATCGGGCGGCTGGTGAAGGAGGGCTGCGAGGTGGGCTTCATCCCCAGCCCCGTCAAGCTGGAGAACATGCGGCTGCTGCAGGAGCAGAAGATGAGGCAGAACCGCCTGAGCTCGAGGTGAGGCTCGTCCCCGACCCCCCCCCGGTTCCCCATGGCCCCCCCCATCCCACCCTCACCCCCGTGCCCCTCTCTGTGCTTCTCCCCATCCAGCAAATCGGGGGACAACTCCAGCTCCAGCCTGGGCGATGTGGTGACGGGGACCCGCCGGCCCACCCCCCCGGCCAGCGGTAAGGGTGTCCAGGGTCCCCCCAGCCCCTGGCCTGAGCGGGGCAGGTCTAGCCCGGGGGGGTCCTTCCTCCCCCCCAGCTGGGTAAACCCCCGCCTCGTCCGCAGCTCCGGCCCCTCCGCCCCCGGTTGCAGGCAGGCGGGTGCACCCCCCCCTCCCCTGGGGACCCCCTCTCCCTTCTTTCTCCCCCCTCCCATCCCCACCACCCTCCCGCTCTTCCCAGCGGCCCCCCCCCCGCCATCTCCATTTTTCCCTTCTTCCATCGCCATTATCACTCTTCTTTTCTCCCTCCCCTCTCCCCGGCTCCGGCTGCCCCTCCGTCCCCAGGTGCCCTGGACATGCCTAGCTTTGCCTTTGACCCCGATGAGTTAGAGGAGGAGGAGGCCATGGAGACCCACCGCTCCCCTAAGAGTAGCGTGAGCAGTGTCACCACCCCCCCCGCCCACAACAAGCGCATCCCCTTCTTTAGGAAGGTAACGGCACCCGCCGGCCCGTGCTCGCCTGCTGCACCCTGCCTGCCCTAACACTGCTGGGGAGGGCTGGCGGGGGCCACGCGCTGCCCGAGCAACCTGCCTGCACCGCCACGGCGTGTCCCCGCGCCGCAGCATGGGCATGAGCGTCTGCAGGGGACGGGGCAGCGGGGCTGTCCCCCATGAGCCCGGGGGGGGACAGTCTGTGGCTTCCTCCCCCCGTGGTCCGTGGGATGGATCAGCCCGTGGCTGCATCCCCCCCACCGTGGTCCAGGGGTTGGATCAGCCCGTGGCTGCATCCTCCCCACCATGGTCCAGGGGTTGGATCAGCCCGTGGCTGCCTCCCCGCCGTGGTCCAGTGGATGGATCAGCCCGTGGCTGCCTCCCCCCGTGGTCCATGGGATGGATCAGCCCGTGGCTGCCTCCCCCCGTGGTCCATGGAATGGATCAGCCTGTGGCTGCCTCCCCCCGTGGTCCATGGGATGGATCAGCCCATGGCTGCATCCCCCCCACGGTCCATGGGATGGATCAGCCCGTGGCTGCATCCCCCCCACCATGGTCCAGGGGTTGGATCAGCCCGTGGCTGCCTCCCCGCCGTGGTCCAGTGGATGGATCAGCCCGTGGCTGCCTCCCCCTGTGGTCCATGGGATGGATCAGTCCGTGACTGCATCCCCCCCGTGGTCCATGGGATGGATCAGCCCGTGGCTGCCTCCCCCCGTGGTCCATGGAATGGATCAGCCTGTGCCCCCCCCGCCCCCGTGGCCGGGGGTCCCCCAGTGTGCGCATGGTGTGTGCCAGCACGGCCGGTGTCTCGCCTCCCCCCGCGGATGGGAATGGACTGTTCCTCCCCC
Source organism: Chroicocephalus ridibundus (assembly GCF_963924245.1). Classification (NCBI taxonomy): domain Eukaryota; kingdom Metazoa; phylum Chordata; class Aves; order Charadriiformes; family Laridae; genus Chroicocephalus; species Chroicocephalus ridibundus. The sequence goes on along the minus strand of NC_086300.1, from coordinate 2,759,168 downwards.
CCAAACTGGGCAGAAGCTGGGGGGGCTCGGGCACAACCACAGCCCGGGGCGGGGGGGCTGCAAGGGCTTCTGGGGGGCGAACAACCCTGCGGGGGCCAAGCTGTCCCCCGCTGCCCCCCATCCCCGCTCTCTGAGCCCCTCAGACCCCCCTTTACCCCAAATTAACCAAAAAGCAGGGCCATGCTTCGTGTGAAACACGCTCGTGGGGCAGCCCCCGGGGGGGGACACACGCATCCCCTGGGGCAGCCCCCGGGGGGGGACACACGCGCATCCCTTGGGGTACCCCCCGGGGACACACGCACATCCCCAGCCCCCCCAGCCCAGCTCGGTGCCCCCGCTCCCCGCGCCCGCGGATAACACGCATGCCTTGTTTGTCTTCTCTCGCCCCCCCCTCCCCGGCCCCGCGCGGCCTCTCGGGACGTAGCGAAGCAGAAGCAGAAATCGGTGAGTAGCGTCAGGACCCCCCCCGGGAGGGCCCGCGGGGAGGGGATGGGGTGCCCCCCGCTTGCAGCCCCCCCCCCCAGCCCCAGAGCTGCCCCTGCAGGGGCGAAGCCGAGCGTCCCCCGGCGTCCCCCCCCGGCCCTGCTAATGCCCCGCTCTGCCCCACAGGCCGAGCACGTGCCCCCGTACGACGTGGTGCCCTCCATGCGGCCCATCATCCTGGTGGGGCCGTCGCTGAAGGGCTACGAGGTGAGAAATGGGGGGCACGGGGGTGGGGGTGGGGGATACAGGGGGAATACAGGGGGGACCCTGGCCCCACGCTCTCCCTCCATCCCTCCCCAGGTCACGGACATGATGCAGAAAGCCCTCTTTGACTTCTTGAAGCATCGCTTTGACGGCAGGTGAGACAGGCGGCTGCGTGGCCGGGGGAGCCTTCACCCCATGGGGGGACCCCTAAAACCATGGGGGGACCCCCAAGACCATGGAGGACCCCTAAAACCATGGGGGGACCCCTAATCTTAGGGGGTGACCCCTAAACCCGTAGGCGACCTCTAACCCATGGAAGTCTCCTAATCCCGTGGAGGGACCCCTAACCACATGGGGGACCCCTAAACTCCATGGGGGGACCCCTAACACCTCAGGGGGACCCTTCACCCCATAGAGAGGCCCCTAATCCCACAAGGTGACCCCTAATCCCACGGGGGGACCCCTAATCCCATGGAGGCACCCCTAACCACATGGGGGACCCCTAACTCCATGGGGAGACCCCTGAGACCACAGGGGGACCCTTCACCCTATGGAGAGGCCCCTAACCCCATAGGGGACCCCTAACCCCATGGAGGACCCCTAATCCTGTGGAGGGACCCATAACCCTATGGAGGATCCTTCATCCCATGGGGGTACCCCTAAGACCACGAGGGGACCCCTAAGACCGTGGAGGACCCCTAACCCCATGGGGGGACCCCTAAACTCGTGGGGGGACCCTCAGCCCTGCCCCATGGTCCCTGCCGTCGGGGGGGGATCTCTGCCCCGAGGAGCAGGAGTGCTGTGGCTCCAGCTGCGGGCAGCCCCGTGCGTGGGGTGGGAGGACGGGGGTGGAAGGAGGGTCCCGTTCTGCCCCCCAGGGAGGTGGCTGCGTATGGGGGGGGGAGGAGGCGGTTTGCACCCACTGTTGCTGCCCCCACCCGCTCGTGCCCCCTCCGTCTCGCAGGATCTCCATCACGCGGGTGACGGCCGACATCTCCCTGGCCAAGCGCTCCGTCCTGAACAACCCCAGCAAGCACACCATCATCGAGCGCTCCAGCACGCGCTCCAGCCTGGGTAAGGCGGCTCGGCCGCCCCACGCTGACCCCCCCCCAGCGGCCGGGCAGCGTGACACCCCCCTCCACCCCCCAAGCCTCCATCTGTATCAGCCCCGCAGCCTCCCGTCCCCCAGCCCGTCCGTCCCGGGGTGCTCGTCCCCCCGGCGCCGGGGCACAGCTCGGGGGGGTGACGCGTGGGGGTCCACCACCATGGGGTGACTCACACCGGGGGGGGGCCGGGGCCCTGCGCCCGCCCCCCCGGCCGGTTTGACTCAGTCTCTCTCCCCCTCCTCCCCTTTTATCTTCTCTCTGTTGTGTTTTTCTTTCCTTTCCTCTTTCTCCTTTCCTTTGGGTTTCCTCCCCTCCGCGCTGCTCCTTCCTCCCCTGCTCCTGATACAGATGTCTTGGGTATGTAGCTTGGACCCGCCGGGACCCCTGGCAGCCCCCTGCCCGCGGTGGGGGGGGGCAGAGGGGGACGTGTCCCCTTGGATCCCCACCTTCCCAGCCTGGCCGTGACCAGGCTCTGGGGCACCGCGGAGCCCGGCCACCCCGACAACCTCGGCAGAGTCTGGGGGCCCGGGACACCCTGGTCACACAGCTCCATCTGACCCCCCCTCCCCAAGTGCGTGTGGTCTGGGAGGGGGCTTTGCCCCTCCCGCACCCAGACGGTGCCAGCGCTGGGAGCCCTCTGCCACCTCCCTTCTGCGGGGAACCCCCCCCGTCCCTGGGTGTGGAGTGACATTGGAGTGGCCAAGTCCCAGTACAAGACCCCTCCTGGTCCTGTCCCCATCCCCTTCCCCTTGTCACGGTTGTCCCCACAGCCCCCACGTGCCCTCCCGTCGTCCCCCCCGCTGTCCCCCTGACCCTTGCTGTCTCCCTGCCCTGGCAGCCGAGGTCCAGAGCGAGACCGAGCGCATCTTCGAGCTGGCCCGGACGCTGCAGCTGGTGGCCTTGGACGCCGACACCATCAACCACCCGGCCCAGCTGGCCAAGACGTCCCTGGCCCCCATCATCGTCTACATCAAAATCACCTCCCCCAAGGTGGGCGCGGACCCCGGGGCGGATGGGGGGCTGTGCCGGGGGGGTGTGGGTGGGGCCAGGCGGTGGCAGGTCGGGTCCCTGCGGCCACCCCGGGCCACCTTCTCCTGCCCCAGGTGCTGCAGCGGCTGGTGAAGTCCCGGGGCAAGTCCCAGGCCAAGCACCTCAACGTGCAGATGGTGGCATCCGACAAGCTGGCCCAGTGCCCGCCCGTGAGTGTGCCCCGCCCTGCCCCACCCCAGGGCTCCACCCCAGGGCTCCACCCCTTTGTAGCCCCCTCGTGGCCAGTCTCCACCCACCACCGCAGTGATGTCAGAGGCCCCGCCCCTGCAGGCTCCTCCCACCACCCCAGCAGGGACCACAGGCCCCGCCCTGGGCCCTGAAGCCCCACCCAGTCCCATTGGCCCCGCCCTCTCCTGTTGCCCCCACCATGGGTCCAGAAGCCCCGCCCTGTCCCAGTGGCCCCACCCTAGTCCATAGGCTCCACCCTGGGTCCATTGGCCTTGCCCTGGGTCCAGTAGCCCCCCCTGGGTCCAGTGGTCCCACCCTCTCTCATTGACCCTGCCTTGGTCCATTGGCCCCGCCTAGTCCCATAGGCTCCGCCTTGGGTCCAGTAGCCCCACCATGGTCCAGTGGCCCCAGCCTGGTCCATAGGCTCCACCTTGGGTCCAGAAGCCCTGCCCTGTGTCCAGTAGCCCTGCCCTGTGTCCGGTAGCCCCGCCCTGGGTCCAGTGGCCCTGCCCTCTCCCATTGGCCCTGCCCTGTCCCGTAGGCTCTGCCCTGGGTCCAGTAGCCCCACCCTGTCCCATTGACCCCCACCCTGGTCCATCAGCCCCGCCCTGGTCCATCGGCTCCACCCCGGGTCCAGGCACCCCGCCCTGCCCCGCCCTGCCCCGCCCTGCCCCGCCCTGCCCCATGGCCTCCTCCTGCCCCCAGGAGATGTTCGACATCGTGCTGGATGAGAACCAGCTGGAGGAGGCCTGCGAGCACCTGGCCGAGTACCTGGAGGCCTACTGGAAGGCGACGCACCCCCCCAGCAGCAACCCCCCCAACCCGCTGCTGAACCGCACCATGGCCACGGCCGCCCTGGCCGCCAGCCCCGCGCCCGTCTCCAACCTCCAGGTACAGGTGCTCACCTCCCTGCGCAGGAACCTGGGCCTCTGGGGGCGCGGGGGCACCGAGACCACCCCCAGCCCCCCCACGCCCCTCGAGGAGCACGCGCTGTGAGACGGCAGCGGGGATGTCCCCGTCCCCCCCCACCACCCCCCCAAGCCCCGCCACCGCTGGGGACATCCCTGGGATTGGGGATGCCCCGGGGAACTGCGGCCCCCCCCCTCAGGAGTGGGACCATCCTTGGGATCACCCCCCCCTGGGGACCTGTGGCCCCCCCCAGGGGTGCTGCAGTCTCCCAAGGGTGGGACCGTCCCTGGGATCGCCCCCCTTCAGGACCTGCTCCCTCTCCCCAGGTTTGGGGACACCCCTGGGATTGGGGCCACCCTGGGGAGCTGCAGCCCCCTGGGATGGGACCGTCCCTGGGATCACACCCCCCCCCGGGGACCTGCTCCCCCTCCCCGGGTTTGGGGACACCCCTGGGATCGGGGCCACCCTGGGGACCTCCAGGATTGGGGCCATCCCTAGAACCAGCCCTGGGGATCCGCTCCCTGCCTGGGACTGGTGCCAACCCCGGAGTCAGGGTCCCCCGGGGGTCTGTGCCCCATCCCAGGCCCAGACCCCCCCCGGGAATTGGGACCCCCCCAGGAATCTGCCCCCTCCAAGACCCCCTGGGTATGGGGGTACCCTCTGTGCCTCCCTGGGGGCTGCCGGGGTGCCAGAGTCCCCCCTCCCGCGTCTCTCCGGAGCTCTGGGGGGGCCGCGGAGGTGCCGAGGGCTCACGGGGTGTCCTGGTGTGGGCGAGGGGTGGCTGGAAGTGGGGTGCAGAGCCCCCCTCCCACCGTGGGCTTCACGGTGCTGAGCCCAGGGGGGGCCGCAGCACCCCCCGGGGCAGGAGGCAGAGGAGGGACGTCTGTCCTGTGTTGTCTGTCGCTAATTTTTCCAGCGAGCGGGACGCTGCTGCCGCGCCAACCCCCCCCACCCCCCCCGCAGCCCTCCCCGCGCTGCTCTTCCCCCCCCGCCCCCCCATCCCCATCACCCCCTTCCTGCCCCCCACCCCCCCCCCCGCCCCCATCCCCGGTGCCGTTTGGCGACGGGCTGAGACCTGCCGCCGTCGTGTCCTGAGTGAGCGGTGCGGTGCGGGCAGGCCAGGCTGGGCAGGAGCGCATGTGCCCCCCGCCACCCCCACGGCTAACCCACCCCCCCACTAACCCCCCCGTCCGTCCGTCCGTCCCTCCTTGCACGGTGTGGTTGCTTCTCCTAACCAGGGTCCGTACCTCGTGCCCGGGGAGCCGCCGCGCGAGGGGGAGCCCGGCCACCTCCGGCAGGGCCCGGGCGAGGTGGGGGGCCACGGGCAGGGTCGCCCCCCCCCGCCACCCGCCCGGCCGGCCCCCCGCAGCCTGTCCCGCCAGGACACCTTTGACTCGGAGACCCCGGGCAGCCGGGATTCGGCCGGCACGGAGCCCGGCGATTCCTGCTGCATGGACATCGAGACGGACCCCGGCGATGAGGAGCCGTCGGGTCCCCCCCGTGCCGGACCCCGTGGCCCCCCCGGCCACCAGCACCGAGCCAAGGGCCAGGACCGCTATGGCCCCGACCCGCCGGAGACCCTCGAGCAGAGCGACGTGGAGGGCTGGGGCCAGGACGTTTACATCCGTTAGGGTGAGGGGGTGCAGGCAGGGGATGCCCCCCCCCCTCCCAGCACTGGCTTTGGGGTGGGGGACACCCCCACCGGTTGCCTTTGTGCCCCCCCGGAGCGTGGCCAACCGTGCCGTGGGGAGCCCCCGCTTCGCCCCATGGGCTCCCCCTGCCCCGCTCCTCGGTGTGTGTGGGGGGTCTTCCCCCTCCAACTGCTGCAGCCACCCCCCCCCAAGCATCTCACGGTGCCTCGGGCCCTCCCCGCCCCACAGGGAGAGCAAGTGACCAAAGGGGACCCCGGGGGCTCTGCCCGCAGCCGGGGTGGCCCCGTCCCCCGGGCACAGGGTTTGGGGGGGGCCACATGCCCACCCAGCCCTCGCCTGCTGGCTGCCCCCCCCCCGGCCCGGGTGCCCCCGCTTCTCCATGGTGCTGTTTGCCACCCGGCTGCAGGGGGACCCCTGAGCTGGTGGTGGCAGTTGAGGCGGGGGGGGGGGTCCCTGCCAGCGGTCCGTCCCCCGCACCCGCGCCCCCAGCCAGTGCCTGCAGCCCGGCACTGCACCCCTGCAGGGCTGCGACCCACAGCCCCCCCCAGCATCGGGGGGTTGGGGGGGGGGGTGTGTGCATGCGTGTGCGGTGTTTGCAGGGCTTCGGGGTGCTCCAGGCTGTTCCCCCCCCCAGCCCCGGGGTGCTGCCTGCCCGGGGTGGGGGGGCAGTTTGCATGTGTTTGCCTTGGAGGGGCTCTGCCTGGATTTGGGGGGGGGGGCGGAATCTGAGCCAGTTTTGGGGGGGGTCTAACACGTGCTAACAGCTGCCCAGCCCTGGCCTGCCGCAGCCGTGGCAGCACCCAGAGGGTCCCTCTGCCCTGGGGGGCCCTGTGCCGCCCCCTGCCCCCCCTTTCCCTGGGACCACCGGGGTGTGCCGGGCAGCGCCAGGGTCCTGCCTCTCCCACCCCCAGCCCCCCCTGTGCCAACCCCCCCGCCGTGCCTGTCCGCTCTCGCCCCATCCAGCTGTGTCCGTCTGTCCGTCCGTCCGTGAGCCTGTCTGTCTGTCTGTCCCCCCCTGCCCGGCAGGGCTGCCTTTGCCCCCCCCCCCACCCCGAGCACCCTGGGGCACTGCCTTCTCCTGCGCCCGCCCCGGAGCGTCCCTCGTCCCCCCCCACCTCTGCGGGGGTCACCACACCATGGTGGGGTGGGGACACCCCACTTCCAGCCCTCGCCGTGGGGATGGGCTCGCCCCACTTATGGGGCAGCCCCTTGCCCTGCCCCCCCGGGGTGATGCTGGGGGTCCCCGGGATCACTGCCTTACCCAGACCACCAGCCTTGCCAGCCCAGGTCGGGGGGGCGCGGGGGCACCCAGCTCTGCCGCTGCCAAACTGCCTCTGCCCATTGTGTGCCTCAGTTTCCCCTTTTTTGGGGGGGGGACACACACACACACTCGGTGTCACTGCCTGCCAAGTGCTTTGAGACCCACCTGCCCCAGTGCTCGCCCCCACGGCGGCCGGGGTCCGGGCAGTGGGCCCCCCCGCGGGCAGAGGGACGTCCCGTATTTATGTCACTCCACAAACTTTATTTAAAAGACCCAACAAAGTGTATTTTATTTATTTATTCTCGTTGGTGTGTGGGGGGACTCACCCCGCTCGCTTGGTTCTTTGTAATAAACATTTCAGTGAGACCTGCCCCGCGGCGGTGCTTGGTGGGGTCTGCGCGGGGGGGGGGGGGGGCACACACGTGCATGGGGGCCGCAGCCACCGGGGCCAGCGCTGAGACCGTGCACAACTCAGCTCTGCAGTGACCCCCACGTCTCTTCCTGGGGTGGGCCTTCAGCGAGGCTGAGACGGGGACGGGGCTGGGACCTGCCCGGCTCCTGGGAAGGGGCGAAGACCCGCAGTGGGACTCGGGGGGGCTCCTGCCGCCCCGCTGCTGGGGTGACGGGCGCCGGCGGCAGGCTGGCTCAGCGTCGGCGCTCAGCCGGGTTTCTCGGCGCTTGGCCGGCTCTGGACACGCTATTTACAGGGAATAAATACAGCGCTGCCGGCTCAGGGCTGCCGGCACCTCCACTCGCTCTTCTCCGGCCAGTACTCGAACGCCTTCCTGCGGAGAGGACACGGGGACGTCGGTGGCACCTCGGTCCCAGCCCCGTTTCCATCCGGACCCGGGTGTCCCCCACTGCCCTCCCCCAGCTCGGGGGTCCCCATACTCACTCTCGCCCTGGCGCGGTGGCCCGGCAGACCAGCCCGGCCTGGCAGGGGCAGACCTGGTTGATGCTGAAGGCCAGACCCCCGGGGGGGACGTGGCAGCTCTGGGCCAGCGCTAGCCGCCGCTGGCACACCCGCTCGCCGTGCTGCCGTGCGCAGCAGCTGTCTGCGCCGCAGTCCTCGTCCCGCTGGCACCGGGCTCCTGGCGGGGCGGAAAGCGGGGTTAGGGAAGGGGGGACCCCCACTCTGTCGCCAGGCTGGGGGAGAGGGAGGGTGACCCCAACATGTCCCCAGGCTGGGGGACAGGGATGTGGCTGGATGCGCCCAGCACCCATTGGCTTTGCCCCATCGCGGGGGGGGGATGCTGGATGTCGGCACCCACCCCATCATCATCGCGTCCCCCAGTTCCCAGGGTTGAGGCTGGGGGGGGGGGGCTGCCCCTTGTGTCCCCCCCTCTCCCCGACCCCTGCTCACCCTCCTGCCCGTCAGGCACGGGCTGCTGGCACTTCCCGAACATGCAGAGGAGGCCGTGGGCGCAGTGGGTGTCGCGGCGGCAGTACTGTCCCGCGGGACGCCGGGGCAGGCACAGCCCAAAGTGCTCATCGCAGAAGTGCCCGTGGGCGCAGGGGGTGGCCGGGCTGCACGCCGTCACCTGCATGGGGGACATACAGCAGCTCAGGGGACCAGACCCCATCCCCGACCCCATCCCAGGCCAGCAATCAGCAGCACGGGGCAAAAACTGCCTGTTTGCACGTTAGGAAGTGAAACAGGGCCGGAGGTGGGAAGGTTTTAGGTGGGTTGAAGGCTGAGAGCAGCTCTGCCAAGCTGGGGACACTCGTCCCCGCGGGAAAACCACCCCGGACAGGGGTTCCAGGGTTTTGTCTCGGGAAAAGAAAACCCGGTGCAGGGATACGCAAGGAAGAGCGGCTGCCGAAGCCCGTAAAAATCCTGCTCCAGGTGAGGCTCGAACTCACAACCTCGGCATTGCTCCGCGTACTGCCCTATAAGTACCGCGCGCTGACCGATTGCGCCACTGGAGCGCCCGGCGCCGCCCGCCGCGCCCGCGCTCCCTCCCGGCCCCCCCCGCTCCCCCGCCGCCCCCCCCGGGATCGTCCCCGCTCCCAATTCTGCACCCAGAGCCCACCCCTGCTGCCGTCCCGGCTGCCGACACGGTTCCCACCCCCACATCCACCCCTGCAGCACCCCCCCACTGGAAATTCTGCACCCACCCTTGCTGCGAACCCTGCTGCAAACCCACCTCCCACCCTTACACCCACCCCTGCAGCACCCCCCACTGCAAATTCTGCACCCACCCCTGCGCCCACCCTACTGAAAACCCATCCGCCGCCCCCGCACCCACCCCTGCAGCAGCCCCCACTGCAAATTCTGCACCCACCCTTGCTGCAAACCCGCCTCCCACCCCTGCCCCCCTCCTGGCTGTAAACCGGGCTCCCACCCTGCCACAACCCTCCCTGCAAACTCTGCACCCACCCCGGCTCCCACCCTTTGCATGTGTTTGCCTTGGAGGGACTCTGCCTAAACTTGGGGGGGGGCAAGTCTGAGCCGGTGTTGGGGGGGTCTAACACACGCTAACAGCTGCCCAGCCCTGCCCTGCCGCAGCTCCAAGGCAAACGCATCCACCCCAGCTGCAAATTGGGCACCCACCCCTGCTCCTAAACCCAGATCCCACCCCATCTCCCACCCTCACATCCCACTCCTGCTCCCACCCCGGCTGCAAACCCCCCTCCCACCCCCTGCACCCACCCCTGCTGCAACCCCCACTGCAAATTCTGCTCCCACCCTGCTCCAAACCCCCCTCCCACCCCCTGCACCCACCCCTGCTGCAACCCCCACTGCAAATTCTGCTCCCACCCTGCTCCAAACCCACTTCCCACCCCTGCCTGTAAACCCGGCGCCCATCCCTGCTGCAATGGCACCCCATCCTCCTCCTCCTCCTCCTCCTCTCCCCCAGGAACACCCCCCCCCCCCGGGGGGTGCCACCCACCACTCACCTCCTCCAGTTTGTCCCCGGGGCCGGCGCTTCTGCCCAGCGTGGCTTCGTGGGGCAGGTGCTGGGGCAAGGAGTACATCCAGGCCCAGAGGTAGCCGGAGGCGAGGGGCAGGAGGGAAGCGAGGAGGCAGAGGGTGGCCGGGGACATCGGGAGGCAGAGGATGGCTGGGGACATCGGCATGCTGCTGGCGGGTGGCACTGGGTGGCCGGGGCCTGGGGTTTATGTAGCCCATGGCCTATCTTGTCCCCCGCTGCTAAAACTGTTTGCCCACCTAATGGGGAAGGAGGAGGCAATCAGGGGTTAAGGGATTAACATAATTGCCAGCCTTCCCCTGGCTGGGTGCCGCAGCCCCAAAGTAAACAGCCCCCCCCCCCCCGGCAGCAGTCTGGCTCCGGCGCCTGGGGGGCTCCAGCGCCCCCCACCCCCCCACTTCCCGGGATCCCCGCCAGCCCCTGGGGTCCCCGCATGGCTCGGGGGGTGCCAGCACCCTGCCAGGCACCGGCGGCTCCCTGCAACAGCCGGCATCGATTCCCGGGTTTGTCCCCCCCAGCTTTTCCTGGGAGAGCGGGATGCGGGGACAAGGGGGAGGCAGAAAGTGGTGGTGGGGGGCAAACGCTGTGACCCCCCAGGAAGGGCAGCGGTGGGCACAAGGTTGGCATCGGACTTGTGTTTTGCGTGTGTGCCCCCCCCTCCCTGGCACATGGCCCATCTATCCGTCCGTGTGTGTCCCCGTCCCCCCCCCCCGCCACCACACACACGTCCCCCGGGGGGGTGATGGGCTTTGCACCTTCCCTAACGGCTTTGCAAAGGAGGTGTTTGCCTGTCCCGGCCCTTATCTCCCGGCTGAGCTGGCCCCGGCGCTGGGCAAACCCGCAAATGGCCTCCCCTGGGCGCATCCCCCAGACAATGTCACCACCGTGTCCCCAAACACCCGGGGGGGCTTAGCCAGGGCCACCCCACACTCCCCCCCCCGACCTCTCCAATACACTTTGCAGCGGGTAGAGCTGCAACTGGTTCCCAGTTGCCGGACTGTGGCACGGGGGCTGCGGCAATGCTCCAGGTGGGTTTTGTCCCCAAGGGTGGCCAGGGCAGGGCGGGAGGTGGTGGCTCGCTGGGAGGGGGGTGCACCGGGGTCTCCCCTCCTTTGGGCTCCAGGGAGTTATCCTGCTGTGGGGAGGGACAGGGATTCACCCTCCCTTGGGGTATCCGGCTCTGAGACTCTGCTGCCCTGGGCGATCCTCGCTGCCTTCGTGCCTCAGTTTCCCCACCTGTAAAAAGGCAGGCAGTGGGGCTGAGGGGTGACACAGGGAAATGGGGGCAGCTCGGCGAAGGGACACCGCGGACCGGTGGCTGGAAAACCACCGCGGTGACCCCGAACCTCCTTTCTCCCCGTGGTCCAGGCGGTGCCGGTGCCCGGGCCAGGCCGCGGGGATCCATCCCCGCACGCCGCCCCCGCTCGCCCCGCGTTTGCCCAGCGGCTTAGGGAGCAAATATTGACCTTGCTCCCTGGTCGCAATCGCGGCTGCTCCCCCCATCCGTCTCCCGCTGGGTGCTTGCCCCCACGCTGCCATCTCCGGCTAATCCCCCCCAGCGCCACGGGGGCCCCGCGCAGCCGCTCTGCTCCCCCAAACCCCCGGGGCCCCCCCAGCCCTGGCAGCTCTGGCTGGGGGGGGGGGATGGCCATGCGCTCCCCCAGCCCTGCGGTGGGGTGCAGGGCCGCCTGGCTGTGCAGAAAACTCCCGGTTTGGCCCCATCCTGCGCTCTGCAGATGGGTTTGGGGGCTGCTGGAGCCGTGTCCCCCCCCCATCCTCGGCCTCAGCCGGGGATGGGTGTGGGGGCTGGATCTTGCCTTTGTGCGCCCCCGCCTTTGCAGGCAGTGGGGGGGGACATTGTGAGTGTGCGCTGTGCGGGGCAGGAGAGATGGGGGTGCGTGGGGGTTGTGTGTGTATGTATGTGTGTGTGTGTGTGTGTGTACACACTGCAGCCACGGGGGTGACACAGCCCGACCGCGGCGCTCGCTGGCCTTGTAGCCACCAGCCGCTTTTAATGGAGCAGCGGGGGTATAGCTCAGTGGTAGAGCATTTGACTGCAGATCAAGAGGTCCCCGGTTCAAATCCGGGTGCCCCCTTGTTTTTTCTTTTTTCCCATTGCTTGCTTGGGTCTTTTTTTGGGTGGGTTCCCCTCTTTTTTTCACCCCGTTTATTTGCTCCCCAGCCCCCGCGGCAGCAAGGGGGGGTCGCTGCTCCCCGCTGCTCCCCGCAGCCTCCGGTGTCCCCGCCGGGAGCTTTCTCTTGCAGAAGGGTGGATGTCCGTGTCCCCCACCTCAAAAAAGCGGTGCCCCCCCGCCCCCAGCTTCCCCGATTTCAAGCGGCCAAAGGGTCGCGGGCCCCCACGTTGGTCCCGCCCCCCCTCCGGGTTCAGCTGCAGGCTGGGGCGCAGAGCTGGGGGGGGGCGGCATCGCTCCCCAGGCCCTGGGCACGGGATGCATCTCTGCTGGTGTTTGCACCCTCCTCCTGCCCCGGCCCCCAGAGTGCCCCGCCCCTCCCCCCCCGTGGCTGAGCCCCCTCCCGGGTATTCGGGGCTGGGGTGCACCTGAACCCCCCCAAAACGCTGCCCAAATCACGCCGTGGCCAGTAGCCAGCCTGGGCGAGCAGCGGGCGGGGGCGTCGGGCTGCTCCCGGGGCTCCGCGGGGCCGGCTGGACCCCCGCGTTGTGCCCCCCGCCCTGTGCCCCCACCCCACCCCAGGACCCCCAGCCCCCCCAGTAACCAGTGCTCCTCCCGCGAAGGGACAAACCGGAGGAATGGAAGGACGACGAAGGTTTGTGCCGCGGAGACGCGTCCCCTGAGGGTTTGTCGCGGGGGGGGGGACCCCGGGGGGGGGCGAGGGGGAGGGGGGAGGACCCCGGGGGGGCGAGGGGGGGAACCCCCAAACCCGGCGGCTGCGGTTGCCGTGCAGCCCCTCCGGCAGCGGGCAGCCTGCGGGGCCATGCACGGCCACGCCATGGCTTTTGGTGGGGGGGGGGGCACGTACCCCCACCCTCCCGGGGCTGGGGGGGGCTCGGTGAGTTTGGGGGGGCGGCTCAGCCAGCAAACCCCCCCAGCCAAACCCCCCCAAACCCTCCCCCAGCCCGGTGCAGGGTCACCGAGCCCGGGCTGCCGGCAGCGGGGACCGGGCGGTGGTACCCCCAGCCGCGCTGGTGTTCCCCCCGGTATTGCTGGGAGGGGGGGGGGTGTGGTGGGGGGGGGGCTCGGCCCCACCTCCCGGCCCCACCCCCGGCCCCACCCCCGGCTCCGCCCGGGCCCCGGCTCCCGCTCCCGCTCCGGCTCCGTGCGCCGCTCCCCGGGGGTGCCGGCCCATGGCGGGGCGCTGAGCCCCCCCCCCCAGCACAGCCGGGGCCGAGCGGGGCCCCCCGCCCCCCCCCACCATGCGCTGGGTGGGCCTGATCCTGCTCTGCCTCCTGCGCGGGGCGCTGGGCGCAGGTAGGGGGGCCGGGGGGCGGCGGGAGAGCTCCGGGAGTGGGGGTCCGGGGGGCGGTGGGTGAGGGGGGGCCTGGGGGTCGGTACGTCCGCCCGGGCCCCGCCGGTGGTTGCGGGGGGTCCCGCGTCTCGCCCGGACCCCCTGCGTGCCTCCCTGTGCTTTGGGGGTGTCCTCATGCTCCCCCCCCACCCCGGGCACACAGGTGCGTGTCGCGCTGCCCCCCCCCCACACCCGGCTGCCCCCCCAGCAGCCCCCCGCGGCGTGGGACCTGCCCTGGGGTCCCCCCCCCGCTTCCCGTTCATCTCCACGGCGACGGCTCTGGCACCGTGGGGTGCCCGGACCCCCTCCCCCCCCCCCCCCCAAGCCGTGCGGGGCAGCCATGGGCAGAGGGGGGCTGTGGGTGCCCCCACCCGGGATTCCCCCACCCGTGACACCCCGTGGCGTGGCTGGTGCTGGCTTGGCTGTGGGTGCAGGAGATTTTGGCGGGGGGGAGGATGCCAGATCCTCTGGGGGGGGGCTCGTTCAAGCCCTGCCTAGGGGACACCTGGGGCACCGCAGACCTCCCAGCAGCATCGGAGGGGCTGAGACCCCCCCAGTGCCCCCATGGCAGGCGAGTGTGCCCCCTAGCTGCAGAGCCCCTTGCCCCCTCCCTCGGCAGGGGGGTACATCCCACCGGCTCAGCCCGGCTCCCCCCTGCCTCAGTTTCCCCTCCTGGAGGCCCTGGGAACAGAAACCAGCCCCACGGGACAGCTCGGGAGGGGAGCAGGAGCTCGTTAGGCGGTAATTAGCTGCCTCTCCCCAGGGGCGATGATGGGAGCCCTCTCCCAGGGGCGAGGGGAGCCGCCTGCGGCCCCACCGGCTGTTTTTTCTGTCCCGCTCGCTGGGGACAGACGTCCTGGCTCTGTCCCTGCCCGTGGGCGAGCGTGTGCCGTCCGCCCGCCTCCGCCGAGCTGCCGGGAAAGCTCATGAATCTCTGCAGATTTGGTCCCAAACGGCTTTTTCACCCCCCCCCCCTTCCCCCCCACAACGCTGTGCTGTGTTTCCGGCCTCCGTTCGCTCCCAGGGCCGGAGCCAGGCAGGGAGAGACGCGGCAGGAGGGGACACAGGACACGTTTCTTTTGGAGATGGATGCTTGGAGTCTGCCCTGGCACCTGCACCCCAAACCAGCCCGAAGGAGGGGACCGATGGCCGGGGACATGGAGGACGTGGCCACGTTGGTGCCCCGTTGCTGAAGCCGCATCTTCCCCATCCTTGTGGCCTTGCAGTGGCGTGCGCGGGGTGTGAGCCGAGCTGGGGGGGGTTGTAGGTGTTTTGCCTCCTTTCACCCCTCCATCGCAGCTCTCCTCCCCTGGCCATGGGTGTCTGTCACCCGTCCTGCGTCCTGTAGCCATCCCTGACCCCGATCCCTGCATCTCCATCATCATGGTGATGATGCTTATCAGGGCTGAGACCCCCCCCAAACTCGTGTCACCTAAGCAGGAGCTGCCTTGCTGGGGGAGAGGGCTGATCCCGGCCCACAGGCGGGTGCCCTCCCAGCGTGGGACCCCGCTGACCCATCCCCGTGCCCCCCCCAGGACACTCCCCTGGGAGCCCAGCAGCAAGCCAAGGGCGGCGGAGACCTCGGGAGACCTCGCCGGGGACCGAGGGGACCCGCATCAGCCAGGACCTGGTGGGGGGCAGCCTGGCCATCGACACGCTGCCGGCCAACGAGACGCGGATCGTGGTGAGTGGGGGTCCCCGCCGCTGCCACCAGCTGCCCTCTGCCTGCCCCGGGTGGGGTCCGGCCGGCGCCTGACCGCCGAGAGCTATTTCCAGGCTGGGCAGGGAGCTGGAGGAGACTCTGGCTCTGATTTAATGTGTGGGGCCGGATCCCGGCAGCCCGGAGGGTAATTACAGCCCAGCGCGGAGGCGACCGTGCCCCGGGGATGGCTCCGAGCCCCGCGGCCATCCCTGCCCGCCAGCCCTGCTGCGTCCCGGGGCCATCCCTGGGCTGAGACACCGGGGATGCTTCGCTTGCCGCGGTGCCACGTGTGCGCGGGACGATGCTGCCGAGGTTATCGGGGCTGAGGGGGCTGCGCGGGACCTGGGGGGGGGTGGTGGTCTCCGGCTGGGGAAGGCGACAGCCTGCGCCGCTGCTAACGAACTCGTGTAGCAGCAGTGTCACCTCCTGGGACATCTCCCTGGGTTCTCGCATCCCGGCTGTGCCTAATTACCCGCCCTCAATTAGCTCCTGGTTATTTGTGGCGGGGCCATGGGTCCCTCGGCAGCTGGGGGAGTTTGCCCGGCTCCGAGATCTCTGGGATGGGAGGGGGGTATGCATGGCCGTGGCTGGTCTCCGGAGGAGGTTGTGCCGGCCGCGGTGACTTGTCCTGGCGTTTTTGCCGGCAGCTGGTTGTGGATTCGGTGGAATTAGCAGGGGAGAAAGAGCTGGGGCTGTTCCCACTCCGCTCGAGCTCCAGCTTGGCCTTGTTTGTTGACCACTGGGGACGGCGAGGGGCCAGGGGCCAGGAAAGTCCCTGATGTGGAAGTGTTTAAAAAAAAAAAAACAAAAAAAACAAAAAAACACAAACCCCAAAACCAGCCCAAAACCACCAATGGCCACCACGGCATTCAGAGATGCCGGGAAACCACAGGGAGGGTGTGATGGTGCTTGTGGTTCCCCGGAGGAAAAGGCAGCAATTTCCTGGGGCTCGGTGCTGGCGGGGGGGCTCAGAGCGTTTCTCCCCCCCACCCTCCGCAGGAGCGGGGCCGCCTTCGAGGTCAGGGACGCTGCTCCTCCGCATGTCACTGCGTCTCGGCGGGTCCGACCCGCAGAAGGTGTGATCCTGCCTCGGGAGGTGACAGCCCGGGGTCTGGGGGAGGGGGTGGGGGGGGGTGTTCCCCCCTCTCCCATCCAAAATATTCCAGGTTTGGGGTGCGGAGGGGCAGCGCTGGACCCAAAGGTTGTCCAAAGGGGCGCGACGCAGGGCAGCGCCGCCGTCCCTCCCCGAGCTCTGCCCCACGGTGGCTGCGCTCCCCGTTTATTTGTGTGTCCCAAACCTCCCCTCTCTTAATTCCTGCTGTAACCAAAGCAAGGTGACGGATTAGGACATCCTAATGAGTCAGCGATGAGGTCAGGAGCTCGGCAGCCAGCTCCTCCGCGCTCCCGGCCCTGCTTATTTCCCTCCTGGCTTATTTGGAAGGCGTTGGGAAGGCATGAGGAGGACGAGGGCATGGGAAGTTTTGTCATTTGTCCCCCAGCGGTGGCCTGTCCCCGTCTCCCAGGGGGGCTTCCAAAGCCTTTGCCTGGGGAGGTGTGTGCTGGGATGCAGCAGGTACCGGCACAGCCTTCCCTGTGCCTCAGTTTCCCCATCCGTAGCAAAGGGAGGACTGTGCATCCATCCCTCTGAGCGGAAAGGGCTGGAATTGCCGTAGGGAAGAGCTGGGACAGCTTTCCCCGGAGTCAGGGCTTCCACCGGAGGCAGAGGAGCACAGCAGCTCTCCCTGAACTTTGCTGAAACAGAAAAAAATTACACGTTAAAGGATTTTTCTAACGGCATTTTATTCCTTACGCCTCCCGCAGCAGCTCTCCGGGGCTGTTCAAAGCCGGGGCCGGGGGGGGGGGCGCTTCGCTTTTGCTTTTTTACCCCCTCCAACCCATTAAATCCTGGGCTGACGGTTCCTTCCCTGCCTCCGGCGCTCGGGTTCGGGTGCAGGGAGCGGATCTGGGAGCGGGTCCCGGGGACAGCCAGGGTCTCGGGGGGGACGATGCTGGGGGCGAGGGGGGCGTGCGGGGGTCAGAGGGGGGTGAGGGGCAAGACGCGCAGCAGACGGGGACGAGCGGCGAGCGTGGCGGCACGCCAGGCGCTGGCGTGGAGCAGCGGAGCTTTGCTTTCCCGAGGAAAATTAAGATGTTTCCCGGCCCCCCCCCGCCACTGCCCCGGCAGGCGACGGCTCCCAGCTGGGTCCCGGCCGCCCGCCGCAGCCCGTCGGCGAGGCTCGGTGTGGCGGGGGCACGGGAAAGCGCCCGCTCTGCCACAGAGCCGCGTGTGCCGGTCCTCGGCGGGGATGTGCATCCCTCCCCAGGTCCCCGACCAGTCCCAGATGGGTCTCGGCAGAGCGTGGTCCGCGCTCCGGCGTGCCGGGGAGAGGGGGCTTGGGGAGCCTTAGGGGCTGCTGGTGGCTGGGGAAGGCTGAGGGGGGGTTGCCCCGGGTCCCTCTCCTTCCTCCGGGTGAGAATAGCGAGGGGGCATCAGGTCGCTCACACAGAGCCAAAACCCGTCCCACGCTCCGGGGATGTCACCCGTGTCCCCGCACAGCCCCACTCCACCGCGACGTCCCCCGTCCCCTGGGCTGGCAGCAGCCGCTCGGCCGTCTTCCCCGAGCCGCCTCTGCCGAGGTTCATCGTTTCCTCTGGGCTTCCACGTCTCCCGTTGTTTGCTTTGCTTCTGGGGGGGTCACTTTAGCTGGAACTTCCAGCCCCCGGCTGGAGAGCGGGATATTTTCTTCCCGGGAAGGCTCCATCTGCTGCGCTGCCGTCTCCCGCCAGTCACGCCTGCCTCTAGCCAGCCCCTCCGACCTGCGCGCACTCCGCGGCTGGGGGTCTTCCCTCCACCTTCTCCGACCGCTCGGCATCCTTTGCTGGCTTCCCGCGGGTTTTTTCCGTGCTGGTTTTATGGCTGCTTTGCGCTCAGATGGGGTCCCGGCTGCTCTGAGCCGTGCCTGGGGGTTTGCATCTCCACGGAACAAGGTGGGTAACGCTGGCCCGTGTCCCCCCGTCCCCCCCCCCCGCCCCCGGCTGCAGGAGGACAACCACAGCTACTACGTGTCGCGGATCTACGGGCCGGGGGACGCCCATCTGAGGAGGCTGTGGGTTGACATGGCAGCAGCCAACAGGAGCCAAGTGAAGATCCATGGGATCCTCTCCAACACGCACCGTCAGGCCTCGGTGAGCCGGGGAGGAGGGGGGGCTGTTCTGCAGCCTGGGGTGTCCCCCGGGTGTCCTCTCCCAGCAGGGATTTCCCAACGGTGGCACTGGGGCAACAGCAGCCCCTCCACGTCCCCACGACGGCCGGGTGGAGACCGAGGCTTGGGAAGCGTTTGGGCTCCTCCGGGGCTTGTCCTGCCGGGCAGAAGGGACCCCATCCCTCTCCCACCCCGCCATGCCCCAGCCCCAGGGGCAGCCCCGTCTCCCAAGTTTTCCCACGGCGTTTTTTGAGGCGTTTTCCCAAGGGCTGAGCGCGGTTCTCACCCCGTCTCCCTCCCGCAGAGAATCGTCCTCTCCTTTGACTTCCCCTTCTACGGCCACCTCCTGCGGCAGGTCACGATAGCGACGGGCGGTGAGTCGGGATGGGACAGGGATGCTCGGTCGGCATTCCCGTGGCGGGAGGGCTGGATGCAACTCTGGTGCAGGCTCTAACCTCACCCCACGTCCCAGAGCCCGGGGAGCTCAGAGGGAGAAGGGGCTGCAGCCCTCCCAGCCTTCTCCCTCCGCCCCAAGTCTCACCCTGCCCCGCGGCTGGTGCTCGGGCAGTCGGGTGCTGCTGGCGCCTCGGTTTCTGCAGCAGTTGAGGGGAGGCAGGGGGGTCCCGCAGGCTCGGGAGCAAGCCAGGAGGGGATGCTGGGGGCGAAAAAAGGGATGGGGGAGCCAGGGCAGGGTGATGGGAGGTCAGAAAAGAGGGAGGGAGCATCCCGGGGGAGTGGAGGGGAGCGTGGGCTGCTTCACCCTCCTCTGCTCCCTCAGGTTTTATCTTCATGGGGGACGTCATCCACCGGATGCTCACGGCCACGCAGTACGTCGCTCCCCTCATGGCCAACTTCAACCCCAGCTACTCCCGCAACTCCACCGTCCAGTACTTGGATAACGGTGAGCCCTGCTCCGGCCGGTCCCCGGGCGAGCCCCGGCGCTGCCGAATGTGCAGCCCAGCTGCCTGCTCCTTCCTCGTGCCACTGGGCAGAGCTCGGCTCTCTGGGGCACACCGAGGGGCTGGAGGAGGGGGAGGGCGCGGGGAAGGGGAGCCCAGGGCAGCAGGGGCTGCTCAGCGCCGGGGGGGGCGGTCGGGTAAGGCCAAGTGGGGTGTTTGGCGGGGGCTCCTTCGTGGGTCTGCGCGGAGGGATGTGCTGGAGCCTGGGGGATGAGGTGGCTTGGAGCTTCAGCGGGGGAAGAGGACCGGGCAGGCTGTTGAGATGTGAGGGCAGTGGAACAGGTTGCCCAGAGAAGCTGTGGCTGCCCCATCCCTGGAGGGGTTCAAGGCCAGGTTGGACGAGGCTTGGAGCAACCTGGGCTGGTGGGAGGTGTCCCTGCCCGGGGCAGGGGGTGGGACGGGGTGGCCTTTAAGGTCCCTTCCAACCCAAACCAGTCTGTGATTATGATTCTATGACTGATGCGCTCTGGTCTCTCCCCCCAGGCACGGTTTTTGTGGTGCAGTGGGACAAGGTCTATCTGCAGGGGAAGGAGGACATGGGCAGCTTCACCTTCCAGGCGGCCCTGCACAGCACCGGCAGAATCGTCTTTGGGTACAAGGAGGTGAGGGAGGTTCCTGCTGCGGAAAGCGCGGCAGGAGGGTCCCTGCGGGGGGATCCCTGTGGGTCTGGGAGGAGGTTTGATGTTAGAACTGTTCCTCCCCGGTGCAGATCCCCGTGCCGGTCCTACAGATCAGTGCCACCCAGCACCCTGTGAAAGCCGGCCTCTCCGACGCCTTCATGATCCTCAACCCATCTCCCGATGTGCCTGGTGAGTCACTGCGCTCGGGGAACGGGGGGGAGGCGGCCACTGGGGCAGGGCAGCAGCTGGTCCCGCGGGGATGCCAAGGCTCCCCCGGCATCGCGGTGGGGAGAGTGGGCAGGCGGGGAGGCCAGGGACGAGACGTCCTCGTCTTTGGGCACTTCAAGACATGAGGATGCGCTGCGTGGATTCACGGCGGGGAGCACGGGAGGGTGAGGAGGCGTGTGGGGCTCGGCTGCGTGGATGCTCCTCATGTCCCACATCCCCAGGAGCATCCCTCTTGGGGTGCATCTCCCGTGGGGTGCCTCTCTCTCGGGGTGCATCTCACCATGGCCATGGCCATCACACAGCCTTGGTGCTCCGGGTGGTCCCGCGGGTGGGGGTGGCCCCAGCCCACGATCGCTGTGGGCCTTTGGCGATGAGCTGCCGGCGAAGGGCTTCGTGTTCCTCGCCCAGCGCGTTCAGACTCGCTGAGAGCAGCCAAGCCATCGTTTCCCTGATTCCCAGCTGATGAGGAGGAGGGGAAGAACGGTGGCAAACGAGACTGCAGATGGACGAGAGGCTTGGGGGGGGGGTGCTGGGTGTCTCGTTCCTGCAGGTGGGGGGGTTCAAGGGAGCCCGCAACCACACCGCTGCGGGTGCGCAGCATGGCGCGGGTGCTGCGGGCAGGGCTGGGGTCTGCACCCATGTCGGCAGGAGGTGGGCACGGCCGCAAACGTGTCCCCATGCTTATTCCACGCGTGCCGTGAGCTGCAGGCATGGGGTGAGCTCCCAAAAAGGCCCTTCCAGCCTCTCCCGCCCCCTCTTGCCATGGGGGAGCCCAACCTCGCCCCTGCCTCCCCGCGCTGCGCCCGGCGCCGTTGCTTTTCCGTGGTATTTATGGCGCCTGCCATCTGGCCCTCGTTTATTACCCGGTTACAACAGTTTGTGTTAAAACCTCGGCCGGGCTGGATGGTGCCTCCCCTCCCCGCCCTGCCAGCCCGTCCCTCGCCCGGCTGGTCCCCTCCATCCCTAGGGGCGTGCTGAGCCCTGCCTGCACCCCCCTGCCTGCATCTCCTGCCTGCACCCCCTGCCTGCACCTCCTGCCTGCCCCGGGGCTCCCAGGGGAGAAGAAATGCAAGAACTGGGCGCGAAAAAAACCCTAAGGAGGTAAAGAAACAAGGCTTGAAGGGAAGGAGAGGAGCGGGTAGGAGGGGGGGGGCATGTTGTCCTGCTCATCCGCTGGTCTCCGAGCGCGGAGCAGGGCTGCGAGGAGCCGTGGCCGTGCTGGAAGGAGAGGTTCGATTATCCTCGCAGATAAGCGTGATGCCAGAGAAGCATCTTGGCTGGTGTCACCGCGTGAATTAGTGGCAGACGCTGGGAGAAAATCTGGGAGAAGCCCGAATCCGGGATAGCCGCCCCCCCCCCCGCCCCGGGATGAAGGGGAAAGAGAAGGAAAAGGGGGCAAGGCATGAGGGGCCAGGGGGAAGGAGGAGGCTGCCCCCCAAAAGGCGGCGGCGGAGCGGGAGCTGCGGGCGAGCGCTGAGCACGGGGGAGGCTCGCAGCCCCGTGAGTCACTGGCGAGCAATGTGTTGTGCGGCGCCGTGTTTGTTTGGAGCGGTGCAGGACGGGAGCACGGCCATCTCGGGAGCCTCCGGTCGGGGAGAGGGGGACAGAGAGAACTCCGGGCTCCTCCTCGCAACAGAGGGAAGAGGAGCTCTGTGCCCCGACACCCCTCCTCCCTCCCGGCGCCTCCCGCCTTGCTTCTCCAGCCTGGCACCCGCCGTACACTGCCCTCTCCCGCGGGAACCACCCCAAGACCTGGGGCCACCTTTGCCTTTCAGCTGGGGGGGCAGCAGCAGCCGCCCCACGAGCTTTCCCCGCGCACGCGTAGGGTTAAGCCCCTTCGCGGGGGCCAGTCTAAAGCCAAGGCTCCGCGTTTCAGAGTCCCGCCGTCGGACCATCTACGAGTACCATCGCGTGGAGCTGGACACCAGCAAGATCACCAACATGTCAGCCGTGGAGTTCACCCCGCTGCCCAGTAAGTCGGACGGGCCAGTGTGGTGCCTCGGAGCGTGTTTCCCTCCCGTGGTTTCACCCAGTAACTCCAAAAGCCTCCTGTTTACAGCCCAAGGGGGAAGCCAAGGCGGGTTCCACGTGGAAGGGTGCGTGGCTGCCCCCCGTCACCTGAGGGCTGGGATCCTGCTGTGCACCGGAGCCCTGGAGGGAGGGTGGGCTCTCGGCCAGGGCGCAGCTCGCCCCGGCTCTGGGGACCCCCAGTCGGTCATTCCGCCTTTGGGAGAAGGTCTGTGCGTGGCTGTCGCTGCACGTCTCGTACGTACAGCCCCGCCGGGGTGATTTATCGGCTCAGAGTCAACCTCGGCCACCAGCAAACCCCTCGTGCGTGCCAGCCTGGCTGCTCCGTAGCCCGAGCCGGGCGCCTGGGACGCAGCAAAGCCCAGCTGGCAGGGGAGGAGCTGATAAAGGAGGGACCTGCAGGCAATTACACCTTCCCCAGTTTGTTCCTCCCCCTTGGATCCCCCCTCGCCCCGATACTTTGATTCCTTATTTCCTGCACCGACAGCTCTTCCCACCCCTCCGGCCGCTGAAGCTCCTTCTCTTTGCTCCATAAGCTGCAGCTAATTTGGCTGGACGCTGGTTCACTTCGGGTCTGTCTACAAGACATTTTCTCCGCCTCCACACTCAGATGAAATTTCTTGAGGATCCTGTTAGAGAGATACATTTTTAGTGCTGGGCTCCAAGGACACATGCGCGCGAGGGAAAAGTCGTCACGCGGTCCGTAAATACAGAGCGGAGAGTAAATCTGTCACGAAGATACCAAGGTTATGCATTTAAACGGTCTCCCCAGGGTATTTTATGACAATTTTAACAGCAGGCAGGGCTACTGCAAAGCAGATCATAAATAAGCATCCTGCAATAAGTCTATTTTTTCTCCTTAAGACGTGGTATTTTCTTTTTCCCCAGCAGCCAGGGTAGCTGAGAGCAATATCTTCAGGGGAGCCACAGAACTAGACTCCACATTTTCTTCTGGGGGTTTAATTTTTAGCCTTATCCAGGTCAGAAGTGGATGAAGTGGGTTAGCCTCTGCCTCTTCTCCAGAGCTCCTTGCTCGCTCGCTGCCTCCACGTGGCAGGGAGCTCGGGAGAAGCTCCGGACGGGAGGATGGAGGAGATGAGGACGGGAGGGCAGCAGAGAAGGGGCCGGGGCAGCGGCGGTGGCGGGTTTGCCGCAGTGCGAGGGGGGGAAGAGGGAGCCCGTGGCTGGAGGAGCCGCGGATGGAGAGCGCGGGGCGGGACGGAGGGGTGCCAGGCCCCCGGCTGGGACGGGGATGCTGCTGCCTCGCGGGGTCCTGTGCACCGATGCAGGACGTGGACCACTGGCGTTGGAGTTGCCCAGCGCCGGCTCCGCTCTCGGCCCATTGCGGGCTGGCAGGGACTCCCTGGGGGCTTCTTAAAACTGCCGGTTTCCTTGCCTTCTTGTGCAGACAAGCCCTCCTGGCCGTCTTTTCTAGACGGGATGACAAGCGCGTGGTGGTACTCCCCGGGCAGCCAGTCCTCTCCGGCATGGAGATATTCTTGCAGAGCTACTTCGTACGGACACAGCAAGAGAGGGTTAAACCGTTTGCGTGGCTTCCTTCCTTCTGCGAGACCCCCCGTACTATAAGAAATGGCATAAGTCTGAGATGTGTTTTAATTCCCGGCTAAACAGAGCGGGGAGACATTTGCGGGGGGGCTGGGAGTCCGCTCCCGCTGGGAAGGTGCCGCAGGTCCATAGCAGAGAGAGGTCGGGTTGGAGACACCTCTCTCGGTGCTCTGGTTCTGCCGGTGCCACCGGCACGCGCGCCCGCTGCCCACGCAGGTGCTGGTACCGCTCTCCTCTCTCTTTCGCAGCGTGTCTCCAGCACCAGAGCTGTGAAGTGTGCGTGTCCTCGGAGCTGACCTTCAACTGCAGCTGGTGCCACGTCCTGCAGAGGTACCGGCCACGCGTTCCCTTCCCACCTCTGCTCTTGCTAATGCTTCTGTAGCTGGGAGAGCAAGCGCAGCGCCAGGTCCGATGCCTGGATCAGTGTTGCTGCTTTTTTATTATTATTTTCTTTTTTTGTGTGTGGGTTTTTTTGTTGGTGTTTTTTTTTTGTTGTTGTTGTTGCTTTTTGGTTTAGTGAGGGTGCTGCTCTCATAGTCTCATAGCCATGGTTAAGGGGTGATCCGATCTCCGGTTACAAGCCGTTGAAAGGAGACGTTTCCCGAGGCTGGGCTTCTCGGTCCAAGATGTTCCGACGCAGCAGCCGGAACGAGTTGAGACCAGAAGCGACACTCACCTTTTTTTTTGTCAGTGAGATTAAACGTGGGGGGAACTTTTCCTGACTTAGGCTGTGATTTCAGGCGGAAGGGAAGCGCGGGGCAGGGCGGCTGGGACACGCTGGTGTCTGAAGGCCGGCGGGTCGGTCTGAGAGCTGGCGATGCTCATCACCCCCTCCCCGGGATGAGACATGGCAAGGGTAGGGGGCACTCGCTGCTTTTTTGGGGGGTAAATGGAGGATCTGGGGGGGCTGGCCGCGCTGCAGTGCCAGCCACGCAGCCATCCTGCTCCGTGCTCTCCAGCAGCGCGACGCAGAGCGTGAGAGGGATTAATGAGATTTTGCTGAAATATTTATTTAGAGCTGGCGGCAGGGGAGAGGACCCAGTAACACAGATCCTCAGAGGCGGCACGGGGACGGCCGTGCCGGGGGATGCCCGGCTGTCCCAGCAACGCCTCGCTGCCCGCCCCGTCCCCTGCTGCCTCCCGCCAGAGCTCCCCCCGGCATCGCCCGCAGCCCACCTTCATCCTCCTGCCTGTAGCCCCGCTCTCCCTACGCCCGAGGCTTAGAATCACAGATGGTTTGGGTGGGAAGGGACCTTTAAAGGCCATCGAGTCCCACCCCCTGCCACAGGCAGGGACATCTCCAACCAGACCAGGTCGCTCAAAGCCCCGTCCAACCTGGCCTGGGATGTTTCCAGGGATGGGGCATCTCCCACCCCTCTGGGCAACCTGGGGCTCACCGCCCCCACAGCAAAGAATTTCTTCCTAATATCTCATCTAAATCTCCCCTCTTTCAGTTTAAAACTGTCCCCCCTTGTCCCATGGCTCCCCTCCCTGCTCCAGAGTCCCTCCCCAGCTTTCCTGGAGCCCCTTTAGGGTCTGGAAGGGGCTCCAAGGTCGCCCCGGAGCCTTCTCTTCCCCAGGCTGAACCCCCCCAGCTCTCTCAGCCTGTCCCCACAGCAGAGGGGCTCCAGCCCTCCCAGCATCTCCAGGGCCTCCTCCGGCCCCGCTCCGACAGCTCCGTGTCCTTCTGCTGTTGGTGCCCCAGCGCTGGAGGCGGCACCGCAGGGGGGTCTCCCCAGAGGGGCAGAATCCCCCCCTTGCCCCGCTGGCCACGCTGCTGGGGATGCAGCCTGGGGTGCCGGGGGGGTTTCTGGGCTGCCAGCACACGTGGCTTGTGTCCGTTCCACCCTTTCCTTACACGCAGCAAATTCGGCAAGGTACGAGCAGGGCAGCTGGGACGGGGAAAGATCCCGAGGCATCAGCAAAGCGACCCCATAAATCAGCGTTGATTCACCACCTTTCAGTGGGCTGGGATACAACCCGAGCCAGGGGAACATCATTTTTCGATGACAGTTGCTCAGCAGTGGCTTCAGATCAGAGAATACGATGTTCTCGCAGCTGAGAGAGATGCGGGAAACCAGATGTGGGCTTTGGTAGCAAACCCAAGCCCAGGATGCAGTGGTTTAGTCTGGCTCGTGTTTGGGCTGAAAGCCCGGGGTTCAAGAACTTCGTCGTTCTGCTTACTCCAAATTCACGGGGTTTGCAAACCCCGTCTTCCAAAAATCCAAGTCGCTGGTGCTGATGTTTGCTCTTGTCATTTATAGTACGGTGAATTCTCGAACGCGTGGGCTAAAAGCCGCGCTTCCCCCAGCCACATCTGTGCGTCGGCAGCTGGGGCCTGAAGAGCTTGGCTTACAAACGGGCGGCACAAACGGCAAGCGTGGTGGAAACGGCAAGCTAGAGCAGGCCCACCGCCGTCCCGCTGCCTTCCAACCGGGTTGGTTTTGCAGAGCCGACGCGATCTTTCCCAGGGCAGCTGGTCGGGTGACCTCCAGGGTTTGAACTTAACGCCCTGAGTCCAGCGCCGTGATTTGACCCGACTCCTCTTCGCTCTCTTCTGGGCAGCGGAGTCTGTATTTTCGCTTTTGCTGAGCCCGTAACCGTTCCGGGAACCGTGCTTCAAGCAGCGATCTCAGAGACTGGGCAGGACCCAGAGTTCTTTGTGGCTTCTCCTCTTTTACTGGTTGGTAGTTTGGGTAAATTAGTGCTTGTGTGAGCTGAACCCCCTGATTCACATTTTGGTATCCCCAGAGACTTCCCAAAGGTCAGAGCGCTATTTCGTTCCCTCCGTTTCTGTAGGGATTTCTCTAGCTGGTGTTTTCCTGATGCAGTTTATAATCTCTTTAATGTGTTTTTCCTGTGCAGATGTTGCTGGAAAAAAAACAAAACAAAACAAAAACCAACCCTTGTGGAGATCGCGGCCTTGCCCTGGCACAGAGTCCAGGGAATGGAAATTCAAACTCAGTCTATATATTTTTTCCTATTTCTCTGCTTCTCTGTTTCCCTTGGAGAAGCGGTGCTGACCCTTTTCCTCCTCTGCGAGGAGGAACATTTGGGTCCTTCCAGCACAGCTGTACTGGAAACCCCATGTCTTTGGAGACCAACCTTTCCAGCCCTCAGATGTTTGTTTGTCCAAGCGTGTGCACACAGCGCCCGTCGGGGCAGCACCCGGGGCTCTCGGGCAGCTTAGCGAGCCGTGCTGTCATTCCGTGTGATGCTCTGACCGTGAGCGGTGCCCAGCCAGAGCGGGCGAACGAGCGTTATCGTTGTTGCGTCCCTCGGGAATTCACCTGCCGCGGGTTCACGCCGCTTTTCTCCGCAGATGTTCCAGCGGCTTCGACCGATACCGCGAGGAGTGGCTGTCCTACGGCTGTGCCCAGAAGGTGAGACCGAGAGAAGGAGCCCTTCTCTTGGGTCCTCTGCCAGGAAAGATGCCGAACTGCAGGAAAAACGTAGCCCAGCTCAAAAAATTCACTCTCGGCTCCACTTGGCGCGTGCCGTTCCGGAACAGGCTGAGTATCCCTTTGGCTATCCCTTCCCCGTGACAGCAGGACCTCCGATACGCCTCACCGAGGATGTCTCTGGGGGAATAGTTAAAAGGTGGTCCAGCTAATCCGGCGTTGCCCGTCTCTGCCTTGCTGGTGTCTTGTTTCTGGGCTGGTCGGTGCCGATGGTCAGGAACGATGCAGGGACCTCCACACGTTACCAAGCGGTGCAATCTGAGAACGCTGGGATGTTTTTTTCTTCACCTTCTGAAGCATGACTCTTACTCACTCTTGAGCATGAAGAAATTAGCCCTTGTGATTATTTTTTTGCCCTTGTTAGCACAATTCTCTCCACATTGGATGAACTACTTTCTTTGTCTCAGAAAGATCAGCTCTAATGGAACATCTGTTTCTGCTTGGGTTTTTTTTTTTTTTGTTGGTTTTTTTTTTGTTGTTGTTGTTGTTTTTCCCCACGGAAAACTCAGCTTTGTTCCCTGTTAACCAAAAGGGTCGAGTGAGGGAAAAGGAGGTGACAGGACCTATATAAGGTCATCCAGCGATGCAAGAAGGTCAGGCTGTAGGACCTTGCCACATCATTGTCATTTGTCCTACTTAAGTGGTTCCCAAACTTTTCCTTCTCTTCTCCAGCCTCCAGGTCACTTCCCCCCCCCCACCCCCGCCAACACTTCTCCTGGCACTCCTGGACCGTGTCCCCTGCTCCCACTCCAGGGTTTGAACCCCAAGGGCTGGGCAGCCCTGAGCCTGGGAAGCCCCGGTCCTCACCGCTGGCTCCCTGGCACTCTTGCTGGAGGAGAGCAGGAAAAGTGACGGTTCTTCGTTTTCTTTCCAGTCCGAGGAGAAGACCTGCGAGGATTTAGCTGAAGGCGACCACTATTCGGCCCCTCCTGACAGCTCTTTCTCGCTGCTGGGTGGGAATGTCACCACCTCCACGTCCTCGCTCTTCGTCGACAGCCTCACTACAGAAGGTAGGGCCGGGTGGGGTGAGCGGCTGCGGCAGGGACACCCCGTCCTCGGCGCTCAGCCCTGGGGAGGTCTGTCACTCCGAGGCCTCACAAAGCCAATGCCTCCCCGGAGAACCACAATAACAACCCCATCTTCGCAGCACGGGGCGGTGGGGAGGAGAAGGAAGGGCGGCCCTAGAGGTGGGACTCGGAGCGAGAGGTGAAACCCTCTGCTGGGAAGAGTTCTTCCAGATGCATCGCAGCCCTTTTACGCGTTTGCGAAGGTCAACGAGCAACTTAGTCCCTGGTGGACAGACATCCCCCCCGCCCCAGCATCATACCAGAGGTTAATGCTGTATATAGGGGCTCACGCTTTTACGTGCCTGGTCCCAGCTGGTGACCCCGGGCTGCCGGCATGGGCTCGTGGTTGCCCTCTGCTCGGGAATGCTGCTCCTTCCAGCGTAGGGAAGCTCCATGCAAGGACCCCGGTTCCCCTCCAGGCACCCACGTCCTAAAGCTTGATGATCCTATTAACGCAGGGCTGGCTCCTCCCGTCCTAGCGGCAGGTATCACTGCAATTTTGCTGCTTAATAGTCCCTAACGCAAACTGCTAATTAGAAGAACTAGAAAGGAACATTAGTAATTGTCCTTCAGCGATGGGAAGGAGTCGGGGGGAGGAATGGAGCGCCGGGCTGGCAGAGTTGACTTTGAAAGGAGCAATTAAAGGAAGGGGGAGTGTAACACCACCACTGAGATTATTTTCCAACTCATCGCCGGTTCTTGGAAAAAACACACGAGGCTTTCTGTGACATAGTCAAGCATGAAGTTAATTTGTAATCTTGGAAGGAAACAAACCGCCAGCTGCATCAGGCAGCGAACTTTATCTGGAGAAAGCACAGCGAAGGAAGGAGCGGAGCCAAGGAGGGGACGCGCCCTCGGCGTCCTCCCCGGCCAGCCCAGCTCCTGGCCCCGCTCACCGAGGGGGTCGGGAACGCGGCCGAACGGCTGGTCGCCTGTCGGCAAACCTGGAAGCCAAGGGGTAGGAATTCTGGCCCGGGATTTGAGCTGGGCTCACGAGGACGGTGAGCGTCAGGACGTAAAGCCTTGTACAACACTTTGTCCTGGTGGTTCTAGAATGAGCCGAAGAACGGAATTGGATTTCGGGCCCTCGTGCGAGACATCCACGGCGTAACATCCCCGTGGATTTTTTGGGGATGGATGAGCAGCGTGTTGCAGCGAATGCAAGGTCTGAGCAGAGGCCCCCGGCCCCGGCCAGCATTCACTCCTGCTTTGCACGCTTTTATACACCGGGTTCCTCAGATGGTTGTGCTCCAGGTGCCGCCTTTCTGAAGGAAGACAATAACCCATAAGCCACATACTTCCACCAAACTCAGAGGTTTAAAACTCTCACCGGCCGGGTAAATGCTGCACAAGAGATGGGCTCTGCCGGCCGCCCCCTTACAGAGGGGTGGAAGCCGGGGACGGGGTGGGGGAGCATGCAGAATATCGTAAAAGGCTCCTAACTTTATTTTTTTTTTGCCTTTTTGTTTGTCTTCTAGACGATACGAAGCTCAATCAGTATGCAGGGAGCGAAGGTAAGTCCTTAATCTTCTCTCCGCCGGCTCACGTTCGTTCCAAGTGAAAACACGTTACGGTGAAATCAAACGCAGCGGGGAGCTGGGCTCCGTCGGCGGGGCGGGCAGGCGAAACCCACCCTGGAGGGATGCCACCGAGATAAGGCTCCTGTTGTCCTTGCCCTGACTGGTACCACTTCAGGGGGTGAAAAGCGAGAGCGGGGACCGCTCTGTGTTACCCCGGTGCTCCCTGCCTGCTCCCCCCGCTTAGTCCTGCTGCGCAAACTGAGACGATGAGTTTTCTCTTTCCGTGCAATTCCCTTTCTTTGCTGTTTCTGCATAGACACAAAGTCCTCTTCTTTTTTTTTTTTTTCTTTTTGCATTTCCCAGCTGTCCCAAAGAGCAGTGTAAAATCCAAATTTAAAAAAGTGCCCAGCTCTGCTTTTTTCACCTCTGTTCCGTGAGTCCTTTTTCAATCCCAGTCTGTCCAGCAGCCCCAAGGGCAGGGAACCAAACCGTTGCTGTGACGCTCTTACTAATTCCAGGCTACGGGGAAAACCGGAGCCCTCTTCGCCCAGTGTCAGGTTTGCAAGAACCGCGGTCGTACATGAACCGTCAGCCCATCCCTCTGAGCTGAGAGCAGCCCCGGGAAGTTAAACTGGGTGCAGGATGCCTTTTCTCTGCAGACACGGGGCCTTTGAAATGCACGATCTTCCCAGTGTCAGCCAAATTGCTCCCCAAACGGCTGGCAACGTCACTGGTAATATACGCCACGTACACCCTCTGTAGCGCCGTGCAATGGCGTATTCCCAGCCGAGGGGCGAGGGCGAGCCGGGGGCTCGGGGTTACGACGCACCGAGGCCCCCGCTCGGCATCTGGCTAATGGCTTTCCACCAGCGCGAGCAGCCAATCTATAAAGAATATGGATCGGAGGCGGGGAGTTACTGCCCGGTGGTGGCTTAATCCCCTCTCGCACCAGCCACTGCCATCACGCGAAAGGGCTGCTGGAGCCCAGACGGCTCTGGGGCGCCTTCCCCTCTTGTGGAGCCCGACAGCAACAGGTTAAACGCTCAGTCCGTGCAGAGCCCTGAAAGGTCTTGCCTTGGTTTCCTTGTCTGGCCTTTCTTACACCAAGGTCTCGGCACCCTTCGAGACTCAACCGAAGCCTTTTTTTTTTTTTTTTTTTTTTTTTTGCAGGTCTGGGCAGCAGCCTTCCTGCCAAGAAAGCAGGCGCCCCCATTCACACCGGTACCATCGTGGGCATCGTCCTGGCCGTGCTGCTCATCGCCGCTATCATCCTCGCCGGGATTTACATCAACAGCCACCCCACCTCCAACGCTGCCCTCTTCTTCATCGAGGTGAGTGGAAAACCTCAGCCCCGGCGGGTTTTCTCTTCCTCAGCTCTCAACACAAACCTAGAGAAGAGCAGGGAGCAACGAGAAGAGGAGAGAGGAACTTTGGCAGGTTCCTATCAGAGTTTCAATCTCCCAACCTCCAGCTTGATGATGTTTTAAACTTAGGCTCTCTCCCTCCCACACTGGTTTATTTTGCTCCCTTTCACACATTGCCATTTTTCCCCCCTCCCCGTACAACGTTGGCCTCTTCCACCCGCTCGCACGAGCCGTCGCCGCGCAGGCGGGTCGGAGGGCTCGGCTGGAGCCGCGGCGTAACGCAGCTCGCTGCTTTTTTGAATCGCCCAGCTGGATTTTTGTTGACTAAAATTGTCAGGCTTTACTGATAGATGTCATGCCATCAGCTACCGTGTAAGCGGTGGTGCGAAGGCTCTAAACGGAAGGTTTTAATTCTCGGAAAGACGAGGGGGGTCCAACAATCTCCATCTGTTGCTCGAAGCCAGGAGAGCGCGTGGTGTAGGATCCCGAGGCAGTCAGAAGTGGGCTGAATCCTGGCAAAGGAGCTGCTGCGGAGGGAGCGAGCGACACTTACCCCTCAGCCGTTCCTTAGCGCTCGCTGGCGTTTGCCTCCAGCGCTTTGTCTGTCCTCCATCTGTCCTGTTTGGAGAGACAGGCGTCAGAGAATCCATCTTCACGGCCTCTGCCAGTTTAGTGCCTGAGCACTCGGCGATGTCTGATGCGTTTATTTACACCCGGCTGAGAAGGGACGATGTGGCTGCCCCTGTTTTGCAGCCAGAGAGGCGACACGGAGCCGACGTGGACGCGGTGGCAGGGGAAGCCCGTGGCCGTCCGCGGCTGCACAGGCCACCCTTGTTCTGAGCCTGATGTGAGATTTCGCTTAAAATTTCCGTTTCCTCCCCGCTCCCCACTTTAACCTCGTTAGCGGGTCAGCTCAGTGAGATCGACGCACTGTAATGAACCATTTTAAGCATCACGCCATTTTTTTAAAAATTTATTTTTATTAATAAAAAGTCCAGCTTCCACAAAGACAGGGCCGAGCTGCCACTTTCCCTGCAGGCTTGGCGTGAAAGGCTCCGTCACAGCTTCTGATGGGTCTTTTGTTTCTGTCCGCAGCGAAGGCCGCATCACTGGCCTGCCATGAAATTCCGAAATCACACCAACCACGCAACGTACTCGGAGGTGGAGCCGGCCAGCCAGGAGAAGGAGGGCTTCGTGGAAGCGGAACAGTGCTGAGCGCTTCTCCCCCCGCGTCTCGAACGTCCCGTGTCTCAAGTGTTGGAGTCTTCTGTTATTCTATTGCAAAGTCTTTCCCCTCTTGGAAAAGAAAGAGCAAGTAGAGGAAAAAGACCCAATGGAGCGTTTGAAAAGAATGAGTCGGGGCGATGTGAGGCTGGGACTCGCCCGGATTCCGCACAGGACAGCAGAGCCGGCAGCGGCAGCGGTCGGTTGTGACATCGGACTCTCCCGGCAGCCCGGCACCGAAGCCCTGGATGTGGCGGGAGGAAAAAGTGCAGTCAAAGTTTTGGTTTGGCGTGGGGTTTTTTTTTTGTTTTGTGGTTGGGTTTTTTCCCCCCGCTGTGAGTGGCTGACCTCTTCCCTCCTCCACCGGGAGGCCAAACGGGGGCAGCACAGTGGGGGCAAATCTCGGGACGGGCGAAATACGCAGTGGCCTCAGGCGGCAGGCTCTTGGGGACAGCAAAACGGTAGATTTTTGCTGCACATTGGCTCTGCCTGCACTCAGGAAAGTCGGGCTGGTTGCCTCTTCTCCTCTGCGGTGAGAGGCTGGGGGTAGGTGCTGGTGGTGGCCCAGGTAAGGTTGGCTCTCCAGGGCTCCCCTCCCCTCTCCCATCCCCTCTCCCCCAGCCCTGTCCCTTTGTCCACTCTCTCCTTCACCGCCTTTTGGGATGGGCAACATTTAATTTTGTCTTCGTGGCCAAGAAGCCTCATGCCCTTGTCTTTTCATCCTGCAGTTGGTCTTCCACCACCCACGGCTTCAGCCCCCTGCCCTCCCCTCCCTTCGAAGCAGCAGCTTCCACCCCCTGCTCCGGAGAAAGGGAAACCTGACCTATTTTAAGGGAAAAACCCTGCGGAGGATTCACCTTCAAGATGTTTGTGAGCCAACGGCTCTGATGCCCTTTTTGGCACCTAATTACTTTGCTAAATTACAAACTATGACCCTTACCCCAAAGGAGACAGTTTAAAAAAAATATCTTAGATTCCTTCAAAATACATTCTTGTGGCGTGGCCACTAATCCAGCAGGAAGAGAGGAGGTTTTGATGGAAGAGGATGGGGACAGAGCACTAGCGAAAGCAGTGTCCTCCCACGGGCTAAATCCTGAAGTAAATCCCAGCTTATTCACGGGCATTTCACATAAATAAGAAACAAAGGCATACCTGCCTTGATACCATTGAAAAATCTAAAAAATCACCTTGTTCACGTCATCGTTTTTAGAGCCCACTCAAGTCAGTGGAATTTTTTCTATTTTTTTAATGTTACGATGTCCGTGATAAGCCCCTGGTCTGGATTTGCACGTATATCGTGATTCCAGAATCTGACCCTAACTAAGGGCTTCGACACTAGACCTCTCAGGGTTTTCTACTCCTTCTGTGCAGTCAGAATTCAAGACTGACCTGCAGAAATACTCTACCCCGCTGCCACAGACACCAGCCGCGGGATGGGGCCCTAAACGGAGGAAAGCTTGTATATTTAAAAAAAAAACCAAAAAGAGAGAGTCCAAAGTCCAGCGTAAGGTACAGTTTTATTTCCCCCACCAAAAAAGGTGTTGGTTGCATGGGGCTTTTTTTTTTCCCCTTTTTTCCTTTTTTAATTTTCTCTCGATCCTCAGTTATTTATTCTGATAATCATGTTTCGTGCATATTTTATCCACTGGCTGGTTCAGCTGTCACTGGTGGTGATTACTGCCAAAGGCAGGGTCTGTCTAATTAATGTTTTCCTTCTCATCTGCTGAATTTATATAGCCATTAAAGATAAATATGGATGCTTTGTGGCATTTAGACCCCAGATTATACTTTCTCATACATAGCCACTAGGGAGACTTTTGCTGCATCTTATTATGGCATCAAGGCACCAAAACGCTCAAGCAGGGGAAGTCAGACTGCGTCGTGCCAGGTTCTTACAGCCCAGACGGTCTCTCTTTAGACATGTTTTGAAGATAAACTTTATTCCCAAATAAAGCTTTCAACTGGAAGGTTGTTTTTCCCCCCCATTTCCCTGAAGTAGAAAGAATTCAAAGGGATGCTGTCAGCTAGTTTTTGCCCAGGATCTGATCCCCTTTGAAATGGTTATGAGCTGGTAAGGAATTTTCTCTAGATCTAACTCTTTTCAAATAATGGCCTTGTTTTTACTGTTTTTCTGAACATCCATATACAATAACAGCAAGATTTCGGGTACTCCTTTTCCCCTACAGCCCCTAGAACTGCTAGGTGAGATCCAACAATTCTGAAATGCTGCAAATTTCAAAGAAAACAGACTTTAAATAGCGCTTGAGCTGTATAAATCCCTGCTGCATTACCGCAGCCAGGATCTTAGAAGGATTCAGAAGAGGATGGGATACTCGGGTGGAGAAAAACAACATCCACGTGCCGTAGCACAGAAGCGGTTGGGGTACATAAAATACCTGTATTTCAGGGGAGAGGCCAAGCTCTGAGTGCCTGGAGTAAAAAAGGCTTTTTTTTTTTTCCTTTAAGGAAAGAAACAAAACAAAGCAGGCTATTCTGTAGCTGTGCAACAGACGTTTGGTCTGCCTTCTGCTGAGGAATATGGTTTGGGCACTGTCAGGTAGAGCGTGAACAGCTCCAATTCATCATCTCCGAGACACTGCGGTAGAGTAGGTGGAGAAGTGACTGCCCATAGTCATGTGCGCGCTCTGAGCTGAAGGTTTGGGTTCCACCAGCATCTCCCACGGCCCAGCCTGGAGAAGAAGGTGCTTAGATGCCGTGTCTCGAGGTGGAGAGAAAAAAAAAAAGTATTCTGTCCTACCTTTCGACATGAGGGAGGTTTAGCGCTGGACTCTTGACATTCACATCTGGGAAGTTCATGAGTCAGCAGGGAGCAACCTCTTCTGAATATTCTTTGCACATGGCTTTGTAGTGGAAGAGAAGAGGTTGTCTGTTAAATTCCAGAAAGCCCAAGGGTAATGTTGCTGATGCCTAGAAGAAAGAAAAATGTCTGTACCATCAGCAAGTGCTGTTTTAATGTTGAAGAGAACTGGAGAGTCTGGGCTCAAGTGTAATGCTGGCTGCACCAAGTCAATCGCAGCGGGATCGATACTCCTTTCTCGTGTAACTCTGACTTCAAGATGCCGGTTAATCTTGTTAAGTCTCGAGTGCCGATGCAAGAACGTGATGGTGGCGACTGAAATAAAGAGAGTTTGATTTTTGCTTGTAATCACGTGGCTTCCCTAGCCACATCCTGAGGCTTTCCTCTGGGTTCTGATGAACCCGGCATTCGGGCTCGCTTCAAAGCAGACTGCATAACGCACGTGTATATCCACCTGTATATTTTATAGCTATAAAAGGGGCTGGGGCTGTTACTTGTGCTCAGTCCCTTGCTCAGCTGGTCAAAAGAGGGTGCGAAACACAAACAACGGCTAACGGCTCCTCGGTTGTCTTTCCAAGCAGCGTGCCCTGGCCGTTGGTGGCCGCTGCTGAGCGTGTGGCGCGGGCGTTAAGGCAGCTGCCCGTCATCGGGCAGAAAACGTCACCACGAACCTGCTCCTTGGCCACTCGTCCGCGTTCAGCAGTTGGGAAAACACCGCGCAGGGTTTATCAGAGACCAACGCCAGGTTGGTTCTCCTCCTGCGGCAGTTGGGGGGTAAACCCCCCTGTTTTCAACACCAATGGGAGCAGGACCCAGATTATAAAAAATATTCTCGTAATAACTAACGGCCTACTTTCCACATACTTGAATTTACAGCACAGTTGGACTATTTTGGGGGACTAAAGGCACTTTAACTGTCTTTTAATGCAATGTATTTACTATGGATTATCTGCATGGAATACAGTCTTAATATTTAAAAAAAATCTTCCTTTTGGACTGCTTTGTTTTCAAAATAAAACATGCAAAGGATTATTGGTCATTTTATGTGAACTTTCATCTTGTATTCTTTTAATTGAAGCTATAAGAATGCAAGAATTTTTTTTTAAGTACATCCTTTTCTGTCTTAGTAATAACGCATCATGTCAGGAGGTGTTCCCAGGACATACCCAAGATAAAAACTAATGTAATTGAGTTTGAATCAAGACAATAATTTTCTTCTAATTTATTCTGCTCAGTTTAGATTTGTTTTTTGCAGGCTTCTTAGCTTGAACAATGAAGTCTGCTTGGCCTGTTTGACTGTTGGGCAGCAGCTGGGTTTAGCGTTTTGATCTCTGCACTAGCACTAAATTATCTCACAAATGTAAATCACTTTAAAGGTCATTATCTGAGACCTCTGCGTCGCACCTCTAGGTTTCCGCTTCCTTCGCTATCGTACGTGAAGAGTATGAACAAATCGGCATGATGCAGTACCTGAAAGGAGATGATGAACTGTAGGAAAAGGCCCACCTTGCAATTAACTATGGATATCGATAGATGAATTCCCACGGGAGCTTTGCTGGCACTGCTTCCCCGTGCGTTACACCTCGAGTAGCTGATAGAGGCACAGCCAGACCAAGGACTTACCCGTAACCCTTTCCACGCGCTTCCCTGGCAAACTGCTGGGCTGTGTAGAAATAGCCAAGGCAGCAGAGAAATCGGGGCAATTCAGTCCCTCTTCACATCCCCTACGAGAGGGGATGAGCCTCCTCAGAGACACCGCGACAGCCGGCTGTTGGGAGGCAGGACGGAGCTGTAGTTGGGCACTGGGTTGTGGTCCAGGTCTCCGATAGGAAAAGGTCTCCCGGTATCTCAGCCGCTCGTCTGTAATACATGAACAATAACGCACCGTGTTTTGCCTGCGGCTGTTTAAATTGGAAACTCCCCGGCCTGGGGCTGTTTCATAGCAGGTATGTGTACTGTTCTTGGCCTTGATTCCGCTTGAGGAGCTAAATGCATAATTTTGTAAGCGTAACTTCGTCCCTGCTGCCCTTCTGATGGGAATGTCACAGTTCTTTGTGCCTCCTTTCAATGGCTATGACCACGTCGCAATATTGGAAGAAGAAGTAATATATTAGCTGCTTCTCATTCTCCCTTTCACCTTCCCAAGCCCCTCACACCCTGTTCATCCCTTCTTCCCCAGGAATCTTTTCCAGGTTGGGAGAAACTACGCTAACACAATACAAGCAGCTGTAAGTTAATTTAAACATGATAAAAGAATTATCCTCTCCCAATGCCTTGTTCTATTTTTCTGAGCAGAGATGTAACATATATATAATTAGAATATATTCTATTTTTATATATATATATATACGTACACACACACAAAAGAAAATACCTTATGATATATAAATATGCAAGAACACCAGCTCTCCCGAGCAAACAGTTTTCACACTAAACAACATCCCAGGAACAGGGGGAAAAATACTTTAGGCATTATGCAAATAAACGAGGGTTTATACCCTGGAAATGCAACTGCAACCTCAGGTACAACAGCATGGCGAACCGTAATTAATAGCACTGACAGCAAGTAGGGAGCAGATTGCTACAAAAGGGCCTGTGGGTGGTAAAATAAAAATCTCAAATGGATGCACAGCTCCGAATCTGCATTTTACAAGTGCTGTGGAATTAAGCTTTGGTTACGACTGGGAGCAGGGAATTAGGGCTCCTGAAGTCCTCGCCTGGTTGTATATTAAATGTCTTTATGCCTTGGGTTGCCTCATCTAGAAAGGAAGGATGGGAATAATTTCCTTTCCCACAAACAAATTGTAAATTTGCTAATCTTTGTAAAAAAACTTAGAGATGCTCAAGGGAAAGGGGTTTTCAAGGAGGTGGTGGTGGGGAATCACTTGCTTAGGTAACTGCAAGCATCGTATGTGTGTCCATCTCAGAAGCTGGTTTTTTTCATCTCTTACGCTCACTGAAAGAATTTAGAAATCTTTTCCAGTCAGCTTTAGAGATGAGGAACGAGTGCTGCCGTAGTCACCCTGGCTGACGAGAATCCATAAAGCTCCCGGTCGCCAGGGCCGGGGCAGGAGCACTCGCCCAAAGCGGGGCTCGTACAAATCCTGGAACAGGTTTGGGGGAAGCCATAAAGCTGATTATCATGCTGGGTTTTTTAATCATCTTCGTGAGACAATTTTAATAGTGAGAAACAGATATTTTTTTTTTTTTTGCTGTTGTTGCATTCAGGAAAGGGAAATGTATTTTCAAACACACCCTTCTCTACCGGCCACACCAGCTCTTTGTCTTAGTGGCTGCTCATCCACCCCTCCATCCCCGGGGCTCCACGGAGAGCGAGCCACTGCCTTAAACACCCCAACAACCTGCGGCCGAACCTGGTGCTCACCAGGACAAAATTCATCTGTCGCCGCAGCCAGGGCTAGCGGTATTTCAGGGCGGTAGTTCCATAGAAAACTTAGAGCGTACCTCTTTCCTTTTCA
Source organism: Chroicocephalus ridibundus (assembly GCF_963924245.1). Classification (NCBI taxonomy): domain Eukaryota; kingdom Metazoa; phylum Chordata; class Aves; order Charadriiformes; family Laridae; genus Chroicocephalus; species Chroicocephalus ridibundus. The sequence continues at coordinate 2,720,677 of NC_086300.1, read as the reverse complement.
GCCCTTAATCAGACTGAATTATAAAATGACCGCTCCAACGGCGATGCTAAAATCGTAGCGACGATGGCACCACCAAGCCCTGCAGATGTTCCTCGCGCCCTGCACGCTGCCGCTGGGTTTCGAATGGCTCAAACGACATTCCTGCCACCACAAATTACTGTCGTGAGCTCCGCACTACTGTCCCCAACGGCAGCGAGGGGGAGATTAGAGTGTGACATCCTGCAGTGTGGTAATTACCAGCACAGCTCCCAAAAAAGGCTCAACTCACAAGCTGGATCTAAGGAAGCAGAAAACACCTGCACGTTCCCGCTCAGCTACCAGGAGAGGATCTCTGCAACAACCTTCATCTCCTCCCACAATTTTCTCATTACAAAAGGACGAGGAAGAACCTGTGAGCCCGATTCACAGCCTGAAAACTCTCCAAAGGCCGAGGTTTATTTTTCTTTCCTTTTTTTTTTACACCACAAATCCTGATTGTTTAGCAAGTAGGCCAGAGCAGGCAGCAATTTTGCTTTTTCCACAGGAAAATTGAGCTAAATTTTGTTGATCCCCTCCTCAATTTGAACTAAAGTTATAAAAATTAGACAGGTGGTTCTGTTACTTTTTTAAAAACCTGACAAAACCTCCAGCGTGTGCTGGCAGAATGCATGTAAAGCCTTTTTCCTCTGCACAAAATACACAACTAATGAGATTTCGGGATTGCTGTGATAAAGAAAAAGGAAAGGCTTTCCTTATTTATTTTTTTTTTAGAGCGGGTTTGCTATTCTTTTAAGAAGAATAGTGGGTTTCATGCTCTGTGACAAGCCGCACGCAAGTACCTACTGCCTTCCTGGTGCCTGCTCTTGAGGGTTATTTCCATGACTCCGCTTCGCTGCAGAAGGTTTTTAAGTCTGCCAGCCGACAGACCTACAGAAAAATAAGAAAAAAGAAAACCCGGCATGAGAATTTCTTAACTCCTCACCCTTTCTAGCTGAGGGAGGTGGGGGTAACTCGCCGTGCCTGACTGTCCACGAGGAACTGTACGACGTGTGATCGCTCCCGCTGCTGGCAAAGCGAGCGGGCGATGCCCGGAGGGGTCCGACAGCAAGAGACGCACGAGTTTGTGCGGGAATCTCCAAAAAAACAGCCTGTGCCATGAGCTTCGGCACCAGGAACACGGGACCGCTCAACGCCCAGCAGCGAAGAGCAAGACAGAAGCTTGAAGCAATCGTCAGGTTATTTTATTTAACATTTACGCTACCTCTTGTTATTGCACTTTCTTGACACCTCCACGCCTCCCTTGCAGGCCAGGTTATCTTTACCTCCTTGGCTCCTGCAGAATTCCTCCACAACTTCGACGAGAGTTTGCGACCCTCCAGAAACAAGGTTTTTCTTGGTGTTTCTTCGAAGGAATAATACTCCCTACCAATATGCCCAGCCTGAGAAAACTGGTAAGATCATCAAGCAGAGTGGTACTGGCTGCAATAACTTCCTAGCTGTTACGAAGCTCCCCATGGCTCAAACGGGTAATTATCTCCATGTTGTGCTGACAGGTCCCCATCTGTTTAGGGCTGAACATTGCATCTTAAAATCAAGCAGAAAGGAAGAGCACCAGTTACACTCTGACAGGTTCGCTCGGCTCTTCAGGAAACCAGAGGAACTCGATTTCAGATGCTAATGAATTCTTAGTAATCCACTTCTTTTTTTTTTGTGCCGGTCTCTTATTCCTCTGCAAAACTGGAAGGTGGAGAAAAACTGAAGATGGGAAAAATATAAGGAATATTTATAAGGAAGGAGCAGAGTGGAAAAACCTCGAGGCCGGATTCTCAGCGAGGATTTGGCAACTGCAGAGGAACGACTCTGACGCGAGGGAAACCCTTAATATCTGATGAAGGATGAACAACGTGCCCAGGGCACAAACCTGCACCGCCTCCGCATCCACCTCTGGATGGATCCTTGCCTCTCTCAGCCTTACGTTTCCTCCACCTGAAGGTTTAGTGCCACCGTCAGAGGCAGGAAGAAAACAAGACTCTGGAACTCTGGATTCTGCCTCTGGCATCTTCAAAGAACTCTGGGGAAGTCCCTCAGCTCCTCCTGCTTCAGCGTGTTTCGATCAGCGTTACCTCCTCCACGGGGCACCTCACACGGCTCCGATTTAACGCGCACAAAACCCTTTCAGATCCTTGGTTGAAAGGCACGGTAGGACAGAGCGTCGTTATTTTGACTGGGCCATGATCACTGTCCAAAAGGAGATGCAGGAGACAAGGAGAAAATGGCAAATCCTGGCATTAAACCCGCTTCTGCGCCCCATGCCCCAAACCAAGACACTTAGGATCCTAAGAGGAAGGAGGATATCTGGAAATTCTGTGTCTTAGTGAAGATCCTGCCCCGGTTTTACGCAGTCCTGCACTGGAAGAGGATGGCAGTTTGGGCTGATAGTGCAGTGGGGACATGGGTGACACAGCACCACAGAACTGCACTGAGGATTAGGCCATGGATTAACCTCAGTCCTTCAGTTCAGCATGGAACATAATAAGTGATTACTTCTTCATTTCTTCTGTTTACCTAATTTTTTTCTTAAATTTTCCATCTTTTTTTTGTTGTTTTAAATTCCTCCAGCTGCGCCTCCTCCGTATCGCTGCACAGTTCCGCAAGCGAAATAACACGAAAAATGGATTTTGCGTTATCAAAATTCCCATCGGCTTCTCAGCAGATCAAGCCATGTCCGAGGTCCGGGCTGGGACGCTGGATGTATAAACCTTGCGCCCCTTCTTAGCCCGGTGCCATTCATCAGCCCTGAAGCAGAAAGGCCAGCCGAGGAGGGCACGGCGATTTTATCTCGAGCATTCATTAACGAGGATGACACAAAACAGTGCCGTGATTCGCTCCATGTCCCTGCACGACGCAGAGCGGAGCCGGTGCTGGATGAGTCAACAGTCCCCCACTAATAGTATATTTTTATCATTTCGTAACAAGTCTTAAACTGCTTTCTTCAAGAGAAATGAAAGGCTGCATCTGAGCCCCTTAATAACATTTCAGAGTTTCAATGAAACCGCGGTAGAGAATAAACATTTGGCAAATGAGGAAAAATTTGATTTAAACAGAGTAAGTACTGAAGAAATTTTACTGCCTAAGACCGCATATGAAGTGACACAAAACTTGGAAGCATTATGTCTTTCTTCTGCAGTTTATTATTATTATTTCTATTTTGTAATGTTTATAGCGCACTAGATGCCCGTCCTTATTAGTGCTGGTCCTAGTGGTGCAATTTTTCCAGCATTCTCTTTTGACTCCCACCACATTTGGTATTTTCTTTTAGTGCCCCAGCTCAATTCAAGAGACCGCAAAAGAATGCCAGCTTTCTGCCTCTTGCTCAACAGCTTTCTAGTTATTTACGTCTCGCCCTTGTGGTGGTAGGGAATGCCCGAAGACATGAAGAATGGATACTCTAAAATAAAGGTAAAAAGCACACTTGAAATAAGTAATCCTTCTGGGTTACTCTGGGAGGCTGCACACGCTGCCCGCCCCCGGCGTGGAAAACGCAACCAGGCTGGCGTGAGCAGGATGGAGGGCAGCGAGAACGACCCTTCCCTTGCAGAAACAGGCACGGTTTTTCCAAGCACGACAGACCACGGAGCCCCTTCCCCGGCCCTGGGACCCTTTGGCCTGTAAGGGGCCTCCGGGGGCTTCTCCACTCTCCCACCTCGATGCGCAAAAGCTTCCTTGCTTTTCCGCGAAGGTATCCCCATCTAACCGCCCTGATTTCCTATTTGCACCTAGCCCTACGTTTAAATAGAGGTGCTGCGGCTATCACACCGCTCTCCTATGTTCTTCCTGAAAATCATGCACGCGATAAATGAAATAATGACTGAAAACCGTGCTGGTTTTATAGCCCAAAAGGTTTAGATCTTGCCTACGTGGCCGTTGCAGAAGAATTTAACGACATGCTTAATCGCGGCTTTGGTGCTACCTCCCGGCTTCCTGTGGGGTTTCGATGCCTAACGTGCTTGGGCTCTTTGGAAAAATCTCACTACCGTCTGCCGTCTAAGCCCGAGGTATTTGAAAAGCTGACTCCATCGCAGTCCCGCTCTTGTCACTGAAATGTTGCCACCGTTCCTGCCACTGACAGTAGCAGAGCACCAGAGACACCGCTGATATTTTTACCCAAGTTACATAAAGTTGCTCACACGTTCGGTGTAGGCAGGGCAAAGATAAATTAGGTACACAAGACAAGGCCACTCATGCATAGAATAAGCAGTTAGCACTCCGGCAGAACCATCACCATCGTTTATAACAACTCAATTGTATTTTTTTCCTTATTGGCTTTCATCCTGTCATCTCAAAACAGTTTACAAACATTGACTAGATTACAGAGCCTCAAATGAAAAAACAACCCTGCGACTCATTCAACCAATTTAAACCAAACACAGCATAATACTTTTACCACACAACGCAATCAAATTGCAGAACTCGGTATCACTGTTCCTGCCGTTAATTACACCAATCATTATGTAGGTAGACGTATTTATGTAGGTCCAACGCTGCATATTAAACGTGGGAGCCTGGATGTAGGTTCAGACTCAGGAAACCCTTAAACCACTGTCAAGCTCCAGAAGAGGGATACTCCGTATCTGTCCCATTTTATTATATTCTTTCCCCAAGCACTGGTATCTGGTAACTACCAGAAACATTGTCATTGGTGTAAACGAACAGGGACGGCAGTCTGAAATTCTTTATTCTGGCATCCCTGAACTGCAACTCTTTTGTGGTGGAACACAGAGGTACAAAACAGGGAAACGGCGATGGGGATGAGGAGAACGATACCGCCCCGTGCGAGAGAGAATTGCTGAAGGATTTAGAGGCAGAATGCACTGCGTGAAGAGGTAATTCAGCCAGGCGTTGCCAGCAATCTCCCAGATGGAAAAAGAAACAGGGACAACATAAGTCTTTAGGCTCTACCCGGCTGGTGCTGCTCAACCGTCCAGTCAGACTACGCAGAAGTGCCTGGGAGGCACATTATTTCTGCACACTCAACTAATTTACCTTTTCGGCACAAATACTGCAATGGTGGTTTCATCATCATGGCATTCCCACTCATTAATATTAGCAGCAGTTAGCAGATGATGCCCTATCATTATATTTGGAGTTGATTTTTGTTTTGTTTCTATTTCAGTTTCTAAGGACAGTTCTTCCTTCAATCAAGTTCCAGAAAACACAAACAAACCAACCAACAACTGTCTTTGGGAAAAAAAAAACCTACTGGGGAAAAAGTCCTTTAAAGCAGCTGCAGCCCTCTGCTGCCATCGTATGGGAACTGCCTTCGGAGCAGCAAGGAAACCTCTCCCAAGAGGTTGTTACTATCCCCAAGAGAACTAGTTAGTTATAGTCAGCTACTTTCGGAAGCAGAATTTGCAAAAAGAAATAGTTATTTTAAAACCCAGTTTGTTAGGGAATACGAACTGTTTACTGCTCTGACAAAGAATGGCAGCTCGCAGGGGGTTTCCTGAGATCGCAGCACCATGGAACGATACTATTTTACAGTATAATGCAATAGCGTGTAACGGCTGCACGGCAATTTGTAACTCCCTTGTTGTAGCACAGCCTCCACTAACAATGTTTGCAGCTGCTATTGTGCCACGTTTTTGTTTTACAATGCTACAGCTTTGCTCCGAGACATATGTTATGGCACGCTGACTTTGTGTTGTGACATCTTTCTGCTGCAGCATAATTAATTTGTATGCAGGCTTCACGGTCCTGTGTCAGCTCGTCCCGCAGCATCCTGTTACGAGAGCTGTGCAGCCAACTTCTGCTCTGAGGGTAGCCAGCGCCGGGGACAGGCACCGTTAACCCGGGGTCACGTTTTCCCTCAGCAGATTGAAGATGGGGTTTGGTGGGCCTGGTCTCAGACAGGAGCGACTTCACGGACATGGGGCTTGTGGTACCACGCAGGCCGGCTGTCCACTGAGGCCTGGTCATGGTGGCAACCTACAGAGAAGATCGACAGCTCCATAACGCCCGCAAACCGGAGTGATGCTCCGTGAGGTGACCCACGCCGGGCTGCGTGCCCACAGGCCTCACCTCATGCTTCCTCACCCACCGCCCCACAGCGGCCCTGGCCCCAGGACATCAAACACTGTCCCTGAGGACACCAAATTGTCCCTGAGGACACCAGACGGCCCCTGGGACCCCCGACATCCCACCTCGCCCGGGTAGGAGGCGGCTGGAGGCAAACACCGACCCGCCGGGCCCATCCCGGGCCGCGCCGCCGCCGCCGCCCGCCCTCGCCTCGCTCCAAAATGGAGGCCCAACGCCCGCCCGCTTAATTATTCATGAGACGGGTTGGCCACGCCCCCCGCGGGCGGGGAGCTGATTAAATATTCATCAGGAGGGCGGGGGACAAGAGGGCGGGGCAGCCGTGCGCGAGGCACTCCCCCTTCCCCCCCTTACCCCCCCCCCCCCCCCCCCGAAAGGCGGGAAAAATAATTAATACAAACAAATCAGCACAAAACCCACGGAGAGGGGGCGGAATTATCAATAATACCAATGAAACACTACTGGAATAAAACACTTCTGTTGCCTGGAGTAATTTCTTCCCTCCAACACCGCTGTGGCCGCCCTCGGACCCATTGACAACCGCCGCCACCCCGAAACTGAACTGGTTTGTTTTTTTTTTTCCGTGTTTGCAAATATTTCTCCTCCCGACTAAAATACACAAACACAGGTGGGGCTGCCTGAGTGCACCTGCTTACCTCACTATGCTCAACCCCTCCTTTTAACCCCAGTAAGTAGTGATGTTTCACTGAAATCATGCTTTTAAAAAATAATTTTGAACAATGATCATTGAAAAATTCTTTTCCTTTTTGTTTTTTCCTCCCCTCAGAGACACGGGGCACGGCTCTCACCGGCGTCTGCTCACCCCACAGCCCCCCGAATTCCTCTGCCGCTCCCCTCAGAGGCAGCCTGGCGGGCGCCCCGGCTGGGGGGCTGCTGGGAGGGAGGGAATTTCCCTGAGGTAAAAAAGAGCTCAGAAGGTGTTGTCTGTAAGTAGACATCGACCGCGAGACCTTCTCCATCACCCGTGTGTAGGTCTGGGGGCGCAGGTCCCCATTTTCAGCCTCCCAGCTCCGATTTTGGTGGGCTGGGGGGCAGAGGGGCCACGGGTGGCTGAGGAGAACGCGGCCTAGCCGGTCGTTTGGCCTAAAGGTCTGTCATAGCACAGCTAAATCTGACTCAAAAGCACAGGTAAAAAGCCAAATATAACCCAGTCCCTCTAACACTGCAGTCTGAGGAGCAAAACCAGCCTGGACGGAGGAAAAAAAGTGGGTGCTGGTGTTTCCCCTCCAAGCAGACCCTGAAGGGACAAGCCTGAGCCCTCACAACAAAGAAATCCCCTTTGCCATCAGCAGCGGGGTCAGGATTCCCCAAGATTTACTTTCTACCCATTGTTCCCTGATTTAAATGCTTATGGGACTGGTTTGCACTACCAATCTGATGTAGAGCCTTCAGCATAAATAAAACTATGCTTTTTGTAAATTGTCAGTGTAGGCCAGGGTGTAACAAGTAACCCTCTCGAGTTAATATTTGAAGCAATTCCTTTTATGCGCTTTGTGACCAGACAGGGAAACGGAAATGTTCCAAACCAATCTACAAAGTAAACAACCTTTTGCAATAAATGTTTGCCAAATGCTAACACAGGGCTCAGAGAAATATCAGGACAAAAGTGCATCCATTAGCAGGAGTTTAGCAACTGCTTAAGGACAAGAAACATTCTAGAGCTGGTTTAAAGTTGATGCGTTCTGCCTTGTAAACAAATTAGCTTATAGCAACAAACAAGATGACCCTTCTTAGCTAATATTATGAGTTTAGCTTGTTAAATATTTAACGTTTACCTTTCAATTTTCCAGTCTGGATGAAGCAGTTCTCTAAACAAGTGGTATCCCAGCAGCAGATGGAGACGCACAGACCATTGCCCTGCTCTGGCTGAACTCCCTGAGAAATAAAAAACACGTTAAGTCAAAGAGGAAGCAAATGGGAGCTTTCAGTAAAGTCTCTAAGCTTTGGCTTTGACACTCACTGCTTGTACTCATTTTTATTTACATTAATTTTATCTAGCTCTGCTTTAAATTAAAATAGCGGTAGTCGATTCAACTTCAATCAGGTTGAAGGGAAACAGACTGGAATTGGCTGAGTACTTCTGAAAACCTCCCTTCTGGCAAAGTATTTTTCTCTTCCTTATAACACAATTGCAGACCCAAGGTAAGACTTTCAAAAAAGACTTAATGGTGCCATAAATCCTTACAGTACAGTCCTGCTAAAGACAGTAAGGGGAGTGGGGAAGGAAAATAAAGTATCATAGGATTGCAACTTTTTTTTTTCTAAAGTATGAATCAGAAATATCTGATGATTTAGCCTGTCTTGAACAAAGTTTAGCGTTGCCCCGTTTTTAAACAGGAGCGGAGCTGCTGTGTATATTGTACGTGAGGAATTTAAGTTGTCTGGAATCCACAGTTGCGTGTATAACGTTTCCACTGACTTCAGGCTTTGCTTTCTTTGCTTTTAGAAGACAAACATTTCTTCATATAACCATATATGTTTATCTATAGGTGGTTTCTTGATTGTTCTTAAAGCTGTTACCTCGATTTGCTGTCTCATGGTTGAGTAGCGTAAAAGCCTAATGAAACAGTTATTTTAGGAGCAGTTACCTTTGCTCATGAGCCTTGTCAAAGTTTAAACTATAAGCTTCTTTGGCTAGCTAGAATTATACCATACCTAAATTAAAAATGCTTCCAGTGAAGTATCACTTCCTTAAGCGTACAATGCAAACTCTATCCAGAGCGCAAGCACAAGTCAGCCAAACCCATTTGTAACACTGTTAATGAAATGCCCCATATTCTTTCAGTTGTCAGTACAAAAAACAGTGCTTCCATTGTGGATGTGGTAATTTTGCTCAGTGGCATATTAGAGAGGTCTGGCTTGCGTGCTTTGGTAATAAATATGAAGGATGTTTGGAACTTGTTTTCTGTAATTTTTGTAAATTTTTAATCTTTGAAACAATGAGGTCTATTCTCTGAGTGTATTTCCCACTGATGGTAACTGGGATGTTGCACTGCAGCTTGGACGGGTTCCAGTTATGTTACTAACAGCGCTGCCAGCTCTTGTAATTATACTGCAGCACTCATTCCGTTTGGCAATTTCCCTGAAGCCTCAGCTGCTGGAATCAAGAAACAGTATGAAAAATCTCAGTTTAAAAAAAAATAATTTTAAGGGGTAGTGAGTCACTAACTCTCATTGTTGCCTGACAATGTGAAGCGTACCTACTCTAGAGACTCAGAAACCAGAAGGCAAATCAAAAGAATGTATTTATTGATTTTTTTAAAGCTCATTACTTTTCAGACCCTCATGATTTTGGGAAAGCCTGGATCACTGACTTTTTTCACATAGCGATACTGTATCATTTATTTGCATGTCACATATACAGTCATTATATGAAATTAAGCCATGTATCAATGTAAATGCTGCAGGAAAATATGGTTTGAACCATCACTTTGTTACTTTTAATCTTTTTTTTGGTCATATGCAAGCATTCTTAAAAGTAATTATCACTCTAAAGCAATTAAGTAACATGAAAATAATTTCAATAACATCCTTGTAACTTTTTCGTATTCCATTGAATAACTAGTGTAACAAGGTAAGAGAATGTTGTTAATCGCATGTACTTCCTGAACGGTTTCCATTTAGAACTATCTTCCTAGCTTTCTGATGTCCCACTCATACGACGTCCCTCGGTGCTTTTATCTTTTCCTCCTCTAAGATCAGCTGAGTAGTCCGTTCTCTGAGACACGGAATTAGAAAGTTATTTAGTAAATTGCATGTCACTGCACTAAGTTCAGACACAGTATGACAAGATTTTCACACTCCATTGCTGTGTCTACAACGGAGTGATTTCCTCTTAGCCTAGTTTTGGGCATAGTATTTTCTCTCCTCTGAAAACAGGACTTTCATATTTTCTCTCCAGGTTAAATTGATGGGACTAACAGAACAATGACATCCACTGCAAGGACCAGCTACACCTCGATTCCGAACCAGAAATACAGACGCAGTAGCCGTCGCTCCAGACAGCGCTGCAACTTGGTGGACGCAGATTCCCAATCTCTGTCAACACTCGGATATTTTAAAACACTTCCATTAGAGATCTTTCAAATGGTACTGAATTACCTTTCAGGTGAGAATCTGATAGGAAAGGTATTACTTCAAATATCTGAAAATTACCACAAAAGTTTTCCATCTAGAAAAAGCCATTATTATTTAAAATGCTTTACCTTTTAGCTAGTTGAAGTCATTTTATGTGACTTTTTCTCTGAATTTTCAGCTTTTATGTGCGAAGAACCAAATGACCAAAATTTAAATGATAATTACAAACTATTTGAAGTGGTTTTTTGCCTATTATGTGTGAAAAGTATTCCTTAGATCTATTCATTTGTAATTACTACAGTTTGTTAGCAAAGGAGATAAACAGTAATTAAATTTTGTTTTATTTATAAATCCTATTTCTTGGCCTATTTTTGAAGTAAGATAAAGTTATTGACTAGTGATCAGCATTTTCCTTGCAGTCAAGATTTACAAGTACACTGGGTTTTGCTTTTTCAGTGAGGGATATCAGCATGCTGAGCATGGTGTCGAAAACCATCAGCAACCGCCTTATTAATTACATCTCAACCCCATCAGGAAACCGACGGCTCTTATTGCAAGACTTTCATAACCCTGAGCTACCCGGCAAGAGAGAAGGATCCTATATTTTAGAGCACTACAAATCTCTAGGTGATCCTTTAATGCAGATGGTAACAATTAGAGGAGAACCAAACTCAGTTAAAAGGTTTCTTCTGTTATATGCATTGATCGGTAAAATGCTGAGGATACAGCCCAAATCGTTTGCGCAGCTCCCTCTGAAAGTCAAGTTCCTCCCTATGCCAAATAGCCCACTCAAATACCATTAAGTGGCGGGGGGAGGTGGGAGGAATTACCTGAAATGATTCCAAAACCTCTTAGTTATCGAAAAAATAATGTATGTTCCTGCCTCCTCTGTATTTATTTTTTTCATATGAAATGGCAAGCAGGGCTTGGGCAGAGGATCAGTTCTCAGTAGTAGGTGTTTCCAAATTTAGTTTGTTTGGACACCACCACTGGAAACTGCAGCAGAAACCAAGACTCCCAGGCCCCGCGGTAGCTGAAGGAATTCGGCTGCTCAGGCTGCCTTCATGGATCACTTTGGAGGAGCTCGCATTCCTCCGTCTGGGAAATGCAGCCGCAGTACTTAAACCCAGCCTAATTCTGAAGTGACCGGCAACAGTTGCCACCAGGAAGCCTGCTTGATAGGCTACTGGAGACGTACTGCAGATCACATTCCACTTCCTAGAAAAGCAGTATGCTCATCACAAAAATGTTATCACAGTTGTCAGTGCCTCACGTTCTCCTTGGCAGCTTTGTATCCGAGTTCAAAGACTGAAACGGGCATGAAGAACACATTTTCCTCTCACTCTTAGCTTAAGGGCAATGTGAAAATGTCTGCACTTTTGCTGTCATGGTATATTGTGTGCTAAGCAAACCCCTTCTGGGTGAAAAGATTCACTTGTTCTTTCTTTCAGCTGCTCAGACCCCTTGGCATAGCGTAATAGAAATCTAGATCAAAATAGCGTGAGTTTGATGATAATGAGGAGCGCTGTACATCCTTAAATTCAAAATTGTTTGCTTTTTAAATTTTTCTGCTAATCTTTAAAACACGTTGATTCTAAGTCATTCAGCCTCTCACTCAGAAATGCAGCATGCCTTCTTATGCAGCTGGAACACTGAACGTTTGCTTCACCCACCCACTGTCAGTGTTGTTCCATCAGAGAAGCAGAGAAATTAAATCCTAATTTGATCCATACCAATTTACTGTTACCTAGCTGATGAAAAAGATTGTTTATTTGACAGACAGAAATAAAATGCCACCATGGTTAGATGCAGAATTATAAGTATGGTTTGAACTTAAGACATTAAATAAAGGCATAGACAAGGTAAAGGAATGCTGTTACAGTCTTTTAGACCAAAGACCTCCTATTGTAAGCAATCCATGTAGGTTTTGGGGTATTTTAAAATAATCTTAGTGTTTTATTTTTAAAATGAATCTTGAAACCCTACAATTCTTTAAAAAACAAAACAAAACAACAAACAAAAGAAACAAAAGCCAAAATTAGTTTGGGCTTTGTAGTAACCACAAACAAAATGGCAACTTATTATTTAAATGTAGGCGTGAACCCATCACTACAGGCCTAGTAGTAAAACCATGACGTATTCAAAATATAAAGATCATTGGCCATATCAGTGGAAGGCTCAAGAGAACGTTTTTGTTAAGAGGTCAGTTGCAAAATCAATATTTACTTTACATCAGGAAAGACTGGACTCAATGGGGAAAAAATCGTTCCTGTTCAGAGAGCCTGAACGGGGTCTACATATTGCATAAATCTCACTTAAACTCGGAGGGGTCTGGCTCTGCTCAAGTCCATGGTAAAACCTTCCAGTACTTGTAATGGGGTCAGAATTTCAGTCATTGTTTGAAATGGACTTGAGTTACAAATGATCGTGGCACCGTCCTTCTGCACAAGGAGGGGTTTGCTGTACAAAAACAGGAGCAGCACCTTTTGCTCAACCCTTTTTGCTCAGCATAATTTTTCCCTGTGCCGACGGCTGTATTCTCATTTGCAGCTACACTGTCTTAACAGTCTCAACTATCCTTCAGGGAGTTCTCTCCAAAGCCTAATCTAGTCAATAGAAAATTGACTTGACTGAGCTTTGGACCATGTCCTGGGCTGATGAATAAATTATGTCTGTCATGTAGGAATGCTAACACACTTCTAAATAAGGAAAGAGTCAATTTAGAACCACGGTAAATGCATAAAGTACTTTTTGACTTTGGAAAAGTTATGTATTTTTTGGGAAACTGACAATTCATAAAAAAAAGTTTCCTTCCCCCCCCGCCCCTGAAAAGTACATGCTTTTCTGTGGATTTATTGATTAATTAACAAACTATATATAAATATATGTATTATTCTGGTAGAAGTTTTGGAAGAACAACTGTTAACTCATTTTCTATGAGTATTGTGGAAAAAAATGCTGCTTAACAAACAGCTGGTCCACACTATAATGAACTCCAGACTTTGACATCCTAAACACATACCATTTCAGTCCTGTATAGGAAAATAATTTTACCTCTTCGCTATGTTTTACATTAACACAGTTTAGAATATTTTCTTTTCAGAGCATGTGGCTATCTTCAAAAAATGTTGGAAGCTTGGCTTTCCATGATGTAAGGGGAAAACCAGTGTTCCCCACGGTACTGTTAAAAGAGGCGCAACAAGTAACATTTATTTCCAATATTTTTAACAGCTGTAATCCTAAAACCAGTATAGTAATTTTAATAGGGCTCCAACTGTGACTAACAGGGCCTTTAAAACAATATAATAAACAAGTTATGGCATAGGAAGCTTAGGTACTCCCTGGCAGCGTTTCTTTAGCAGATGTCCCCGCTACAAAAGCGCACACCCCTTCTCCAAAGCACAGGTTACTGGTTTGTGCTGCTCTCTTCACCTTGCAGAAGCAGCTTTTTCTCACGAGCGTGTGCGTGCTCGTGATATGAACGTTTAAGCCCATTCAGTAACATATGTGCCATGTATGTAAACTCATAGTCACGTATGTATTCATTTTCTTCACAGGATTGTTGCTTAAAAGATGCACGCTTCTATTGCCAACAAAAGACAGGCTAAAGTACATACACAAGATCCTCTCAGAAGTAAGTTCACGTTCCTTTCACCAGTGTTTGGAATTGTCCCTTGCACTTACAATACCATTTCTACACGGCAATTGTTAGTTGAATTACGCCTTTTACTGTCCCTTTGCTGGAGTTCACTGCTACTGTGTAATGAATTTATTGATTTGAAATCAGTCTCGCTTTTAATAATAATAGAAAAGCCTAAACCAGCATATTGAACACCAGGCTGTTCTACTGAGATTTCATGCTCCGTTATCAGTGGTTTTCAACTTTTCCTCCCCTTGGGAACCACTAGAAATTTTGCAGTGGAAGAGCACAGCTCTTCATAGAAATTTTACTCTCCTGAAAACAGGGTTGCTCTTCCTAGCTTACTTTTGCACACCCATTTGACAACAGCTTTGGATGTAATACTAAGCCATAACATAGGTATTACAGCTTCTTTCCTTACACAATAAAGGAAGGGAATCCTTCTGAATTTCTAATCAGTATTGACGTACACAAGTAGTACAGAGAATTTTCAATCACAGGAATTAGCTTATAGTCAGTTAAGATGAATTACTAGTGTTTTGCACTTACAGGTTTCCTGTTTTAAACTTAACGGTTGCCCAAGTCCTTTGCATTGTTTAGGATTACAGTGCTATGGGGTATTTTTACAGGTACAGTATCTTTATGGAGAGAAGGCAAGTATCACAAATATAAAAGAAAATTAAGGGACTTTTCTAAATTAGTCTGTGTTTTTGCAAGATACTTAGAATATAAGATGTTTTTGAGCCTTGGGGTGTGTGGGGGGAAGGTATTTATTCACACAGTTCTCCAAATTTCCTTTCTGGTTGTTAAAGTTGCTGATTTGACTCTTGAGAATTCCTTGGTCTGGATTTCACTGCCAAACAGTCTGGATTTTGATTAGCGATTTATTATCTGAGAAGACACGGGAGAAGGGCGGCATTTTATTACACAGTTTCAAATTCACAAATCAAGAGGAGAGATGGTTTAGTTTAAAAGTAAACGGCTATACACATCATATACCAGAATATTTTTGTTAGCTTGTGGTAGCTTAAAATTAATTAAAAAAAAACCAATGTCAAATAAATTAGTTCAGCAATCCACAGTTTATTTACTGTAATGACTACTGTGATTGCAAATATGCAGTAAAATGCTCAGGGTAGGACCTTTTTGTCACTACTTGAGATGTTTGATTGTGAAGTGTTAGAATTGACATAATGGAGGCTTTGCTGGAGAGTAACTTTGGTTAAAAAGGTACAGAAACAAATTCTCTCTTAGAAGACCAGACATTTTGAGCACATTTGAAATGCATTTAAGTCTTACTAACTTGCGCGTACAGGTGCTGTATAGGCATTAAAGTATTTGATAATGCCAAAAAAAAGGTGATTATTTTTCCATGGTTAAGAGTTACAGATAAATATTTGTGCTGGGACGTTTGTCTTTGAAGCAAGTACCTTTGTGTACTTTTCCACGCAAGGTTCAAAAATAAGGTCTTGGTCCTGAATGTGGAACGCCATTTAGCAGCTTTTGATTCTGGGCTGCTTTAAGCTTAAGTACAACCTCTGCCATAATGTACAGCACCTCTGTGGCAGATAATGGTTTCCCTGCTCTCATCAGGGAGATGCTGTGCAGGCACCACACTCCAGGTATGACACCTTCCTCCTCTGTTCTTCTGATAAAATTGCAGGACAGGTTGTATTTATCTAATATGAGAAATGGCATTGTGATCTAAATTTATGGCTCAGTCTATTCATTTTTATCCCCTTTCTTTTGTAATCATCAGATCCTAACAGCAGGCTGGGATGAACTAGAGTGTCACCGGGTTTTTAACTTCCTCTGTGAGCTGAGCAATTTACCCCGTAAAGTACAGACAGTTGTCAGCAGCAAACCGGGTAATCATCAAAGCAGACAAAAGTCCTACAAAATCAAAACGCGCTATCATGGAAAAGTCAGAAAATGGATCTTGATTACTGCAAACAAAATGTGTCTAGAATTGAGAATGTTTTAGCTCACCTAAGCCTTGTAGCACCAAACCTTTCCCAATTCTCACGTACGGTCTGTTAGCTCCAATATTACGCAGAAAGTGGGCACTCTGAAGCAAATACTTGGCCTTCACATAGGTAGATACAACTATTTTTCTTCCCCAAAAGCAAAGTGCTTTTGTCTTTGACATGTATCCTGTAGTGAAGAGAGTTGTCTTGAGAGGCGTTTAGGTTTTTTTTGAATCATTCCACTGTCTACATTCCACTACTATTAAGCCAATGCATCAGTTATGTGTCTGTGTAAACAGTAACATGGACTTGAATCTTTCCTACTGGACAGCAATGCCAGTGATATCAGTGGGAAAGGAAGCAACACAGAAATCAAGTGATGCAGTACAAAGTCAGGTTTAATATTTCTGAAACACGACACTGACGTGGCACATGCCTCTCAAGAAATTCTCATGTTACCCGGCACCGAACTGGGCATTTCTGTGGCACACTTCATACATATCATATACACACTTCCTTGTATTTCCACTTACTGATGCCATCAAAGAGAAAAGATCAGAGTAACCAAAAACCAGAGCTGAGAGCCCTTGAAGCCACACATGAGTGGCTGCAGAGAGGTACCAGAGGGTGCATCGATAGATTCTATGGCCTGAATTAGTGCAACGTATCCAAAAGAGCCAAACTCGGGAAGTAACAGCTGAGAATTTAATTAGATCCCCCTCCGTGTTCTTAGGCAGCTTTAAGAAAACCCTTCTTTCTCTTCCTATAAAAAAAAGTGATCATCTTTGAGGCTTATTGCGTGAGGCTTAATGGATTTATAATATCTACATTCTTTTACCCCAGGGAGTGCCCGAAAGCTAGAGCTGCGGATAAGGTTATACTGTCGTAGCGTCTTGTTGAACCACTGGATTCATCGGAGTGATTCTGCCTTTTGGTTGACTCGTATTTTAAAGCCATGGCCCATGGTCAATCAAGCTCGCCTGCTGTATATCATCTTTGGGCCAGTGTCCACTCTTGATGGCGAGTAGTCAGGGGGGTTAATTTTCAAAGTCTGTTCCCTAAGAATGAGGTTTCCTTGCAGGATGCAGCATTTCTGAAAACCAAGCTTTATGCAAATGAAATGTAGTTGTATTGCCTAGAAAAAAAATCATTCTGCTTACCCAGACCTCACTAACATATATAAAATACATACATTATACATATGTGTGTGTATATATATACATCCATATATATATATATGTTAAGAAAAGTTACAATTGAAGTAATTCTAGTGAAGAAATTGCACCTCTGTTCCTCTATTTTCCCCTGCTCACCTCAAAGAAGCATCTGTTTCCCTGCAGAAAAGCATGCTTTCTCACTTAATTATTAGACCCGGGTTTCTTTAAATCGCCCTTTGCTTCATGCTGCAACTACCACTGTCCCTACGAAAATGACAGATGGAAAAAATCTGTCACAAACACTGAGTCGTGTTACCTGAATTACCCTCCTCTGACTCTGCTGTAAGGCCCAGTCTATCGCCTTCCTTGTTTAAAAAAAAAAAAAAAAAAGAAAAAAGATTACTTTGTCACTTAATAGCAGTTGTGATTAATATATTGCTCAGGACATGTGGTTTGGCAGAAAATGATAGAAGGACCAACAGATGAGACCAGTCTGAAAGGTCTGGCAGATGCAATTAAACTGCTGTATGATACAGAAGCTAGAGAATGGACAGCAGATGATGTTATCAGTCTTGTGGATGAGCTGTCAGGTGTGTTTTTGCCTTTATCATTAATCCGTAGGATTATACGCTCATGTCCTCCAAATCTGGCAACAAGTGTGTTTCAGGCACACAGGTGCCTTGGGAAACTGACTGTAATACTCCGCACAGTAGCTGTGGCGTAACTGGAAAAGTCATTACATTCGGAAGCCAGGCAGTAGCTGGGGATGGGAGAAACCCGGCACAAATTCAGGCTGTCTTTCCCCATTGTGAAACACTTTAAGAATCCATGCAGAGCTTTAAAATTCAAGTCTTGTCTAGCCATTATTAAGGAAACGTTGTCCAAGCTGTGTAAGCTGAAAACATAGTGTTTGTTAAAGCCAAAATTCTACTGAACAATGTTAACGGCTACACTGAAAGTTAGTTATGGGTGAGATCACATCACAGAGGCTGTCGTGAAGAGCTCTCACTGTACTGCTGGTAGGAATTGGTTATATGACTTCATTGCTGCAATTGTATTCCAGAGGGCATTCCCTCACAAATTCTGGTTAGCTACCAAAGCCAACAATTCATAAATTCACCTCTTCCAGAATAGTTTTTGTGGCACTTCTTTCTTTTTGTTCAAAGATCACTAAAATTCTATTTTATTACAAAGTTGTTCCCCGGGAGTGGCTCATGGAGAACAATGCTCGGCTTCTCATTCTGAGTGGAAACAGCATTTGCTTCACTTTCATGGCCAGCAAAGCTGTGAACGGAAGGACCCTCGAGTTAGCCAGGCTCATGGTCTTCCTGGCTTTGGTGAGTACGACTGAACAGACCGGACTCCAGCCTTTTGTCTCTTTAACCCCATATTTGTTTTCTCAGACTTTAGAGTTGTTTCCCCACCTACTCCTACAAACTGGGAGTAAGTCCTGCAAGAGGCCTAGTGCTCTTTCACCTTCTGGTCCCTGTCTGGCACATCTCCACACAGTGGCAAGCCTGGCCTCGAGGAGCAGTACCACTTCTCAGCAGGTTGAGAAGTTCCTCTGTTAGCATGCCAACAGTAAAAACAAACTCCGTGTCCCCTTCTAACAAACCTTAATTTTCCAGGCCATGGCTGCAACCGACCCAGTCACTCATTAGAATCAATAGTTAATTCTAAGATTTAATCTTGCCTTTTATAGCATTGTGCTCACCATAAAAGGTGTGTTTCTAATATATTTCCTGCGTACGTCAGGTCTGCGAGAAGGACCTGTACTGCATGGACTGGGCAGTAAAAATGATGCAGAAGGTCTGCAAAGTTTTCAGTACTCCAGGGGAGAGGAACAACTTTCTGCAGTGTGTGGAGAATGTCTTCGCTCACATGATCATGGACACGCTACAGGCAGTGCTGTCCGGTAAGCCTGCGGGTCTGCCAGCCGGGACCAGCTCTTTAACCAGGAGCTCGCACTGAGCGAGACGTCAAAAGCACCGCAGTTAGTGTGGCATCGCAGCCTGTCCTTCCCTCCCTCCCCAGGCAGAGCAACACTGCAGCGCCTGAGGTTTGCAGTCAACCAGGTGCCATAATTGGGAGAGACATTTATTTTAACCGATCTCTCCTGTCTAAGAGATTGCTACTGCCACGGACGGTGAGACCAACAGGCTTTTAAAATCCATCCCGGCAGAGCGCTGGGCCTGAGGTCCTTCAGGGCTGTGTCGAAGCGCAGGCCCGGAGCCGCTGCCAGCCCGTGCAGCTCAACAAGCTGCACTTGCTCCCTGTCCACAGCTTGTCAGCCTTGATAAAACCTCCAGACTGATGATGACGGCAAGCTGTAAAGATGAACGGCCTGCTCAGTTAGGACAGATTTTTGTCTTAACGCACAATTGTTCTTGTCCATCTTCGGACAGGCTGGTGAAGGAATTTTGGAGAGTGTCTCCTGTGTTATTTCACAGCTGTCCTGCCATCAGGTGCAGTAGCTGAAGCCTCATAAATCAAAGCGGAGGCTGCTGATTCAGCCTCTGCTGAAAACACTGAATGAGTAAGATTTATCTTCAAAGAAGTCATTTAGTTTCACTAATCATTTTAAAATGTTTTTCTTTTTCTCTGCCCTGGTAGGGGATCGCGATGAAGAGGACAGCAGCTTTTTGAATTTGTTTCACCTTGTAAATGCCCAAGCGAACTTCCATAAAGAGATCCTGTACCTGACCATGAGAAGCAACGGCAACACCGCTTGATGCTCTGAATTTTCCAGACTCTTGCCCTACTCCTGCTGGATTTTTCTAATTTTTTTATTTTTATTTTTTTTTTTCCAAACACTTGCAAAGCAGTATCCAATTATTTCTTAAATTTCCATTCTGGTAAGAGCTGGAGCGGCAGCGGGAGGAGCTAGTGACATACATGTCAGCCCAGCTGAAGGAGCTCAGGGGACCGCTGGGGACCTCAGCGTTCGCAGCGGGGTTCTGTGCGTTTCACTCCTCTGAGGCCACGTGAAGACACACGGAGGAAGCAGGCTGGGGGCCTCTGGTTTGGGAACATAAACTGCATTCTTTTCCCACTGCGTATGTTTGCACACACAATAAAAATGACATGGTTTTCATATTTGATGTGCATACACAAATTGAAGAATGTTATCTTAGTTCAGAACCAAAAACATTTTGATCTTTAAATTTTGTTTTCTCTTGGGAATCGGAGGAGAAAGAGACAGACATAATTAGAGCGGCACAGCTACATTTTTCCAGTTTGCCAGTGTCTCCCTCGCTCTTACGTTCTCCATAGGTTGCACATTCAGTTTTAGCAGAAAGAGGTGATGGCTGAAAGAAAGCAATTTAACTGCTTTGATAAAGCAAAGCAGTTTTTTCCCCCCAAAGCTACAGGTACCTTTCAACCATAACGCAGAAGCAACTTCAAATCCCTCTCCCTGCCTGGTGTAATAACTGAATGTTAAAGCGTATTTGCCTTTATAGGACTTTGCTAAGTTGATGACACACATTAAACGCGTATAGGCTAAGATCACTGTTTCATTAAAGTATATAAACGTTTGCTACTTAT
This sequence comes from Chroicocephalus ridibundus, assembly GCF_963924245.1. Classification (NCBI taxonomy): domain Eukaryota; kingdom Metazoa; phylum Chordata; class Aves; order Charadriiformes; family Laridae; genus Chroicocephalus; species Chroicocephalus ridibundus. The sequence continues at coordinate 2,700,197 of NC_086300.1, read as the reverse complement.
AAAAGGTTTTTATTTTCTGCTATATTGCCTTCAAACCAAAAACATGTAATGCATAATAAAAAGCACTTACTTTACTGTGCGTTGTTTAGAACACGGCTGTTTGCTTCACGTTATTAAATAGCCTTCTCCTCCCCCTGAATCACTTTCCAAACGTTTTAGTGATCCTCCAGGAGGAGATTTTAGCTGCAGGGACCCAGGTTTGGCTTTGAAAGTTTGTCTTCAGCTGCCGGAAACAGCTTAAATGGGATCAATTTATCTCAGCTGCCCCCACTCGATGTCATCAGTAACGAGCCGACAACTGCTCTGTAATGATTCGCTTGGAAGTTTGCACGTTAAAAATTCTTGGGACATTTGATGAACACACAATTACAGCCAGGATTTGACTACATTAAGGAGTGGATACGGGATATAAATTTGCTGAGGATCTTTGCAGCGTGCCGGTAGATGGCAGAGGTGAAACCTTCCCCGAGGGCAGTGTCCGCTAGCAATTCCTTCTAACAGCCCTTTTTCCTCTCTATTTGAAGGTTATATTTAAGAACACGCTGCGATACTTCGGTTGTGCTGCAACTACGTATTATTTCTAAGGAAGCAAAATGCAAGACTTTGTCCGAAATGTAGTCGGTGAACTGAAAGCCTCCAAACTGAGCACTAATGAACTCAAAACATGAGGAGAAAACAGACTCGCGGCGCCTACGGTGCCAGGGAAACGCAGCCAAGGAGCCGCTGAGGCGGAATGCTACAGCCCGGCTCGGGAGCTGGAATCGCTACCAAGAAATAACCTCGACTGACGGAATCCAGGATGAGGGAGCGGAGCCTTGAACCACCCCATCTCCTGGCTCCATTGTACTGCGGGTGCGTGAGGCTGCTTCGCCCGCTGCGACACACAGCGCCGCAGGGCCGGCGCAGCGCCTCTGCCACAGCCTGTCGCATCTCCCGGCACCGAGGACACGGCGGCCATAAATTACAGCCCGTCACAAGGGGGGCCATTGTGCGAGCGCAGCGATACAGGAAAAGTGAGGTCTTTGATTCACTGGCAGCCGTCGACAAAGATGAAATGTCAGCTCTGCCGGCGCTAGCTCGCTCTCGCAGCGGATCCTCCAGGAATGCGAGCTTTATGCAGCTGCCAAGTGTGAAATATTGATGACGTTATTAATTATTATTAACTGCTCTTCTTCTTCCCTACACAATAGCTCAGCAAGTGTTTGGCCTTAGTTTTTGCAGCGTTCGTGCTCCAGCATTTCCACCAGACGAGGACTTTCCTCCCTAGAGGATCAAAGCTCCAACCCACCGAAGCGGTACTTCCCCAACCAGTTTTTGTTTGAACTGGAAAACAAACACCACCGGCCTTTTCCAGTATCGCCCTCTGATCAGCTCTCGCAACTAAGCACCGCTGGGCTAATGGCGTCCAGGTGGGTGCCCCCGGGCAGCACCGTGCGCCAGCCGAGCTGGGACAGTGAGACTTGAGAAAATGGTGCTTTTTTTTTTTCCTGCTGCCAAATTTTAACCGCTGCCGTGGGGAGTCGATAAAACCCTCCCAGGACGAGAAGCAAACGAGCAAGAGGAGATTGGGTCCCCTCAGTCGCAGCGCGGAGCCCTGGCTGATTTGGGGCACGGAGGAAGGGGCTGGCGCACAGAGCTGGGGGGTTTGTAAGGCCCCGCGGGGGGAGAGGAGCGTTGGGAGTAAGAGAAAATCATTGTTCCTGGTTTCACACTCAGCTGAGTTTCCATTCCACGCATTCCTCGTTACTCACTCTCTCTTAATCACTGCAGATGTTGACATCAGATACAGACTCACGAAGCGGAGGTTATTGAGAACATGACTTATGCTTGAAGAAATTCCTCCCAAAATATTTCAAGCTTCTGATTTCCGACTATATTTGGTGGTGGAGCGAGGAGAAGGTTTTCCTCATCTCCAGGGCTCGGCGATGAGGGACCGCCCGGGCCGAGGCTGGCGCACTGGGAACACGCTCGGGAGCAAAGGCACCAACTTCGTGTTTCTCCCAGGAGTTTTACTAACAGGAAATTGCAGTGTCAAGTATTCAGCTGGCAACACTAACCGCAGCCAGCGTTCCCAGGCTCTGAAATCCCTTCTCTTTCCGTGAACACCGTCTTCTGAAAGTCTTATCGAGCCGTTCCCGCCTACCCCGGCAGTGCCGGCGCGGCCCCGACCCTCCCCGGGTCCTGTTCTCTCCCGCCCACTGGCGTGATGGTGCCACGGTTGACTAATGGGGCACGGGCAGTTTTTTCCCATTACAGCTATTTCAGGTGTTTATTGCTTAAAAAAAAAATTACATTCCTGGGAGAGACCAGGCATACGAGAATTTTGTCTTCGAGGAGGATGAAACTTTCAGTCTGAGAACAGCACTGCATGTGACTGAGAGCAGGGCTTCATAAAAGGACAGGAAAAATCCTCCTGATGCCCCAAATACCTTCCCAGACCTCTCCGAGCTGGGGGAAATTAAGCTCTGAGATGTTCTTTCCATCCCACAGAAATTTCCATCATATTAAAAAATGTTCTTTTTTTCTCTGCTGAGATGAACTGAGACTTCCCGGAGGTTCCCTGAACACGGGCGAGGGGACCTGCGTGAGGCTGAGCCACGGCGCAGACGCCTGGGCGGGGGAGAGCCTGGTTGGGACCCCACAGCGCGTGGAGCAGGGACCCCTCTGCAGCAGCAGCCGCTGCTCAACTCGGGGACACAGGGGTGTCTCGTCGTGGTTTGGCAGTACCCCGTCCCTCCCAGGGCTCGCAGGGTGCCCTCCCACGGCTGGAGCTGTGGGGACAGGCTGGGAGAGCTGGGGGGGTTCAGCCTGGGGAAGAGAAGGCTCCGGGGAGACCTTCCAGCCCCTTCCAGGCCCTAAAGGGGCTCCAGGAAAGCTGGGGAGGGACGTTTACAAGGGCATGTAGCGACAGGGCGAGGGGTAATGGCTTCAAACTGGAAGAGGGACATTTCGGTTGGGTATCAGGAAGGAATTTTTCCCTCTGAGGGGGGTGAGCCCCTGGCCCAGGTTGCCCAGAGAAGCTGTGGCTGCCCCATCCCTGGAGGGGTTCAAGGCCAGGTTGGACGGGGCTTGGAGCAACCTGGGCTGGTGGGAGGTGTCCCTGCCCAGGGCAGGGGGTGGCACTGGGTGATCTTCAAGGTCCCTTCCCACCCAACCCATCTGTGATTCTGCGCTCTCTCCGCAGAAGCGGGTTTTGCTCCCGCGGCCGTGTGTGCCCCAGCCCCGCGGCCGATGCATGGGGATGCGTTTCGGCAGAGTCAACACCAGCAGATGCGCTCGCTCTCCTGTGTCATTCCTCTCTTTATTTCATTTCCTTGAACAATTTTCATTAAAAATATAAGTGCTTTTTCTAAAATTAAACCCAAACGACCGACCTCGGAAGCGCTCGTCCCGAGGGGCTACGCCACGCGGTGGGGGCAGGACCCTCCGCATCCCCCCGGGATGCCGCGTGCGTCACCGGGAACGACCCACGTCTGGGCAGGGGGATGTCACCTCGCCGCTCTCTCCCCTGCCGCCCCATCTCCCTCCTTCGCCCCACACTCGGCCCCCCCTCGCTGCCGGCGGCCCCCCCGGCACAGCTCCTCCTGGGCAGCCGGGTGCTCGCAGAGGGTTAATGCTCTTCCAGAAGGCTCTGAGGGAGACGGACCAGGCGGCAGCTGTGGAAGAGAAAGGAGATGCTTGTCTGAGCTGGGCCCCGGCGCGGCGTGAGACCCCGAGATGGGGGGCAGCAGCCCCCCCTTCACCCAGTACAGGGCACCCCCCGCCTTTTTCCTCCTTTAAAATGATGCAACCCGGATCCCTTCTTGCTTCTCCCCGAAGCTGTTTAATTTCTCTCCCTCGTGGGAACAAAAGCCGCGCGCTCGTGCTGCCGCGCTCTCAAAGGCAGAGAGCGGCTTTTCCGAAGGGGCCGGGGCCGGCAAACCCAGCGGGGAGAACGCAGCAGCCGCACAATGGCCGGCAAACGTTCCGGCGGGCGAGGTGGCCTGATTTATAACCCAAACCCCGCTGCCCTCCTTCCAGCCCCCGGCAGGAAACAGCTGCGCTGGTGCAGTCGGCTCGGCCGCCACGGCCAGGCAGAGCGAGCAGCAGCCAAAAACAACGGCATTAAAAACAAACCTACCCTCTCTCCCCCCCTCCCCGGACACGTTTCTTCCCCAAAATTAAAACCCGGTGGGACGAGGAGCAGCCGGCTCACCTGGACGATGCTTCGATTGCAAAGCTGATGCTGGGCCGCATCTTCTTCTCCCCCTGCATCGCTCTAGAGCATGTAGATGATGTAGGAGAGGATCACCAGGCCGATGATGGCAAAAAACATCAGGATGAAAATATCCAGCATGGTGAGCGAGGAGCCGGTGGGGCGGGAGCTGCCGGGCTCCCCGCGGCGTGGGAAGGGGATGCTCGGGGGAGAGCCGCCGCTGCGCTCGCCAGCCCCCGCGTCCTCCCCTGCCAGCCGGAGCACGGCTGGCTCCGCTCAGGGTGGAGAGATGATGCCGGAGCTGACGGAGCCGCTTTCCAGCAGGCAGGCGGAAAATAAAGGGATAAACGCAGGCGGTCAGATGGGGCTTCAGCTCGCCCGGGCGGAGGGGCGATGGCTCAGCCCCGACCTGCGAGCGGGTCCCGCGGGGCACTGTCTGCAGAAAGGCTGCTTCGCCCCTGCTCCTTCCTGCCCAAACTGCCTGGGGGGGAGATGACGGCGATGCGACCCCCCCCCCCCCGGGAAAGGGACGATCCTACGTGGAAAGAAACGAAAAAGGGCTTTGGCCATCACAAAGCCGTGTCGATCAGTCAGGACGGGTCTGAACTCTCACCTTTGGGCGTCTGGTACTCCCGGGGTACGGCACCATCCTTCGCTTCCAGTGCCACAGCACCCGCCCCGCTATGGTTTACAGCAACACGGTTTGAAGTGAGCAGCGACAGCCACGGAGCCTTTCTATTTTGATTTTTTTTTTAGGCTAGTGCTGTAGACGAAAATAGCATCCTTTCCCACACACCTTCCAGGTTTTCTTTTCCCCACTGCTAAAGGCTGTGATTGCTGAAAAATCCCACCTTGAGAGGCTGCAGGGGCCGAGGGAAGCCGTGGCCTCTGTGAGCACAGGGGCTGGCTGGGGGCAGGAGGACTCGGGCGACGCCGGGACCCGGTGCCCATCCCGCGCTGCCCACAGCAACGCTGAGCATCTCCCCGGGGGGGCGGGTCTGCTCTTGGGAGCAGCCACCGGCACCCGAACCCCAGCGGATGCCAGAGCCAAGCCCCCCAAGCGGGTCAGCGAGCCGGGGGGCATCACCTGCGCCTGCGCGAGGGATCCTCCAACCCAGCTCACGGCTGAATTTCGAGGCTGATTTCCCGGGGGCTCCGTGGCACCCGGTGGCCGCAGCGCATCGGTGGGACGCGCCGCAGTGGGGATTCGCACACTTCAAGCGTGTCCCTGGTCTTCCAAGCCATGTCAAGAGCAAGGGACGAGCCCAGAAGCTGCATCCCAGGTGGGTTCCCAGCGCTGCCAGCGTTTCCCCCTCCCAGAGGAGCCAGGCAGAGACAAGGACCCCTCCCCAGCCCCCAGCTCCCCACCGTCTCCCAAGGGAGCAGGAAAATGGCAGGAAAAGCGACCGCAATCAAACCCCGGCACAATCGGCAGGTAAAAATTATACTTTTATTTTTAATTCGAGTAAACCAGGAAGAGAATCGGTTGGTTTGTTCCATTCGATGGTTGGGTTAAAAAGGCCAAATAATGCTTTTATTTTTTTTTTATTGGTGGGTGCTCAACCCGACGGGAAGGAGTACACAAGGACAAACCCCAATCAAGCGACGGATCCGGAAGAAAACACGTTCTAAGCTCAGCACCGAGACGCAACCGGGGAAGCTGGGATGGACGAGGTCTATTTTACACGTGATGAGAAGCAATTTAGCTTTTAATTTTTCCTTTTTTTTTTTTTTTTTTACTATTTTATTTATTTATTTATTTTAAATACAGGTTTAGGTGCTTTTCAGCTATGAAAAAAGGCAAAAAAGTGCATAAGTCGAGAGAAAAGGCAGAAATCAAGCAGTAAGAGGTTTGTTTCCCATGGCAGGGGAGAAGGGGCAGGGTGCGGGAGGGGAGAATTAGGACAATGGTTTCAAGGTAGCATTAAAAAAAGGTCTGTATACCAAAACGTAACTGCCTGTGTTATTTGGTCCATTAAAAAAATGGTTTATTCACATTGAGACTCCCCGCCCCCGCCTCCCAGACAAGAACGTGATTAAGAAGAGGATGAGCAGGCGGACGAAGACCCCCCCCTGCCCGGCCGCCCCCTCTCCCCTGCTCTTGTGCTCGCTCGTTTTAGCACCAACCGGGATTCCCATCCCGTGAAGCCCACCCTGGCTGCTCCTGGGGGCCCCTTTTCACCCAAAGGGGAGGACGGTGCCAGAATCCCCATCACACTCCCCCCTCTCCCGTCCCACCTGGGGAACGAGCCAGGAACGAGCCACCTGGGGAACGAGCCAGGAGCAAAACGCTCCCCTCTCCCCCGGTCATGCCATCCCTGGGGGGGGTCTCTGCCCTGCCAGGACAACCCCCCCACCACCACCAGAACAGCGTTGGCTCCAGCAGCCCCCGACTCCGGCCACCCCAACCCCGGCACCGGCCACCAACCAGCCCCACAGCCCCCAGCGTTTTGAGAAAGGGGACGGCAAGCACAAGGCGGTGGGACCCTCTCCCCCTCCATGAGACCGTCCCCAAAGACACGTCCCCCAGGAGAGCCAAGGAATGTCTCAACTCGGCCGCTTTGGTCCCTAGATTCCCTCTTTTCCCTTGGGAATGGCAACGGCAGCAGCTTCCCCTTGGAAGCATCCTAGCCCCATGGTGCGGCACAGCCAAAGCCCCCCCAGCAGGCCGGCACGGGGATGGTCCCCTCCGGTGGCCCGGTGGCTGTGGCGTGGGGCAGTGGGAATGCCGGAGGCAGCACGAAGGCGTCACTGCTGTCCAACGCCCAGCATCTCCGAGCATCCCGCTCCTGCCATCCCGCACAGGCTTCCAGTTACACCTGCCCCCGCCCAGCTCTGGGACCTTGGGAGCCCAAAAGGGAAGGGGACAGGGATGTGCTTTGAGATTTTGGTCCACGACGTGATCCCAACTCGGCGCTGGCCCCAAAAGCCACCGCCGCGGGGGACCAGCGAGAGGTGCAGGGTGGCCCAGGGTGCCAAAGCCTGGGCTCTGCCACTCGCGGCCGAGCTGCCGGAGGGGACAGTCACCCAGGACGTCGCCCAGCGCGGTGGCAGCGGGGGGAGGATCTTTCACACGTGGCTCAGAATAGGCGCAGGGATGGGGGCTGATCCCGCCAGCTCCCCCCACAGTCTACCCGGCAGGTGGAGGGCGCAGGAGGGTCCCTAAAGCCCCGCAAGCGGCAAGAGAAAGGCAGGAAGATTCTGGGTGAACGTGGGGAGCGACCGCTGCCAAGAGGAAGAGGCTGCCCCGGCGCGTGGGGCCCAGGGGACGCCCAGACCCTGGCCCAGAGGCAGAAAGCCGGAGCTGCCGGGGGGGACGTGAGGTCTCGGTGTGGCAGTGCCTCCCCCCCAGCGCCGGGGAGCGGGGAGCCCGGCCCATCTCCAGCCCTCGAGCGGGAGCGGCAGCCTCCGGGTGAAGCCAGGCGGCGGCTACTCCTTTGCTGGCAGCAGCAGAGCCCCGGCGTGGCCCCGGGGGGACGGGGGAGGTGGGAAGAGGCAGCCAGAGCCCGAGGGAGAAGCAGCAAGAGCCGCTTCCAGGGCTGTCCAGAGCAGCCGCTCTGAATCCCAAGGAGAAAGAAAGATTTTAAGATTTTAACTGCGAATGTTTTTCTGTCTCGAGGACTGAAGGGAACAAAGACTGAATGGAAACGCCGCGCAGAGGAGCCGGGAGAAGCAACGGGATGAGCCAGAGCGATGCAGGGCCCGTCCCTCCCGTCAGGGATGCCCTGGGGACGAGCATCCCTCACCTCGTCGCGCAGACATCGCCGCCCTCTGCCCATCCCCGCCAGCGCTGGGGGAATTTGGTCCTAACAGATGGTCTCCCCCTCCCTTTGCGGGCGTCCCGGCGACTCCGGCTGCTTCCCCCAGCCAGGAAACGCCGAGAGGGCTAGAGAGGAGGGAGACCGAAGGAGAAGGAAAGCTGCAGCGTTTTGGTCTCTCGAGCCCCCACCATCCCTTGCGGATAGTCCCTCAGTCCCGACAGAGCTAGAACAAAGCTAAATTGGCAAGAGAAACCGGAGGCGGCTGCAGAAACACAGAGTAACCGAGATGTCAGGACGCGGCTCCGGCGGGCGCCGGCAGAGCACGCGGGATAAGGGATGCTGGGGCAGAGAGAGACACGCGCACACACACACACACACGGGGGGGGGGCTCGGCCGTCGGCCACGCGCCCCGTCCCCTCCCGCGGCTCAGATGGCCTCCACGTAGTTGGCAGGGAGCATGCCCGTGTCGCCCGTGCGCTCCACCGTGCCGTACATCCATCCATCATCGATCTGCTGCACGTTGATGATGGTGTCGCCGTCCTGGAAGGAGACCTCGTCTTCGTCGGCCGCGTTATAATCGTAGACGGCGCGGAAACGCTTCTGTGGGGGGGAGAGAGGGGTCAGCGGGCACAGACCCTCCCCGTGCCCTGCCCCAGACGGGCAGAGCTGCCATCCGGGGGGGTCAAGGAGCCCCGCCGAGCCCCCCCCGAGGGCTGTGCAGGATGCAGGAGGTTTTCGCCCGACACAGGGCTGCTGGTGCCAGCGTACTCGTGGGAAGCAGAAAGCAGGCACCCAGCGTTACACCCGCCAGCCCCTTCAAAACCTGCTTCTCCCCGCACAGGGGTGGGGAGCAAGCGGGGCAAACCCCGACCCTCGGGGGGGTGGAAACCGGGGGGCTGCTGTCGGGGTGGCCCCTGGGCTGTACTCACCCCCCCTGCAGAAGGAGCGTTGCGCTGCGTCGAGGCTGGTGCCGCGGGCTCCTTGTAGCCGTAGGACTGAGACGATGGTGGCTGCTGCTGCTGCTGCTGGTAGACTGGCGGGGGGGGGAAAGACGGGTCCGTGAGCCGGAGCTGGGACCCGGGGGGACGCGCAAAGCCCCTCGCGAAGAACCGGCTGCTGCCCCAGCTTGTGACACCCACGGCAAAAGCGTGTGCCCGCAGCCCCCCGCTCACCTGGGTTGCTGGGCTGGACGTGGTGAGGCGGCTGCTGCTGCTGCTCCGCGGGTCTGCGGTAATTGCTGCTCTCCTGGGAGTTCCTGCGCTCCGGCTCGGCGCCCTCGCTGGGACTCGGGCCCATCCTGCTCCTCTCGAATTCTTCGTGGTATTTTATCTACGGCGCCGGGAGAGGACGGAGAGGTGAGAGCGCGGCTGGGACAGCCCTGCAGCGCCGGCCCCGAGGCTGAGCCGGGACCCCGGCGATGGCAGCAGCTCCTGCAGCCCTTCAGCGCCAGCAACCTCCTTCCCCTCCTCCCAGCTCCCCTTTTTGCCACCAAGGACTCAACATCAGCCCTCTCACAGCCCCCCCAGCGGCCCCAGGGGGTTTCTTCCCCACCCAGCTCCCCAGAGACGTTTGCTCAGACCCGTTTGTGGCACAGGAAAGGAGAAGGTTTAAGTGTCCCATGGGTGGGATACGCAATTTTTCCCAGTCGCGGGTGAGATTCGAGACCAGGCCCCCCCAAGCCCCCAGGCTGCAGGAGCACAGGGCAAAAAAACACCTTTCGGAAGCCCCCCGCTCCCAGCCCCGGCACACGTCGAGTTTGCCGCGTAACTCCCCAGCCCACGGCCGGGTACGGCGGCTGCCGTGGAGGAACCGCTCCAGCGTCAAAAGGCTGAGGAATCTGGGGCTCTTCAGCCTGGAAAAAAGACGGCTGAGGGGGGATCTTATCAACGCTTATAAATACTTCAAGGGGGGGTGTCAGGAGGATGGGGCCAGGCTCTTCTCAGTGGTGCCCGGGGACAGGAGAAGGGGTAACGGGCACAAACTTGCCCCTGGGAAGTTCCATCTCAACAGGAGGAGGAACTTCTTTGCTGTGAGGGTGGCAGAGCCCTGGCACAGGCTGCCCAGAGAGGTGGGGGAGTCTCCGTCTCTGGAGACATTCCAACCCCGCCTGGCTGCGTTCCTGTGCCACCTGCTCTGGGGGACCCTGCTCTGGCCGGGGGTGGGACTGGGTGGTCTCCAGAGGGCCCTGCCGACCCCTATGGTTCTATGATCTGCCCCCGGATCGCTCTGTAACTGCAGCGTGAGGGGGCCAGGGGGCTCCCCTTTCGAGGGGACTCAAAGCAGACACCACCAAACACCCCGGCTGCGTCGCGCTGAGCCGCCCCCCCGGCCACGCAGAGCGGCCCCCCCGCAGCGGGCAGGAGGGGAGGGTTAACCCAGCCGCCCGGGCGTGGGCGTGAAAATTAATAGCCACTTGTGTTAATGAACACACCGCCATCGGAAAGCACCTGGAGCCCATTTGGCTGCCGGTTAAACAGTTATTTACTGAAGGGCCCTGCAGCAGGCTCCCCGCAGGGGCGGGAGGCAGAGCCCCCCCCTTTCCCCGGGAAGAAGAGCACCCCGAGGGGAGCACCCCGCTCCCCCCGCCGCCGCGGGGAGCCCTGCCAGGCTCTCTGCCCCCGTCCCCGGCGCTGGGGGGCTCAGGCTTTGCACGGCTCCGTCCCCAGGAGGGTTTTCCCCATGTGCAGGACCGTACCGGCCCCCTCCGCCGAGCCTGGATAGGGGCACCCCCGTGCTGGGGAGGGCCGGGAGCCCAGCGAGCGCTGGCGTGCTGGGTGCCCCCACCCCCGGGAGCGAAGCCCTGCCAGCCGAGCCGGGCTTTCTGCCGGGATTGGGTTTGTTCCTGTGTCTTGGTGAACTGGGTCACCGCAAGCCCAGGCGGGAGCCGGATGGCCCCGGGGACGCTGCGGAAAACTGCTGTGGTGGCGGGGAGAGGGTGAAGGTGGGGGGGGCGGGGGGGGCGAGCAGAAGGACACGGGCTGGTCTCATCTCTCTGCTGCGCTATTTAATGCCCCCCAAACCTCCAGATTGTCTCAAAAAAAAAAAAAAAAAAAAAAAAAAAAAGAGCGGTGCTTAACAAAGACCACGGCAGGGAAGCAGCGCTCGTCTCCTGCCAGCTCAGACCCCACCGAGAAGCCGCCCCCAGGGAAAAACCTTCCCTCCAGTCCCATTTCCCAAGCGGGAAGAGCCTTCCCCAGCCCTGGCTGTGCCGGGGTTTGGTGGGTGGATAACCCCCAGCCCCCCCCGCCCCCAGTGGAGACCAGGATTTGCCAGAGAACCGCACCATGGGATCAGAAGAGGGAATAAACAACCTCCTCCCGCCCTGCTGGGCATTCTGGGGGGGGGATGTGGGGGTGTGGGGGGGCGCTTGTGTGCGTACGAGCCCCGGCTGCGGGCACGGCCACCATCCTCCCTCTGCCTGTATTCCTGCAAGCCCAGACCCTCCTTCCATGGACACCCCCGGGGGGAGCAGACAGCAGCCCTCCCCCCGTCCCCGGGGCTTTGTCCCCAGGGTGGGGATGCCGCGGGATGGAAAAGCGAGAGCAGCTCGGGGCGCTGCGGGGCTCGGAGCGGGGAGAAGCTCCCAGGAGCCGCCAGTGGAGCGGGCGCCCAAGAGCCTCTCCGTGCAAAGCCGCGCTCCAGGCAGGCAGAAACCAGCCTTTCCCAGCCCTGCCTCCTGCTCTCCGATAAGGAACGGCGTGACTTTCACCAGCGGCTAAAGGTTAATTAACTCCCTGCGTTCTGCTGAAGGCGGATGCTATTGCGGGCTCCCTGCGCCTGGGAGCGCCGGGGCGAGTTTGGGGCCGGGGACAGCGATACCCCCCGTCTGACGCAGCCGGTGCCGCAGCTGTACGTGCGAGCGTGCATCCTCCTCCTTCACCATGGCAACGCACGGACCTCCACGTCTGCCACGTACCCACCACCAGCACCTGGACACGGACCATGGATGGAGGCCGCCGGGTGAAGCGCAAGCTGCCGGGCCAGCTGCCGCCGACCTTGGGCATGCTTTTAACGTAATTTTCCGAAATGGAGGGTCTGGGTCTCTTGCAGACGCAAGGACAGAGCTCCCCTTCCACAAGGTCAAGGGAGGACAGGGATGCTGCTGTGCACGGCCCCCAGGAACCCCGCCATCGAGGCAGGAGGGAAGCTGTGCTTGGCCGAAGGGACCCCGAGGAGCTCCCCGCAAGGCTGCCCTGGCGCAGCCGCCGCCGCGGGGTGCGGGCTGTAGGTAGGAAAGCGGGTGACGTTGCCTGTCCCACCCTCGGGGCTGGTGGCAGCAGGTGGTGGGACGCCGGGGACCGCGCGCAGGCTCAGCACAAACCGACAGCAGCTGCAGCAAACGCTCCCGGAGAGCCGGAGAGCCGGAGAGGGCTTTGCCGGAACCAGGAGGGGTCAAGGCAAGCGGAGCCGGGCAGAGGACAGCCACAGCTGCGAAGGGACGGGAGGAAGAGGTGTGCCTTCGGCCGGGGCTTCCATGCACAAACAGGAGCCAGAGAGAGCGCAAGAGGGACGGGACCGGAGGGGCTGTCCCCCACCAGCCGGACCCCGCAGTGCTGCCACGCTGTGGGTTACGGTGACAAGCAGGGACGGATGGGACTGCTCCTGGTCCACATCTGCCCCGGCTCCACACCTGCCCCCGCCGAACGCCCCTCTCTGCCGCTCCCCTCCCTGCTTCTCACAGCCCACGTGGACTCGAGCACCTCGGGAGAAGTGAAGGAGTCGGATCCCCCTCTGGATCCGGCTGCCAGCACGGAGGAGCCGGGAGAGGTGCAAGAGGGTGACGAGATGCCCGGGGTTGGAAAGGGGCTTGGAGAATTCACGCTGCCAGGCTTTCCCGATCCTGCTCGCCCGCAGCCGGCGGAGCGCGGGGCCGCTCTGGGCCGCAGAGGCAGAGCCCCCCCCGGGCGGGAGGAAGGTCACGGCAATATCACACGCAGAGATTAGAAGCTACTCACGTTGCTGATCTGATCCTGAGTCTTCTTGATTCTCTGCAGCTCCGGGGTGTCAGCCACCACGCTGAAGCCTTTCCCCTTGTTCTTCTCAAATTCCTCCTTGTAGCGAATCTGGGTACAAAGGACAAAAAAGCAGATTTGAACACGGGGAAAGCTGCCACGCACAGCAGCTGGATTCAGCAGCAGACCCTCCCCGCGACCCACGCGCTTCATGAGATGCAGCAGCTTTCTAACCGGGTCTCTGCCTTGCTCAGGAGACCCCCCCGGCGTATCCAGTAATAGCAAAACGGGGTACTGCCGAGAGCTGGGACGCACAAACAGCTTCCTATGCATCTGCTGATCTTGTTTCTCTTTCGGCAGGGGTCGGGGTGACTCGGATTTGCTTTGGATTTCCCATGGGCTACCGGTGTGCCCAGGTCACGGGCCGCAGGGCTGCTGCCCGCTTGAGAGCCCCGGGGGTTTTCTGAGCGACACCCGCCCCAGCGCGTTTCCACGCCAGGGGACATTCAGCCACCTCCGGGAAGGAATACACCCAGGTGGCCATAACGAAACCGGAGCGTGGAGGGTGGAGGCCGGCAAAACACAAGCATCCTCATTTCTGTTTGCCAGACACTGACACCAGCAGCCCTTCCCATCACACCCAGCAGCTGAAAAGTCCCGGTTTTCTTTCCTTTTTTTTCTCTTTTATTTCTTTTTTTTTTTTTTTTTTTTAAATATAGCTCTACACAGCTTTAGGACTGGAGCATCCAGCTCTCCCAGGAGGGAGCGAACACGGCCCCGGCCCCGATGTGTTCCCCAGCCCGGGGGCTGCCGGTCCCCGGTCCCCGCTGCTCCCACCCCAGTCACCCAGAAGCAGAAGCAGCTTCTGCAGAGGCTGAAACCCAACGGCTGCCTCGGCGGCTCTGGGGGGGAAGGAAACAGCGCCCAGCTGCCCGGCCTGCCCCGACACAGGGGCTGGCTTGGCTGACGTTCACATCCCAGCGGCCAGAAAGACGCCCTGTTTTCATCACGGGGGGAATGAGACGAGCGGAGAGATGCCCTGACCTCCTCCATCCTCTCTGCGAGGACCTGCCCCTGCACCGATGGCTGTCGGGAGCTGCCTCTGCCCATCTGGGGAGGAAAAAGCCTTTAGGGGCTCTCGTTGCAGCCAAAGCTGCCCTTCCCAGGGACTCGCCTGCTCTGGAGCTCGCCTTGTGCGCTGCGGACCGCTGGATGTCAGCGCCAAAATGAAATGGTCACCACCGGCTCTCATGCGAGCAGATCAAACCCCAGGGTCCCCGTGCAGCCATCACGGGCAGACGCCGCAGCCTGGCTCCGTGTGTGCCACGGGGGGCTGATGCTCGCCCACCCCCGGCCGGTGGGAGGTGGGGGGCAGAGGGGGCAGAGCTGCCGGCGGTGGGGAGGCTTAGATTGGATATTAGGAAAAAATTCTTCACAGAAAGGGTTGTCAAGTACTGGAAGAGGCTGCCCAGGGCAGCGGTGGAGTCGCCATCCCTGGAGGGATTTAAAAGCCGGGCAGACGCGGTGCTGGGGGACATGGGGTAGTGGGGGTTTGGGCGGTGCTGGGTTGATGGTTGGACTCCATGGTCTGAAAGGTCCCTTCCACCCCAGACGGTTCTGTGAGAAGGGGAGCAGGAGCCGCCTTGGGTGGAGCAGGGTGGGAGCGCAGCCGATGCACCGCTCCCTCCCGCCGCAGGAGCGGGAAACGCTCCACCGAGCACCGGGGCCGGGCGCCGGCAGCCTCCCGTGACCCTTCCCGTCCCGCAGCCGGCCGGCCGGAGGAAGGGGAAGCCAGGCTGGCCCCGCGAAGGAAGAGCTTGCGGGATGCTTGCGGACTGGCGCCACGCTCACGTGCAGAGCCAGGATGAAGCTCGGAGGCAGAGACGCGGCAGCAGCGCGGGGGAGGCAGGAGAGAGCCGATTTCTCCCCGCCACACACACTCCTACGGAGACGCTCCTTCAGCCCGCACGTATTTGCCTCCCATCCAGACGGCGCGTCCAGCTGGGCCTGGAAACACCTTTCGGGAAAGGCTGCCAAACTTTTTATAGTGTCTTCTGGAGAAGCCAAGACACACCTCTGCTGCCATCTGGGCTCTCCGGTGGCCGTGCCCGGCTCCTGAGCGGAACCAGGCAGCGCAGGCAGCATCTGGGTGACATCGATGTGCCCGGGTCAAACCCCTCTGGTGCCGGAGCTGGAGCTGTGGGCAAGCAGCAGAGCATAGAGCGGGTCCTGCCCCCTCTCCGGTCCAGAACAACACAGGAAAAAAGAGGTTTCCAGGGGAAAACGAGGCACCACGGTTTCCATTTTGCAGAACCCGCGGCTTGGAGGGTTCAGTCTGGAGCAGGAGGGGACGCCGGACACCAGCTCTGCGGCGGGACCAGCGGGCACACGAAGAGCTCGCCACTGGCCACATGGGTTATAGCGGTGAAGATACCGCAGAGCTCGGTGCTCTGCTTGCAAAGGCAGCTTATCCCGCAAGCCAGGAGAAACCCAAGCTCTGAAAGGCCGGCAGAGCCCCTCGCCCCTTCTTCATAGCCACGGGGTGTCACAGACACCCTTAGATAGATGCTACCATCTATGAGGCACGTTAGATTTCTAACTCCAATGCGACATTAGAAAGCAGAGGCTTAACGAACCAGGCTGCAGAGTCCACCCTGGGAGGATATTAATACAACTGAGACGCCCAAGCGCATCGGAGCAACACAAGAGACCGATTTCAAGGCAGAAGTCTCCTTTTCCTTGAAGCAATAAGAGGCAGAGGGAAAAAAAAAACAAACCCAACTTTGGCTAGCTGGGTTAAAGAACGTATCTTGAACATCACCGATGAGGAAGGAGCAGCCCCGAGGTGTTAACCATGGGGCACGAGGAACCAAAGGTCACCCGAGCGGCGCCGTGAAGCCTGTGACACACGGGCAGGCAGGGGGTGAGTCAGCCCCCGCGACGGGCGGGCAGAGGGGCTGCGGTCGTCCTTCACCCGCTCCGCTCTCAATAAAGGCTGTTTTCCTTGAGATCTCGGGGATGCTGGCCCCGCCGTTGTGCCCGGAGCTGCTGCTCGCGAGAAGCGGGTTCTTCCCGCAGCCCCCGGCACAGCCGGCCCCGGGGAGGTGACACCGGCACCGGCCACGAATGCGCAACTTGAGGAGATGCAAGAAATCCAGGCTAGAAAGATAAAGAGCCAACGAGCAAGAAGCCTAAGCACTTCCTCTGATAACTTCTGTATTTTTACCCTCCTAAATCCGTCCCCCTCCATCTTCCTTGTTTTATTTACCCCTCCAACATTCAGGATGCAGGAACTTGGCCCTAAAAACCTGCCGCACAGGGATGCCTGACGGCGGGGGGGACCTGACCCAGGGGTGGTGGGGGACGATGCTGGTACCTGGGGGCAGGTCTACCCCAAAACACGTGTCCAAGGCTGTTTCTCGCAGCCAAATGGGGTTCCTGCCCGCCGGCACACCCGGCCACGGAAATCAGAGCACGGTGCGAGCGTGGGGGCGATGCTGGGAGGAAGCAAGGGCGACCACGAGGCAGATACTGTCCCCGCTGTAATTTAACAGGATCCACGGCCCTTCCTGGCTTCGGCGGAGAGCGGCCGGGTCCCGGCGGGCTGCAGCCATCGGCGGGGCTGGGTGAAAAGGCCGGAAAGGAGGGAGGAAACGCTCAGACAAGGCGCTTTTCAGCTTCTCCCTGCCCTTATATGGGCACCGGGCTGGGACAGGCAGGGGATGGGGCAGGGGGTCGGGGAGGCAGGGGATGGGGGCAGGGGGTCAGGGAGGCAGGGGATGGGGGCAGGCAGGGGATGGGGCAGGGGGGCAGGGGGTCAGGGAGGCAGGGGATGGGGCAGGCAGTGCTGGGTGGGGAGAGGTGAGCTGCGACCACCCGCCATGGAGAAATCCCACAGGCTGCCCTTGGAGAGGCAGGAATCCTTGCTCCAGCCACGCTCCCGGGGTCCTGCTCCCTGGGAAACCGGAGCGCAGGTGACCCCGGGTGACAAGGAGGGACAGGAGCGCACGGTTGGGTGCATCCCGCCGCGCTTTCACGGGGCTGCAGACAGCCATCGCTCCCGCCGAGCCCACCAGCCCCCAGCCCCGCTCCCGCCGCTCCGGCTCGGAGCCGCCTCTCATCCACACGCTGTGCCAGAGAGCGGAGCGACGCCGGCAGTGCCGTATCCACACCCCATCCTGTAATAATACTAAAAAAAATGGGATCCACAATTAATTTCCCCAAAGGAATTGTTCCCACCGTGATAGGAAGGAGAGTGACAACGCGTGCACCCGCGTGTTATCCGACACGTTGTGATCCTTCGCCACCACAGCCCCTTGCAGGTCTCAGCTCAAGCACATTAAACCCTCCTTGTGTCCGCATCCCCCCCGGGGTGACAGCCACGGGAGGGACAGGAGACGGGGACCTGTCTCCCACACCACGGGAGCCTCCACCCTCCGGCAGGAAGGGCTGCACCCAAACCCACCCATTTTAAGAGTTCGAAAGAGGAGCTGCGGGACGGGAACCTGCAATTTTCTTGCCGCGCGTGGGCTGTAAGAGAAGGCTGCAGGCGTAAAAGCTGTCACTTTGGAGACTCATTTAGCCGCACAAGACATCATTATCCAGCATCTACCAGTGACCGGAACAGAAGACGCCTTCTCAGGAGACGCAAATAGCGGAGGCATCGGGAGCAACGTGAAACCGCTCCAGCTCGGCACGCAGCCGCCCTGTGCCCACTTTGGCACGGCCGCCGGCAGCGGCTCCGGTGAGCCCCCGGCTCTTCCAGTCACACCAGGGTGGATAGCCGGTGTATTTTTGGTGGGAGGAAATACGGGATCAGCCTCCTCGGGGTCATCCACAAGGACAGCGGCTCTCCAGCCCCGCGGGGGCTCTGCTCCAGGGGAATGGGCAAAACTGCCGGGGAGCGTCAGTCTCCTTGCCAGGGAACGACCCTCCACCGGTCAGAAATCAGACACGGACCCAGCCATCGCCCTTCTCCTGCTGCAGCTCCCGGCCACGGCTCCTCCGGAGGGACACGCGCTCGGGGAAGCCTCGCGCCGAGGACCAAAGGCAAACGCCAGCCCGAAGGCACGACTGTTCGCACAACCCTGATCTTTCTCCACAGGGGATTTTATTCCCAGACCCACGTGCAGAACTCTGCCTGTCCCAGCAGCGTTGGCCGGGACGCGTTTTTCAGGTGGCACCTGAACTGGCAAACCGCAGTGCAGAAGACCTCCTGCCAGGCTGTCACCACTGCAAAGCGGAGCCAGCGAGCCCTTCTCCACAAGCCTTTCCCCGTCTCAGCTCCAGTTCATCCTGTTAATTTGCGAGACCGAACCCCGCTGCCTGCTTTGGAAGGGCTGAAGCGACCTATTCCCGTCCCCAGGGGTTTGCTCAGCTCCTGCAATTAGTAAGGAGGGATTGTCAATAAACCAGAGCGGCTGCTAGTGCTTTGGCTAGAGCGCTTCTAGAAATACAAATGCTTGGAAAACAGGAGACTCCCTTTGTAGGCAGAACAAAGGCAGAAAGGAATTAAGATCTTATCTGAAGCCTGTTTAGGATCTATCCTCCCCAGGGCTTCGGCGCTTCAGCCTGGCAGTTTCCACCTGGTTCAGCTTTACCAGCCTACCTCCCCCGGCTCCCCATCCCTCCTCCAGCTCCCCATCCCTCCCTCTGGCTCCCCATCCCTCCCTCGGCTCCCCATCCCTCCCCCGGCTCCCCATCCCTCCCTCCGGCTCCCCATCTCCCTCCCACTCAAAGTCCTACTTTGCAGCTCATCCTGGTGTGAAACCAGCACGGAAAAGGTGGGGTGCAGGTGTCCGGCAGACCCTGCCTGTCCCCCAGCCCCTCTTCTGACGTGCTGACATGCGACCAAGAGGGCGCGGAAGGCACTTCCAGCCCTGTGCTATCCCAGCTCCAGCCCCCGATGTGCCGGAGACCACCGGGAGCTGGGCATGGCTGCTTCTCTCCCAGGGACACTGGTTCCTGCTGGGGTTTGAGCTGTAGCGACTGGCTTGATAGGATAAAGACACCCCTCCCCTGGAAGGAGCTGGTTTTGCCTCCAGCCACCTCCCGCGCACCACAAGGAGCTGGAAGCCCCAAAACGCTGCAGAAAAGCCCAGGCAGGGAGCACAGTCCCTCCCCGGCGTCTCCTTCAATAAGCAACAACTAATGAAGAGCCTGAATTCGTTGTAGAAACAGCACTTGGAGACTCCAGACCGCTCGGCGCAGCGCGATCTCGATTGTTACCATGGAAAAGCAACCGTGTCCCTTGAACCGCCCCGCGAAACACAAAGGCGGCCCCGGGCTTAGCCCGAGCCCTGAGCATGAGCCAACCCGCGCTTGGGCAAGCCAGGGAGCTGTTGGGCAACCAGCTCCGAGGAAGAGACCTTACAACAGGGGAGGTTTCCAAACTCGGTGCCGGCTGCACAGGCACCAGCAGCTCTCTCTAACAGGTGGGGTCCCGAGGTTCCCCCTCCTCCTCCTTCTCCTCCTCCGGTGGGATGCAATCTGCTTTTCAGCTCCTGGCACTCTCAGGCTACCGGCAAGAGAAGGAAGGAAGGTCACAGCATCTCTCGCAGCACAGCAGGGAGAGAGGAGTGCACTGACCCCGAAAAATGAACGGCTCACCCTGAAAACATACAGCAAATCCTGTGCTGTCCTCCCTCCGCCCAGGACCGACACCGTTACGCTGCCGAGCTAAGCCAACGCGCCTTGCTGACAGCACTCCGGGCGGTCTTTTTGCCCCTTTCCAAAGGGAAAGCGAAATTAAATAGATTCCCAGAAGAGCTGCCACATCCTGTGCCCTCCTGAGAGACGCTGACTCAAGCCAAAAGTGCCCCTGGATGCATTTTCCTCCAGCGCAGCGCGCTCCGGGCACGCGTCCGCAGTTGTGCAACGTCGAAGCTCACAGCAACGGTTCAGGGCATCGCCTCAGATGCTTCGGCACGGGCTCTCGGCAGAGCAGAGTCCCACAAAGAAGGGTCACCCACCAAAGCTGCCCGTTTCGGCGCCAGCCTTGCCCTTCCAGCCGTTGCTCTGCAAAACCGATGCCCACGTTTCTGTGGTCAGTGTCTCGGAGTAAGAGAAGGAACCCGGGGATTGCTCCTTGGCCCACCCAAGGGACCAGTTCCCACCATATCACCGGGAGTCATCGGCGCGAGAAGCCAGCCCGCAGCCGTGCGTCAGGGCTGGGGACTTTTGCTGATCCAGGGACACCTCCAGGGTATAAAACGGGACACGTCTGGACAACACCCGTCTCAAACAGGCTCTGCTCTTCCCACTAGAGAAAGAAATCCTTATCTGTGCCAGTCCTTATCCCTCCTATCTGTTTATTTCTGCTTGCCAGAGCTTTCAAGCCCTGCAAGATTTGGGTTTACCCGAAATACTCGCCCACAGAGCCAACGCCTGCCCAGACGAGGCCGTTTCGCCTGGTTGGGCGGCCGGGCGGGAGCAGGGAAAAGATAAACCGGTGCAAGGCACGGAGCGGGAGCAGCAGCGCCTGCTGGACCCTCCCCACCTGCGGCAGGGCACGGACGAAGGGAACAGCAAACACAGCTGAGACGGGCGAGACCCGCGAGGAGGGACCCGCGCCCCAAACCCGCCTCTCCGCGAGGGCGCGGGAAGGCACCGGAGCCCGGGAGAAAGTTGGGTGACGACGGGGTGAAAGCGCGGCCACCCCGGGGCGAGGAGGGACCCGCGCGCTCACCTGGCTCTGAAGCTCGCTCTGCTGCTTTAGGCGCAGGTTCTCGGGAGTGTCTGCCACCATGGTGAAGGACTGCTTCGGGTAGTGTCTGCGGGGAGAGCGACACGGTTAGGCACAACGTTCCCACAAGCCACGGCCACGCTCGCCGCCCTCTCCCACCCAGCCCGTGACCAGCAGCCCCCCAGGCCCCACTCCGGAGCATCACGGCGAGCAGCAGCAGCACACGCGGGGCTGCGGAGACGTCGACACATGGACACGCGGGATCAGCAGCAGCCGTTTGGGATGACGGGATTTCTCACCCGCGCCTGACACCTTCCCCAACAGACACCCGTTTCTCTCCCAATCTCAATATATCAACTTCAGCTAAACTTGTTTTATCAAAAAAAAAAAAAAAAAAAAGGGGAAGGGGAGGGTTGGGTTTTCCCCCCCGCCCCAGGGGATAAAGCCATTCAAGGTTCGTGCCCGATTTCTGGAGAGACCTTAACACACCCTCAGTTTTCCATTTGAACAGTCCTCAGGGTAATGTTTAGCCCAAGGAAATGCTGCTAACGCCCCGCTCCACGATGACTGTGCCCGTCTCGGTGCTCCAGCGGCGGCGGGTCAGAGGGGGGTGGTTTCACTCGCTTATTGGACTGAAGTTTCAGCCGCGCGAGCCCCGCGTTACGGTTCCCTGGTACAGCAGGCTACCGCGACGCTGGCATTGACCACGCCAGCATAACCGTGCCTGGCTCGGGGCACAGGCTGCACGACTTCACCTGCACCAGCCCGACGCGGGCACCGAATCCTCGGGATGGGGCTGAAAGGGGAGCGCGGAGCAGGAGCCCCCCGTCCGGGGGCTGGCTCCAGGCTGGCAGCCGTTGCTCCGAAGGGCCATATAGCCGCCTCTGAAAGCGTGCGCAGCCTCTGCTACCGACAAACACAAATCAGCCGTTTAGAAGAACTCACGGGCCAGGCAGAAAAGTAAATGCCTAATCCTCGAGCTGGAGGCTGCTCCGAGCCCCGTCCAAGCAGACGCGTGAACTTCACGGGGCAGGTCCCACCTCCAGGAGACACGGAAAATAGCGAGAGGCAAATCCCTGCCCTAACAGGGGAGGTTCGGTGCACAAACACCTCCGGCTGGGCTTGACCAGACCCCCCCCCGCCCCAGCAGTTATTACTGCCAAGAAGCGGCAGCGTCGGTCCCAATGGCGTGAGGATCTACCGCTCCGGTCCTGGTCCTTCACCTGGGGTCAGCTGCGTCCTGCAGCACAGGGGATGCTCTCGCCCATGGCCGGATCCAGCCCTGGCAGCCGCCCTCGCTGTGTCTGGAGCACGACACGTGGTGCGGAGGAAAACGCTGGCAAGAGGAACGTTTCCAGCCTGCCCAGCACTGGCCACCGTGGAGGCAAAGCTCTCCGTCCACAACGCTCCCCAGGAAAAGCCCCGAGAGGAAATCTGACCCCGAACAGATGGTGACGGCTCTCACGGGACGGCAGAGAAACCCAAGACATCCCAGAGCAGCGCTTTAGGCTTATAATGCAGATAGCAGAGAGCACGAAGGGGAAAACTGCCTTTTGAAAAGATTCAGAGGTTTCTCTCTCCCAAGGGTTAAAGCGGGACGCCCAAACTGGGTGGCAGGAACAGATTGCGGGATTTTAGGAAAGTTGCTGCCTCGTGCAGGAGAGGGGGTGGGAGGCAGAGACAGCACGGGCCCTGGTTCACGCCGAACACGCGTGGCATCAGGGCAGCGTGTCACGCCGCAGCCCAGTTTCGCTTTCAAATACACGCGAGAACTTGGATAAATTCTCCTGCGCAGCCGGGCGACCCCACGGCCCTCTCGCTCGGCAGCTCCTCAAAGAGGTGCCCAGGGCGAAGCAGCCCCCTGGAAAGAGACCCCAGCTCCTCGCTGAGGGCAACTGGGGGGGGGGGATCTCGCTCGCTCGTGGGGATCCGGAGGCTTTGAGCGCGACGCCGATCCCGGCTTCGGGGCCACCTCAGACCACACAGCCCCCACTTCCCCCATCTGCAGCCACGTAAGCCCAACGGGTGGCTGCACCAAGCTCTCACCCGGCAGCTACGCAGCAAACCTGGGGGCGGCTGCAGCTCCCGTCGTCCCTCCCCAGACCACAGACCACATGAAACGGGTCTCTGCGGGTCTTGAGAAGCCCCCGGGGCTGCGCTTTGGGAGCTTGTGTGCTCCGGCAATAGCAATTATCTATTTACAGCATCAGCGTTAGCACCTCTGCCCCAGGAGGCTGATGGAAGCGTGGTCAGGGGAGGGTACGGGAGCAAAGGCAGCTGCGCGGGGAGGAGCGGGGCCGAGCGCCGCGGAGCAGAGCTGCCGGAGCAGGACAGACACCGACGGGCAACCGCAGACCTGCAAGAGCAGCACATACCTCAGCAAAGCAGCAACGCAGGAAACTCGAGAATAAAAATAGCTGCCTCAGCCACACTGAAAAAATAAAGAGACACCCCCCTCCCCGCCCCCCCCCCCCTACACACACAGAAACCAAACAATGCAGATGTGGTTTGCAGAAAGGGGAAAAGACAACTCAGCAAGCAGCAGCTCGTCCCCTGCTCCCTCCTGCACGGCGTGGGGGGCGAGGGGGTGGGGGAGCCCACCCCCGCCAGCTTCCCAAAAAACACACACCGCCTCCCCGCGCGGGGTCCCGTCCCGCTGCCACGTCCCGCAGCATCGATTAGGTTGGAAGGGACCTTTCAGATGATCTAGTCCGACCGTCACCACCACCCCGGCCGCCCGCTGCTCTGGGGAGGGGGGAGTCCACACTGGGGTGCCAGAGGGGTGGGAAACACCCTGCCCCCCCCCCGCCTTCCCCAGCTCGGCCATCCCCGGAGCATCTGATGGGTATCGGCCACGGGACCCCAGCCAGCTCCCATCCTTCACCAGGGTGTAAGGACCAGCCACACCCCCACAAAATAAGCCCAAATTAACCCTCCACAGCACCCCCGCTTCCCCCCCCGCCCCGCAAACATCCAACAATAAGATGGCAAAGGACAAGAATCAGTTTTACACAAACAACAGATCACCGACCGCCTGAAGGATATAGTTTAATCTCTGTTTAAGATTAATCTGATTAGAGGGGATGTAATAACGCGTGCTCAGGCTCCCTTCCCCGCGACCTCCGGGCACTGGTGCGTCAGGGCTTCACACTGGGACGCAGCATCACGGCAGATATTTCACCAAGCCTGCGGCTCGCGCAGACAAATTCCTGCATTAAGACTCCAATAATGACAAAATCCCATCCTCCAGGAGGATCCCGCGCTCACCGGGAGCAACGGACACGGGGCGGTCACCGGGGGGTCACCACACTGCAGAACCGGGCACGGCTTTGGCGTTTATTTCAGTGATCTTGACGTTCTGGCCACGGTTCCTGCTCTCCCGGCAGCCGGTGCCGCCGGTTTGTGGGTGTCCGGGTCAGAGCTATGGGACACTTCGGGAAGGGCTCAGCTACTGCCACCGCCGCGGAGTTGCCCCGGCGAGTGACGTTTTAGAAGCGGCAAAACAGCCCAAGACACCTTGGGACCAAATCCCCACCAGCTGCTGTCTGTGGCTGGCAGGGATGAACGGCTTGGGGAGGGGGGGGACTGGCAAGGAGGGGCTCGGTTTAAACCACACTGGCCCAGCTCGGCCCCTGGCTAGCCAAGATTGCTCCTGGAAAGGAGCATTAACCGCGCTAATTGCCGGGTTAACGCATTCATACCTTGACAAGGCAGCATCGGAGGAGCGGGCCACCGCAAGGAGGATGAAAACCCTTCTAAGTGGTCAACAAGCCTCGGTGGCCAGGACGGCAGGCGTGGAAGGAGCCTGCGTTTGACAGCCCTTGCTCAAGGGGCGCTGGGCTGCTCGCAGGGATGACCCCGGTCCCTTCGGAGGGGCAGCTCCGGGGAGGCCGGTACCTGCGGGGCAGCGTCGGAGCAAACCCCATCAGCAGGAGACGGGCGTTTCTTTTGTCCAAGCCCAGGTGCCATTAGGCAGCTGCCGGGGGAGCTGGGGCTTAATTAAGCGCAGCGCTAATCCACTAAATGCACTCCCTCAGCTTACAGGGGCACGGGAGGACGGTCCTGAGGCTTGTCTCTTGTTTTACCCCCGTTACCGCTCGCACCCCGCACCCCTTTCCTGAGTTTCCTGGAAGTCACCGCCTGACTCATACCAAGGTCAAAGACGACAAAGCCACCTTTTAAGTACAAACAGCTCAAACCCCGAAGGCCCCCCCCAGATCGCTAATTCTCCATTTGCGGATCAGGGCCGCACGGCAACGGGCTGTGCAGAGCAGCCCCAGACCCGCCGGGAGGACGGGAACGGGGCTCCGTCACGGTCCTACGGGGACAGCCGAGTGCCACCCCCCGCCTGGGGTCTTTGCAAATCCAGAGGATTTTTCCTGCTTTACAGAGACCCCCAATTTTACCATCCCCGGCCCCTGAAGGGCACGCGGATGGAGGGCTGCCCCACGCTGGCAGGGAAGCCGCAGCGAGATATGGCTCCCGCGAAGGGCAAATGCCGTTTTTGAGTCGCGTGCCCCGCCAGGCAGAGCCGCGCTTACGGCTCAGTCATGGCCCAGGAGCTCCCGTACTATCTGCCGGTGCCGCCAGCCGAAACCATCGCATCGCCATGGCAACTGCATCCCATGCCCTGGGCACGCTAATAACGCTTGGGAGAAGCCGAGTCCCCGGCAGCAGCCTCCGGGTAGAGGGAGGAGGGAAGCCCCAGTCACTGCGAGGGCTGGAAACGGAGAAATTCATCCCCGCGGAGCTCAGAGAAACTGAAACGCCACGGTTGTAGGGGAGGAAAAAAAAAACACAAAAAACCCAAAAAACCTGAAAGACTGCTAACAGCCCTGGTTCTTGCGTTTACAGGAACACCACAGCGGGCTGTGCCCTGCTACAGCCGCAGCCTGGCGAGGGAGAGGAAGAGATGGCCATAGACCGCACAGACCAAGCTAGAATTAGGTTTCCGCTTCTGTTACGTTTTGAGGAAACCTCCCAAGGATTTGGGGCAGCTTTTCACTCAGCCTCGAGCCCCTGCAGCCCGTTATTGGCAGGCAGGAGTGACCTCTCCGTCTGCGCCAGGCGCAGGATGAAACGCGCGAGTTGAGCGTCTTCCCCTAAGATTAGGCGTCGCTTTTCTCCCCAGCTCCCGAGACCTGCCCCACGGAGACCAGGCATTTCAGTCCTGCCTGGGGGAATTTACGGCCGGGGGTTCCCGATGCAGGAGCAGCGACAAGCCCCCCGCTGCCGCTGCCGCCAGCGCAAACACAGACGCCCGGGTCCCCGCCACGCACTGGAGCAGGGAAAACCGTCTCCCGTGCATGAGAATCAGCCACGGTAATAGCCGGCAATAAATTAAAAGTTAATGAGAAGGCAGCGAGCGAATTGCCTTGGGTGGGAGCGCGGGAGGCAGCGCGTGCGTGGGACGGGGGCGCGGATGGGCCGGTCCCTCCTGGCATGGGGGGGCTGACGGGGGAGCAGACCCGCTTCCCCCCCCGTCTCACAGCCCCGGCCGGGGAAGGAGCAGAGCCACGGGTCCTCCCTGCCCTCCCCCAGCACCACCATAAATACATCTTGGCTGGGGAAGCGGGGAAGGGGGAGGGTGTTTATTGCTCAACCTGCCTTGGCTCCTTCGGAAGCCGCGCGAGCAACACACGCCAAATCCACCCGGGCAATTACCGAGCGGCCACTCGCACCAGCGGGGACAGAGCCCAGGGCTTCCACAACTGGAACCGGCAGGAATTTCGGTGCCCACCACAGCAGCTTCCACGTGGCGCCGAGCCCCAGGTCCACGGGGGGAAGGAAGAGGGTCCCCAGCCGGTGTCACAGCGGAGCGTGCTCCCGTGACACCTGCCCCGACGCCCTTCACTTGCTTCCTAAGTCAGTGCAACAGGCAGAGAACCGTGCAGGGAAGAAAAGTCGCGTTCAGGGAAGATGGAGCCCTGAAGGGCCATTAGGAAAACCCTCCGGGCGCCCAGGCTTCAGGCACAAGCTGCAGAGAAGACAAACGGGGGGCGGGGGGGGGAAGCCGCTTCGAACCATCCCTCTTCTGACAAACTGCAAGGAAATAATTAGTCCCACGCACCCTTAGACGTGACACTGGCGTAAAGTCTGCTGCTAAGTAATAGCTGCTAAGGCAAAACCAGTAACCTTTCAAGAACAAATGGGAGCCAGGGGGGAAAAAAGAACACCCCCGGGAGCTACCTGTAGGGAGGTGCCCCTGGTGCCTGACGCTACAACAGGATCCAAACGCTTTGCCCCTGCTTTGGTAGGAGCATCATGGTGTTTCCCCCTGCCTGAGGGCGCGGGGATGCAGGAGGGTGAAGGAGGAAGGGAGACAAGTTTCGGTGGGTCTCGGGGACCGCTTTGGTGATGCTGCGGCAGCCGAGCCGGCGGCTGCGACGCAGGAGGGAGCGGAGCCCAGGCAGGCGAGCGCACACCGAGCCCTCGGCATCCCCGCAGCGGCTCCGTCAGCCAGGCAGACGCGGATTATTTTAATGACCGATGGAGAGGATGGAGAGGAGCCCACCCAGCCTCGCGGGCAGAGCCGCCAGACGGCCGGTGGATTGGCCTCGCGCTTCGGGGTCTCCCCTCGCAGACACTGCTGGCATCCATCCTCCGCCTGATTAGAGCCTAACGAATGGGACAGGCGGGATCCCTCCCCCTGCCTGACCCCCCGCCGCGGGGGGCTGCTGTCAGATTAAGCGAAGCAGCACGCGAGTATGTGGGGCAGAGGGACACGTGATGGAGCGAAGGCTCGGCGGCGGCATCGCATCCTCGCTCGGGGGGCTGGCAGAAAAAAGAAAAACACCCCCTTGAATCTGCAGCTCCACAGGACCTCGGGTGATTACACCCATCAGGAGAGACGCTAAGAAAAGCCACCCCGGATTTCACGCGCTGCAGAGGTAATTGAACTAAGGCGAGGAGGAGCACGGCGATGGCAGAGACAGCCCGGCTTTCAGAGGTCTCCTGCCCTGCGCAGGCAGACCCTACCCCACCCCCCCCGGCTCTGCATCTTCCCCCCCCAGGGCCAGACAGCCCCCAGCAGTTCGGTTCCCGCAGCACCTCCAGCCCCGCAGGTGCCATCCACGGGGCGGGCGGCTGCTCGCCACCCTCAAAACCCCACAAAAACCCAGTTCCCCCCAAAAGAGGAGCTTCACAGCCTGCAGCAAGATCCCGTGCACGAGCCCTTGGCAAGATCCCCCCGGCGAGGCCGCGCCGGTCCAGCCACAGCCACCGGAGAGGAGGCTTTTTTTGTTGCATCACTAAATCAGGTCAATCGAGTCTCCTCCAGCCACAGCCAGAGCCGTCCAGCTCCTGTGTTAGGGGTTGTTTGAGTGCGGCAACCGTGAGACAGAGGAAAGCCGACCCCGCTGTTGGCAGCGCGGTGCAGGGTCCCCGTGGAGAAGGGTCCGTCCGCTCTCTGCAGCTCACAGCTCTGCCGTCTCCCCCAGCATCGCTGCGACACCCTCGCGTAGCCGCGGTAGAAAACAAAGCTCTCGGCCGGCTCGCTTCAGCAGCCCCCAGCGATAGCTGACGACTAAAGGCACGGCTGAGGTAGGAAACTCCTTCAGCAGCGACGTTAGAGAGCAAACACAGACCCTCCTCCCACAAACAGCCCCACACCAGCATCTCGGTCCCAGCTTCCTCGCGACCCATGCGTTAGACAAGACCCAGGCGGCATTTCCACCTCCCCGGGCAGCAGCGCAAAGGCCGCGCCAGCGATCTCAGCCCTGGCCCGACGCGTCTCCCCCAGCACTCGCGCCCCACCGGGTCCCGCTCCTGCCCTCAGAGGGGGTTTTGCCCACGAGAGCCGCCTTCCCGGGGAGCCAAGTTAAGGGGCTGCGCTTGAACTTCGGAGCTTCGCACGAGCTGGAAACAGAGTTAAACTTCCCCAATAAAGAGATTGGTGGGACGCATCTGTAAAAACCCACTTAAGTGTGCTGTGGCACCATCCAGATGTTCTACAAGGAGACAACTGACGCAGCCCTGGACCCAGGCTTGGCATCTTCAGCGTGACTCAGACAGGCGTCTGCTCCGACAGCAGGGCTGCTTTACGCCCCGCATCACGTGCGAGCTGACTGAGCGCTCGAGGAGCCTCTCTGCCTCAAAGCGCCGCTTGCAGCCAACACAGGCTGCTTCGAAGCCAGTCCTTCTGGCAGATTCTCTGATTCGTCCAGCAAGAAGCAGCAGCGCGGACTTTAGCACGGGATGCTGATACCCCGTCCCCTCCCTCCCCTCAAAGCTGCCCCTCCGAGAGGCGACGGTCACCTTCGCGCAGCTGTATCGGGGTTTCGGGAAAGAAGAGTTAAACAAAGGAAGTAATCGGCTCTGCTCTGCCAAAAGGCTCTCAAGTTCACATCCTGCCTTTCAAAGAGCTGCCGATTCTTGGGGACAAGCTTAAAAAAAAAAAAAAAAAAATATATATATATTAAAAAAAAAAATAAACTGTTCTCTTTTTAATAATAAAAGCAGCACCACGCCGCTTCGCAGAGGGCTTGCGAACTCCCTACTACAAAAGAGCAGGCTGCAGGGAAGAGACTTCAGTTCCTCCCAGCGTTTTCAGGGAAAGGCTGCCAAAATGGCTGGGCCGGCCCTCCACGTGTGCAGCTGCTGCCTCCTCCCAGCATCTGCTGCCAGCCCGCCCCAAAAAGCTGGCTTTGCGTAACACACAACTCCGAGCACAACTGTGGAGGATGCTGTTTCTCCAAGACGCTCCCGCTGCCCACCCAGCGCACCGGTGCCGGGCTAGCAGGGGCTGGAGGAGGCAGGACCCGGAGCCGGAGTGGGGGGAGGCAGGACCCATCGCCCCCAGCTCCGGCCACGTCCCGGCGCAGGACAGCAGCGGGGAGCCGGGGTTCGCTCAGCCAGCTCTGCTCTCCGTGAGCACCCGCAGCATCCATCTGGCCCCCATCCCCAAAGGCTCTGCCGGCAGTTCCCGAGGGCGCCGCAGAGCTGCCGAAGTAAAAACCAGCCCGTTTTCACAAACCTGCTTCGATCCACGACGGAAAGATTTGAAGGGAAGGCAGGAGATGCGGGGCTGCCAAGCCGTGAAGTCAGAAGTCGCTCCTGGGAAGGGCTCTCCTGGCCATGCTGCTCCCCCTTCCCCATCCCCAACCCCCCCCCAAACACAGCAGCGCCTGTCCCATCCTCCCCCCGCCACCGCTCATGGGAACAGAGCGGGCCTCCCGACGGAGCTGGGTTTTTCCACAAGGTTTCTTGGCTCCAGGCAGGGATAAGCAAGTTCAGGAAAGTCAACATTCATCCCCAGGCTGCCCCTTCCAGCGAGGCTGATACTAGGCAGCCCCAGCCCCGACCCTGTGCTCCCGGCTGGGGGGGATGCCCTTGGCTGCTGCCCCCCTCCCCGGGCAGGGCTGCAGGCAGCTGCCCACCCCCAGAGCGCTGCCTGAGCCCCCAAACCCCCCACAGCGGGGCAGGGGGAGCCGGCTGGGCTCTGCTGCGCTCCATGCAGGACAAGGACGGCGGGAGGACCCTCACCCCCCGCCGCAGCACACCCCGGCTGCCGGGGATGGCGTTCCCTGAAGAAGCCGCTCACTTGCCATCTGCTGTGCTCAGACGAGATGGTTTAACAACAAAGCAGGCACCAAACACCTGAAGCAGGAGCAGATCTCCTCCTCCTCAACTCCAGGAGCAGTTGGGAAGCATCTGCCGGGTGGGTGGAGAACGCCTGGGGGTGTTGGGAAGCAGCAGCTTGGCAATGCCGGGTGCGGAGTTACCTGCGAAGAGTCCGGGTGAGGTTTTCCCTCTCCCACCCCTGCAGAGGCTTCGCCCGCGCAGGGGCACCGCTGGTGCGAGCTGGTCTGCAGCCAGGGAGGGGAGGGGACACCCGGGGACGGGGTGGAGGAGGGCAGCAGAGCCCCACAGGAGGATTTTGGCAATTCCCTGGAGGAATCGCCTCAGCTGTGAGAGGTCTCCCCATCAGACCCTGACGCGCTGAGAGCCCTGGGAGCGAGACATCCCCAAACACTTCAGAAACCAGAGGCTTCCCCCCGCCAGGAGGATTCACTCCCATCTGCAGCCTTCCGACCATTAAATCACGGCGTTCCTCGGGAGAGCTCTCCGTGTACCACAGCCCCTCTCCCCCACAGAAGGGGGGTCAGCGAGCCCTTCCCCAAACACAGAGGTGACGCAGAAGCAGCCCATATCCCCCAGATCCTCAGAGCCATGTGTGCTGGGGGTCCTTCCCCCCCCGACCCCGCCACGGCAGCATATGGGGGAGCCAGCTTTCCTTTACACCAAGCCCCAAAAAAAAAAAAAAAAAAAAAAAAAAGCAGAGTCTGTTCAGAGCTCCACGGCACGCAAAGTGTGCGCACCACGACAGAAAAGGCAGTTCTTATCCAGAAACTCGGCACAAATAAAGCATGGGATAAACACCTGGACTCCGTCCCAGCAACACAGTTGTTCCTCTTTCCCTTCCTGCCCCCCCCCCCGCCCCTCCATCCTCCTCAAACTTGGAAGATCACTTTATTAACGTAGTAGGCTGCTACCAGATGGAGCGGAGAGGAATGCCAAGAACAGATCACTGGCTCCTTGTGAAGCTCAGAGCCGCTCACTAACTTTTTCCAAGCAAGGAGTTCGCCCAGAGGTATTGAGCCGCTCGCTCTGCGCGGAAAGGCAAGGATTTTAACAGCGAGAAATCTGCCAGGGAGGTTCTTCAGGTCACGGCCAGGAATTAAAGGTTTTCCAGTTGCGGTTCAGAGCGGCTGCGCCCCGGTAACACGAGGTGCTGGGTCTGGGTGAACCAGGACAGGCACCGGGAGCCGCTTGCCCTGACTCAGGGCAGAGGAACGTCAGCCCCGAGATCCCCATCCCTCGGGGACACCTCGCACGCCACCGCCGCGCCGGGGCAGGTTTCTCCGCAAAGAAAGTCAGCTCCGTGAAGGAAAGCTGAAGTCACGCAAGTACAGCAGATGGAGGGAGCGGGGACCCTGCCGACACACCTACGTAAGCTATTTTTGGCAGCCTCGCTTAGCCTTTGGCCCCTTTTTGAGGGGGGGGGGAAATAAAAAAAATGCAGTTTCGCTGTGCTGCTACATCTCCACATCCCCTCATTCCTTCTGCTCCGTGCTGACGGGGTGGCCTGAGCCAGGACTACAGCAGAGGTGAGCGCAGGGTCTCACTCGGTGGCCCCATCTCCTCCCGCACCCTCAAACAAAGGATGCCCCACGTCAGGCCAGGCTGCCGCTCCTTGGTGGGGGAGGAGGGACTGCTGAGCAAGGAGGCCATTAACTTCCTGCCAGCCAGTCTGCAGCAGTAAGGAAATAAAAAAAAAGTAAAAAAAAAAAAAAAAGAATAAATAATCCAGCGCTGTGGGGTGTGCAGGCAGCAGAGACAGCCCCTCTGATCGGCCGTGCTCCAGCGGCGGGATGCCGGCGCAGGGGATGCTCACGCAGCCAGCGCGGGGACTTCCAAGCAAGGATGCATCCAACAGGGCAACGGCTCGTACACCAGCAGGAATTCAGGCAAAGCCACAGCTCCGAGACAAAGTCCCCTCCCGGGTCTCGTCTCGGTGTCCTCGAGGGAGAGGAGCAGGACAACCTTGTAGCCAGGACGGAGGCAGAGACGGAGCCTCTGGATGCTGCTCCCGCTCCCCACCTCAGCCGCCGCCTCTCTGCATTTCAAGGAGTGATGCCGCTGAAGACGCCGACTCCCCAGAATACACAGCTTTGAACTCTCAGACAGGATTTTCAAGGCACAGATTTGTGCCGCGCTCTGAGGCGGAGGTGCCGGTCACCAGGGCTGTCTGGACGGAGGGGACCAGAGCCCCACTGCCCAGGGACGCAGCCCCGGTCCCCCAGCTGCAGCACAGAGCTGTTACCCCTCCAGCACCGCAAACGAGAAATTAAAGCCTATATATACTGCAGATTTGGGAGCAGCTGGTCCCCTGGAACTCGCATGCCGTCTGGCCTGCCCTTCGCAGCCCCGCTCTCCCCCACCCTTCATTGGCAGAAGCCTCAAAATTCACCTTGATCTTGCCCTTCCTCCACTTCTACCTCTTTCGGTTCAAAGCGCTGGTGTAAAGAGACGAGCCCAGCCGGGAGAGCTGCTTCCAGTGAACAACCAGCCCCCCCCCCCCGGTACCCAGCTGAAGCCGAAAGGGGAACGGTGACGAGGGTGGAGACGGTCACGTCTGCCACCGAGGCATTTCCCGACACCGACGGGCACAGGAGGGGGGGTGGGGGGCAGAGTTAACCAGCCACCTTCGTGAAAGGCTTCACACAGATTTATGGCTGGGGTAATGTCAGATAGGGAGGAAGCCCAGCCCTCTTCCTCCTGCTCTCTTGAAGAAAGAAACTCAGGAATTTGGCAGGAGGCCACGGCTCAAACAGAGGAGACCCTGTGCTAAGGCATGTTCAGAAAAGCAGCCTCTTCCCTGCCAGGATAAACGTTGCTTTTCCACCCCCTTCTCCGGGGACAGGAGATGTTGTCCCCCAGCTCCAACACCAGCAGAAGCTGCTGGGGAAGGGTGGGCTCCTTATGACACCTTGCCTGGACGTTTCTTCCTCCCCAGTATATTCCAGAGGGACCAGCCGAGAAGGAACCAACCCCACGTCCTCTGGCAGCATCTTCCCATCCCCCCCCGGGTCTGGGCATGGCAGCCCCCACCCCGGCAAAAAGGGGCTGGCAGCTGCTGGAGGCAAAGCCCCACGTGCCAGCAGTTTCCAGCCGCTCTCACTTCCCTCCAAGGCACGGCCAGGAAAGGTGGGAAAAACATTTAAGGCTGGTTTCCGCGCACAGTTTGAGCCTCCAGGGCTGCCCTGGGGTGGAGGCGAGGCAGACAGAGCTGTCTCTCCTTCAGGAGGCTGCTAAAGGGTTAAGACATCGAGCCAGCATCAAAGGGAGCTCTCAGCAGAGGGGGTTGAGAAACTGAGATGGGTCGAGGTTGCGCAGACTCCTTGGAATCTCAGGAATTTCCCATTATTATCCCACTTCCCTTCCAGCAGCCCGGAGGGAGAGAGCACAAGAACTGGGACCCCCGGCCCATCCCTACGGCCAGAGGCAGAAGCACCAGGGATGGAGGATGGACGTGCCCCAGCGCTTTGTGCCAGGCAGGGCTGGTACTGGGGGGCCCACGGTGTGAGAAGGAAGCTTTGGTTCCGGACACTGAGAAGAGCTCAAGGGTCTCCTATCTCCTGCAGCTCTCTGCAAAGCAGGGACTCGCCGATCCCAGGCTGGTTGGTTGGACCATGGTCACGGGAGGTTGAGAGACCTGCACAGTCCAAGAACAAGCGTCCCTCCCTCCAATCGAGCGTTCACCCTCCCTCAGAGCACAGGTCTCCCCCTCACACTGCTCCAGGAAGCTCCCAGTTTCACCTCAGAAGCTGGAGCTCTAACAGTGCCCCATGTAACTAGATAACCAAGAGTTCTTTGCTGCTTCTCACACCGTTTCAGGTGAGATCCCAAGACACAACCGTTACCAGCCGAGACTTGACTGCCACAAGCCTCATCCCAGTTCAAGAGAAGCTTTGATTGTGACTTCACCAAGGTCATCGTCACCAACACCTAACATCAGCATTAACCAACCTCCAGAAGAGCTACAGCACTGGGAGGTTTTGCTGGGGCTCCGCGTGGCTGATGGTTTTACCTCTTCTCCTTCCTACTCGTCTTCGACATCAATAGGGTAATACCCATCTTACAGGGATGTCGCCAGGATTAACGTTTTTAAAGTATCCTGTGAATGGACCACGCTATACAAGCGCTAAGTAGTATTACGTTATCTAATTTTCCTTCTAAGAACTGCTAATGTGTAAGAAGCAGCTACAAAAAAAATCTTATTGCAAAGCTGCTTTACAGACACTAAGGAACACAACGCGTCAGGCACGCAGAGCCCGGTGCTTCCCCGCGGGCTGAGCGGGGACCAGCGCCCGTCGTGCCCAGCTTTCTGGGCTCCGCTGTTGCTTAATTAAGGGTCCTTCTTGATAAGAAGGGAAAAAAAAAAAGAAAAAAAAGAGGTCTGTGAATATCCACCGCTCAGAAGTGGACTGAAAGATCCAGGAAAGGGAATTCACGCGGGGTACAGGCAGCGGCTGCCGTCATACCCGCGCTGCTGCGGGGAGAAGGATCTCACGTTGGAGCCGTATTTCCCTTCGGATGCGTTTACCTTCGTGGCGCCCAGGGCAAGCGCAGGTACACGACGGTGGATGCCCTGGGCCACGAGCCCGGGCTGCAGGGACACCCGTGTCCCCGGCCGGTTCACACACCCCATTCCCCCCGCGCAAAAGGGCATTTCTCCCCTCCCCAAACACCTGTGTTCAGCTGGGGGTGGTATAAACTCCTTCTTATTTCCCCTTCTTGAAGGGGATACGGATTAAGACCGGCTCCATGTAAATGCCTGCCTGCATTTGAATTGTATTCACTTTTTGTCTGCCCAAGCTGGGACTGGAGAGCAGCCGTCAGCTGGAATTTAAGCCTGGAAAACGCTGTTTTATTACCAGCGTTAACTGGCCGGTGTGACCCCTTCAGCCAGGGCTCCACGTGTTCTCCCAGAAACTGCTGCAGAGCAGCGGGGGAAGGACAGTTTCGGCAGAGCTCGGGGTTCCCCACAGCTCTCATTTCGGGGTGAGGACGGGTGTTAAGAGGCAGGAGGGTCCAGCGAATCCCACAGCACCTCCCAAACCCAACACGAGAGCAGGCAGCAGAGACTTACGCGTTGCAATACGGCTTCTTCTCGTAGCCCTTGTAGTTTTTCATGTTCAGGGTCATCTTGCAGGTCTCGCAGTGGAAACATGCTTTATGCCAGAACTGCAATCAGAGACAAGAGAGCTGTTAACACCCGTGACTTGCAAAAAACAGGGCCACGTCCCACCGGAATCTCCTCCAGCCCAGAGATGTCCGTGATGACACCCACGACCCCTGCAAAACCCAGGGGACGGACAATATTCCTACCAGTTTAGGACACAAGTCAATGCCCCCTCACCCTTCCAACGCATCTTATCTCAACAGAGACGCAATGTTTGTGACTTGCATTACAGTAGCATCTCGCTGCCTTATCTCCAGGCCAGGAATTCATCTGGCTCGGCCAAATACGGGACAGGAGAAGCCTCCTGCTACAAAAGAGGCACAACGTGAACCCCCGTGAGCAGGGAGACCTCAGCAGAGGTAACAGCAGCGGTTTGCAGGCTTCAAAGTTGCTGCTTTGGGGTTTTTTTGCTGATGTTAGCCAAGAGATAGCCAGAAGAGCAGGTCAGGTGAGGCTGCACACAAACGCCGAGCGAAGACAGAGAAGGTGGTGGTTCTCGTGAGAAGCAGACAGTCCGACAGCGAGGGCTCAGAGCTCCTCACCGCAGAGGCCACCCTTCTGCCTGTGCCGGCGAGTCCCCAGCCCCACAAACCCTCCGGCCCCAGAGCGGGCAGGACCACCCCAAGCACAGCTCGGCCCCGCTCTCCCCACCGCGGGGCTGTCACCACCCGCGTCTGCTCCGGCCAGGGCTGCAGCCCAACACGGGGCAGGGCAGACGGCAACTAGAAGAGGAGCCGCCAGCCTGACCTTTCGGTGAAGGCAATTTTTGCATCTTCTGCCCCACCGCTCTTGCGCCAGCGGCTTCAGGTTGGCCCCGCGCCCAGCCTGCCTGTCATCCGACCGGAGCTGTACGGCAGCTTTTAACCAGCCAGGCACGCTCAGACTCAAGGCTGAAGATACAGACCCCAAAATTCAGACTGTGACCCCACATTATGGGTTGCAAGGCTTAATGAGTAGTGTTTTAAGGTTATACGGCTACTCCCGAAGGAGCGATTTCCACTTGGCATTTAAATGACCCAAGTGGCTTTCCAGGCTGGATGGAGACAGCTCAGAGCTGCTGCCGAGCAGTCCTGCAGTTCGACCCCACGCAGACCAAGGCTGATGCCCCACCAGCCACCAAGTGACCAGACTTGGTGCTTCCTCCGGCAGCCACAGCCGGTGGGACGTGGGACCAGACCAGGCACCGCAGAGCCGAGAGCACACGGGCAGGAGCAGGGACGCGGGGAAAGCACAGCCCAAAGCATCGTCTTCGCTCGCTGGAGGCAGGGCAGCGCTGCCCCCCACAAACCACCCAGCAAAACCGGGGGGGAAGCTGCCGAAAGCCGCATTAGCAGCTCATGACGCCAAGTAGATGGCGGTCTGCAGGCCCGCAGTGTGACACCCGGGACTCGGCGCCAGGCACACGTTTAACAGGCAATGAGCAAACCCAGGGCGAGCAGCTGGTGGCCGTTGCTACGATTCCCACCCTTAAGCTTTAAAAAAAAAAAAAAAGATAAGTCATTTCCACCACTGCAACTGCTGGCTGGGTCTGTGTCGCTGGGAGGAGATGGCAAGAGCCAACCCCGAGCCCTCGTGCCACCTACCCCCAGGCACCACACCCCGGAGCACAAACACCGCCGCGGCTCTGCGAGGCTGTGACTCAGCCCGGGAGGACACTTTGCCTCATTTCAGTTGCTCAGAGCAACATATTTGTTCTTTTCCTCCAGTCACACGAGTTCCTCCAGAGCTTGTCCCCAACAGCGCGAGGGGGCTTCTTACTGCACCGGGGGCTGCTCCGTACCCGCGCCCTCGCTCACATCCAGCCTGCACAGGGTTATTTTCTCCCCTCCCGGCTTCCAGACTCTTTAAGGACAGACAGAGCAACAGCCCAGCCCTGACTTCTTCAGGCATCCTGAGAGTTACAGCCTTTCGGTTGAGTCGCTGCCACGTTAGAGGTAATTAACGGACCCCCTCCAAGCTCGTCAGCCATTCACAGCGCTGCAAGAGCTGCGCGTAAATACCAGCCATGCCACTATAAATACGTAGCGATGAACCGACGGCCAACATGACTTCACAGCCTCTTCCTCCCAGGAGCCGAGGGGGACCTGGCGAGGCCGGCCATGCCCTGCCCGCGGCGGCCTCCACAAGCGCAGCAGAAGGGATGCGCTCAGGTGGCCTTTACCCCCCGCCAGAGAGCAATTAATGACTATTTTTGCCGCTGTTTGCATTAGGCACTGCTCAGCCCTTATTAGCCACTGCCCTGTGGCGCTTACAAAGCCCTCTGCCCTGAGCGGGCAGCTCAGCTACCTGGAGAGCACCACCCCTATCTCCAAGCCTCACTGCCCCATAACTTTGTCTCCCCACTGACAGCGTCAGCGCCAGACCCACGCGTCTAAACTGTCACTAAAAGGAGGGCTGCGACACAGCACAGGCACAGGGGAACGGCAATTATGTAGGCTTCCAGTAAGGCTGCCGCTCACCCTCCAGCACGGCTGCAGAGAAGGAGGACACGTTTCAAATAGGTTTTTCAGAGAAGCATTAACTCCTGTGCTCTTAAATTCCCAGTTCAAAGTACTCCGAACATCTGGAGGTAAAACAGCAGGGTGCTGCTCGGAGCAGGGATGGAGCAGGGATGGAGCAGGGATGGAGCAGGGATGGAGCAGGGATGGAGCAGGGATGGAGCAGGGATGGAGCAGGGATGGAGCAGCCCTTCAAGCAACTTTGCCACTCGCAGCATCCCAGGTCTGGGGACAGAGCTCGCAGCACAACCCCGTTTATCCACCTAAAGCTGGTGCTCCAGCCACACAACATCCCTCTGCCAAGCAAAGCCGCTGCTCCACACCTGGGAGCAAGCGCCGCTTGAGACTGGAGAGTTTGAGGACAACATGAGGGGAGACTCCTGGGGCTGAAGGCGAATCCTGGATCAGGTTTGATGCTCTGTAACAGCTACTTCTAACTTCTACTCGTTTTCAAAAAAAACCAGTCGTCTGACATCAGCTTTACGTGGGTTCAGCAGTTGCAGCTGCAACCGCCAAACCTCGCTCCAGGGGCGGGCGGCGCAGGAGATGTCACTTCCCCGGCGGAAGCCAACCCCGTCACCCAGCACCTTACCGGGGAGCCGGGAGGGCTGGGGGGAGGCAACAACGCCCATTTCCCCCAGCCCCAGCCGGGCATTCGCCCGTTGCAAGGTGACCAAGTGAGAAGCCATGAGGCAGAAGGGGCAGGCGGCGTCTCGCCCAGGCCGGCGGCAGTCTCGCTTCTCCAGCCGCCGCGCTGCCTTCGCGAAGCCGGACGAAGCAGCGAGTTCTCCCCCCACATTTGCTGTAAATCTCAGAAGGGAAACGGACTTTTCCCGATTTCACTACCAGGAGAAAACCAAGCACGCCTGCCGGCCAACACACCAGCGCGGGCACCGGGAGCTGAAAGGTGGCGACGCGCAGACTTCTCCTCCCAGAAGCCCTTCGTTATTACTGCCCGGGGTTCAACTTGGGCGCTTGTGCAAACACACCAGAGCTGCCCTTTCGACTTTGCTCGGGAGGGAGAACAAGGAGGCGGGGGGGGGAACGACACCCCCTGTAATAACACCCCGCGCTTTTACGGGAAGCGAGGAGCCGCCACCTCCACAGCCAGAACGCCCGGAAAAATGAACACGGGGGAGCGGGCTGGGGGGAGCTGCTTGGTTCGGGGCTGACCACGGAGCGAGATAAAGCCAGGAAGGACCCCTGGAAGTAGGAGATGTCGACCGCGGCCTCCTGCCTGCTCCCCACCAGCCAGCACTGACGCTCTCGGGATGCTGCCAGCTCAGAGGCAGCACCAAGCCCGGGCACGGGTGGCACAGGGGGAAGCCATGGCTCATTCCACTCCCCCCCCGCCCCCAACCTGGGCTTCCCCTCCAATTATCCACAATTTCGACCCCCCCCCCCCCCGCAGCTACTCAGGCTCCAGGAGACAGAGCCACATCACCGCCCCGAACTGTCCCTGGGACACAGGGCTACTTCCCAGCTCCCAGCCCAAGGAAGAAACATCATCTGTTAAAAATGCGAGCAACAGGGTCTGCTGCGGCTCAGGAATGCCGCTGCCCAGAGCTGCGCATTCTTCCAGTTACTTTTTTTAGTCCCTAAACTGGTCGCCCCAGAAGGCTGGACGAGGAAGGGGGGGGGGGGCTCAGCTCTCCCGGAGGGATGGGTTCAGAGGGAAATCCCACGGGAGACCCCACCATCGCCTTCCTCCCCCCCAGCGCCGGCGGAGACGGACTTCACGGAAGCTTTATTATTTTTTTTTTTTTTGACGGGGAAAAATACTCCAAAAAAAAAAAAAAAGACTGAAAGCAGGGCGTTAGGGCGGGCGGCACAGAGCAGAAAGTCGGAATTCTGGAACGGAGAAGTATCAATTGGGATGGAAGATGAAGAAAAAAGCAAAAAAAAAAAAAAAAGAGAGGCAAATAAAAAGAAAAGCTGGGCTAATGCAAACCAGATGAAGCTCCGGCTCCAGGGGAAGCGTTAACTGTTGCTTCCCGTCGGCCTCCGCCGGCTGCTTTTTAATTATATATAAGGAAAAACCCCGGATCGCTGAGGTGAAGGGCTCCCGCCCGCCGGGAAGGTGCCACCGCTCCGGTCCCCCGTGGCTAGAAAGAGCGTGGGGTGGGCGACCCCGCGGGTCGGGAGGACCCTGCGATGGAGGGGGGGGGCGGCATGGAAATACCCTACGGACTGGGTGGGGTGGGGGGGAAGAGCCATCGCACCCAGGGGCAGCCCCACGGGAGAGCTCAGAGGTCCGCAGCCAGCTAGGGGGCCACCAGGGACCCCCACAGGCGACCTCCCCACCCCACAGGTGACCACCCCCGCCCCCTATAGGACCCCCCCCTAGACTCACCTTATCCAAGCAGTTCACCTTCTCGGTGGGGTAGACGATCTTCCCGCAGCGAGCGCAGTTGGGATTCATGGCTTCTCACAGGGGGGATGGTGGCGGGGGGGATGGTGGCGGGGGGGATGGTGGCGGGGGGGATGGTGGCGGGGGGGAGGAGGAGGAGGGCTAACCGGCTCCCACCCGTGGCCACCACCGCTCGCTTCTGGGCCACCGCCCGCGCCGCCGCGACCCTAAATAGGAAGGAAACGGGGTGGGGGTGGGAAAAGGGGAGGGGCCCCGGGGGCGCGCGCGCGGGGGCGGGGCGCGCGCACCCACGCGCGCGTGCACGCACACGTACTACCCCCCCCCTTCCCCCTCCCGGGTTCTTCGCGCTCGTGGACGCGTTGCACGCGCGCGCGGTCCCCGTTTCACGCGCGTGGAAGCGCGGGGGGGTGGTGGTGGGGGTGGGTGGGGTGGGAGTGCTACTAAGTGATCGCGGAAGAGGGCTGGTGGCCGGTGGGGGTATAGCTCAGTGGTAGAGCATTTGACTGCAGATCAAGAGGTCCCCGGTTCAAATCCGGGTGCCCCCTGAGTTACAGCTCGTTTATTTTTCCTTTTTAAACAAATCTACTTTAAAATTTTAAGTGACGCCGTAACAACGTCACGCTGCCGAGGTGTGGGGGGGAGGTTGAACAGCGCCGTGTTTGGGTCGAGCCCTAAAGAAATAAGCGCTTCTATTATTTTTTTTTTTTTTTTTTTAAAAAGAAACAGCACCCAAAGGTTGGGTGGAGGGACCCCCGTCTAGGGGGGAGAGGGAGCAGCCCCATCCCTAGGGCTGTGCTTGGTGTGCGGTTTGCCAAATCTAATTCTCAATTAAAATTCGTTTAAATTAATTAATTAATTAAATTCCCAATTAAAACTGTGCTTTTATCATAGAATCATGGAATACCAGGTGGGAAGGAGACCTCGAGGATCATAATTGTAAATCTTTGTTGTTTTTGTTTTTTTTTTTCTAGTTTCTACCTTATAATTTTAACTGATGCCATGACAACGCCACACCAGTGAGGAGGGAGGTTCTGGTGCCACGTTGGGTCAAACCACAAGAAATAATGATTTTTTTTTTTTTTAATGGGAAATTGTTTGCAAGGATAGGCCAGAGACCCACGTCGGGTGGAGAGAGGGAGCACCCTCATGTCTGCGTTTTCGGCTTACCAAATCCAATTCCCAATTAAAATTCATTTAAGTTAATTAATTAATTACATTACCAATTCATATTAAATTTTTATCTTAGAATACCAGGTTGGAAGAGGACCTCAGAGATCATCTCGTCCGACCTTTCTTAGCAAAAGCATGGTCTGGACAAGACAGTGAATCTTAAAGGCGTCCAATTTTGGGGAATCCACCACTTCCCTGGGGAGATTATCCCAACGGCTGATTGTTCCCGGTGTGAAAAATTTTCCCCTTGTGTCCAATTGGAATCTCCCAGGAACGTACCCATTACCCCTCATCTTTTCCGTGTGACTCCTTGTACAAAGGGAGTCTCCATCTTCTTTGCAGTCACCCTTTTAGCGTAATTTTATTGAAATGCGCTGACATGACCATCAGCAGAAGCACCTTGGCCTCGTCAGGGCCGGCCCCGGCCCCGTGGGGCACTGCAGACCCTGGGTCTGTGCGGGTTCCTCCTGCGAGCGCACGGGGCCCTTCCGCACCGATGCGCAGCGAGCCAGGTGGGCAGCGTCAGCTCGGTTAATTCAGGTTATCACGAAAGCCTCAGGAAGAACGTTAATTCAATTTCTATCAGGAGATAATGACACCTTAATTCCCCTAGCGTTCTCCCTTCCCTGTTACAAAAGAACAAGCCTCGGCAATCGCTGTTTGCAGGCAGGCTTTAATAGAGCACACCCACATCAAACGAGGCTGCACTGGGCTCTCTTCCCTCTTATTCATTTCAGGGTACAGCTTCAAATTGGTTTCCTTCGTTTAAAAAGCAGCTTATTTGATCCTCTCACAAAGGCGCCCACTCTTCCCCTTCTGCTCACCTCACCCAGCGCTTCCCAGCCCCCCGAACCAGCCTCCCACCCTTTCCTGGCCCATCGCAGCTTAAAATAAGAGGAGCTTTTCTGCTTCTCCAGCTCTTTGGGGTGTCGTGGGTGGTTTTTCCTCTCCCGGCTCAGGAGACGCTGCTGGGTGAGGGAGGCTCTTCATCACCCAGACGTTCGGGGAGGGGATGCTCTCCTCAGCCTCACCCCAGCTGCTGCTGCGTCCCTGGGGCGGCTGAGGGCATCTCTCCGCCATGGCACGGCTCCAGCTGCAGTTTTTCTTTCTCTCTTTTATTTTTTCCTTTAATTTCCTTGCCTTTTCCCCTCCCTTTCTTCTTTTTTCTTTTTTTCTTTTATTTTTCTTTTTTCCCTTCCCTTCCTTCCCCTTCCCTGGAAACGAGCTGTTCTAAGTGACTCCAGCAGTGCCATCAGCGGGGGTATAGCTCAGTGGCAGAGCATTTGACTGCAGATCAAGAGGTCCCCGGTTCAAATCCGGGTGCCCCCTGTTTTTAATCCCGTGTCCCTTTTTTCACCTTTATCCTTCCTTCTCTTCCTTGAAAGCGAAAATCTAAAAAGGACCTTTTTGTTTTCCCCCCAAAAAGCATTCCCCGTCCTGCGCATGCGTCACCTCCCAGTGGTGCCGGTACCGGGCTGGGGGGTGATGTTACCTCGCGGCGCCCATAGGG
The DNA here is from genome assembly GCF_963924245.1 of Chroicocephalus ridibundus. Taxonomy (NCBI): domain Eukaryota; kingdom Metazoa; phylum Chordata; class Aves; order Charadriiformes; family Laridae; genus Chroicocephalus; species Chroicocephalus ridibundus. The sequence continues at coordinate 2,657,310 of NC_086300.1, read as the reverse complement.
GGCGCTGCGGGCCCGCCTCACCACGTGACGTCCGGCGGTGGGCGGAGCAGCGCGGCGGGCGGGGCGTGATTGGGCGGAGCGCCTCGGGTGGGCGGGGCGGAGCGCGATGGGCGGGACTACCCCATATCCCGGCGTCCCCCGCGCGCGTCCCTCTCTTCCGGCGCCAAGATGTCGAAGCGAGGTGAGGCGGGCGCTGAGCCGGGGTGGGGGGTTGCAGAATCCGTCTCCATCCGGCGTTCTGGGGCGCCCCGGGGCGGGGAACCCTCGGATGGCAGCTCGGGCGGGGTCTGGCGTAGCGCGGGCCCAGGGAATGGTGTACCACCCCGGTCGGGAGCGGAGGCCGCAACCAGTGTCGCTGATCCCCCTCCCCGGGCGGTGCAGGCCCGGGCTGACTCCGCGCTGCCGCAGCCCTTCTGTGCTCCAGCGCCGGGGACTTAATCTTCTTGTCGACCCGCAGGACGCGGCGGTTCTTCCGGTGCGAAGTTCCGCATCTCCCTCGGTCTCCCGGTGGGCGCCGTGATCAACTGCGCCGACAACACAGGTGAGCGTGGCCGCCGCCGGGGCCTGAGCCGGGGCTGCCCTGCGGGAGGGAGCGGCCCCGTGCGAGGCAGAGGGCGGCCGGCTGCTAAACCAGCTCGTAAAAACCGGTTTTCCGTCTGAAAGGCTGCCGTTGGGTCTGTGCTGGTGGCTCGGGGAGGTGTTGCGGGAGGGGACAGCGATAGCATCGCTCCTGGGCGCAGTGTGGCCCGCACTGCTCGCCTCGGTCGGGGATTTGCCGAGGGAAGTGTCTTCCCTGACAGCTTGGTTAATGCCGGCGCTTCCCTGTAGGTGCCAAGAACCTCTACATCATCTCCGTGAAGGGCATCAAGGGGCGCCTGAACAGGTTGCCGGCGGCTGGCGTGGGTGACATGGTGATGGCTACCGTGAAGAAGGGCAAGCCGGAGCTGAGGAAGAAGGGTGAGTGTGGAGAGCAGTGGCGAGCCCTGAGGGGCAGCTGCTGCCGATGGCCGCTCATCACAGGGGAGGACGATTCCTCCCTCAAACGGACGCGGAAGGTGGGCACCAAACCTCTGGAGCGTCATCTCCACCCTCCTAAAAAGCACTTGTTGGGCCTGTGTGCCGTGGCTCAGTGAGTTGTCGTGGAAGGGCAGAGCAAAGGCAGTGCTTTTGGGTGAAGTGGCAGCCCGTGCTGGTCACTTCAATCAGTGCTGTGACATTCTGCCCGGGAAAAGAACGCTTGCCGCTGCGCTGGAGGGGAAGGGAGGGGTTCTCGCCGAATATTTTCTGTCAATTGATAGTATATTTACAAATAAAGGTGAGAAAGTGGAAAAACACTGAATTGTCCAAATGTAGATGGAGCTGTAAGTGTCACACAGCCAGTTTTAAGTGCACGGTTGATTATAAACTGGCTTCTCTTAGCGAAGCACTGCAAATATGAGATGCAGAAAAAACCCCGAACCCCGGTGTTGAGTTAGATGCTGCAGCAGAGCAGCCCCTTTGGCGTGTCTGTTGCTGGACGGGGCGCTCAGAAGGACGTTGGTGATACCGAGCTGCTCGTTTCTCTTTGCAGTCCACCCCGCAGTGGTCATTCGACAGCGGAAATCGTACAGGAGAAAAGATGGGGTGTTCCTCTATTTTGAAGACAACGCAGGAGTGATAGTAAATAATAAAGGTGAAATGAAAGGTACGGAGAGGAATCCCGCGCTGGGCGAAAGGGGAGGGCGCAGAGGGGTGGAGGGTGGGTACTGCCAGTGGGAGGGCTGCGCTCTCCTGGTCGAACGGACCCAGATTCTCCTTGGATTCAGGAGAGCGTGGTCGGGCTGAGCTAATGTTTGTGTAAAACGCTGCCCTGACCCCTCTCTGCACCTACTCGGGCCTCTAACGCGCTGTTGTCTCTTTCTCTCTTCCAGGCTCTGCCATCACAGGCCCTGTGGCTAAGGAGTGCGCGGATCTGTGGCCCAGGATAGCTTCCAATGCAGGAAGCATTGCATAAACGCGTTCGTCTTCGTAGAGATAAAATAAAACTCCTTGTACCAAAAAAGAAGTGTCTTTCTTGCCAAAGCGCCGCCCTCTGCCGAGCAGGACAGTGTTAGAATGAGGGAGCTGGTTCTGGGAAGTCTTTTTATGGAACTCCTTGTGTGGATTTATACTTCGGCAGGAAAATGGGATTTTGGAGTTCTAATATCCAGTGGCAAGTCTCTTTTTCAGGCAGGTTCCTGTAACACTGGAAAATATTTGGAAGGGGGTTGGACTGAAATTACTTGAATTTTGGCAGTATTGATTGAATTGCTCCAGTTTATGTGCGCGTGGATAGAAACTGGGAGGTGTCTGTGAAAGCCCTTCTAAGAGAAGCCTTCGTACAGGGGCTCCCAAAAGTGCAGGTCTGGAATTTTCTTCCAGAATGGACAGTTGAACTGCTTAGAGAGACTGGTGTGATTGTGTGTGTGTGCGGGGTGGGGGGAATACTGCTTGGGGCTGGCGTGTACCACGAGCCGCAGAGTTCACTGTGGACAGCGGGCTCTGAAGAATGTTCCATGGACCTTGGCTGAAGACGTGCAAGGCCACATCGAGCCACCGCTGCTGGCTGCGGTCGTGGCTGAAGCACATGCCACTAAACCCTCCAGCAGTGGTGAGACAGGCGCTGAGGTCGTTAATTGCTAATTGCAAGTACAAGGGGTGATGCGAACTGTCAAAAGTCGGCTGAAAGGCTTCAAGACTGGAGCTGAAGGTAGGTCTCTGCCATGTGGAGCTGCTTATTCCTGCAGTCTTCCCTCTGGCAGGGATGTAGTCGGATCTGAACGGCTTTTTTCCTGGCCCTCCCAAGCAAGCATCACCGGAGGGGTACAGTGACAATAGGGGTGACTTTGTCCTGCATATTGTGGCCCTGGAGCCCTGTAGCACCCAGACAAACCCAGCACACGCGCTGCTGTGGGCCACGGGGCAGGTAACGGGGTGCTGCACCCCCCACCTCAGGCAGCCCCGATGCGGCTGGACTTGCCTCCATCTGCCTGGGCGCTTACTTGTTCCCGCAACACGTGTCAGTTTGCCCTTCCGTCGAGATTCCTGATACTTTTGTGCTGCTCCTGATGATTTCAGTGCAGACAGGTTACAGTGGAGGAAGGAGGGTGGTGAGGGGAGCAAAGCCCGAGAGATTTTGTAGCAAACATAGGTAACGATGGACAAGAGCACCAGGAGGTTTGGAGAGGTTTGTAAAGTGGTGGTGTTTTTAAACAACTGTTTGGCCTAAGCAACGTAAATCCGCGAAATATGGTGTGCTAAAAATTGTTTCTGTTGGATAACTGGGAGCTGTGCACTGGCAGCAGGTGGGGAGGCAAAACCTGTAAAAGGACTTGCAAGGACTGAGGGCCGCTCTCTTCTCTACAGGCCGTTCCTCAGAGCAGGCAAGCAGACGTGGCTTCTTCCCAGCAGCCCTGGAAGCCCCGGAAGGGTACAAGAGGCGCCCTGGCTGTCACTGGAGCACGCCGACCCTGCAGCTGAAGTGGACGTCTCTGAGAGCGGTGGCCGCCTCTCCAGCGCGCTGGTGATGAAGGAGCTGATCCTCAGCCCTGGGGAGAGACGCAGAGACCTGCTTATGAGTAAGGAGCCACCACGAAAATAAAGGTGTTCCCCCTTGATCTATTTTAACAGCTTGTGCTGGGTTTCTGGTGCATGAAGACTTCCTGAGGCAGGGCACGGCACGACAGCTGGCAGAAACGCTCCGGGTGTTTCTCTGTCGGCATCCCCTGCCTATGGCTGCCAGTCAGGGAGGACAGAGCGGCTGTGGTCAGGGTGGGAGGTGTTAGGCAGGTCATTCCCCTGGGAGGCTGGTGTGCTGTCTAAGGGCAGGGCACACGCCGAGACCAAACGGAGGCGCAGCTGAGGGCCTTCATCGGTGTTTTGGAGTCAGCGTTTGTCAGTGTTCCTGGCTGTCCAGGGTGGGATGTTTCTGAGAAAGCGAAGGGGGAAGTGGTGAGCTTGGATGCAGGAGTGTGTGTGCAAGTGTGGTGAGAGAGGTGTGGTGGTGTTTAGGGTGAAGGGAGGGTGATGAGAGGTGTGTTACGTGAGAGGCAGTGCTGCGGGTGCAGTGAGCGCAGGCAGTGGAATGCAGCGGAGCCAGCCAGTCGGTGGCCAGGAGGAGCCGGGCCGGGCTGCAGTGCCCAGGTGGGGGTATAGCTCAGGGGTAGAGCATTTGACTGCAGATCAAGAGGTCCCCGGTTCAAATCCGGGTGCCCCCTCCCCTTTTCCTTCTTTTTCTCCACAAACAGTTGCGTTGCAGCTCTTTATTTCCATGCTTTTCCCATAAACTGTGTACGGGCGCCGTTCTCCGTTTGATCAGGTGCTGGGGAGAGGTGGAGAAGGCGATTGCCACAAAAGAAGAGGAGCATCGGTGGGGTGTCTGTGAGGAGAGAGATGAGTATTTCCTGAGAAGCTGCTCTTTTGTCCCGGGATTAATTTCTGGATCTTTGTTGGGATTGTTGGGAGTGAAGATTGAGATTGGTGCTGGGCAGGTGCTGAGCAGGTGGGGGTATAGCTCAGTGGTAGAGCATTTGACTGCAGATCAAGAGGTCCCTGGTTCAACTCCAGGTGCCCCCTCTTTTCCTCTTCTTTCAACCTTCCTTTTGCCAAAATTTCCCACAAAAAGAAGATGGAGAGCTGCTCTTGGGTCTTGTGAGCCTGGGCCGTGCAGTCAAGGTTGGTTTCTGAGCTTCAGTGTTGAAGGTGCCAATGCCCTCATCACAAGGGAACCGCAGGGGTTGTGCGCTCTCTGAGAAAGCACTTGCTGTTTACTTCTCTCTGGTCTTGATTCTGTGCAGTAATTCTCTGTACGGCCTCTGGCAGGTGCATGAGGAGACTCAGGGGGCTGTTGAATGCAAGAATCTGACCAGTGGACATAGACGCTCATTTCTTGCTATAAACGTTTTTAAACTGTCCTAGTGAAGGCCCAGTGCCGAGGGGGTATAGCTCAGTGGTAGAGCATTTGACTGCAGATCAAGAGGTCCCCAGTTCAACTCTGGGTGCCCCCTTACAATCTACTTTTTCTTGGGATTTTGGGGGGTTTCTTCACTGGAAGGTTAGCTCATAAGGTGAGCTCAGCTTTGTCTCCAACTAAATCTTTTTCACGTTACACTCTAGAGCTGGAAAGCGCAGGGGAAATGTCAAAGTCTGAGGCGGTTTCTGTGTCAAGTGACAGTCTGCTTCAGAAGAGCAGGTTGCAAGTGGGAGAGGAAAGAGAGATGGAAGGAGAGGAACTGGGCCAAGGTCACCTGGTAAAGGCAGAAGGGCGGCAGCCTGTCCCCTGTGTCGGAGTGCAGGGACTCAACGTTGGGGCCACTGTTGCATTTGAGTTTTGTACTTTCTGCAGCAAGATTTGCTTCCTGTGGAACAGAGGTGAGCGATTGGGGTAGAACATAATTTAAAATAGCTTTTTGTAGGTGATTTGAGGGTTGTGCAGGTAGGGGGTATAGCTCAGTGGTAGAGCATTTGACTGCAGATCAAGAGGTCCCTGGTTCAACTCCAGGTGCCCCCTCTTTTCTTCTCCTTCAACCTTCCTTTTGCCAAAATTTCTCTAAGAAAGAAGGTGGAGAGCACTTCTTGGGCCTCGTGAGCTTGTGTTGTGCCCTGAAGGTTGGTTTCTGAGCTTCAGCATTGAAGGTACTGAGCCCCTGACTATTAGGAAACTGCAGGGGTTGTGCAGTGTGTGAGTAACTGCTCGCTGTCTGCACGTACTTGTCTCTGGTCTTGATTCTCTGCAGTAATTCTCTGTACCTTCCTTGGCAGGCACATGAAGATGTGCACAGGACTGTCAACTTAAAGATGAGGGGATATAAAACCTTGTCTCTCTAGGTGAATGTTTTTAAAATCGCCTTGTGAGAGGTAAAAACCAAGGGGGTATAGCTCAGTGGTAGAGCATTTGACTGCAGATCAAGAGGTCCCTGGTTCAACTCCAGGTGCCCCCTCTTTAGCTGCTTTTTAGCCCTTTCTTCTTCCACAGTCTCCTCACAGACAGACTCTGGAGGCGCTTTCTTAACCCCCTGAGGGTTTAGAAGTCACCTGGTGGTCTTTGGCCAGGGATGAAATCAGACTTTGACATTTCTCCCTCTGCTCCTGAATACTGCACGTACACACAAAGAAGCTGGCCCTGCTGGTCTAGTTTTTCCTGTGTAGGTAATTGCTGTTAATTAAACAGTAAACAATGTGTATACTGCCTTTCTAGACAAGGGCATCTCTGCTGAAGTGTTTTCCCGAAGGGACCTGGGGCTGTGATGTATAAATCAGTGCGTGGTTGGGTTGCTGAATGAGAGCGCTGGTCTTGAGTACCTGTGTCAGCCCCCCACCCCCGGGGCTCGAACCGGAGACCCCCTGCCCCGCAGCCGGACGCGCTACCCCTGAGCTGCGCCCCGGCACGGGGCCGGGCGGGGGGGGCGGGGCTTGGCGGGAGGAGGTGGCGCAGGGGCAGCGCGCGGGGCCGGGAACCGGGAGGTCACCGGTTCTAACCCGCCCCGGGCGCCGCCACAGGCACCCACACCCCGCGGGGGGGCCCTTTCTACGTGCCGTCCCGCGGCAGCGCTTGGGCAGCGAACGCGGCCAGCCGGGACGGGCGCTCTGGAATTATAACACCCTGTTACTGCGGTAATAACACCCTGACAGACTCGCCCCGTCAATCACCTCCTGTAACCGCCATGTGGAACTGCCCGGGAGGATTCGCTCGGGGTCGCCCCACGCCGAGCTGCGCCCCCGGGGATCGGCCACTGGCGTGCGAAAGGAGAGAAACCAACCTGCGGGCGCGGGCACCGCCCCACCGGGCCGCTCCGCAGGGTACCGGCGGGGCGGGGGGAGCCCCCTGCGCTCTACGCCGTTCAACCGGCTCCTTTTCCCGGAGGGTCACGCTAGTGCTGTAAATCTTTGCTTTTTTTTCCTCACCGAACGGCTCCGGGAGTGGCGGCGGGGCCGGCTGTGCCTAAGTGCGCCGCCCTCGCCCGGCATCTCGCCGGCTCCCCTCAGCGCCGCGGCGGAAGTGACGCCTGTGAACCGCGCCGGGCGGAAGAGGCGGCGGTGACGCGGCGCGTGTTGATGACGCCCGCGCAGGCCCGGCCGCCGCAGGGGAAGCGCTGTCCCGGCCGCCGCCATGGGGGGAGGCGACCTGGTGAGGAGGGGCCGGGGCCGGAGGGGCCGAGAGTCGCCCGCGGGGCTCCGGGCACACTCCCGGGAGTCGCGGGTTGTCCGTGGCCTTCCTCCGTGTCCGCCGGTGGCCGTCGGTGTGAGCGGGTGGCGGTGTGTCGGGAGCGATCGTGTCCCGTTCAGCGAGGCCTGGCCGCCGTGGTGGGCGGGCCGCGGGCGAGCGCGGCTGTGAGCGAGCCCTTCCCCATGGCCACCGGCGGGAGAAGGCGGCCCGTTGTTAATGGTCCCAGTTCGGCGGCCCCGTCCTGCAGAGCCTGAGCAGGAGCTGGCGTCCCCGGCCCGGCGCGGAGGAGGCGCGGAAACCCGAGGAGAAGCGTGAGGCCGAGCGGCGGAAGGTGGAGGAAGCATGGCGGGATCTCAGGGCCCGGACAACGGCCGGTGAGGCGCTGCGGGGGCTCCCGGTGCCCCGGGGGGTGTGCGGGGCTGTCCGCACAACACCGCTGCTTTGGTTTGTGCGCAGGGCAGCTTTCTTTAAATGTACTCCTGGCTTTGTAACTGTCGTGGCTCTGCTAATAACGGACTGTGAACGGTCATTAGTGAGTCGGCCACGCGATGCCACGTTTGTAGAAGAGGCGTATAATTAAATTCTTCCTGTTTCATTAAGTTAAATGTCATCTGCATTTCTCTGTAGGTGTCACATACAACTTCACCTTAAAAAACAAGTTCCCTTGCCAGGGGTTATGAGTTTAACGTCTCTGATGCAAAAAATGTTTCCATTGATATGGAAATGTGCCTTTGATGTGTCTCAGCTTTCCAGGCTGGTGCCTTGAACTCCACAAGGCTTTAGAGGCCTGGGCTAGAAACAAAAATGCTTTTCTTTGTAGTAGGAAAAGAGAAGTTGGAGTGGATGTACCAGGGATTGCAAAGTGTAGTTGTCCTGCAAGATTTAACGATTCTTGTCTCCACGTCGTCATTAATTGCTTTTTCTGCTGATGCAGATGCACGTAGGGAAGCAGGATCTGCACCGCCGGGCATTCCAGTAATAAAGAACCAGTTTTCAGGCTTATTTCTCTGTACGGCCCTGTTCCAAATTCCTTTAGGACATTGCAACAGTTTGCAATGGGTTGCAGATACCTGCCTCTCAAAAATATGCCCTCTTCCTCCAGCTCCTGCATGATTTCTCCAGGCCCCATTACTGCTACCTGTTTTAGTCCTTGATTTTTATTGTTACTCTCTTTCTCGCAGCGCTGTCATCGCACCGGCGACAAGGGCAGAATGGTGGATTCATTCCAGAGCTGTGAGGGAGAACAGAGGGTCCTGACCGGGAGTTTGGGAGCTGCAGGTACATGTACTTGTCACAGCTCGTCACGTGGAATTCTCTGGAGTCAAATGCTTTGTTTGAGAAACAGTCACATAAAAATGAACCTGGAAGCTTTTAAACAGCTGTTTGGCCTAAGCAACGTGAATCCGCGAAATATTGTGGCCTAAAATAGCGTTTCAGACAATCCCACTGGATAACTGGGAGCTGTGCACTGGCAGCAGGTGGGGAGGCAAAACCTGTAAAAGGACTTGCAAGGACTGAGGGCCGCTCTCTTCTCTACAGGCCGTTCCTCAGAGCAGGCAAGCAGACGTGGCTTCTTCCCAGCAGCCCTGGAAGCCCCGGAAGGGTACAAGAGGCGCCCTGGCTGTCACTGGAGCACGCCGACCCTGCAGCTGAAGTGGACGTCTCTGAGAGCGGTGGCCGCCTCTCCAGCGCGCTGGTGATGAAGGAGCTGATCCTCAGCCCTGGGGAGAGACGCAGAGACCTGCTTATGAGTAAGGAGCCACCACGAAAATAAAGGTGTTCCCCCTTGATCTATTTTAACAGCTTGTGCTGGGTTTCTGGTGCATGAAGACTTCCTGAGGCAGGGCACAGCACGACAGCTGGCTGAAACGCTCCGGGTGTTTCTCTGTCGGCATCCCCTGCCTTTGGCTGCCAGTCAGGGAGGACAGAGCGGCTGTGGTCAGGGTGGGAGGTGTTGGGCAGGTCATTCCCCTGGGAGGCTGGTGTGCTGTCTAAGGGCAGGGCACACGCCGAGACCAAACAGAGGCGCAGCTGAGGGCCTGCAGCGGTGTTTTGGAGTCAGCGTTTGTCAGTGTTCCTGGCTGTCCAGGGTGGGATGTTTCTGAGAAAGCGAAGGGGGAAGTGGTGAGCTTGGGTGCAGGAGTGTGTGTGCAAGTGTGGTGAGAGAGGTGTGGTGGTGTTTAGGGTGAAGGGAGGGTGATGAGAGGTGTGTTACGTGAGAGGCGGTGCTGCGGGTGCAGTGAGCGCAGGCAGTGGAATGCAGCGGAGCCAGCCGGTCGGTGGCCAGGAGGAGCCGGGCCGGGCTGTAGTGCCCAGGTGGGGGTATAGCTCAGGGGTAGAGCATTTGACTGCAGATCAAGAGGTCCCCGGTTCAAATCCGGGTGCCCCCTCCCCTTTTCCTTCTTTTTCTCCACAAACAGTTGCGTTGCAGCTCTTTATTTCCATGCTTTTCCCATAAACTGTGTACGGGCGCCGTTCTCCGTTTGATCAGGTGCTGGGGAGAGGTGGAGAAGGCGATTGCCACAAGAGAAGAGGAGCATCAGTGGGGTGTCTGTGAGGAGAGAGATGAGTATTTCCTGAGAAGCTGCTCTTTTGTCCCGGGATTAATTTCTGGATCTTTGCTGGGATTGTTGGGAGTGAAGAACGAGATTGGTGCTGGGCAGGTGCTGAGCAGGTGGGGGTATAGCTCAGTGGTAGAGCATTTGACTGCAGATCAAGAGGTCCCTGGTTCAACTCCAGGTGCCCCCTCTTTTCCTCTTCTTTCAACCTTCCTTTTGCCAAAATTTCCCACAAAAAGAAGATGGAGAGCTCTTCTTGGGTCTTGTGAGCCTGGGCCGTGCAGTCAAGGTTGGTTTCTGAGCTTCGGTGTTGAAGGTGCCAATGCCCTCATCACAAGGGAACCGCAGGGGTTGTGCGCTCTCTGAGAAAGCACTTGCTGTTTACTTCTCTCTGGTCTTGATTCTGTGCAGTAATTCTCTGTACGGCCTCTGGCAGGTGCATGAGGAGACTCAGGGGGCTGTCGAATGCAAGAATCTGACCAGTGGACATAGACGCTTGTTTCTTGCTAAAAACGTTTTTAAACTGTCCTAGTGAAGGCCCAGTGCCGAGGGGGTATAGCTCAGTGGTAGAGCATTTGACTGCAGATCAAGAGGTCCCCAGTTCAACTCTGGGTGCCCCCTCTTTTCTTCTCCTTCAACCTTCCTTTTGCCAAAATTTCTCTCAGAAAGAAGGTGGAGAGCACTTCTTGGGTCTCATGAGGTTGTGTTGTGCCCTGAAGGTTGGTTTCTGAACTTCAGCATTGAAGGTACTGAGGCCCTGACTATTAGGAAACTGCAGGGGTTGCTCAGTGTGCCAGTAACTGCTCGCTGTCTGCACGTACTTGTCTCTGTTTAGGATTCTGTGTAGTAATTCTCCACACAGGCCGTGGCAGGCACTTGAAGAGGCCCAGGTTGGTGTCAAGTATGAGAATCAGAGCAGGGGATATAAAAACTTGTCTCTCTAGGTGAATGTTTTTAAAATCGCCTTGTGACAGGTAAAAAGCCAGGGGGTATAGCTCAGTGGTAGAGCATTTGACTGCAGATCAAGAGGTCCCTGGTTCAACTCCAGGTGCCCCCTCTTTTTTCTTCTCCTTCAACCTTCCTTTTGCCAAAATTTCCCACAAAAAGAAGGTGTAGAGCTCTTCTTGGGTCTTGTGAGCTTGGGCTGTGCAGTGAAGGTTGGTTTCTGAGCTTGAAGTACGTCAGTACCTTGAAGTTACTGAGGCCCTGACTATAAGAAAGCTGCAAAGCTTGTGCACTGTGAGACAATACTCACTGTTTACTTCTGTCTGGTCTTGATTCTCTGCAATAATTCTTAGTACAGCCTTCGGCAGGTGCGTGAAGCGACTTGCTGGGCTGTCAAATGCGAGAATCTGACCAGTGGACATAGACACTTCTTTCTTGCTATAAATGTTTTTAAACTGTCCCAGTGAAGGCCCAGTGCCGAGGGGGTATAGCTCAGTGGTAGAGCATTTGACTGCAGATCAAGAGGTCCCCAGTTCAACTCTGGGTGCCCCCTCTTTTCCTCTCCTTCAACCTTTCTTTTGTCAAAACGTCTCTCAGAAAGAAGATGGAGAGCTCTTCTTGGGTCTCGTGAGCTTGGGCCGTGCACTGAAGGTTGGTTTCTGATCTCCATTATTCAAGGTCCTGACTATTAGGAAACTGCAGGGGTTGTGCAGTGTGCGAGTAACTGCTCGCTGTCTGTGTCACTTGTCTCTGTTTAGGATTCTCTGTAGTAATTCTCTGCACAGAGTTTGGCAGGCACAGGGGGCTGTCAAGTATGAGAATCAGAACAGTGGACATAAAAACTTGTCTCGATATGTGAATGTTTTTAAAATCGCCTTGTGACAGGTAAAAAGCCAGGGGGTATAGCTCAGTGGTAGAGCATTTGACTGCAGATCAAGAGGTCCCTGGTTCAACTCCAGGTGCCCCCTCTTTTCTTCTTCAACCTTCCTTTTGCCAAAACTCAGAAACGAGAGCTCTTCTTGGGTCTTTTGACTTGTGATGTGCAGTGAACACGGCTTTCTGAGTTCCATTACTCAAGGTACTGAAGCCCTATTAGGAAAATGTAGAGGTTGTGCACTGTGTGAGAAACTACTCACTGTCTGCACGTACTTGTCTCTGGTCTTGATTCTCTGCAGTAATTCTCTGTACCTTCCTTGGCAGGCACATGAAGATGTACATGGGACTGCCAACTTAAAGATGAGGGGATATAAAAAATTGTCTCTCTAGGTGAATGTTTTTAAAATCACCTTGTGACAGGTAAAAAGCCAGGGGGTATAGCTCAGTGGTAGAGCATTTGACTGCAGATCAAGAGGTCCCTGGTTCAACTCCTGGTGCCCCCTCTTTTCTTCTTCTTTCAATCTTCCTTTTGCCAAAATTTCCCACAAAAAGAAGATGGAGAGCTCTTCTTGGGTCTTGTGAGCCTGGGCCGTGCAGTCAAGGTTGGTTTCTGAGCTTCGGTGTTGAAGGTACGAAGGCCCTCATCACAAGGGAACCGCAGGGGTTGTGCGCTCTCTGAGAAAGCACTTGCTGTTTACTTCTCTCTGGTCTTGATTCTGTGCAGTAATTCTCTGTACGGCCTCTGGCAGGTGCATGAGGAGACTCAGGGGGCTGTCGAATGCAAGAATCTGACCAGTGGACATAGATGCTTGTTTCTTGCTATAAATGTTTTTAAACTGTCCTAGTGAAAGCCCAGTGCTGAGGGGGTATAGCTCAGTGGTAGAGCATTTGACTGCAGATCAAGAGGTCCCCAGTTCAACTCTGGGTGCCCCCTTACAGTCTACTTTTTCTTGGGATTTTGGGGGGTTTCTTCACTGGAAGGTTAGCTCATAAGGTGAGCTCAGCTTTGTCTCCAACTAAATCTTTTTCACGTTACACTCTAGAGCTGGAAAGCGCAGGGGAAATGTCAAAGTCTGAGGCGGTTTCTGTGTCAAGTGACAGTCTGCTTCAGAAGAGCAGGTTGCAAGTGGGAGAGGAAAGAGAGATGGAAGGAGAGGAACTGGGCCAAGGTCACCTGGTAAAGGCAGAAGGGCGGCAGCCTGTCCCCTGTGTCGGAGTGCAGGGACTCAACGTTGGGGCCACTGTTGCATTTGAGTTTTGTACTTTCTGCAGCAAGATTTGCTTCCTGTGGAACAGAGGTGAGCGATTGGGGTAGAACATAATTTAAAATAGCTTTTTGTAGGTGATTTGAGGGTTGTGCAGGTAGGGGGTATAGCTCAGTGGTAGAGCATTTGACTGCAGATCAAGAGGTCCCTGGTTCAACTCCAGGTGCCCCCTCTTTTCTTCTCCTTCAACCTTCCTTTTGCCAAAATTTCTCTCAGAAAGAAGGTGGAGAGCACTTCTTGGGCCTCATGAGCTTGTGTTGTGCCCTGAAGGTTGGTTTCTGAGCTTCAGCATTGAAGGTACTGAGCCCCTGACTATTAGGAAACTGCAGGGGTTGTGCAGTGTGCGAGTAACTGCTCGCTGTCTGCATGTACTTGTCTCTGGTCTTGATTCTCTGCAGTAATTCTCTGTACCTTCCTTGGCAGGCACATGAAGAAGCCTGGGTGGGTGTCAAGTATGAGAGTCAGAGCAGGGGATATAAAAACTTGTCTCTCTAGGTGAATGTTTTTAAAATCTCCTTGTGACAGGTAAAAAGCCAGGGGGTATAGCTCAGTGGTAGAGCATTTGACTGCAGATCAAGAGGTCCCTGGTTCAACTCCAGGTGCCCCCTCTTTAGCTGCTTTTTAGCCCTTTCTTCTTCCACAGTCTCCTCACAGACAGACTCTGGAGGCACTTTCTTAACCCCCTGAGGGTTTAGAAATCACTTGGTGGTCTTTGGCCAGGGATGAAATCAGACCTTGACATTTCTCCCTCTGCTCCTGAATACTGGACGTACACACAAAGAAGCTGGCCCTGCTGGTCTAGTTTTTCCTGTGTAGGTAATTGCTGTTAATTAAACAGTAAACAACGTGTATACTGCCTTTCTAGACAAGGGCATCTCTGCTGAAGTGTTCTCCCGAAGGGACCTGGGGCTGTGATGTATAAATCAGTGCGTGGTTGGGTTGCTGAATGAGAGCGCTGGTTTTGGGTACCTGTGTCAGCCCCCCACCCCCGGGGCTCGAACCGGAGACCCCCTGCCCCGCAGCCGGACGCGCTACCCCTGAGCTGCGCCCCGGCACGGGGCCGGGAGGGGGGGGCGGGGCTTGGCGGGAGGAGGTGGCGCAGGGGCAGCGCGCGGGGCCGGGAACCGGGAGGTCACCGGTTCTAACCCGCCCCGGGCGCCGCCACAGGCACCCACACCCCGCGGGGGGGCCCTTTCTACGTGCCGTCCCGCGGCAGCGCTTGGGCAGCGAACGCGGCCAGCCGGGACGGGCGCTCTGGAATTATAACACCCTGTTACTGCGGTAATAACACCCTGACAGACTCGCCCCGTCAATCACCTCCTGTAACCGCCATGTGGAACTGCCCGGGAGGATTCGCTCGGGGTCGCCCCACGCCGAGCTGCGCCCCCGGGGATCGGCCACTGGCGTGCGAAAGGAGAGAAACCAACCTGCGGGCGCGGGCACCGCCCCACCGGGCCGCTCCGCAGGGTACCGGCGGGGCGGGGGGAGCCCCCTGCGCTCTACGCCGTTCAACCGGCTCCTTTTCCCGGAGGGTCACGCTAGTGCTGTAAATCTTTGCTTTTTTTTCCTCACCGAACGGCTCCGGGAGTGGCGGCGGGGCCGGCTGTGCCTAACTGCGCCGCCCCCGCCCGGCATCTCGCCGGCTCCCCTCAGCGCCGCGGCGGAAGTGACGCCTGTGAACCGCGCCGGGCGGAAGAGGCGGCGGTGACGCGGCGCGTGTTGATGACGCCCGCGCAGGCCCGGCCGCCGCAGGGGAAGCGCTGTCCCGGCCGCCGCCATGGGGGGAGGCGACCTGGTGAGGAGGGGCCGGGGCCGGAGGGGCCGAGAGTCGCCCGAGGGGCTCCGGAGACTGTCGCGGGCGGGGACGGGCGCGTGGGGCGCGGGTTGTCCGTGGCCTTCCTCCGTGTCCGCCGGTGGCCGTCTGTGCGAGCGGGTGGCGGTGTTTCGGAAGCGATCGTGTCCCCTTCAGCGGGCGGGCCGCGGGCGAGCGCGGCTGTGAGCGGGGCCTTCCCTGTGGCCACTGGTGCGGGAAGGCCTGTAGGGACCCGCGGGCGGCGTTTGGCAGTGCTCTGTTAACGGTCCCGGTTCGGCCTCCCCTCTCCTGCAGAACTTGAAGAAGAGCTGGCACCCCCAGACCCTGCGCAATGTGGAGAAGGTGTGGAAAGCCGAGCAGAAGCATGAAGCCGAACGGAAGAAGATTGAGGAGCTGCAGCGGGAGCTGCAGGAGGAGCGAGCACGGGAGGAGATGCAGCGATACGCTGAGGACATGGGCACCGTCAGGTGAGGGGGTGCTGGTGGTACAGACTGGTAGTAACCAGCCCTGGCCGTCCTCTGGGGCCAAGCGCTGCCTGGTGGGGTGGTGTGGGCGCTCCCCGTGCCCCTGAGAGTGCCATGGGTTTAATGTCTGTGATGAGGAAACATTTCCACTCACCTTTATAAGCCAGTGCCTTAAAACGTAAATTCAGAACTGTGAGAAGGCAAATAAGACAGTCTTGTTTGCAATAGGAAAAGAGAAGAGAAGTTGGAGTGGATGTACCAGGGTCCTGGCGGCATGGTGAACAGAGAGGAATATCTTATGGGTCGCCCTGTGGACAAATACGTCTTTGAGAAAACGGAAGACAAGGATGCTGGCTGTTCCAATGAGACAGGACTTCTCCCGGGCTCCATTTTTGCCAAGTCGGGTGCCAATTCTGTCCTAGATATGGCAAACAAAATCCGGGAGGATCCACTTTTCATGATAAGGTACTAAATGCGGAGCTTAAAGCAGTAGTAGATGAAGCAAAGCATCAATATTAGCAACTCACTAAGAGCTGTCATTTATTTTTGTAAAGTCTTCTACTCTGTCTGTTCGTCAAAGCTGTGTCTGCCAGTTGGCCAGCTCCAGGCTGTAGGTGGCAGTCCCGGCCGCAGAGCGGTCACCGGCCACTTACATGACTAGTAGGGTTTTGGTTATGTGTTCTAAATACTGCACCATAATGTCAACTAACATACTTGAGTCACTTTGCTGCTTTTAGATAAATTTGCTGACTTGGTTTCAAACCTAAGATTTTTTTAGCTGAACAAGCTGATGATCTTCATATAGATCATCTAGCTGTAAGTTGGTAAATACATATAAATGCAAAGGTTGTTACTCTGCATTGATTCATCTCTACCAGCTCAGCTCACCCTTCTATGTGTATGTGAGTGTATCTGGTCTGCTCTCAGCGTTCAGGCGTTTATTAGCGTTGTTGGCAGGTTGATGGTGACAGAACAAATTCTTGTTTACCCTACTAGTTGCACTCTTAAGTGGAGAAGGAAAGGGTAGGCTCCTTCTTAGCTGGGTCTGTTTTGCTGAATGTACAAAACTTGCACGTTTTCCTGCTTTATGTGTTTTTAGAGCTTGCATTTGATTGGTATCTTTAATGAAAGTAGGATATTTTTAGTTGTTTGAAACTAGTACTGTTTTCTTCCTGCTTTAGAAAGAGGGAGGAGGAAAAGAAGAGAGAAGTTTTGAATAACCCTGTTAAAATGAAGAAAATCAAAGAATTGGTAAGTGTATCTCAGTACTCCTTTACAGATTCAAAGCACAGAATACACTGAACGAAGGGCAGAATCATGGGTCAAAATGAGTATCATTTAGATAAGGAGCTGAGTTCCATTTTCTGACTCCTTCACAGAAAAACAGAATAAATCCATCTTTCTATAGTCCTGATAGAATAGATCAGAGTTCCTTACCAGTCTCTCAGTGGGAATTAATTTTTCTTCCTTTCAAATTCAGTGTTATTTTACTCTTCACACTCTTCTGGTCTGCTTTTTTTTTTAGCTAGTGATTGGTTGTTGCTTTAGTACTACAGAGTGGTTGCAGACATAGGATTTGACATGCACCGATACCAAACTGACACTAGGGAAGACTCCATTAAGCTCTTTAGTCTTGAGAGAGGACCTTGTTAAATGGTTTAGGTTTTGTTCCAGGAGCTTTTCCGCAGAGAACTCTTATTTTGCCTTGTGATACTGACTGCCCAAGTGTAGAGACGATAGTTGTTGCTAATGAAATGGTGTCTTGCTTTATAGCTGCAAAACAGTTTAGATAAAAAAGAGAAAAAGAAGAAGAAAGATAAGAAGAAGAAGCACAAGAAACATCGACGTCGCAGTTCTAGCAGTGAAAGTGACAGTAGTGATGAGGAGCGAAGCAAAAATAAGTATGTTTCAAGGTTTTGTAGTAAAAATACCATGTTTCCTGGTTAATTTGTTTGGGTTTTTTCATGTCTCTTTCTAATCCTGTCTGAGTTCTATCTTTCTAATTAATGTTCTTAATTTGTCTAAATGGTTCTATATGTTAATTCGGTATTTTTTCATCATTGAATTATTTTTATGACATTTTAATGTTAAAAAAATATTGTTGAATTTCATCTTCTTCAAAAGTACTATTCTGTTTTCTCTTCAGGTCTCAGAAGAGGATAAACAATTCCTCCTGGAAACCGGCTCCTTTCAAAGTCCCAGGATATGGCTTACAAGTAAGTCCGTGTGTTTCGCACAGCTCTTTTAGTAGCAAGTGCCCTGAGTTAGGGAAGAGCAAGAGTTTTGGCAGTTTGTTCGAGACGCTTCAGCGGCCAGAAGAGGATTGTGAGGGGGGTGTGATATAATAAAGTTCAGATTCAATTTGGAGCTATCTAAGCCTTGAAAACAATGTTGTTCAGATCCTGGTAGGATTTTTGTCTGCTCTGAATTCAAGTTAAGTTTTATTCAGTTTCTCTTCAGCGTCACCCGTGTTCAAATACTCTGCTTGGCTGTCTTGGCAGTTTAGTTTACTGAACGTGATACAGAAATAATCTTTTTAGACACAGATGTTAATAAGAACCTAGGACATGAGGTAATTAAATGCAAACCACAATATACGCTCCTTCCTGCACTTAGCCTAGTCTGAGGTCTCTGCGGCCGTAGATTGTTGTTCTCTTATAAGACATCTCTCCTGAAAGACGCTTTTGAATTCCAGGTTAGAGACTCTGAGCAGAGCCACAGGTCCCGCAGCTCTCCAGCTGCCGGCCAGGAGAGGGCCCCCCACAAGCACCGGGATCGCTCCAGGTCCAGGAGCCATTCCCGCTCTCCTCAGAGACGCTCTAGCAGGAAGAATTCAGACCAGTCTGGATCCAGGGGGTCAAGATCTCCTTCTAGACACAGTAAACAGTGAGTGTGGCTGACTCGGATAATGTAAACCTGCTGGTGGGGCGGTTCTCTAGAATCAAAATCCCTCTTATTCACTCTCCTTTGACCACTGTAGTGTCCTGGCCATATTATTTCTCAGCACTGGGCGCGAAGGCAGCAGCTGTGCGGTTGCGCAAGAGTGCAGAAGCGCACAGGGTAGCTCCTGGAGGGCACGCGCTGTCTGCAATTGCACTCTTCATTTGGGACACCCTTTAGGTATTGCTTACGAGTGTACTTGTTTTGGGCTAACAATTCTCCTTAAAAGGTGCCTATAACTGTTGAATTAGCTTTACTAAATGCTGATAAAATCAGGCACCAAGTATTTATTGTTTACGGATGAAATAATTAAAACTGAGTAAAAATAGATGGAAAATTACAGTATGTTAAGAGCCATTAGAATCTGTTTTCCAAGTGGACAGGTCCTGCAGTTCCAGGGGATGTCTTGGTTTCAGAATGTATAAAAAAAATCCAGGGAGAGTTGAGAGGTATGATAATGTTCATCTGTCCTAAAAAGAGGGTATTTCTGGGTTACAGACACAGCAATCGCGAAGAGAAAGGGAGAGCTAGAAGCCCTTCCCCTAAAAAGAGCTATCGACGACAGCATACTCCGGGTTACACGAGGTAAGCAACATCTTGTTCCTGGGCTTTTGGACGGAGGTTTCCCTGGTGGTTGTCAAACAGCTGGGTGTAATCTATGAACCAAATTTTATTCCATTAACGGAAATAGATTGGATCGGATGTCCAGAAAGTCAGGCAGAGTCCGAAAGAGCTCGGTTTGGTGCTCTTGAGCTTGATTGTTAGTTAACACCTTGGACGGGTTCCCAAACCGACTCACGTGGTTCTGGTTCTCCATGTGTCTCGCATCACTGTGCAAGGCAGTGATGTGAAGTCAGTCTTTGTCCCACGGACTGTTAACTAGAAGCATTCTGTTTCACTGTCCTTGGGAAAATATGACCTTGACAGCATCATCTTGCCAGTCAATTAAAAACAAAAAGGCTGAAAAGAGGAGGGAAGCAGACTTTTTCTGAGGGTGTGGTAAAGCAGAACATTTAGACATGTACATACAAGCTTTGCTGATTGGCTACCAAAGAAAAAACCATGTTAAACACCCCTAATTTCAGGGATTGTAAATCATCTTAAAGAATGGAAAGCAGGAGGAGGGTGGGGCCCAGCATGTTGTCGATTCACAGCAGTGATGTTTTCTACCCAAACAGAAAGATCTCTCCAGAGGAACTAGAGCGTAAACGCCAGGAAATGATGGAAAATGCCAAGTGGCGGGAAGAGGAGAGAGCGAACAACCTCCGAAAACACCAAAAGGAGGAGGAGCTGGAGCGAGAGCTGGAGAAACTCGACTCCCGAGATGGGAAGTTCTTCCAGTGAGTGTCTTTTATTATCTGCTTTTTCATTCAAGGGAAATACAGGCCACAGCTTCTCAGGAGTGAGTGATGGCCTCAGCGTTTGAGATGTTTCAGATTATGGTATAAGATCCATCTCTGCTGTGTTGTACAGTAGAACCAGTGACATCTGCTGTTCCCAGACTCTGTTCTTAACCCAGAAGATAGAAATTTCTATGATGGCCTTGGTGGTCAGACTCAGAAACCAGTGATCAGATATTTTTTGCCATCCTGTAGAAAGCCCTAGTAGTGTTTTACAGGCAGATAATAAAAAGTTCTAGTTTTAGGAGCTTGCAACAGTTTTAGGCCTGCAAGTCCCCTGGGAGTCTGTGTGCCAAGAGCTTGGGGGACAGAAACCTGTGCTCAACACGAAATAAGACCAAGTGGTCACTTACAGTCCCTTGTGCACGTGGCAGGTAAAGGAAATTGGAGCGGCACAAGGTCTTCCAGATCCTATGGCCGTGTTGTGTGTTTTGGAGCTGCTGTAGCACAGTATTTTCCAGGCTCTATTAATTAATCAGAGGAGAAAGCATGCCTAATTCCTGAAGCTGCCCAGAAGTGGGATCACATGAGGGTGGCTTAAAATCACAATAGACTTTCTCCATGAGCAAATGGAGACAGATTTTTGTGTGTTTCCCTGTGCAGAAGCAACTGGTTGGGCTGCCAAACTTTGCATTGATTGGCGTGTTGTTTGAAGAGGGAGATGGACATGAGGAGGTGGTTCAGAAAAGCACAGCAGTGTGATCTGAAGCAGTAAAAGAAAGTGAGCGGTCACAAGGATCCCTTCTCTCTCCTGTGCTGTCGTAGTCTTTTACAGCATGAGCTCCGGCATTCGGGTTCCCAGAGGGCCGCTGCCCGCGGTTCAGGAACACATTGCTTTTCCCTCGTTTGCTTCACAGAAAGCAATCAAGTCCCCTGTGACGGATGCGTTTGTAATTAACAGTTAGTTATATTTGGAAGGTGGAAGAGGCTGGAGAGCTACTGAAAATATATTTCTAAGCACTGACCTTAAATAAGGCATTGAATCTGTTACAAGCCAAACTCAAAGGTATTCAGTTCTTTCAGTGCAGACTTGAATAGGAAATGATCGGCTGTTTTCTCTGTTAGACGAATTTAGGTAGGTGACTTGGGGATGGTGAATCCTGCTAGAAATGGCATAATGTTTGGAAGGAGATTCTGATTTCTTTCTTTGGTTTAATTTTCTGCAGTCGCTTAAAACTCGAGAGTGCATCTACTTCCACCCTAGAAGACCGGGTGAAACGCAATATCCACTCCCTTCAAAGGACTCCCGTTGCCTTGGAAAAAAACTTTATGCAGAGATGAAACTTGTTCTTCCTCGGCTCCTGTGCAGGAGTTAAATGGACACTTATTCCCAGAGGTGAGAGACCTCCAGCACAGGCTCACTGCTCTCTCCAGACACAGTTACCGTCTCCCAAAGCAGCGCTGGATTCCTGTGCTGCAGCCCACAGCGCGTTCTGGACTTCTGGCATTGTGAATACATTTATAATGAGTATGACTGTGCAAGCAAACCTTTGCTGGAGAACTCGTGAGCCTTTGTATTCTGTTTTTAACATATTGCCAGATCTCTTCCTTCTCTCTCCACCTTGAATGGGTATCATCTTTGTATATTGTTATTACCAAACTATGCCAGGTGGTAACTGCTTTCTACACTGGGCAGATTGTCCGAGCTCTTTATAGACAGAGCCATAGACCTATTTTTGTTAGTTCTTAAAAATCAAAGCAGAACAAAATCACACGTGAGTTAATTTCATGGAAGCTGATAAAGCTACACGAGTAAGGGACAAAATCCTGTTCAGTGCGGTCCCTGTGCCAGGCGTGGGCTGGGAGGGTGACGTTGGACGGGACTGGGAAATATTTGTAGCCGTTATTTGGTCACACACAGATTTCCACTGTGTTTGACCCAAAGGGAAGAAGGGGGATGAGCAGAGCAGAACCCGATCGGCAAATATTTCTCTGAGATTTTTGTAATGTAAGTAGTGTGTATATGTACAGCAGTGTAGATCTTATATGTACAGCAGTGTACATCTTACTTTTTTTTTTTTTTTTAAATTAAGACACTTTACTGTCATTTTCAGATGTTCTTTGTGGCTTTTGGGAGTGGGAGGGGCGGGGGCACCCTCCCCCCCGCCACAGGGGAGGTTCCGAGGGCCCCGGGGGGGATGTCACGGGCAGCAGCGGCCCCGTTCCCCGTTGATGCCGGCCCGAAAGACCCGGCCCCAGTGCCCGGTGCTGCCTCCGGGGGGGTCCCGGCCCCGCTCCTCGCCCTTTAAACGGCGGCCCGTGACGTGCGGAGCAGCCCATTCATAATTCCAGGCGCCTCGCCGCTTATTGGCCCGTTCAGAGCGGGGCGTGGCCTGAGGCGGGCGCGTCACGCCAACTGGGCGAGACCATCTCCGGGAAGAGGAGAAGGGAGGGGCGTTTGCTTTCCCCCTCTCCCTCTCTCCGGCCCTTTCCGTTGCCCCCTCTCTCAGCCCCGGCCGTGCTACGCTCCTCCCTGTTCCCGCCGCAGGTTGAACCGGGGCGAGCCGGCGGCCAGCGCCGCGCTCCCGTTCCCGGGGCTCCCCCCCGCCCCCGTCCTCTGCGAGGAGGTGGTACCTCCCGCTCCCCACCTCCTCAGCCCTCCGCCATCTTGGCGCCTCCTCAGAGCGGGGCCGGAGCGGGCTCGGCAGGCGGCGGCGGCTCCTCCTCAGCGGTGGAGCGAACCACCGCGGGGGCGGGGTGGGGGAGGCGGGGACGGCACCACTGCGGCGGGAGGGGGGTGTGGACACGGCCAGCGAGGGGGAAGCTAACGGGCCGGGCCGGACCAACGGGCAGGGGCTGACAGGGCCGGGCGGGACCACTGGGGGAGGGGGGGCGGGGGGGCGTGGGCCGGGCCGGGCGGAACCATGCGAAGGCGCTGGTAGGGGGGGAGCCCGGGGGAGGGGGGTCGGTCCGGCTCCCGGTGCCGGTCCGGGTCCGCCATGGCCTCGAACTGCGCTGGGGGCTCGTCGGCGGGGGGCGTCGGGGCGGCGCTGGGCTCGGCCCTCAGCGCCAGCAAGACCAAAACCAAGAAGAAACACTTCGTGTGCCAGAAGGTGAAGCTGTTCCGGGCCTCGGAGCCGCTGCTCAGCGTCCTCATGTGGGGGGCCAACCACACGGTGAGCGGGCCCTCCTTCCCCCTGGGTCCCGGACCTCCCCAGCCCCTCGGGACGGAGCCCTCGCCCCCTCACACCGGGCCCTTCCCCTCAGCGAGCGCCCTCACCCGCCCCGGATCGGGCCCTTCCCCGCTCTCCCTCAGGCGGGGCCTCTTCCCGCCCCCCTCAGAGCAGGGCCCTCGCCCCCCGCATCGGGCTCTACCCCCCACTCCCACTGTCCCCCGAAATCGCAGCCTTCCCTCCCCCTGGCGTCCGATCCCTAATCCGGGTCCTTCCCTGTATTCCTGCTCCCAGGGCACCCCGGTGTCAAGCTGGTCCCGCTGGCCCGGCGGGTGCCCGCCCTGTGAGGAGACACCCCCCCCACCCCCCTCTCCATGGGGTCTGTGTGTCCCTGGCCCCGGTGGTGTCTTTCTCCTGGGGCACCTTCCCCACAGCGTCCCCATCTCTGGGCGGTTTGGGGTCCCCCCCGGGCCAGGGTGTCCCTCCCAGCCATCGCCGTCCTCATGCCTGGGGTGGCTTTTGGCTTCTCTTTGCCCCTCACACCCGCCCGTCTGCCTCCATCCTCTTCCCCAACACCCTCTTTCCCAGGACAGGGGAGGGGGAGTGATGCCATTTTGGTTTGCATCCCTTTGTGTGGGGTGCTGTTGCCCTGGCACACCCCCTCGCTGGCACCGGAGGCCCTGAGGACACCCGTTGGACACCCACAGCGCTGTCCCGTGTCACAGCCCCTGGCTTTCCCGCTCAGGGCATGCCCTGTGGCCCCGTTACGGTGTGGGGACTCCCACGTGTCACGACCCCGAGGTCCCACGCGCACGGTGACAGTCCTATTCCTCAGTTGCCTGTGTGAGGACAATTCCGTACGTCTCTCATCTCCGTCCCAAAGTACAAAAGGGTCTTTTGGCCCCATCTGTCCAACCTTGTCTCCATCTACCAGGACTCAGGCCGTGTATGTCCCCTGGGCTCTGCCTCAGTTTCTCTGGGTAGTGGTTGGTGCAAGTCTTAGGAGGGAGGTGGGAGACGGTCCCTTGGAAATGTCTGCGATGGCTCGACTTTAATCCATCTCCTTTGGAGGTTCCTAAGATTATCTTTATGTTTTTTCTCTGGAAACTTCTTCCTCGTCTGTGATGGCAGGCATAAATGTGGTGCTGGAAAGGACTGATTTACCACTGCTCTCGTGGATGTGGATAATGGATGCTGTTCTAGGAGAACATTCAGGTGGTCAAAGAATTTGTAAACCTCATCTCTTCCTAAATTAATATTCTTTTAGGCCTCAAAACCACCTTTTTCTCCAGTGAATTAGTGGATGCGTGGATGTTTCATAGAGAGTGAAAGGGATTTAGGCTTAATCTTTGCAGAAACAAATAACACACACACAGAAAAAAAATAATTAAAATTGCGTTTCTAGCTTGCCTGATGATGGCAAATGCAAGCTTCCAAATGTAGTTCAACACGGCGCTGTCTTTCTGAGTCAAAGGATATTCCAAGTGCTTGCTGCTCAGAGCCTTGCCCAGGAAGCAGGATAATGAATTTAATCAGGCTTTGATCAGTGGTGCTCTTAGGAGCCCTGAAGAAATGGAAATTGGTGGGATTCTTCTGAGTTTCATTTGTGGCCTCTTAGGGAGAGTTGTTGCTCGGTGGCAATTAGCTTTTTTTTCTTTTTTTTTTTTTTTTTTGTCTTGTAGCTGTCTGGGTACTGGGAATCTGGCAGCTTTTTTAGGCACTGTATTGGGACAGTATAACTTTTGGAGAACTTGGCTGTGAAATATTTAGGCAAAGGGAGGAAGGCAAGCTGGCAGTTCCGTATGAGCACTAAGCTAGTAATGAGATTGTATCGGACATGTGTTATGAAGAAATTGCTGCCAGAAAGGAGGACGGTATCCAGAGAGGCTGGGAAGGGGGTTAGAAAATTTCATCTGCGACCTCGTCGCCCTTGGACAGGCATCCAGGATTTCCCAACAAATTCCTGCTGGTTGCTTTTCCTCCACCTCTCTGCCACTGATCTCTGTCTGCGTTTGGGTGAGTCTCGTGAGTGCCTGCGAGGGTCGGTGATGGTGTGACCGTGCTGTAGAGCAGGCTGCGGGCTGAGGTGGCTTTGTTTGCTCATCCCGATCTGAGCCTGGGAGATGATGTTGGTGCCATGGTTATATGGGAAGTGGAATTGCTTACGTACCTCCAGCAGATGGGTATGGACAGTTTAGAAATATTTTCAGGAGTGTCTTTGGACTTTGTTAGAAATCTTATGTTTGTTTGTTTGGGTTTTTTTTTAATGTTTGGCTTCTGAACCACAGTTTTACAGGGAGGGATGAATCCCGTGTCCGTGGAGCCTTGCCTGGGGATCCCTGCGGTAGGAGGGGGAGAAAACTGCTATCAGCACAAACCATGAGACTGTGCCAGGAAGATTCTGTCAAAAATACTTGCATTAAAGATGAACTTTTTCATGAACAAACCAAACAAACAACCATTTTATGCAATCCACCATTTCTGTTGACTGAAGACATTCCCTTGGGTCCGTTAACTGAGTCTGGCAACAGTTCGGCCCTGCCTTGTGTTTAAACAAGCTCGTTAGCAGCTGGTGTGAATACAGGCAGTGATGGGTCTGGAGAGGATCAGGAGCGATGATGTTAGCGCACCAAGAACAGGAACTGGTTTCTGGAACACCAGTACTAAGCATTTCTGTTTAAATAGCGAGCTGGGTCTTGGCTGTCCTGGTGGTCCCCAGCCAGCATTTAAATCGAGTGAACTGGGATCGGGGTGGGGCTGTGGCTGGTGTAAGCAGGGCCAAACGTGGGTGGTATTAGTCCGACAGCTAAATTTTGAACTAGAAAACCATGGAGGGGAGGGGAAAACTCATGCAGATGGGAGAAGAAAGTGGAGTCACAGAGGCTCACCCTCGATTCCTGAGTTTTCTGTAAGGCACTGTAAAATTCAGTGAACACGGAGATGGTTCCTGGGGAAGCTTTGCTTGCGACTGCTGTTGTCATGGCATTGGAAGAGGAGATGCAGCTCCTCGGTGTTGGTTATGTGCGTGTTGCTCTGTGCACGTTCTCCACACCCTGGCTGGAGCTCCCGGTGCATGGGAGCTTGCCAGCGGCAGAGGGAAAGTTGTGATGGTTCTGGAAGGGAGAAACCATCTCGCACTGAAGAACAAGATGAACACGGCAGTGTTGTGTGGTGCTCTGGAAACCACAGAAATGGTTGTAAGGTGCTGATTATACAAGGCACTGGGATCCCAGTGAATCTGGGGGTTGTTGGAGAGGCGACTCTTGTTTCTGTTCGTTAAATGAACAGTCAAGTTCATACGGGACATGGTGATGCTTTTCTGGGTGGCAGTTCATCAACTGGAAACGATCCCTGGAGCTCTGTGGATGCTGGCAGGGGCAGGGGGTAGGCATAAACAAATCCCGTTTTTGTGGAAATGGGTAGATCTCTTCTGTTGGCTGTGTGGATCTTGCCCGAGGCAGCCTCCTGCGCTCCAGAGGCTCCGATGACTGGCTGAAGCACCAGCCGATCTCCCAGGACCTTTAGGAGTGATGCCAGCCAGTACAAAACACAGCTATTTAGTATTCAAGTGAAATAGCAAAATTGGGATTTGCAGCACGCTTCTCTCTTCTCTGCAGTGTTGTTTTTGGTGTTGCCATGTTAATTCTAGCCAGAGTAGCATCTGCCACATATCAAATGTTGAAGTCCTATAAATTGGTACTGGCACAGGGTAAACAGCATGTATTTGTCCTTTCCAGCACTTGCTGTCTGCTGTGGCTCTAATTGACCTCTGGAGAGTGCAGCATATGGCGATGGCCATGATAGCCCGTGTTAATGATCCAGGCCGGTGGCTCTGAACCTTCTTATCCTGGGTCATCCTGTTAAAACAGAGATTCCAGGAGCCCTTTTCCCTCCTGGGAAATGGAGAGAAAAGAGGGTTTTCTTGGGTAGTTCAGCGAGGAAAATGGGGCTGAGTTGCCTGCTCTGCCACTACCTCATGTGGCCACAGGTAGGTCGTTTAACCTTTCCATTCCTCAGCTCCTCTTTGACCCAAGGGACGCGGTAGCTCTGCCCGCCTGCAAGTGGACTGGGAGGACGGATGCTTTCCAGTGGTCCCCAGGCTGACACGATGGGTGACGGGCTGCCCTGCGCTGGTGGGGCAGCAGGGTACCACTCACTGATTCCTCTGCTGGTGACGCAGCGTTGTGCTGCAGCTCCGTCAGGACGCAGGAGTGCTTTCCAGCAGGCTTCAAAGTACTTTGTTGGGGAAGAGGTGGGTTCGCTGTCACTAGGGGATGGATTTTTTTCCTCTTAAAGCATGCTGGTATCCCTACAGTGCTGATAGAAATTATCGACTACAAGGTTCATGCTTCCATAGCAGTGCATGGGGGCTTTGTTAGCTTGGATACTGATTAATCATGCTCTAATTCATGGAAAACAGTATTTTTTTTCTCAAACTGTTGCCCAGTTGCTGTACTGTGTTAAGCAGTGGCAAAGTTTTGCTGCAGATGTGGGTTTGCCTCCATACTAGTTAAAGTGATTTTGCTATGTGTCTTTTACCTACTTCCGGAGAGTATTATATAGTTTAACTAATGCCTGCAAAGTACTTTGAGATGCCTGATTGACAGGCTTTGAGATGAACAAAGTATTTTTATTTTCCTGAGTAAATTCCTGTTGTAAAGAATCCTGGAGAGTAGACTCACACACTCCATCATCTGGATCTTGTTAGTAAACAAATTGCGTTTTCCCATCAATTTACTAATGGTAATTGCCACTTTGAGGCTACAGTCAGGTTTTGAAACAAAATTATGCCTGGCCCATTCGTTCTAACAGCTGTCCCTGAATGACACAGAATATTGATGTGCCTTTTATTGAAAAAGGAATTGGCTTTGGTGGGGAAGAAAAATTATCAACTACAGATAAACCCAGAATCGTACTGACTGGTGTTGCTCAAGAATTCGAGTGACCAGGAAATGCAAGCTGAACAGATGGAGGGGAGGTGGTATTTTTCCAGCCCTGTGAGGCCAGGGGTGGCCGTAGACTTCTCAGTGGTGTAGGGAAAAATGAATTCTGCTGACTGAGGATGAAGGGCCCGGCCACTCCTGTGGGGGGAAGGGGAGAGCCGCTGGCTGGGGAGCTGGAGAAACAGTGGAGCTGAGCTTGCTGTTCCTCTGGCTGCTGGGCAAAATGCGGCTTTGAAGAGATGAGGGTCTTCTTTCCATTACCTACTGCTGTTGCCCCAAGCCCTGCTCCCTCCTTCAGTGGCATCAGGCTGCCTTTCCCTCTGGGGCTCTGGCTGGGATCCTGGCTGTTTGACACACCGGGCAACCTGCTGCCGTACCTCTCTCCTCACTGGGGTGACCTCCAGGAACACGGCGCTGCTTGCCTGGCTTGGGAAACTGCTCCTTTGTTCTCAGAATATGGTGAAACCAGCAGAGAAATGTGAAGCGTCTCTCTCTTAGTGGCCCTGCTGTTGCTTAGTGAAGATGTCAATTGGTTTGTCTAAAATGTGTCTTGGTTTTAAATCCTCTGAGCTCCACTGAGAGCCTCCGAGCCTGGTGCATGTCTGAGCCTTTTGTGAAGCTGACAGACATGTGCCATTCACACTGTCTCTGTCCTTGCTGCAAAACGCAAGTGGCAGTGGCAAAATGCACTTCTTAATGGTGCTTTCAACCCGGGACTGGTCCCTGTCAGGTTGTCTGTGCTTTCTACCTAGTGGGGGAATAGAAAACTCCAGGCATAAAAGGACTGTGCAAAAGCAGGGGCTTATTTTCAGGGGGATTCAAAGGCAGATTAGGTTGAAAAAGCTGGGTGACTTACAGAAAACCAGCATCATGCTGGGCCTGGAGGCAGATCCCTGGTCTGAAGAGCTTGTGCTCTAAATTAGCCGTTCTTAACTTTTTCCGCTTTGGGGGACCTCTAAAGCCTTTGCAGTGGAGGTGTGGAAGTACCCCAGCACAGGCTGCTCTACGGCATGGACCTGCTCTTCACAGTTGCTTCTCGAAGTAGCCCGTGACCCCTGCGGTGGGGGACAGAGGTGTGTGACTGCGGTGCCGTCTGCTGCTGCACCTCAGCTCTCTGCAGCTGCCTCTTCTAGATCAAAGAACCAAGTCCAAGATCTCGCTGTGCACCTTGTGGCCACCACCAGCCCCAGAGATCTCCAAAGGTCCTGGTACAGGCAAACCTGCTGCAGCCGGGTGACATCTCTTTGTGGGAGACAGGTCAGACCCACGGTAACGGTCTCCCCAGGAGCCAGGGTTTGCTGGGCACCTCATTGCTATGCACCTTGCTGTGACCTTGCCTTCTGTAGCATAAATACACAGAGACACACACTCTGCTATATATAATCTCCTGCTACACGCCTCTCCCTGGGGAGAAGGCGAGAGAGCAAACATGTGCCAGGCGTTAGTCACGTTGCTCTCGGAGGCTGCTCAGATTCCACCGTGATAAGCAGAGGAGAGGATCCCTCCAGAGCGGTGCTGTCCACTGCTTTTATTTGGGTAAGGTCTTCTAGGGTTTCATTTGGCACCACGCTGCAGGACCCGGCCCGATAAGCCTTAGAAAGGGGCACTGGATGCTGAGGATCATACTGCAAGAAGGGGGGGTTTGGGATATCCCTTTTCCAAGGCGGTGTCGGGGCTTTTCATTCCTCTCCATTTGGCATCCTGAGGAGAGTGTCAAGCATGGGAGTTCCTGTGGGAGCAGACAGTGCACATCCCTCTTGCATAAAAAAAATCCAAACAAAACAACAACAAAACCAACCAACCAGCCAAAAAAATAAACCGAACCAAACCCATATTTGCTTTCAGACCGGTGTCAGGAACAAAAGCCCAGTGGCTGGCTGACCAAGAGCTGCCGTGTGCTGTGGATCCAGGGCAGGCTGTCAGTGCTGGGACTAGAAATGGCCAGTTCAGCTCTTTGGCAGCAATTCTAGTCCCCAGCACAAATCCCTCCCTTCTCCCCATCTCCTCCAGAGCCAGAATCCCGAAGCATCCAGAAAGCTCTGCTGTACGCAGCTGGAAGGGGGAAAAGGCTTTTGCAGGGGGGATTTTTTTGGCTGTTGTCAGGCTGTTATATCTTGGGAAGAGTGAGGGCATCTTTTAAATGAGACGAGGTATCGTGGCGCACCATTTCTGCCAGTCAGGAGACTTGCAACAGGTACAACATTTGCTTTGAGGTTTCTGCTTTGGCAGAAATGAGGACATCCAGAGACATCTTGACATCTCACTTTGCTAACATTTCTGTCTGAATTTCTGGCGGGGAGGAGACAATCTCCAAATCGCTGTTCCCTCTCAGCCGTCAGCACCCTTCCTCCGCGCTGGAACAAGCTGATAATAGCTTGTTTGTGCCTTACCCACCGCCGAGAAGAGGGCTGAGAACAGGCGTGTCTAAGGAGCTGTGCTGTCGGGCTTCCCCTCCTGTTAGACAGCAATAATTAGTGGCTGGAGGCAGCGCCTCTCTCTTGATACAGAATTGGCTGTTTTCTCTTCCCCACCTTCACCCTGAGGGGAAATCACTGCATGGGGCTCTCTGGACCCCAGGATCTGGGAGATCCCTTCCTCACCTGCGCCCCCCTTGCCTCTCCTCTCTTCTCTCTGTGGCTCGCGGAGCGGCTCGGTGCAGGATTGAGCCTTTAGCTTAAGCTGGGGGGTATTGGCCTCCCTGCTCCGTTGTGATTACAAATGATGGGAGGCGTATGGCATTATTTATTCATTCATCTATGCAGTGTTCTCCATACACCCCAAAGGACTTTATGGGATTGCTTAATGCTCCTTGGTGCTGCTATAATGTAAATACTGGGCAGGGCTTTGAAGAGCAGCATCTCTGCTCTTAGCGGAGCGGTGGCCGGTTTACTTCCTGCTTATCTGTTGTGTGGGATGACTGTCTCCGAAAATAGTCATCTTTTCTCTGTGCAGCGTGTGTGTGTCCTTCTTTTCCAGTCTGACGTTTGTTAAATCTGGTCTGTTTTTTCATTGGTAATGATGGAGAAAGGATGTGAAAAATACATACCTCATCAAAGGCTTGCTCATATAATTAGACAGCTCACTGCACATCTCCAGAGCTGGGACGCCCATGGTGCTCGCAGACTTGAACTGTGCCACGGATCCCACTGCAGAACGGCTCCCTCATGCCTCCTTTCGTCTCCACCTCCTTGCAGGAGATGTGGCGGCAGCTATTTGGACAGTATTTTTTGTCCTGTTGCACGCAAGGAGCGGGGAATCCCAGAACTGGAGTCCATTTCCTTAGGCTGACGGCTTGGACCCCGTTCCCCGTCAGCGGGGAAATGCTGCGTGTTTTCCAAGCATGCTGGATGTCATTTGACCTGCCGAAGGTTTTGGTGTTGGGAACAGACCCCAGGCCTGACTCCAAGCCAAACCCCGCGATTGCCAATGTTGTCTGCTTCTCTCCAGCATTACCTGCTTGGCACAGGAATTATGGGAATGGAGTTGTAATGAAATTGCTTCCTGAATCCAGCATGTTAATAGCAGCTCAATTAGATGGGACTTGGGTGATTCCTGTGAAGTCGGTGTGAATGAATGAATGATGCTGGGGCCGTCCTCAGAAAAGGCAGCTCAGAAACGTGCAGCCTCTTGACCTGCTCTTGAGTGCTGGCACATCCTTGTCAGTGCAT
The DNA here is from genome assembly GCF_963924245.1 of Chroicocephalus ridibundus. NCBI lineage: Eukaryota > Metazoa > Chordata > Aves > Charadriiformes > Laridae > Chroicocephalus > Chroicocephalus ridibundus. The sequence continues at coordinate 2,626,142 of NC_086300.1, read as the reverse complement.
GGGCTCGTCAGGAGCAGAGTAGCCAGATATAGCGCAGAGGTGGATTTTTTTTATTTTTTTAATTTTTTTACTATTGATGCTTTCGCTGCTGGGTGCTGTAGCATGAGCCCATCTGTACAATAGTAGCTGAACGTTCATTCTTCTGCTTTCCTGTATTCCTGTGGCTGCCACACATGACTAAGGAGCAAAAACAATCTAGTGGAGTGACTCATCCCTTTAGAGAAGGTGGGATAAGAGCAACAAGAGACAGCAAGCACAGAAACAGCATCCACAGGGGAGCTGTGCTGTGCTGCACCAAAGCTACCCAGAGTCTGCTCTGTCTGGCTGCGTTGAAGCCTTTGGTCATCCGTGATTTGTAACAGTGAGAACTAGTTAAGAAACTGGCTGATGCAACATTTCCTAAATAAGGGCAAAGGTGATTTATTTAAAACCCAAAATCTGCTATTTCTTGGTCTGTAGGTTTGTCTCGCTTCTAAGCTGTATCTTGGATGATCAGTGGAAGGTGGACAGATGAAAGAGCCGAGGCTGGCTCAGCAGTACTCACCACATGATTGAATGAGGTGCTTCTGTGGCTTGTAACCACAGTATTCTCCAGGTTGCTTCAGTACAGCAAGTTGCTCTGAAAGTCTGATGGGTTATATTGCTTCAAAAACAGCTTCTGGGGTATTTGGCATCCCTGTAAGTCCATTGATGGTAACTGCAGGGCAGTGGAACTTGAGTTTAGAGTCTCCGTTTCCTTTCTCTTTTAGATCAACGAACTCAGCAATGTTCCCGTTCCTGTCATGTTGATGCCCGATGACTTTAAAGCCTACAGTAAGATTAAGGTGGACAATCATCTATTCAACAAGTAAGTAGGTGCTTCCCAACTTGTTTGTCTCTATAATTTGAGCTCTTTGCTGTGGGGGAAACTGGCATGGAGGAGGCCTTTTGGTTTGTTCCCTGTTGTAATGCCAAGACGATCTGGTGTGGCTGGACGCATTCCCCGAGTCTGTGCCCTGCCCAGACCACTCAACAGGATGTGGCAGGGGGTCAATCTGTCACTGAGAAGCCATCTTGTGGTTTGGTTTATATCATTTGAGTGATGAGAAGTGTGGTAAGGCCGAGCTCAGGAGTGACACTACTACAGAGCTTGTTATACATAGATATTCACTGGACTGGGTAGAAGATAATATTTTAGAGTTTGCAAAGTGTAACTTGTCCAAAGCTGGAGTTTGCTGCACATCTTGTTTATGCACAAAACCGATGCAGGACTGTCTCTTGATTCCTGCTGTGCCCTGGGCGGGTGTCCTGCCCTGACCAGCAGAACCCAAATCCCGAGACTATGGAGGAGAGGGTAGGAGTTTGCTCTCCGTGACCTCCTGGGTTCATTGTGTCTTTGAGACTTTTCACAGGAGACAGCTGTGAAGCTGCATTATCCCACTGGCCCACGGGGTCTGTATGGAGTTACCCCTTTCTCCTTTTCCCAGAAGATCAATTTTTGGAAGCCCTTTTAACACCGTTGTTGTGGCTGGTGCTCAGGGCTGTGTTCTTCACTCTGTCTCTGTGTGTGCAGGTCTGCAGTGCTCACTGATGAATGCTTCATTTTCACTAAGTTTCACAGGGATCAGCTTTGAGAGTGGGGATGTGATTCAAAAGTTTGTCTTCTCTGGCACCTACAATTTGCAGTATCTGTTTTTCCCTCTTCTCCTACAGAGGTTTTAGTTTCCCACGTATTGGTGTAAAGGATTCTCATTGAAAATGAGCTAACAAAATCTCCCGCTGTGTCCAAGCAGGACCATCCTCTCTGCTTCTTCCCACTAGGCAGAAAAGAGCTCTGGTAGGGAGTAGATGCAGCATCCCTCAGCAATGGGGAACGTTGTCTGTTGTCCACTGTACTGTGCCCCGTTCCCGGCTGGCAAGGGCTGGCAGCAAACCTTGCTCTGTAACGGTTGGGACTGGTCTGGAACATGCCAGACTGGAGCTGATTCACCCCGTCTCCTTTGCGTTCTGGGTGAGATGGTTTGTCTTGTGTTGACCTTTCTTTTGACGCACGAGTGATCTGATCTGATCTGAAATCAGAGTCGTCCCCCCCTTTCCTCCAGCTTTTCATCTGAAACAGTAACAGTGTGTTGCAGGGGGCAGCTGTGTTACTGAACGGAACAAAGCAACAAAGGAGGAGGAAAGAGAGAAATTATTCTGTCAAATCTGTGCTTGTGACAGGGGAGATTGTTCTGCAAGGCCGGCACCCTCATCCAAAGAGCCTGTTAGTCAAAAGCTGGATCCTGCAAGCATTTCTATGAACAGATGACTTTTGTAGGCACCCAAAGAAACAAGCTGCCCTAATGAGGGTAAATACTTGCAGAACAGGGCCCTTGTAGGTAGGAAGGGGCTTGGATATCCTGGGGGGTTAGCAGTGAAGTGGGAGAAGAATCCAGTTTGATTTCACAAGCTGATCATTGTACAAGAATATCTTTTCTGCTTTGCCCTAGGGAAAACTTGCCAAGTCGCTTTAAATTTAAGGAGTATTGTCCACTGGTGTTCCGAAACCTCCGAGAAAGATTTGGGATTGATGATCAAGACTACCAGGTACCGTCTCTTCTCTCCCTGCCCTCCTAAAACCTCTCCCTAGGACAGAATAACCAAGCCGGCAGAGAATCTACAATATCAACAGTTTTGTGTGGTCAGTTTTTATGGGCTTATAGTCATGGTTTGAATGGTTTTACCATAACCCTAAAGAAGTAGATCTTGCTGTGCCAGGCACTGGGCAATGGCAGAATGAAAAGATGGTCCCCGCTCCTGAGCGTTTACAGTCTGGGCATAAAGTAAGAGGCAGCAGATGGTTGCAGACAGGCGGGAGCTCAAGGATAACAATGATCTAGTGCAGAACATCTGCAAGGAAAATGAGCCTGTCGTATTTTTACAGATTTGGGTGCTGTTTTAACCAAGTGCGTGTGCCAAGCATTGGTGCTGTTGAATTGGGTTTATCAAGGTGGCAAAGTTATAGGGAACTTTGGGACATGTTCCCTAAGGCCAGAGGCTCAGGCTTGCCTCGGAGGGGAGAGACATTTTCTTGTATTAATACTGCTGGACTTAAATCCAGCGAGAGAGAGATGTCGCAACTGTTGCTGCTACAGCAGGGCCACCCTTCCACACACGGCACTTAGTCTTAGGCACGCAGGAGATGTGTGGTAGCAGGCTGCTTAGAGACCTCTTAAATGAGGGACAAGCCAGTGCAGAAAAAGAGTGGCTTTGATAGCTGCGTGGCCTTTAGCAGGCTGAGTGTTAGGTAATTAAACCCGGTATCTTTGGCACTCCGCTGCAGTTGATAAAGGCTGGCAATACGCCAGCACTGACTGGTCGAGGGCTTCAACTAAAATACTCCCTGGAATCCGCCAGCCCAGAGAGGCACATTAGCGCTGGAGCAGTGGGTGAGTGGTGCAAGCTTCTTGCTCTCTCCCTTCTTTGCTTCACATGCAAGCCCAGCCATGCTCCCTGCTGCCTGCGTTCTGCAGAGAGGAGATGGGAGCAGAGCTGTTCCTGCTAATCCCACCAAACTGCTTCCTTCTGGTAGTGTGTGTGTGTGCCCATGCCCACATATGTCTGTATATATGCCCTCCCCAAGCATGTCAGAATTCTCCCTGATTATATCTAGGTTATTGCCTGATCTCCCACTGTTTCAAGGTTGATATAATGAAGAGATCTGTTTTCCTACTCCAGCTGCATGGCTCGTTGCAGTGGTGAGACACTGGATCTAATTGATCCAGTTTCTGGTCTCATGTGGTATGGAGCAGGGAACAGATGTGTAGCACCTGAATCCCCTCCTCTGTCCCTTGTTCCCAGAGCAAGGGGGGAACATGCTGGTCCCTCTGTGAGAGGGGGTGACCTCTGAGGATACCAAGATGGGTGTTTGGGGCTTTTTGCTTCTTTCTGTAACTGTGTCTCAGTTGCCTCTTTCCTGGCTGCCAGGGCCCATCCTACTCGGCTGCCTGTTCTCAGGCGCGCTGGGCACTCTGAGGGTGTTTGCTCAAAGTGAGACACGTTTTTTCAAGCAGAACTGACAGTCGTCTTTGCTTTTCTTCTGCAAGGGGCCGGCTATCCCCAGGAGGAATAGTAAATGCTGGCTGCTGCCTCGTGGCTGCCTGTCGCAGCTCTGGTCTGGGTGACTGCCCATCTGCTGACGGAGCTAGAGCTGAGCCCAGCGTTAGGAGGCAGGTGGCGTTCGTTGTGCCTGTGTGTGCTCAGTGCCTTCTAATTACCTGCGAGCCATGAGTTTCACACGCAGATCTCTCCTGCTTGTGATGGAAGATCTCTTTTATTTTCAGGGCACGGCTGCTCAGCCCATGCTTTTCTCGAGCACATGCTTGTTAGATTATTAATTTTATTTTTTCCCTCCTACCGTCAGGCCCGTTCTCTAGGCAGCGATGGCGTTTTGCCAGGAGAAGCAGTGCCGTTGCCTCCTGGTCTGTTGACAGTCGTTCATGCCAGGCTGTGTATGGCTCTTGAGGAGGCTGCTTGGCCAGCAACACCCTGCCCCTGGGGCTGGCTGTACCAGGGAATTACTTTGTGAGCTGGCTTCCTCCATACCCTTCAACGTACTTGCATGCGGTGAAGTCATTAGCTCCTAATTACTTTTTCTCCCAGTCCATCCACTATGGTATATTTTAGAAATTTTCTTCCCAGTTTCTTTTAAGAAATGATCAGAACCGTGTGAAGTGACTTACATAGAAGCACCCATAATCTTGTTGGTTCTCAATACCTAGTTTATCATTTATGTTTTACCTGTTGCTCTGAAGGATTACTTCTCCCATCCCTGGAGTAGAGCAGTTTGGCTCTTTAGAAGTGTCCAGCTAGAACAAAAAGCTGAAAACATTCATTGAGCTAAATTCAGGTGGGTAAAACTTGATGGCTTGAGTGGGATTTGAGCCAGGATGCTAAATATAACACCTGAACTCTGGGAGTCACAGGAAGGGAACAAAGTAAACCTAAGGGCTAGGAATTTGGTAATGTCCATATGTGGCCATGGTTTCTGCTTTCCATCTCCTCTAGAAGAAAAGCTCTGTGGTTTTGAGGTGAGGGGTGATTAAACTGTGTAGCACAGGCTCATTTGCAGATGTCAGCAAGAAGCAAAGGTTTGGTTTTTTTGTTTGCCTTTATTTTCCTGACAGTTTCCAAAGCCCTTGGCAGGAGTAGAGTTTTTCCCCTGCTTCATTAAAGTTTTAAAAGCTTTAAATGCTTCATTTTGAAAGGAAACCTCCCGGCTCACTTGCAGCGTGACATGGTAAATCCCTCTTTCGCAGCAGGCTCTGCGTGCCTGCGTGTTTGGGTCTGCAGAAGAGCAGGCTCCCTCTGCTGTCTGCTCTTCAGAGAGCTGAGGGAAGGAGAGAACAGTGTAAGTGGCAGCTAAAAAAAAATACATCGTGAAACACATTGTCCAACCCCGAGATCCTGAAAGCCACCTCTACCTTGAGCTAACGACCACTGACCAAGTGTCAGTACCATCGTGTTTCAGAGCACAGCTCCCCTCATACGCTTGCACCAGTTGCAGGGAAATGCTAGGGAGAGCCTATACTGGTGGTGGACAAAATGGCTTCTGAACAGGTGCTGGTGGCTGGGGTGGTGGAGTTGGAAGGCAGTTGCTGAGAAGTGTTGGAGGAAACAAGCAGGAGACTGGTGACCTGCTTGGGTTAGTCTGGAAGGTGCAAAGAGTAGTGGCTCTAGCGGTAGGATGAGGCTCACAGCAAGTCCCCTACCTGGGGAGAGGCATCAGAACAAAATGTTCCTGTGGTGGCTCAGGAAACACGGGAGATATTTGCTCTGCAGTTTGCTTGGGATTTTCCAATTGTGCTGCAAGTACGAAAAGAAGCTGCAGTGTTTCGTTGCTAAGGGTGGAGACAGGGGTGTAAAGACAGATGCTGCTGGTTGTCGGAAGAACAACCAAGCTATTTATACTCGCAGTCTTTTTCGTCCAATTGTAAGAACAGCAGAGGCTGAGGGTGGCTTTTGGTTTCAGGATGACCTGTAAAGAATTCCCAAACAATGAGGCTTTTGCTGGTTTAGGCTGCTTTTTGATGGAAAAGAAGGCAGGCCATTTAATTCATTTTGTTCTATTTTTCCGTAAACCTTGAAAATATCCTGACTCTTCTTAAATTTCCAGGAGGAAATGCTAAGAAGTCTTGCCCTGTGTATACTGACTCTTTAAAAACCCCTTAGTTAAAAGCATCTTCAAAAACGCATGCCAACTGTTGGAGTAAAATGTGTAAACAAATAGAAGGCCCAGATGAAAGCTCTAAACTCCATGGCCAGACTTCTGAACAATTGGGTTAACCTCAGCAGTGCTGAACACTCGAGGATGCTTGCTTATTAACAGTCACGATTGGAGTGTGTTTGCAAGTGTGCTCTGAAGCTTGGCCGGGACACTGCCACGGTTACAAAGGTGGAGCACAAAGTTCCTGGGATGTCTTGTTATTCCAGAGTCAGGTTGTGGAGCTGGCCCTGGTCACCCATGTCTCGTCTGCTTTCCAAGACTGCTTTTCTTTCTTCTCCAGGGAGGTGGCAGCTCCTGCCTCTCCTCCCCACGTTTTTGTTCTGGTTCCCTCAGAACTCGGTGACACGAAGCGCCCCAGTGAACAGCGACAGCCAGGGCCGATGTGGGGCCCGGTTCCTCACCACCTACGACAGGAGGTTTGTCATTAAGGCAGTGTCGAGCGAGGATGTAGCAGAGATGCACAACATCTTAAAGAAGTACCACCAGGTACGGTGAGTCTAGAACCCTGGGAGGGGAGGTGGCAAAACGCCTTGGGGAGCATCTTGTGACATTTGCTGGGGAACTGGAGCTTGGATTCACAGTGTGCAACCTGGCAGAGCTTGCAAATAGCTTTTGCAAAAGCAAACAGTATTCCTTAGCATCTGAGAGCCAATTATGGCACAGCTGCCTGTTTCTTCACAGTGCTGAGCCCCTTCACAGCTCACCCTGTTCCTTACATCAATAAATTATGGATCGCTGGTACCTGAGATCTGCAAACACGCTCCTAATTCAATCCTTTGAATTAGACTTTCCAAAGGGACCAGGGAGGAGACAGTTACGTGCAGCAGGGAAGGGGGGGCAAAGTGGGACAGCTGGAAATGTTCCACCCTGGTCCACATTATCTGCCAGTCCATCTGCTCTTTACTTTCAGATCCACTCACATAACCCCAAGAAGTGAAGTTAGCCAGTGCCAACAACTCGCCCTGAGTGATGGACATGCACACCTAGCCTGTTACAGCAGGCTGGACACGCACACAAATGGGATGCTCTGTCTCAGCGCAGGGCTGGAAGATTCTTACAGTGCCCTAACTTGCGTTTCTTGACACCCTAGGAGCCATTTGCAAGCCTCCTTTCCTTTCACATTGGTGTCAGATAGCTGGAACTGGAGGCTTCGCTATCACCTTCTTGCTGAGCTTGTGTTCTATCAGAGATGGGTTTTGTGTGACAGTACTGTCTTTCTCTGCCCTTCCCTTCCCGGCTCTCCTCCAGTTCATAGTGGAGTGTCATGGGAACACCCTCCTGCCCCAGTTCCTTGGCATGTACCGGCTCACCGTGGATGGAGTGGAAACCTACATGGTGGTTACCAGAAACGTGTTTAGCCACAGGCTGACTGTGCACCGGAAATATGACCTGAAGGTGAGGGTTTGGAGGGCAGTCACGGAGCCGAGAGCTCCTTTTCCAGAAGGGTGGGAGTTGGTCTTTGTAACACCAACTTGACAGGGTCCCGGGCTTTGCTTTTTGTTCAGGGTATTAGGTTTTGGGGGCTCTGGATGGGGCTTCACTTGAGGCTCAAATGTTGTTCCATTCCCCTATCCCAAGTGGCCTACACCACACTACGTCTGTCTCAGGCATGAAAAAGGGATTGAGCACTGATTTTAAAAATACTTTCATTATTTTTCTACATGGAGGAATTAAATGGTGTCAATGAATTCTTCAGGAATATGACACATAGTGCAGCAATCCTCTTTTCTTTATTCTTTTATCAGGGCTCAACGGTATCCAGAGAAGCAAGCGATAAAGAGAAGGTATGGACCGTTCCTGGCCAGCCTTTCCTTCCTCCTGGTGGTTGGGAGCAGATGGGATCCAACTGACTTCCCTTTTCCAAAGGGGTATCGAGCAGGGGATATTAAATGGGCCCTGAGTGATAACCTGTTTCTGTCCCACCTTCCAGGCTGTGCCCAGTAACTGCTCAGGAAGAGATGGTGCAGATCTGGTGCTGCCCTGCCCTGCCCTGTTATCTTGACACTACCAGGAGTGGGGGGAACTTCCCGGGGGACAATCCCACAAGTACCAAATCCCACATTAGTGCAATGGTGTTTTTGTGGAAAGATTTCTTCATAGCACTCCCTGTGTACCAAACTGAGTCAGGTCAGCTGTTAGCTTTTGCAACAGATGCTTTTATAAAACAGAGCGGCTTCTCTCGGATTCTTGGCATATCTCAGCATGTCTGTAAGTTTGGTTTCTGGTGCCATTAGGGAAACTTATGACTTTGCCCCTGCAAAACTTTGGCTGTGATGCTGCTATGAAAATTCCTGTTTAAATCACAGCAGTAACTCATGATACTACGTTTTGCACATGCACATGGGATTTTCAGATTTGGGACCACAGAGTGAGTCTACTCCAGCCTGTCCTGAAATTAGATCTCTGGCATGAGCCAAGGAGCTCCCATTTACACCGAATGCTTGGCGTCAAGGCACGGCTTCATCGTGCCCAAGTGTTCCCAGCTTGCTAGCTGTTTACTCAAGCTTTTTCTGCTTATGCAGTTTGTCTCAGACAATTCATATTAGATCTATATAAAGCCACCACACATATGTCATTTTAAGAACAAAATAATTTAATTCCCAGCTGCACAAAGGGGTCGTATGTTCTTCCATATCCCTGAGAAATCCTCAGAGGTTGCTGCAAGCAGATTCCTCAACAAGCAGTGGTTTTAATTTTTTCCTCAAGCCTTTAGGGAGAGAAGCGTGGGGTTTTTTTCAAGCCCTCCCCCCTTCCAGAAGCCGACAAAATGCATTTCTTTTCTGTTCTGGGAGCTGGTTGGACCGTCTCTGGCTGGAGCCCAGCTGTCAAGTTTTCAGCCTGCAGCACATCTTCCCGGCAGTCTTTAAAGTTGAGTTGCTCTCTGTGTCTCCCTTCAGCTTCCCCCAGGTACAGCTCAGCACATGGATTCATTGACAGATATTGTGCTCTGCCTGATGCCGTTTTCATACTTAGTGGACAGGGTGAGACCCTTCACCTTATTAACAGGCAAAAGATCCTGGTGTGACCCCCGACTCGGTCAGAGTCTCTGGGCAATCAACGTATTGATAATGAATTGTTGTACCAGCCCTCCCCCAAGAAGTAGGGGTTTGGAGAATTTGACACAGGCTTTTTGTTGCAGGCCAAGGATCTACCAACGTTCAAAGACAACGACTTCTTGAATGAGGGTCAGAAGCTGCATGTCGGAGAAGAGAGTAAAAAGAACTTCCTTGAAAAGCTGAAGCGGGACGTGGAGGTAGAGTTTCCTGGGGAACAGCTTTTAATCTCTCTCCCATAACTGGATCCTCACTGTGGCCTCTGGCTCAAGGGGTGCAGCAGTGACTGAGAAGAAAGTCATTCCTGGATCCGCCAAGCAAATGCAGTCAGGGTTATGCTGATGGCAGTGCGCATATGAGCTCGTGTAGATTCTCTGGAGTCTAGTAAGGGTTTAGCTCTCACTACAGGGAGGTACTGGCAAGGCAGGACTGAGGATTTCCGATCCCCTGTGGATGCTGTTGTTCTCACTCATCTCTTTCTCACAGTTTTTAGCTCAGCTGAAGATTATGGACTACAGCTTGCTGGTTGGGATCCACGACGTTGACCGAGCAGAGCAGGAAGAGATGGAAGTGGAGGATCGGGCAGAGGATGAGGAGTGTGAGAATGATGGTCTCGGAGGCAACCCCATCTCCTCCTATGGCACACCCCCTGACAGCCCTGGCAACCTCCTCAACTACCCTCGCTTCTTTGGGCCTGGAGAGTTTGATCCTTCTGTTGATGTCTATGCCATGAAAAGCCACGAAAGTGAGTATGATGGAATATCACCCTGAAGAAGGTCTGGAGGGCAGAGGAGGTGTCCTGTGGTCTGGCTGGGCTAAATGGAGTGGGAGGACTGTCCACAGAGAGAGAGAGAGACCCTGCCGAGTGTCTCTCCTGTGCTGTACAGTCCGTTGTTGTGGATGGTGTGTGTTGGAATGGGTAGAAGTTATGCTTGGAGAGCAGTGGCATGTTCAGAGAGCATGCGGGCCTCTGGTGTGCTGTTTCCAGTCGTTTTTCTCTGCCCTTCTGCAGCCTCCAGCTGCCTTGCTTTCTCTGCTAGTTGCATCAAAACAGATCTGCTGTGTATTTCTTAAAGAGGGGGGTGCAGCTGGGCTTTGCTCACAGCTCAGGGTGTGCTAGCGACTCTCTTGCCTTGCTAGGTGCCCCCAAGAAGGAAGTGTACTTCATGGCCATTATAGACATTCTTACGCCATATGATGCGAAGAAGAAAGCTGCACATGCTGCCAAAACAGTGAAACATGGGGTAAGCAGCCTGCCACCCGCAGGGAGGATGGGCTTTGGGGCTTCTGCTTTGCCTGCACGCCTGTGTGCATATGTGTGATGTCTCCCGATGCTGATTTTTCTACCGGCATGGAAATTCTCCAGTGATCTAGTGCCCAAGAACAGCTCTTCCTTCACTTACTGTCTCCTCAGACTGTCTTGGAAAGCCTTTCCCTCTGGTTGGTTGGAGATGACTTGCATTTATGTCCCAGTTTGGGAGGTGCTGGATTTCCCTGGTGTGGCACCAACAGAGCAGGAATGGACTGGCTGCAGGGAGACATACTGTCCTACCCGCTTCCTGGGGCCAGTCCTGTTCCCTGGCAGCAATCGTGAACTTCCCAAAAGGGCTAGAAAAATTCCCAGACTAGCAGGACATGGAGTCTTTCACGCTCCTTCCAAATCTCCTGTAAACCACGAAGGAACAAATCCAGTGCATTGAGTCAGTGGTCTGCAGAAGATCCAGCTGGAGCTAAAATCCGTTTCCTTGGGGGTCTCTCTAGACCTGTCCGGCTGTTGTTTTTCCCTAGAACTTGCAAGTTGTCAGGGGTCTTGCCCAGCAGAGCCAGGCCGTGCTGCCGTGATCACTCCTTGCTGTCCTCCCGCCCTGTGCAGCGCTGCAGGGTCTGCCCTTCCAGGAGGGTGTTGTGACTTGTCTCTCCTCTCTGCCTTGCAGGCTGGGGCAGAGATCTCCACCGTCAACCCAGAGCAGTACTCTAAACGCTTCAACGAATTTATCTCCAATATCCTGACATAGTCGTCTTCAGCCTTCAGCGAGAAATGAAGAGAAGAGGGGCTACTTCCAAACAGAGAATGCAGCCTGCGACACTAAAACAGACACTGTAGCAGCATGTGGGGTGTGTGTGTGTGCGTGTGTGTGTGTGTGCAAGAGTGAGTGTGTGGCACTGTGTGACTTAAGAGAAAACTAATTCTAGGTGCACCCTCCAACAGTCCACTTGACCCAGGTGGAAAAGTGGGTTTTTATGTTACAGAAGTGCCCAGACATAGATTTTGAGGGCTTTTTAAAACAAGAAAAGTGCATTGTTTCAGCACTGCTCTTTCTAATGACATTTTCTCCTCTCTGATCAAGAGAATCCCATAGGGATATGATATGTGGCACTGTGTAAAAGGGGTCGCTCTAGATCACGTGCGGTGGGAGTGAAGCAGTGCCTGATTCCACAAACTACACTATTATTTTTTTTATTTTATTGGACTGTCTTTACCAGAAAGACGTACAGGCCCTTTTATTTCCCTCTTGGTAGGAATTGGAAGGAAAATAGCTCACCATTTCAAGGACGGAAAATATTACTCTGATAAGGAGGAGTCGCTGAACTTTAGGTAAATTCAGACTGGGACACTTTATATTTTTTGGTTAATTTAAGTAACAAAAACTTTTTTTTGTAACTGCACTTGATTTACGAGAAAGACGAGGGAAATGAACATCTACCAAAGATGATCGCTTAAAAAGGTGTAACTCCTAGAACCTAAAAAAACCAGTGTGAGATGTAGTTAGAGGCATTGAACAACCTCAGATAATAATGTACTCGGACCCATTGTGCTTTAAATTGGCCAGCTATGAGGATTTCATAAAACAAAAGACACAAAAAAAAAAAAAAAGGCATTTGGTACCTGTAGATATGGGATAGTATTTGACTATCTGGACCGTTTCCCTGTCACACCTCAGTCAGGAATTGCCGTGTCTCTTAGATTACAGCTTCACATCGCGGTTCTACCAGTGTTAATCTAGCTAATGTTCAGTCTTCCTTACTTGCCCAATCTGCAACAGGTACTTGAATTTCTTTCCTGACAGAGGTTCTTTGGTTAGTTGGTTTATTTTTTAAATGGCAATGTGACTTGCACACGAAGGAATTGGACTGGCTACCAGTGGGGAGTGCTGGGAGCTGTGACTGGAGCAAGTTCCACTGCTCAAGAGGACTCAGGACTTGAGCTGTGATTCTTTTTACTCTTCTCTGCTCCATACCCCTCTCTAGAGCGACAGTCAAGGAGTGGAAATGTTCGAACACTTGCGCCAGATTATTTCCCCCCCCCTAAAGAATTGGAACTGATTTGCGTGACTGAATAATGTCCTGTTTTGTCTCCAGAACGCTTGTAATATTTTTCACAGCCAAGCTTGTCAGACTTGCTTTGGGTTTTGTTAGCTCTGCTGCACAACAGTTACAGATCTTTTGGTTCTTTTTTTAATTTTCTTTTCTCTTTCCAAGCAGGGTTTAGCGTTTTGAACAAACCTCTTGCAGTTGAAACATGTTGCTTATCTGCCTTGAAACTGTTTTCACATATGCCTTTGTTTCGGGAATACGCTGTTTCGAATGTCTGTCCTGTGCTGTAACGCGTGCTACAGTTTGCTGTGTGGAATTTGGTCCTTTTGAGAGATAACTGGTGCTCATCACATCCTGGTAATTTCCCTAGACTAACGCTAGCTCTGGTCTGGATTCTGAATGTGGGCTTGGGGTTTTTTTTAATGTTCATACCCACATTCGTGATGTGAATCCCACAGGTCTCAACTTTGAAGGGGACAAAAGGGGGCTGACGTTTCAGCCCGCACGAGTGCACTGTAAATAGAGTCTTTAAGAAATGAAAAATTAATATTAGGGCTCATAACGAGATATGAATCTTCTTTTTCATTCATGGGTCATTCCCTTTGACATGGGACAAATTTCTTCTGCCGCTGTAGTCCAGTCCCTCTTCTGTGTGATGTGGGGGCTCACACACCGTTGTCTGGGAGGCTGGAGAGTCTCGTGTCTTAAGGTGTGTAGCTGGAGAAGCCGCGAAACAAACGCAGCTATGAGAATACTTTAAAAAAGGGAGGACTTAGAGGGTATCATCAGCTTAGTTTTGTGGGCATTATATTGGTTGCTTTTCTCTTAAACAATAAGCACTTAAGTTTACTATCAATTAGAAATTAAATACCGATCGCTTTTTATTCTTGACAGTTTTAAAAATCTGCATTGAATCTGCAACTTTGGCCTGGTAAGTTTGCTGTTCTCCTTTTGGGAAACTAGCTTGTACCTTTTAAACTGTTTGTCTTTAAATCATGTATTAAAAAAAGACGAGAAAAAGGGGGGAGGAAGAGAGAAGGAAATTAGTGAACTGCAGGCATCCTGCAATGAGACACTACAAAACAAACAACGCAAAGAAAGTAGAAAAACAAAGCTTGCTTAGCTAGGAGCAGCAGTCTCATTCACTGAATTTCATGAACAGAAATAAAATTAAAATGCAGGTAGTTCCTGCAGCAAACTTTACAGAAGTCACAATACTAAGGGCTTAAGAGCAGTTAACTGTATTTTCTTATTCCACTCCAAAGAAACTCCTGCTAGAATTAAATTGGCTGTCTCTGGCTCAAGCGATAGGAAAAGCCCCATAAGCTCTATTCACTTTAGCACTTCCCCAGTTCTGCCACTTCTGTCAAGTTGCCATACTGTGTGTATTAAAGTAATTAAATGCAATTTTCTCACTTAATGATGTATTACCCAGGTATGTAACTTTGTTTAACATAAGCATTTTGTATATTGTTTACATTTTGAAAGGTAGCATTACGTTAAAAATGCTAATTTTTGTTTCTAGACAGTATTTTTATTACCAGAATAAGAAGTGAAGCTGCAAATATTTGATTTGTTTTTAAAAGGGACTTTTTCTTTTGTTTTTGTTGTTTTCTTTTGGTTTTGTTTTGGTTTTGTTTTTTTTTTTAATCTTGTTTTAGGTCACTTTTTTAACTCAAGTATTTAAAAGGAAAACCCAGCCCTTTCAATTCTGGTTTTACAACTGCTTGTGCTAGTTTGTTGTCTGTTTCTGGTGTGAATTTAGTTCTAGTTTGCTGAATGTAGATATTTCTGTCTGTAGCATGTACCCTGCGGAACACTTTACACTGAAGTGCATTTGACTGAAAACCGCCCTCGGCTGAGAGAGTTGCAGTAGGTAGGCGGATCGCTCAGATCCTGGTCAGAATACAGGATTTTTCAAGAAATTGCAGTGCAATTCTTTGGTCAACTGGAGTTTCAAAAAGGAATGAAACAAACGCAGTGTGCAGTGTCTCTCCAGCGCCCGAAGGCAGGGTGAGTTTGTGTGAGAAGCGAGCTGCGGGAGCTGTATTCCTGCCTGTACCGAGGGTCAATCTGTTTCTGAACACGAGCCTGATCTGTCAAAATTTAAGAACTAAAAACTGCTTTGAAGCTAGAACTTATATCTCCCCCCGCTAAGCTGGCTCCTACAGCGTAAATAAGAGTGGGAGAGGGCAGGCGGAGTATGGAGTCACAGTTTGGGTGCTGCTCTGCCCCAATAGTGCAATAAAAAACACTCGAGAACACGTTGGGTCACCCTTTGGTAGGGCCCTCGTGTTCTGGAGGTACCAGGCAGCACCCGCCTGTGGTGTGGGCGCTGGGAAGAAGGGCTGGTATTTGCTGCACGTAAGAAAAATGTCAGCAGGCGTTCGCTTCTCACAGCAAGGAGCAGTGAGATCCTTCCCTCTGGTCTCATACATGCCTCTGATTGACCTGGTTTTAATTATAAAAGCTGTGATCATGAAATTCCTTACAGGGAGAACTTCTGGGCTAGTAGGTGACTCCAGATTTCCTGCATAAATGAGGCTGTACTCCCACATCCGCGAACCCTAGTTCTGAATTGGATTATCATAATCGGCAAGAACACTAAAACGCTTGAGTCTTGCTTCCTTTTCCAGGAGGAAACTCCTGCTTTTTCCCCTCCAGAGCGCTGCCACAGCTCCCTTCAGTGGGAATGTCACTGGGGGACTCACCTCGTAGCCCAAGACGGGCACAACGTGAGGTTGTATCGTAGTCGCGGGCCGTGTTTGGTCGGGCTGTGTCAGCCCCGGCAGACGGCTGTCTCCAGTCCTGTGACTACTATGCAGTCTTTACCCATGCCTCCCTAAAAGCTGCACCGAGGTAAAGTGTTTAACCTCCAGGTGGTACAAACCTTTCAGTGTGTGTGTCCTAAACTTGGTTTTTGCAACACTGCGTTAACCGATCTGGGCCAGGTCATCCTTAAAATAGCTCCAGAAAAACAAAACAGCCATCCTCTCCCCGTCTGTGTCTTAACGCCCCGTTTTCAGGTTTGCCCGTCAACTTCCCCTACTTCTGCAGAGCCATTCTCCGGTATCCGTATTAGCCACTACTGATTTTCCTTGCTCTTTGAAATGAGTGTCTTGTGTAATAGCGACAGCGAAGCTTAGGGAACCAACTGCTGGTCATCCAGCGTTTGCAGCGGGTTCAGTTTTCGCCGCTCGGGAGTTGTGCTGGCCTCTGTTGTGCTGCACGATGCTCAGTGCAGCTGGGTTGAGTTGCGTCAAGCGAGCGTATTACACACAGGTCACAAGGGTGGACAGGGCTAATCAGTGCAACTGAAAAAAATGTGAATAAATTAAGTTTAATCTAAAACTAAAAAAAAAAAAAGCATTCTAGGTTTTTTTCACTGCTGTTTTTTAAATAGGAATTTTAAGTCCTCTGTGCTTGTCTGTTTGCTAGGAGCAGTTTGAGACACTGTTACTGTTTTGAAATGCATGCATGTTACAAGATGAGTCTCCAACCAGAGAAAAATAAAATTAAAACTTTGTGTACATCTGTTCCTTGCTGCTGTCCTCTTTCAAGTGTTCTAACGATCAGCTGTTACTCCGTGAGGTATGTGGTCATTTTAAGTCCTACATTAACCACAACTGGAAAAGTCTTTATATGTGCCTGAAAAATGGGGTTTTTAAGTAAGAACTGGTTTTACCAAGTCCTGGATATGAGAATAAATGAGATTTGACAGAAAAAGCTAATACTGCCATACTCTCTGAAGGAGATGCTGCTGACTCCCTGGGGCGCAACACACACCTCTGGGTGTGCTGAGGGAGATTAGTGGGGGGGGCTCCGAGAGAAAGGTAAGCTCTGCTACCGCTTAAAACCCAAGCTCCTTTAGAGATGAGAACTTAATCCTCAAGAAAAGGAAAGCTCACTACAATAGAGAGGTTTATTTAAAAAAAGTTCCAAGCAGACTGGGGTGTGAGACACACGA
Source organism: Chroicocephalus ridibundus (assembly GCF_963924245.1). Classification (NCBI taxonomy): domain Eukaryota; kingdom Metazoa; phylum Chordata; class Aves; order Charadriiformes; family Laridae; genus Chroicocephalus; species Chroicocephalus ridibundus. Next base: position 2,609,563 of record NC_086300.1, on the reverse strand, counting down.
GCAGATGTGCTGGGCTAGTCCATGCGAGCTTTCAGGGTCCTGGTGGTGATCTTGTCTTTTTCACTAGAAGGGGAAAGAGAAGACTATTAGTATATCTGCATTTAATACCTCCACACAGATTGTCCCTTCGTTAGGAAGTTGCAGTGTGCACAGGTAGGTTGTTTGCTGGTGCAAGCAGGATCATCTGAACTTGAAGGTGGCCGTCAGAGCTGGGTAAACCCCGTCCCCTGCCACTGCACCCCAGGGGAGCGCCCGGAGGCTCAGTACACAGCAGCGCCTGCCATGCTGCAGGAAACAGCGCCACGAGCAAAATAACCTGCTTCAGGGGTCAGTCTGATTACACAGTCTGGAAGTTAATGTTAATGTTGCACCCAGCTGTGGCAAAGAGCATCCTCTTGGCTAGTGTGACCGTGTCACACTCCTGTATACTGACGGGAACGCAGCTAGGGAATCCCTGTGCAGCAAGAGTCCAACTCTGGGATTAATTTCCCATGGCTCCTGCAGTTCCAGCAACAGCCACGAACTGCAACGAGAGCAGCCATGCGAAATACACCACTTAGATTGGGCAAAACATTGCTAAGGATACTGCTGGAAGGGAGCAGGATTAGGGAGACCCTGGGACTTTAACACACAACTTGTTAAATTCTACCTCTGTTCCGTAGGGGAAGGGAGCAGCACTTACATTATGTGTACTACCACACCCATCCCAGATATGGCATCTCTGTCCACTGCATTCAACATGGCCTGCGAGATTGTTTCGAAGAGGTGATCGGGTTCCTGAGGAACAGAAGCTATTTTAGTTGGTGTAAAAATTGAATATTGAGTCATCAGACTTTGTTCAAACCCCAAAGTATCATCCAAGACGCTGCAAGATTTTCCCCGTGGGCTGCTATAAGCTACAGCTTCCTTGTTCTCCTGAATACCAAAGGACAGAGCTTTTCATCCAACCCGCACATCCCAGTTCTACAGTTAACAGTAGGAGGCTGAATCCAACAACTGGAGCTGAGCCTGGCCACCTCACTCACCATGTCAGGCTCCCACAGGGACTCGCACATGCCGTACATCTGCTCGGAGCAAGTGCCGCTGACCACAAAGTCCTCGGTTATCATGGGGCAGCCGATCAGGTCTAGGGAGCAGATGAAAGGTTCGTGTGTTATGGGGTCCAGCCCGGCGATGACTGGTTCTGTGTAGTAAGGTCCGAACCTGTGAAGAACAACATGGCATAGACACAGTTCCACATCCCACGTAAATATCCACACAAGGAAAACACCCCACAGATGCTTTTGGTGGGGGACCTTTAAGGTCAACCTCTAAGTACCACGCAATGGTTTTAGCATGGCAAACAGAACAAACTTGTACTGCTACAGGATTATTTTAACAATACTCAATATTCTTTTGCAAGGAGGTTGAAGGTAACATTGTCACTAGATTGAAGTCTCCTTTTGCCATACCACAAGTGGTCACTACAGGAGCCCTCCTCAGCCTCCCACCTCCCTAGAATCAGACCAACTCCAACCACCACAGCCTTCACTGACACATAAACGACGACTCCATTGTTTGACAGTTACCGTCTCTCATACAGCAGATTGGAGACCATGCTCATAAAAGTCTGAGGTTTGATCTGCCTGCCCTCCTTCAGCTCGTAGAGATTCAGCCTGAACTTCAGTCTCTGGGCACTGCAAGAGATGAGAATCAGCATTAAAGCAGAAGCACGTTCTCTTTTCTTTCATCTTCACCCAGATCTGAACTGTTCTACTGCACGCTGACAGACACCAGCTCCTGACGGGTGCCTGAGGCAGGTAGGTATTCCAGATGCAGTTCCTTTTATACCTGAAGTTATTATGTCTTAGTAGTGATGCCATCTTAAATCACATGCAATTTTATTTAAAAAATTCCCAATGAAGGGAGACCACAAAAACGAGTGCTGGCACCCAGCTATTATATCCCCCCCTCACGAATAAGCAAAGACATTTTTGCTCAGCATAAGCTACCTCTTCATATTTATTGTAAATATGCCTCTCACAAGCTCGGTGTGGGAATGGGCAGGTGGGCCGGAGTCTCACTTACACCGTCTGTACGTCCGTGGCCAGTCCCGCCAATCCAATATACAGTCTTTCTCCCATAGGGAAAATCTTCTGGAAGTCTGTGGTCACCATCTGCGCTTGAATCCCAAACCGCCGGTCCGCCGCAATGGCCACACAGTTCTTCCCCTTCATGGCCATTACGGCCCCGCCGTTATACGACATAATAGACTGGAAGAGAGAAGGGCAGCAGGTACCGCCGGGGCTCTGGGATGCGGTTCGGGCTGCAGCCCCCACACCGGTCCCTCGGTGGGGCTGAGGGGACCTCGGGTACCACCCACCGCCTGGCCTGGCCCTGCGGCCCCAGGGCGAGGCCAGCACCGCTCTCCCTTGCCGTTTGGGCTTTAATTTTTTCCTCGTTGAGTTCCCCCCCCTACAGCTGGTGGCTCAGGGCCGTTGCTTCCCGCCACGGCCCGGCCTGAGACAAGGCCCACGGGGACACAGCACCGCGGCGACGGGGGAAGGCCGCCAGCCCACCCGCGGGACGCGTCGTGCCGGGCCCAGCTCCATCCCCGGGATCCCCCCGAGCCGCCCCCGGACCCAGCTCCATCGCCGGGACCCGCCCGGGCCGCCCCGTCCCGGCGCTCACCATGGCGCCGGCTGCACGGACCCCGCTCCACTGCTCCGGCCGCGCCGCGCACCGCCCCCGCCGCGCCGCTGATCCCGCCTCCCGCCTCCTCCCATTGGCGGCCGCCGCGGCCTCCCGGCGAAACGCCGCTCGCTATTGGTGGGTGGGCCCGCCGCGAGGCGGAGCTGGTTGGTTGGGGCGGTGGGGAGGGAGAGGGAGGAAAATGAAGAGTCATAGTGAGCGGGGCATGCCGGGACGGCGGCGGACTGCGCGGGCGGGGCGGGGCGGGGCGGGGCGGGGCGCAGCTGGATCCGTCGGGGTGCGCAGCTGGATGTGTAATGGGGACGCGGCACAGCTGGAGGGACATGCGGAGCATGGCACAGCTGGAGGGACACACAGGGCACGGCACAGCTGGAAGTGCATGCAGGGGCGTGGCACAGCTGGATGTGCCCCTGGGGGCACGGCACAGCTGGAGGGACGCACAGGGCATGGCACGGCTGGATAATGCACGTCGGGGCAGGGCACAGCTGGAGGGACATGGGGCAGCTGGATGTGCCCATGGGGGCTTGGCACAGCTAGAGGGACACGCAGGGGAACTGCAGAGGTGGCAGGCAGGTACAGCCACCCCATCTCTCACTGGCGCTGGGGGGTCCCCGAGGCTGTGGCCCCTCTGTGGTACCCGTGTGCCCATTGCCTGCTGCCCGTGGTGAGGCCGGGATCACCGCAGGGTGCCGGGGCTGGGATCTGCCCAATGGTATCTACCCTCATTTTGGCCCTATGCAACCCTGGCACCTTCTCTATGGCATGGGGGAAAGTTGGTCAGACCTGGATGAATTTAACTGGAAACCCCAGGAAACCCAGTCCACAGCGCTTCACCGCGCAGAGCCCTGGGGGGTGTCAGGCTTTGCGCACCCACCATCCGCTTTTGTACTTCTGGGTCCCAGAGACAAAGCCCTAAACTTGCCCTGTGGCGCCAGGGACAGCAAGAGCTCCTCAGAGGGAAAAAAGTCTCTTGGGAAGTGCCGGCACGCTAAAGTCACTCTGTAAAGCAGCGAGTCCTCGCACATCCCGGGGCGGGGAAGGGGCCTGGCAAGTGGCTGTGAGGGTATTTTTTATTCAGAGAGCAATTGAAAGGGGGATTTGCGCTCTGCGGAGTATTGGATTTCCTTCCCTGTCCCCGCTCACCAGCTCTCCCCTATCCTGGAGGAGACAGGATTAAATGTTTAATTTAGGGGAGTGATGTTGTGCCAAAAGGAAAGAGATCCATGTGTTTGGAAATGCTCTCAAATGTGCAACAGATCAACCCGCCTGGTTTCAATGAAAGCCTCCGGCCCGTGCAGGGGCTGTTCATCCGCCCGGGACCGAGTCCCAAAGCACAGCCTGTCCCGTGGCTGTTGTATTTTTAATTTTTTTTCCATTGTAAAAGGTTTCTCGCAGGGATGAAGTCAGAGGCTGTGCTCTGTCTGGTGGGAACACCCTGGGGAGAGAAGGGGTGGCAGAGCCAGACGGGAATGTCTCTATGGGCAGATTTCGGCAGCGCTGGCTGTCTCGGGTGGCAGAGGGGAGGTGATCCCTGATGGGCACTGCTTCTCTCTCCATTTTCCCGTCGGGCTCGTGCTCTCCAATTGGGAAAACAGCAGCAATCCTTCTCCCTGGCCCAGAGAGCCCCGGAGCTTCCCCAGCCCTGGCACCGCTGGGCTCAGCCCTGGGAGCATTTTGTGGCTCTGAGCTTTTGAAACAACAGGGATCTTCCTGGCACGGCTTTATGCCCTGCATCAAAACATTAACTTCATTATTTCTGGTATGAAAATAAAATCAGGGCAACTGGGGAACATAAATAGATTTTACAAGACTTTGTAAGAGAGGGGAACTTCAGCAACACAGATTTTGGACCCCCATCAGCTTTTTTTTTTTAAGGCAAAATATGAGCTCTGGATGGAAACAGGCTTTCAAGTCTCTGCACCATTTTTAATGTCCCAACATGTCCTTTTGCTTGTGGGAGAAACTGTGGTGCAGAGGGGACCACAGGCTGAGCAGAAAGCATTTTGTTCACAATGGGGGCTGGTTTCCCCCTTGCCCAGAGGCTTGGAGAGAGCTGGGAGCCCACAGGGAGCTCCAGGGCCGCATCCTGCCTGTTCACAGCTTCTCCCCGTCCGGCTCAGCCTGGTCCTGAGGATATGGAGCCCACAAGGGAGCGGGGAAAGCCCTCCCAAAAGCTGCACATCTAAAGACCGCTCTGAAAAAAACACCCTGACTGCACACACAGGGTCCGGGGCCGGCCACCTCCGCCTGCCGCCCCCTCGCTGTGTCCGTCCTTGGCTGCGCCCTGGGAAAAAAGGAGGGGGGGGAAAAGGATGTAAAATCAACCGCCGCGTCCCTGGGTGGGCTCGAACCACCAACCTTTCGGTTAACAGCCGAACGCGCTAACCGATTGCGCCACAGAGACCGCGCTGATGATTTTTGCCGTGGCCACCACAGTCAGCCGGAGCATCCCCGGCAGCGTCCGCGGGGCAGCGGGTACTGGGACACCGGGTACCGGCACCGGCACCGGGACACCGGGCTGGGTCCGGAATCATTCACACAGCCACAACCGTGTGGGCCGTGGGGAAACGCGCGTGGGCGCTGCGCCGCGCCGAGGAGCCGGTACACCGGGCGTAGGGAAGACACCACGGTCGCACCGGACCCACGCGGGAGCCGGGGACACGCGCGGGGCCCCCGCCGCCTTCCGCCGCGCCGGCGCGGGGCTGCGGGGGGCGAGAGGCCGCCGACACGCGTGGGCGCCCCGGCTGCCCGCACCCCCCGGAATCCCCCGTGAGCTCCTCGCAAGGAGCCCCCTTCCCTCCGAGCGGGGCCGGCCCCGCCGAAACGGATCCCCCGGCCGCGGGACCGGCCCCGCGGGGGAACCCTGAGCCCGCCCGCTCCGTTCCCCTTCCTTCCCTTTTTCCCTCTGTTTCTTTCCCGCTTTTTCCTTTTTTTCCTCCTCATTCCCTTTTTCCTGCATTTTTTCTTTTCCTCCCTTCTTTTTTCTTTCCCTCCTCTTTTCCTGCCTTTTTCCTTTCCTTTCCTTTCCTTTCCTTTCCTTTCCTTTCCTTTCCTTTCCTTTCCTTTCCTTTCCTTTCCTTTCCTTTCCTTTCCTTTCCTTTCCTTTCCTTTCCTTTCCTTTCCTTTCCTTTCCTTTCCTTTCCTTTCCTTTCCTTTCCTTTCCTCCTATTCCTTTTTTTTCTTTTCTTCCCCCCTTTTCCATTTTCCCCTTTCTTTCTCTAATTCCCCTCTATTTTTCTTCCCTTATTTTTCACCCTTCCCTTTGCTTCCCCTCCCGCCGCGGGTCCCGCGGGCCCTGCCGAGCCCCGCAGGCACTGGACCCCCACGCGAGGTTCCCGGGGAAGGTCCCGCGGGGGCAGGGATGCCCCGCGTCGCCTCCCGGCTGGGAATTCCCCCCATTTGGGGCCGAAAATGACCCCAGCGACGGTCGGGGGGGGGGGGGGGGGGCGGGGCACCACCCCAGGGGTGTCGCGGTGATGGGGGAACACAGGGACACGTTAGCGGGGAGCGGAGCGGGGCACCACCGCCCCGCTTTGGGTTTTGGGCCTATTCCAGCGGCTTTTAGGGCTCTCTCCTTTTCCCTGACCACAAGGCGGGGGGGGGCGGGTCGCGGCGGGTGGGGGGCGGCGGCAGCAGCGGGGCCCTCCGCAAGCACTGGGGCACCGTGGCGGCGGTGTCCCCCGGGGGGCGCCGGTGCGGGGGGGTGTCCGTGTCCCGGCGGGGCGGGGCGGTGGGGGGGGGGGGGGAAGGCACCCCCCAATCTCGGCCCCTCACTCCCCTCCTCCGCAACACCCCAAAGGAATGAGGTCACGTGAGGCGGGGCGGGGCCTGGCGGCGGCTGGAGGAGGGAAAAAAATAAAAAAAAAAAAAAAGGAGGAAAAAAAATAAAAAAAAAAAGGAGGAGGAAGGAGGGAAAAAAAAAAAAGGAGAAAAAAAAAAAAAAAAACGAGCGAGAGAAAAAAGGGCCCCGGCCGCAGCGCCGCCGCCGCGCCGAGCCGAGCCGCGCCGAGCGGGGGAGCGGAGGGGCGGCCGCGGGGCCGCCGCTGCCACCAGGTAGGGACGCGGCCCCGGGCCCCCCCCCCGCCGCCGCCGGGCTCCGCCGCCGGGCCCCCCCGCGCCTTTTTCTCTCCGCGTTCAAGATGGCCGATGGCCGCCGCCTCCCCCCGCTTTGTGCCGCCGCCCCGCTCCTGCCCGGGGAGGCCGTGAACACCCCCCCACACCACGGCGGGCACCGGAGAGGGGCTACGGAGCCCTGACAGCCCCGGCTCCCACCGCCCCCCCGCTGGGCCCGGCGCGGCGAGGAGAGGGGCAGTGCGGTACGGCCCGGGGTGGGGGGGGGGCGGTGGCGGGAGCCCCCCCGGGGCGGGCGGAGGGGGCCGGGCCGGTCCCCGGGGCGGGCTGTCAGCCGGCCCCGAGTACAAAGGGCTGCGGGGCACCGGGAGTGCCCCGGGTCCACCGGGGCTGCCCCACCCCCGGCCTCAAATCCTGTCCCCCCCCAAAAAAATACAAATGAAGCGGACGCTGCCCGCCGGGCTGCAAGCGGGGACCCCCGGGGCACAGCGCGGGGTCACGCGTGTCCGGTGCCAGGCGGGTGTCACACACCGGGCGCTGCCGGGCGGACACGTCCCGCCGCGGGGATGCGGGGGGGTGTGTGTTTGTGTGTCCTTGTGCATACACGGGTGTGTGGACACCCGTGTCCGTGCCCTCCCCGCCGTGCTTATCCCCCCTTCCCGCTGTTTCGCTCCTCGGTGCCCGCGTCCCGCACCTCGGGAGGGGCGGGGGGTCCCGTCGGGGCGGCGGGCGCTGTCCGGGGGGTGCGGGTTCACGGTCCGCCGCCTTTTTTTGTCGTGTGTCCCGGTGCGTGGGGGGCCCGTGGCGGCCGTGCAAGCCAGCGGCCAGTGCCGGGGGGAGCCGTCCCGGTTTATTTCCCGGCCCTCGGGCTCGCCGCCGCCGGTGGGTCCCGCGGGGAGGGGGCGGCCGGTCGGGTCCAAGTTACCGGTGACTTTGAAACGTCCTTCCCCACCCGTGCCTGGTCCGGGGAGATTTTGGGGACGGGGACGGGGGTCACCGTGCCGGGCCACCGCCCAGGGAGACAAAAGACTCCGAAAGTCGGGGCTGGAGGTGCGGGGGAGCCGGCTGCAGGCGGCGGGACCCGCTCTGGCGGCGGGGCCGGGGCGGCCGGTGCCGCTGGCGGGACGGGGCGGCCCCGAGGGCTCCGGTGGGGCCGGTGCTGTGGCCGGCTCCGGTGCCCGGCGGGGGGGGCTGTCCGGGGCTTTGTTCGCCCCCGCGGCAGGAAATCGCCGTTGTTATCACCCGGTTTATTAGAACCGGTTTGCGCCGGTGGCTCAGGCTCCCCCCTCCCGCGGAGACCCGGGCCGCCATTGGCGGCTGCGAGCACCAAAAGCAGCCAAATCCACCCAAAATGCAGCTGTGGGTCCTGCGGCCCGGCGTGGGCAGCCGGTGCCCGGCGGAGCTGCCCGGTCCCTCGCGGCACTCGATGCGGGATCCGGGGCTGGGGACCACAGCCCCCCCCCCAGGTATTCTCCTGGCCGGAGGGAGCCTGGCAGTGGCCCCCCATCACCTGTGGGCTGTGGAGGGCTGAGGGCACCTGCCCAGTGGTGCAGGCCACCACCCAGGGAGACCCCAGGGTGCCAACCCGGGGGATGCCCAGGGGTGGGAGCTGAGCCTCGGGGGGGGGGCTGGGGCTTCCCAAACACCCTGGTGCCCCTGGCCCCCTCTCTGCAAGGAGACCCTGGGGCTCAGCTTGGCCCCTGCCCCTCCAGCACAGGGGTGTCCTGGAGGTCTCATTCCCCATGCTGTCCCCATCCCTGCAGCATCCCCATCCCCGTGGTGTCCCCATCCCTGCAGCATCTCCATCCCTGTCCCCGTGGTGTCCCCATCCCTGCAGCATCTCCATCCCTGTCCCCGTGGTGTCTCCATCCCTGCAGCATCTCCATCCCTGTCCCCGTGGTGTCTCCATCCCTGCAGCATCTCCATTCCTATCCCCGTGGTGTCCCCATCCCTGCACACCTGCCTCTGGGGACTCCACGGCGGCTGAAGGAGATGAGAGACCCAGACTGGAGACCGGGAGAAGCGCAGCAGGGAGGGAGCGGGACAACATGGACCCGGGGGTGTACAAACACACCTGCAGGCACCGCTCCATGCACAGCCCCGAGCACACACCCCACAGCCCCCCAAAACTGCACCCTCGCACGCACTGCCCCGTGCATGCACACGCACGTGCGCCCTGTTTGCTCCCTGTTTGCGGGGTTCACCCTGTTCCTCGCCCGGTCACGGTGCCCGTTTTGCCTTCAGTGGCTGTTGTCTGGTTGTTGGCTGTCGGGTGTCTGTGAAGGGCCTGGCCCCGTGTCAGGCGGCTGGTGACACCACTCCACGCCTGGCCCCGTGTGAGCGCCTGTACCGCAGGGGTGCGAGGGTACGTGTGCACCTCTGCCTGTGTGCGTGTGGGGGATGTGTGTGTGTATGTGTAGTTTGTGTGTACACACACACACGTGTCTGTGTCGCCCTGGGTGGGGGTGTGGGTGCGTACGGGTGTTGCACCCTCGCGCTGCCATCGCGCCCACACTCATTAACACAAACCCAGGGTTTCTTCTCCCCTCTCCCCCTCGCCTCGGATGGTTGTAATAATATCCTGGCTCCTCTCCAAGTATCAGGGTTGCCATGGAAACAATAAAACTGCAGTGATTTCAGGCCTCGGCTCTGCCATCTCCCATTGTAAAGGTGGAAGTGCTGGAGCAGGCAGGCGGCGGTTCCCCCGTATCTGCGCCCCGCGCCGGGGGACGCTGCCCGTGCCCCACGTGCAGCCCCGGCCATGCACACCCACACACGCAGGTGCTGCGGCTGCTCCTGGCCCCAGGCAGGTAGCCAACACCGGACTCGGGAGTTTCTATAGAAACCATGAGGCGGTGGCTGAAAATGCCTTTTCCATCGAACAAAACAAAAATACACTTTGTGTGTGTGTGTGTGTGTGTGCGCACGCGCGCGCAGCCCAGGGAGCTGCAGGCAAGGGGCTGGCTAACAGGGGTGATTTGTCCCCACTCAGAGGCATCTCGGCGTGGTGGGGACACACTTGGGGACCCCCAGAAAGATGCAAAGATGGGGCAGAGGGACCTGGGCAGAGCCCGGGGCTGGGGGCTGCATGGGGAGGTGTGTGGGTGCTGCTTGTGCACCCATAGGGCTGGCGGGGTGTGGGTCCAGGGTTCTCAGGGTGGTATGTAGGGGGGTCACCAGGCACCCCACTCTGCCCCGGATTTGTTCGTTAAAGGGTGGTGAGAGTCCCGCAGGTCCTGCCCTTGCACAAAGCAGCCGTTAAGGGTGGCCCCGGGTGTTTCCCCGCAGGGAGGATCCGCCGCGGCGCTGCTCCAAAATGCACAGGACCACCAGGATAAAGATCACCGAGCTCAACCCCCACCTGATGTGCGCCTTGTGCGGCGGCTACTTCATAGACGCCACCACCATCGTGGAGTGTCTGCACTCCTGTGAGTGTCCCGGGCCCCCGCTAGGAGCCATGCTGCACCCAGGGGTGCCCCGAGCCCCGGGAAGGGTGGCTGTGCTGCACTGAGACCCTCCCGCGGACAGGGCAGTCCCCAAACCCTTCCTGCATGGGGCATTTTTGTGGGACGGAGCTGAGGGGTTGTGGTTGGGGCCAGGCCGTGGCGGGCAAGCAGGGGTCCGGGCCCTGAGCCCCTGCGGGGGCTGGCACAGGGGCTCTGCCCCCTCGTCCGTCCGTCCATCTGCTCACACTGGGTCTCTCCCCGCAGTCTGCAAAACCTGCATCGTTCGCTACCTGGAGACGAACAAGTACTGCCCCATGTGTGATGTCCAAGTGCACAAAACCAGACCCCTCCTCAGCATCAGGTGAGCTCTGGGGGCTCCCCGCGCGCCGTGCCCGTGCCCCTGCGTGGCACCGAGCCCCAGCCCCGTGTCGGTGCAGCCTGTGCCCGCTCTGGGGTGCAGCCCCGAGCACCCCGGGATGGCGAGGTGGGCTCTGCGGCCGCCCCAGGTTCATTCAGCCGAGCAGGGACCATTGTATCTCTTGCAGCATGAAACCTCTCTGCTCCTGACCCCGCACCCTACAGCAGTGGCGATTTGGGGTGCTCTCTGGGTGGAAGGGGAATGGGGACGGTAGGAAGCGCCACCATGAAGGAGACAGGACCAGGGGACATCTCTGTGGCAGCAGGAGGAGGCTGGGGTGGGTGCCAGCTGGAGCAGGGCACCCTGAGCCCATCCCTGCGCATCCCAGACCGCAGACATCCATCCGTCTGTCCCCACAGTCCCACCAGGCGCAGTTTAACCGCTTGTGCTTTCTAACTCCCTGCCCTTTCCCCCGTGGGGACGGTGCCGTGTCCCTTGGGGCAGCAGCCCAGGTGAAAGGGTGCCCGGCCACGGTGGCGGTGGCTTCGTGCCGGCTCTGCCCTGGCCCCGCGTCTGGCTGGGGAAAGCCAGACACGTCCCGTCAGTTGTGGAATTGGCTCTGCAGGTGGTTGGCATAGAAACCATGAAAGGCTGCAATACATCACTTGGCTTTTTTTTTTTTTTTATCCTTTTTTTTTTTAGACTCTTCCATGTAAATCCGTTTCTGTAGTAACACTTTTTCTGCCTTTTTTTTTTTTTTTTTTTTCTGGTTCACTATGAAATATTTACACTCCGGCTCCCACGGCTCCCTTGCCGAAACATCCCTGCCTGCGTGCGGAGACGGATACGCAGCCGCCCGCGCCGCAAACGGGCACGGCAGCCCCGAGCCCCGGCTGTCGTGGTGGCGCGGTGCCTTCGCATCCCCTTTGGTCCCGGCGGGGGAAATTTTATGGGGCGCATGTGGGCAGAGGTGACACCGCAGGTGACAGGGGCCTGAGCCAGATGTGGTGCCATAGGAAACTCTCTGCGCCGAGGAGGGGCTTGCTTCCCCTTTGCTTCCCAAAACCGGTGCCATGGCAGCACCGAAACACCCGCGTCCCGGGCGTGATGCTGAGGGTGTTGCCCACGCGTGGCCACCGCGTCCCCCGTGGCACCCCGGACCCCACCCCGTGTCACCGCGCTGGGCTGAATGGGGCTGACTCATGCCGGAGCAGCGACCGGCTGGTAATTAAGCTGCCAATCAAGTGGCAGAGGTTGCTTTTTCATTAGCTTGCTGTAAATTATAAAGCCAATTCTCTGGGTATGTATTATAAATAAAATCACAGTGGGGCCTCGTGAACCAGAGTGACATCACCGAGGAATTAGGGATGAAAGACATGGGTAGGCTAAAAATAATACAGGGTACGGTCATTTGTTTTTTCTTTAAAATAAAGGCCTTATTATTAAAATGGAAATAATTGCAGACATAATTTACTTTTCACCAGTCCCACTGCTCTTGCTTTGTTTTTGAGATATTTTTTTTTCATTTGGCTGAGCTGCTGCTTTTAAATTGTGCCAGATGCCCTGCCTGCAGGGTCCCGAGCCCAAGCCTTCCAGCGAAACCCCATTCCCGGCCCTGTGCTGAGGAGGGGACTTGAGCTTCCCCGGTTCCTCGACTGCTTCAGAGGGATGCTGCCGCGAGATGTTCCCGTCTCGGGGAGCCCCCTCTGCTTTCCTGTGCGACACCCTGACAGCGGCCGCTGTCCTGCCGTCCTTACGGCAGAGGGAAATCAACGCCTGAGCCCTGAACTGCAGCCGAGTCCAAAAATAAAATTAGATGCAAATTAAAACTTGCAGAAACATTTGCTGATCTTAGATATTATATTTTTTTTTTTTTGTAAGTTCTCAGTGTGTTTCCATAATCGTTTTGACTACTGAAACGGATCCCGGCCCCAAAATCCTGCTGTCATCATCCCTAGCAATTACAAGGATTTTTGAAATGGTTTTCTTTCTTCTTCCAGAGTTAACCCTTTGCGGTGAGCGCGAGCGCGGACGGGTTTTCCTGCGAGACAGGGCCTGTGGCACCGCCGTGGGATGGGGAGCTTGTGCTGGGAGTTTCCCTGGAGGGAGATGGGGGGGGAGGTGGCATTCGGGCTGGCCGGGGGCACAGGGTGCTGGGCGGCTTTTTGTCCACCCAGGGAAGCCAGTTGCTCCCATCCAGCTGATTTCTCTCTCTTTCCTCTTTCTTTTGCCCCCCCAGGTCGGACAAAACCCTACAGGACATAGTGTACAAACTGGTCCCGGGGCTTTTCAAAGGTACAGGCACGGACGGTTATAATTGTGTGGGTTTGGGGTTGTTTGTAACTCGCTCCCACCCACCAGGGAAAACACGTTCCCCCGATTCCGCGCTGCCCACGCGCGTCTCTGCCCGTGTAATGGGGACAGCGGGAAAACGCACGGTAGTGAACGGACAGGGATGGGGCCATCCGGATAGTGCCCACCCCGCGCTCCGGCAGCCGGGGGGGCTGCTGCTGGGGGAGCCACGAACAGCAAAGCTGGGAGCGGGAGCCGCCGGTTTGCTCTCCAAGTGCCTGCCCGTCCTCGGGGGGGGAAAAGTGTGGGGGTCTGCAGGCGTGGAAAGCCTGAGGACAGTTGAGCCGCCATAAAGGCACTCTCCCAGCAGCAGATTTGCGGCCGCTCCGAGGGTTTCACTGGTACAATTTGATTGTTCTTGCTAAAGCCGCTGCCTTCCTATGGGGTCCCTCTGCCTGCACCAGGCAGCTCCTGCTCGGCCATCGGGGGCTTCCTCCTGCTCTCCCCTTTGCATCCATCTCCCCCTTGGTGTGATTTTTTTTTCCCCCCTCACCTTCCTCCTCCCTTCTGCCGCAGATGAGATGAAGAGGCGACGTGACTTCTATGCAGCCTACCCCATGGCAGAGGGTGAGTGTCAGCTCCGGGAACCCCCCCTCACCCCAGCTGTGCCCCCCGCAACGGCTCAGCCTCTCCCTCCCTCTGCTCCGGCAGTTCCCAATGGGTCCAATGAAGACCGCGGGGAAGTCTCTGAGCAGGACAAGGGGAACCTGACGGACGACGAGATTGTCAGCCTGTCCATAGAGTTTTACGAAGGGTCGAGGTACCGTTTTCTGGCCGCTCCTAAGTCCCTGCCTGGGTTTGGGGGCTCTGAATAAGCTCTCACTCTCTTTTCCCACTCCGGAGAGGGAGCTGAGGTGCGAGGTGGTGGCTGACGCTGCCCTGCCTAGGGCTCAGCGTCTTCCAGGGTGCTTGAATGGACAGAGGGGCGCCCAAACCCCATCTGCTCTGCCCCCCCGTCCAGCATCCTCTTCGGATGTGGGTGCTTGCCGTGGCAGCGGGGTCCCCGCATCGCCGCTCCGCAGGCCGGCTCCTTCCCAGGCAGCAGAGCCCAAGGGCTGCCACGTCCCCGGTGCTGGTGGTGGCCTCCGAGGATGTCACCGGCATGTGGCGCAGCCATTCGGAGGGAGACAGGGAAGGCGGCAGCCCGGGCAGCGATGGCAGTGCGCTGGACTGGAAACGCAGCAACGTGGGGGTGTCAGGGGTGGCAAAGCCACAGCTTGGCTGAAGGTCACCGGGTGGTTCCCCTTGTAGCCCCTCCATGGACGGCCCTTCTGGTGGGTTATTTTTTCTTTCTGCCTTTTTATTCCTCCGTAAACTTTGTCCTGTGTTTTGCTTTACTCCCCCAGAGAGGAGAAGAAAGGGACTGTCGAGAACGGGGAGCTGGAGAAGGAGAAGGAGAAGGTGAGTGTGGTGGGACCGCGGCACGGAGAGCTCTGTGTCCAGCCGCCTTTTGGGGGCTGGGGAGGGGGGACAGGAGGGCACCCCAAACCGTCTGCCGGAGGAGGCGGGAACTGCCCATTAATTGCACGGCGGACTCTCAGCAACGCCTCTCCCCCCGGCCCCCTCCCGCTGCGTCCCCAGAAGAACGGGGTGCGGTTCCTGCGCTGTCCCGCCGCCATGACCGTCATGCACCTGGCCAAGTTCCTCCGCAACAAGATGGACGTTCCCAGCAAGTACAAGGTGAGCCTGTGGCTGGGCTGCGCTCGCTGCCCGGCGTTCCCTGCGCTCCGGTGGGCTCGGTGACGTTTTGGCCCTGCCGTGTTACATCCCCTGCTGCAAACACGCTGTGCTCTGCTTGTTCCCCGGTATCACGGCTCTGCTTCGTGCAGCCCAGGCTTTGCGTCCCCAGCCGGGGGGGGGACGCTGGGGCAGGATCCGTCCCTTGTGGCGCGTTGCATGTAAGCTCTGAATTTGCTCCGTCATCGCGAGCCCTGGCAGCCCCTGGCTCTGGGAGAGGCACCTGGGGACAGCAAAGCCCCGGTGTCCCCTGAGCGGCTCCGGGGGGGGGCTGGCGGTGCCTCTGCCCCCGTGCTGGGGGGGTGACACTTTTCCCTGCGCCAGGTGGAAGTGCTCTACGAAGACGAGCCCCTGAAGGAGTATTACACCCTGATGGACATCGCCTACATCTATCCCTGGAGGAGGGTAAGTGGAGCTGCCTCCTCCCCTGCCAGGGCTAGTCTTGGAGAAAAGCTGGGAAAAGCAGTCCTTTAGGGGCAGGCTGACGGCATTCAAAAGCTTAAAAACTGAAAAACTCAACATTTGAAGAGCTTACTTAAAAATTGAAAAAGTGGAGCATTGAAAAAACTAAATTGAAAAGCTGAAAAATTGGAGTACTTCAACAAATTAAACCCCAGACGCCCCCTTCTTACAGAAGTGTTTTGCTCCGGGTGTGATTTTCAGGAGGCTGGGGGGCTGCACGTGCTCTTCTGCCCCTTTCTCCAGGGCGGGCGGGAGGGTTGGTGGCTGACATCGGGCCGTGCCGCCAGCGCGGGCGGCCGGTGATGCGGTGCCCGCCGGTGCCATCCCGGCGCGGGGTGCCGCGGGGTGCCGGGTGCCATGCGTCTGCCCCTCTCCCGCTTGCAGAACGGGCCCCTGCCGCTGAAATACCGCGTCCAACCCGCCTGCAAGCGCCTCAAGCTCTCCCAGCCGCCCACCTCCGAGTGCACCAACACCAGCGGCGCCTCCGAGTGCGAGTCGGTCAGCGACAAAGCCCACAGCCCCGCCACGCTGCCCGCCACCTCCTCCTCCCTGCCCAGCCCCGGCACCCCGTCCCACGGCTCGCCCAGCTCCACCGCCGGCAGCGGCCCCCCCCGCCACCAGCACCGCGCTCAACGGCACCTCGAACTGCCACCCGCTGCCCCCCGCCGCCGGCCGGTGCCGCAAAACGACTGTCAATGGCAGCACGGCCTCCGCCTTGACCTAAACGACGCCAAAAACAGGGACTCCTGGCCGGGTTTTATATATCTATATATATTATATATATACATATATAAATATATATGTGTACATAGGGAGAAAAAAAAAAAATTATACATACTTATTTTCTATTGATTGACCAGATTAATTTAAAATGCAAATAAGACACATAAATGTGGTTGACTATTTTTAAATGATTTTTTTTTTTAATTTTTTTTTTTTTTTTTTTTTTTTATTATTTTAACTTATGTAAGCTGCACGCCGGAGCCGGGAGCCACGCGGGCCCTGCCGCCTTCCTTGCTCGTTTTTCTCTTAACGCTTTTCACTCTCCTCCCCATCCCTCTCCCCTCGCGCCGGCCGGGAGCGAGACGGGGCCGTGAGCGGGGACGCCCGGCTGCACAGGTAAGGGCCAAGCACAGGTAAGGGCCAAGCACAGAAGCCAAAAACTGCCCCCCCCCTCCTCCTCCCTCCCCCCCCCCAGCCCTGCCGTGCTCTGGGTTTTTGGTTTTTTGTTTTTTTTTTTTTTTTTTTAGCTTTTTTTGTGTTTGTTTGGGGTTGGTTGTTTTGGGCACCAGGTTTGATAACGTGGTGCCTGTGGCCCGCCGGGACCATTTGTTGGCATCGTGCGTCGCTCGCTGGCGTTGCCCCCCCCCCCCGCCCCCGCCCCGGCTTTGCCTTGCTGGGCACATTTCTGGTTCTTTTTCGCTTTCCCTGTGTGGTCTCCGGAGGGTGTTTCAGGCTCTGATCGAGCAAAGCCTCACGCAGACGCTTCCCTCGATGCACAGTAAGTTCTTTCATTGTGGGGGTTTTCCCCCCCCCCCAGCTTAAAAAAATTCTGTTTGTAACTTGGCGGGGAAGGGCCGGCCGTGCCGGGGGCAGGAGCACAAGCCCCGCTGAATATTGGGGGTTTTTTTCCCTTTCCAAGGGAGCTGCCGCCTCCCCGGGGCCGACGGGCAGCACCGGCTACCGACGGCTCCGGCCACCACCGGGAAATTTTGGCTGGGGGCATCTAAACCCCGTGTTGGGGGATGCTTTGCCAGCGCTGGGGGCGTCTGCGCGGGACCCGGGGGCGTCAAACGCTGCTGCCCGGCCCGAGCGCACGGTGGGTGCAGCACCCAGTCAGGGGGGTGGGGGGACACGCGGGACCCCCCCACACCGCCAGCGCTCCGCTCGCCTCCGCAGCTTCAGTGCCACGTTTCGGAGCGTTTATTTTCCTGTCCTCCCCGGCCCCGTCCTTCCCCGCCCTCTCCTCCTCCTGCCCCCCACATTGGGTTTTTAAAAAAAAATAAAATTTTTTTAAAAAAATAAATAATAAGACTACAGTGCCTTTAGCCAGGAGGCTGCGGCGAGGGCCCAGCGCGGGAAGGTGCTGCCGTGTTTCGGGCGGGAGCGGAGCGGCACCGGGGTCACCGGCTGCCCCCACGCGCCGGGGAAGGGACCAACTTTCTACAGTGACAAAAGAAAAAAAAAAAAAGCACAGGAGCCCCGGGGAGCGCAGAGCCCGGGGGCTTCTCTCCATCCCTGCCTGGGGAGGGGGACGAAGGACAAAAAAAAAATAAGCAAGTGCCTGCAGCGCCCGGAACGGCCCCCCCCGGCCAGGCTGCGGCTGCGGCCGCCCGCGACGGCACGGTGAGAACCAAAGGAAAGCGGCACAGGAATTGTGTGAACAGCCCGACTCCAAAGGTCAGGAAACATGGGATGTTGTTATTGTATTTTTTAATTTTTTTTTTTTTTTTTTTTTTTTTTTGGAAGTACCGCACCCCCGGCACGGACTGAAGCAGCGCCTTCGCTATAGCACAGCCCCGGGCTCCGCTGCCCTCCGGGCACTGGGGATGGGGCCCGGGGGGGTCCCCGCGGGGCCCCTTTTTGTTTCTCTCTTCCCCATCCCGGACGAGGGGCTCGAAGCGTGTTGGGGGGCTCCGTTTGTCTCGACTTTGACACCCTTTTTCTCCTTGTAAATAGGCCAAAATGGACTGAGGGAGGCAGCTGAAGTGCCTCGGGCGGGGGTTTGTGTGGGGCTCTTGGGGGGGGTTGTTTTGTTTTCTGTTTTTTCCTATATGGTACAAACCAAATTGCTCTGTATGTTTGCATCCTGTACGACGTTTTAATGTCTTGTAATATATTCTGATATTCATATATCGTTATTGGTTAAACATTTGTATAACTATACAGCTTTGTAAATGTAATAAATGCTGCAGACTGTCGTTCCCGTCGTCTCCCTGTACGGATGCAGCCGCCCGGGTCCCTCCGTCCCGCGTCCCGACGGGCACCCGCAGCTCTGGGGCTACAAACCCGCTCCTGAAAGTCCCGTTATCCCGTGGATTATTTTCTTCCCCAGCCACTGCTGAGCCTTCGTCATCCCCGGCAGGGCCCCAGCGGGGCAGAAGGCAAAATCGCTGCCCCCGTGGCGGGGTGAGGCTGGTCTTCGGCAGCTGGTGGCAGCCCTCGGGGCCGAGTAATTCAGGTTAATTGGGGTGGGAGCTGGGCATCTCCTCACTCCCTCCGGTACCCGAGAGCTGAACATCCCGGTGGGCCCGTGGGGTCCGTGCCCCCCCGTGGCTGTGGGGCGCAGCCGTGTCAGGGCTGTGTGGAGACCCGGGCGCCCTGCACGGCCTCCTCCTTGTGGGTGCCGTCGCAGTAGGGGGGGGAGCGGGTGCGCTTGCACCCGCAGAGCCAGGCCGTCTTGTCCTCCTCGGGGGTGAAGCGCAGCGGGGAGAGCCCCGGGGCGGCTTTTTTGTGGGTGCCGTCGCAGAAGGGCTGCAAAGCAAAGGGGGAGGGGGGTAAAGGGGGGGATCCGGGGGTGCTGGGGGTGCCTGGCTGGCGCGGGGGCTGCGCTGTCGTGTGTGTCCCCCCCCCAGCTCTGAGCACAAAGCGGGGGCACCGCGACCCCTCCATCCCCCCCCCGGCTGCGCTCTGCCCACCCCCTCCACGGCCCAGCGCATCCCTCGGGAATCGGGGTGCTGCGGGAGCACCCGGGGGGGGGGGGGGGGGGCGACGGCATCTCCTCCTCCCAAACCCTCCTCTGGACCGGGGTGGGGGGTGTGTGTCCCCGTGGGGCCGCTCCCGCCCCGCTCCCGGCCCCGTCCGCATCCCCGCGCATCCCGGCTGGGGGGCCCGGACCCCCCCCGCCCCGGTCCCCGGCCCGACCTGGCTGCGGCTGTGCCCGCAGGAGCACCAGGCGTATTTCTTCCCCGCCTTCAGCTCCACCGGGAACGGCTCCTTGGCGGCGATCACCGGCTGCGGGGGGGCCGAGCACCGTCGCACCTGGGGGGCGGAGGAGAGCGAAGGGATGTACGAAACCCCCGGGGGGTCCCGGCACCGACAGACAACCGCCGACCCCCTTCGCCGCCCGCCCCCCCCGCCGCAACCCGCTGCGGTTCTCATCAGTGTCACAAGCGCGGCCGGTCTCGGCAGCAGCATGGCCCCCGCCGCTCCGCCCGCCGCCGGGTCACCTTCCCCGGGAGCGGCTCCTCCTCCCGGCCCCGCCGGAAGAGCCGGGGCGGGCGGGCTCGGCGGGAGCTCGGCTCCTCGCTGCAGAAACGTTCCCCCATCGCAGGGATCCCCGCAGCCCCCCCCCCCCCGCCCCGCCCCGGGGTGCGCGGCCCCTTTGCACCGGCCCCATCAACCCGCGCCCTTGGTGCCCCCCCCCACCCCCACCCCCGCGGGGTTCGGGGGTTCGTCCCGGGCCCCCCCGAGGAGCTGCAGGGGGAGATGGGGGGGGGGTCCCGGGCCCCCCCGAGGAGCTGCAGGGGGAGATGGGGGGGGGAGGGGGGGGGAGGTCCCTTTGCTCACAAACGCGGGCTCTGCCGCTTCCCTGGAAATTCATCTTTTAAGCCTCAAAGGTTTGGACTCCCCCCCCCCGCCCCCCCCCCCCCCGGCCTTTTCGTTTTTTAAGCATTTCACTACTGGGAAAAATTAGCTTTTTTGCCAGCCGCGGTGATTTCGCGCTGCCGATGGCCGGGGGCGGGGGGGGGCGCTCTGTGGCCACCCGGTCCCACGGGCACCGTCCCACCCGGCGCGGGGGTCACGGCCCCCCGCCACCGCCCGTCCTCCCCGGGGGGGGACCCACGGGCAGGCGCCGTGTCCCGGTGACACGGGAGGGAGGGTCTGATGCGAGCGCGTCGCCCCGCGGAGGCGTAAAACCCACTGTCCCACCCCAGGCCGTTTCATCGTCCTTTCTGAAGTGCCCCCCCCCCCCAACCCCGGGGAGGGGGAGAAAACTCCCCCCCGGGCAGCGACCCCCAAACCTGGAGCCCGCAGCTTTCCCGGGGGCCACCCAGACGCCCCCCTCTGCGCGCTTTCAACTGAGGGGGCTCTAAATTCCCTGTTTTATCCCGCTCCGTGGCCCAGCCGCGGGCCACGGCTCCCGTTTCCCGCATTCCCGGGTCCTGTGGAAGGTGGCCCCCCCAGGAGCACCCAGAGAAGGAGCAGGGGCGGGAGCGGGTCTTTTTTAGCCTACTTTTTATTTTTTTTGGAAAACATTCTTTTAATAAAAGTACCAAGGACTGTAACAATTCCGCAGTCGAACACGTTAATGATACAAAGCCATTATCGGCGTTTGGCTCCAGGGAGGGCAGCTGGGGGTCCCCGGCCCCCGCTGGAGGCAGCAGACGGGGCAACAGGAGCAGTTTCCTAAGAGCCCCCCCCACCCTCGGCACCTGAACGGGGGTTTGTCCTTAGGAAGAAACTAAAACGGGGAGCGTCCCCCCCGCCCCGCGCCTCCCGCAGCCAGCGTGGAAGATGCCGACACACGGCAGCGGTACAAATATTCGGACATTCCGGGCTACAAATCTGCCCGTGTAGTTTTCAGCTAAACCCCCCTTCTCAGGGAAAAACCAAAAGGACCGTACAAACACCTGCTTATGTGTTTATGCGCTTGTACTTGCGACTCGCCGCTTCTCTCCCCGCTCTCTTTTCCACGCTCATCCCTTTTCCATGGGCCCCCTTTGGCCCACGCGAACCCGGCTCCGCCACGGGGAGCCCTCGGAACCGGGAGGATGCGCTTAAATCCCTCCGGAATCCCGACTCTGCCCATGGGCAGGGGCTGCCCTGACCAGGGTCGGGGCTCCGCTCCCTCCCGGCTTTCCCAGGCAGTGGGACCCACCAGGGACGAGGGACAGGAGCGTCCCAGGCCGTGGCAGCGCAGGGATCTCTGCAGCCGGATATTTACGTCCATCCCCCCATGACCCGGCTCACAGACCCCCCTGCCCCACTGCGCCCTTCAGGTCTGCAGGCTCCGTTTGATGAAACCGTCTGGCAGCGGCCGCGTCCCCGGCCGGCAGCACAGGCTCCCCCCGGCCCCGGCAGGTGCTAAACCGCTGCATTTGCTGCTTAAATTAAAAATACAAAGCGGGCCCTGGAGGGGTTATTTGCACTTTACCCTTCAGCTGCGACGTCACACGTAATTCGGAGCAGTCACCCGTCAGCGCTGCTGGGCAGGACACTGATGACTTTTCAAAGTTAAAATGAGAATCTTTAACTAAACTGAGTTTTTCCATTTCCCCACTTTTTAACCGTTGGTAGCACAAACCAACTTCTTCAAATCCTGATAGATTTTGAAATATTAATTAAAAAAAAAAAAAAAACAACAACCAAAAAACCACATAAAACTTCCCTCCCTCCGTCAGGCCGGACGTTACACCACCTCGGGGCGGTGGTTCGGGGCGAGCTCGTCCCAGCAGAGCGGCTCCACCACCTGCACCGGGGAGGGAAGGGGCAAACAGCGGTGCGGGGATTCGGCTGAGCCCGAACCAAACCCTCCCTCCGGCCACGGCCTCGCCAAAGGCCTCACCAGCAAAAAAACCCCTTTTCCTCGTTGCGCTGCCGCTCCCACCCGTCTCCCCCCCGTCTTCCCCAGCGATGCTCTGGGTGCGGGGTGCCGGGACAGGCAGCGGTGGGTTGGGAGGGGGTTTTCTGTGCCGAGGGTCCTCACGCCAAACCCACGGAGGTAACGGAAAGGCTCCACGTGCCCTCACTGCCCCACACAGCAAAAATTGCCCGCGGGGGGGACGGAGAGTCCCAGCCGAGCCGGGCTGCGCCCCTCGGGCACTGATCCAGGCACCAGAAGGGCCGACACCAAGTTCTGGGGTGTCTCGGCACCCCACGGTCCCAAGAGGTGTCCCCACGGGACTGAAGCCCCGTGGGACACCCAGGAGCCCACGCGTCCCACCGGTGGGTACCACAGAGCTGGGGGCCCTTTGCTGGGCAGGGGAGGGAAGAACCGGGCGCAGGAGACCCGGCTCCGGAGCAAACGAGTCCTGTCCCGCGGCTCTGCTCCCCGCCCGGAAAAGGGGAGAAGGGAGGACAGCTCTGAACTGCAGTTTCAGACCTGCTGCTGCAAAGTTACTATTAAAATTATTGCTCCTTCGCCCTTTCCTGCAAAGGTGACACCCACAGCCTTTATGACAACGCCATTTCTCAGACCAAACGCACAAAGCAGCGGCACCGGGGACCCACTCCACTCCCTGCCTCGCGGCTGTGTTGATCACAGGCACTTGATCTTTTTTACTTATGTGGGTTTAAGAAACCGCAGGGCACAGCTGACACCGAGGGCAACGGTAAATAAGAGAGCGGCACGAGCTGCCAGCTCCGACCGGGCTGGCCCTTGGAAACCCCCGCCGGGCGCAGGGCTGCCGGCTCGGCCCCATCCAGGCTGGAACCCGGCGGGTGACGCAGGCGTCCCCGAGGGCAAACACGGAGCAAAGCCCTTGTCACCGTCTGGACGGGGCGACGCGCGCGCTGGAGACGGGTGTGCAAACAAACCAGGCTTTAACTTGAAAGGTTTTTGGAGCGACGGGCACCGCTGCCGTGTGCAACTGGCCCCTGACGCAAGCTGTCACCACGCTGTCCTTCAGAGAGGTCTCGGGGACGAGCAGGACGCTTCAGACCGAGGGATGGACTTGCACTGGACAGGGACGTTCCTTTCGGCAGCAGGGAAGCTTCTGTGTCCCAGACCCAAGCTCCTGCTCCGAGCTCCCGAGGGACGCGCTCCGCCACCGCCGCGCCTCAGAGGCAGCGGTCACCCCTCGCCCTGCCAGCTCAGCCTGAACATTTCACCCCAATGGGAATGACACCATCCGCCTGGTATGTCTCCTCTGGAGCCTTCTACTGAGCGCGTGAGAAGACCTCGTCCCCCTCTGTGTTGTCTTTGGGACAGAGCCAGGGGGCTCCCGCCATCTGCATCCCTGCGGGGCCGGGGCCGGGGCCGGAGCCTGACCCAGCGGAGAGAACCCCGGGGCTCCGCAGAGGCCAGCGAGGGCCAGGGCTGAGGGAGCCCCTGTGCACACAAGAGCTGCGTCCAGGGGACACTGGGCACCGGCTGGGAGAGACCCGGAGCAGAGCGTGTGGGATGCAAGGGCCGCGGAGGAGCGGGGCTGAGGGGCTCTGCGTGGGAGTGCTGGGAGAGCCGCGCTTCAGGCACCTGCGATAGATTCACTTCCCCCGTTATCCTGGTCTGGGAAGACGCCACGAGCTGCTCGTTGGGCACAAAACCACTGGACATTGCTCTGCACCTTCCCCTCACGTCTCTCCGGTCCCCATCCACGCAAAACGGGAACGGGAACGGAAACGCTAGCAAGGGTCAAGCCGCGGAAAGAGGAGAACCATGCCAGGAACAAGCCAACATAACGCTGTGGAAATATTCCTCTGCTTTTTTCTTATTTCAGGGCTCCAAGAAACAGCAGCACCGGGTCTATGAGCCTGGTGCTCCCCAGGCATCCCCCGCGTCTCCCTCCCCGCTGCGCCCCGGCACTGACTGCCCACAGGCACAGGAGAGGAGACTTTGCAGCCCCCAGCTACGGCCGAGAGCAACCGAGTCCTCAGAACCAGACACCAAACCTCCTCCTCCCCTCAAAAAACAGCTGAAAGTTCCCTACAATGACCCAGAGCCTTTGACGACCCAACTCTGCGAGACCAGCCTTCGCCTGCCAAACTCTGCTTCCTCTGGGTGAGCCTTTGAGTGACCAAAAACCGCTCTTAAAGATAAACGTAACAACTCCTGTGTCTCCAGTTCACTCTTGCGCTCCCTCCCTGACAGCTCTTGAGCTGCCTGGAGAAACGCGGGCAAATTCTTTGGCCTCCAATTCCACCCCCCCCGAGGTGGCAATGCTGGTCGATAGGAGAGAGAAAAGCTCTGCAGAAGAACCAGGAGCTGGGGGAGAACTTCTCCTGGGCCTTTAAGGGAGCCCTGTGCACCCAGAGGGCAAGAGGCGTCCACCTCACTGGCGGGACGCGGCCACACGTGGCTGGGGAAAAACCAAAGGTCAATAAAACCCGCTTCTGACCCCAAAGCGTGAGACGGCAGAACCGTGGAGGAGCCTGCGGGCGGCGTTGAAGCCTGAGCCATGGAAGTGCCAAGCCAGAGCTGAGAGCTGAGCGCCGGGGAGCGGGAGCTGGTTTTCTCGAGAGCAAGACGTGTCTCCAAACGGGATTTTGAAGAGACGTCATCACCCGGCAATGTGTGGCCGGGGGGAAACGCAGAACCAGGCGGAAACAGCAGGAGCCCTTCCCTTCGGTGCCTCGGAGAAACAACCCCTCGGGAGAGGGGAGGACGGAGGAGCCGGCCGGAAAGCTCACGCCGTCAGCGAGGTTGGGGCATCTCTACCCACCACCACGGGCTATCGCCGACCTTTGGGGGGGGGAATTTTTGCTCATGAACAGCCACCAGCTGCTCCTCCCTGCTCTCCCTTCACTCCCGAGGCACAAATCCAGGCTGGAGCTGGGTTGGGAGCCCTCCCTGCACCCGGCTCCTGCCTCCTCCAGAGCATCGCGTGCTCCAGCAGCGCCCGGCGTGCACTGCCCAGGATCTCCGCACGCACACGGGAAGGTAATCACACAGACCCTACTCTCATTTCA
Source organism: Chroicocephalus ridibundus (assembly GCF_963924245.1). NCBI lineage: Eukaryota > Metazoa > Chordata > Aves > Charadriiformes > Laridae > Chroicocephalus > Chroicocephalus ridibundus. The sequence continues at coordinate 2,584,876 of NC_086300.1, read as the reverse complement.
AATGTTGAAACCCTAGCTGTATTAAAAAAGTCTTCGATATTAATATTAATATTATTTATTATAATAAAGAACAGTCAAGCAGCGTGAAAAAAATATATCTTAGCTACATTACCTTAAATTGCCAAAAATATACACATTTTTCTCTTTTATTTAATAAAAAAAAACCAAATCAAAACAAAAAAAAAGACACATGCAACATACTAAATGAGACATTAGCATCAAAACGGGTAAAGAAACGTACCCCAGTGCAACTGAAACACAGATAATCTTTAGCTTTTATTTTTTTCCTTCCCCCTGCTCTCCCTCTTTTTCACAGAGACACGAAGGTTTAATGTCGACCTTCCAGCAGCGTCCCCTTTCCTCCTCCCCTCCACCTGCCAAAGGGACCTTTGGCTCCGGGACAGGTTGAGGCGATGAGACAAGGGGAGCACTTCAAAGGGACCGGGCGCCTTTGGAAGATGTCGGAGAAACGTGTAAGTGCTATCGGGCTCTTCCCCGGCTCGACCTCTCCGGCCTCGTCCCTCCCTGCTCCGGAGAGCCCCGGAGGGGCCCAAACTGCTGCCACCGCCACAACGGCACGGCCAGCACGGGGCAGGGGACCAGGGACACAGCGCAGCGCTCCCCGCCTTTAACAGCGATCCCGCCTGCCAAACCCACTCCTTCAATTCAGTCCTTGATTCCCAACCTCGTCCGATGCTCCCCAACACGTCCCCCGCGGCGGGGGGAGCCCCGTACAGCACCTTCCGCCCTCCCGACTGCAAAAGTCGCCACGACGCACCTCCCGCCGACCCCCTGCGAGTTTGCTGGGGGTGCCCAGGGATTTGGGCACCAAGCCACCGATCTCCACCTGGGTTCGTCTGTCCTGGCAGACAACACGTGTCGCGCCACGACTCGCTACGCAAGGGACAGGTGCTACCGGCCTTCCCCCGCTCCCAGCCCCTCGCCTCCTGGGACTGGCGTCTCTCTCATTCCAGGGTGTGAAACGTGGTTAAATTTCGGAAGAGTTTGGCCGTGTCTGGGCACAGCGTCGGGCCCTCGTGGTTACAGACCGGGCCGAAGGCCGCGCTGATGGTCAGCAGGACAGCAAAACAGCTGGCGAGGCTAATTTGGGACCTTACAGTAAAAAAAAAAAAAAAAAAGTAAAAAATAAAATAAAAATCAACCCCAGACAAACACAGCTGGGCAAGGAGCTGGCAGAGACCACACTTGCACCTTTACCGGCCGCTGTTTTACCCCTAACACCTCCGTCCATCATCTTGCTGAGCCAAACCAGCGCTACGCGATGCCTCTTCCCGAATTCCCAGGACCTGTTGCTTGCCAAAGGCTGGCAGGAAGAGCCTTCACGTGCGGGCAGCCGACACACGCACAACCGGGGCGCGTCAGGGCTGGATTTACCCCAAAGCCGAGCCATTCTGCGCGGTGCTTTCAAGCCCAAGACTCCTCAGGTGTGGAGGGGGCAGCAAGGCAAGACCCCCCCACCGCTGCAGACACGGATCCTGCTCCCAGCAGAGGGTCCCTGCGCCGGGGGGGTTTGGGTGGCACCTCTGCTTGCAGAGGGGAGGGGGGACGCAACAGAGCTGGGAAGGGAGGGAAGGGGAGGGCGGGGGGGGGGGAAAGAAGAGAAATAAAAAAAAAAAGTGCAAGCACACAATTGTGCCAGAGCAATTTCGGGGACAGGGAGACAAAAAACAAGAGTCAAAGCATTTGCCACGGAAAGATCTCCTTCCCGTCTGGGGAAGCGCCAGGCGGGCGGCCGCCGGCAGGGCCCAGCCCGTGACTTGCCCGGGAGGCGGCTGGGGACAGGGAGCGCGTCAGCGAGAGCCACGGCTCCTCTCTACCTCTGTGCCGCGGGCACCGCGCGGAAGGGAGACTTCTTAATCTGTTTTCCTGCATTTCCACTTTTAGCTGCCATCTCCGTCTTCCCAATAGCTTCTTAACCTTGTTAAAACATTAGCTTTTCTTTATAAAAAAAAATTATATATATATAATATATATATATATATTTCTGAGCAGACAGCAGTGTTCTGCCCAGTTCACAGAACTGGAGGCTGAGATCAGAAAGGTATTTTCTCTCCTTTTAGCCTTTTTCAACCATTGTGGTGACAATCTTCCAAACAAACAAACAAACAAAAGAAATAAAATAAAATAAAAAGGAAGAAAGATATTTAGCAGATGAGTTTTGCCTATAACAAGCCCCTCTAGTACTATCAGCACAGACCCACTGCTGACAAATTTGAATAGTGCAAACTAGTTAGAGGCAGTGGGAATGTGCTGAAAAATGTCCATTAAGGTCTGACAACTTTGTTTTTTTTTTTGTTTTGTTTTTAAGACCCTCAGAGTTTCTATTAGCTGGAGTCTTCCCGCCTGCCCCCAGGAGCTCTGGATTGAACCAGGGCGCGAGGAAAAGAAGGGGCGTTTGTACGTTTGACGTAGATGTTCCCCTTCCCCCAGAGCCGCCCCACCTGTCCTTCAATCAATCCAGAGCACCCAAGCTCAGAGGAAGCCGATCTCTTTGCTGAGGTTCCAGGCTGCAAGACGGAGTTAAGGTCAAAAGGTGGAGAACAACAAAGGGTCCGATGTCCCAGCTTAGGAGACTGGTAATTGTCCCATTGCTTGGAGATCCCTTTTCTCAAGTGCCCAAGACCAGTGGAAGAACGTGGTTTTGCCAGACTGGAGTGATTTGTGGTGGGTAAGAAAGAACAGGTACCGGATTTGGGAGTCTCTCTTCCCCACGCACATTTCTATCTCCCAGCTCAGGCCTGGGAAACAACTGCCAGGTTCAAATGCACCTTCTGAAGTTGGGCTACGACAGGGGTAATACTGGCTACGGCCCCTTTTTGCAAGCTGAAATTTTCGCCTTTGGAAATGCTGGAAGGAAAGAGTGAGACGGCACAAGGAGCAGGAGTGTGCTTTTCACGTGAAAAGTACAGCACCGAACCGACAGCAGCTGGCAGAGCAGATGTGGCAACGTCCTTTCGAGAAGTAGGTGGCTTTCACCTCCCCCCCAAGCACCAGTCCTTACCCATCGCTCCGCCGCTCGTGTCTTTTCAGGCTGGGTTTGGATCCAGCTGAGGTGTCGGGGCTTCATATGATGAAGCTTCATAGAGAGAAGAGCATCCTAAGGGCCCGGCAGACGAAAAGCAGGTGAGAAATCTCAGCTACGGGACTTCTTCTTAACCTCCCCATCTGGGCGAAGCAGACCACGGAGGTACTGCCACCACGTCCCACTTCCCCAGCTGTGTCACATCCAGTGCTGCCTCCGCGGGCGCTGCCAGATTCCTCTGCACTGTGCAGAAAGGAGCCCTCAGCAGAGGGGCCTCCCTCCGCCAAGGTCTTGGCCAAGGACGCTCGACGGTCTCTAGTGCCTCGGCCTGGGGAGCTACGCCCACGTGAACCCCCGTCAACCGGCAGGCAGCTGGCGTTAACTCTCTCCTCCACTCCGGGTGGAAACGCAGCTTCGCTTTGAGCATGTGTGGCACGGATCAGGGCGGCAGGCAGCCCCCCACCTTCGCTCCTCCCGATACCAGGGCTTGGTCAGAGACGTACTGTCTTCCAAAGCACCTCTTGGCATTGCCCAGCGGCAGGAAATGCTTCTTGGAAGCCTTGTGCTCATTGCTCTAACAGTATCAAAGTTGACTGTGGAAAGCCACATTCCCCTGGCTGAGAGGAGTTGGCTGCTGGTTTGTTCGGGAGCTTAGCCCTTGTCCTGGGTAAGAGGAGCTCCCTTTTCATTCATGCTCTTTAAAAAACAAACAGAAAAAAAGAGACGCAGAGGAGACAGGTATCAGTACTGGGTGGGCGGCAACACGAGGGGGCAGAAGCAGAGAGCCCTGCTGTGCTGCGGACCTGGCCCTGCTCACCGCGACCTCTCGGGCTCCTTCGGGATCAACGGAGACACGGGAGCCCCAGGTTTCCCCTCTGCCCAGTTCAGGCCGAACTGGCCCCTCGACCCTGGCCTTTGGCTCCTAAGTGTTTCCAACCAGGGCCGGACCTTCTGGGTACAGGTACAGGCCAGGGGAGGGACGGAGGAGAGATGACAGTATCACACCGTCAGTCCCTAGGCACTGGTGTTCCAGTAGAAGGCTGCTTTACAGAGAGGCCGTAAACCTCTCCGCAGCCTCTCCTCTTGGGTGCAAGATTCCTTCTAAACCCTGGGTTTCAACATGCAGTCACCTTCGTATTTCATCCAATAGGGCCAGCACTGCCAGGGGCACATTGTCCCATCCAAGTCCCAGGGGTAACAGAGACAAATCTATGGCCTGTCTCTGCCTCGCTTCTGCAGCAGGTCTGGTGCGTGTCTGCACACACACACACGGCAGGGCGCCTCGGGAGCCTCTGTGCCTACCCACGACCCTCTCTGGGCCCTACAGAAGTCCTTGGAGGTAGGATCAGGACGTGACACTGGCTAGCCAGGGACGCAGCAAAGCCAGTGGAACATTCTGCCTCTGTTGCCTAAGCCGTGCCCTGGCTCCCCCAAGGTAACTGCAGCGCAGACTCTCTCTCCCCGGGTCTGTACAGCGCCTAGCACCACGAGCTCGGTGGGGTTAGGGTAGTGCTAGCAGCATACGCACCGTTCCTTTTGGGGTGTTGCCATCAGCCTGCAGGTTGAGAAACGGGTTAGTCTGTGCTGTAAGGACGGGTGGGATGCCTGTCCCCGAAGCCAGCAGGCTGTTCCCAGGAGTGCTGAGCGGTGGGGTGGCCTGGGGGGCCATGAGGGCATTGCTAGGGTTGAGCTGCTGGGGGGAGAGGGAGGCCATGAGAGAGCTGCTGCTGGGGGGCGGCTGAGGGGCCGAGGTCATCAGGGCGCTGGTGCTGGAGTGCAGGGGGGCGGAGGTGGCTGCCAGGAGGCTGGTCATGGAGAGCTGGGACGAGCTTGTCATCTGCAGCCGCTGCAGCTCCCTCTTCTGCTGGATTTGCTGCATCATCTGGAACACCAGGGCCTGCTGCTCCTGCGGGGAAGGGTGAGCAAGAGAAGTCAAAGGAGGGACAAAGGGCTCAGGAAGAGGTGACATCTAATACAAAGGAGCCACATTGGCACACTCCATCCCAGAAACGCTACTGGGGACAGGGAGAAAGTCCCCTTGATCACATCTCTATAGGTGGAGAGAGGAACAGTCTGTCTCGTGTTCATTAACAGCCTGTGCTTATGACCTTTCCAACCCCCCTGTTTCCTGAAGCGTAGGATTAGCCAACCCCACCTGCAGGCACACGAATCTACTCAGCTCTTCCCAATCAATTGACCCACGGATTTTAAGTCTGTGGCATTCGCTACCCTGAATTTCTAGACTGGCTGCTAATTTCCTTCCCCAGCCCGTCCCGCTTCACAGCTATCCCTGACCCACAGGGTCAGTGTAGGTGAGCTGGACCCGCGGGGGACGAGGGCCACGGCTCACCTGCACCCGGAGGGACGCCCTCGAATCCAACCAAACTGCGGAAATCACTATAGCAACCATCGACCAATGCAGCAGGCTGAGAGCTGACATTGTTCCCGTACCCACAGGGATGCAGCTGATGACACGGTGACATCAGCTGCTGTAAAGAGAAGCCCTTTGAAATTTGCTTTTCCTGGGTTATAAATAGCCTGACCCAGAAATCTGTCCAAAGCAACGGGCCAAGTTCATGGGAGATATAAATGAGCACAGCTTCATTGACGGGAACTGTGAGCACTCCTGTGCAACTCCGCCGCAGGGGAGGGACACCACAGAGGTTTCTGCAGGGCAACTGAGTGCGGTTCTTACACACTCAGGGGTTTGTTTACCATCTCTCCATGCAGCCATTCCCACAACAGCCTGGGACGGGGCTGCTCTTTTACCCAAGAGGGCGCAGGCAGAGAGCCAAGATCCTCAGAACAGCTGCCTGATCCTTTTTCTGACCCCGAAGTCCTCAGCCACCTACACAGTCCCCCTGGCATCTCCAGTTCTCCATGTCAATGTCCCCGGACGGGGCTCGCCCGCCTCAGAACTATACGGTTTGGTGCTTATCTCTTTCAAGCAACGTCCTCAAGTGAGTTCCCGTTCTCCTGTGGGCCACAGCACATCTGCAAGCCCAGAGCGCAGCGTGCTTGCGGCAGCAGGAGCAGACATGATTTGCATTCAAAGATGGCTGGAGGAGGTAACAGCACTCCTGATTTTACAGTGGCTTAGCGTTACCATGTTCTCACACCCTCAGGATGTGGGAAACCCAAATTAAGTTTTTTCCTTTGTATGAAAAAGACCAAATCCCAGTCTCCCTCCCTCCAGGAGGTGCCACACCTTCCTGCCTAAAGCTTTTCTCCTCACTCTACCCTCAGGAGCCCGAAGCCACGGAAAAGGCACATGACTCTTTGCAGCCCTGTGGGCAGGGGATTCACACGAAGGAGGGAACCCTAAGTTTTGCTCTCTGCTGCGAGGCTTTCCCATTAAACAGCTCATCAGATAAAAGGTGCCAGCAAGCACACTTACCGGATTAAGTGGCTGGGAAGTCAGGAGCTGCTGAAGCTGCTGGAGCTGTTGTTCGTGTTGGTGCAAGACGTGCCTCTGCTGCTCTGTCAGGGGACTCAGGCTGGGCATGCTGCAAGGGGAACAAGGCAGGGAATGTCAGCGCAGCCTGTCTTGGTCCTGCATCCATAGGGCATCCCTCCCTCCCGGTGCTAAGCTTCTGCTGGAGAGGGCAGGGCTGTCCCCGCGAGCTCCCCGTCCTCACCTGCTCAGGCTGGTGGAGAGCTGCAAGGTCGGAGGCCCGCTCGCCTGCGTCAGCGCGCTCGGAGGCTGGGCGGCCTGAGCTCCGTTCAGATTCCCCAGGATCCCGTTGATGGGCATCTGCTGGCCTCCTGCCAGGGTCCCCATCAGGCCGTCCACCATGGGCACCGTGGAGAGGCTGTGGCTGGCAGTGGTGCCTCCCCCCAGCCCGCTGCCTGCCACCCTGGCCAGGCCATTCACCTGCTGCACCCCGGGCAGGGGTAGCGAGGCAGGACTCTGCTGCAGCATGGGCAGGGGCGGAGGAGTGCTGTGGAAGGACAGGGAAGAGCTGCTCCTGCTGGGGCAACCTGAATGAGGGTCCTGGGGGAGAAACGGACATAAGAGCATCGGACTGGGGCAGCTTGTGAAAGGTCAGCTCAGCTCCAAGGGTGCTTTGGGCAGGAGCTGGAGGTGGGAAGGGGGGCTGTGGGTGCAGGTGTACGCTCAGAAGGGTCCCAGAACTCAGATGTGCTTTTGCTGGATCTCTACAAGTGTGGCCAGAATAACCTAGAAGCATTCTCAGCTCACGCTCCCAGCCTCAGACCCTCAGCACTGAGACGAACTGAAGAACAGGCACTCCAGAGAAAGCAAGCTGATTTCTGAGCCTGGACTACAAGGCTTTATAAGCTGGATATCAAGTCAGAGTACTGGGACTGCACTGCTCTGTTCCCCCCCAGGTCCCTTCCCCAGCTGGCGGATGCGGTGGCCAGTGTACCTCAGAGGAAGTGGAGAGCGAGTTCTCGATCCCAAAGCTGTTCTTGCATGGGGGGCTCTTGCTGATGCTCAAGGAATCGTTGTTGCAGACTGTACGGAGGAAAGAAGTGAGGATGCAGTCAGGGGTGGAGCCTGACGTTGCCACAGCAATAGCAAGGGACAGTGCACACTGCCAGTGGCCACAGAGATAAATGGGTCAGATCCTCCCCACTGTGACCCCCTCCTGCCCACCCCAGGGCGCCGCTAGGAAAGAGCACAGGGTGATGCTTCCCACTGTTCCCCTCACCGTTGGGAGGCAGGATGTACTGGGCCTGGCTGCCTGGACCATTGCTGCTGGTCACCACAGGGAAAGGAACAGAGAGCTGGACGTTGAGAAGCTGCAAACGCTCTTTCTTGGCTGTCAGCGTCATGATCTGCTCCTGGAGCCGCTGGTTCTCCTTCTGCAGCGAGTGCAGGGCTTTGAGCATTTCTACAACTGCAAGGAACAGAAGCGGGGAAGTGGGACAGGGTCAGGGGAGAAAATGGGGGATGGAAGAAAGAGGAGAAGGGGATCCACAGGAGATACCGCAATTAGACCACACTGGGGGAAGTGACTGGCCCCGGATCACAGTCCCACTGCCAGCTACTCCCCCATGGCACAGACTAGTGCTTTGTCCCTCACCCGGCTCCTTTGCCTGTGGGCAAAATCCCAGCTGGCTCCCACACAAACACGCACAAGGACCTCTCCTCCCACAGCCCATGCCCCGAGTGACTCACTGTTTACGCCGGCTTCCCCGTTGCCCTGTTTCTCCAGGAGCTGCTCGATGTTCGGTGTGGCTTGGGGAACATTCTCCAGCTGCCCACTGCTGCTACAGGACACTGTCTGGTCGAAGAGGGTTGGCAGGCTGCTGATGGGGGACCTGCGGAAGGGTCGGGGAGATGTCAGAGATGTTTCCCTAGTCTGCACCTGCCCTCCTCTGCTCTCTTCTCCCCACATCTCATCTGCCTCACACCGGGAGTGGCTGCATCCCTCCCAGCCTCAGTCCCCGCTGCTCCATGTCAGGAGAGCCCTCCGTTCCCGTTAGCCCTGACTCGCACTGGAAAAGCAAACCTGCCCCCTCCGCTCCCATCCCACCCCTAGCCCCAAGGAGAAGGGAAGGAGCTGCCTCTACTTTCCCCAGTCTCTTTCCCTTTCCTTGCTGTGTCATCCCACGGCATCCCGGGGTCCGGCCGTGCCCAGGCGGCTGTGGAGACACCCCCGTGCCCGGCGGCGGGGGAGGACTCCTGAAGGACACTCACATGGAAGAGAGACTCTCCTGGGGCGACGTCCCTCGGCAGCCAAAACTGCAGTCTTCCAGGTCAGGCTCTGGGTGGGGAGAGGGACAGAGAGGCACAGTGTTCATAGGCGTCCAGCCCTCGCAGGTTGCCCGGGTTTGTCACCCGGGGGCGGCGAGGGCCGGTCCCCGCTAGATGGGAGCACCGAGCAGCGCAGGGCACCGGCATTGCATAAGGGCTCCGCCCGCCGTGGGAGGGGCCGCGTGTCATTGCGTGTCACCCTGTGTCACGCCGGCAATGGGGGGGTTTGGGGAGTGTCGCCCTGGGAAGGTCACCCACGCCACCCCCCTCCTTCACGGCAGGGGCCGCGTTCTGCGGGGGGTGCCCGCGCCGGGAGGGTGCGGGGAGCCCCGGCCCCGCAAACCCGAGGTAGGGGCAGAAAGAAGCTTTTCCTTTGGCTCTAAAGCTGCGGGGGCGGGGGGGAGGACACTTGGCTGAGCCTGGAAGGCTGAATGGATCCTGTGCAAAGCGCCACTCGGCTGCCCCAAGTGCCACTGCAGCCCTCTGCCTCCAGCATCCTTCCCCCAAACCCAGCTGGGGTCCTCCAAAGTTTCCAGATGCTCAGCTCCCTTCTACAGAGCTTAAACAAGTGCTTCAGCGTCCAGAAACGACCCCCGAAGCCATCCCTCTTGTCCCAGGGAGCTGGAACACCGCAGTGCCGGGGACGGAGCCGCTGTGCATGTGCAGGATATCTCCCATCCAAAGAGTAATCAAGAAGTGAAGTATATTTATCTGCCATTTGCTTTCCATCCCCAGAGCCTGCCAGCCCATAAACACACGTTCCCCTCGCTCTGGGACATGTCAGATGTTGTGACTACAGCCTGCACCAGCTGGCTGACTTGCCCCTCCTCTTCTTCACACAATAAGAGACATTTCTAATGTGCAAGAATCCAGGAAGTCTCCTGCAGGGAACGCTGTGATTTACAGTGTAATGCCCTGAGCAGGGCATTAGTTATTGGCAGTATTTTCTACTGCTGAGAACAAGCAAACGCAGCTGTTGTTCAGCAGCTCTTACAGACAGGTACGAGCGGGATCCTCACTCCTTCATCCCTGTGGGAACGTCTTTCTGGCCATCAATTATAACTGGTCCACCCTTCTGGGAGAAGCCGCTGCTTTCTGGCGGTGAGCAGCAGCTGCCAGTCAACAGCAGTCTCCCAGTACAAGACACCTTGTGGAGACAAATCTTGATTTCAGGGACACCACAGGGCATGAAATCTTCCTAAGTTCTCCAACCAGGAGACCGCAGGAACGGTCAGAGCACAGCAGCGCTTCTCAGTATTGTTTCCATCCAAGGACCACTTAAACCCTTTGAAAAATACCCACAGCCCACCGTGTGCAGCCTTGCTGCATCAGTTTTAACCTGCAGCCAAGTAAATATTCAGCTAAGCTTTGACTGCCTGCTTGTTGCTGTCACGTTGTTTGCCTGCAGCCCAGGGAGCCTGCGCATGTGTACACCATTCTGGTTTTCTGAAACAGTACCAGGCTCCACATTCCATTATCTCCTGGCCAACACCACCCTGTTGCCTCCAGAGCGGGGAGATGACTGAGTTATCACACAGAGACAGCACTTTCCATGGCAGCAAGTATGAAAAAGGGGGCTGAAGACAACCAGAGAAGATAAATACATTTGGCCTGTCATCGTGATGAGGCAGGATCCAGGACAAGCCGTGGGAGGAAGAACTAGACAGTAGCTAAGGGAGTGGGAAGATAAGAATCAGACTTTTTGTACTGCCAAAGGCACCCTGGTATCAACCTGCATCAGTGACAACAGTTTCTCAGTTCCCCCATCCGTAAGACAGGGTAACACCATTTCCCTACGTCACATTAAAATTGTGAAAAGCTCAAATATTACTGCAATGAAAACTACACCTCCTTGGGATCCGTCTACACAGACGCTCTCAGGAAAGGTAGTCTGAATTAAAGACAAGGCAGGATTACTAAAACTTCACAACCACCCTGTCAACGACTTGGGATTAAAGCAGTCACCATGCTTTTAAGTGAAAATTGCCCCATACAGGAGGTTTAATGAATGTTAATTAATCCCTCTGGAAAAAAAACCAAAAAAGTGAATTTGGCTTAACACTCTCTGGGCCACCAGCTCCAGCAGGAGGAGATAGTGATGGAGAAACCTTAAACGTGACAAAACCCAGGAGGTGTTCTGAACGCTGCCTGGAAATGGAAGAGACGCATCCTGAAGCTTGTAAGATCCCAGTCAAGCAAAAAGAGCAATCTTGGAAATGGAAAGTAATGGAAATGGATCGGGCTTTTTTTGAGCACTTTGTATGTTGGATTTTGCCTACATGATTCATTTATTAGTAGCCGCGGGGCTGGAACAGAACCCAGACTGCTGAGCCTCCGTGTTGTGCCTGAACCGCAGGGCTATTCCTGACAGTTGACTCGCTTCCTTCTCCTGTCAGCACCTTGCCAAAATAACAGCAAAGGGGAAGCGGCAGTGGGTCATCTCCCTCTTGAGGGAAGAATAACTCTTTGAATCATCCCATTCTTTCCTTAATTCCAGGTGACTGAATCACTCCTGACTCACAGCTCCCGTGCAATGGCCCTGACTCCCACTGGGGTCAGCTGCGCAGTTCCCTTCCCGTTGCACTCGAGCAGATAGAAGCTGCCGGGGCCACGCAGACAAAATGCCGCCGGTGACATGCGGAGAGACAGACAGGCACCTTCCGTGGGCTTGCAAAGGTCATAAGTAAGCATACGTGTTCATTCATGCTTTACATGCAGGCATGCACACTTGTTAAGGCAAATAAGGGCACACCGGTGTCAGATTATCCGGAGAACTCGGAGCCACCTCTAATGAGGACTGTGCGCTTTAAAGTGCTTGTCGCTCAGTGTGACACCGGGCAGAGTTCTACCTCCCAGGAGTTCGGCATCCAGCATGCTGAGCTGCCAGCATTTCTGGGCTAGGGGAGCGTGAGACAGTTGCACCACTAACTGCAACATCTGAAAATCAGGAGGGTGCTTTTGTTTAACTACTGGTGCAAAACAAAAAATCAGTCCCGCTCTGTTTTGGGAGAAAAAAGGAATCTCATGATGCTTCAAGTTTCCTGCTTATTAACCAGGCAATTTTCCAAGAAATATGAATTTGCCTTGGTGGGAAAAAATGAGCAGTTGTAAGTAATTCAGTGTTGGCACGTTCACGTTTGGAAGCTGAAACAGTGGATTTTGTTGTATTCATGACAAAGCCAAAGGGGAAGCGTTGAAAGTAACTCAACACAGAAATGGAAGATGAAAATTAAGAGTGTGAGATATCTCTCTTTAAAAAAAAAAAAACAAAAACAAAACCCAAAATCCCAACAAAAACTTTTAACTTATTTTGAGCAAGCAAAAGCTCACGGTAGTTTTCACTAGGTTTGTACAGGGTTACTGTGTAAAAAGGCAACAAATTTTGGTAGGGAAGGACTTACATTCTCGCACCTTTCTAGCACATGTCCAGGGACACACAATATCCAATGGACACACCAGCAGATGCGCTTTTACGGGACTGCAAGCCAGCACTTCATTAAGGCAAACACAAGCACCCCCTGCCTTGGGGAAAAAGCCACTGTCCCTCTCTCCTAGCCCCTGGCTCTCACACGCACGGGATGGGAGCAAGCAGGGAGGGCAGCTGGAGAACTATGGATGCAGTTGTCTCAACTCGACTCTTCCAGGGAGACCCCTTTGGAAGTCCAAACTCACATACCTTCTGATTCACGTACCTGCCCGGCTGCTTTCCGACTGATTTAAGAGTGGGTTGATTGATAGCCCAGATGCGAGGGGGCTTCCAAAAATATGTGAGGAAGGGAGGCTAAATGTCGAACCTGCCAGTGAGAACACCTACAAGGCAAAACAAGGAGGGAGAGAGAGAGAAACGATTTCTCAAAAACGTAAGAGGAAAATAACTTCATTATTCCATCTCCTCCTGACTCTTGAACCCAGCTTGCTCATGAGAGAGAGTGTTAAAAATATCTCCTTGGAAGTCTCGCTAGACAGTTGAAATCTTCCCAGCCCCGTCTCAGAGCCAAGAGGTCTGAATGAGCCATGTTAACACTGAGCCTGTAAAACTAACTCCCTCCTCCCTGTAAAACACCTCTCACAGTGAACTCCCGACAAAGGACAAGGCTCTGTCTCCTGGCACACACACAGCCCACCCAGCTGGGACGTGCGAACCCTCCCACCAAGTTATCTGTGCTGCAGAGTGAAGGTGGGGCTGGCACCGGTGGCAGGATCCAGCCGAGCAGCAGGGGACGAGCAGCATGGGACACAACACACACCGACAGCCAGGCCTCTGCTACCTGGGCGCTGTCTGGGGTCCCCTTACAGTCAATGGAAAGCAATGCATCCTTTTCGGTTGCAATTTCTCCCACCCCGAAACAGGCTGCGTGGGCTGCGACGCAAAATTGCCTACATCTTTCTACGGACTCTAAGGGAAGCTGCAGTTGGCAGCTGCCCTCTAAACTGAAGGAAGAGTGGCTGTTCCCAAGTGGAAAAAGCAACTCCTCTGTGCCCACAAAGTGGCCCTGCTCTGCCAGTGCCTGCTCTGTCCAACGCTCTCCTGAATTACAGTTCCTCTCCTGGTCCTGAGGTCCTTACCTGCGTGGTGGAGACCGAGGAGGAGGAAGCTGGGATGGTGCTAGCAAAGGGAGACCGGTTGAGCTGTGGGAGAGACGACGTACCCTGGTGTGCCAGCAGGCTGGAAGAGAGGGGTGTACTGCACACAGCTCTGAGCACTCCGCCCCCGTGGGAAATAGGGTCCTTGTTACTGGTGTAGATCCCTGCAAGGGGAGGAGACGTGTTAGAGAGCCAAGCTCCCCTCCGATGGCCTGGAAGCAGCTGGTTTTCTGCAGGGCTTGATCTCAGAAGGGGAGGGTGGCACCAATGCACACAATCAAGCATAACACGCATTTCAGCATCTCGTAGCCTGGCGTGCAGTGAGGGTGGTCACAGTCCGCAATCCTTCTAGCAAAAGGTATCACAACCTTTTCCAGCCTTGCCCCTGCCCCCCTCTCGTTTGCCCCCCAGACCCCAAGAAATCACAGCATAAAGTGACTCACCGAAGGCACAAGTCAGTGGCAGAAGGGGGGGGTGGACTCAGAGAGTCCCACTCTGCTGCCTGTGCTAGTCATGAGACCACACTCTTGCTGAGCCAACCTGCCCCCTTCCCCGATACCCAGGGATGACGGTGGGGCACAGACGGATAAATGAGAAAGAAAGGGTGAGGAGAGAGCTGCTGTGGAGGGAGGGGACCCCGTCTGACTTCCCCTTGGCTTAGGCATGCAGCAGAGGCAGTGCCCAAAGCCGGGTCCCTCAGAGCCCTGCCAACATCTCTCCGCAAGAGAAGAATGGAAGAACGAGCAGGCAGGAGAGCGGGGCCTGGCAGCCTCCTCCTCTTTGAAACATCCCTTTGTTGTTCCAAGGGGGAGGCAAAAAAAAATTGGCCTAAGGTTATGATTATGGAAGTTGCATCAATTCCTGCAGCTCCTCTCCTCTCTCAGGCAGCGCAGACAAATGGGCCAGGGCTCCCAGGCGCACACAACAAAATTATACCCCCCCCTTTTTTGCAATCTGACCTAAATTGGAGCATCTGCAAACAACCCACAATAGACCGATGACAAGTTCTGCTGCCAGAACAGTGTCAAACCTCAGCCCTGAGCAGCAGGCCCCTCCTCTGCCTGCTGCCTTAACCCCTTCCTGCCCCACGTCCCAGCTGCCTTCAGCCCTGCCAGGCCGGGGAAGGGGACTCCAGCTGGGAACAGCCGTAAGCCTCTCATCAGAGTTAATGCTGCACCAGTCTCCCAACCCTACATGGTTGTGGTAAGACCAGGATGAGAGGTTTTGCTTTTAAAAGAGGGGTCAAACTTGAACCACTTATGAGAGTCCCTCATTTGGGGTCAGACTGTGGTTGTTTGGCCTGTGAATATCCCTCTGTGTATTGCTCTGGAAATGAAGCTCTGGCTAGCTTCATTTGCTGGGTTCATAGTGCTAGGTTTGCCAGCACTTGATCAAAAAGAGTTTGAAATGCCCTCCAGTTCCAATCTGCAGCCCAGCTCCAACGACAGAGAAGCTGACCCAGAGGAGATTCTAGGATGAAGGCCAAAATGGGAAGGCAAGACCCAGATGTGCATTTTTATAGCTCCTGGGAATGAATTAAAGGGACTGGACCCTGTGCTGACAGGTCCAGACACCAGCCAAACGTGAGGAAGACGACAGCATGGCTGGGAAGAACTCTGCACACCTGGAGCCCTAAGGGGGAACATACCTGAACCCAGCAGCGGGGACTCCATGCTGAGGCTGGGCAGATTCCCCGTGTGGCTGAAGGACCGTGAAGAGTTGCCGATGCTGGAGCTAACAAGAGAGCCCCCGGAGAAGGGTGACGAGGAAGTAGATGTGGACCCAGCCAGCTGGGCACCCAAAATCTCTTTGCTTTTGCCCCCTTTTGGCCTGCCAGGCCCATGTTTGTTCTTCTTGCTACCTTTGTGCTTCTTTTCCTTCAGCACCTCTCCCTCCTCCATGCTGAGGGATGGCATGCGCTTGTGGCTGCTGCTGCTTCCACTGGTCCCGCTGGTCCCCACCGCAGGGCCGCTGACAGGGTTCGAGGCCTTATAGTCCACGGGGGAAGCATCACGGCCTCTCTGCTGGCTCACCGCAGAGGTGGAGAAGCGCATGATGGACCCAAAGCCGGAGAAGATAACCTTCTGCTCAAAGATGTCCCCCTTCTGACCTTCATACAGAGGGGAGCAGTGGGAAGAAGAAGAGGAAGAGACAGGCTTCCGGTACTTCTCGTCGTCCTGCTCAAGCTTGGGGAATGTCACAAAGTCCTGGGAGCACTGCAAGTTGCTGCAGGAGGTACCTGGGGGAAGCAGAGGGGAAGCAGCTATAGGAAGGCTCGTGGTGGCAGTAACTCAGCCCATAGGGCAACAGAAGCACAGTCACAACGCAGGTCCTCTGGCACAGGCTAGTCACTGAGCTGAAGGACATCTTTGTCACCTCGCAGTCCCGCTCCCCCTGCATTGCTTTGACGCTCTCTAGCAAGCATGAGAGGTGCACACCAGCGGCTTCATCCCATCCAAACCTGCGTGTGTCTGCTCCCCTAGGCCCTGCATCACCACTGTCCCTCCCGCCCCGAATAGGGTCCCAGGAGATAAAATAGGCTCGCTGTTACGACAACAGCTCGAAAAAGAACTGCGCAAGGTCGGAGCAGATGGGAGCCCTGCAAGGCTTTGACTCAAAGCTCAGGGGAGACTGGATATCAGGTTTTGGCTCAGGTCTCTCTACTCATACTCCTTAAAACACTGCTGCAGACAGTACCACCTATGGAGGAGAGGGCAGGTGCTGCCCATATTGCCTGTGCACAGTATCCCTTCCCTCCTCCCTCCACTCAGACATCTGGATCTGGTTTTCCTTGCAGTGCAGCGGGCCTGCACAGGAGGGGAGCTGTAACACTCATCTGACTCGGTTCTTCCCTCTGTGCATGGGGTTAGTAGCAACAAGACTTTTCCCTTTCCCTTCAAGGGGTTAAAGAAAGAACCATCAGCAAAGTTTCACGGCACTAGCTGATGAACAGGTATCTTTACAGATACAGAGATATCAAAGAGGAGCAAAGCTAAACATCCCCCCATTATCCCCTCCTCTCTTGCTTCTCCTTCACCCCTTACCTGCAGGCTGGAAGGTCCCGCTGGATGAAGCTGAGCTGAAGCCAACTGAGCTCTTCCCGCTTCCCGTCTTTTTCCCCTTGTGGCTGCTGCCATGGCTTGAGGACTTCTTGCCTTTCACCTCCGACCTGCTGACCTCCGAGGTCTCTTTGCTCCCCTCATGGTGGCTGGTGGAGCCCTGGCAGCAGCAAGCACAGAGGTGACTCACTCAGGCCAGATGTGGCCGCAGCAGGGGGTCTTTTTACCAATTTCCCCTTAAGAGAAGTAATTGCCCCCTCTGCCCATAAAGTGATGGCCAGGTCATCTTAGGGGAGAAAAAGCAACATTTCCCTCTATTGCTGCTTGGTGGCACCAGGTTTTATACTCCTAGGGATTACGCTCATCCCATCTCACTGCAGGAAATTAAACAGGGCACCGACGATCAGGGCACAGACATCAGGGATGTCAGAGGGTTATTCAGCCCAAATAAAATCTGCATTTGGCTGCGATTCAAGCATGTATTTCAGCTGCCTCTCTCAGGTGTGCTACTCTCAGCAAGGTCATTCCACCTGGGGAAACTTGCTCATCCTTGTGCTGTGACGGGACTTTCCCTGGCTTCCCTAAAGCATCCACTGGAGCACCTCCCCTGCCAGCCCAGGGCTTTCCAAATCTACTGCAGTAAATATTTCACAGTGACGTTGTTAGAGCAGCATCTGACCATGCAGCAACAGATGCTATCCAAACCCCATATAAGCCCGCAGGAGACAGGGAAGCAAGGGGAATGAAGAGGCTGACCAGATGCTAGGAAATCCAGGAGCTTGGGATGAGAGAGAGAAGTGTGGGAGTTTAGCAGGGGGAGAGTGGAATGAACTGAAAACCAGATCCCCCGGGGCACCCACGCTAGGATATGAAACCTTCACCTTCAAGTCACTTCAAAGCCAAACTAGCAGTGTTCAAAGATCACTTCTTGCAAGATATTACTGCAACCAATCAATATTATAGATATAGCTCCAATGTGATGGCTACAGCCCAAAATGTAACACCTGTACATTAGTGCGAACACCTCTATTTCTTACTGAGCAGATATAAGGAAGACACAGAGAAGCACAATACCTTTCTTACATTCCACTATCCCTGACTCCAGATGACCTCTTCTTGGGGAGAGCTAAAGAAAAAAGGGCTTGTAATGCAGACTCATGAATGCCCAGATAAAAATCTTTCCCCATTCCTCCCACATGGTTTAATCACTCTGCACAATGCAACAGCTGGCAGCCTAACACACACCAGATGTGCCGGGAATATGAAAGACAGGAGGAAGGGAGTGGTGGAAATTAGGGGGGAGAGGAGGGGGAATCTGTATTTTCTCATCACAGACTCCTGGATGTAGGAGATTAAGCCTTCTTGATTTATGAGCTCAGAGGGAGCATGAAAATCTTTCCGACTTTCCACATCTGCCTGGGGAGGGAAAGGAGAGCAGTGTCTGGGGGCTATGGGAAGTCCTGAGACTGCTCACGAAGTCGCAGGAATGAGATGGCTCACGTCTCAGCAGAAATGCAAAGCCCCGAATTTTCCCCCCATAAATTCACCTCTTTGGAGCTCCGCACAAGGTGCACGAGGCCACAGAAGGGCAGGGGGAAACCACATGAGAAGACATGTTCTAAATCCAGAGTGTCAGGAAGGGAGT
Source organism: Chroicocephalus ridibundus (assembly GCF_963924245.1). Taxonomy (NCBI): domain Eukaryota; kingdom Metazoa; phylum Chordata; class Aves; order Charadriiformes; family Laridae; genus Chroicocephalus; species Chroicocephalus ridibundus. The sequence goes on along the minus strand of NC_086300.1, from coordinate 2,566,823 downwards.
GCAGGGCAAGTAATGAATTAGTGCAGGGTGGAAGGGGGAAATCTGAGCTGGCAAATAAATCTTAATTGCAAAATTAAAGGGGGAAAGCAAAAGGGGGCGGGGGGGAGAGAGGCTGCGCTGGCTCAGTTGAAGGCGGTGAATGGACAGACACTCACCTGTAGGGCTGATCTGACCTCCCAGACCTCCCTGAGAGACTCCCAGAGATTTCGGGGGCAGGATTTTCCCATCTCCTGCCAAATGTTAGCCTAGATACTGTTTGCCAAACAGGTCAGGGCAGATAGATCTGTATGGTACGACCACAAGCCCTCCTCGCCACAAAGGGTTCTTCTCTAGCAGCCGTTCTGGAGAGCCTGAATTTGGGGCAAGGGCCCAAGCACTGCAGCCAGGAGCAGGGAGAAGGAAACTGAAACCACACTAAATCACTTCCCCTCTCTGTGCCTCTATTTCTTTCCCACTTTGCTCCGTGGAGCCTGCAAGCTCTGTGTGGCAGCGGAGCCTTCCAGGAGACACACGTGGACTGCCAAGCACAACACAGCCTTGATCTGAAGGGGAGGGTCTGCTACCATTATGCCAATATTAATAACAGTAAGGAGGGCTGCAGTCCCATCGCCTCCCTAGCGAAGGAGATTCGGGCTGCTGCCGAGAGGGAGCAGGACTGGAGAAACCTGCGTGCCTGCTGCTTGCCTTCTGCATAAACAGAGGTCTCAATCTCTGGCTCATCGGCTTTTCTCCAGCATGGAAATCCGCGTGTGTGTGTGCAGAGACAGCAACGTTTCATGTGTTGCAAACAGGTGGGGGGGAGGGCATGCTGCAGAGGAAAAAAAAATAGGGAAGCACTGAGGAAGTGGGAGAGCTCTCTTTCAAAATGAGGCAGCAGCTACATTTTGAAGGTCTATTTAAAGCAACCAACTGAAAAATGCCACCAGAATAAACCTGCTGCCCCAGCTGGAGGTGACAGTCTGATGGGGAAACTCCTGCCTCAAACCTGCAGCCAGGAGAAAGACGAAGTCGCGCGGACACCCAAGCGCAGGCATGCACGCACCTCCTTCCCCCCCGGCACTCGCTGTCCCCCGAGGGGCTGTACCTGTTTCCTGGCCTCTCTGTGACACTGTGCAGCACCCAAGCTCTTCATTCATTAATTTATTTATGGGAAATCAGAAGAGCATCTCTTTGCCTCCTGATTGGCGGGACGAGCTCCTAGAGGGAACCACTGACGAAATACAGAAGGGGTGGGGGAGGCTGGTGCCGCGTCAGAAACACAGAGCGGCTTTGCCCTGGATTAAACTACTGATGAGGGGAAGGAGGGAGGACATGAACGAGGAACAATGCGACAAGAGCAGCAGCTCCTCCAGCCCACGCACCGCAGGGCGATGTGCTGAAGCAGCCACCCGGGCAGGCTGGAAGCATCAGCTGCCTTTCCACGCTGGATCGCTAGCTAGAGGTCAGACGAGTCTCCAGCAGGAGCTCTGGGCCGAAGCGTGTGTACAAGCCACGGTGTCTCTGCGTCTGAGCCACTCACAACCTTTACCACATCCCTTCCCTCACCCTCGAGATCAGGCAGCACCGTGCTGCTGTTCTTTGTGAGTGGGGATAGGAGACACAGACGGGCCAAATCTCTTATTTTTAAGTCACTAGCAAATTCCCACTCACGTCAGGACAAGGCATGGTAAAAGGCTCAGGGATTCCTACCACAAATATCCATGCTTTGATTTGCAGGGGTAATCATCATCCTTCCCCCACAAACCCCTACCCATCACAGTGACTGTGAATTTGCCTGAGCCAGGCGTAAAGCAGAGGTACCCAGGATCTGTCAGCTCCAGGCCGGTCCTGGGTAGATGCCGAGAGCTCAAATAACAGCAGGAAACCTGGAAAATCTCCCTGCAATCATGCGCTCTTCACCCTGCTGTGCTCCCTTCCCAGCACCTGACCAGGAGAGGGTGGGTGCAGGGAGGCCTTGGCATCCACAGCTTAGATTACAGAACCCAGATCGAGCCAGATGTTGCAGCCCAAAACACGTAGCATGTGTGAGTGTGTGTCAACAAGTGATCATGATGTCTGCAGCTGGCAGGAGAAGGCAGCTGGGGTGGCTTGCAATCCTGCAGATTTACTGCAAGTGCAACAGAGAGCGGCAGGACGGCTCCCCAGGGGCATTTGCAGGGGGAGGGGAGAGACATGCTGCTCGCTCTTCGCCTGCTCACTAACCTCGATCGCCAGAACCAGGCACCAGCTACACGGATTGATCCCGAGCACCGAAACTGCCTCCTGTATTTGTCTGGCAGTGTGTGACTCCAGAGCTGGAGCAGCCCTGGCTGCCAAGGCTTACTGGTGAGACTCATTGCTCCTCCCCTGGTGAGAAACCCTCCTCTGCCCCAGGCCCGCTCCATGAATACCATCTTTCCAACAGGCTGTTCAAAAGCATTACTAGTTGGCAGCATTTTGTAGTTTTTGAATAGACCACATGAAATAGCCAGAAACTATTATAGCCAGAAACTATTACCCAGAGGGGATGTTTTCTGCCTCTTTCCCAGTCCCCAGAAAGTCTGTAGGAGCTCCAAGTAGCCGGCCTGACAATGAATGAGAGCCTATATCCAGCACAAATCCACTCTCTACAACCCCTCCGCCTCCAAATCCACCCAAAAGCCCCAGCCCCGGAGCACCACCGGGGGATTTTCAGCACGTCAGCTGCTCTGCATGTTCTCTGGAAGGGACGCTCCTGCGCCCCTCGAGCAGGATCGCCTGCCCCTCTTTGAGAGTGATGAAAATCGCACCACCCAAAGACACTTTTCAGAGGCAGGAGGAGAGCTCAGAAGAGGTGTTGTGAAGAGTCGTTTGCATGCCGTGAATTCACACCCTAGTTTCACTTTCCGGTGTAGACCAGAGCTGAGGCCGCAGCACTGTGTTTGCAGCGTGTTTGTCCCCCAGACCAGGGTGAGGCGGTGAGAGGTTGTCACTGCACAGACAGGACACGGGATGCCGGGGAGAGTCCAAGTGTCAGATATTACTGGTATTTAGATTCCTAGAAGTCGCAGGGAAGCACTCAGTGAGATGTTCGAAAACCTGGCAGAAGTCAGAGGTCTAGCACAATTGATTTCAAGAGGAAGACTGAAACCACATCAAAGGACCTTCTTCATAACTAAATGGTTCAAGAGGGGAGCACAGGGTGGCTGACATATTAGGTGAAAATTGGAACTGGAAAATAAATCTGGATTGCAAAATTAAAGAAAAAGGTGAACCCAGAGGCCAGGCTGCCTGAGGGAACAAGGAAGTGGGATATACCACTGTTCCTCCAAAGCAACCAAACATAGTTCCACTGCTGTCAGCCTAATGTGGTGAAGCAGCTTGAAAAGTCCTACCGTATAGGACTATAGCTCTAAAAATCCATTACTAAAGGGTTGCTGAAAGTTTACGAGGACTTTGATAGCAACATCTGACACTGAGGCTCAGTCGTCTGTTGCCCCAGACTCCCTTTAGGCCAAGCAAACTGGGAGCAGACTGGAGTGTGGATTCAGGTACTGGTAACACCTCTCCATCGCCTGGTGCCACACTACAGCCTGCCCACACTGCCAGTGCCCATGGAGCAAAAGGTGCCAGGGCCCTTCTGCTGATTCATCTGACCGATGCTCCAGCTCCTCATTGCCGGCTCCAAACCACTGGTGATGCTCAGTGCCTCCAGCCCAACCCCTGCTCCAGCACAGCCTGCGCACCAGGACGGGAACTTGGGACTCACTGTTTCTGGTGTCACTTTGGCTACAGTGCAAGAGGCATGGTGAGCTGCCAGCATGGGGCTGGCGAGGACATCAAGGGCTGCATCAGCCTCCTGCAGCTCTGCACGGCTGCTCCGGGCCAGTGTCCTTCTCCCAGGTGCCCAGACACAACCATCTGCCACAAGGTCTTTGGGATCTGCTCTCACCCAGCTGCCCCCCACGGAAGACTGGGGGCCGTGTCACCTGCAGGGATTACCCCTGAGGAATTTATGCTCTGGTTCATTGGGTAACTTGGAGAAGGAGGCAATAAATTATTTGCCCAAGATCATGCAAGTGGTAAAGAGAGGAACAGACCCCAGCTCTCTTCAGACTCCAACCATGGCACAGCAGGAACTAGCAACGCTCTTCTGCAGAGTCACGTCAGCTGTTGGTTTGCCACATCTACACTACTCGCTCCCCAGTACACTCTACTGGGATGAGCTGTACTAATCTAACACCCAGAAAGGACAAAGATGGTTTTGGCTTCGAATAGGACACTTGTTTGGACATGCTACATTAACGTGTTTCAAGGTTTTACATTAGTCTAACCCGTGCAACGTTACACTGATGCAACTCTCTCGAAAGCCTCATACAACCACCCCCTGAGGGGTTTGTGCAAGGTTGTAGCAGCTCTTAGGTTTGATCCAGAGTGTGTACCTTTGGTAACAGAGAGTTCAAACAATGCTTTGGGATCTACGCACACAGAAAAAAAAAAAGCAAGGGAAATACACTCTCTGTTATGAGGATTAATAATAACTCCCTAGGGAAACACTAAAACCCTGTCACTCAAGCACAGCTACAGTAATTAGGATCTCCTGAATTTTAGCTTACAAAGAGTTGAAAGCTGCTGTAAAACTGAATTGCACCCTTCCCTCCTTATTTATAAGGTCTGGCAGGGCTTTGGAGGAGACAGTGGGTAATTGTCTAACAACCACTCTAGCTAGCCAAGAGTCAGGTTTTGGATTTCAGTTCAGCTTGAAAATAATCTTCTTAGGCCATCAGCTCCTGACAGCTCTGTTAACTGGGTGAATCTGCTGTTCCCAAAAGCTAGAGCTGAGCTGCCCTAACATGAGCACAGGTAAATCAAGAGTGATTGCAGCTCAGAGGCTGTTCCTCCACTGTCCCGCTGTAACTTTCTGCGGCTCCCAGCCCAAGAACTATGAGACCAGCTTTGCCATTTCAGCTCTGACCTACACCTACTCCCTGCTTCCAGGCTTGGCTGCACACAGAACATAGAAAATCCTCTTCAGTCCTAACCCAAAGCAACCCTGTGCTGACTGGCAGGAGCTTTCACTCTTCCCGACTGCCCCTGCAGTGTTTCTCACATATGCAGACACCACTAGCCCGTGAATTTTCATTTTCACAAGGCGGTCCCTGCCATGTAAAGGACACCCAAGCCTTTCCAAGTAGCATTTCTGTGCACAAAAGGGCATTCCTGGGCCACGTTGTTTATTTGTTCTAGCAGGAGCTTGGCCCTAATCCTACTCTCACTTGCACCAGAACAGCCCTGCTAAGGAGCTGCATTAATTTACTTTCCCACTACAGAGAGGAGAGTACAACTCCAAAGGTCCGGGTGCTGGAGTAACCTCACTTGTTCCCTGACCCTGAACAACTGCAAACTTGGCCTTCACCTTGTCGCATGTGAGCTCAAGGCAAGTTCCACTGTGTCTATTCTGCACTACCGGAGTTTGGGCTCTCGCACAAATTACAGAAAGCTCAGGGCTATCCTGATTTACAGCCAGGTGCAAGAGTCCACGTCAGCAGCACGATTTCAGCAGAGAATACCAGAAGCACGCTGACGTCTTGACTGTGCCCCACCAGCCCTGGGCACTGGGCAAACAAACCTGCACAAGGGACATCTTCCCAGCAGGGAACCGGACTGCCTGTACGCCTCAGGAGCAAAATAGGCTACCACACTGTGCCTCTCTGCCTGAATTTTCCTGAAATGAGGGAACTAAAGAGGAACCAACCTCCCATTGTCTCAGACAGAAAAGCTACCTCTATTATGCACTTTGAAGATATAACGTGCTTCTAAGATTGCCTGGCTTTTTTTTCCCCCCTCAGCTCTATCAGTTTGTCTAATAAAAGATAACACCTCCTCCCACAAGCCTTGCCTTGCTTACCCACCTGCCTGAGCTGTTTACAATGTGGCAGCAGAAAAGGCCAAAGCATGGATATTTATCTATTCTGCGAGAGCTTCAAATCCGAACATCTGCTGCAAAACAGGCTGGCGCTTACAGCTCAATCACTTGGGAGTTTAGCTGCATGATTGTGTCGTCAGTGCTGACAGAAATCAAGACAGCTGCCGTGTTAAATTCCCAAGGTGGGTGTCGAGGTGGGGAGTCAGGCAGAGAGAGGGAGAATGTGACGAATCAGGAATCAAAATAAATGGACAAAAAGCCTTTCTCTGCTCTTCTGTACTCTCCTCCCCGCTTCCTAGGAAAGCTAGTGCCGATGGTTTTCCCCCGCCCTCCCTCCCCACCCTACATTCACGCACTCACACCCTGCAGGTTTGGTACCTTCTCTGCAGCGACGGGCACCGAGGACGGGGTAAGGCTGGTGGGAGACTCCGGACGTTTTTTGTGCTTCTGTTTAGGTCTTTCCTTGTCTTTCCGACTCTGCAAGAGAAATCAGAAAGTACTGGAAGGCTAACTTTTCCTCTGCTGAGAATAGCAGTTGTAAGGGAAAAGAAAGGAGGGTGTGTAGGGGTGGATTTACAACCATACATTCATATTCCTCTTTCCTTCTCCACCCATCCACACGAGCCCAGTATCCCTTCCCCCACATCCCAGCTTCTGGCTGGGAGCGTCCCACTATCTTTACCCCAGCTGCAGCCAACATCTGGAGTGCAGAATATCAACAGAAGCCCACGAATCAGTTTATGGTAAGATGATAGGGAAGGACTTAACAAGCTCTGGCTGATTTCAAGAAACCTGAGCCTTCCTCCTGCCATTTCCCCAAAGGGACTCTGTGCACCCTCACCCTCACTCTCCCCCTTCCTCAAGGGTTTCTCAGATACACCCTGTACAGTCAATGGGAGAGTCTGGATTTCAGCACGTGTTGCACGGGCACAAGTAAAGAGATCAGTCAGTGGAGATCTTGGAACCTTGGCTGGAGCCTAACCTAGAGATCCCCCACATCTCCCCTCCCAAAAGAGACAGCTGGTCTGGGTCCATCTCTGCTAACAGAAGACAGACTATTTAGATTTCTTCATCCTGTTTTTTCTCTCACTGAAGCCCCAGAAACATGGGATTCTTCAAATTGCAAACCAAGGAAAAATCATGGCCTGAGAAACACTGAGTCCTGCCTGCCCTGATTTTATGTTCTCCTGGGGAATGGACTGTAACCAAGGAGTGAAAGGACTGAAAATGTAGGCCTGCGTGACTTCAAGTCCGTGGGGCCTGAGAATGCCCAGGCCAGCTGGCACACGGGATGGATGGAGAGAAGAGCATGCTCCATCACACGCTCCTGCTTCATCCCTGTCTTCCTCAGCTGCACGCTCCCATGGGAACATGCTCAACTGACTACGGGAGCTTTTCTGTGCTACCAATGTCAGCTAAAGATGCATCCTTCTGTACTGAAGCTGCAGAAACTTTTGTGCTGAGTTCCAAACTTCCCAGTGTGGTCGCTGGTGTGTGGACCAAGAGAGCTGCTGCCAGATAAACACCTGCATGAGATGCAGGGCTTAGAAAAATCCATCCTCTTGCCTCTGAGACCTTTTAGTGGGAAAGGATGCCTAATCTGATGCAAGCCCCACACACGGGTGTTTTATTCTAGAAGCTGAAGTCCGGACCGAAGGTGGGTTCAGAACAGACCAGTCACATCAAAATTCATTGATGCTCCAGAAAGACGCTGATTGCTTCCTCATGCAGGCAAAGCCCTGAGGCTACAGCCGCCAGCACATGCCAAAGACGGGACGCTCAGGGGAAGATGCGATTGCAGCAAATACATGAGCTCCACTCTGTGGTTTTTTGGGGGGTGGAGGGGGGGAAGAGAGTGGAATAATTAGCTTCGGAAACAATATGCTAAATGGGGGAAAAAGGGGGCAGGAGGAGGGAAAGGGCAGGAGGAAAAGGCTGGAGAAGGCAGGCATGAAGTGAAGTGGAGGTGAAGCAAAAGTGGTCCAGAAATCAGCACCTTCCAGTGCGGGTTTGGCTGAATTTCCATCGCGCGTGAAAAAGAGACCCCATGCTGCAGCCCCCAGTGCCCCTGCAGCGTAAACCTGCCGTGACGGAAGCTTTCACTGGGATGAGCTGGTAAAAAAGGAGGCAAATCCAACCTCGAGCTTCACTGCACTTGCTGAGTGCACAACCAACGCTGTCAATATCCATCATTTTATCACAAGGCTCCCGGTGTTTGGCATATCTGTTAAAGCCTCGGTTCCTAGAGCTACAGTATTTTACCAGAATCTGTTTTCTTTTTTCCTCTTTCTTTAATACACATTTCCTGCTTTGCAGTGAACAAGGAAAGCTTGAAAACGTGATTTCTACAAAGTGCCAAAAGACAAATTAAAATTAAATCTTTACTAAATCTCATAATACTTGGGAGCTTCTCATGCTATAAACACTGTCTAACTCTCCTGGGTCTTCTAGGACAGGAAGACAGAGAAACTGTGTCCCAGTTAGTTAGGCAGCTCGTCACAGACCACGTGCACATCAGTGCTCATTATTCCAGTAGTAGTAACATTGCACTCACTTAATAGCACACAGCAGAGAGTTTCAACGAGCTGAAAAGAAGTTTTTAATATCTACATCTCATTTTACAAATGGGAAAACCAGGGCACACGGGACGAGAAAACTTGCTGATATTTCACAGGAAGGCATCCAAAAATTCAGAAAGAAAAGTCAAGAGATCCCCCCCCCACCTGGACACACGCTCGCCTACTTGCAGATGCTGCCAGTGCCACTCTCGGAAGCTAGAAATGGAAAACGGGAGCCAGACACCTCATTACAATACATTTTGCCAAATTACTGCACCAACCCCGGTCCTTAAACTTTCTGAATACCACAAAGCTTGTTCTCTCATTTTTAGACCCCGAATCCCAAATGCACTTCAATCACGAAGTTGCAACAGGAGGGAATAAGATACAATACTGCAAATGCCAGAGAGACAGCACTGTACTGATTTAATTTCACATATCATGGTCAAGAGGAGACAAGGCAGAGCCAAGCCATTTTGGCTAACGACAACAAACCTACACACGTACATACACACACATCCACCCATACACATGCATGGGGAAAAGCAGAAATGTCCTGACTGTCACCGCAGTGAACTATAAAAACCTCCCACAGTTTCATTGTGATGGCAACCACCAAACTCACATCCTCCAGCTTCAAAATCCTGGCTGTCTCCTGTCTGAAAAACCTCCCTTCGCTGTCGGCAGCGCAGAGTCTACAACAGCTAACTGAGCAGTCCCCTGGTTAGATGTAGGAGTGTGTACATATGTACATATTCAGCCAGAACCCAGCCTGCACAATAGGGACCAGATTTCTGGAATGCCTCAGCTCCCATTTAGATGCTTGAATAAATGGTCAGGTTTTCCAAAAAGCTAAATGCTGGGTATTAAGCTCTTTTGAAGATCTGGCCCCGACTACATGTGCTGAGCAACTGCACTCAAACTATTTAGAAAATCTGTCCCACAGAGACCAGTCTTCGTGCTCTGCTCAAAGGAGCGCATTGAAACCAGGACCACCGCAGCCTGAGGAGGAGCTCAGCGGCCCGGTGTCCCTGCACGCAGCCCCCAGCCATGCCCACAGGCACACTTTGCTCCTCCGTGGTGCTTACCAAGCACTTCTCCCTCTCCCACAGCACCTCCTCCCCAGCCTCTCTGTCTCACTCTTGCTTGGGCAGAGCAGAAACCCACAGGGCCAGGGACCCAGGAGCTCTCTGGCCTTCAGCCAGTAGTCCTAAGTCTTTGCTGAGTTGGGGTGCCCACTGCCTTTGCACACCCAGTAGCACCCACCTCCCACCCTCCAGTTACTCTCTAATGCCTTTGGGAACTCAGGAGGGCAACAGGACCTGACACCTTCTTCAATATTACTGGAGAAATGCAGTGCCCTGTGTTGAACGGGCAGGACAATTAACTCTGTCACCCCATGGGCATTTTGCAGACGGGCTGGGCTGCCCCCAGACCAAGGCACCGGTGAGACGGTTACTTCAGCTGCCCGCAGACACCACGGCACTGAGACGGTCAGGGTGCTCAGTCACTCCTGGCTATCTTGCCTGTGTTGACAGGCCCTCAGACAACCCGGGGCGTTCCCAAGCTTGCACCAGAGGCTTTTAAACGTGTGGGTTCTCTCCAGGAACCAGAAGGCTCCAAATGCTTCCTGCAAGAGCTGCAGGGCCCAAAGGGAAGGGGGGGCAAGGGGAGAGGGGGGAAGAAACACTTGGTCCCCTGCCTCTCCAGTGCCCTCTCCCCACCCGGCTTTTCTGCGTCCAGCACCTCACCTCCCTGGCACACAGGCACCCCCCCTCCCAACCCTCCTTGCAGGAAACTTCACAGACCACACAGCCACTGCCAACAGCCCAGCCTGCCCACGGAGCCCTGCCTGGCTGTGCCACGAAGCAGGACTCAGGGGAGGAGGAGGGAGGGAGGATGCACTGTGCGAGCAGGAAACCTTCCAACGCCCCCATCCCACCTTTGCAAGCAAAAGCCGAGCCCTACCTTGCAGCCGCTCCGTGCTCCCTGCAGTAGGCTGGCTGGGCAAACTGCGGTCTGCAGGGAACATGAACCTGCCCCCAGCAACAAACTTCATGGAAAACAAACTCTCTCCATGCAGGACTGAGCAGCTGGGGCTTGGCATGTGGGCACGGAGCAGGACAGGCCTGCGGCGGGGGGAGTGCGGCTGCATGGGGGGGCGTGCCGGCGACACAATCTCCCTTCGAGCTCCCCAGCGCAGGAGGAACGAAACAGGATCTGTCGCTGCCAAAAAGGGTTATGCACAGCTCCTCTCGCTCCCCCCACCGCCGTCTCCCCTTCCCGGAGCCCCTTCTTCTAATCTGCTGGACACCGGCAGTTGGATCATTAAAAGTAGATTGGGCAGGGGAAGGAGGGAGGGAAGAGCTGGGAAGAGCCAAGCGGGCTCTGCTGCTCCCTCCCTCTTTCCCAGGCTCTCTGAACTCCCTCACCCGGAGAAGGAGGCCTGGCTCTCTGCTGCAGCCATGGCAGCCGCAGCCAGGAGGAAGGCAGCACCGGGCAGAGGGACACTAAGCCCCTGTCGGCAACCTCGCTTGCACCAGGGCCGTGCTGGGGATTTGGCAGGTTTGCCTTGAGGTATACTCCGAGTGCACGAGAGGTTTTACACAAGGCCACACAGCCAGCCCTTGCTGGGCTTTGTGCGCTCTCAAATTATTGCTTCAGGATTTGCCGGGGGTGGTTAAACACCCACATAACAAGAGGTCACAGAAAGCCAGTCAAGGATGCGATGAAATAAGGCTACTATAGCTAGATCAGAGCAGATTTAGGTTCAGTACTCCTTCCCAAAAAACCTGTGCTGGTCTCACAAGCAGCCACTTGCATCCCACTTGAAAAAAACGTCCACTTTGCCCTTTGGTGCCTGCATGGACACAGAACTCCAAGAGGCAGACCTGTGTCACCAACTCGAATGCAAACACAAAGCCCCTCACAGACCCACTGGGTTTAGCTTTGAGCCCAGTACAACTTCTCCAGTGTGCTAAGTCTGCCAGGCTGGGTTCTTGGCTTGTTTCCTCCACTGGCACTGGGTCTAGACAGACAGGCGATGGCAGCGGGGAGGCAGGCTCTGCCGGGCATCTGCTCAGCCGCCGTGGGACCAGGGGCTCGTGCGCTGCTCTGGCCGCTGCTAAAGGGATAAGGGGAGCAGGACAGAGACAGTCCCTGTACCCCCATAAAGTGCCCCCGTGGTTAGGGAAACAGTTCAGGAGCTGAAGATGAGTTATGATTGTGGAGAACTGGCTCCGTACCCAGACCTGAGGAACACCTGCAGGTGGGCTTATTTGCTCCAAGCGCTTCCCTCTCTTTCCTATGTCACTGGCAGGGACCGTTCCTCCCATAACAATGTCCCATAACCAAATTAAAAGTCCTCTGATTTTACTTATGGGTTCCAGGTGTTCACTAAGAATAACACTAGATGACTGTCTCCCTCCATGGGATACATGCCTAAAAATGTTGTAGCGCATGTGCTCCCGTCTGCTCCTGGTGTGACAAATTTCATTCCACAGAGCATGGTAATTTTTTTCTGTGCATTTCAAGCAGACAATATAGGTGACAGAACATCTGTACTTCATTCAACCCCTGTGCGTCATCCAGCATTTTCTTGGTATTTAGCTATTGTTTTCCTTCTTTCTTTCTTCTTTCTTTTTTTAAACAAACAAACCCTGCAAAGGCTCCCACAGGGTAGAGCACACACATTGCAATACCAACCCCAAAGAAATAAATGGGGCTGGTTTTGCTAAAGGCCTGCTATGTTCTGAGGAAAACCCAAAGCCTGGAGCTCTCCCATTTTCGGGGCAGCACAGAAGGAAATGCTTGGGCTGGTGTCATTTGTGCCTGCAAGAGGCGGGGGATGCCGACGCTGGCTCGCAGTCCCACATCACAATTGTCCCTTGTTCTGCAGAGAACAAGACTCTTCACAAATGCTGAACTGTTTTACACCAGGGCTTAGGAGTCCAAATCCCGAGTCTTTGCTGTCTTACTGAAGCCACTGGGTTAAATCCTGTGCCCCTCACTTAGTCATTAACTCAGCCAGAGTTTTCCTCCGTAAAGCCTAAGTAAACAGCTGCAGCCCTGCACTGGAAGGGAGTTGTCAGGCCCTGAGCTCCTTCTGGAGCGGAGAGCCATGAGCACCTGCAGCCCAGGGGCTCACACACACGCTCTGGGCTGTGGCTGAGCGATCAGCTCCCCTGCAACGCCTCCAGCTCCGGGAGGACGGGACCAGCCGGCTGCACAGCTGGACAGGCTCAAGAAAAAGCTGTTCTGCTTCAGGTCAGCACAGCAGCACGCCCAGTTCCCCTGAAACATGTGCGATTAAATCATGCACTGCTAGTCACGTACTCCAAAACCATGTGGGAACTAATGGTTCATCCCCCTCTTGGGGCACCTCTTGGAAAGGTCTGCATTCCCACACCGCCTCACACCTCACACCCACCCCACACAACCACCCCCAGACCTGTGAACTACCCAACACCCCTGGAAGCCCAGAGTGCCCTCCTCACCCTGCCCGTCTCGGCTGCTTTGCACGCCTCGTCCCCCTTTCCGTGCTGTCTCCCCCTCTCCGTGTGGAAGGAGCTGATTTTGCACTTGCGCTGTGGCCCTGCCAAGCAATCCCGGCCCTGGAAGGGGCCTCCATCGGATCTGCTGCTCACAAACCCAATGAGCCATCCGCAGGGGAAAGTGGTGAGGCAGCAGCGAGACGGAGTCTCTGCACGTTTGTGAGGAACCCAGAGGCTAACAATAGTGGCAAGCGCCACTGAGAGGCCTATAAATAAATCCATATTCCTCCTGTTTTCACTCTCCCCCTGGCACTGACCTGCTTTCCAACCAAAGCCGGGAAGCAGCACCTCCCCTGCTCCTACCTGCCAGGCACGTGACTGCGCTCCCACCCCGGCCACCAGGCGCTGTGCAAATATAGAAACCCTGGTACGGTCCCCCAGCCTTGGACTTGTGCAGCCTGTCAGTTACAATTACAGCTGAGCTCTCCAAAGCCGCCGTCAATCACCCCGATCCTGCCCTCTCCCCCCGCCTCTGCCTGCTTGTTGGCTAAAAATAGCACGTTCCAGTACAGCCCCGCACCTTGTGCCAAGTGCTCGCTCCCCGTCCGTGGCACAGATGCTCTTTCTCCCTCCCTCCTCCTCCTCCTCTCCCCGCAGCAGCTGAACACACAAGAGGAGTAAATACTCCCTATGCGCTTTAGCCTTGTCGGCGGCAGCAGGAAATGTACTGACTCGGTGTCGGCAGCGGGGCGGGCACCACTTTGTAAGCGAGGTTTGCCTTGTTTGCCCATGTATCAGGTACGGTTTGGGCAAGCTTCCCAAACACGTAATGGACATAGCGGGCAGCGTTTCAAACTGGATATTGCGGGATAACCTCTGTAAATAAAGAGGGAGATGGCTTTCCTGCCCACACGATTTATGGACTCTCAGCTGGGCACGCCAGGAGGGTGTCAGTCAGTATTAACTGATGGCCGTACTGCTTTTGAAAGCCTGGATGCCCTTGTCCCCAGGAGACTGGGCTGAGATCCATCAGATTTCGGCCACATAACCCACCGGAGAGTCATCCGGCTGTTTCTGGATGTGGGTCATTATCATTACCATTCAAAATCGTTTATGCATTGTATGCAACAAGACAAAAGCAAACAAAAAAGAAGTAAACAGCCAGACACCTATGGTAAGACTTAAAAGATTTGCACTGCGATTTGCAGGGGTATCACCAATTGTGTTTATACAACAAGGTATATTTGGCTTCTGATTATAGTGGAATATATCCAGCGGCTGCTTGGTAGAGTAATTCTGGATTTCTGCTTACGAAAACCAGGATGTGGCCCATAAAGTATTAAAAACTATCTGACCGTACTGTCAGTATTCCTGTATAAGTTATTTCTGTTTCAGATCCTACCCCGCTGCTTTGTACAGACAGGGTGCGAAGGAGGGTGGCAGTACTACACTGCATCCTTGATAATACAAAAGCTGTATCAAGGGGTAGGGAGGATTTCTTATTCTGCTGCCTTGAACTAGCCTTCGAACCTGGATCCTCCAAAAAATGCATGTCCTGCCTTTTAGGGCTATTTATTATTATAAATAACAAATACCTCAGAAGCCTCTGGCCTCCTCATTTCTTTTGGCACAGACCCTTCTACGCTGCAACCTGCATCCCTGTCAGAAGCCAGGAGTCTGCTGGGATTCTGCCTGCCACATTCACTGCTGCCTTTCCTTGAAATATGAGCGTTTGTCACGTGAGGCAGTTGGTTAGTTATGAACCTTGGTGTGCTGTTAACACATCTTGTCACACTGCAGCAGTTTTGATGAGTACGTCTTAACCAGCAGAGTTAGATAAATAACCATTGTACCAGTCAGATCTGGCATACAGTGTTCTTCTAAATAATCATTTATCGAAGACAAACTATTTTCAAAGGTAGACTTGAAGTAGGTGGAATCCCTATGGTGGCTACTCTGACTAACAAAATGCTACCTAGTTTATACTAATTATTGTTGTTGCCTACAATTAACCTGCTGGCCACAATGCAGATTACTAATCAGTATGTTTTTGTTCTTTAAAACTTAGACTCTGGGATCTGAGGACAATGACCTCCAGTTTATGTTCTCAAGCTGCTGCATTTAAAACCACAGCCCAAACTACTTCTACACAGATCAACTCAGTAGCTGGAAACCATAGCACACCCTCAAAGGGGACCTGATGCAAGATAGAAAGTGGACGGTTGCACATTTCATGGGCATGTTCTGCCAAGACCCTTCGGGCATAATCTGAACATGCAAACTTGGCCGCACGTTCCCCATGGCTGTGCTGCTCTCTTTGCATACACATTTCTGGAGGCCTGTTTAAAAACGCAGCCACTATTCAGATCCCTGACTGTGAAACTCTCTGCAGAGACAGAGGTGCTCTCTGCACACTCTTCCCCTTCTCACCTCCATCCCACACGACTGTGCCTCTCTGGATTGACAAACTCTGGGCAGATCTTACCTTCTTTGGCCTTTCGTGGTGGGATACATGCTTCTCTTGAGTAGGGGATGTGGATCGACTCCTTCTTCCAGCAATGAAAGAGCTACCTCCAGAGTGGCGTGAAGTCTTCTGAGGTAAGCGGGGAAGGGGAGAGGAGGTGGAGACCAGGAGAAAAAAGAAAAAGAGAGAGAGGAAACAGTGTTACAGAGCCCAGCTTTCACTGTTATGGTGAGCAAAATTACAGTAAATGGCTTGTCTACCACATGTAGGACCAAATTCTTTTTGTACCAGATGCCCAGCCTGGCTCCTAACATGGGGACCACAGCAGATGCCATACCAGTGGGCTTACAAAGAGCATGTAGATATAACTCCCCAAATCTTTGGTTCTTGGTGGCCTATGCACACTGCCACTTGTAAGGTGAAAGGCACAGCTGCTAAGAGACCATTCTGTAAACAAGATGAACGGGAGCAGCAGTGTTGGTTAGACAAGCCAGGCCTCCTGAACACCAGTGTCCAGCTTGCAGTCTTGAGTGGGCGTGGGGGCGTGTGAGGAGGGATGCCCTGTTCTCAGACCCCAGGCACAGGCAGAAGTCCCACTATCTATCTCAGCATCAGCAAACTTGACACAGAGCTACACTTGTGTCAGATACTGAGGGTACCTGAAGGGCAGGGAAGGTGTCCTCCAGTTTGACTTTGAGGGGAAGCTCAAGACATCAGTCACTGTATGTGATAGCACTGATAAGCAGGAAGGAAAGTGGGAAAGGCCAGCAACAAAGGAGCCACTGAGACATAAAGCTGTAGAGGAGGATCAGATTTCCTTTTTGCTGCAGGGGGGAGAGCAGGTGCCTACCAATTATGCAGAACAGGAAAAGGGTTCCTCTCTTTCCTCTCGGTAGTGTAATTAATAGGGGGAAGTCCTTTGCCCCAAATATCCCTCAAACAGGGAATGACTCCATGTCTCTTCTGGGCTCTCTCTGTCCTCAGGCAGAAGTTCTGGCTGTTCTGTGTTACCCTCCTGCCCAGGGTGCCTGAGCTATACCCCCAACTCCCTGCAGCATCAAGGACCATGGCTGCTCTCCTTTGCAGGGACTTAGCTTTCAGCCATACAGAGCGGGTCAGGGAAGCCAGAATAGGCGGGAAGAATTCATCCCCTAGTTTCAAAAATGGGTTTAAAGATGCTATAGAAATGCAAAATATAAATTAATCTTTATTCCTAAGTGACTCTGACTGAATGTCTGAAAAGTGAAGCAGGCTGCAGTCTATGTTTATGTGTTCTTGGCATTTCTTACTGCTCTGAGCACTGATACAGTCTAGGATAACAACGACAAAAAAAAACTCTGCCACAGGGATGAAGAAACTCACCATTTTATTGAAGTGGTACTTGCAGTAGCCGCAGTATTTGACATTGTCAACTTCTAGGACTTCCTCTTCACATAAGAGGCCAGCCATCTGGGCACTGAAATACATGCGATTAGGAGGAGGATAAAGCAAATTGTACAACTAGATCACATATCCCATCAAAGGGCAAAGAATAGTTCAGGATACCCAGGCAGGGTCTTGAAATTTCCTGCTCTGCTTGGCAAATGGTTTGCAAGGAGGGGGGAAAAAGTTCAGACTATTTTTAATTCATATTAAGATCTTCAAAATTGTCAGTACCTTTCTACCAAATTGTCTTGATATTTTTGTTTTTGTTAAGGGAGGCCTGGAAGACCAGTAACAATTCCAACGAAAGACATATCATGAGCAAGGAATCCATGTAAAGCTGGGAATCTCCCTGTTCTGCTGATAGGGAATGTTGTTTTCAGGCTGCGAGGGTACACGAGGATATCAGCCCTTAAAATCACACCATCTAGATGATACTCTTGCATGTGCTCTGCTGGAGAAGGAACATTCCTGGGTTGTGACTCATCTCTTCTCTTCTTGGATTCCACACAGTCTTAGGGAAATCCCCAGCCTTGGTTCTCAGCAGGGAAGGCTCACTGGTGAAACCTCAGCCTTCCTGGGGAAGTTCCCCTCACACACTGAGCATGGATGAGATACCCCTCGCACAAAATAAACCCAGGGCGATTAGCCCAACTCCCCACCACCACCCGTTTGGTGCAGCCTCAAAGTCATAGCAGAAAAACCAATAGCTGGGGGTATTCTTGGGTTGATGCTGTGGGGAACTCACCAGGTGACATGGAAAGCTTGCCGGCAGCCATGCCGGTTACAGGCCATGCACGCTCCAGAGGCTGCTTTGCTCTCCCTGCCCTGCTCTTCACAGATGTAGCAGGTCTGCAAAAAAAAAAAAAAAAAAAAAAAAGGAAAAGTGCTCACTCCAAGAGGCAGACAAAGTGTCTGCTTCACTCTCACCCTGCACCAGGAGGCAAAGCCTTCAAGAACTTGTAACTCTGTGTCCAGTCAGCTCCCTCCTATGACAAGAGCTGCAGGTTATTTCTCAGCGGCAGGCACAAAACTCAAGCATTTTCTTTTTCTCCCCAAATAACAACTGTCTCAGATCAAAATGTGGAGTAACCAACATGCAACTGCAAGGCAGAGATTGCTCAAGTTACAGGGAGTTGGGGAAGAGAGAACTGGAGGTCCAAAAAGTTATTTACAAGAATGGGAATTTACTTTGTTAGTTCTTTTTAAAGGAATCTGAGTTCCCAGAAATTAAAATAAATTGGACAGGAGATGTGGTAGAATAAGATGACCCCAAAAACACAAGGTGGGGCACGTACACTTTGGGCAGCAAGAGAGAGACGGCCTTACCTTGTTGAAGCGGTCGTGGGGCACATATTGCAGGACAATTGGCTCCATGGTGAGCACGTTGGCAAACTGCACCTCCGGGATGTACAAAGCACAGACGACGTGGGCCCACCCTAGGGATGCAAATAAGACAGAGAGCGGAGGTTCACATGGGGCAACCCAGAAGAGTCTTAAACTCAGACAGGGCTGCAGACAAGCATGGGAGGGAGAGAAGGAAGAGAGTGTAGGAAAGGAGCCAACTTAAGTTAGATGTTAGATTTGAAATACTGCTTGTTGTAACTTGGTTAGCAATCAAATTCTTTGTGGGTGAAAGACAGACAGATACCACCTCCAGATTAAATAAGAAAGCAAACATTTATTTGGGAAAAGAAATGTACAATGCTCATTGTGCTTAAAAGCAACCCCTCAGGACTTGAGACCCAGAGTCGAAGACCTCACCAAACCCAGGAAAAGCATCCAAGCAGTAAATGATGCTGATGGGACAGGTTTGACATGTAGTCAAAACAAAGCTCCCTTTATTGGCTGTTATCAACGGCTAAAGAAGGCTCTTTTTCATCAAGCCAAGTTAGATTAAAATCTAAGTCCACCAAAACACTTCCCAAATCAGATGTGTAAGTCAAAATTCCAGCTGGTCAGGACAGAACTGAGAAAGTTTGAAGGCCAGGAGCCTTTGTGGGCTGATCCCTATCAGTATGGGTACTGCACTGGGAGGATTTAGCTAGAATTAGGATGGATTCACTTGGGCAGGCAAAACCAAACTCCATACAGCACTGTAAGTACTTGGGCTATATAATTCTGTACAGTGACACAGCTGTAACACTTCTTGTGCCTGTCTACACAGACTTGACCAAACCATGTAATAACATGCTTGGAAGAAGACGCTATGTTATTATAAAACAATCCCCCAACAGGATATTTGTGCTATTGCACTAAGACTCGTGGCACTTATGATCAGCTCTAGCAGATGCTTCCACAAAATATCCTGGACTTGGGGCTTCTTGACTAAATATGGGCTCTATCAGAATAAAGACCTCCTTGCCTAATTTAACTCTTTGTGTATTAAGGTAAGCGGCAGGTAGGTACAGAAGCCTTTCTGAGAAATAAGATTTTGAGAAAAATTAATTTTGATCTACACAGCCACTAGCGTCAATAGCTGCAAGCCCTGACAACTGACATCAGACTCCACAGTGCTTCTCACCACCAGAGGCTGAGAGGCATCAATGATGAGCAGATAAGTCCTGCAGAGAAAAACCATCTTTACTGTGTCCTAGTCCCTGCTCTTGGATGGGGAGTCAAAGCTGAGGCTCTGTTAACCTGAGGATCATCCTGCTGCTGTGCAAGCATGCAGCAAATAACTCATCAGCTTCCACGCTCCTGTAAACAATGCCAGATCGTGCACCGATTCCTGCGAGGTTAAACTCAAGAAAGTGCACCTTTCAGGGGCTGTGCTTTGACACCAGCCAGAGGTCAAGCAGGCCCCCCCCCACCCCGGGAAAGGTCTTCTCACCACGGAGGCTTCAGAAAGTGAAGTTTTGGAAGAAAAAGGCAGAGTGTTTTCATTCCTCTGGAGCCTCCAGCCTTCCCTTTCTGGTGACATGGGCTCAGAAAGGAATTATTTTGTGCCAGGGACAGCTGCTGGGTCCCCGGAGGCTCTGCACGACATACCCGGCTCTGCGCAGGGTACTCACCTCCGTTGTCGGTCCGTTTCAGGGCTCCATCTTTGTGGGGACACAGTTCACATCTCTTGAAATTAAGCAGAAACAACAAGTTTAATCTAACTCCCAGGGGCGCGGGGCCAGAAAAGAGATGATTCATTTACAACATGGTTATGAAAGATGGGGCTGCTTTCAAAGAGAGGAAGTGGAAGAAGGGCTGAGAGCGGTTCGGATGCAAAAAGATACCCTGACACAGCTCGATATCGTCCTGTCTGACGGGGACGTATTTAAAGCCTCAGACCAAAAGCCACGGGGCTACAAGCGAACTTTGACTTTCACGGGGCTTTTTTAGAAAAAAAAAAGCTTTAGTCTTTGCGGTTGGGGAGTAAAACTGAAAACCATGACTCAGAGAGCAGAAAGCAAATAAAAAGAAGCCATTATCTATCTTTGCCTCTTTCCTTCCTTCCTTCTCTCTTTCTCTTGCGATATTTTTTCCAGTCTCATGAGAGGTGGGTGAGGCTGTTGCGGCATTTTCACTGGTGGGGCATGGGGGGCCATGGCGAGCCCGGCCCCAACGGCTGGGACTGGTGGGTGGGCACCCTGCTTCCCCCCACACCCAGCCTCGGGGGCGGCTGAGGTGTGATGGAGAGGACGTGTGGGGAACGTCGGCACCGGAGAGTCCCTGCCTCCCGTGGGGGTGGAGGAAGCTCCCTCAGCGCTGCCATGCTGCGTGGCAGGCCGCAGGCCTGGCGCCATGACGGGCTGTGAGGGAATGGCTCTGCGCCTCCCTCCATGTCCAGTCGAACGGCTGCCTTTGAGGAAGGCTGTGAGGGGGAGACACTACGCCTCCACCCACCATGGGCCAGCAGCCATGGGGCAGCTGGAGATGAGCCTCTTCCCTCTGGAGATGTCCCCTCATGCCAGGCCCACGGGGCAGGGAGGCCTCCAAGGCCAGTGGTGGCCCCAGACCCACCGAAGTGTCTCCCTCATGGCCAGGGTGGGGACAGGCCTCACCCCTCCGCCACGCACAGCCGGCAAGGGGGAGGCGAAGGGACAGGGAGGGTCCAGCCAGGCAGGATGGCGAGAGACAAGGAAACCCAGCGCCGTGGCCCTGGGCGCCATTCCTCGCCTCATGGAGGAGGGCGAGGCCTTGCACTCATTTTCCCCACCTCACTGATTTCAGCCCTGCCCAGCTGACATGGGGTGCCACATCGGCTGATCACTACACGAGGGCTCTCCCCCGGCCATGACACCCTTCTGAAGCATTGGCAGGAGCTGGGGCGGTTTCGGGGCGCGTTGCCACGCTTGAGGGAACACACTGCCGGCCCCCGAGGGCTCCTCCCAGGCTGAGCCGCCCCAAAACGGTCGCTGTCTTCTCATGGCATTGCTCAGGGAAAATTACTACGTGCTTTTTGGTTTTTTTGACTTTTTAAAAGGCCTGAAAACCTGCAAGGTGCAACACTTTTCCTTCCCTGGTGGAAAGGTCTGATTTGTTAAACAAACAAAACAAAACAAAACAACCAAAAAACCCATCTGTTTTTCTGTGAAAAAATGTGCTTTGTCAGAAAGTTTTGAAATGAGGTGCCTGGTGTCAAAGCGGGACGGCGGCCTGTGCTGCTGTCCCTCAGCTCTGGCAAGCGTAACGGGGCAGGTGCTCCACACCGTGAAAAACCAACGTATCGAGCAATAACTGGCCACCAGCAAAAGCCTCTGCCACCGACTAGTCCCCAACGACCTTCCACAAAGGTGCTTTTCCTCAAGCGAGCTCACGATTTCCTCTGCTGGAGTCTTCCCTCCCGCACAGATGGATACAATAAATAGGATTGCAATGCGATGGGCAGCCTGATCCTCCAAAGCTTTCCTGGGACCCAAGTGTGTGGGGCTCTCAAAACAGGCACCTTTGGCAAGCACAGAATCCCAGTGGTAGCGTCTAAATAAGAGATGAGGGGACAAAGGCCAGTCCCATCCTCGGCAGCCCGTCTTGCTTTCCCTGCAACTTAGCTTGACCCAGGGATGGATGACCACAGGAGGGGTTTCTCACTGCTCCTGGTTAGGTCCAGGCTGCCAGAATGCTGGAGAGCTGCTCTCACAATTACTATGGAAAGCCCGGCAGAGCCAAGACAGAAAAAGAACTGGGTTAACTGAGACACTGTAATAAGAAATTTGCACTTGAAAAGGCCCCTCCGCTCTCCCCTCCACCCCTCAGATCAAAGCGGCTCTCCCACCATGCGATTAGCAAAGCTCTGATTGTAACAAGAGGGGTTAACAGCTCCATCGGCCCCACACAAGACTTTTAATAGCCCTGCCTCGAAATGACAGCTAAAGCCTTCACATGATCCCTCACACGAGTGCCCTCTGGCCATTGCAGCTCACCGGGCTTCCTAGACAATTTGATTACAAAGTGGATGGGCTTTCAGTTGCTTACTGTAAGCACAATAGCGTCCACGGCATCCTTTAGGGACCTGAGCATCTGAGGAGGGGTTAGGAGCAGGGATGAGCATCTGAGGAGGGGTTAGGAGCAGGGATTAGCGGTACCTCTTCCCTTTATTCAACCTGCAGAGGCCAAGGCAGTCTCTGGGGTCTTTATTTCAACTCTGGGAAAAGAGCAGAGCTTGGTTGATTTAAACCAGGTTGTGACGGGCAAGGTTGGAGCTCCTGACCCCCTGGGGCTTCTAACTCTGGGATCTACCACCAAGTTAGGGCTCCAGCGCTCTCTTCCCAAAGCCGAAGAGGGGATGGAGTCCATCACTCCAAAGGAGAGATTCAGAAATCAGTTTTAAAAAAACTCACTAAGGAGTGCAATGTTCTCCATGCCTCCGTATCTCATTTTCAAAGCAAAAGTAGCAACATTTAGCCAAGAAGTATGTTTGTTACGGACAAAGCTTGTAAACTGTTTTAAGATTCTTCTATGAAGGCAGATGTGGGAAGAAAAACATTGTTGTTTTTCAAAGGAGTTTGCCACACAGTCATTATGAAAGAAATATGAGTATCAATTCACCCTGCTGCTGTTGTCAGTGTATTTAGTGCTCAAATAGCAGCATCTCTCCTTCAAGATCCTGGAGGCAGTGTCTGCAGACTGGTAATGCCCCTTTTACAGCCGGAGAAAGCCAGGCACAGAGCTGCAGTGAAACCCCAGGGCAGTGGAAGAGCCACAGCCTCCTGCCTCGCTGGACCACAGAGCCCACATTCAAAGTGTTTCAGTAACAGAGCCATGCACAGATCTCCTAAGACCTGACTCATTTCCCTTACTCTGATCATGCTGTTCTCTACATCAAAGAACTAGATTCTTTTTAAGTATTTACCCATCTGCGTGTCTGTTGCTATGACTGCTGGTGTTTAACTGAAAAGGTAAGGGATTTAGATAGGAAATCATCCCCAGCTCTGCTTAGGAAGGAAGATTATCACTGTTCAGTTATTATAGTAGCAGGGCTGAATGCCACAGGACTGAATGGCGTGACTGAAGCCCACCACGCATTATCTAACAGATTTCACACAGGGCGAGTTAAATAAGGAGCCACCTGCGGGGGTATTGTTTTCTTGATACCTTGGAGGCGGTTTGAAGTGTACAATGTGCAAGGGAAAAGTTAAGAGTCCTCTCAAGGAGCACAGGTGAGGAGGACTTGTGTGTACATGTATTGCCACAGCTTACATGGAATTGTAGCTAACGCTGCGGAGCTTCTCTCTGCCTGCACGGTTGGGAGAGCGGGGGGAAGGAGGCCCATGAAATCCAAATTCCTTTCTTTGCTCTGAAACTATCTGCAGGATGTAAAACCACTCAAAGACACATTTGATCTTCTTTACTGCAGCGCACATAAAAGCAGCATCTTACAATGGGAAGAGAGCTCAGGTCTGAAAGTCTGGTCTTGTTTACACTCCCACTTCCAATGAGGAACGAGTTAATGCAATGTAGAAAGCATGGTACAGATACCTAATTCCCCCATGCACTCATCTCTGCCAAGTTCTTCACCCATCTGTGAGGCAGATTAAACTTTTGTACTGCAGCGAGCGGGGAGCCCAGCTGAGATGGAGCACGCTATTTGCTCAGGCCTGCACTGATCCGCAGATTCAGAGGTCACCCACATCAGCCTCGCTAGCTCTGTACTTTAGAAAAGACTTAGCTGAACCAGTTCAGAAGGCAGAGCAGGCATTAACAAATGCTGCCTGTGCTGAGCAAGGCCTTCTGTATTTAAGAAAAGCCAAAGTTTAATTTAAACCCATCTTTAAGAGAGCAAAGCAGGGAAGATATCTTGGATTTACGGTATGGCAAAAGCAGCATTCATGGCATAACCAACACGTTAAAGACCTACACCCCGACACCTCAGCAGCTGGTTGGTGCAGCCGTATCTGATAAGGGCTCACATGGGAAGTTATTGCAGAGTAGCTGGTGTGCTATAAAGCCACAGCCTACTTTACTGCACAAATAACTTTGCCACACAGACAGACCTGAGAGGCAGTCCTGGCCTGATTGTTTCCACTTTCCTGCCTCACCGGGAAATGCCAGAATTAATTAACAACATTTGTAAAGTGTTCTATACTGCTAAATTGCTACTTAGACAGAAACTAAACCCGGATCCAGCTTCCTGTCATTTTCTCTGCTGTTTTACAAACTCAGAAGACTTTATGCAGGAGACAGTTGCTGCGAGATATGAATGCCAATCTGGCCTGCCACTCAGAATGATAACTCTGACAGTAGAGCAGCAGCTCAGGTGATGCCAACTTCTCTGCACTCCAAAACTTCCTGAGGAGCTGAACAGAAAAAACAGCAGGGAAACCACCTTTTAGAAAAGCGCCATTTATTTTTTTAGAAGACTGGGGTCTCCAGACTCAAAAATCTTGTCATTGATAACTTGCTTAAAAGCATCTCTGTCAGAGTCTTCATCAAAATGGCTAATAGCATCCGATAGAATCGTTTGCTACAGTTATTCCTATCATATAAACAAGATTTAGCAGGTTACAGGCAGAGCTGGGATTACAGTCACAGTAGTGCTGAAATGCCGGGCTCTGCCACTTTTGCCAGGGGACCACGCTGCTTCCAGCAGAGACACGAAGGGCATTGAAGGCACCTATTTAGTGTAAGTAGAAGAGTCCTTCATACTCACCACCCTGGCGGCTCGCTCTTGAGATTCACATTTCCGACAGAACCAGGGTCCGGTAGGAACCTGGACAATTCCATAGCAAGCTGGAAGAAAAGCAAGGGGAGTTCATTAGACCATCTTCAAATCGACTGTTTAATTTCTGAGGCATATATAACAGTTTTCCAGGGTTGTTATCAGGCAGAGATGGGTGACAAAACCAAAAATTACATCTACGCAGTATTTTATTCCCCTTTCTAGTTTCCACATCCAGCAACGGCACACAGCCTTTTGCGAGAGGTCCCGTGTTATACATTTATTCGAGTTTTCGAATAAGCTCATGCCCAGTATGAAAAATTCCCATGAAAATCTGGCCTAGGTGGGAATTGAGTGCTTCATAAACTGTGCCTAAATCTGGTCTAGTCAACACAAATGGAGCAATTTCTTACCCTTAACTTTCCAAGAGTCACTAGTCATCTAAATATAAAATTAGGAAATGGATGGCGATGAAGCACCTTAACCATCTAATGTTGTCACTAAGGTGACATCTCAGCGTCATGAAGGAAATCATCCCAGTGAGAATTTGGCCAAACACCAAGCGAAACTCTCCCCTGTATCCTGCACACCCTCAGGTCCGTAGATCACATCCAGCAGCAGCCTTTTGCACCACGCTTCCAAGATCACCCAATCCAGCCTTTTCAGGATGACTCCCGGGAACAGG
Source organism: Chroicocephalus ridibundus (assembly GCF_963924245.1). Lineage (NCBI taxonomy): Eukaryota > Metazoa > Chordata > Aves > Charadriiformes > Laridae > Chroicocephalus > Chroicocephalus ridibundus. Next base: position 2,541,228 of record NC_086300.1, on the reverse strand, counting down.
TTCTGTGTTAATACAAGTCTCCAGCTGGCAACCCAACAAAACCACTAGTTTTATCCAGCTACACCAAGCATCCTTTTTGCTTTCTACATCACTACTGATGCTCTCAGGGTCTCCCTCTGCAAGCTGCAGCTCCCACTTCTTTAAAATTAGCTCCCTTCTCTGATGGGGCAACGTTGCTTGAAGACTGTTCGCCTTCTTTGGCAATCTTCTCCCTCTAAGTGTCCAAGGATGGTCTTTCTGAGTCCCAAAGGAAGAGTTTCTGACCCTAAAAGGGCTCTTAGCAGGTGGGTTTAACGCAACAGAGGCTGGTAAAGATAGCAGTAAGAAGTAAGACTATGTATCTCAGACGAGGGTATAGGAGTCTCCCAGGAAAGAACAAATTATATCTTCCTTATTCCACCTTCAAATGCAAACTGGCGGTTGGAATGGAATCCCAGTCACTTGAGACATTCAAAACTAGGTTGGACAAAGCATCTGAAAATATCCTGCTAGAAGCAATCCTGTGATGTTCCCTGGGGGATGGAGCAGGCACGACCCGCAATAGGTTCTCTCCATCTCCCTAATGTCTATTATTCCACATCAGCCAGGAAAACGAACGCAATTGTAGAGTTAAACCGAAAGCGCTGACTGCAAGATGAGCCAAGGCATACGCACAAGAAAATAGAAACTACATGAAAGCACTGAGAGAGGAGCCTGCCTTGGGTCCATCTTTAGCAGTGGGCTTGGGGCCAAAAGCAAGCACTCAGCTGGAGCAGCGCGAGCTTCTGTGCCCGCTGCTTCAAAAGGGAAGAAAACAAGGAAGAAAACAAGGAACAACGCCGAATATAAGTGAGGCACAGTTGAAAATACAATTTGTAAATGTTCTTAACTATCTTATTAGAGTCTTCGTTTCCAATCAGATGGTTTTATTAACACTTTTAATTTTATTTTAATTTAATTACTGGAAAGACAAGATTTCTAACCATTGTCACAGAAATGGTTCTGATATTTTTAAGAATCAGCCCTAAGGCGTAACTATAATATAGGTTTAAAAAAAATACAAGGTTCTTTATTTAACTGTACAATCATTTCAAAAGGTAACTTTGGTTTTGCGGATATTCAAGCTGTACAAAGAGATACCAAACCCAGTGTGTGATTGCACGGAATGAGACGAGATGACCCAGATGATCCCCTCCAGGGGTTTGTTTCTATTTAAGAAATAAAAGCCTACCAAAACACCACACTACTGCTAGGCTTACGAGCAGGCTTTAAAAAGAGGGTTGAAGAACATCCGCTACACGCTGCTATGCTCCTTATGAATTATTATATCCTGAAGGACCCTTTACGAGACCTAAATAGACAGTTGTGTTTCCCAAACACACAAGTGGTGCCCTCTGAGACTTTTCGAACATCTTCCAACTCTACCAAAACAACGCCACGCGCCCGCTTCCCCAAACACATCCAGCCTCCCTGCCTCTGCGGGCCTAGAAAGAGGCACCCTGAAAGAATAAGAGCATTGCACCTTTGAAACTGTTCTTGCGCCTTCAAAACTGTTCTTGCCAGCAAACAAAAGCGTTGATATCAACCTTGGGAGTGGGCATAAGGATGCCAATGCCCTTTATCTCCCTCCGAAAAAGAGAGCGATGAAGAAATCCATTCTCTAGCATGTGGTTTGATAAATAACGGGAAGAATAGCAGACTTACACACCAGCAAAATTAAAACAGAAAGAAGTGTCCTTCCAGAGAGACCCTCGTCCTGCCGGGTCACTCTGGCACCCCGGAGAGGCCGCCCAATGACAGGAGACACCCCAGCATCGTCTCCGAACGGAGAGAAATCCCCTGCCAGCTTCGCTTCCTCATTTTAACTCCCCTTCAGTCACCTGGTTGCGAGCGACTTCTTACTGAAGCCGTGAGCGCGGCTACACCAAACGGAGGAAAAGCAAAAGAAAGCCCAACCTAGAGACCCAGAGACCCGCGGCTGACAGGCGGGCAGGGGCAGAGCGGGACACCGGCAGCTGGAGCCGGGAGCGAGCAGCAAGACACCGAGGGAGAGGTTACGGAGGAAGAGGCTGGAGATGTGCTGGGAGATGGATAGGATAATAATAGATGGAAAAACAGACATGCCAGATGAGACCAGAAACCTTCGTGTTATTCAAAACAAACCAACCAGGATAATCACCCTGCCTTTCCGCTGGATTTGAACGAAAGCAAATACATATTTTATATTTCTTTTTTAATTTTTTTTGTTGTTGTGGTTGTTCAGAGACCCGAGGACAAACTTTCCAGCCCGATACCGTGCGTTCGGGGCGTGCTCCGAGTCATTTAAAATGCAAATAGCCCGTCTCTCCGGGGGGAGAAGGGCTGCCCTCCTCCCTGCCCTTGGAGGAGCAGCTCCGGGCCCCGCGGCCCCCCCGGGGGTTACCCGGGGCCATGTGCGGCCGCGGCCCGACCCGCGGGCACCGGAGACCCCCGGGGGCGGCCGCGGCGCTCCCCCGCCCGCCGCTGCCCTCCTCCCGGCCCGGGGCTCGGCAGCCCCCCCTCCCCGGGCCACCGAGGTGGGGGGGGGACACCCGGCTCCGCCACCCCGGGCGACCCCCCCCTCATCTCCCGCGGAAGGAAACCGTGCCTGCCGGCTCCCGGTAACGAGCACCCCCCCCGAGCCCCGGGAGGCCGGTGCCCCCCCCGGGGGCGCAGCTGACGGGCAACTCCGTCCCCCCCTCGCCCCCGCCACACCGCGTTCCCCCCCCCCCCCGGCTCCTCCGCCGAGCCAGGCCAGCGGCGACACCGTTATTTTGAACAATAGGGATAAAACAAAGCTTCCCCCCCCACACCCCGCCGCCGCCCCCGCACACACACACCCCCACCCCGGCCTCCCCGGGGCTCCCGGCGGCGGCGGGGTGGGGGGGGGTGGGGGGGAGGGGGCGGGCAGGGAGGCGGCGGCGCCCCCGGCCCCGCGGTGCCCCGGTGGCGGCGGCGGCGGCGGGGCCGGTCCTTACCTTGGTGCACCGCCACATTGCAGCCGTGCCCGTCGCAGTACACCAGCGGGTTCTCCGCCCAGCCCCGCTCATCAGAACAGACACAGCAGCCTCCCACCATCTCCTTCATACTTCCATGAGGGTTTCCTTCCCCCCCCACCCCCCCCCCCGCCTCCCTCTACGCACACACTCCTCCCTCCTCCTCCTCCTCCTCCTCCTCTTCTCCTCCTCCTCCTCCTCCTCTCCCCCCTCCCCTTTCGCACGGCCGCCCCGCCAGGGGAGCGGGGTGCCCGCCGGGGGGGGGACGGACCCGGGGGCGACGCGCCGCCGCGCCACGCTCACCCCGCACACACACGGACACACACACCCCCCCCACACACCACACAACCCCACCCCCCCACCCCCCCCATACAATCATGGCTGCGCCGCCCTGTAAAATTTGAGGTTCAGGGATTGCAGGCTGGCTGGGTCGGGTGCATTTCTCTGTGCGTGCGGGATTAATTCTTATTTTGTTTTAACCCCCTGCCAGCCGCTTTCTGCTGCTTCTTTCTCTGTGTTTTTGTCGTGTGTGTGTGTGTGTGTGTGTGTGTCCGTCCCCTCCTTCTTTCTCCCGAGCAAACCGAGCAGGAATCCCAGTGTGCACCCGTGTGTGCAAACCGCTGGATGCGTGCCCGAGCCCAGTAAACATGGATCGCTCCGGAGTGATGAGCTGGGACCGTTCCGCAAATCCCATTATCTCTGCGATTCCTGCCGGATCGGGGCTCCGCGAGCGCCACCGCCTGTCCCGGGCTCCGGCCGAGGAGCCTTTAACCCCTTGGCACCTGTTTTGTTATTCTTCGCATGGAAGGAGAAAAATACCCCCTTGGAGGTTTACGCACGGCAAGGACAAGCGTCAGAAATCGGTTGGAAAAACAGTAAAAAGAAATAATCCGAGATTCTAGTGAGTATGGGTATGGGATTGCACCTGCAGGTCACATGAATCCACACGGTATCATGAGCGCCTTGGTCTGCCATGAGAAACAGCCCTTGCCATGGATGCACCATCCGGAACAGGCAAGGAGAAATGAGGAAAAGCCAAGCGCAGAGCACAAAAATAATTAAATCTTAGAACAGAGGCCGAGGAGGAACCCAAGGAATTCGTGTAACGCGTTCCTACGGCTCCAGTTGCACCTGAAATCATCCGACACAGGGCAGCTCCGGGGGAAGAGAGCCCAGGTCTCAGGATCTCTCCTGTGGGTCCTGAGCCGGCCACCACGCTGTCCTGAGCCGGCCACCACGCTGTCCTCATGAAAAAAACACAGTGCCTGATGCCGGACTGGGCAAAGAAACAGTAGAAAATGTAACAGTGAACAATTTTTTGCCTGCATTGATAAAGATGTCGTCTGAAGTTGCTATGCAGTATAGTTGTTATAGTAGGGCTTTCTGTGGGGCTGATGGAGGAACGATATACAGCAACTCCAATAAAAAGGTGCATATAAAGATTTGCAGTATTTGCAGTACTACTTTTCAATTCTGTTGCTGTAAATCCCTGGCATTTTGAAAAAGAAGTGCTGTAAATTAGATCAAAAAGAGAGAGTATTGTATCTTGCTTGGGAAGTATACGGGCTTCATGGAATCACTGAGCAACCTGAAATCTTTTTTCCCTATTCTTTGTGGGTTGTGAGCGCTGAAGAGGGATGGTTGTGGCAGTGAAGGAGACATCAAGAAAAAAAAAAAATCAAAACCTGCTCTCTCTGCTCCCAGGAGTAGGCACTTAAAATTGTTTTCAGATGCTGGCGTGTGTGTGAGTAGCCAGGAGGGTGTATCTTCACTCGAAAGTCTTCAAAGCCATCAATGTTTCTGCGGAAAGATGCCCTCCCTGGAACACTGTCCTCCTGCCTGCACGCCATCGCTGCAGCGACTCCACGGAACTATTCCTGATTTCCAGCAGCTTAAATAAGACCAGAAACAATGTCTTTTAGACTGGCGGCCCTTTTCTTGCTCAAAGCGTTCCCCCTGCCACAGGTAGCCTTTGAAAGGTCGGCGTATCCCATCCTGGAGTTTCTTTAAAAAAAAAAAAATCTTCTCATCAGAGAGCGGAGAGGAAACCCATTCCAACAGCCCTAATAATCACCAGTTTAGCATCCTTTATATTGCACCTGTTCAAGCGTTACATCAAGGGGCTGGAAGGCAGACGGCTCCCCGAGAAGCTGCCTGCTGGGTTGCTGTCTTCCTTTTATTACATTCCTTTGAGAGTCACAGGGGCAGACAATACGTTCACCACATTGCTGGAAATTCACTCAGCCTTAGCTCACTTTTCTGGGAGGGTTTCCCCTCCTCTCCCCCTCTTTTTTTTTTTTTTCCTCCTTTTTTTTTCTTTTATCTATTGTGTTATGAACTTGTTTAAAAGCAAAGGGGGAAAATCTGGCTGGTTGCCTTTGTAACCTGAAGGAGATCTTTGGGGTTTAAGATTGTCTTAGACTACAGGACAAAATGCTAAACGTCCGCCGTGCCCTGACGGTCTTGGTTCCAGTTGGCCATGCTAGCAGCCACTTGGACTTGAACTGCAAATTTGCCTTTAGGGGATTAAGTCCCAATTTACATAACTAATCCCTGTGGTGAGGAAAGGCTAGGCCGGAGAGGAAAGGGCACCGCGGTTTCTTGAGAAAAAATTCAGGGGAAAGTTAAGACTGTGAAAGCTGAGACATGGAGATACTTCATTTTTATTGTTCATTTGTTATTTTGTCAGTCGGTGTTTTTAAAATGCGGCCATATGTAGGAAGCAGGCAAAATTAAAGTGATATGTACTGACTCATGGGAACCACTATCCTTGTGTATCTCAGTCATAACTGCAGGCCAAAGTTACAGAAGTTGTTACTAAACTTAGTCGTTTACTACTATATCTAGAAAATTGTGGATAAGGGAACTGGCTTCTCCACAGGCTCGTACATCACGACCAGAGCTGTTAGCCTATCTCCATCTGCAGAGTCTTTGCTACAGATGATCTTTCATTTTCCGGGGGATCCTTTACATTTACTTGATTAGTATTTTAAAAAGAACATAAACTTAGTTATCATCTAAGTGCCTGACATGGCAATTCTTGAGATATAACAAATAAAACACTCTTTCTGGGGTGTAAGGCCATAGCATTGCATTTTCCAGACTATTCATACTTGAGCTATTTTATCTATAAAATACACACATCCTATGTTAAAGAGAAGAACAAAAAAAGAAAGCAAGAAGATTTATCTTTCTGATGATAACTCCATGTGCTCTTCGGAAATTTAAAGACTGATGTATATTAGAGAAGCGCTTCTGGCCTGGCTCGCACAAAGGGTCGATGCAAGGGAGCCCTGGGATGTACGTACTTAATGGCTCGCAGTGATAGATTGCCCCTCTGCGCAGGATCCCAGCCTTTTCCAACAGCTTCTCCTGGGAACAAAGACTCTTCCTTCCTTCATTTCTGGGGAAACTGTCACTTGAGATTATCATAAGTAAGGACTGACATTTATCTGGGTCCAAGGAGGGCTAAAACTTGCCTATTTGCGGACAGGCAAACCTGCACCCCTGTTTAACGAACCTGTTTGCTCTATCAGGTTTTATCATATTCCTCTTGGGCAGGTTGGAGGAAGAGGGAATTGTGCAGATAAGAGTAGTAATCCTCGCTAGGCAGCCAAATTCCTTCGAGTTGCTAGCAAGAACCGCTACTTTAAAGTATAAATCTCTCGTTTGGAACTGCGGGATCAGTTCCACAGATACCAGCAGAGAAGTCTTATCCTCTGTTAGCAGCAGTCACCGGGGAGAACGTGACAGAATCGGAGAACTCTCCAAACCGTATCTCTTTTAGAAAGTCATTTTCTCACTTTAGACCAAAGTTTTTGTCCTTCTCACCGGTGCATACACGTTGAGCTCCTTCATCTGTCTGTAAACGCTTATTAGCAGAGTGAGGAGACTACACACATTATTTATACACATAAGTTAGTTTGGGCGTTCTTTAAAGCTTTGCTTGTGATATTTTTCTCTGTATCCTTTGTTTTGGGTACCGTAGTGTCTCAAAACTTTGGGAAAGATTGTGCTAGTTGTCAAATTTCAAGGCCAACAAGTGTCCCTCCTTGAAGAGGTAAATAATCTACGGCAGAGAATTCTTCTGTAAATCTGGAAAGGTGGGCTCCAGCTCTGCTGCTGGCCTCTTGCAAGACTTTCGGTAAATTATTCTGCTTTGCCCTTCTTCTCCATTTGGATTATTAGACCTTCAAGGAGGGAAAACCGCCTTATTGCACCTTTGGCACTCTTCCAGGATCAGTAGGATCTTGATGGTACTCAGATTCTCTGCATGTTCCACCACCAAAATTAGTAATGGTTGTAATAGGAACAAAAATGAGAATGATGGTAATGATCGTGACAAGTCATCAAATGTGATTCAGTGGTATACACAAAACTTTACCCAAATTTCTTTTTTGCCTCTCCCACATAGAATGCTGGTAACTGGATAGTTCTGGAGTTTTGCTACCTTTGTGGTGGATTTATAAAGGATGTAAACTTTTTCTCTCCATCAAAACCTGGTTTTATTACCTAGCGACAAAAGGCCCGTGGGGACAAGGGGTCAAAATCTTGACATTTCTCTACACCGCAGATGGGGGAAATGTCTCCCAATCCAATGAAATCTCGATTACAATCCACCAGCATCGTGGGGCACATCTTCACACAGTACATAGCGCCTCTTAACCCTCTTTTCCCAATGTCAGACAAGGAAAAATCCCACTGAGTTCTGCAAAGGCTTCTCGTACCCTGCAGGAGTGAAAGCCGGGAGTCCGGACTGTGACCTGCAAAGGCAAAGTCTCTGTTTAAACAGGAGCTTCAGCTGCCTCCGCAGCGTGTTCTTCCCAAGGGAGAGCCGGAGAGACCTTCGCCCCAGCTCTTCATTAACCACACCTACCAAAACCCCCACGCCTTCTGTCCCTCTTCTGCCCTGCTCTTATCCTCACAAAAAGCATTTCATGGAGGTATCATCTCTTAAGGAACGACTCTGTTTAGTGAAGATGTTTGTGAAGGAAAAAGAAACAACCAGCTTTCAGAAGGGATTGTTGAATTGGAGCTTGTGTTTTATTAGATGGGTCACTTTGTGCTTGCTCCATTATGGGCTAAACGCTGCCTTTCGAATATAGAAACACCCGCGGAAAGGTTCAGAGAGTAAAGAAAGCCAAGAGCCCAACAGACGCGCTCCCAGCTTCACTTCGTCAGTAACTTTCTGGCCTTGGACAAGTCACTTCCTCCCTTTGTGCCTCATTTTCCCTCTTTGTCTGACCAATTCTCTACTGCAGAGCACTTTTGGGTTGTTTGTCTGAAAAAGCACTATATAAGTGCAAGTTATTATTCATTAAACAATGTCATTAAGGACTTCGAAAGGAAACAATGATGTCATTAACAACTTCGAAAGGAAATAGTGCCATTAATGACTTATAAAGGAAAAAAATAGCGACTGAAATATCTTCTGTGTCTGTCTTTTTTTTCCTCTAGCAGCTTAAATCAAACGAGACAGTGGATCGTATTTGTCTTCATGGTTTTGATGCATTCAAAACAGTAAAAGTGATTAATATAGCCGGTCATTGTATGGGAAGATGACAAATTTGCTTTTGGTACTAAATTACTCTTTCATGAGTGGAAATATTGCGAAGGGATTGTTAGAACCGCTCTGCCTCTTTTTGCCCTAAAAGCCGAAACTCCCACGTTTTCGTGCCATACCCGTATTAAGGATCGCTTCCCAGCCCACTCACCCGGCTGTCCTCTCCCGCTGGGGTAACGGGGATTCCTAGGGGCCATGTGTTTAAAGGGGTTTAGCTGTTTATTCACTTCTTCCTGCAAAAGAGTGAGTGTCCTACAGGCCACGTGGTTGAGGAGCATCTCTAAACCAAGTCCAGTTTAACAAAGCTAATGGCATAGTCATAAAATCACATAAACATTGCTTTGGAAGGAACTTCAAGAGACCAATTAGGCTAATTCCCTACGGGGAGGCAGATCCAAGGACTTATTAGTGTCATATTATTTTTATTATTATTATTATTTACATTAGGCAGTGAAAGTACACAACAATTACCAGAGAAATAAGTGATGTGGTCTGTGTCCAGAAACCAAGAGTATTTTTAAGGAGCCTGTACTCAGGCTTTCAAGTTCATCCTTTGGAACCTAAACAGATGCCCTGCCTGAAAACCAAAACAACCTTTGGAGCTGCTCCCATCTCTCGGTGTGCCCAAACCTCCACTGATGCGCTCGGAGCAGGATTTTGAGAGCATTTCGACTCTCCTTGGCATGGCAGAGTGTTGGGTACTTCGTGGATTCAGGCCCTGATTCTCAGCCTGGGTCCTGATGTGAAAGGGGGGATTCATAATCACAAACAGATTTTTATTTAATGGGAGTTAGGCACCTGTTTCCCTTTGTGCCTTGGGACTTTTTCCTCACATTCCTGCGTTTTTAGCGCCTTTAAAAAATACGTGGCGGTAATTGAAGCTTTGCCTATACCCACCGGTCGCTCTCATTTAATTGGTTTACAAACCAGTTTAATTAAACGCTCCGTTTTGACATCCTTGTATTGGTTTAGAGCATTGCATCAGCTTAGCTTGCAATTGTGTGTTCAGTTCTTGGCTACGCTATCGGAAACTGCCTTGAAGACAGGAAACCTGAGGTAAGAGCCTGAAGGTAACAGCCCTGCAGCGACTGCACAAAACCAAGTGGTTGTTCCAGGCCAAATTTATCTTCCCAGGGCTGCAAATACCCCGAGCTGGGCAGTCCCATGGCCTGGTGAGGTGTGGGGCAGCCAGTGGGTAAAGGCACCATCCATCACTGCCCCACTGCCAAGCTGACAGCGGTCCCGGGTGCTAAACCTGCGCAGGGCCAGATTTTCTCCTCCCTTCCTCCCAAATTACCCATATATATACATATATATACATGTCTATAATGACTTCTCAAGCTGTTTTCCAGTATGCGAGAGAATCCATTACAGACCTCTGCGGAAAAAGTTGTGCGTGGAGCCGCACAAGCTCCGCTGCCGCTGTGCACCTTTCACCGTACAGCACCCAGGGCTGAGGGGGTGGGGGGTGTCAGCGCTCACCCAAATCCCTCCCGCTCCCCGAGATTTCTGCAAAGAAACCTCTACGCACAGCCCAGGGGGGTGTGCTGGGTGCTGCAGGCCGGGGGGGGCGGGGGGCCGCGGGGACCCCCGGTGTGGGTGCCGGGGCTTGGTGGCAGAGCTGCCCGGGGGCCGGTGCCCGGGGCGGGGGGTGGGCGCAGCTCGGAGCGTGCCCGGGGCTGCGGGGCTGGGAACGGCCGGGGCTGAGAAAGCCCCGTGAATATCGACAGGAAACGATCGGCGGCTTTTTTGGTTGCGAGCTGCAGCGCTGAGGTTCAGGCAACGACATCCTGCCCCCGCGCAGCGCCGGGGGGGTGCGGGGGGCGACGCCGTCCCGGGGGCCGGGCAGGAAGCGGGGGCTGCGGAGGAACCGAGAGCAGCCCCGGGCCGGCACCGGGCGGCCCTGTGCCCCCCTCACCCGCCATACAGACGGCTGAGGCGATGCGCCTCCCTGGAACAGTCTGTCCCTCCATCCCTCCCTGCCATCCCTGTATGCCTTCCTCCATCCCTTCATCCCTTCCTCCATCCCTTCCGTCATCCCTGCATCCCTCCTTCCATCCCTCCCTGCATCCCTCCACCCTTATATCCCTTCCTCCAACCCTACATCCCTTCCTGCATTCCTCCCCACACCCCTCCATCCCTGCATCCCTTCCTCCATCCCTGTATCCCCTCCTCCATCCCTGCATCCCTTCCTCCACCTCTTCCTCCCTCCCTCCATCCACTTCTCCCTGTCACCTCTCCACACTCAACACTACAAACGCTACAACACCCTTTGAGACCCCCCAAAAGCCCCACAGGGCCGGTGGGGCCGGGGACAGTGTGTGCCCAGTGTGGGACAGGGTGGCTGCAGGCCCCCCCCCCCCCCGGGCTGGGGCAGCTGCAGGCTGCACTTCACACGTTTATCTGGTTCTGAGTGAGAGCTGCAAGGATGGAAAAACAAATATAACCAAACCTTTAGCCCTTCCTCGCTGCTCTTGGGAGATTTGCATGGACCGTTCCGAGATGCCTGTTTACTATAAATGTCCTAATTATTTGTCAGAGGAAGAAACTGTTTCCTTTACAGATCATTTCGGTGATTTATCACAGGCTCTGCCAATCTGCCTTGCTGTTAGGATCATCCTTTTAATCATCTGCCTGTTTAGTGACTTACAGAATGGGTTAGATCTTCTCGCACACCCTATTACTCATCAGAAATTTTGAGGCTGTAACCTGTTACTTAGTCACTGGTGACTCATAACTTGTCACTTGGAAAAGAAAAGGCAGCCAAATTCTGACATGCTTGAGGCTTAACCCCGAAAGTGGGTAAAGTCACCAGCACCACTTCTGAGCGCTGCTTCCCAACGAGAGCGAAGGGATCAACATCGGGACGAGGGTTTCCGCGTAATTCATGAGTAATATTTGGAATAAATCAGTTTAGCTGTGACTCATATCTATCTATCTTGATGCTCAAATACACTTGCCCTTAACTTGAGACACCCAGGAACAGGAATAATTTCAAAAGGCGTCAAAAATCGGTGCAAAAAGCTCTCTGAGGGCAAGGCCATCGCAGGGTGCTTGGGGGCAAGCCTGTAGAGGGGTGGTGGTGTGCTGACTGGACTGTGCTGAGGAATTTCACAGGTGCAAAACCTATTCAGGAGCACTAAATCCAGCTTTAATTAAGATTTACATTAATTTAATTCAACCTGGTTAACTGCTAAATCAAAATAATGTGTCATAAGCGCAGTATAAAGTAGTAGTGGGTCTACATGAGAGGTTTGCACAAACGCAGCAGTATATTTAGAGTAATTTCCTAATATAGACAAAACCACTCTGTTCTCTTTCTTTCTTTCACTCTGTTTTGGCTTGCTGGCAGTGGGATTACAAAAATAGTGAGAAGACCTGAAATTGAAAATGAGACTTGGTTTACAGACCTGTGTCATTTCGGGAGGCAGGAAGAGTTGGGCTAATGTGATTTTCTAAGGCTCAGCTCTGACATGTCAGGTTTTCGTGGCTCTTTTCCCTACAGGCCCCTTTCTGCAGGGGATTTATGGTGTTGGGATGGGTGTATTTTCCCCTGCATGGCTTTAACCAACTCAGCGGGTGGATTTCCAGGTCCCTGCCATGAATTTCACTGCCCACTTCACTCAGATAATCTCCCAACGAGCTGCGGAAAGCCAGGCTGCTGCTGGGTGCCCTGGCATGCGGGAGACAGTAGCACATCTCTGCCTGAAGTGTCCCGGGAAAGGGGATTTTTCCCTCCGTTCCTGGTCTCTCCCGTGCGAGGAGTTTCTACTTCTGCCGGGCAAACCGGCAGCTTTGCCGCTGAAGCCCGTGGAGGAGAGGAACCCCTCCGGGGCGGGGGGGTCTCTACCAGCCCCACGGGGTCTCAAAGGGCCCGGGGGCGCCGGGATGTGATGCTCCGGGCCGGGGGAGCTCAGCAGATGCCCCGGGGGCCGGGGCGGGGGTGGGGGCAGAATCACGGCGCTGGGGGTGGGTGCAGCAGCGGCACCGGGCCGGGTCTGGTGGGAAGGCAGCCGGGGACCTCTGCTGGGCGAAGCCTAAAAATGCCCTTTTTTCCCCGAAACGCGTGCCCTGCGGCCAGGCTGGCGGTGGGAGACCTCCGGAGGGCGCCAGCATCTCGCCTTTCCCCGCCGGGACGGGCCCCCCCATCACGGCTATCCCGGGGCTGCTGAGCCCGGGGCCGGGGGACCCCCAGCCCCCCAAACCCACAGCCCCCGGCCGCGCTCGGGGCCAGCGAGCGGGGATGGGAACTAGCCCCGGGTGGGCTCTGAACGGAGAGGGCGAGGAGGTGGGGGCTCTCGGCTGGGGCGCGCTGTAAGGGAAGTGCCGGCTTTTTCCAGGGGCATGAAACCTTTCAGAAATGGGAATGACCGCAAGAAAGTGAACTATTCCTGGGCTATTTCTCCCGCCAACCCATCCATCCATCCATCCATCCATCCATCTATCCATCCATCCATCCTCTACTCGGGTCCCCTGTCCGTCCGGTCCAGCCCCCGCTCCCCACTGCCCCATCCCGGTCTCTCTCCATCCCGACAGCCGAACCGGAGCGGAGCTTCCCCCCGGGAATATTTGGGAAAAGCCGCGCTGGGACCTCGCTCTTCCTTAGGAAGAGGCTTGGGGCTGAAGCTCCTGGGGATATGAGTCCTTCCAGCCCAAATCCCCCGGGAAGGGGGGTGCAAGGGGGTGCCCGGGCTCCGGTGACAACACCCCGGGGGATCGCGGCTCCCGCAGCCCGGCAGCGGCGTGAAAGCAAACCGTCGGCACCGCAACCGCTGCTTTTTTTATTATTTTTTTTTAAGTGCATCGCCGGAGGCAAAGGGGAAAGTTGCCGGCGAGGCTGAGCTCGGGGGCCGGTGCCGAGAGGAGCGGCGTGGGAAGGGGCTGGGGAGAGGGGGTGGCTCGGGGGGGGCGGCAAGAGGGGAGCTGGGATGAAGGGATGGAGCCAGGGGGCGGCGACCGCCGCGGTCCCGGCTGTTTCATGCCCAGCTCCGTCAGCGGGGAGGGCAGGAGGGGGCAGCGGCACCCACGACCGGCACCCTCCTGCCGGGGTACTCAGAGAAACCGGGGGGGGGCGGAGGGGATGTTTTTATGGGTCCCTTCTGACAAGCACCGAAGGGAAAAATCAGTGGAAGGAGGTGGAATAGCCGGGGCAGAGCCAGCTCCTGGGACGGCTACAGCAGCACCGGGCACCCCAGGCTGAAGCCGGGCAGCCGGCCCTTGCCTCGCCCCCCCGTCTCCGCCTGACGCCCCCGGTACCCACCGGCCCCGCCGCTGCCCCGGAGCCATCGCCGCTCGCCCCGGCCGGGCACCGCTGCCGAGGAGCCGGTGCCGCCGCCTGTCCCCGGCTCCCGGTGCCCGTGTCCCCCCCCGTCCCGGTGCCCGCTCCCTCGGAGACCTCGATCTTTAGGTGACAACTTGCCAGCGGCTCCAAAGCCGCTCCCCAAAGGCGTTTCTTTGTCTCATCTGTATTTGGGGACCAGAGAACCCCCCCGCCGTGGCTGGGACACACACACAGAGCCACAAGCTCTCTGTCCCTCCCCCACGGAGCGGGACATTTCTGACATGTGCTTCCTAGAAAGTGGAGCTGAAGCTGAAATTTTTGAGTGAAACGCAAATTTGTTCTATTTTACTGTTTCCCAGCTCGGTGCCTTCCTCTCCCTTTAGGTCTCAGCGTCTCCGAAACCGAGAACCATTTGGCAGCTGGGAGGTACCACGGCGTTAAAATAATAATAATAATAAAATCAAATAAAGACAAACAGACGCAACCTCCCGCCCTACACCCGGGGTAACGCGCGGAAAGTACTTGAGAGCGATTCTCAGCCCTTCAATAACTTTTTTCATCGCACTTTGCGGGGTTTAGCTCAGCGCTGGAGCAGGTAGAGCAGCTCCTGCCCGGGGCGTGCTGGGCAGGGAGACCCCACACGTCTCTCCGTGTGTCCGCGTGTCTGTCTGTCCCTGGGTCCGTGTGTCCGCAGACCTGCTCCTGCCACGCACCAGGACACGGAAGGACACCCGGTCACTTCGGTCCAGGGCTCCTTGTGCCCCATGAGCCTTTGACGTGTCTCTGTAGCCCCGTGTCCCAGGTTTTGCGCAAATCTCTCCCATAACCCAAGGTTTAAATCAAAATTCTGATTATTTAAACACACACGTCCCCCAGATCTGCTGTTTCTTGCCTTTAGGTGCACGGGCACGGCGATTAGGAATTGCAAGAGGGTTTTTTCTCCTCGGACCCGCAGGGCTCTGGGGTGTCGCCCCCCGCACCCACCGCCGGGGAGGTGTGCGGCATCTGCACCCGCACCAGGCCATTTTCTGTCCCGCAGCAGAACAAACACCTCGGCCGGGCCGAGCCGAAACCCTCGGGAAACCCTGGGGCTCTGCCCGTACGGCGAGAGATTTTATTATTATTGTTGCTGTTGCCAGAAACCAGCAAACTTTACAATCCAGATGTTTTGAGAGTGTCAGAACAACTCGCTGCTGCTGCTGTTGTTCTTTATGGCGAAATCAAAAGCCACGGCCGTGGTTTATAACCGAGAGCATCCAGCCCCGCCAAGAATGCAGGTTGCTCTTTGCTTTATACCTATCTAACCCAGATGCTCCGGTATCTCCCACTGTTGACAGCCGTTTTCTTCAAAGGCTTGTCTTCAGTGATCCATCAATTAGGATAAAAAATGAGCTCTCATTCTCTTGCATTTGTTTTGGGAAGAGGGAAATTATTTAAACAACTGTATCTCCATTAAACGAGGGAGCGAGGGTGGGGAGCAGATCCCTTTACTTTCTGAAACGGGGCGAAATGCTGTTTCCCAAAACACACGCTCTCCGGGCTACACCCCACCTCCCACCTCTCCCAAATAATTATTAGCTCCCCCCCAAACCCCGGGCACTGGGGAAGCGGCAGAGATGCGTTTCAGGGGCAGGAGAGATGCTTTTCCCCCTCATTTTCTCACTTAGCGGCTAAAAAGACGAAGGGTGGATATTAACGCCGAGATCCACTTTCACCTTTTTTATTTCACTCCCTTTTTAAAGGCCTTGCTTCCTCCCGGCGGACGAGCACCGGCCTCGGGTCCCGATTCGCAGACACCCGCCGCAGGGGCGGCCGTGGGGAGGGCAGGGAAACCCCCCCCCCGGGGGCAAGTGGGCCTTGCCAGGGGCTTTCCCCATTTTCCTCCCTAAAGGAGGAAAGGACCCTGAAGCGACCTAAAAGAAGCTGCCGCTTCAAACTCGAGCAAAATTCTGTAACTTGTGGAAAGGGAGCGATACTTACTGAGTATCAGCCAGGAAACGCAGCAGCGCCAGTGTCAGCCGCTCGCCTTTTATTGTCGCCAATTAGGCGACAATGTGTTGGTATAAAAAGGGCTGGGAGGCTTCCAGCATTCCCCATCCAGAAGGTAACTGCGATCCTTGAGGACATGTTCCTTTAAACAGCCCCTTTGCCTTTTTTATTTACAATAAACACATTTTTGTTAATGAAACCCTCGCCCACTTTGCGATCTCCCCCTCCCCTCCCCAGACCCCATAAAGCTCCAACTTTGCATATCTGAGCCCTGTTCTGTGGGGCTGGGTCCTTCGGGGGTCCCAGGGTCAGGCTGGGGGCAGCAGGGTCATTGTATAGCCATCATGGGTCAATAAGCAACTGGTCAGGCTCTCAATCCACATCAGGCCTTGAAGAGGACTGGGAAATGGGAGAATCCATTCATAATAATAATAAACTTGTCAATCAATAACAGGCAGGAGAAATACTTTGTAAAAGGTAAAAAAAAAAAAAAAAAGTTTTTTTTTTTTTCCTTTTAAAGTTTGACAACATGAAACTTTACACAGTTCAAAAATGCTCCGAGGGTATTTGTCTGTCGCGAAGGAATTTCAAATCGCAGTGGCTTTAAACATAACACTTAAAATTTAAGAAATAAGTGTCGTAGGTGTGAGTGCCATTTAAATAAGAATTAATAAATGTTTCCCAAAGAATATAAAACGCTCTTTGAGGGAAAAGGCAATATCCAAGGCCATTCTCTGTCTTATGAAAAGACTGAAAAATTGATGGATTTTTGCATCGCCTTTAATTTCTACTGAGACCAGCACTTATTGAATGGCAAGGAAAAGTTTTGTTTTAAGCTTATCTTAGCAACAAAAATATTTTCCAGCATTCTTTTAATTCTAAACTGAACTAGCGAACAAAATCCTGCATTAGTAGTAAATCAATGGTTAGACATAGTAAGAGACTTTCCCTGGTTTAACTGGGCGAGATTTAAAGGGGAAAAAAACCCCAGGAATTAAGATTGCTTCAGATGAAATTTGTTAAAGAGAGAATGTTCTGGCCTTATAATTTACTAATCTGCAAAATTTTTTTATTAGTAATTGTTGCCGTATAAAAAGAGTAAGATTAAGCAAGAAGAGCGAAAAAAAAAAAACCAAATCACACCGTAATATGGGAAACATCAAACGGCGACAGAAGAATAATGCAAATTCTCTGCTGGCTTTAGGATTGAGGCATGAAATCTTCCATCTACAAACTCGTTTTTCCTCTTTCTTAGAAGTCTGGGTGTTTTTGGGGGGGGGGGGGGCGTGTTTTAAAGACGTACGCTTCTCTCTATCGCCACAAAAATAATCATTTTAAATAAGCGGGGCAAAAATAAGCTCGTTGGAGGCGGCAGGGAAATGGAGGGTCTCCCCTTCCAGCCTCCCAGCGCATCCCTCGAAGTCGCTGGGTTCGCCGGGACCCTCCTCCGAGCCTCCTCGCAAGGATTTCTGCAGGAGAAGAATCCCTCTTGGAAGTATTTAGCTGTATTTGCTTAGGAAAACAAACAAACATATTTTTTTTCCCCAATCGGCAGTGTTTATTACTGTATAATTTCCTTCAGCTGCTCTCTAGAAAATGTGGTTTCTTTGTTAGAGGATGGTGAAAGGCTGTTTATTAAGGAAGATAGAAATAAAGCAGAAAGTTTGAAGGAGCGACCTTGGGATGTTTGAAGCCGGGGGAAGGATGGGCGCGTTTTTAGTTCCCTGAGCTGGGACCCTCCTCCCACCAGTAAAACCACGCGAAGGAGCCCCGGAGCGAACACAACTCAGCTGATGAAAAAACAACGACTCGTTCCTCCATCCTTTCGGGATCTGCTCCCCGGGACCTGCCCCGGCTTCGCCTGAAATCTCTCGGTTTTACCCCAAGCCAGGCTCGAAAGCTTTTAAACCTGGTCTGAGCAGCACCATTTGGTCTGATGCAATCTATTGCCCTTCTTAGGCCTCGCCGGTAGTTTAAACCCTGCGGTTTTCATCAGATTCCACATTTTCGATTTTTTTTTTTGTTTGTGTCTTTTGTAGGTTCCCCCCCACCCCCAAACCCGCGTTGTTTTACCGGGAGGAAAAGGGAACAGCAGCAGGGATGGCCCCAGCCTGCAGCCCCGCCAGCCGAGCCCATTTTCAACCTAAACCCACTTTTCCGTCTTTGTATTTTGAAACAAAAGAGAGGGGAGCGGGATTTGCATCTTTATAAATTTTCCCGAAATGCTGCTTTTGTTTGCACCGGGGTAGCACCTAAAGGAGAAAAAAAAAAAAAAAAACCAAAACAAAACCCAAAACAAACAACAAAAAAACCCGAAAAGAACCCGAAAAGAACCAAGCATCGCCTAACAACGGCCCCGGCATCGCAGCGCGGAGTCGCTGCAAATTCCCCCAGCCCCGGTGCATGCGGACACGCCGCCCCGCTCCGCTCCTCTCCGCCACCGGCCCCCCAGCAGCCGCTTGTGAAAATAAAAATTAATAAATAGATAAGTTCAAATATTAGCTTAGGCTCCGGAGGATTTATTAAAATATTTTTTAATGGTCACGCAACGTGCTCGGAGGTTAGATTGAGACTTGAGAAACAGGTTTTGGTAGTTTCGCTCAATATTATTGTGAATGATACACGGAAAAAAAGCTGCCTGGGAGAAGAGACGAGAGAAATCTTGAAAAATAAGAAAGAAATCCTGAAAAATAACCCTATCCCACGTGAACGAGAGGGGATATCTCTGCCTTTGAGTGCGTCTGAGAGCATTTTAGCAATCCCTGGCTGCTGGCAGCACAAAGGAGGGTCCTGGCGCAGGGAGAGCAATTTCGGAGCCACCCACCGCCCCAAAGCGAAGGAAGGTTCCGCGGGGCTGGCCCTGGCCTGGCCTGGCCGTCCGTCTGTCCTGCAGACCCGGGTGGGGTTTGGGTCTGCTTCTCCGGCTCCCTCCTGTAGCCTGTAAAATGTACCAGAGACTTTTAAAAAGCCAGTGCACCGAGTGATTTGTAGAAATATTTTCATCCCGGACAGCTTAAGTGCCTGTCAGGAGTAACTGCCTCTGATCAAAATATTCGGGTTTTAACCAGTGCCTGGTGCTGGGCTGCTTTCGGCTCCCCCAGATGCAGTGGGCTGCCCCCAGGCCTTTTACAAATTGTTTGAAATTAAAAAAAGAAAAAAATAAAATCAGGATTTCAACATTTTCCTGAGCCAAAGAGTTTTTCCACACACAGCCCCCCACAGAGAGCCCGAGTCTCCCGGGGGGAGCACTAGGCCCATCCTGCCCCAGAAAGCAGCGGGAAGGTGGGCAGTCGCGGCCTCTCGGTGCGGGATTCCAGGTGGGAGATGTGGCGGGAGCATTTGCTGAGGGGTTTCTGCTCTCTGCGGGGACACGGCCAGGCTGTCCCCTGCTTTGGGCATCTCTGTTTGGAGGGATCATTTTGGCCACCTCATTTTTGGGGATTTGTTTTTCACAAGGAAAAAAAAAAAGTAAATAAAACGATTCCTTGCAATTGAAATAATCCAGTTGGGGCAATATTAATTTCTAATCACTTTTTTCGTGGTAAATCTGATGTTTTCTCCCGAAGTGCCACCTCCTGTGAGAATTCCTCCCTGCTCACTCCCTGCCCACCTCCCACCGCCACCATCTCCCCTCTTTTCCTGCGGGCACCTGCCTTTTTTTGCCCGTCTCCCCCCGTCCTCGCCCCCTCCCTGCGAGTGATGCTGAACCCGGCAGAGCCGCGGGTGAGATTTGAGGTGTGAGAGCAAACCCAGGACCCCCCCCCGCGCTGGGACACCCTGCGCACCCCACGCAGAGGAGCCCCAGCCCCCCAAGCTTCTTCCTAAACGGCGCAACCCGAACCTATTTGGGCTTTTCAGGGCTTTTTAATTATTATTTTTATTTTCCCCCAAGCTTTGATGCCCTCACACCAGGTCGAACAGAAAATGAAGCACCGAGAAACCAACGTGGAAACCCCACGGGAAGCCCCAGCCGGAGCCTGCGGGATCCGCGCTGCTGCGCGGCCGCGGAAGGGGTTCGCAGCGGCTCCGGCTCCCCCTCCCTGCCCGGGAGCCCCGGGAAAGAGGCGCGGAGCCGACCCCGACCCGCGCAGGAGGAGCCCCCCCCTGCCGGTCCCGTCCCTCCCGGAGCCCCCGTCCCGCGGACACGCGTGGATACCCACCCCCCATCCCCCCCCCCGCGCCCCCCGTGTGCGCGTACACTTCCGCGTCAGGCAGAAACGCACCTTATCTACACCCGAGCCCACTCGGGGGGGTGCGTGGGGATTACTTTACCCCCCTTTTACTTCGTTCCCAGCTGCCCTCACCCTCCCCCAGCGAGGGCAGAGGGGTGGGAGAAGGGGGCGGGGGGGGTGTCCTGCGCCTCCGGGATCCCCTGGAAATGGGGATAAAACCCCAAAACCTGATAACTTTTATTGCTTCCCGCGGAAACAACCAGCCCTGACAGGTACGAGGGAGGAATCTCCCGGTGAAGATTAACGCGAGGGACCCCCGCGTTATCGTCCTCTCCTCCCGGGGGCATTGGAAACCGCCCCCCGCCCCAGCCCTCGGGAGCAGCAGCTGGGCTGAGCTGCAAATATCCAAATATACAGATATACAAATACATAAATATACAAATACACGAATGTAGAGGTACACAAATATATAAATACACAAATATACAAATGCACAAATATACAAATACACAACACACAAATATACAGATAATATATGGGTAATATAAAGCTAATATACGGATATACAGACACAGATGCTGCCAGGTCTCCTGGCTGCCCCCATTTTCCGAAGCTGGGGGTGGGTGCAGCCCCTCTCCACCCCCCCAGCACAGCCCCCTTCGTCCCCAGCCCTCGCCTGGGACCCGCGGAGCGGCCCATTCCGCGGCCGCGGCCACACGAGGCCTGCGGCCACCCTCGCAAGAAAGAACCGTAAATGCCACCGTGCGCCGAAACGCCCCCCAGCTCGTCTCTATGTGAAGAAATGGGGGGGCAGGCGCTACAGCGGGGGACAGTGCCCAGCGCTGCGCCTGCGGGGGGGGGGACCGGCGGCGGTGGCAGCAGGACGCCTATGGCAGACACACGGGGCACTTCTGGAGCCACTAAACCGCGTTTGCTCATGAAGCACCACCGCATACATACATACACACACACATTATATATACATATATATATATATATATACATGGATTTGCAAAGTATCTCTATGTCCCATCTCGAGCTGCCCGTGACCGCACAGAGACGCCAACGCACGCACCCACGGGCACATATTCCGTCTTGAACTTTCTCCATCGCCCAAATATTGCCTATTTGTGTTCCCAGTGACAGAGATTTACTGGGAAATGACGTCTCCATACATTCGCCTGTGCGCGGCTCCTCAGCCCCGTTTCCTCCTGGCCGGCGATCAGGGGGCTCCGGGTCCTCTCTAAACCCCCGCAAGCGATCGGGGACAGTTTATTGCGCTGCTGAAACTTGTATTATCTTTACTAGGTTCCCCCCCCCCCCCCCATAAACCCCGACATCGGACAGGGAGATCCTCTGCCAGCTCCGTCCCTCCACCTCCCCTCCTCCAGCCTGGCAGGGAGCGGAGCTCAGCCTATAGGTAAAATGGCTCTGGCTTTATGTGGAAAGAAAAATACCCAGGATCTCCCTTCTATTTGCGAAGGGAAACTCCAGGCTGGCTGGAAGCGGGACTTTTTGTGGTCCCCCGCTGCCAGCCACGCCGACACCCGCTGCAACAAGCCGCGGAGTCCCCTAAACCGGTCACTTTCCGTCCATCGCGATGCAAACTCTCCCCCCTCCCCGCTGCCCAAACAAAGAGGAATTTGGTGTTTGTGTTGGCCGGCAGACCTTTACTCACAGGAAACTCTTGCCTGTGGAAAAGGAGGGTGAAATGTGGTGGTTTAACGCAGCCAGAGCTGGAAAACGGGGTATTTTCTTCCCGCAGCAAGGCCAAGCCTTTGCGGGGGGTGGGCGCCCATGGGTGCTGGGGAGGGGGAAACCCCTGGCAGTGCTTCCTCCCCCGGCAGAAGCCAGACTGGCACCGGGAAGCTCCTCTCCCGTAAAGGTAAATGCAAATCAGGTGATCTCCGCTCCCAAATTAAAGGCGATGTTGGAGTTATTTTAAATTTTTTTACACGCACACTCAGGAATGCGCTTCCTCCTCCTCCTCCTCTGGGATTGTTTCTAAATCGGGATCATTTGTGGTTGATTGTACATATAGTTTAACAAATTATTATTATCAAATTACTCAGATTTTGCCATTTGAACCACAAAAGAAGCCGAGGAAGACTAAAAGCAAATTTTCATGTGGGAGACAGACGAAGCTTGAAAGGCACCAGCGTGCGCTGCAGAGCTGCAGCTTCCCTTCCCCCAGAAAGGTTTCCGAGGTAACTGTTTCCCCAAAATTAGCCTCCTGAGCAGAGAGTTAAAATCCCTCGGTCCAGCCTCCGCGGCTCCACTCACTTCGCTCAAGTAGCTTCAGGTTTATAAAGAAATAGAGGGGACGGGACAATGGAGCTCCGGGCCGGGTAAGGGCTTGAGGCTTTTTCTTTTCTTTTTTTTTTTTTTTTTCCTTTCCTTTTCCCCCCTTGGAGATCGAAATCCGCAGCCCTGCTTTTGGGAAAACATCGCCTGGTTTGTAAGGCAGGAGCAAGCTACCAAATGCCGAAGAAATCTTGGGACTTAAAGTTTGAAATAAAGTTAAGCAGCGCAAAGGCATGCAAAAGAATTTCCTTTTTTATTTTTCTCTTCTTTTTTTTTTTGTTTTTTTTTTTTTTTTTTAAAGAAAGAGTTTGGAAGAAAAAGATGCGAAATGAATAAAGAACGTGTGTGAGTAAAAAAAAAAAAATATATATAAATATCTTTGCATTGCTTTTATTTGCACATATTGCCGATGTTATTGTTGATACCGCGCTCCAGCCCGTGCTCATTCCAGATAATAAATACAGTAATTGGCAATTAATAAGCATTCCGCTCCGGGTTGAAGGATGAATTGTTGCGGAGTCAATCGTTTTGAACAACTCGCTTAGAGTAATATCTTTCACGCTTTATTAAATCTATACGTACACACACCCATCCCCGAGGAATCCGGGCAGATTTGGGAAGGCGCAGCAACCTCTCTTAAAACGTGAATAATAATAAAAAAAAGGTAAAACGCGGAAACAAAGCGGAGGCACCCGCGCTACCACCACCTCGAAAATACGGCGCGATTTGTAATTTTATCTTATTTTTATTTTTTTAAGGAAAAAAATAGGAAAAAAAAAAAACCCAAACCAAACCAAGGCTGCCTCTATTGTGTTGCGGCGGAGCCGCGGGCACGCCCGGGAGCGGAGCTGCGCGGTGCTTGCGCGGCCCGCCCCGGGGTTTATGAGGTTTTTGCGCGGGGGTGTGCGTGTGAAATGTTGGGGTTTTATGACATCACAGGGCCGGAGTGCCCAATCAGCTGGCGGGTGGCGGGGACGGCTCGGTGGGGTGTTCCCTAGAATATACCGTCCGCGGCGGCGGGGCCGCGAGTGCGGAGCCCGGGGAAGGTGGGAGCCGCACGGAGCCCCGGGGCTCCCCCACCTCCCGGACTCCCCCCTCCGCTCGCATTTTTCCTTCCCCCTCCCTCGTCCTTTTGTTTGCTTAAGCATCTCAATGGCTTTGCACAGCAAAGGGGGGGTCTGTGCTTGTTGATTCCCCCCCACCCCGTCCCCTCCCGGCCCCCTCCCCCAAAAAAAGGAGATTATTTTTGAAGTGGAAGGTGGGGTGCGCGGCCGCGGGGTGGGAGCTGGCCGGGGGGAGCCCGGAGGATGCAAGATGTTTGACTTCTTTATTTTTCTTTCTTTTTTTTTTTTTGCTGGGGAGGGGGAAGACGAGGAGTCAAGCCCCGGTACAGGCGGAGGAACTGGGTGTTTGGAAGATGTTGCAAACCATTGACTGGAGCGTTTGAAAGGGAGATCGACCGCTTTGGCTTTTTTTTTGGTTTTTTTTCCCTCTTTTTTTTTTTTTTTTTTTTTTCCCTCCCCTCCCCCCTTCCCCACCTCTCCGGAGGGGTAGGGATGTGTGTGATCAGGGAGTGGAAACAAATATGTCCTTATTTTCAAAGCCCCCTTTGAAAGAGACAAAGTAAATGCTCTTTGCAAAATGTTCCTGACCTGCGAAGGGACCTTCGGAATTGTTCCAGCCACCATGGATTACAATGGGGAAGCCAGGCCGGGGGATTTTCATGCTGGCTATCAAGAAATCGAAGGGATAAACTTGGGATACTTACAGATCAATGGCACCCAGATGTTTGCTTTGGCCCAGGTCCTCAGCGACCTGTTTAAGGATATCCCCAGGACCACCATCAGCAAGAAGATGGAAACCTTAAAGATCAAGAGCCGCCGCTGCGATCTCAAAGAGCTCCGGACCCTCAAAGCCATCAACTCGGTGCCCACCCGCGCGGTGAAATGCTCCCTCATCTCCAAGGCGGACCTGGAGGCTCTCTGCACCTCCTGCAAGAGCCTCAGCCCCCGCAGGAGGAAGAGGAAGAGGAAGAGCAAGAGGAGGGAGCAGCTGCTGCTGCCGGCCCCGGGGGAGCTCTTCCCCTGCCCCCGGCCCCAGCTCCTGCCGTCCTGCCGAGCCGGGGGGTGCTGCGCCCCCGCCGCCCCCCCCCGCCCCAAGCTGCCCCCAGCTTTCCCCAAGCCGCGCTCGGCGCCGGCCGCGCTTCTCCCGCAGCCCTTCCACCGGGCCTTCCCCGCCTTCCAGAAACCCCCCCGGGGCGGTCGGAGGGGCTGCGGGCTGGCGGGCCGGGGGGGGCTCTTCGCCGGGGTGCTGGCCGGGTACCCCCGCGACCTGGGGCTGCTGCACCCCGCGGCCGCGCACCCCGCCGCGCAGGCGGCCGCGCTCGCCCAGCCGGGGCGGCGCAAGCGGGGTCCCTGCTGCGCCAAGGGGCTCTTCCCGGCGGAGAAGGGACCCGTGGCCCCCAGGAAAGGCCGCTCCTCCGTCTTCCCCGGCTCCAAGCGACAGGGCACCTCCGCCGGCTACTCCAGCGACTCGGACTCCAGCCTGGACTTCGGGGGGTCCAGCCCCGCCACCTCCAGCGACTCGTCGGAGGAGGAGGAAGAGGAGGAGGAGGAGGAGGAGGAGGAGGAAGGGGACACCTCTTGCAGCAGCGAGGAAGGCAGCTCCTCGGAGTCGGAGAGCAGCTCGCTGTGCAGCGGGGACTCGGTGCAGAGCACCCGGTACAGGCAGGCGGCTCTGCCCCGCTTCCAGCCGCAGCCCCCCCGGGAGCCCCCCCTCGGCGAGGAGCGCCCCGCCGAGCCCCCCCCGAGCGTGGGCAAAGCCCTGCGCCCCGACCCCAACCTCCTCTTCCTCTCGCAGCAGCTCTGGGCCAGGACTTTGCGAGCATCAACTTTGGAAAGTTTGAGCCCGGCTCCAGCCCTGGGCTCGGGGGCCCAGCCGCTGCCGGAGCTGTACGCAAAGCAGGAGGCCTCCCCTTCCTCCTCCTCCTCCTCCTCCTCCTTCTTCTCCTCCTCCTCCTCCTCCTCCTCCCCCCCTCCCTCCCCGAGCAGCACCCCTGGGGGGGATCCGCAACAAAAGGAGGGAGGCTTTGGGGACGCGGAGCCCTGCGCCAAAGGGAAGGATTTGCACAAAGATGCCTCGAACAATAGAGCCTCGTTAGGCCCCAGTGACCAGGCAGAGAGGCAAAGCGGAGCTTTAGCCGGGCCAGCGCCTGCCCAAGAGCCGGCCCCGGGCTCGGCCCCGCAGCCTCCGGCCCCGGAGCTGGCGGGGAGCCCTGGGCCGGCCCCCCCGGGGGAGGCGGGGGAACCCCGGCGGGAGCACTTTGACCGGCTGATCCGGCAATCCAAGCTGTGGTGTTACGCCAAAGGGTTCAACCTGGACGGGAAAAGTTTGCGGCACGGAGGGAGGACGGAGCCCTGTAAAGCCGCAGAGCTCAAATCCCCCGGCTCCAAAAGAGCAGAGAGCCCCGGCACCTTGTCAAACAAAGCTTTGAAAGGCAATGGCTCGGAAAGGAATGCCAAGCGCAGACGCCTCGCCAGAGGCGCTGAGGCAGAAAGGCAACAGAGCTCCTCTAAAGGGAGGCCACAAAAGACTCCGAGGAGGAATGCCAAAAAGGGAAACACTCATTGCAAACGCCTCGGCAGCGCCGGGCCAACCCCGCCTCGGAATTCCTTCAGCCTCATGGGCAACTTCCCCTGTATTCCCTCCCTGGTCGTGGGGGAAGATGGGGACCTGTGTCCTGCCTCCTCCCTGGGGGTCAAAAACTCCTGGGCCCTCTCCAAAACTCACCCGCTGTGGAGCTGGCACCTGGGGGGCAACGCCATCCCCGTGCCCCCCAGCCTCAAATTCCGGGGCTATAGCTTGGAGGATCTCTAAGGACAGCGGACGGCCCGGAGGAAAGGTTTACATGCAACAGATGAGAGCTGCAGGGGGGGGGCGGGAGGGGGCTGTGAGGGGCGGCGGGGTCCCGGGGCAGCGGGGGGAGCGGACCCCTCCGTCTCGCCGAGCCCCGGGGCCGCCCGAGGCGGGGGTGCCCGGGAAGGGGGGATGATGCCCGGAGGAGCCGTGCGGGTCCGGGGGGTGCGGGAGCGTTTCGGGGGGGTGCGAGTGAGTGTGTGCAGGGCTTCGGCTGGGGGGGGACGGTTCCCCGCTCCGGCCTGCGGGAGGTGGATTTTTTTTGCCCGTGTACGCGCAGGGTCCGATGTTGGTTTCGCGGTGAGTTTTAAGGGACGAAGGTAAAACACGCGATCAGACCGCGGGGTGTGGGGCGGGGGGACAGTGGGGAGCGGACGGACACCTCCCCCGCCCTCTCCCCCCCCCAGCCCCGCTGCCAAACGCGGTGGGTTATTCCCCGCAAAGGGATTTGGGATGAACCGCGCAGTTCGGAGCGCAGGGAAGGGGCAGAGCTCGGCCCGGCCCCGCTCCCGCCGCCCCCTCTCCCCCCCCCCCCCGCCCCCATATACCAAAAAACCGAGGAAAGAATAGATCTAATTTCTCCCTTTTCCTCCATAAATGCATTGGATTAAACTAATAATAATCACACGCAGAGAGAAATAATGATGTCATGCAGCATAAACACTCCTTCTCCGGCCGAGTCAAGCCCGGCGAAACTGGGAGCAGCGATTCCAAATAACTATATTAATAGCAATGTAATGTTTTCTGTCTACTTAAGAGACAGGAAAAAAACACCAACTTTAAAAAGACCAGGAAATTCTGGTTGCTAAAAGAAAACAGGAGGCTTTGAGAGGAAGTTATTTGAAACTGCTGCATGTATGTTAAAAAAAAAAAAAAAAGAAAAAAAAAAGAAAAAAGTGAGTTGTTTGCTGGATAATAACCCTAACTCCTATCGCCTAAAGGTAGCAGGCCTGTAAAAGCTTTACGGGCACAAGAAATAGGATCCAGGAGCATTAGCAATAGAGTACAGATGGACAATTTGATCTCTCCCGAGCTCCAGAGTGGAATGCGGGGAAGAATGCGGAGGGAATGTCTCTCTCCTCTGCAGAGGAAATCATATCCCAGTTTAACTTTTCTTGCAAACCAGTGGCTTTGTAACTGGCTCTTTTGACTATTTCTGATGTGATTTCCACCCCGCTTTGGCATCAAAGCCCGACGGGCTCTCTGAAGTCTGCTCTGTTTTGGAAACGTTAGGCAAATCAAAGCTGATGTGGATTATTTTTTTTTTTTTAGGGGGGTGATGGTGGTGTTTCTTTTTCTCCCTCTTCTTTGCAACAGAAAAAATCTCTGCAGCCCGCGGCCGGGGATCAGGCAGTGCCCGCTCGGAGATTTCTATTTTTCCTCCACAATGCTCCAAAAAATTGTCTCCCCCCAAAAAAAACCCCTCGTTTCACAGTGTCCTTTACTTCCCGTGGAAAAGGAAAGGAAAAGGGAGGGAAAGGAGAATCATCGCAGAGTTCAAAAAGAAAATATTCAGATCTGGCACGGCCCGTTTTCTTTTCTTTTTTTTTTTTTTAATTTGTTTTAATTCCATCAGTGGGTTTAAAAAAAAAAGAAAAAAAGACATTTTTAAGGTCAAGCGTATTTTGTATCTATTAAGCGCTGTTTTTCTTGGAGACGGTGAATTGTTGCTAAAAGCAATGTTTGTTTTACTTGGGTTTTTAGCGGGTTTTTTGGTTAACTGCCTTTTTTTGTTGTTTACTTCACCCCACCTCCCGTTCCTCCCATGCTGAGCAAAAGAGGGTATTTCTTCTGTCTCCGAAATATTCAGGTTTTATGTCCGTAGCCGTGGACGGTTACCAAAAAAAACCCCCAAACAACCCCCCAAACCCTGCGAGTGTGTAGGAACGAGAAAAGCCCATTTTGGGGAGTTTGCCTCCGCAGCGCTGTCTCGGGGTGCGCGCACAGGAATCACACAAATGGGGGGGGTTCTGCCCCGCATGTCCCCCACAACCCCCCTGCCTGGCCCCCCGGGGGGGGGACCCACAGGGCAGAGCCGGGAGAGGGCAGGGGACACGCGTTGCGGGGCGGGGAACGAGCCCCTTTTCCGTGTATCTGCCGAGCCCGGAGCACGATCGTTCGCTCTCTCTCCCCCCTCCCCGATTCCCCCAAATCCAGATCGGGTTAAAAATGTATTTTCTAGGAAAAATAAAATTTTAAAATAAAGTGCGGGAGGGCGGGTGGGACGGAGCCGGTGCGGCGGGAGGGAGCCCCGGCCGCACAAAGCGGGCGGCCCCGCTCCGCGCCCGCGGAGAGCGGGCAGAAAAAAAAAAACCCGAGATCCGCGCTGGGAATGAATGCTAAAAAAAAAAAAAAAAAAGAAAAAAAAAAAATATAAATATATATATATTAAAAAAAATAATATCAGCAAACCCCCAGACTCCGCAGCTCCGTCTGCCGCGGGCAGGAACAGCCAAATAACTCAGGAATATTTTTCGAAGGGATTTAATCACCTCGGAAAGTGCATGTGCGGGGGCAGCCCCGCGTGTGCGGGTCCGCGGGTATTTGTCTCTGCCTATAGATGCATTGGTACGCGCGGGGGTGTGGAAATCCACGCCGTTGTGTGCACACACACAGACACTCTGCGCCCGCCCGTGTTTATCTGCTGGCACACGGACGCGTGTGGAGGTGTAGAAATGTGTATATAACGCGCGGGGGTTGTAGCAGGGCTGTGAATACAATACAAAATACCTCAAAACTTTCCACACAAACACACCTTGAATGGCTCCTCCAGCAGCAGAACCATCCCGTTCACAGCAAACAATAATGATAATAATAATAATAAATAATAATCCTCCCCGTTTGTTTTTTAAACGCGTTTCAAGGAAATTAAGCGATCAAAAGAAAACAAAACAAAAAAAAGAAAGTAATCTTCCTAGCAATCCCCCAGCAGGAGACTGGAGAGGGGGGTGGCGATGCAGGGAAAGTAAATTGAAAAAAAAAAATTAAAATAAAAACAAACAAAAAAAAAGGAAAACCCAAACTATTCTCTGAAATAGCCTGGTTTGGACTTTTTTAAAATGAACAAGCCCAAGGAAGAAGCAATACCTCTGCGGGACACAATGAGCCGGGAGGAGGGAGCGGTTCGAACGATACAAACTAGTTCTGGTTTTGAGCAAAAGATCAACTCGCATCGCCAGGACAGGATAAAGGATATAAAGGCACCTTTATAATGACTTCAGTGACATTGCTTTATTTCCAAACGGGTGCAAAAGAAGCAAAAACTGATTTTTTTTTTGTGTTTTGTTTTCCGTAAAAATGTTTGTCTAGGTAGGAGAAAACCGAAAATATCTTGTAAAAAAAAAAAAAAAATAAAGAAAACTTTTATGAAAGGGTGCTGCTTTAAAAAATGCAGCCTGCTTTAGACTCAGGAAAAATCTCAGCTTGGATACGGTGTGGTGCTTTGTAATCACGGTTTGTAAGGGTTTATTTGGGGGCTGGGGGTTTCAGGGACCTTTGCTCTCTCTTTGCGTTGCTGGATTAAAAATTCCCATCCGGTGGGTTTAAAAATGTCGGTCACTTCATGGGTGCTTCTCTGCTGGACCCCCGCACCCAGGGATGCTTCTGCCCAGGGATAATTTATTTTCGGGGGGTGCTGTGGGTGGGGAGGGGGGGGTTATTTCCCCGGGCTGGGCACATCCAGAGGCCGATGCTGCCTTTTCCCCACACCCCGGCCCAAAACACGCGTTTAAAAATAGCCACCCAGGGGAGAAAAAGAGCCTTTTCCAGCCATGTATTGGGTTTTCTGTTTAGATTTACTGTACCTTTATTTATTTGAAGTTGTTGTAAGTATATGACGATGAAAGTGTTAATTCCTGCGTGCAATATGGAATCTAGGCTGAGAAATAAATACTTTTTTTTTTTTTTTTTTACAGAACCGGCTGATATTCGGCCCTTTTTGTGGGTGCGTGCTGGGGGGGTGGGTGGGTTGGGTGGTGGGCACCCATGTGTGTGGGAGGCGTGGGTGCTCCGGGGGGTGCTCGCTTTTGGGGGGGTGTGTTGTGCATTTGTGCACGCAGGATGTGTGTGTGTGTGCGTGTGCGTGTGTGTCCACCCACGCAGGGTGTGCGCGTGCCTGCGTGCCGCGGAGGGAGCGTGTATCGGCCCGTGCCGCCGGTCTGTGTACAGCTGTGGCCCTGCACATCTGGCCGTGCGTGTTTATTGACGTGGTTTGGGAAGCACGTTCCTCCGCTCGCACCCACCCGTGGGCCTGGCACCCACGTGGGACGCGTGCGCCTGTGTGTTTGCGTGCGCGAGCGTGTCCCCGCGTGTTTGTGGCCGCGTCCTCTGCTCCACGTGGCTCCATCCCTCTGTGCCGTACAGCTGTGCGGAGCCACACGCGTGTGTCCGTCATGTGTGTGAGTGTGTGACCGCGTGTCCACACGTGTGCTTGGCTGCTCTGTGTGTGTCGGTGTTTCTGTGGACAAGTTTTGCCCAAGTGAAACCTTTTTCTTCGACATTTAATCAGAAATCAATAGCTCCTTCCCTCTAATTTGTAGGCCAGAGAGTGTTCCCCAAACATGTGTTTCTATTTTGAGGGCCTCAGGAGTCAGTGCCCTTGTGGAAGGAGCACTTCAGATATATTTTTAAATCTCTACCAAAGGAAAAACGGCTGAAGACGGGAAGATCCTGTCGGAGCAGCCTCTGTAGAGCCAGATCCAAACACAAAACCCAACATCGACCAGAACAAGCGACCCAAAGACTAGAAGTGGTTTTCCTCTGGGTGATGTGTTGAAAGGGGCTCAAAGTCTATTATTTCGGATGTGAGTTGGGAAGGTGGAAATTCTGACCTGGGAAGCATTTACCCGGCTCTTTCGCAGCCAGAAAGATTATCTCTCCGAACCGAGAAAAATGGAAAGAGAAACGAAATGCACCCCCCCAGTCAGGACCTCATTAGTTGTGATTAATAACTAGGTATTATTCGATTGCCACAAAATCATCTGATGACCTCGCTTCTGCAGGAGGCCAGGTAAAAACCCCTCTCCGCCCTTAAAAATCACTGAAACCCAAATTACACAAGAATATCGATCTGCGAAGCAGGAACGCGGCGCTTGAAACCTATTTGTAGCTTCTTTTTTTTTTTTTTTTTCCCCCCTCCTTCTTTTCCCCTCCTCCTTTCTGGCAGGGAGGAAAGGAATCCCAGTTCAAATGACTCCCCTTTAAAAAACATTTAAAATTTCGAGAGGGGAAGCCTGGGAGCAGCCGGAGCAGGAGGCAGCAACCCCCGGCGAGACCGCACCGGGGCTAATCGCAGCCAAATGACCCCGCTATTATTATTATTATCTTTTAAAGAAGGTAATTTAATAATGACGTTAATTATCTGCAGGGACCAGCACGGGACCTGCCGGGGACGGGGCGGGGGGTTCCGACCCCCTCTTCAAGCCCGTAGATTTGCGGGTCAAAAACTCGGGAAGGGAAGAAATTTGCAGCAAGGTGTGGGGGGAAGCAGAGGGAAACCGCTGCATTTATTTAGTTTAGTGTCAGGGTGTTAATGATAAATTAGATAGCAGAGGAGGGGCTGAGTAAAACAGCAAGCTGTGAGAAAAAAAGCGGCGTAACCCCCTCCCAGGGCAGGCTGGGCTGGGGGCAGGGAGGGAGCGGGGGGGCCAAGCGGGGAGGGGGGTGAGGGATTAAGTGTCACTAAAGGCCTTTCATTTACCATGTTTACATGTAGTCAATAGAAGAGAATGGACAAGGGTTTATTGTGAGTTATGAGGCTCTTTCTAACTCCCATGTTATCAATATCTCCCTCCTACCAAAAAAAAAAAAAAAAAGCGGGGGAGGAAAAATAATAATAAAAAAAGGGCAACAAATGAGTTTGCTTCTTTAAAAAAAGAAGAAAAAAAAAAAAAATTATCGGCCACCCTTTCTGGAAGGTGGGAGCCGGCCCTCCCGGCCAGCCCATAAAGCGCTTTGGAGGATCCTTCAGCTGTTCCGTATAAATCTACGGGCTCCAAAGGTGGAGTTTATGCTTTTAGCAATTGAAAGAAATTACCCTAAATGAGGCCATATGGGAAACTGTGCTCATCCTTCCCCCCCCTCCCCAAAACTGGCGGAGGATTTCGCCTGGCCTTTGTCAGAAAATGGGGGCTGAGGCAGCCACCCCCCGCCGCCGGGTCCGGTGCGCGGCTCCGGTGCTCGCCCCTGGACGGGACCGTGGGGGTGGAAAAATGCCACGAAATCCTGGTTTCGGCGCGGCTTTCGCCACCCTGCCCGGACCCAGGCTGGGTTTGTGGGGAAAAGGGGGTGGCAGGGGGGTCCCCAAAGCGCTGGGGTGACCCCCGGGGGTGTCCCCCCCATGGGGAGCCGCTCCCCCAGGAGGGGTTTGGGGATCCCGGAATGTGCGTGTGGGGCTCGGGGCGGTGTTAGCCATCTGACCCATTTTAGCCCCATTTCACCCCAGTTGCCCATCGGCCTCCCCACTGGATCCACTCCCTTTCCCCAGGAGAATCAGGCCCCTCTGCTTTGGGGCCCTGTGCGCTTTGGCTATTTACCTGAAATTCCATTTTTTCCTACAGTTTTACACACTGGGCTCATCCAGCCTTTTAATCAGCTGGAAATACCAGCAACCACCCGGGCGACTGCTTGTAATCAGCCATTCGTTACAGCGGTTAAACCCCCCCCAAAATAACCAAAGACATTGCAGACCAGACTTGGGATCCTGCATGCGAGCGGCTCGTCCCAAAAAAAGCAGCGACCCATCGGGATGTGCTCTGGAATCAACCCTCTCTCCGGAGCATGAGGCCCACGTTTTGCTCTCTGTGGTTTCCAACACCATGAAAACCCTTCCTTGGCTCGCAGTAAAGGCCCAAGTTGAGGATTATTTTTGAACTGCTCTTTGACTTCTCATCAGAGGTGACTTTTTTTTTTTCTTTTTTTGGGGGGGGAAATATCAGAAATGCTGCTGTTAGATTTATAACTAACTTTATATATTCTTCGCTTCTCATTTGCGGATGCTGGAGTTACTTTTCCCAGTGCAGCGCAAAAAGAAGCATCGGTAACAAGGGAGAAAGATGACTCCAAAGCTACTTAAGTTTGGATTTTGGAAGCAAGAAACTGGGATGAAGTGTGTGTGGGACCAGCTCGTCCCCTGAAAGCTGGCGGGAATGTGGGGAGGTGGCAGGTCCTGGCGAGGCCAGGGATCTGGGGTGCTGCCATCTCCCCTCCCCAGCCCTCCACCAGCTGCTTCTGGCTGGAACCCCCTGAGCCAAGGTGGTTTTCTGGGAAATAGGGTTATTTTGAGTTGTGGGTGCCGGGGATTTGTCTCTTCTGCTGCCGTTCTCCCTGTTGGGCCAGTGCTCAGGTACTCCCCGATGGTTCCCAACAGCAGAAATACATAAATATGGAAGTGAATAACCTCCAACGGGGCAGGGAGGGCCTGGGGGGAATGGGGAGGTTTTGGGGACATGGGCATGTGATGGGGCTGCTTCTGCCCCGCTCCGTGTCCCTCTGGGTGCCTGCAGGACCAGCGGCTCTTGGTGAACTGGAGACTCCCTTCCACCCTGCAAATAACTCCCATTCCTTACTTGCATACTTGTATTCCCCCCCCACCGGCTAATTCCCACTTTTCTCTGCATTTATCCAGGTGGGATGCCCTTCCCTGAAAGGTGCCCCAGGGGAAATACTCATACATGAAAGCTTCTTGCACCCCCAAATCCACCCAGGGACATGGTGTGTCACCTCAGGGTGGCTGGTGGGCACCCATCACCCGTCCTGGGAGGGGGCAGGATCCGGGTGGGGACAGCGACGGGGCGAGGGGGCAGGATGATGTCATGACATCCCATTTCCTTCCTTATTTCCTTTTTTTTTTAAGGACTGAGACGAGGAAACGGCTCGGGAGGAGCTGGGGAAGGAGGCGGCGATGGAGGAGCCCTGGCTGCAGCCCCCCTGCCCGGCTCAGCCCCGCCCGGGGAGCGGCACCTCGGGGGA
This sequence comes from Chroicocephalus ridibundus, assembly GCF_963924245.1. Taxonomy (NCBI): domain Eukaryota; kingdom Metazoa; phylum Chordata; class Aves; order Charadriiformes; family Laridae; genus Chroicocephalus; species Chroicocephalus ridibundus. The sequence goes on along the minus strand of NC_086300.1, from coordinate 2,507,043 downwards.
GCGGGGCCGGGCGGGACGCGACCCTGGGCCGGCTGGAAGGGGGGTGTCACCTGGCCGCCCCCCCCGGCCCCACTCCGTGGGGGTCCCTAACGAGGTGGCGGGGCTGCGGGGCCGGCTGGTGGCCCGGCCGGGGCCGGGGGGGGCGCCCCCCGGGTGTCAGCTTTCCCTATCTCGCCCGAAAATCTCGGCAGCCTGAACTCTGTGAACCCGGGCCGGGACCAGCTGTGCTCCCCCCAGCTGTGCTCCCCCCAGCTGGGCCGCCCGGGGGGGCCGGGGGAGAAGCCCCTTTCGGTTGGTAATGGGCTGCCCAGCAACGTCCTCCCCTGCCGGTCCCGCCGGGGGTGCGGGATGTGGGGCAAGGTGGGGTGCGGGGGTGGGGGGCACGGCTGGATGTGACCCCCCAGGGTGCGTGGCTGGGGTGTGAGCACACGGGATGAGGGTCCGGGGGGTGCAGGAACCCGGGGTGCAGGTTGGGGTGAACGGCTGGGGTAGGGTGCAGGTCGGGATGAGGGTCCCGGGGGGGGGCAGGAGCCCGGGGTGCAGGTTGGGGTGCGAGCACATGGGGGTGCAGGATGGGATGTGGGCCCCCAGAGAGGCGGTTTCGGTGCACCACCGCGATTTTGCACTATTGTACGTTTGGGTTTTAGTCCCGCGGTTACGGGGGCTGTTGTGCGCTCTGGTTCCCACTATTTTCGTTATTAATCCTTACCGCTCCGACAGTTATAATGATAATTTCAGCACGTACTCTTCCAGGAGAAGCGCTGGTACCGAGTCTTTGTAAAATACTTCTGTGGAGGAGAAAAAAAATATCTGTTAATAGCAGTTTGTGACAGAAAATCGTTTGGGCTATGCTGTCAGCATGCCTACTAATACCTGAATAATTAATGTCATACTTCTTCCCCTCTTCAAATATTAACATGTTTAGAGTCCTTGTCAAAATTGAACACCCCCTCCTTGAAATTAATTGCCAGTAAAGATAAGGAGAGGTACGTGGTTTTCAAAATAGATTTTTTTTTTCCTTTTTTCTTTGGAAATGTGAGAAAAATCTAGACAGGAAAAAAAAAAATTAGTATATTGGGGGGTCCACGGCGTGTTTTCGGCTTTACAAACTTCTTGTAGGTAATAATGTGTGCAGCTGCGTTCTCTGGTTTATGGGCGTTTGTGTGCACACGTGTGCTCAGCCGCGCGCACGGAGCACGTACATCCACGTGTGCGTACGTATGATTTAATACCGTATGTATTATTGCAGAAACCCCTGATCTCTTTCAGGCTGGGTGAGGGGTACCGGGGCCCTGGGGGGAGCCGCTCCCCCAGGCAGCAGGACCCTCCCCGTGCCCCCCACCCCGAGCAGGGGGGTGCTGGTCCCACCCTGCCGATGGCTTTTCTTCTGGAGGAGCCTTTAGGAATAATGCACTAACATGGCAACTGGGGGAGAGGCTTTTAGAGGGAGGAAGGAGCGTGGGGGGGGGTGCTGCTCCTGGGAACCCCCCTATGTGCATCTGGAGGCAAACCCCCGGCGTGCGCTGCAGAGATGGGGGGAGAAACGCGGGGTCGGATGGATTGGAGCTGCCGTCCGGGAAAATCGAATGACGCCACCCCCCCGTCCTCCCGGTATATATATTTATAACATCCCAAGGGTGTAGCTCTGTCTCTCTTGGTTTAAAACAAAACCAGACAGAGTCTTGAGGGTCAAAAGGGAGGTGGGGGAGGGCTTTTCTCTACCTACCCCCAGACAAAGATCCCTTTGAATCTAATCAAGCAGAAAAGAAACCCCTTTCCTGTGTGTTTTTGTACGAGGGGAGAGGGGTTAGGGCTGCCCTGGAAGGTAAAAGGAAAGGAGATCCCATTTTTCCTTTCAACAATGAGATCTTTATAAATGTTCTTAGGAAAAAAAAAAAAAAAAAAGAAAAAAAAATCCCCCACCCCAGCCGTGGAAGGACGTGGCTGCGTTTTCCCAGTGGACATGGCGAAGGTGGGGGCCGGGGCGATGCCCTGGCCAGGAGGGGACATGGGGGGGACGTGCTGGGGGGCCGGCAGGCGGAGGGGTGAGACCATGTTTGCAGTGAGGGCGGGGATGCAATTTGGTGGTTTGTTTTCTACGGAAGGGAGGGTTTCCAGCGCTCCCACCCTGCTCTGCCACCCATGGACCTGCCAGCAAAGAGCAGCCACCCCCCGTCGGAGCCCGGGCACGTCGCTCCGACGACTCGATTTCCTACAGGAGACCGTTCCTGCAGCCGTTCCCATCCCGGCTTCATCCCCATCAACCAGAAACCTTCGCCAAAGGCCCATTCCCTATCATCCGTCGCCTGCCAGAGCCCAGCCGAGGGGTCCAAAGACCCTGCTCGTGCTGGAGGACTTTTCCTTCGATGTAAAACGCTCCCTGGGTGGAGGGACAGGCCACTGGTCTCGCCGGGGGTGGCCGCAGTCCTGGGGCACCCTGCTTGTGCGATGGCTTTTCTTGGCGACCTTGGGCATGCCTGGAGAGATGCCACATCCCTGTCCTCCGCCGTGGGGTGGCTGGGGAGACCCGTGTGCTGCAGGACGAGGATCCCACCGGGATGCGCTGCAAGATGAGAAATCTGTCTGGGATGCTCTGCAGGACGAGGATCCCACCGGGATGTGCCGCAGGACCTGCCGGCATCACCCGTGGGGTGTCATCGCCGTGGGGGGGGGGTCATTGCTGTGCCGGAGCTCCTGGGGTCACCATACGGGAGCGTTGGGGTCCCAGCGCTGCTCTCTGTGTGTTCTTTATCAGTGTTGTAACGCAACGGTCCCTGTCCCCCTGCAAACCCCCCCCAGTTTATCGCTCTACGTGCACCTACCCCCGGGTCCCCGCGGGCGCAGCGGTGGCAGGAGCCCTGTCGCTCCCTCCCTCCCCGACGAGCCCCGCTCTGCAGCGCAGACAAGGCCTCAGACGCTGCTTTTTACATCCTTTTAACTAATACCACATGACAGTGATTTAAGCTAATCAGTACAACCTCCCCGTGTCAGTGCAAGAATCCTCATAACCTCGGTGTTTACATTAAGTACAGCAGTGTTTCAGCTATAAAAGCACTTTCAAAGTGACATTAACTGCAGCGTAACGATGTTAGATTGACTGGAGTTGGGTCAAACGCCTACCAAAAGCCTGCTAGAAAGAAGCTGCCGTTGAATTTATTGCGAAAGCATTAGCGCGGAGTTGTCCTTGCGAGGCTGGGCTTCTCCTGGGCTCCAATAAGCTCTTTGGCGTCTCTGCACCCATGTTTTGTACCGATCCCTCCGGCCGATTGGCAGCAGCCCCGCCGTGCTTTGCCGGGCTGGGCTGTGAGCTGGCGGGGGGGCAGCTCGCAACAGCCCCCCACCTTGTAGCCCCCCCCTTTACCACTTTCGGTTGCAAACCCGGTTGCCCACAAGGTGCCGGAGGCGGTTGGAGAGTTGTTTTGCTCCTCTTCCCCGCCTCGCTGCCAGAGTTTGCCGTGTTGGAGCAATTATTCCAAGGCAAAGGTGATGGGGGGCTCGTGCGAGGGGTGCTGGGGCTGGGTGACATGCAGCCGGTGGTGGGGACACCCGGTGACAGGCTCAACCCAGCCCATGGGGCCAGGGAGCAAAGCCCGACGGCAGCCGCGGTCGCAGCCATGGCCAGGGCTGCTCCTTCTCCACATTCCCCTTTTCCACAGCCCCGCGTGCGAGCGGGAGCCCCCGCGCGGGGGAGGAACCCCCCGGGACCGGGAGGCCACCCCCAGGTTTCTCCTACCGAGAAACTTTCGGCCCCGGGGAAGCGGAATAAACCGCGACGCTTTGGTTTCTGCCTCTGCGCGTCCACACCGGTGTTTGCATCGCCTCCGCGGCGCTGCTGGAAAAGTTGGAGTCGAAATAACTAAACCAATATAAAAACGGTGCTTATAAAACACTTCGGTTTGGGTTTTGTTTTTTTGAGCGGGGTGCGGCTCTTCGCCCGGGCTGCACGGCTGGGTCTGAGGACACCGACACCCCAATGTCACCCTGGGGCTGGTTTTGTGCCACCCTCCCGGTGGCTTTTGGCCATACCCAGTTGCCCAGATCGCTGGCAGGGACAGGTTTTGTGGCCATTCGCTTCAGGGGCAACTTCTGCCCTGATGGAGGGGTCCCAAAGTGCTTCTGCACCTTATCCAGGAGGCCCCCGGCTCCCCCTTTTCCTTCCCCCCGGCTCCCCCTTCCCTTTCCATCCCGCTCCGTGCCTTTTCCTCCTCTGCATCTGCCTCTCCCCAGGGGCCGCTCCGTGCCCTGCTCCCACCCCAGTCGCATTTCAGCGCTGTCCTGTGTAAAAATAAAGCAAACAAGCTATTAAGTGAAAAAGCTATAAAAACAAATAAATAAGCCATTATTACGATTTCCCAATCCCCCAAAGCCCCAGTCCTGCCGCCGTATCCCCCAAGCGCTTTCTGGCAACAGCCAAGGAGGATGGGGTCGGAGCACGCAGTCCCTTCCCAGTGCCACGTGCAGCCTGGGGGCTTTAGTGGGGACTGTGTAGCTGAGCACACGCACACGTACGCACAGGTTTGTATCTACAGAGATACGTATTTATCTCCCCTAACTCCGCTTAATCCGGCTGCTCGTGTAGCAGCAGCTTTTTTATGTGACGGCTATTTATACTTGCCCACAGGCTTTAAAGCCGCGAGGGACCACGGCCGGCGCTCTCCGGGGCAGCCCGTGGCCGTACAACGACCATCCCTCACAATTTTCCATGTTTCTCAGCTGTCAACATCTCCCTGGGAGAGGGAAGAGGGGTCCCCCAGCACCTCTCCTTCCCAGATGGGTCCACCCCATGCGGCCACCTTAGAGGTGACGGGGTCTGAGCGTGAGCTCCCTGATGCCCGGGTTGACTTTTGCTCCTCGTTTTGCTGAGTTTCTGGCCCAAATACACCCATCCCGTTCCCTGGGGGCTACCTACCAGCGCACTGCGAGCGCCCAGACCCACAGGGTGCTTTCAGCAGGCCTGTTATTGAATGCAAAAGCGTTCCCCGTTGTGTCTCACCCCTCTCCCAAGCACATGCAGTGGTGGGGTCCCCATGGGTGCAGGTGAAACACCGGCTCCAGCAAGCGGAGGTGACAGCAGTGTCCCTGGGGTCTCTCGGAGGGGGGAGGCAGCAGGCAGAGCCGCCCCCCCATCCCTTCTGTGTGACATTGAGCACGTCTTTATTTTCCGCTTCGCCCTGCGTCCCCTTTGCTTTCAGCCTGGCCGCTGCCCTCCCCGCCCACGGGCCGTTTCCCAGGGGAGCTGAGGACCCCGCGCAGCGCAATTAATCCGGCTGGTAACGGGGGGAACGGGCCCGTTTCCTCGGCCACCCTCCACAGCTGCCTTCGGAGCATCCCCCAACCCTTGGGGCGCCCAAACCGTGGGGTGACGACGCTCCCGCTTCGCCCCGCAGCGCCAGCCTTGCTCTCACCCAGCGATTCCCTCCCGCGGCGGGGAGAGCGGGGGGCTCTTGCCGGGGGTGTGTGTGTGTGTGTGCAATTTTTTAGCACCGGAGGAACCTAATGAAGGGTTTTCAGGATTTTCCCCGAGCTGCTGCAGCTGGTGCTTGCGAGCCCTGCCCACAGGGTGGCAATATCTGCCCGGCGAGCGCAGGCGGAGCCCAGCAGCCGCACTGCCCGGCCCTGCCCGCACAGGTGTGTGTGTGTGGGGGGGTTTGCCCAGAAATCGGGGTTTTTTTGCTCACTTTCTCCTTCGTGCGTTGGCTGAGAGGCGTCGGTGTTGCAAGGAGGTGGGCTGGGCAGGATCCTGCTTTCTCACAGGGGGCAACGCGTGGGCTCCTGGAGCTGGAGATGCGGGAAGTTTTGGTCCCAGGGGAGGCGGTGGCTGCGTCCCCTGGCAGCGAGGGCCACGGCGGCGGAGCAGGAGGTCGGGGACGCTCCGTTCCCCGTCCCGGAGGTGGGGTGGGAAGCTGGGAAGCTGCTCCCGGATCCCGCTCCACAGCTGAGATCAGCCCCAAGGTTGGGGTCTGGCTGGGACCTGCCCTGGCTGGTCGTCACCAACAGGTTTTCTGGAGGTGGGCAGCTTTTTTCCTACAAGGACTGAGATTTTAAAGTGTTTTCCCATTCTCTGTTGGGATGAAAAGGTTTTTTTTTATTTTTTTTTTTTAAAACCCAGGGGAAAATCCACAGAGCTATCTGGTTACTGAAGCGTTTTTCTTCCTACCGCTTCAAAACATTGACTTGATCTCGCTTAACATTCTTTCCCTATAAATTAAATTGTGAAATAGAAGGTGTTATAGTTTAAAGGAAGTAAAAATTCCCATGCGTTTCTCCGCAGTCCTTTTCCTTTAACTGGGAAACTTCTCCACACCCATTATTTCAGGCAAACGAGTTCAATCTCAACCAGTTGGAATTTTCGATTGAAAAATATTTAATCAAAACATTCCCAAACAGCCCTACTGTTAGCAACGAACAGATGCAGCCGCCTTCATTAGCCCGAATGCTCAGGAGGAGCCGAGCGGCAGCCTTGGGCTGCCTCTGCTTCCCTGCTCCGAGTCCGAGCGGCCGTGGCTCGGTGTGGATGGATGTCGGCAGGTCCCGATCCTGTGGGCGAGCGTTGGGGAAAGGCAGCTCCGACGCCTGTTCCTGGTGTAGGAAATACTGTTGTAAAGGTGAAAGGGATGGTTTGTGCCACCCCTGTGTCTCCTAGCCCTTTCCCTGCTGCCATCCCGGTGGGGTGTCTGGGAAAGGGAGGGTTTTTGGAGCGGGAGGGTTCAGGGTCGCAGCCGGAGCATTGACACAATTGTATGGTGGCTGGGCTCGGGGGGGGGGTTGGGGGTCGGCACTGCATCTGCGCGACCGCAGGTGGGTCTGCCCTGCCTGGAGGGACGAGGGGGGGCAAAAGGAGGGTGGTGGCATCCGGCTCGCGGGAGGGGAACTGAGGTCCTGGGGTGCTTCCCAAGGTTGGGGAGTGAGTGATGGGGCTGGCACCCATCTCCAGCCCATCATCCACCCTGCGATTCACGGCCAGCACCCCGAAGTGCCTTAGCTCAGGAGCACCCAGCAAAGCTGCTGCTCCAGGATGGCTGATTTGGGGGTGTGGGGGGGTCCAGGTCCCCCTTTCCCCTCTGCAGCCCCTCCAGATCTGTTGATATTCTCCCTTTTCTCCCCCCCACAGGAGGCTCCTGAGACAAAAGCCATATCAACCACTTTTATTTCAAAACACGAAATAAAATTAACTAGGGGGAGAGGGGGGAGCGAGCTCTTCTAAAGAGCACCAAATTGTGTTGCTATGGAAACGGGAGGAGAAGCCCAGTAGCTGATGCTCTCCTGGGGCTCGGGGCCGGCTGTACCAGCCGAGATGTTTTCTCATCTCTCATTCTTTCTTCTTTTTTTTTCCCCCCTGCCCTGTTTGTGGTTTTTTCTTCCCCCCCCCTTTTGATATTGCTCTCGGTGATGGAGCCCTGGCCGGCAGCAGCCCCGGCTGCCAGCTCCGGGGACTGTGCCCTCTATTTGCCGGCAGGGCTGCGGGCAGGGAGGCTTCTTCCACACGCTGCCCTCTGCCCATGCCTGTCTCCTGCCCGCCTGGAGGTCGTGGGAGCTCTTTGGTTTCCAGAGCAGAATTTGGGGAATGCAGGAGCTCGGGGAAGCACCCCCACACCCCACTTCTGGCTCTGCCTCCTTGCAGCAGCTCTGCTCTCCAGCACTGTCGCAGCTTTGGAGATCAAAATGTGCTTTAAAAAAACCCAAAAAACCAACAGGCCCCCGAAGTTCTCTCTCCACGGTTTCGGGCTTTCCGCAGGCGCAGGAGTGTGTTGAGCGTGTTTGGCTGGGGATGTTGCTGCTTCCCTGGAGCTCCCCCGTTTTGGGCGACGGTGGGTGCCTCTGCCCAGAGGCGTAACTCTGGGACCAGAGCACGGATGGTCCTCGGCTGTCTGCAGACACGCGCGCTTCTCCTGTCTTCAGCAAACCCGACTTTCGTGATTTTTCAGCTAGCTGTGCGTCCTCGGAGAGGCTGCCATTCCTCTGCCAGCTTGCGTTTTATATGCAAAGTTTTTTGAGGCATTCGTGGCCATTGACCCTCCTGCGATCCCACGGCTCCCGGCAGCTCGCTCTCCCGCTGCTGGGGCTGAAACTCCCTGGTTTTGGGAGTCGCCAGCAGCGTTTGGCGTCTCGCCGGGAGCGAGCAGGAAGGCGGTTTGGACAGCCGTGTTCTCACTGGGCTTTGTCTTTCTCTGATTTCCCGAGTCTTGTCCTCCCTGACGGGAGGCCGGTGTGACAGGGAATCGCTGACGCTGCTGTGGGGCGAGTTCCCCCGAGGTCTCCTCTGGCTGCATGGCGTGTGTGCAACCTTGGCCTTCCAGAGACCCCGAAACTGGGGCAGAGAGACTCTGGGGAGAGGACAAAGCTCTTGCTGGACATGTGGCTCGTGGCAGGGTTAAAGCTGCAGGCGTTGCTGCCTTGTCACAGCAGCCTGTAGCGCGGGGACCTGTTGTCACCCGCTGATCCGGCCAGGTGAGAACCCGCCACCCATCACTCCCTGTCATCCCTCTGCTCGTATAATTCACATCCTTAAAGGCATTTCCGTCAAAGTAGGAGGAATTGCGAGCCCTTGACTTCAGGGAACCATTGATTGAAATCTCTGCAAGGCCAATTTACCCACTGATCACTCCAAAATCAAATCACTTCAGCGCGTGTTAGAGCTTGAGAGGGTGCGGGGACGCAGAGGTCCCTGCCCGGGTACTGGGGAGGGTCCCCCCCGCGCTGCGGCTGCTGCCATCTGCCCCCGGCAGCTGCGTCGCGCTGGGTCTGGAAGTAGTTGGCAAAGTATTTAGGGGAGGGGAAGAGTGCTATGGAAAGTAATATTTAATTAGCCCCAAGAGGAGCATTAATTGGCAGTCTTAATTTGAAGTCTTGCCAGAGTCTGTTGTATTCCTACGCCATTTAGCATAAAGTGGGTCCAGGAGCTAATTTGTAGGTCACGGTGATTTGATCGCATCTGTAGGGCTGCAATACGCGAGGCTGGGCGGGCAGGGGGCAGGGGGCTGGGAGTCGGGTACCACACGCCGCCTGCCCCGTCAGCTGCCCTTGCCCACCCCTCGCCCCCTTCCCTCCCTGAAGACAGTGCTAACACCATCGCCCTGCTCCCGGCCTTGCTCGGGAGGGTTTGTGGAACACGTCAAGGTTTCTGGATGAGCAGGGGCTGTGCCCGTCGCGTTCCCTTTCTCTGCTCCGGACCCCAGCCGGGGCTGGGCGTTTCATGTCCTCCTGGCCATATCCCAAGGTGTAACTGGGGAGGAAAAGGCTGGGGCCGGGGTGTCGTGGACTCCTCTAACACTGCTCACCGCCCAAAGGCAGGCAAGGCTCATCCTGGGAGTGCTGCCACCCCCCGCCATCTATCCATCTCCAGCAGCTGCCAATGGATCTGTACTCAGAGGGACCTGGCAGGGAAAGGCCAATTTTCTTTGCTACAGAGACGAAGCCCCAGGGCTCGGAGAGGCTGAATAACTCACTGGGGAGCAGCAAAGTCTGCACATCCCTTGTGCCTTGTCCCCATCCCTGGGCGGGCATTGCCGGTTTTGGCAAGCGGTGGGGTCCAAAACCAGCACGGCTGGTGGGGGCTGTCGGCTGGGGGCCAAGGGGAGCTGCTGCTGCTTGAGGAAGCAGCGTGGTGGGGATCGACACCCCATCTTCCTCCTCTCCGTCCTCCTGCAGCCGGTTTCTATAGCGACCGGGTACCTGCCTTTCCCCGTGGCCCTGCCCGCACCTGATTCTCATGCACAGCATCACCCTCCGGAGGCAGCGGGGGCCGAAGCAGCAGCAGCCCCACAACCCGGGAGCGTGTGCGGGTGCCGAAGGGTCCACATGCCGCTCGGTGGAAGAACTCGAGCGTGCTTGGTGTGCACGTGCCACTCCCTGCCGCAACACCTGTGTGTCAGTACGCGTGTATCCCCAATCCTGCAGGCTTCTGGAATAGGCAGAAGCTGGTGAGACCCAGAAAGGTCCTGGGTAGGTTTGTCTTTTGCCCTGGATCTGGAATCCCACCTGGTCTGGGGCATCAGTGTCTCCTTATAGAGGCTGGAGATGCTCGGATAAAACACGGTCCCTTTTGTAAGGGCAGGGACACACAGGAGTGTGGCCAGAACGGAGGTTACTGCAAAGTGCTGGGATTTGTCTGCCATCTCGGACCCGGGGGGGGGGCTGTGTGCCAGCCTGGGACAAGAGAGGTCCCTGAGTTGGCGGTCTCTTGCGAACCCTACCAGGGACTTGCTGCTGGGCTGCAGGTAAGTCGCCGTCCCCCTTCCCTCCCAGGCTCCCTGGGTGTCTCCTCAGGCTCCAGGCTCCTCAGCAGGTCTCCCAGGAAGCTGTGCCCAACCTCTCCCGTGTCTGGACAGCTGTCCCCAGAGAACGCTGCAGATTTATTGTATGACGGCATCGGCAAGGCACCGAGCGCGTCAGCATGGTTCCCCCCCGCCGGCCGGGCGAGAGGGGCTGACTGCAGCCCCGCTGTCTGCAGCCTGGCCATAAACCACTCCGAAACGCCCAAACAAACAGCCAACCCGGACCCCGGGCAGATCCATCCCCTGCCACCCTGGCGTGGGGAGCGTGTCCCCCCGGGGAGGGTCATAGCCCTTCCCTCGGCCCCGCATGAGATAACGCTCCCGGATGGAGTTACGCACCCGCTCAACCAACGGCTGACGAGCGGCTCGGTGGGGAATAAAGGTTAGAGGAGGTGGGAGACGGGTCTGGCTCGCTTGTTCGGTTCCTGCTAAACAGCCGGCATGATGAAGGAGCTCGTCTTTGGAAAGGAAGGGAAATCCTGTCACCGTTAGCACGATTTGATGCTCTAAACTGCAAATCTGTCCTGCGAGTTTCCAGCAGCCTCTTCCCAGGTGTGGGCGCCTCTCCCGGGACAGACAGAGCTCCTCGGCAGCTCCGGATGCCGCTGGCACGCTGGGGCACAGCTCAGCCTTGGCATTGCTCAAGCCGGTGGGAACCAAACCCTCCCAAAAAAGTGGCCATGCAAAAAAAAATAATCTTGTGTTATACTGGTTTTTTTTCCCCACCACCTTGTCCAAAATACTTTGGCAATCTATGAGTCCTTCCCCCCGGGACGGCTCCTTTGCCTCTGCGCTCTGCTGCCCAAGGGTCTTGCCTTCACCGAGGGCTCCCCCCCCAAGATGCTTTTGCAGGGCATGGGTGCCCCATCGCACGGGGGGCGAGCGGTCACGCGTTGAGCAAATCAACCCCGTCTCTGCGCCTGGGTCGGTGGGTCTTCACCTCTGCAGCTCTGCCCACCCGCCTCCTTAGCTTTGCTAATGACAGCACTTCTCCCATGACAGATGGGCTTGTTTTCTTAGGGAGATGCTTCCTCCTTAAAGGCATACAGCCTTTGGTGACGTGCTTAACAAGGAATCACGGAAGGGGAGAGCTGGAGGGGACCTTAAAAGGTAATTTAATTTATCCCCTGCCCCAAGGCAGGATCAACTATTCCTATATAATTTCTGACAGATATTTGTCTGCCTTGTTCTTAAAAGCCTCCAGTGATGGAGATACGGCTTCCTCCCTGGGCTGTCTGTCGCGGGGCTCTAATAGTCCTTATTATTAGAAAGTTTTTCTTACCATCCAGTCAAAATCTCCCTTGCTGCAGTTTAAGCCCATTATTTCTTGTCCTTTCCGCAGCAGACACAAAGAACAGATTATTCCTGTCCTCTGCTGCTGCCCTTTATGTCTTTGAGGACTTTCATCACGTCTTCCTCGGTCTCCTCTCGCTCAGACTAAACAAAACCCAGTGTCACCGGCCCCCCCGCTGCCTCCCCACCTCCCATGGGTGCCGGGGCCGCGGGATGGGGTTCGCTCACACAGCTTCAATGGGGGAAGCCGCAACAGCATCCGCCCCAAGCCAGGGCGAGGCTTCTCGCAAGCAGAGTTTGGATGTCGGTTTTGGTGGTTTTTTTGTTTTCTGGAAGCCGTGACCGTCGCTGTAACCGGCGTAGGCTTCCCACAGGGTCACCTGGGGGGGCTTGGGGAGGTGGTGGTGCCTTCGGGCAATAGCTCTGGAAACTGCGGAGCTGCCGAAGGTAGGGCTGGTCTCTGCTGCGAACAGATGTGCCACATCTGCCTGTGACGAGGCTCAGGAGTCGCTGGCAGAGGCCGGTCCCTTGGGCTGGTGGAGCCGGGGTGTCCTCGCCTGGGTGTGCCGCGCTGGTGGGATTTGCGGTGGCTGCTGGCGGCGGGTAACGCGGTGAGGAGAGCAGGGTTTGCCACCCTCGTCCCTCCCGTCCCCTGGGATGGAGCCCTTGGCGCATCCGATGCTGGCCAGGGATGGATAAACATCTTTCCTGCTGCCAGACCTGGGGGCGTCCCAGGATGCCTCCCCATTCTGCACCCGGGAGCGGGTCCTGCCCAGCCAGGCGTGCGTTTCGCCTGGCGTCGTGGCTGAGCGCTCAGCCTCGGAAAACCCAAGAAAAACCAGCTGCCTTGTTCCCCACCTGCTTTATCCAGGATTTCTGCATTCCCAGCAGCTCCCCACCCCAACTGCCTGTTTTCCTCCATTTTCTGAGCTCCTTTCTGCCCAGTTTTCCCATCCCATCCCATCCCATCCCATCCCATCCCATCCCATCCCATCCCATCCCATCCCATCCCATCCCATCCCATCCCATCCCATCCCATCCCATCCCATCCCGTCCTGTCCCTCAGCTGCCTGTGGCTGGGCTGTGGCTTCCCTCGCGCCACCCTGCTCCCACTGCCCTCCATCCCAGTGCCGGTCCCTTGGTCGGCTCTGCGTTAGGCTGCAGCTCCGATTTGCACGTTTGATATTTAATCGCAAACCCGCCTGACAGATCTCTTCCCTCCCGTCAGCGGGTTGGAGTGTAATGACTGTTTTGTTTCTGACTGTCAGCTTTGCAGGAGGCAGTTTGCTGGTAATTTGGGAGACGAAATTTGGAGTTTTTTCCACCCCCACCCCTCTATTCTTCCAGGTTTCTTAAATATATGTATAAAGTGTGTATTTTTCAGGCATAGTAATTATTGACGTTTAAGAGGGTTGGCATCCCCACCCCTTCTCCCCGCATGCCTGCGGCGATGGGCTTGGTTTGCTGGGATTTGGGATCTTTGTACCCTGTACTTCAGGCATTTTATCAAAGCAACAGGTGGAGGGATGGAAGCTCCTGGTTCCTCTGCGGTTTGGTCCATTAATGGGAAAAAAAATCCCTTAGGAAGGCACCATGGCTTAGGAGATGCCAGGAGTCCTGGCACCGGTGGAGACGAACACCGGCTCGTTCACGTGGGTTGCACAGATGTTTCCCTGGCTCCGCACACATCCTGGTTTCAATCCATCCCGCTGCAATCGCCGTTCATAGCGGCTCTTCTTTGGCTCGTGTGATCCACCACTATTTTGTGGTCCGACATTATGGTTCACCAAGATTTTCATTAGGGAAATCAATGAGCCATATCATCCCGGTGCTGTCTTGGTCATTGAAAAAGCATAAATAAAGCCGAGGCCCGTCGTGTCTCCAGGGCAACAGGAGCAACCGTCAAACGGGTCTGGTTTCTGTGCAGAATACCCTAAATCTGTCATTCCGGCGAGTTCTGGGCTCAATAAACACCGTCCCTCCGCTGCTTTGCAGCCCTTGGCTGCGCGATCGTTAACACCCCTCGGCGCGATGCCGGCCGGGCTGGGGGCGCGGCGTTGATCCAGCCTTGCCCCTTGTTCACGACTTCTTTGGCTCCGGGGGGAAATCCTCGGGCTTTGCCAGCCAAAGGCTTAGGCAGTAACTTCTGTCACCTGTAGCCGCTCTATATGGTGAATAAGCTTAATTTTTTTCCTTCCATTGAGCCTGAAAAATTTCTTGGCAGGCTGCTCGGCTGTAACGAGGGCTGCGATTACCTCTGGATCCGGCCTCGCTTGCGGCAGCCCTTAGCACCTTCGGGGCAGCGTGGAGCTGCCTCGCACCCGGGACGGACGGACAGGGAGACGCGGGGGGGTTGTGGAGCTGGAGGGTGCTGCCCAGGACCACGCTGGGCTCGCGCAGGCTTGGCCCCCCCCACCACCCGACCCCCCTCTCCTGCCTGTGGGTCACCCTTACGGGACCCCTCGCTCAATGCACCGTGCCCCTGGCACCGCTTCTCCCCTCCTGACGCCAACCCTGCTGACAGGCTCTTTTTGTTTGTTTGTTTGGTTTTTTTTTTCCCCCCTCCCAAGATTCACACAAATTGTTTTTTTCTCTTGCAAAATTGCCAGCGATTCCACTCAGCGTGAACTCGGTAGCGAGGCATCTCGGGATTCTTCCCCCTGCCTCCTCCCTCCTCTCCCGCCGTCTCCAGCTGCCCGCGCTCCCTCGGGAGCTCTTCGCATCCCGCTTTCTTCTCTGCCTGGCGATGTTTGTGAGAGGGAAGGCACCTGGGCACGGCAACAAGGACGGGGATGGCTCCTTCCCTTCTCCTTGGCTAGTGACAGCCTCCAGCCCTGCACGGGGACGGAGGAGGTGCCTGTGGGGGTGAGGTGGTTGCCCAAAACCCCGACCCCGGCTGTGCGAAGCTCCTGCGGTGGGACAGGCTGCCCGCGCTGCCTCCCCTGTGCCCGCCGTGCATCCCCGCATCCACCGCACGGCCGGGTTCCGGCTGTGGGCTCTCCCACTCCGGGAATATGATTTATTTGCTGCATCTTCTGAACTCAAGTGGTATTGAACGGGCTTATTGGCGAGCTGGTTTCTAGACAGGTAGAATTAGGGGTGGGAGCACGTAAGCACATATTTTTTATTTTTTTGTTTTCTTTCATCTCCTTCTTGCTCCGAGCTTTTTAGGGACAACTTCCCAGGTCCTGGTGTCGGGCACCGTGACTGGAGCCAGACAAAACCTGCCCAACTGGTGGGGGGATCCGGCAGGTCCTGGTTTCTCCTTCTTTCCCCTCCGGTTTGCAGAACCCCTTGGTGTCCAGCCCTGGAGGTCCACGATGCTCCTCAGCCCTCGTCCCTGTCACCTTCTGCTGCTCCCGAGCAGAGTGGGCTGTGGCCACCAGAGCTCTCGCAGACCGTACTCAATGGACACGTCTCGGGATGATGAGACTATCCAATTTACTCTGCAAATCGGTCCCCGGCTTTCGTAAGAACGCTAAAAAAAGTCCCGCAAAGCACAACAGCTTGTGATAGCCTCCCCGCCACCCACCTTCCCTTAGAGGCAGGCAAGTATGGATGGCCCAAAAATAGAGATGAAGAGTCCCGGAGGAAGCATATGGCAGATGGGACTAGATCCCCGGCTATCGGGTTTGCTGTCAGCGCTTTAACTGCATGATCATCCTCTCTCCTTAGCTTTAAAGTATCTCGCTGTTGCCCGTGCCACGGGGATAGACTCTGGCTGTTGGGTTAATGCCTGTGAGGGCTTCTTAGAACTGTGAGGACTTAGTGATGTGGAAGGTAGATTAGGGAGGTTTCCCCAACATTTTAAAGTTGTGATGCCTTTTGAAGTCTCCTTAAAGCAGAAGCCACGCGAGGAGCAGGTGGGATTAGCTGGAGGAAACCAGAGGAGCGAAAGTGTATTGCTGCACTAGAGCATCCCTGGATTTCAAACGGCAAATGGCACTTTAATATTCCTGTCCTGCGGTAAAGATCTCCTGATAAAGCAGTCGTTGCAGCAGCCTGGGTGATTCCCTCCCGTTGCTTGTGGGTCATGGAAACTGGGCCAGGCGCCGCCTGGGAGCGTGGCTGGGGGGTTTCCCTGCACCACGCGGTCACTGCGGGCTCCTCAGCAGAGCCACGAGCCTTCAGGCGGGACCGGTGTGCCAGGAACACTGCGGGCTTTGCTGGTCCCCCCACCTCCACTTTTTATGTCTTGTTTTCCTTTGCTCATTGGCAAAGATGAGCAAGGATCAGCCGCCAGCGGCTCACTGGTGGCTTTGCCCAGTGGCCAGGGGCAGGCGAAGCGGGGAGAGCCGCCTCTCCTGGCCGCCTTCTGCCGGCCCCCGGGAGCTGGAGGTCGAAGTAAAGTTTCTTTTCCGCTCCGAAGCGAGTGCCTGGCCATGCAAGCACGGCCTACCGCCTTCAAGGGAACTTTGTGCGGCGTCCGGGCTGCCATCCCACGAGACAGGTTGTTTGCAATGCCTCGTGCCGCGCGAGTATAGCGACAAAAGAGGCTGTGCCCTGAGCTGCTGCCATGGACCCGCTGCTCGTCGGGCACCTCGTAACCCCGGGCAGGGCTCAATGCTGAAGACAGGCAGCACCCCCCACCCCGGGGGTCGCAGCCGGCTCCTGCCTGTGACCCCTCGCGGGGGTTTTCTGCCTCTTGGGGCCGCTAAGGCTGGGCAGACCCCGGGACGGGGGGTCTCCTATGGACCGTGGGGCAGGCAGGGCCGCTGCCAGTCGGCCGCGGCAGATGTTCTCACCAGATGCAAGAAAGCACAGGCTGCCTCCATCCTTGGCTTTAGTGTTGCAGGAAACAAACTTTTCATTTAAGCAGTGACTGCATCAAGGATTTAATGAGCTCCGGCTGGCAAGCCCAGCCCTGATAAGATCAGACTGAAGGGAAATGCGATTGGCGTTTCTATCCTAAACAGCATCATCTCCCGAAGTCCTTTGGGGCTCAGAGGCGGGCAGGGTCGGGAGCGTGCGAGTGTCTGCGCTCCTGCTCTGGTGTTCCCACGCTTTTTTTGGGGTGTGTTTTGGTTTTTTCTGTGCCTCTGCAGCCGGTGCTCCCAGCGCAAGGCGCTGAGCTCCGGGAGCAGCGAGCCCTTCCCTCCACCCAGGTTGCGCCCTCCTGGTCATGGTCCAAGCTAAGGCCGAGTCCTGTCGCATCGGTCCTGGTGCTGGGTGAGCTGAGCTCGCCCGTCCTCTGCAGCTCCCGCTGCATCACGCGTTTGACTCCTATTCTGCTTCCCGCCCCCAGCCTCTGGGGCTGAGCATCCCCTTCCCAGCCTCTGCAATACCTGCAGCCGGGCAGGCTCCAGGCTCCACTCTGTCAGCCCCTGTCTGCTAATTCCCAGGGACTGCAGAGGCTCTTATCCCTGTTGGAGCTATGGATATGCCCTTTCCAGCTGCTATCCTGGGGATCAGCCTGTCTCTGATTTAAAGGTACAGTCTGCTGGCAGCTGCTGCTGCATTTCAGGAAAACAAGGGAGGAAAACCTCTATCGGAGCTGGTTTCCTCAGGGCTCACCAGCTCCTTGCAAATTCCTCTTAGAACTGGGTTCACCATCCAGGTGGCTTTGCCCCCATCTCCGTCCTCTTACGAATTCAAGGGAGTTTCTCTCCAACCGAAGGTGAGAGGCCGGGGCGAGGAAGCTGGGAAGGAGGGTATTGCACTGTGTAAATCAAATGAAGAAAGCACCCCGAGCATGGGAAGATGCTGCCGCCTTCACAAGGAAGAGGAGAGTTGCAGCCAGCCTGCTCTAGCTTTTCAGGAATAGATTTCCCCCCCCACCCCATCCTGTGCATTTTTGACTTTTCCAAAGTTTTCCTCATTTGTACTGGGCCAAACCCAAGTTTTCTAGAAGTCTTTGCCAAAAAACCCCCTTCTTTTTGTATGGCAGGAGAGCTAATCAACAGTATTTGAATTGCCAAGTGGAGATCGGTGAGTCAGTGGGAAGCAAGAAGAAAACCTCATGCGCTGCTCCTGTCGCTTATCGATCGCCGTGGAGCGTGTCCTCCCAGAGCGCTGCCCGTCCCCTCGCGCTCCCGGGGCGAGCACAGCGCGGCGCCGGGGGCAAATGGACTCCAGCCATGCTTCGCTATCGACCGGCTGCGTGGCTTTGGGCAGAATCGACCCGTCTCCGTTAACCCACGGATGCAAAAGGCAGATCCCTGTAACCTCCTTGACTCCTCCGTTTGTGCTCTGCCGTTGCTGGGTGACGCTGGAAATGGCACCGGGTCCCTGACACCCGCCTGGGGACACCCCTGGGACCCTGAGCTCTGCCACGGGGCACGGCTGAGCTGCTGGTTTTGGGGACCCCGTCCCCCAAGTTTGGAGAAACACGCCTTTCCCATCCAGCAAGCCACTGACGTGTCTCCTCTCCCTCCTGACCCAGATTCCTGGTTCCTCCTGCTACAGAAATAGCCTCCAAACTCCCTCTTTTTAGACATTTCCACCTTCCGAGCTGTCCCGGCGTGGCCGCCCTGCGCAGCGCGTGATTCACAGGCTCTCCCCGCATCCTCCCACCCCGGGCAGCCACCTCCTCGCCACCGAGCTGGTGCCGTCATGGGCAGCCCGGGGACCCTCGGGCTTGAAGCAGAGAAAATCCTGCTTCAGGAGAGCGAGGACCTGGAGAAATCCAAGTTGTTGCCGCCTCTGACGCGATCCTTTCTCCATCGCACGCTTTTACTTCGGGGCGCTGGGAGGAGCAGCCAGGGTCTGGGAGCGCTGGCTCCATCTCCGCTAATGACTCAGGATTGCCTCCGTGCTGTCTCCTGGTGGCTGTCTCGCCATCGGCTCAAGCCCAGCCGTGGTAAATAATCTTTAATCCCTGCTTCTGAGTCCTCTGCCCTGCTCTTCTCCTTTTCTTTTCTGCTTGCCGCAGACAGCGCTGCTCCACTCAGGCTGTGGCATTTACCCGCGAGCGAGGTGTTAGCCGTGACTCAGCTCTCTCCTTGCCTTTCCCCTTCCACATTGTCCAAATCTTCACAGCGGCGCTCCCCCCCTTTTTTTTTTTAATTTATTTTTTTACCTTTTTTTTTTTTTTTTTTTTTTTTTTTGGCACAGAATATTGCCCAAACTCCACTTTTCCCGGTCCCCTCTCAAGCTCGGCGCTGGGATCTCCTCCGCCTGGCTCCCCAGCGGCGCGGGGCTGCCCTCGGCCCTGCCGAACGCCGCGTTGCCCCGCGCCCGCCCACGCTGGATGCGGCTGCGGAGGTGGCTCTTCGGGCCCGACGCTTTTGCTGCGTTGCTCTTCTCTCTGCTCCTCTCTGCCGCCCTTCCTCCTCCCAGCACAAAAGAAATAATAAATCAGCTGCTGCTTTCGGCTCGCTGCGACCTCTCCCCGCTTGCCCCAGCACGTCTCCTTCCCTTTTAACTGTCAGCGGCTGCCTGTGATCAGCCCGTGATAACTCGTCTCTCTCGTCCCGTCGCTGAACCCCCCAGCAAACCCCTTGTTTTTCTCCTGAGCTGCCCCAAGGCTTTGGAGAAACCCCCGCAGCGGGAGGGAGCCTTCTCCCGGGCTTCCCTGATGGCTCCCGTTTCCCACAACCTTCACTAAACCCCGCTGACTGGTAACGTACTGGTGAACTGAAGTCACTTCCATTGCCCACGCTAACGTGGACTCGCAGTCCTCGTTAGGACAAGGCTCGTGCGCGGCTCTGCCAGCAGGACCCAGGCACGGGGAAGTCCCACACCGTGCCCCGGGCAGGTTTTCCAGCCCTCACCGGCCTCTTGGCTACTGCAACATCCCCAGCGTCATCTTAAGGCTGTGGCCAGCTTGGTACGGGGGCTTTGGGGTTTTTTCTCTCTCTGTTGGACGGACGAGCCCGCTGTTGCCCCCTGAGCTGGCTCTGCCAGAGGCAGGGCTGCTGGTGCCCTGAGCCGAAAAGGAAAGGGTGGATGGAGCCAGCCGAGCGCGGGGAGCCCCCAGCCTCTCCTCCCCCCCGGCCACCACGGCTGGGGGTCACTGCAGGATTTCTTGCCTGGTTACTGGAAATATCGGTCGTCTCCGCAACCGGCAAAGCTGTTCCTTCTAACGAGAAAATCCTCTTAAAGCTGCAGGAAGAAATCAAACCTTGTAAAGCATCTGGCTTGTCTTCCCCGGTGAGGGGTGGCTGCTGGGGTGGCTCTATGGGGAAGGGGGAGGCTCGGACGGCTCCTGTCCCCTCCGTAGGTCTGTCCCGTGGCCAGGGGCTGACGTGCCACCAGCTGACAACCGCTGAGCCCCCGAGGAGCAGCACTGCGGGGGCTCTGTCCCCATTTAGACTCCTGGGACAGCGTGGCCGAGGGTCCCACGGAACAACGCCGAGGAGGGCAGGGAGTCTGGGGAGGCTCTAGGGAGCAAAGGGTCCCCGCGTAGCAGAGAAAGATGCCAAATCTGGGGTGAAGAGGGAGGGAGACCTGACTCTCTCAACCTCTTTTCCTCCCCTTTCCTTTCCCCGTTCCCTCCACCCCCCCTCCCCTGCTCGGATGTCCATACATTATGCATCAACAATTCCTTGCCCACACAGCACTTGCGGAGAGAAACCTGGCTACCGGCTGATGAGAGACAGCGCCTCCTCCTTCACGCTAGCCCGGGAAGCTGGCCGCAACCTGCGAAAATTGGGCGTCATTCCCAGCACATCCCACCCTCCTCCTCGCAGCCTGTCAAACCCCGAGAGGGGCAGCCCCAGCGCCCCTGGCCGAGCTGGAGGGCCGGGGCCGGGGATTAGAAGTCGGGCTTCAGCCCCCATTCCCCCCCTGTGACCTTGCCCAGGTTCCCTGCTGTAAAATTTGGGCAATTATAGGTCATCCCCCCCGTTGCGCGGGTGGCAGAAGGCAGGTCTCCTTGCAGATGGTTTGCAGCGTGTCTGGTCCATGGGTGCCTCCTTCAGCCCCGAAACGTGCCGGCTGCGCAGCGCGATTAGGAGTGGTGGTCACATCTGTCCTCTGTTGCCATGGAGACTTTTCCTCTTCCCGATGCCCAGAGAAAAGCAGCGGATAATGGCAGCAACAGGGAGCTGCTGCCGGAGCCTCGCGCCGGCGTGGCCTCTGCCAGCCGGCATCCCGCGGCACGTGAGAGCAGCATCCCCTCCGCCGCCCAGAGACGCGATACGCGCCCGGTCGCTGTGCCTGGGTCAGTCCCTGGGGATTCAGACACGCAATCCAGATGTGCAGGGGTAGGTACAGCTGTGTAACGACAGCCCTGCGCCGCTGCGGGTGAACCTCCTCCCCAGCGTCACCGTGGGAGGGCGAGGATCTGGCTCAGACCTTGGCATCTGGGTTTCCACATTAGGGCTAAAATTTTTTCCCTTTCCTTAGAAACGAGCTGAGGATCCCAAGTCCCCGACCGAGGCGCCTTTTCTCTTCCAATATTTGAATTTCTGCAGTTTCAGCACCGTTCCCTTCAAGCCGCTGTGGCTGAAGGTCGTCACCTCCTTCCACCACCCGCCTCCGTGGAGGATGGGGTGGTGGTCCCCATCCGCGCGCCTGGGTTTCTGTGCCGGCGGGAGGGCTGGGCGACGAGGATCGCTCGGTCTCCAGAGCTTCTGAGCACACGTGAGCTTTGCAGACTGGTTCCCGGTGGAAATCAGGCACGGACGGGCTCCGAGAGGGACTCTCGGCTCCCTCGCACGCTCCAGATGGGAAGGGACACAGAGGCAGCAAAGGGTCCCTCTCTGAGACAATAACATCTATTTGCTGGTGGTGGCTTTGCTGATAAACATCTGCCAATACATGTATTATTTAGCTGTTACTAAGCCCTCGCCGATCGCTGTGGAATCGGGCAGCCAGCTCCTCCCGGTTTTATCCCTGTGTGGGGCAGGTCGGGAAATTTAGAATTTATTCAGGTTCTGCAGTGTTTCCCTTCTTCTAGATATCTTTTCTTGCTTGTCCAACCCGTTTCTGGAGTGCTCCAGCCTCTTCCCTGAACTCCCGGCGGGAGATTTCCATGGGCTGAGGCAGCTGGGGCAGAGCAGGGACCTTGGGCTGGCTCCGGCATCGCAGGGACCTGGCAAAGCCCCTTCCCCTGCCTTGTTTTTCCTGGCTTTACATTCGGGAGAGGAATAATACGGCCCTTATTTAGAGGCTGTAGCATTATAGGTGCGGGTCTGCTCTTCTCCGCCCATAACGGGGCTGCCCAGGAGTGGGAAACCTCCGGAGAGGGGTTCTTTTAGGAGGAGAGGGGCTGGACGGTGGCGATACAAATGGTGCTTGAAGGGAACGTAAAGGCTTCCTTAAGCTTTCCAGGCGGATCTGGGAAGACGATGGAGTGTGTCTGGAGGGGGGGAACGGAAAAGGCACGTCCCCAAGCCTGCGTGCGGCGGGATGAAGGCGCGAGGGCTTGTGCGTGACTGGGTGCGTTATAAATGGAAGCGTGGGGTTGCGTGGCCAGCGTGGGCGAGGGGCTGGGCACGCGGGTGAGCGCGAGCCTGTGCCGAGGGGGACAGATGTGTGTGGGATGGCTCCGTGCGAAGCGAGATTAAAAATATGAGCAAGGCAGGCTCTGGTGCTTCAGATGCTCAGGCTTTGCTTCAGAGGCGAGGCGGGGAGGGGGACGGTGCCGGAGGGCAGGGCCGAGCCCGAGCCCGAGCCCTCTCCAAGCCATCTCAGTCCTGCTTTTGGGATGGGTCAGCAGGGGCGGCACACGGGACGGACCGGCCAAAGGTGTCCGTACAGAGCCTGGACACGCTCCCGCTTACAGCTGGGGGTTTTTGGCCTGAGCTGCCACGCACAGAGCAGCAAGAGCCACTGTCAGTGGCGGGGGGGGGACAAACCCCAGAGCAGCCCCTCCCCAGGGCTGGCAAGGGCTGAGGGTGCCCAGGTGATGCTTGTATCCACGCTCCCATTTACAGCCTCTTCACCTGCTCCGTTCCTCCCCTTGGGTGGGGCTGGGGGGTTTTTAAGGATGGGGCACAGACACAAGCTGGGGCTCTTTTTTTTTTCTTTTTTTAATTTTTTTTTTAAATGTTTTTTTTTTTTTGTTGGGACCATGCAGGGGGCAGGTTTGGCATTGCCTGGTGCCAAGTGCCCTGTTAACGGGGGGATGTGATTCCTCGGTGATGAGGGCGGCAGAGTCAGACCGGTAAGAGGAAACCCCTTTTTGGGGGCTGGGTAGATTGGGAGCTCGTTTCTGGGGGAGTTCGGTGAGACCAAGAGGAAGGACGTTGTAGGGCTCAATAAGAGCATCCCATTCTGGCACCACGGTATTCAACTTTTGGGGCACTGGGCCCTCAGGGGTGCTCTGACCTGGCCTGGGAGAGGGGGAGGCTGTGGCGCTGACCCCCACCCCTCTGTCAGGGACACTTTTGGCTCCCCAAAACCTTTCTCGTGTGCTGGAGCAAGAGGTGGGAGCTGCCCTGGGCTGCCCGGCGGAGGAGAGGGGATGAGGATGGCTTTGTTCATGGGGAGGGCTAATTAAAGACAAGGAACAGCTAAATCTCATCCCGTGGCGGGTGCTTCGAAGGACTTCTTAGGACATGTCAGACCAAAAAAGAAACGTATGATAAATAATTGAGAGCCCAGGCTCAGCTTTCGTGTTCCTCCCGTCCAGCCCAGCGGCAAAGGGACCTCGAGCCCCTTTTCTGCAGGGTTGGGAGTGGGAGGGTGAAGTGGTGGCCGTGGGGAGGGTGAAACGGTGACCAGGCTGTTGAGAGGCTGCAGCTGATGAGGTGGGGAGAAGGTTTAGGAGCCTCTTTTCCCCCTTTTCCCTCTTATCGGGAAGGAAAAGGGCTGCCGGTCTCTGCCGCGGGGTTGGTGTTGGGGGTGTTTTGGGGTGCGCCAGGCCCCCGCGGGATGCCACCCCCACGGCTCTCGCAGGGAGGGAGGACCTTGGCTCTCTTGCGGAAGCGCCAGCGCCCGACGCCGCGTGGTTGTGCGCGATATCTGCTTTCCTTTTCAAATTAAATTCCTCTCTCTCGTGGCCGCGGGACCTTCCCTCTCCCTTCCCCTTTCGCAAAGCCTCGGAAAACAGCAATAAATAGCCTGGCGCTCCTGCCGGCTTTCTTCCAAGAAACCTTGGATGTTTTCAGGTCGCTCCCGTGATTTCGGGTGGGGGCTGGCTCGTGTCCCCTGCCTGCGGTGTTGGCCGCCGGAGGGGACCCCCCGGGGGCCACGGCCACCCCATCCTGCCCCGCCGGCCCCTGCGAAGGTGCTGGGGGGGGCGGGAATGTCACCCCAGCTTTGTCCCCAGGGCCAGCCTCTGGTGCACGTGCTTTTAATGGGTTTCTGAAAACAGGAGATTCGCCTCATGGTATCTTGCGTGCAAGGTTATTGGAAGGAGACCAGCAAAGGTCTGTAACCTCTCCACTGATGAGGATGAAGCGCTTGTTTAATACATTTTAGCTTTCAAATATTTCTCCTTAATGTGTTTTTGAAATGACTGGAGCTCTGAAGGGAATATGTAACTTGTTAGAAAATAGATGTGCCGATTAGACCGCGTTTCAGCTCATTTAGAGACATTTCACCGCCTCCCTTGGATCTGCCGTGATCAAAACCCCAGCCTCTCCGCAAGCTGCGGAGTCGGGAAGCTGTCGGCCGCCGTCACCCCGCGCTGCGGCCCCGTTGCCACGGCTGGCTTTGCTTTTGCCACTGCCGAACGTGTGGGGCTTCGCCGGTGGCGTGGGGGAGCTGTCACAGCATCGCTGGCTCTGTGTCAGGTTGTCTTGGCCCTTCCCGGCTGCTCAGGTTTATTACCTCCATCCCAGGTACCCCAAAATGTCTCCAACCTGCTGTCGGTGGCTCCTTGGCTCCCACCGGGGGAGGGAGCGGTTTACACCCCTCTCCTTGGAATTCCCCCCTGATGCTCTATAGAAATTAAATCTCCCCCCGGGTTCACACCAGGCAGCGATGTGGGATCTGCCGTGGGAAACCCTGGAGCCCGTGGGGAGGGCAGGATCTGTCCCACGTGGGTTAATCCCCCTGGGCTCGGGAGGTGCCTGGGTGTGGGGTGGCCCCGTGGGGCCTCCGCGCTCCCCTCCGGCGCCGGGAGGTTCAGACTCTCCCGGTGGCGCCTCTTAGAGCGCGGCAGATTAGGATTTGGTATGAAACGAGAGACTTTTAATTGCCGGGGGGAACTTTAGCTCCTCTGATCTGCCCACCAGCGAGACACAGACCGGAGGATTTCACTCCGTGTCACAAACACTTCACCTCTTATTACACCTCTGAAGTGCTCCCAGCTCTAACAGCAACTCTTTCCAGTCACAGTTTTCATTCATCTTTTTTTTTTCCTCCCTCTATCCTGTGTTGTCCCCCACCCCCCAGCAGCCAGAGCTCCCTTCTCCCCCTCGCCCACCGCAGCAAGATGTGGTTGCAGGGGGGCAAGGGGGCAATGGGGCTGCATCGTGGGGCGATGGGGCTGCCTGGGAGCATGGGACGAGCCCGCTGGGGTACACCACCGAGCAGGGACAGGCGGCGTGTTGCAGCGGGCCCTGTCCCCGTGCCGGCCCCGGGATGCCCGGACACCGCCCCCCCCCCTCCCAGGCCGTGCGTGCTGGGGCGTCCCGCTGTCAGGAGCACGTCAGCCCCATCACGATGCACTTCGCTGGCGCTGGAAAAGGCTTTCGCCCCACGGATGTTCTCTAATGGAGTTGGCGT
Source organism: Chroicocephalus ridibundus (assembly GCF_963924245.1). Classification (NCBI taxonomy): domain Eukaryota; kingdom Metazoa; phylum Chordata; class Aves; order Charadriiformes; family Laridae; genus Chroicocephalus; species Chroicocephalus ridibundus. The sequence continues at coordinate 2,481,916 of NC_086300.1, read as the reverse complement.
TGTTGCGGTCCCCCGTGCCGCTGGGCAGCGGCTCTCCAGCTAATGCAGCGCTGCGGGGGGCTGGGGTCAGCTGCCATCTCCTCCACCCCCCCTTCCCCTCGCTGGGGAGGTGCTGGTCGGCTCCGCAGCCCTGTCCCATGGGGATGGGAATAGCACCGGTGCGGAGAGAAGGGGAGAAAACGTGCGAACCCTCCGCGCTGGTCCCGGGAATTTGTGCAAACCAAAGCGGCCGCTTATTTATTTTTTCCTGCCCTGTCCCTCCCCTTTCTCCCTGGTGGGCTTTAGGCTCCTTTCTCTTGGCAAGGAGGTGCCAACGGGGTGAGGTGCTAGCGGGGCACCCTCGTGTCCCCTCCGCGCTGTGGGGGCTGCCGTCTCCCCGGCCCACGAGGGCTCGGAGCCCGCGGCTGGGTCCCCAGCGTGGTGAGCACCGCTGTCGGGGACCGAGCCTTGGCGCGGGTGCCCCGATGCCATGGGTGCTCTGCTGCAGGGGGGGCTCTGCTGGCTACTCGTGCGGGGAATTGGCAGCTGCCAGATGCTGGGCTGGGTTGGCGGCTGGTCCCGCGGGGCCAGGTACGGTCGCGGCTCTGCTGGCGGCGTTTCCACCACCCTTTTTTTTTTTTTCCTTCCTTTTCCCCAGCCCGCCTTTAGCAGAAGCCATAGCGCTGCCCGTGCAGGACCGTGGCAGGATGCTGCCCACCCCGCCCCACTCCCGAGAGATGCGCAAATGCCATTTTGCTGTCCCCTTTCCGGGTACATAATGCCTTGTGAGCGCTCCCCCTGAGCATCCCCCGGCCCTGCCTCTCCTGTGCCTCCCCCACGGCGCCGGCTGCCTCTCCCGCTGTCAGCGGGCGATGGCACACGGTGTGGCAACTGGGTGCCACCCGGATTGCTCCTGGCGTTTGGGCTAGCCGCCTATCGCCGAACGCAACGGAGGGGCCTTTAAGAGGGAAGCGGAGAGGGGGAGCCGTCTCCCCGCACATTAATCTATCATGAGCTAATGTGTTTTTCCCATTTGTTCCTTTGTACCTCGCCGAGCTGCGCGCTCCCCCGCGCACACACCCCGGCGCGCGCTCGCGCCCGCGCGCCCGCTCGCTCGCACTCCTGCCTCCGTCTCCCACGCGTGGCTGGGCCTGAGCCCCGCGCCCAGAGGAAGGAAAGGAAAGAAAAGAAAGCGAGCGGAGCAGAGCAGAAATGGGGAATACACCCTCTCAAGGCATGTCACTCTCACTATGTGCATCCATTCTTAAGTAGCAGGTATTTTTTTTATTTGTGTGGTTTTTTTGCCTCCTCCCTCCACATCGCCGGGGCAGTGTCGCTGATGCCCGGGGCTGGGCTGGGGGGAAACGGGGTTTGAGGGGGGTTGAAAATCGCTGCTCCCGGCGCCGGAGTTTGTTGGTTGTGAACTGACACCCAGGCGGGGTGTGCGTGGGGTTGTGATGCTCCAGAGGGGTGTGTGCGGGGCTCGGGTGCCTGCACCCGGGATGCGGTGACCCTCCCCCCCCAGCCCCAGCACAGGGGACGGAGGGGCTGGGGGATGCTGAGCGGGTGCTGGCGGTGATGCTGCTTCTCGGGGTTGTTTGTTGTCGGGGCTGCCTCGCTCCAAAGGGATAAAGTAGCTGGAGAGCATCTGTCCTAGAAACACCGGCGTGGGGAGCCGGAGCGATGGGGTGTTTGGGGGCGGGGGCTCACGGGGGACGCTCGAAGAAATCCGTTATTGTGCCGACGGCTGTTTCAGCCCCGTTGTTGCAGCGTTGTGCATTAAACACGATGTTTTGCTGACCGAGCCGGGCTGGATGCTGCCGGGCTCTGGATTTCCTTTCCCTGCGAGCCCGGGGAGAGCGATGGGCGAGGAGGAGGGATGCTGCGGGCTGCTCTCCCACCTCTCCCCTTCCCCCCCGCAACCCCGCACCAGCCGCTGCTGAGACACAAAGGGCAGGACGAGCCGCGGGGCTGCGGGTCGCCCCTGCTGGGATATTTTCAGCATCCTCGCAAGGAGGAGGAAAAATCTGGCGCATCCCGGGCTGGGCTCGGGCGTGGGGGGGGAGGTGGTGGGGAGGGAAACAAAATAACTCCAAAGGCTGCCTGCCCTCCTCCTGCCCTGCCCGGCTGCTCCCCCCGCTCTTCGGGGTGGGGGTAAAGGAGAACCACCATGGGGTCTGCTCCCCCCCGCCCTGTGTGCACGCAGGGGTGGGTGTGTGGGTGTGCTGTGGCCACCAACGCTGCCCTGCCCCGTGCCAGCCCCGCTGGGTGACAGGGACGCGTGTCAGGCCTGTGCTGCCCGTGGCGGGGGGGGTTGGGGGGGTGTCCCTTTGTCCGCCCGCGCCGCGGGGAGCGCCCAGCCTTCGCCCCGCAGCCTCTCCCCTCTTTGTTCTCTCCATTTTTTCGCCGTGGTGAGACAGGCTGGGGAGTGGCGACGCTTCGGCCCCCCGCGTCTGGCCGCTGCTGCCGGGGGGGGGGGCGAGGGCAGCGCCCAACTCTCCGGGAAGTTGGTTTTGTCTGTGTTTGGCCCTGGGAATGCAGCCGGCATCGGCCACGGGGCCCTTGGGAGCCGAGCCCCTTGGCAGGTGTCTCAGGGGGTGGGAGGGGGTCGCATCCAGCCCGCTCTCGCTCAAGGATGGAGATGGAAAGGGTCCCTCTGCTCAGCTGGACCAGGCGGGGGTGGGTGTCCCCTGCCCCGACGTCAGCAGGGAATTCGGCCCTTCCCCACAGCTGGGTCAGTCCCAGGGACCCCAAACTCGCTCAAGGTCTGCCAGCGCCCGGATCCTGGGGGCGCAGATGCTTTTCAGTCCGTCTGGTTGCCCCATGGCTCTCACACCGCTGCCCGCACGGCACGCTGCCCCCTCCCACGGCAAACCCAGCCCGGGGTTCAGGGCAGTGCCCCCATCGAATCCGCCTGAAGCTACACGGTCGCTCCAGCCCCAGTGGTGGCTCTTCCCTCATTTTAATGAGGAATACATTTCCGATGTGCTAATTATTTCCCACCAGACTGCCCCCGAAGCTGCCAGCGCTCACACGCCTGTGGAAATGGCTCCGTGCTCCTTCTGACAGGCGCCCAGTCTCCCCCCAGGGAGCTGCTGGTGGGCTGCGATTCCCCCCCGAGGGGGCCAGGAGGGTGGGGGGGAGCGAGTGGGGGGCCACAGGCCCTGGCAGGGCTCCCCAAAGGCTGGTGTCTGTGCAAAGGGGGCTTTAGTCTTTGTCAGGAGCCGTCCCTCCCCTCCCAGCAGGATGGGCCGTGGCGGGGCAGTGGGGGGGGAGGGATGCTCACCCCATTTGTTTGGTCTGGAACGTCCTGCTCACGGTCCAGGAGATGCTCGTCCCGGTCCCAGAGAGGTGGGCTGGAATGGGGGGGGGCCAGCCTGGCTCTGGTCAGGGGGGCGACGATGCTGAGAACTGGCGTGGCAATTGCACTGACCTGGGAGGTGGTGGGGTTAGCACTGGTGGTGGTGGTGGTGGGGATATTAGGGTGAGCTCCATCCTCAGCCCTGGCTCCCCATGCAGGAAAGCCATGCAGCTCCCCCAGAACCTGGTGTTTCCCTTTAGGGAAAGGTGGATGAAGGCTGTGTTTTGGGGGGGTGAGCCCAGGGTATGAACCCGCTCCATCTTGGCTGGACACCTTCTGGTGGGGATGACACCTCTGTCCGCCCCCCCCTCATCGTCCTCGTCCCCTGTCCCTCCTGCCCTTCCCTGGTGCTGGCAGCATCAGGCCCAGCCTGGTGGGAAACACCCACCCGAGCTGCCTCCGCTGCCTTTTCCGCCAAGAAATTCCCCCCGCCGAAGCCTTCCTGTGGGAGCAGGGGGGCCCTGGGTGCCCTTCGCTGCTGCAGGGACCCAGGTGGGTGCCCACGGACGGCTGGAACCCCCCACGGCTGCCACTGCCGGGGGGAGCGGGGTGGGAGGGACACAGCCTGCTGGTGCAGGGTTTAATTATAGAAATTGATTCTCCTCGTTGCCACGCATCGATCCCAGCCGGGGTGCGCGATGGCTGCCTCTGCGCCCCGGGGACACGCCGGGCACGCACAGACACGTGTGAGCCGTGTCCCACGGCGCGGAGCGCAGCCCAGGGCTGCGGGGAGCGTCCCCACGCTGGGGAGGGGGACAGGGTGGCTGCGGTCCCTCTCGGGGTCGGAAGAGGAGGCGAAGGGGTGTGGGTGTCCCCAGGGTGCTGTGTGCACAGACGGGTCCCTTGAGGCTCTGGCTGTTGATATTTTATTTCCAAGCACGTCGCGGGGGGAAGAGGGAGGCTGGAGGGGTGTTTTGGAGAGGTTTGGGGGTGCAGCGGAGCGGGGTTTGAGCCTGGCACTGGGGAGCTGCGGTGCGCGAGTGGGGAGGAGGAAGGGTGCTGTGCTGCCGTCCCTGTATTGAGGGCGGGGGGAGTCCCTTTTCCAGCATTTTGCTCTGCCCCCAGTGCTGGGGTAGCATCCCCAGCTTGCTCCCGGTGAAGCACAAATTGCCCCTTGCTCCAGCCCCGCAGCTCTTGGCTTGGAGGCGCCGGACCCCCAGCAACGCAGCGTGATGGGGGCCGGCCCCCACAGAGCTTGGGGGGCTGCGCTGGGGAAGGGGCTGGATGGGAGTTGGTGGCGAGGTAGAAGGACGGAGACTCCCTTCTGTGCCAGCTCCGGGGCTGTGAAGTTCTTCCATCGCCAATGGATCCACCACCAGAAGTTCTTCCAGCCAACCAGCTCAGGTGGCTCTTTCCCAGCAGCGGTGGTCAAGTTTTGGAACTTTTAGTATTATTATTTGGAACTCTTTATTATTATTATTATTATTTATTATTAAAACACCTTTAGGTGGGTGAGGGGAGAGACGCCTGGTGCGAGGACCCCAGGGTGGAGCGCGGAGGCTGCTTGGCCTGGCCAAGCTTTGCGGAATCCCTGGCTTCAAAAAGCAGCGAGCCATCCCGTCAGCGTCCCTTGGGGAGGGCCGGAGCCCAGCGGGGGTCCGTGCCGGTGGTTCTTACCCACCGGCCAGGCTCCCTCTCCAGCAGCGGCATGTGGGGACAGAGGTCCCAGCTCATCACCGCAAGGTTCTTCAGCTCGAGCTGGGAGAGCGTGTGCTGTTCCCCGTCAGCTGCGCTTGCTCCCCATCAACGGTCCTCATCAGCCCCCCTCCTGGCTGTGCCAGGCTGCAGGTGCACCCGGGCTCAGAGAGGCACTCGGCAAAGGAGCTTAAATGCTTGTTAAAAAATTACTGATTTGCTCCTCGCCGCCCAATGGGGATAATAAAACTTTGCTGTCAGCTGTTTTTATTTTTTTCCCTCCCCCTGCGTGGTTTCCACTTTCAGAATAAATGCAAATGAAGATTTTTTTTTTTTTTTTTTTTAAATTCATCTCCAACAGAAGGACTGATGGAGAGGGCTGGGTGGGGGCGGGAGGAAGAGGAAGGGGGGGGCATGACAAACACTTATGGTTTGTTTGTTTTTTTCTCCCCCCCCCAACCCCGATGCTGAAATATTCTGATTGCGAAGGGAGGGGAGCGAAGGAAGATGATGCATTTGGGCTCCCAGCGCAGCTCGTGGCTCCAGGCTGGGAAATGCAGCATCTGCACCCCAGCCCCAAACTGGGAACCGGTATTCCAGCATAACTGGGAAAGGGGAGTCAAAGAGCAGCTTCTCTTCCAGTCCCACCCGCGTAGCCCCTTGCTCGGGTCACCCCGTCCTGTCCCAGCGCTCACACCTTGGAAAGGGACATCTGGGAAAGGCTGGCGGACGGAGGCGAGGGCTCCCGGGGCTGCGGCTCCTGGCACCGCTCGCCCTGGCGCTTCCCTGCCCTCCGCTCCTGCCAGCGGCCGCTCCGGCTGCCGGCGGGGGCTCTCCTCCACCTCAGGTTCATATATTTCAATTACTGCCCGTTAAAAGCCTCCGTTTTTCAGGAGCTGCCCAGATTTAGGAGCTGCTGGGATTTATGGCTCCCCTCCTGCAGCCAGCCCGGGCGTCCTCCTGCCTTTCCCTGAGCTACAGCTCTCCCTGCAGGGCTGCGGCCCCACAGAGCGCCGTGGGTCAGCCCCCAGCCCCACAGAGCGCCGTGGGTCAGCCCCCAGCCCCATGAGACCTTACCCACCTCGCTGCAGCCGTGATGACGGGCAAGTGTTTGGCTCCTGACCTGCTCCCATTTCCCCTGCTCTCCCCTTTCCCAAAATACCTGGTGTTTTCCTTGTGAGCACCCCGGGATTACGGGCATCGAAACCTTATGGGCGGTGGCTCTCATTAATTGGCTTAATTACCGGTGGGAGGCAGGGACACCCGAGGTGGGGAAGGGATGCTGTAACTCCCAGCCCAGTACCTTGACTCCCAGAGAGATGGTTTTGAAAAGTGGTTGTGGCATCTGGTCTGGGGTGGGGTTTTTTTTTGTGGTTTTCTTTGCAATGGGATATTTTAAGCTGAAACGGGACCAAGCGTGGCACGACAGAGACTCGGATCCTGTACCCGGCTGAGCTGGAAGGGAGCCGGTGGCTCGCTGTGGGAGCCGGGGGGAGGGATGAAGAGCTGGGATGGGATTTGGGGGGGATGCATTTCCCAGTGCAGGATCCCCTGGTCCTTTGTAAGCCCCGGGGGGCGGGAGGGAGGGGAAAGGGATGAAAACGGAGATGTGAATCCAGCGCCGTGCAGGGAGGAAAGGGCTGTGCAGGGACCTGGCCGGGGGGCAGCCAGGGTGCCATGGATTCGATCTCTTGCTCTGACACGGATCTCCGGCTGGATACCAGGCACGGCGCCTCGGGCCACACGTGTTTCTAAAGCGCTGGCATGTTTCAGAAGCCAAATTCCTCCAGAACCGGTGTGCATGAAGCACACGCGTCTCGCAAGCCTGTAGTCAGCCTCACGGCGCTGCCTTGCCCATCTCCTGCTCTGCCTGGGAGCGCCTCGGTGCACCGGGATCCCGATATTTTTGGGGTACCTGGAGACAAGGCTGCCTTAGGGAGACCCCCCCTGCTCCAGCTGCCCAACATCTGGGCTTGGGCACCCCTCTGGCAGCCTCGCCCAGGGGTCTGAGTCGCGTTGCGCTTCCCCGAGCATCCCCTCGCTCGCTGCCGGCTGCGGGGCTCGAAATCTCCTCCATCTGTCAGCGGCTCGGAGGCGGCGGGGCCGAGCTGAACGGCTCGGGAATAGGGTGTGAAACAACCACCTGCCGGTTGACTTTCCTCCTGCGGCTGCCATGGCGCTTGGCAAGGGCAGAGCTGGAGATGAATAAACTCTCCTCGCCCGTGTTATTGGGAGGGATGCTGTCACGGCACTCGGGGTTTTTATTTGGCTCGGTGGTTTTATGTTAATGAACCAGCTCGCGCTCCGAAAAGAGAAGGGAAAAAGTGTCACTTTGGATCTTCATGCATGGAAAAATACAGCCCCTCCCTTCCGCAATTAGAGTTGGATCGCCGGGAAAGCGCGCGGGGAGGCGGGCAGGGCCGGAGACGCGGGCGTCTGCCCCCGCCGAGGCATCGGCCGAGCCCACTGTGGCCACCTCTTGCCCCGCTTTGGCCAGCACGTGCCTTTTTCTGGCTTCAGCAGCCCCTTTGCAGTGACCTGCTGGCCCCAGCCGCGGGTATGCCCAAAGAGCCCGTGTTTGCTCCTCTTCCCGCATCACGCGGATGAGACCGTCCCGAGCTGCTCTGCCTTCGGGAGGGCTGGAAGGGCAGCGCCGGATCCTGGCAGCTCCCGACCACCGGGAGACCGTGATGCTTTCAGGAGAGAGGAGGGCAGGGTGGATTTGGGTGGCACCACCTCCTCCCAGGTGCCGCGGGGCTGTTTCTGATCATTTTTGCTTCCCAGGTAATTTTTAGAAAGGAAGAGACCTTTAAAGGAAGGGACCTTTAAAGGCCATCGAGTCCCATCCGCTGCCATGAGCAGGGACATCTCCAACCAGACCAGGTCGCTCAGAGCCCCGTCCAACCCGGCCTGGGATGTTTCCAGGGATGGGGCATCTCCCACCTCCCTGGGCAACCTGGGGGAGGGTCTCACCACCCTCAGCGTAAAAAATGTCTTCCTTATTTCTTCTTTTGCCTCTGTGGAGCATCTCCGGTAGGGAGGGACCTCCAGCGCCCATCAGCCCAGGTCTGCGAGGGGTGGTGGGTGCGTGGGGGGGTGAGGAGGACAACGAGCCCGGTGCTGGCTGGATCCAGCTCGGATGAGTGGGCACCACCGAGGAGCGTGGGGAGGAGATGCAGGGCTGTGGTCCTCCTCCTGCCCACCGTGCCACGCGCGTGTGCTGCAGCCGAGCGCCCGCGGCAGGGGGGGCCCGGCCAGCTGGGTCCCGCATGGAAGCGGGGGCCAGGGCTACGGGGGGGGTCACATCTCGATGGCCCCGCTGCCGCCAGCGAGCAGCGGAGCGGCGGCAGCGCCTGCCTGCTCGGCCGTGCAACAGGCGGCCCCGGCGCTGCCTGCGGGCTGCGGAGTCTGTCTCGTTTCGGGAGGATTAATGATTCCAGCATAATTTGAAAAACATTATATGGCTCATTAAAAACACATTGCCCAGACCAAACACAGAGTAGTTGCGTGTTTCCAGCCCTGCCAGCCCACCTCCCCGTGCCAGCCCGGGGCATCGCCCTCTGCCCACTGGGCTGCAGGGGATGATGGCGAGGCTGAAGGCTGCGCTTGCCGCGTGTGGAGCATCCCTGGCTGGGGGCGTGCGGGGCGGCCGGCCGCCTTTCCTTCCTCCTCCAGCCGCTTCTGGGAGCACTGGGGGTAGCCAGCCAGCTCCGTCACGGTGTTCCCTTGGGATTTTTTGGTGGTGCCGAGGCGTGGGTGTGCTTTGGGGAAGAGACATCGGTGCGCGGCTGTTCGGAGCATCCTCTGCCCTCGCCTCCCCTCCGTGGCACATGGAGGCTCCCGGGGAGCCCTTGTCCCCTCGAAGGGGACCTGATTTCCAGGGCTCGGCAGGGCGAAGGGGACCAGCAGCATCTCCTCTCCCCCCACACCCGCTCCATTTCTCCCTCCTCCCTTCCCGCACGCCCCCTCCTTTCTCTCGCCTTCGCTGCTTCCTTTCAACTCTCTCTGTGGTGGGGGGAATCAAAGACGAGAGCAGTTTGGGATTTTTCAGTCCTTCCTCATCCGCTGCACTGCGTGAAAAGCAAAGCCTCTAAAGGACAGTCAAGGACACTGCGATGGCGCCTTCCCCACCCTTCTCCCTGCCCTCCTCCTCTTCTTCCCCTGCAGAAAGCAATGGAAAAAAGCTCCTGCCCTGGGGGACAGCCTGTGGCACGGCCAGGGCTTGGCTGGGCTGCTCCACCGCGGCTCCCGGCTCCATCCCTGCCTCCGGTTTGATATCCCCATATGAGCTGCCCGGGTGTGAAGCAGCATCTTCTCCATGTGTGAGGTCCCTCAGGGCCAGGCGGCCACTAGAGCTCTCAGAAAGGGACCTGTGCTGGTCCCTCGAGCCTTGCACGGGGGTGCAAAAGCAAAGAAGGGTCCCCCGAGCCGTGGGGAACCGGCACACGTGGGTTGGCTTCGGTCTGGGCGCCGCGGGGGGGGGTCTCTGTCCCCTTGAGCCGATTGCCCGGCAACTCGGTATCTCCGCCAAAATAACTGCGGGGAGGTTGTGGTGCTCCACAGATAATAATTAGCTCTTCTCAGCCGTCAGCTCCGCGTAACAGCATGTCTGTTATCTCCCTTCCACACGTGGGGAAGCCAAGGTGCTCCCAGGGCAGGTCCTTGGCCCAAGGTGGCGTAGGGTGAAGCGGGGACCGAACCCGGGAGCCGGGTCCTGCTGCCGGGGTCTCGGCTGGGGATGCTGGGCAGCGCTGCCCGCTGGGAACACCCCCAGCCCCTTCCTCCCCCCAACACCAAGAAAACCCCGAGGATGAGGTTGGAGAGCTCGGTCTTTCTGCTTGGAAAACGCGTAAGAGGAGCCACGTTTGTCCCCCTCCTTGTTCCGCGTTCCACTAGGAAACCTGTATTTTGTCACCCAGCTCTCGTTGCAAGCTGGGGAGAGGAAGGACGTTCTTGTAGGTAAGATCTACCTTTGGGAGCATCGTCCCTCGTGCCAGGTTAGGCACGTCCTCTCCTGCCTCCAGGCTGCGCTGCCTGTGTCCAGGCAGGATGGCGGGGCTGGCAGGGGTCCCGGGGTCCCTGTCCTCGCTGGGGGCTGCCGGGTACCGCAGCCACCAACAGCAGGAAATTTGCTCTGGAGTGTTTCCTGGCATATTACAAAGCATGGCATAAATAATTAAACCTGAACTGCAATTATCAAAACAAATGAATAAAGCGCATTTAGGAAGGATTTTCCACTTTTATTTCGTGCTTCTTGTTTCTCTCCCATTATGTCTTTAAGATTATTTACTCACTCTGGGCGTGAAATCCATTCCTGAACCACGGGCCTTTGAATCCACACCCTGATCCGCGGGGATGCGTGTGGTCCTGGAGGCGAGGGGGGAGCTGCACATCGCAACCAAAATCCCCCGGCTCGGGTCTGGGGGTGAAACCCCCCCCAAAAAACCCAGGGAGGACGGGGCTTGGCCGAGCCCCTGGGAGCATCCCAAGCACGGCACGGCAGAGCTCCAGCGGCGTTCGCAGGGTTGCCGAGTCCGTCAGTGCCGTTTATTGGGCTTGCGGCCACGCAGGGGTTAGGAACGGCATTCGTCACCCTGCCACCCTCCTCCTCCTCGCTGGGCAAGGGGGACCCTGCAGACCCCCCCCGAGCTGCCGGGTCTCGCCCCGCGGCTGAACCCAGAGGGCAGCGATGGAAGGACTGACGCCCGCGCGGGGACACGGGGAGCAGGGCTGAGCTTGGGGCGAGGGGACGGATGTCCCGCGGCCGTGGGCGTGATGGATGAGCCGCCTCCCGGCGCCGCGCAAAGAAAGACGTCCTTGTGGGCGCCGAGGTCGCGCCGGCTCAGCTGTCCCCTGCCAGCCCCGGCCCTTGTCACCCCGCTCCTCCAGGCACAGGGCCTTGCGAGGGGGAGGAGAAAACCACCCCATGTCCCTAAAAAGAAAGGCTCAAAGCAGCTCTGGGCTGTTTTGCCCGGGCTCAGCCGCCTGTGGGCAGGATGCTCGGGGGGTCCGGACCCGTGGGGCAAAGAGTGGGGGGAGCCCTGCCCGGCGCCTCCCCCCTCCCCGTACTCACCCATCTCAATTCTTGGCATCGTGCTCGCTCAGACCCCAGCCTGCACCCACAGACAGGTTTGGGTCCCGCAGAGCTGGGGCTGGGAAGGTGCTTTTCGGCACTGGGATTTTGGAGCCGGTGTTGGGGGGGAGCTGGCGGGTCCCCAGGAGGGGCTGTGCTGCTGCACCCCTCGGGGCACGACGAGGTTGTGCAGCTTCACGTATGGCAGAAAGGTTAAATCCGAGTAATTTCCAGAGAAAAACCCACAAGAAGCCCATCGACCCCGATTCTCCCTCGCTCTTCCACTCCTCTTCCCGACAAGCCTCCGGCGCTTGGGCTGGAGGCTGAGCGGGGAAGGGGCCCCTCGGCGAGACCCCGCAGCCACGGCAGAGCGGGGGGTTTCGGGGTCCGTTCGCAGCCCATGAGTGGATGTTCGTCTCCTTACACCTGGGAGCAAACCCCCCGTGCACAGGGGATGCCGTGTCCGGCACCGTGGGTGTGGGGCCGAAGGGGGCTGCCCCCCTCGTGCCCCCGTGGCAGGGCACAGCCTGGCTCCCCGTCGCCCTCCGTGCTGTGTTTCATTCCCAGATGCTTTTTGCTGCTGCTCTTTTCATTTCGGATTGATTATGTGTTTGCTTGCTCTGATTTATTTGTTTATTCCCCCTCCATCCCCGGCGAACTTTCCCGCCCGGATCGCGTTCATTCATGAATCTCCTCCTTTCCTGTCCCTAACCAGGGCTCGATCGAATTGCAAGAGGGAAGAAGCCAGGACTCTGTTCCCTTTGTTTAAAGTCTCCAGGTCAGTACCGGGGGCCAGCAGCGTGCTCCTCCCCATCCTCATCCTTGTTTCATGTTTGATGTTCGCTCCTTCCCCGACCCTCTCCCGGGGGCAGGGGCCGTGGTGGGTGAGGGCAGCACCTGTAGCTCGTTTTTCCGGGTGCTTATAGGAGGGTGCTGCCTGCTTTCTGCTTTGCACCCATGATTAAGGCACCAGCTCCCACCCTCTCTGCAGGGGAGGGAGGGTTTTTGAAGCCGGGGATGGTGGCTGCAGCTGGAGCCATTGCTGTTGCTCCTGGAGGGACCAGCTCTTTCTCCACCAGACGCTGGAGGTTGTAAGGTTTGGGGTTTTCCTTGCTGGGAACGGGAGGGGAAAGCTTTCAAAGGACGTGAGAGGGATTCGCTGCCTCTCTGGGTTTAGGTGGAGAGGCAGGTGCCTTGTCTCGGAGCCGGCTGTGGAAGCGTGGCCGGTTGAGAAAAGCTGTGAGAGGGGAAATGTGGTGGAATCTGTTCAGTAGCAACCCCTGCTGGGTCTGTCATAATAATAGATTTTATTTCTGTGGCATCTGTCGGCCTCTAATGGGCTGGGTGTTCACGTTGCCAGAGATGGTTCCAGTATCTCAGCGAAGATTTCAGCCTTTCTTTTTGGGGGCGGCTGGGAAGTGCCCCGGAGCCCTGTCAGTCAGGGCACCAGCTCCCAGCCGAAATCACCCCGTGAGCAGCAGCAGCAGCAGCACCAGCAAAGTCCTGGTCCGGGCGATCAGGAAACCACCTGCCTTCAGAAAAAAGCACTTTTCCCCCCACCTCCAAGCTCTCCGAGAGCCCACCCCGTAGCCATTCCCCAGGGCTGAGAGCCGCAGGCATCAACGCGGCATCCCTGGAGGGACACCAGCCCGCAGCATCCCCTTGCCTTCTGCTTTGGGCTTATTTATCTGGGGCTTTGGTGGCCACTTGCCCTGGAGCGGGTAGGTTTTTCTGTGCTGGTGCCGCCTTGAAGGTAAGGGGAGCTGCACCGGCGCGTCTGTCGGAAGGGTGGGCTGTCAGCTGGAGTCCCAGCCGGGGAGGACAGCCTGGAGGGGGAGGAAATCAAGCTTGTAATCCATGGGGTGTACCAGGCCTCCCGACACAAGAGCCTTCTCGGTGTAAAACCAAGGCGCCGGAACAGCGGGCTGTAATTTAATTGCGTTTCCTGCGAACGCCTTGTTGAGTTGTAATGAACACGTTATCCCGAAATGGGAGTGGGGAAGCGGGATGAAGACAGCAGCCCATGGCCGGGCCATCCACCCAGATGGGGACCTGCCCCGGGCGCCGAACGCTGTTCTAGCTCGTTTGCCGTCCCGGAATTACACATGCAATTAAGTTCCTGGCTCCAAACAGCACGTGCGCTTGCCCCTCAGCTGGAGAGCAGATTGCAGGGCTGCTTCCTTGGGGCCGTGAGGGACGGGGGGCTCGGCGCTGCGCTGGTGGCCGTGGCTCCTGCAGTTCCTCATGGGAGCTGGCTCCACGGGCTGGAGGCACCGCCAGCCCCGGTGGCTTCGTCACTGGTGTTTGTGGGGAGGGTCCCGCGGGTCCTGCTGGTGCTGAACCTCAACGTACTGGTGTCGGGGGGGAAACAGCGTGGCGGCGGTGCTTCGTCGGGATTCAGGTTCCTGAATCCCAATGGCAACCCCAATCCTTCGGGCAGAGCTTGGGGGTGTTAAACCCAGCCCAGGGAAGGCTGAGGGCAGGGGCTGAAGGAGTGGGTGGGAGATCTTAGAGCAGCCTTCCAGTGCCTACAGGGGAGACGGGGAGGGACTCTTTAGGAGGGAATGTAGTGATAGGACGAGGGGGAATGGCTTTAAACTGGAAGAGGGGAGATTTAGATAAGATCTCAGGCAGAAATTCTTGGCTGTGGGGGCGGTGAGCCCCTGGCCCAGGGTGCCCAGAGAAGCTGTGGCTGCCCCATCCCTGGAGGGGTTCAAGGCCAGGTTGGACGGGGCTTGGAGCAACCTGGGCTGGTGGGAGGTGTCCCTGCCCAGGGCAGGGAGTGGCACTGGGTGGGCTTTAAGGCCCCTTCCCACCCAAACCATTCTACGATTTGTGGGATTTGTTGTGTTTGTGGGGTCTCTTAAGACCAGAAAAGACCCTTCTGATCACCCAGTTGGACCCCAGCTGTGGGACAGAAGCCAAAGAAAGTCTCGGCGGTAACTCCTGCATCAAGACCGTAACTTCTGTCCGAGCGGGTGTTCATCTCTCAGAGGTGGGAGATGACGGAGAAGCCACCCCGCTCGGCGCAGGCTCTCCCGGCCCCATTCAGCTCATTTCCCTTCTCTCTTGTCTGCGTTTCTGACGCCTCAGCTTCCAGCTATCAGATCTTGTTCTGCCTTTGTCTGAACAAGATTAAAGAGCCCCCGCTCTCAGAAGCCGCATCCTTGCGGAGGTGAACATATAGACAGTTATAAGGTCATCCCGCAGCTGTGTAACGATGCCGGTTAATGAGCTTGTCTCTCGTGGAAAAAAGGTGGTTTTGACCCCTTTGGAAAGGTTGCCGGCACCTGCTTAGGCTGACAGACCCCACGGCTCACCGACGGAAATCAGCACCGCTCTTTCATCCCACCTCGGGTTCCGGCAGCGACGTGGCTCAGGATAACCCTGAAGGCAGCCAGGGAGGTTTTCGGGGTGTCTCACCAGGGCGGAGGTTGGCTTTTGTTTCCCGAGTCTCGCTGCAAGCCAACAGGATGCGACGGGGACTCGTTAGATGGAGCCGAGCCCCGGGATGGAGCGGGGAGAAGCGAGGGACCATCCGGGGAAGGTCCGTGCATCCCGGGCGCTGGGGATGCTCGGCTCGTGCCCAGGTGAAGGGGGGGCAGCTACAGGCAGGGATGGTGCTGGCTCCGACAGACCGGAGGGCAGGGGGTCCTGGATGTCACAGTGTCCCCGTGGGACAGGGGAAGGGACAGTCCCCATCCTTTTCCCAGCGGTTCCCACCTGCCTCTTCCCTTGCCGGGGCTCCCCAGGTCAGGATGCTGAACCTGCCGCCGAAATACTTCTCCCTGTCAGGCAGCCCGGGGAGGAATAATTCACAGAGTCAACGGCTTTTTAATATCTCCGTGCTTCAAGACAATTTTCAGTGCAGTCACTTACCTTTTAATTAACATTATTGCTTCACCCCCCATGCGCATCTGCCTCCCCCCCCTTTTAAAATCAGCAAAGAGCCAGCCTGCCTCCTCCTCCTCGTCTTCCTCGCTGGCGCTGTTTGAGCTTCCCAACCGCGGGCTGCTCCTGGGCTGGAGCTTTGTCAGCTCTTGCCCATCGTTGCCTCGTGGCCACAGCTCGGGCTCGCCGGCAGCCGGGGACGTTCTCCCCTCTGGTTTCTTGCCTGCTTTATTAAAAATATGCAATGGAACTAGACGCGCCGATACCCTCCCCTGGTGTAAATCGGGGCTGATCGGCCGCAGTAAGCGGAGCCGCGGTGATTTACACCAGGCGAAGGTCTGGCACCCGCGGCCGGGTGGCGTCGCCAGGATGAGTGCGTGGTCCGTGGGCAGCCTCTGCGGGGGGCGGGCGGCAGGTGCCTGTTCCTCACCCGGTGCCGGTGAAATCCCGGTGTCAAACCCGGCAGATGCGGGAGCAGCCTCCTGAGCCCGGTCTGGAGCTCATGGGGGACGGAGCCCCCCGCTTTCCGAACAGCACCTGTAGGGGGACGGGGCTGGTGGCGGTGGGATGAGCCCCGGTGTAACGGGGGGCGCCGGGGGGCCCGGCAGTGCAGAGTGATCCCCGAAATAGAGCCGTGAGAGGACGCAGCCCCTCTGGGCTCCCCGCGGGGCGTCTGCAGCGCTGCGCTGACAGGTACCAGGCTGACGAGCTCCAGACTTGTCAGCGCCCGCGATGTACCTATAATTACTGTCTGATGTGCCAGAATTAGACTGGGAGCTGAGTAGTTTGATGCAGACGTGAGTGTCCTTGGCTGCCAGCGAGAGGTTTAACAAGTGCGAGGCTGCGGGCAGAGCAGATCCAACCCCCCCCCCCCCATCATCATCCTGCGGCCGCTCCAATCCCAATGGGAAGGATGGGCGAGGAGCGGGATGCAGCCCTGTGCCCAGGGGCTGCGGCGGTGGCGGGAGGGCTCGAGGCCGCTGCTGGGGAAGGGGCTGTTGCGTTCAACCGGCTATTTCACCCACGAACCCTCCCAATTCCCCACCGTGGTGGGCCCTGGAGGCCGCCTGGGCCTCGGCCCCTCCTTCGGAGCCACGGAAAGCTCCCGGGATGGCTGCGCGCCCCCGAGCATCCCTCGGCTCCAGGCAGCTCTATCGACCGCCCTCGGCTCCCGTGTCGCTCGCCCGTTTCTCGCCGCCGTTTCTGGTTTCTCAGCTCCCGTCCGTGGCTCTGGCCGCCTGTCGCCAGCCGTGTGCGGTGTGACGGGTACCCCCAGCCTGCGCCAAGGTATTAAAGCCTTTATCGTAGTCCAGGGCCTGTAATTCACAGCACAAGAACCAATAAAAGGGAATGATTCAGAATCATTTAGCAGCTTCTGCTCAGGAAGAGAGAGACCAGGACCTCAATTAAGCTATTTGTAAATTGTTAATTTAAGCATTTCACTCAGATGCCTTAAATTGTTCCCTCCTGCAGTTTACAAACGGGTAAAGAGCACAGAAATATAAATGGAGCGGTGGGGAAATGCCATTTAGTTACCGTTTTCAGCAGTGGTAATAGCACTGTAGCTAACAGCGCTTTGATTTAAATCAGAGTAAACCGGGGCCTGCTTTAAAGGGAGATCGACCGGGGAGCGGCGGTCCCCAGGTGATGGGGGACCCCCGGCGCGGGGGTGTCGGGGACGTGACGCTGCCATGGGATGACAAGACGGGAGCTGCCAAAATGTGCGGGCAGCCCTGGGGTCGACAAGCCCCTGTGCCAGGGATGCTCGCTTTGGGGGGGGGGCGGTTCTCTACCCTGCAAAGTAATTGTTAAAAAAACATAAAAATCCTATATCTTTCCTCTGGGTTTAAGCCAGGTGACGGCTGTCCCGGAGAGGGCTGTGTCCCCAGGTGGTTGAGCAGCACCAGCATCGTCGGCTTGTCTGGATGGGTGCAGCTCCCGGGAGTTGGTGCCCCCACCCTGATTTACCCCACCCTGCAGGTTTACCCCAAAGCACACGAGGCGAATGGTTTGGCAGCGGCCCGGCTGGTCAGTGCCAAAAGGTTTTTAGGAGTCGTGAACCTCATCCGTGGCACTTGGGCAACCTCCCCCTCCCGAAGCGCCGGGGAGGAGGCAGCGTGTGGCCCCCCGAGACCCAGCGCTGCCCTCGGCGAGGCTTTCACCGCGCAGGGGATCGCTTTCTCTCTGCAGAGCTAAAATTAAAAGCTCCTTCCAGGGACCTGGACCAAGACCTGGACCCGCATCAACTGCTGCCGCAACTGGTCCTGCCGCGTGTTCCTTCCCTTTCCGTGTTTCAGGGTGGCGGCTATTTTAATGCAGAACCGGGCACATCTCCCGTAACCCCCCCCTCGGCTTGGGCTGGGACAAGGCTCAGCTCCGAATCCTGTCGCGGGGAGTGGGATTTGCTGCATCTGTGCTCCGCAAGCGAGCAAAGGGAGGGGGGTGCCGGAGCTCGGCGGGCGCAGAAGGACTTGGTGCGGTGCCACGGCGCCGGGTGGGAGCCGGGTGCTGCGGGCGCCAGCCTGGCCCGGGAGGTGTTGCTGCGGCAGCTCGGGTTGTGCCGTTCGGGGAACAAATTCTCGCTTGCCGCTTCCCCAGGCGGGTTTTGGCTTCTTCGCCAGCTGGGGACCGAAGTCCCAGCCCCATCGACTGGCCCAGCGGGTGCCGGGGCGGCCGCGGGAACAGCTTGGGCTGCGAGCGGAGCCCAGCCCCGATGCGCGGTGGCACCGGTGCCCGTGGGAGGCTGGCGGGGACGGGGAGGGGAGCGTGCGGTGGGGGCCCCGCCGGTGCCAAATCCTCCCCTAGGCTCCACCTGCCACCGCTTGGCAGGTCCCGGCTGGGATCCGCGGCGGGTGCTGCCAGCGCTGCCGAGCGATGCCAGCCTCGGCAGATGTTGCCGCCAGCCTGGGCAGGCGAAGCGGCCACGTGGCCCCCGTTTCTCTCCTGCGGATCTGTTCCCTTCGCTCCCCCCGAGGAGGATGAGCCGTCTTCGGAGCTGCCTCGACACCTCCGGGTTCTTGCTGGGGTTTAAGGAGCTTTTTTTTTTTCTTTTTTATTACTCTCGAACT
Source organism: Chroicocephalus ridibundus (assembly GCF_963924245.1). Taxonomy (NCBI): domain Eukaryota; kingdom Metazoa; phylum Chordata; class Aves; order Charadriiformes; family Laridae; genus Chroicocephalus; species Chroicocephalus ridibundus. The sequence goes on along the minus strand of NC_086300.1, from coordinate 2,463,909 downwards.
TATCAACCATCCGTTGGTGGAGTTTAATAAGAAATTACACTCCCTGACCCTCCAACTGTGAAATGCGTTTAGCCGAGTGATGTCAAAAAGTCTCCAATGGATTTTTTTTTTCTCTCTTTTTTTTTTTTTTTTTCTTTTTTTTTTTTGCCTTATCTGGCTTCCTCCCTGTTTGTGATAGCAGCAGATACGCTACGTCCGCCGGTTCGGTGCGAACGCCAGCCTCTCGGATGGAAAAGGCCTTTCTGTCCACCCGGCTCTAGGCTGCCCTGAGGCTGGTGCTCCGTCATGCCCGGGCGGGGGGGTTTTCCTGCTTGTGACACCCCGAGAACGGGGACAAGGTCTGATCCAAGCAGATCTGTAGTCCCAGCCCCCAGCGCCACAGGGTTTGAGGCAGAGCTCGTGTCCTGTCGTGGCCGTTTCTGGCCCGGTACCGGCCATTGCCGTGTGGGGAGGGGGATTCGAGCACGGGAAAGCGTTTGCCCCATGAGACGCTGATTTCCCATCAGATTTCCGCCAACCCGGCTCAGCGTTGCGCTGGGGTGAGTGCCGTTAGCGGAGGCTCCTCCGGCCGCCTGGTGCCCCAAATACCGGTGTGTGAGCAGGGGAAGGCTGTCTGTCCGTCTGCATCCACGCTCTCGAGGACGGACAGACTGGCTGCTGCGGGAAAAGCTCAAATCCAGCACCTCGTTCTCCCCAGCCGCTGGGAACGGAGGTCCCTCCACATGGGCTGGACCTGGCTCCCTCAGCCCGGCACAGGGCACGCAGGGGACGCTGAGCACTGACCCTGGGGGCGGATCAAACTGCCTGCAGCACGGTTGGGGTTTTTTGTTTGGTTTTGTTTTTTTTTCCTTTTCTTTTGCAAGACCTTCAGTGTCACTCCGCTCCCGGTTAACTCTTCTCTGCCTCTCCGAGCATCCTCGGCTGCTTGACGTGGAAGGTCCCCGCTCCTCCTCCTCCAGCGCTAAAGCTCGGCATCGCTGCCGGCTCCTGAGCATCCTCTCCCGCCCCAGGAGCGCAGCGCTCGGTCAGTGCCCGGTATCTTGTCGTTGGACCGGTGCACAATAGCCCTACTGTGCGCGGCGCGTTCGGGCACCGCATGCGTGAATATGGCTGTATAGACTGCGTGTGCCGAGCCCCGTCGTGAGCTGACACAAAGCCGCGCTGTCTGCCCCGGCGCGGGGGGAAGGCGGCTGTTTTCCCCCCCCGATGACTGTCCTACTGTTCGCATCGCAACCGCCGCGAGCGGCGCCGGGGCAGAGCGGGGGCTTCGTCGTGCTAGGGGCTGTACGCGGGCATTGTGAGAAGCAAATCGTGTCCCTGAAGAGCTTACAGATTAAATAGGAGCGAGGGGAGATGGTGCGGAGGAATCGGAGCGTGCCCGGAGCTGGCACCAGAAGCAGAGAGGGGACACGGAGCAGGGCATCGGGCATCCTTCTCCCTCGCAGGCACTTGAGGTGCCGGCGCTGCCTGGAAACAGCTCCTCGGGAAGCTGCTGAGAGCAAACCCGTGTCTGGCGTTTGCAGGTGTAAATGCAGACGTCTCACCCCGCCGTGTCAGCTGCTTTTACCAGCCTCTCGCTGGGCACTGCCTCGCTGACACGCGGCCGATCCCGGCCCTGGCGAGGGCGAGGTGGCGCCAAGCAACGGGCTTTTTGCCTGCACGAGTGGCTCTTGCCACCGCCCTGCCAGCTCACGTTGGCGCGGCGGAGAGGCCACAGCCTTGGAAAGCCCCGAAGTGGGAAGATCTACCTTTGGATTTAAAAACCAGGCGTTTGCCTCCGTCACTGAGCAAGTCTAGCTGGGCTTTCAGGGTGCAGGCGACGGTGCCCCTTCCCACGGTGACAGCAGGACCCTCCTGGGGACCGTCCCCGGGGTGTTGGTGCAGCAGTGCCAGGCGCTGGTGACGCTGGTGGGACCTGGGATGGTGCCTGGTCCTTGCGGTGAGGGAGGTGGTGGGAAGGTCCTGGGATAAACTGGGTGCGACCCTCAGCTCCTGTCCCCGTCCTGCGGCCGCTCAGCTCCCCGCCTGTGAGATGGGGGATGGCGCTGCTCCGCTGCCCAGGGGCGCGGGGACCATCGGCGCGATGGATGGGCGACAGTGACAGATCTGCGGGCAGGCCCTTCTGAGCGGCTTTTGAACTGCAATAATGCTTATTTACTTCTCATCGGCAGAGCAATCAGAATTAAAAGGTCACCCCATCCTCTGGCCCTCCCTGCAGCAGGACGGCGGGAGGGAGCCAGGTTTCAGGGATCAGCAGGAAGGACAATTAATCCTTGCTGCCTGCAGTAATCGTGTTTGCTTTTCCAGCGTAGCACCCTCCCGTCGCTATACGCTCCTCGTGCCCCCAGACCTCCAGCTTCAGCTCTGGCGGCCCCGTGCTGTCCCTGCCATGGGGAGCACGGGGCACCTCCCCGCCGCTCTGGGTGCTGGGCGAGCTTCCCAGCCCTGCCACGGACCCCCCGTTCGCCCTCGGTCACGTCTCCTCGCCTCACACCTCCCATCTGCACGGCCCGTATTAACTCAAAGCTCTTTGGAGCAAGTCCTGCCTTCTCCCCGCGGCGCTGGCCCGGCACAGCGAGCACGGCCGGTGTGCCAATACAAATAACACGCGGGCTGCAGATAACACAGACAATAGAGGTGCGGGGGGAGAGATGCCCTTGGCCCCAGACTAAGGGAGGGAGGGGAAGAAGCCCCCCCCATGCATGTGGGAGCCAGCCCAGCCTCCTCGCTCGGCACCCTCCAGAAGTGCTCCGCAAAGAGGAGCAGGGTTTGCTCGGGGGTCGTCATGGCAGAGCGTGCGACGCATCCTGCCTGTGCCAGCCGTGACTCACGGCTGCGGCTGTTGGAGAGCCTGGAAGGGCTCCAGCCGGGAGCTCAGCGCTCCCCAGTCTCCCCCTTCTTGCCCTGCCACCGCTGGGCTCTGCGCTGGGACCGCTCCCATGCGCCCCCTCCATCTATGCCTCGGTTTCCCCACCTGCACAATGGGGATAAAGCCTACCTGCGGGTCTTCCGTGTGAGGTTTCCCAGGCTCTACAGCCCCGTCCAAGCCTTGAGTGGTTGGAAGTCCATGAGGTAACCTTTAGGATGCCACAGCGAGCAGGGCAGGCTAGTCGGGGAGAAACACCGGGAATGGGGGACGGAGGGAAAAGGGGCGAGTTTGCAAAGCGCCGGAAAAGAGGGGAGAGACCCTGGAAAGGTGGGCAGGAGCGAGGCAGGGGGGGCTGTACGGAGCCGGGCAGAGCACGCGCCGTCCTGAGCTGTTGGCTGGGGTTTGCTCTGCCACGGGCGGCGGGAGACAGTCCCGGTGCAGGCAGCGGAGCGCCGTCTCCCGAGCAGGTGAGCTGTTTTCCTCCCAGCGAGGCGGTTTAATTGGCTTCCATCCAGCTGATCAGCAAAGTGCCCTTTGGTGGGTTTTTAGATCCGGGCAAATCGGGTTTCTCAGAGCGATGCTGGGGCCGCCGTGCGTTCAGCTGGATGTTTAATAATTTTAGCGGGTAGAAATGCAGCTCTTGGCTCTCCCCTAATTGTGACTGGATGCCAGGGGGCAAGCGTCCCCGACGGCGTGTGGGGGGGCGGTTTTGGGGTGCTGCTGACACTGACACTGCCACTGCCTGGGGGGCTGCTGGGGTTTGCTTTTAATTGCATTTCATCACCATTTGGGTGCTGCTCGGTGGCAGCTGGTCCTGGCAGGGGAGGTCAGGGCTGTGCTGGGGGGTGATGGACCTGCAGGACTGCACTGGGTTGGGGTAGGGCTGAGTTTTGGGGTGCCTGCGGCCGGGCTGGCATCTCCTCCAGGACCCTGGGGGAAGAGGCAGGCAAACACCCCCCGAAACGCAGGCACAGCGATGGTCTTCATTAGCTTGGGTGGGCCAAGAGGAGCTGGCTTGTGCCTCCGGCGTCTCTCAGGTCCTCACTGCCTCTTCCTCCCCGCTTTGGGGTAACTCATCCCCTGATGGGACCAGGGGGGTTCTGGGCAGTTTGGGAAGGGTCACTCCGACCCGTACAAGACCCCCCACCCTGCCTCAGCGCAGCCAAGGGCCGCATCCAGCATCGTGTCCTGGGGACAAGACCTTTGCTCGGTGGGCAGCTCGGGGGCACCGGGGAGGCAAACAGGCTCTTGCGTCCCCAGCGCCGAGCAGCCCTGGTCCCCTGTGGATGTCCACCCGCCAGCCTTGAACCCGGGGCCGGGTTGGGAGTGTGAGAAGGGCTCCGCGAGCGGCGCCGGCAGCCCGTGGCACGCCGCCGGAGGGACCCTGCGTTGGCAGGGCAGGGAGGGGACAGCGCGGCAATCTGCTGGCGGCTGTGCACGGCTGTGCACCGGCTCCTGGCTCCCAGCCCATGTGATGTGTTTGAGGGGGCACAGTGACATTTCAAGAGGAAGGGGAAAAAAAAAAATAAAAAAAATAAAAAAAAAATACCCAGAGACCCACGGGGAGCTCTGAAACGCCTGAGCCAGAAAAGAGAGCAAGAGAGACAGACGTCCGCACGGAGCGCAGGAATAAAAGCGGGTGTGTGTGTCGGGGGGGGGAAAGTTGCCGGGGTAGGGAAAGAAAGGATGTGAGCAAAAGTGCTGGCTTGGAGCCGGGAGGATGCGATGGCCGCTGGCAGCGAAAGTGGGGCAGCGACTGTCAGCCATGGAGACAGCCCCGCCGCCCGCCCGCCGGCCGTGCGCCCCTCGCTAGCGCGGGGACAGGAGCGGGGACCGACGGGCGACGGGAGCCGGGTGGTGGCAGACCGGCGGCTCGGGAGCTCCCGCATCCATCCGGCGTCGCTCCGGCTCTGCTTCCCCGCGCGCAGGACCGGGCTCTGGATGTAAGGCGGCAGTCGCCGCAACGGCTGAGCGCCCACCGAGTGCTGCGCCCGAGGTCGGCGCCGCGCAATAAGGTCGGTAACAATCCACCTCGCTGCTCGCTTCCGCTGCATACATGTTTGATAATGAACCGCTTCTGTATTTAATTAACATAAACAGCTAATGCAACTCGATACGTCTCCTTAGATTTAACTTGACAGAGACGGCGTGTTGCTTTAAATGCCAAGCGATTAGTAAAACCATATTTCATTTGGCTTAAACATATGCGATAAGATGCATGTGTTTGTCGCACAGATTTTTGGAGCCGTGCTCCGAGCCGTCTCCGGGTTCCTCTCGGCTGCCTGGGTGCCACCATGCTTCCTCGCTGGGCAAAGCATCCCTTTGGCGCTTCCCCCCGAGCCGTGCCGAGGCTGCGGGAGCAGGAGAGACCCCCCGAGCCCGGGGGCTACCGGCTGACTCCGTTGCTCGTGGGTATGGACTTTGGTGGGGAGGGGGGACGGGACGGACGCACGGAGGGGGACGCGGGTTCCGGAGGCAGCGGGTGATGGTGGCCCCTCGGGGACGGTGCCGGCCCCATCAGGTGGCAATGGCACGGGGTGCGCTGGGTGCCCGGCGCTGGTGGGAGGAGGCAGGCAGGGCTGCAGGCAGCTGCTGCCGCTGCCCTCCTTTTGCTTGAATAAACCTCGCTGCCGGGAAAGCTTCCGCCTGGCGCTGGTGGAAGGGCTGTGGCGTTGGAGGGGCCGCGGTTCTCCCTCCGACGGGCCCCGCCGGGACTTGGGATGGGCAGCGGCAGGGTTTGCCCAGCGCCGGCAGGGACGGGAGGGATGGCATCTGCCTGCGGGGACGGTGCGGTGGCCTTGTCCTGGCGCCACCCGCAGCAGGACACGGGGCACCACCGAGGTGGCACGTATCGGGGGATGCGGTGGGCTGTATCGGGGGATGCGGTGGGCTGGGGACCTTGGTGTCCTCACGCCCTGCAGGTGGCTGGGGGGACACATCCCAGCAGCATCCCTGCGCCAGGGTCCCTGGTGGGGCTGACGGCAAAGCCCGGCTGGATCTTACCCCACGTTTTCAAATCGTGAGTGCGCTTCCCTGCGTCTAAGAGCATTTGGACATGGATCTGAGCAATTTTTTTTTTTTTCCCCCATCATTTTTGATTTTTAACTAGCTGTGACTAACCAGGCTGGCGCAGCGGGCTGTGACCAACCACCTACGTGCTACCTGGTGCTTATAAATAGGGTCTGTTCTCCGCACCCCGCTGGGAGTGTTCCTGGGCTCCCGAGCCCCTCTGTAACACCGAACCGCCTTCTTCCAGCCTCTCCCCTGGAGCTGCTGGAGTGTAGCATCACCCCATCTCCTGGCAGGAGTCACCCAAAAGGGTGATGCCCCCCCCAGCTCCTGCCGGGGCGGGGGGGGCTGTGGGAGCAGGGCTCAGTGCTGTGGCCGGCCCCGCTGAGCTCCGGGCTGTGCGTCCAAGCACGTCGCGATGGCGGCGGGAGCCAAGTCTTCGAAAGAGTTGGTTCCCCCTGTGCCAAGGCGGAGACGGGCCAAGTGTTGTGCCGGGCTGAGCGCGGCTCTCCCTGCCGCAGCCGGCATCGCCGCGGGCCCCCGCCACGCCAAGCCAGGGAAAATCCCCACGGCCACGGCCCCCGCCATGCCAAGCCAGGGAAAATCCCCCTTCCGGGAGCTTTCTCATGGAGCCGAGCTCTTTGTTGACGCCAGCGCCGGCGGCCGTAATCCCAGGCTGCAGGGCAAGGGCTGGAAAAGCCATGGCTTTGGCTTGAATTCTTCCCTCGCGAGCCCCGCTCCCGGCAGGGATGCTGGGGAGGTGGTTCCCCCGCCACGGCCCCGCCATGCTCTTTCAGATGAATTTGCGTTTGATGAGGTGCGGCGCGTAGTCGAAGCTCCTCGTCAGGCGGCTCCGGCCTCCCGGCGGCGAGCGAGCGAGCGGCGAGCGTGGCTGCGCTAATGGCATGGCAGGAGATGAGGGAGGGGAAGCCATTCCATTCCGCTTGCTTGGAAAATTGCACCCGATGCATTTAGCAGCAGAGCAGTGCCGGCGCGGCGCATCGCTGCGTGCGGGCAGGGCCGTCGCCCGCTCTGCCCCATCGCTCTCCCCCCGCGCGGCAGAGCTTTTCTTTCATCCTTCAGCCGTCCTCTCCGTCGACTTGTTGCCTTTCGCCCCTGCCCTTCATGGCGAGCTCTCCGAAGCCAAAGCTTGCCCGTGTTTCCAATGGTGCGGTGATGCCGGCGTGCATCCCTGGTGGCCGTCCCCAGGGGCCTCGTGCCCGGCTCTTGGCTCCCATCTCGCAGTTGCCCGTGGCCACGGGCTGGGCTGGAGGGTCCTGCCCACGCAGACACCCCCCCCGCCGGTGCCGGACCGGCCGCTCCTCCGCATCTCTCCTGTCCTGGATGCGATCGCGGTGGCCTTGCTCTGTTTAGCGACTTCCCTCGGTGTCTCGCTACAGGAAGAAATGGTCCTGTGGGGGATTGATTTTTTGATCTTGGTGTGTGTCCCCTCCAGCCCACCCTCCTCCTCCTCCTCCTCCTCTCTGCCAGCCCCCCCTCGCCCCCGGCCGGCTCTGTGACCTCCCCATACCTCTGCCCTCCTGCTCCGCTTGCGTAAAGATGAGAATAAGGAAAGAATCCAGACCCTGACCCCGGGCTCAGATGAGGTCCTGCCCCAAAACGAGCAAACGCGTGCGGCCGCAGGTTGCGGGTGAAGGCTGGAGCCTGAGACCCCCCAGCTCCCGGGGGCCGGCAGCCGCTCTCCCAAGCTTTTCCCACTGATCCAACCCAGAGCACTTTTGCACAGCACGTAAACTACATCTTCTCTACCCTTTGCCGGATCAATAGCTGGTTTTGGGGCTGTTTCCTTCCCAGCTGGACCCAGCTCTCGCTTGCAGCAGGACCCCAGTCCCCCCGTCGCCCCCCCGTGCTCCCTGCCCTCCCCCGCAGCCCCTCTCCCCACCTCCTCCCTCTGCGCTGGGCTAAGAGGAACCATCGATTTGGTGTCTTGAGGGGGCAGTTTATCGCTTTCCTGACGCCTGATAGATTGGAATTGATTTCCAGAGCAATTTGCTTGAGCAGCTGGAGGCGGGAGTGCTCGGGACCCGGCTTTGCAGGAGCGCGGTGGGGGCGGATGCGTCTTTGGGGCTTTTCTGAACCGTGGCACTGGTCGGTGCTGGGGATCCTCCGTCGGGAAGCGAGACCCGCGGGGCAGGGGGGGTTCTCAGAGCAGCCTGAATTCACCTGCCTGCAGGAGAAGGGGAGATGGAGACGGCAGCTTTGCAGGTGATGGGGGGCTCTGGGGGCCCAGGTCCTGGCGCGATCCTGGGCTCATCCCGAAGGATTCTCCCACCCCGGGCGGAGCACGGAGGCGGGGGGATCAGGCTTGGCAGGGAGACTTGGCTCTGCTTCGCCGCACGACTGCGGGTGAGTCACTGCCCCGCGTCCATGCGTGCCCCGCAGGGAGGCCGACGCTGCGCTCGCCCGTGGCAGGGCAGCGGTGGGAGTCAGCGGGCGCTGCCAAGATGCTGGGAAAACACCGGGTCCTTTCGGGAGACGCTAAATACTGATGCAACCGGGGCACCGGGCCGGGCACGAAGGCAGCACGTGGCTCTGCCTGGTGTTTTCCCCCTGCTCCGACACCGGGTTCAACCCCCTCGTGTCTCAGCATCCCCATCCACAGCCCGACTCATGTCGGAGCCTTTCCTCCCCCAGACCCGTGCCTCAGTTTCCCTCTCCCATCCTGGGCCAAGGGGGATTCCCAGGCTCGGTCCTGGCTGGCGCCGCCTGGGCTAATCCCATCCCAGTTGCCGCTGCGTGGGTGGGAGAGGAGACCACAATGTGGCTTGTGTTTATGCCGTGAAGAACCTGGTCCCTTCCATCCTCTCCTCTCCTTTTATTTTTATCCGGCGTCCCCGAGCTGCTGGCATCTCCCCAGTCACTGTGCCATCTCCGCCAGCTGAGGATGCGGCCTCTTGCCAGGGCACGCGGGGCTCCTTTCTCCTCCGGTCCCCGGCGGGGAAGGCCCTGCCCCGGGCCGGGATGCTCTCCGTGCACAGAGGATGCCGCTGGCTTCGGCCTCCTGCCAGAGGTTGGGGAGGAAGCTGATGGCAGGGGAAGGATTTGCCCCGGCTCTCCCAGCTGTGAGCCATCCTTCCCACGCTGTCTCACCCTCCACCAGCCTTATTTTCCCTTGCCTGAGTGAGGGCAGCTACTTTCTGCCTCCTACCGCAGCGGGGACCGACGCTTCCCACCGCCGGGGTGTCTGGGGGGAACGGGACAGGTGGGGATAAACCCTCACTCGGATGCTGTCCTGCCTGTGGAGCGACGGTGACATTCCCGCTTACCTGCCCCGTCGCCAGTCGCACAGGGCTTATCCCCTTAGAGACCCCCCCATTGCCTTGTCAGCAGAGCCCACCCCACCCGGCTCTTGCTCTTCAGCATCGCAGCCACCGCGCGAGGGAGAGCGGGGACACGGCTGCCTCGGTGCTGTCCCCTCCCGTCCCTGCCCTCCTGCGAGGAAGCGTTTGGGTGAGGGTAGGGATGGCTCCCAGCCGATCCCGGGGAGATGCTGAGCCGAGGAGACAGTGGGAGGAAGAGGAAGGAGGGGGGCTTTTCCAGTGGGATGCTGGTGCTGCGAGCGGGCAGGGGACAGGCAGCGCGGCGGCAGGGAGCCCTGCCTGCGAAATCAGCCCCCAGGGGAGCTGCCGGCTGAGGTGGGCAAGGCTGGGGGAGCTCCTCGGGGTGTCGGGTCCCCCTTCCCCGGGTGAGAGCTCGGGGACCAGCCTGGCTCCTGTGCCCTGGGCTTGTCGGAGGGATGTGGGGACGCGGCTCCGGGCAGGGGGATGCTGGTCCTGACCCTGAGCACAAAGTGAGCTGCTGGCCCCGCACTTGCGGCTGCCGTCCAGGGGAGTCAGGAGGTGAACTCGTCTCCCGTTTCCACGCGCACGCGTGGGTGCGATAACACCCGGCGAGGTGGGAAGTAGCTGCTGCTTTTTGCAGGGATGGCCAGATGGGATTTCTCCTTCAGTTTGGGTTTTGACAATGACATGGGAATTTAGCCGGTTGTTTCGCTGCTTCCGAAAGTAAAGGAGCTGCTTGTCAGGGCAGTGTCGCGGAGAGATGCCAGCTGGGCTGCCCCGAGCTCCGACCGGGCAGCAACCAGCACATTGCGCGGATTCAGAGCGGCTCCTCGTCCCCGTGCAGCTCCGCTGGCACCGGTGGGGCTGGCACTAGTGGGGTGCAGGCAACGTCCAGGGCACGTAGCGGCTGGGGACAGGCAGGGCCAGGTCTGCAGGGTCGCATCCGGACTGTCACCGCGTGCGGGCACCGTGCCCCTGCAGGAGCCAAGCAGCATCCTGGCGGCAGCGCCGATGGAGCGGGGCCGTGGGGTCTGCGCTAACCCAGCCGGGAAGTTCCCGATGAAACGGTCGGCGGGTGGTGTTTTATTTTCCCTGGTTCCGCTTGAATTTGGGAGTGAAAGGCTCGGCGGGGAGCCCGCTGCTGCGCCCGGGGTAAGCCGCAGCCTGGTGCTGCGGGGAGGGACCCTTGAGGATGGGGACAGGAGGTGGGAAAGCTGCATCCCCCACCTCCCGGGGAGAGAGGTTTGTCCCAGGACGGATGTTAATGGTCCTTCGTGGGAGACCTTGGCATCGCCTGGCGTTTCCCAGGCGGTTCGGCGCCGGGTCTCCACTAGCCCGGGAGGAGGAGGAGGATGGCAGGGAAGCTCCAGCCCAGCTGCCCGTCAGCGTTCATTCCTCTCTTGCTCGCCCGGTGCTCTGCCAGGCGCGGGGAGGGCGCGCAGACGCTCAACTCACACGTGCTGGGATGGACCCTGGGTCTGTCCCGCTCCCGGCATCCCCACAGGACAGGAGCATCCGCAGGCCACGGGCTCGGCCTGAAACAGGGACACGTTTCTCTCTAGTTTGATTTAAACGAGCAGATCTGGCTGCGTAGAGCGCCGGCGATGGCTGGACCCGTTCGGCACGTGGCAGTGGGGTGGGTGAAGGGTGTTTGTGTACCCCCCACACAAGGCGTGTTGGCTGCCTTGTCCCCGCTCCTGGGCACGGCTTGGGTAGGAGAACGCGGGCAGCTGTGCAGCTCCCGCTGCTTTTTGGCTGTTTCCTGGCCCCGTTGCGGGGTGAGATGGGATCTGGGTCCCAGAGGGCACTTGACCACCGTGTCCCCATCCCGAAATGGGCACAAACAGAGCGTGGCTGCGCCAGGGACAGGGACTCAACGGCAGCATTTTGCTTTTACCCCTCTTGACCCCCTCTAAGATAACAAAATAATTTAGAGTTTGGGTTTTTCAGCGAAATTATAAAAAATGTCCATAAGGGTTATGCCACTGACTTCTTCTCGCCATCTGTGAGGTCCGGTTTCCCGATAGGCACAAATCTGGCCAAAAGGATTCCCTGCCCTTCCCAGCCGTCGTTCCATCGCTCCCGCCACCCCGCCGGCCTGGCAGCGGCGTGGCAGGGAAGGGGTTAGTGCGGAGCGGGGCCGTGGGCGCTGGGCAGCCTCCCCGGGCGCTGCGCGGGCAGCGCGGCAGCCGCAGCCTTCGGGAGAAGGCGAGCGCATCCCGCTCTTCCCGCTGCCTTTAATGGCCGGCTGCGGGGGAGCCGCATCGCTCCGAGGGGCTTCTATTCTTTCGCCGCCCTTTCTCCCCAGATGTACTCGCTCCTTCCCCTCCCCTGGCCCCTTTTTGTACAATTGCTTTCTCGGGTGATTTTTCATGCTCCGCTAACTGCCGTCGCTTTCACGGCCCGGCTGAGCCTTGCTGCCTCATGAAGATTTATGAAACTGCAGTAATAAACTGTGTTTGAAAGATCCTCTTTTATGATAAACCCCCGACAAGCTGCTGACGGGGGGATCGGAGGGGACGGTGCAGACGACCCTGCAGCCGCTCCGACCTGGCGTGGCTCTCGCGGGGCAGGTTTTTGGGGGCTTCTCCCACCCCTGTCTCCCGGCGAGGGAGCCGGGAGCCGGTGGAGAGCTGCTGCTCAGCCTGCAGAGCACCGCTCCTGAAGAGCATCACCCGAAGCGCAGTCAGGCTCCGGTGCCTCTGGCGATCCCCCGGGAAGCAGGCGATGGCCGCATCCTGCTAGGAGCCCGGGCTGCGGCCCCGGCGCGGGTGACACCCCTGGCAGGTGAGGCAGATGGATGGATGAATCGGCAAAGAGACCCGCGTTCCCTTAACCCCCCGCCGCTCGGAGAGGGGCTTGCCAGGATTTACCGTGGGATTTTGGCTGCGGTGGGAGCCCTGCGCCCGGCCAAGGAGCCGCCTTCAGCCCCGGGGGACGCGGGGGCTGCCTGCCCCGTCCCGCCGAAGCAGTTTGCCGGCCGCCGTGGAAGCCGTCCTGCGCCTGCGGGTAAGCGATGGCATGGTCCCTCTGCGGGGGACACGTCCCCGAGGGGCACCTGCTTGGCTGGGCTGGGGCAGTGCCGAGATGGGGACCCTGGGCCGGCTCCAGCCACCGGCTTTCCCACCCCAGTGACCTACTTGGAAGCGGCCCCGGGAAGTTCTGACCAGGGATCTGCTGCTGCCGCTGCTGGCAGCGGGTGTGGGTACCACTGCCCCAGCATCCGTGCGGCATCCCCGCATGGGAGGAAGAGAAACAACTCGGTGGGGGGATTTCGGGTGGCGGGATGTAATCACCCCCTTGGGGTGAGGCCGGGAGGGAAGGATTAACACCCTCTTTCCATGCATAGTGCCAGGGAAGAACCACCCTGGGTGGTTTAAGGTCCCTTTCTGAGGGAGCCCCAGTACCCCAGTCGTTGGCTGTTCCCTTATCAGCTGGTCTCTGCCCGCTCCGGGCTGGGATCTGGAGAAGGTGGGTGACGTGGGGACAGGTACACGCGTGTCTGCGGTGGCTTTTCCTCCCCTCGCCTTGGTGGGGCTCCTGGATCATGGGGTTCGTGGTGCTGGGGCTGCCTCCCCCTCTCCCCGTTTGCTCTGGAGCCCGGCGAGGGACGCGGGAGCGGATGCGGCACGGGTGGGGGTGGAAGGGCCCCTGACAGCCTCCGGCTTTGCTCTGACCCCTCTGCAGATTGTGCAGGGCTTTTCAACTCATCCTTTTTAGTAGTCGGCAGAGAGACAGCGAGCTGGCGCGTTCCACTCCCGGAGCATGTAATTAGGGAGCGGGGAGCTGCATGCTGATGCACAGCTCGGCGAGAGGAGGAGGAGGAGGGTGGGAAGGAGCCAGGGCTGCTGAACCCGGGGCTGGGGAGGCATCGGGGAGGCGGCTGCAGGGAGCCAGCCCCTCTCGCACCCCCCGAGCCCCCATCCCAGCACCTTCCTCCTGCTCAGGCCTCCTCGCTGCCGCTCTCCCCGGCGAGGGAGAGGAGCTGCAGCTCCTTCCTCCCAGCCCTGTCACTGCTGCGGACAGGGGCTTTTGGGCTGCCCCGTCACCCAGCTTTTCCAGCCTTCGCTGTTCCCATGGGACACTGAGTGTCCCGGCGGCACTCAGGATCCAGTGCTGCAGAGGGGCTGGTTTTGTGGGAACGGGACACACGGAGGGATGCTCGGGGTCCCACTCCCCCCTCCTCCACCCTGGAGCTAGGAGCCCCAAGGATGCGTCCAGGGACCCCATGCTGGGGCTGGGATGGGTGCCGGGTGCTGGATGCGGCCCCCCAGCGCGTCTCTGCTGCTTTGCCATCGTAGCGCGAACACTTGAGCCAAGGGCAGGATGGGGTTTTCTGCCCGGTAGCAGCAAACCCTCGGGGAGAGGCGCGTGTTGTGGGGGGCTGTTGGGTGACCGGGGGGGTGGGAAGGCGGCTCCTGGGGCTCAGCAGGGCGGTACAGGAGAAACCGCTCCATCTGCGCTTATCAGCCCAGCGGTGCCGGTGTTCAGCAGAGGCTCCTCAGCCCGTGGTGCCCGGAGACCCCGGGACGATGCCCTCAGCCCCGCGCCACGCTGCCTTCTCCTCTGCCAGCGGAAGGACGGAGGTGGCCCCTCTGACATCTCCCCTGCGCCGCTTTTCCTGGGGCATCCCGGGGTATTCGGCGCGTGGCAGATGCTCCGCACCTTGTGCAGGGACACACGGACCCGGCTGACGGCGAGGTGGGGAGGGACCGGGAGCTCCGGCTCTCTGTCGCATCCTGCCACCGTCTTCTGGGTGACGGTCCCCCGGCCAAGGTCATGCCTGGGGATGGAGCTGTGGGTGGAGGGAGCTGGATCGGTTGTTTTTTGGAGGAGGAAAGGAGGGATGAAGCTTTGGCGGGTGAGGATGGCCCCGTGGCATCCACTGAGAGCGTCGTGTCCCCGCCTGGCTCGTAGCAAATCCCTTGTATGACCTTGAGCAGAGGAGTTCTGTCTGTAGCACCCGCTGGAGCCCTGCCTTACATTAATAACACAATCAGTTGTTATAAAGCTAATACATTGGGCTGATAAATAATTAAGGGAAAAGGAAAAACCCTCTATGATTTACTTAACAGGAGCTTGGGAAGGAAGGGAGGGGGGGAAAAAAGGACAAGGAGGGAGATGAATAATGGATCAAGGTTAAATAGCGAGCGAAAAAGGAAAGCCTTAACGTGGTGACTCCCTGCAACACACACATGCAGGTTGCCAAAATAGTTGGTGGTGGCAAAGACGGCTCGTGGGCTCAGCGCAGGCACGGTGACGGTGGCCGGGACCAGCCCAGGGCTGTGTGACACGGGCTCAGGCGGCTGGAGACCCTCAAAAGTGGCTTTTTGGGTTGGGGGCCGGTGCCCCGGGGCTGCTCTGCAGGGGCTGGGGGCCGCGGGGTGGCCCCGTCCTGCAGCCACCGCGGCGGTGCCAGGCGCTGGCAGCGCGCGGGGACTTCCAGGCATTCATTACCGCTGGCGTCCTGCGCGCTCGGCACAACTGCCCTGGAAATTAAAATCGCGTCGTGCGGCTAATGAATTATTAGCAGAGGGACGTGTCCCTTTCGCCTCGCTGCACGCGTGACCCCCTGCCCGCCCCCCCTGCCCAGCCGGGATGGGGTGAGCTGGGAGAGGCTGGGCCGGGGCAGAGCACCCCCGCAGTGCCGGCGGCGGTGCCGGGTTTGGTGCCCGCGGGCTGGGAGCGGTGGGGGACCCACGGGTGGGGGGCTGTCCCCTGCGGCGGGGGTCTCCGGCAGGGCAAGGGGGGGTCCTGCCCGCCCCCGCGGGCAGCAGCACAGCGCAGACACGAACCTCCCCCCAGCCTGGCATTTCATTTTCTTTTTGGTTTGTCCGTGTGTCCGTGTCCCCCCGTCTGTCTGTGCCCCGGAGCGGTGCCCGGCTCCTGTGTCTTGTCTGTGCCGTTTTAGTGACCCAACGCTGTTTGGTTCATGTTTCGGTCTGAACATGGTGGCCTCGGTGGCATCCCAGCCCCTCTGTGCCCCCCGCTGCCCCCTGCTAATGGCATCCCAGCCCCTCCGTGCCCCCCGCTGCCCCCTGCCCCATCCATCTCCTGCCCCATGCCCAGGAGCGGGGACACCGCTGCCATCGCGGGGGGACAAGCCCTGCACCCACCAACCTGCCGGTTGTATCCCTTGAAGGGATGACCCTGCTCCCCGTTAGGCTCATGTCACTCCTAGCTTAAAACCCTCTCCCTGTCCCCGAATCTTAGCACCCCACCTCTGCCCCACAGCAGTGGGGCTGCCCCCGGGCCGGCCCTGACCCCGCTCTGCTCTCCCCCTTCCCCGTGCAGATCCCGAGAGGACGAGCACCCACATGATCTCGGCGGACGATGCCGAGTACCCGCGGGAATACCGAACCTTGGGCAACGGCACCCGGCGCTTCTCCAACGTAGGGCTGGTGCACACCTCGGAGCGCCGGCACACCGTCATCGCCGCCCAGAGCCTGGAGGCCCTCACCGGCCTCCAGAAGTCGGAGATGGAGCGCAAGCGGGACGCCTTCATGGACCACCTGAAGAACAAGTACCCGCAGCACGCGCTGGCGCTCCGGGGGCAGCAGGAGCGCATGCGGGACCAGGTAAGGGGCGTCTTCTCGGGGTAAAGGTGGGGAGGGGGTGGACATGGGGACCCCATCTCGGCTTTGGGGATCTCCGCAGGAGAAGAGGCTCAGTGGGGGCTTGGATGGTGCGGGAAATGGTTGTCTGCTTGCTGCAACCCTGGGGGGGAGCATCCTCTAGGTCTGAGGAAGAGCATCCCCCAGCCCTGGGGGGGCAGCATCCTCCACCCCCAGGGGGGAGCACCCTCCAGGTCTGAGGAAGAGCATCCTCCACCCCCAGGGGGGAGCACCCCCCAGGTCTGAGGAAGAGCATCCTCCACCCCCAGGGGGGAGCACCCCCCAGGTCTGAGGAAGAGCATCCCCCAGCCTTGGGGGGGAGCACCCCCCTCTCTCCCTGGCACTGGGGCAGGGGGGGGTCCCAGGCAGGTTTCCCCTGCCATATGTGTGGCTTCGATCCCGCTGGCTGTCGTCAGCCACGGGGAGGAGAGGGATGTTTCTCCCTGCGGAGGAAGCGTTGGGGGGGGTGGGTGTGATGGCCGTGGGGGACAGCTGGCACCTGTATTTGCCCCGCGGGGGGGGTGACACCCAGCCCAGGTCTCGGTGGGTTTTGGCTGGGCTGCAAACCCCAATTTCGCGGGCTGGTGTCTGCAAACCCTGCCGTGTGCCTGGCACTGCGCGGCCCCGCAAACCTCCCCCGGGCCCCCCGCGCCCCTGCAGCCCCCCCCGGCCCTGGAGCTCCTTAGCTCACGTGGTACAAAAGGGCTAAATAAATAGTTTGCCCAGGCAAAGTTTCACCCCAATTTCACGTCCCTGTGCCAGCCCGTCCCCTGGTGTCCCTGCTGCAGCGCTGGGGGTGTGGATTTAGCGTTCATTATCGTTTGGGCAGGTGGGTGCTGTGGGCACCGGCTTAAATCCCAGCCCGGCTGCTGACCCCCCGTGCTCTCTCCGCTGTGTTCCGGACACCCCTCCCCAGCTGAGGACATGGGTGCAAAACCGCAGCCAGCCCTGACCTGTGTGGCACTGGTGTGGGGACGGGGACGTCTCTGAGCCAGGGGGGTCGGTGCAGCTCCGGGGGCAGAGATCTGCCCCCCGGCAAGGTGCTGGGGATGCTGGTGAGCTGGGGGGGCCACGGCTTGGGACGTGCTGCGGTGCGGGATGGGATGCGTTGGGCGAGCGGCAACCAGGGTTCGGTGCCCACATCCACGCGGGGATGTCCCTGGGTCCCCTCTTCCCCGGGGACTCAAATCCTCCCCCCGCAGGGACCAGCCGGTCCTCGGAGCAGGACGGGTGAGTGACAGTGACACGTCTGGGCGCCCTTGCTGAAAGCAGCAGAGCCCCCGGGCTGGAGGGTCCCCAGGGACAATGTCCATCCCAGGGGTGTCCCGCAGGCCAGGCAGCACCCCGGGGTGCTGGGGAGCCCAGACCGCTCCTCTTCCGGGTACCAGCGATGCCCCAGCGATGCCCCAGCGATGCCCCAGCGATGCCATGGGGGCAGCAATAAATCCTCACCCAAACCAGCACTTCTATACGACAGTGCAGGGTCGGGGGGGGTTTGAGCGCGGAGCAGCTGGAGGAAGCGGCCGGGAAGAAATCCTGTATCATCTCCAGCCACACGCCTCCCCGAGGGACGGAGGCGACGGCTCCCGGACCCAGCGTGGCGGAAAGAAATCCAGCTTTGGGAGGAAAACCAGCGGGACCCGGCGCTGCCGCCCGCCTCGCGCCCTCCCTCGGGGAGCACCAGGGGGGTCCCCGCTCTGCGGCCCCTCTCCATCCCAGCTGGATGCTGCCACATCCCGCGCGGCGGCGGTGACGGGCACCAGCTGAGCCCGGTTCTGGCCACGGGGTAATTGTTGGTGGGGGTTTGCCATCGCCGCCGCTGCACGGCCCACCTCGGCGCCGCCGCCCGCGAGACGCAGCCGTGACATTTCCAGCCGCAGAGTGATATTTCTCGGTAAATAACTAGGAATCTTTCCCTTATGATTATTATCATCGTAATGATTTAAAGACTTTTTTTTTTTTTTTTTTTTAAAGCAGCAGCTCTAAAAAAAACCCCGGCTCATCTTGGCTCGGGGTCTGATAAGTTTGGGAGGATTTTGTTTTGAGGGGAAAGGGAGATGATCTCGGATTCGGGAATTATCATCTTTATTTCTGAGCGCCCTCGCTCGGGGCCGCGGGTGCCCGCTGGGACTGGGGGGGTTCTCGGGCACCTGTTGGCATCGGTCAAACCCAGCCCGGCTTTTTGGGGCTCGGTGGCAGAGGGGGGCAGGGCTCCGCTCCCCCCCAGCTCCAGCCACCAGCCCAGCCATCGCCTATTTGCAACCGGTGGGGAAAGTAAAAAAAAACCCACCCAAATCCTATTTTTTTCCCCCCTCTTTCTTTGTTTTTTTCCTTTTTTTTTTTTTCTTTTCCCCCCCGTCATTTTTTCCTGCAGGCGGCCAATAATAACGGGGAGAAACTGAAACGAGAAACGCTGGAAACCCCGGGTGCCAACCTTTAAATGACATTGGGATCCAACACTCCCGGCTTGCCCGGAACGTTTGAAACTGGCTTTGCTGTTCTAGGGGAGCCTGGCAGGGAGTTCGGATCACAGGCTGCGCTATTTTCTTGGGGTTTTTTTTTTGATTCGGTGTTTTTTTTTTTTTTGGTTGGTTGGTTTTTGTCTTTTTTTTTTTTTTTTAAAAAAAAAAAAGAATTACATACGAGAGAGTTTACAAAATCGGAGGTGAATAGAAACGTTTCATAAATGTCAACATCCCTTTCAGCCTGGCGACGCCTGCAGCAAAACGCCCGTTGTACTCCTGCATAGGAATCGGGAAGCGAGCGCGATATTAATTTTAATCGCGTGTATATATTACAGAGTAAGGGGGGGAAAAAGAAAAACCAACAACAAAAAAACCACAAACCAAAAAGGGAAATAATTGTACCAACACCCAACAGACTGCCGGCAAACCCGCGGAGAAGTCCGAGGTGGCAGCCAGCTAATTTAAAACCCAGATGGGAGAACGCGTTAAACGGGAACGTTAGGAATCACGAGCGGGCTGGGAGCGGGGAGGAGACGGCGCACGGCGCTGCGGGGCTGCTTTTGGGGTAAATCCTGCCCCAAGGCGGGGGTAAATCCGGCAGGAGGGGGACGGCACGGCCGCGGTTCTCGTCTCTCTGTGCACTGACGCCGTTCGGCTGGGGACATGCCCCCGGTGCCCTGTACCAAGCATTTAGAAAGTTAGGAATATTTAGAAAAATAACACTATAATGGTTCAAAGGGGGTGACCCCCTTGCCCTTGTTTCTCCCTAATTTTTACTTTCGGATGGACTTTTCTGCGGGGGGCTCGGAGGGTGCGTACCGAGCGGGAACGCGCGTTTTTTTATGCAGAAAAATGATAAAGCCCAGAAAATAAGGGATTAGGAACCCTCCCCGGCCCGTGACCAGTTAAAGGCGGCCGCGCCAGCTGGGCCGCAATTAAGCCCTGTCTACTCAGCGCCTCGCAGCTCCTGAGCTGCAGCGCGGGGTTAAACACCGCGGCGGAGCCGGAGCAGGAACATGCCTCTTTCGGGTCGAAATAAAAGTATATAAAAGCTGGGATTTAAGCCGGTCCAGTTCTGCCGCGGGGGTGGGGAAAAAAAATTTAAAAAAAAAAAAAATTTAAAAAAAGGAAAGGCTGGAGCTGAGCGTTAACTTGTCGGTGGCGGCAGCGGATTTGCAGCTGCCCGGAGTAAATCCGACGCTGGAATAACTAAGGCACGGCCAGCGCGGGTGGAGGCGCCCACCAAGCTCCTGCCTCCCCGGGGGGGGACCCCAGCATCGACGCGGGGGGTGTAGGGCAGGACCTGTCCCGCAGGCAGGGAGCAGGCAGGGGTATGGGCAGGCTGCAGGCAGGGAGCGGGCAGGGAGGAGGCAAGGAGCAGGCATGGTGCAGGCAGGGAGCAGGTGGGGTGCAGGCAGGGAGCAGGCAGGGTGCAGGAAGGGGTGTAGGCAGGGAGGAGGCAGGGAGCAGGCAGAGTGCAGGCAAGGAGCAGGTGGGGAGCAGGCAGGGTGCAGGCAGGGAGCAGGCAGGTTGCAGGCAGGGGTGTAGGCAGGGAGGAGGCTGGGAGCAGGCAGAGTGCAGGCAAGGAGCAGGCAGGGAGCAGGCAGGTTGCAGGCAGGGAGCAGGCGGGGTGCAGGCAGGGAGCAGGCAGGTTGCAGGCAGGGGTGTAGGCAGGGAGGAGGCTGGGAGCAGGCAGAGTGCAGGCAAGGAGCAGGCAGGGAGCAGGCAGGTTGCAGGCAGGGAGCAGGCGGGGTGCAGGCAGGGAGCAGGCAGGTTGCAGGCAGGTTGCAGGCAGGGGTGTAGGCAGAGAGGAGGCTGGGAGCAGGCAGAGTGCAGGCAGGGAGCAGGCAGGCTGGGGAGGTGCTGGTTTGCTGCAGCTGGCTTCGTGCCTCAGTTTCCCCGAATAAAGGGGGGGTGTGTGTGTGTCTTGGCTGCTTCCCCACTCTGCAGCGGGGGGGTGCTGCCCCGTGGGGGCTGAAATTGGGGGCTGGGGGTGCGTGGGGCCGGCTCTGCGGGCAGTGCGGGGCTGGGATGGGGGGGGTGGGTTCCACTCTCCCACCTGGGAGCAATTTTTTACATGATTTTTTTCTGAATAGTGCTCGGCCCTTCCCCATGGCGCTGGTCGGGGGGGCCCAGCAGCCCCCTGTGCTGCAGCAGCAGCTTATTTGGGGGGGTGGGGGGTGTGTGCATGGCGGGGGGGGGTGTGCATGCACCCACCCCACCTTCTCTGCCCCCACCAGGGTGCACCCAGGGTGGGGGGCAAAGGCTGCAAAGCTGCTGGGCCTGGAGGGGCTGGGCTGCCCGTCCCACCCCCCCTGCACCCCCCTGTCCCCATTGTCCCCCAGCACCCACCCCTGCCCCATTGCACCCCAATCCCCCCCCCTCAGCACCCACCCCCGCCCCCATTGCACCCCTCGCACCCCCCTTGCCCCATTGCATCCCAGCACCTCATTGATCTTTTGCTCCCCCCCACCCCCCTGCCCCATCGCACCCCCCGCTCCCCCCACCACGTCCTTGCCCCGTCGCACCCCCAGTTCTCCCCGTCCCCCCCTGCCCCACCGTACCCCCAGTTCCCCCCCTGTCCCTGGCCATTGCATCCCCAGTTCCCCCTGTCCCCCTCCCGGCCCATCGCACCCCCCGCTCCCCCCACCACGTCCTTGCCCCGTCGCACCCCCAGTTTCCCCCCCCATCCCATCGCACCCCCAGTTCTCCCTGTCCCCCCCCCGGCCCATCGCACCCCCCGCTCCCCCCACCACGTCCTTGCCCCGTCGCACCCCCAGTTTCCCCCCCCGTCCCATCGCACCCCCAGTTCTCCCTGTCCCCCCCCCGTCCCACCGCACCCCCAGTTCCCCCCCCGTCCCTGCTCCATCGCACCCCTGCCCCCCCCGTTCCCCTCTGCCCCATCGCACCCCCAGTTGCCCCCCCCGCCCCACGTCCCTGTCCCACCGCACCCCCATTTGCCCCCGTCCCCTCCCGTCCCATCGCACCCCTGTCCCGCCCGTTCCCCCCCCCGACACCCCCCCCGCCCCGGCCCCGCCCCCGCCGGGAGCGCGCGCCCCCGCGCGGCGCGGCGGCCGGAGGAGTCGCGGGTTGCCATGGCGACCGCGCCCCGGTTGGTGGCGGGGGGGGCGGGCAGAAGGTGGAGCGGGGGGGGCGGGCGCGCGCGCGGGGCCGGCGGCGGCCGCAGCGGCGGGAGGTGGCGGCTCCGCTCCGCGCCGCGCGCACCGGCCCCGGCCCCGGCCCCGCCCGCCCCCCCCCCCCGAGCCCCCCCCCGGGCCCCGCCGAGCCCAGCCGAGCCGAGCGGGGCTCGCCGCCGCTGCGCACCCCGCGCCGGCCTCACCTGCCGCAGGTACCGGGGCCGGGGGGGCGGGCGGGGGGCGGTGGGGCTCGTCCCTCCGGGGGGGGGGGGGTCGCCGGTCCGGTGTCGCCGTGCCCTCCTCTACCCCTGTTGCGGTCCCCCCACCGCCCCTTCCCCAGGTATCCTGATGCGCGCGTGTGTCCCCCCCCCCCCACACCATCCCAGCATCCCCCTCCCCAAACGTCCCCGTCCCCCACCCCGGCATCCCGGTCCCCCTCTGTCCCCCGCCGCCAGCCGCTGTCCCGATCCTGCCCTTCCCCTGGCCGCGGGGCTCGGCCCCCCCGTTTCCCTCCAGCCCCCCCGTTTTCCCCCCAGTCCCCCGTTTCCCCCCAGCCCCCCCCCGTTTCCCTCCCTCCGCCCCTACATTCCCCTTTCCTGGGGTCTCCCCCCACTCCCAGGGTCGCGGCGGGGAGGGGGTGGCTGTTCGTGGGTGCCGTTGTCCCCGCGTTGCCCTTCGGCGCTGCAGCTGCGGGGGGGGGGACGACACTCACCTTGCACCCCCCCCCGGTGCCCACTGGCCAGCCCCACAGTGCAGCCCCCCGTATTCCCAGGGCAGCCCCGTGTCCCCGGCCCTCTGCAGGGGACGCTGCCCCCCTGTCCCCCCCCCTCCTCGGGCTGCGGGGTGGGGGTGCAGCCGGAGAGGGGCAGATGGTGGCCTGGGCATGCAGCATCCCTGCGCCATGAGGGGGCTTGTCTTGCCTCCAGCTCGCTTGGCCGAGCATCCTTCCCGGGGTGGGGGGGGGGAACCTGCCGGCGCGGGGAGGAACCCCCCCAGGGGCGCATCCCCAACCCGTTTGGGGAGCGGGACCCCCACGGCGGGAGGGGCGGCTCGGCAGCGTCTCGCTGCAGCCCCCCGAGAGGCGGCGGCTCTGGGGACACGGAGAGGTGCCCGTGGGGGGGCTTTGGGGTGAGGTTGGCGTCGTCCTGCCCTCGGGGGGTGCCCGGCTGGGCTGGGGGTGCCCCCGCACAGGTGGGGGTTACCCGGACACTCTGCTTTTGTGAAACCGGTGGCGACGGTGGCTTGCGAAGGCTGCCCGAAGTGAACCAGGACCCGCTGGGGCATCATTGGGAAGAAGAGGGGGCCGTCGTTGTCCTTCCCGGGGTCTGATCCCGGTCTTCGGAGCCGGAGCGTGTTGTGAACCGCGGCGAACTGCTGTAATGGTGGCGGAGAGCGTGCCTGGCTGGCGGGAGTGACATGAGCCAGCGTGCGTGTCCCTGTCCCCACCGCTGCAGCCAGAGCTGTCTCTATCGATTCTTTTATTTTTCCCCCCGTTGGGAGCGATTCCTGGCTGATTAAAAGAGACCCGGCCCAGGGTTTGTCCAGGAATCAGGTCCCCGAGAGTCACACGGGGGTCTGTGGGTCACCCCGCTTCTCCTCTGTGCACGGAGCGGGGAGGAGGCAGGTCCTGAAGTGCCTGAGAAGGGGGTGATAAATACGGCCGCGTTGGTGACAGCGATGGCAGCCTTGGGGACGGCATTACCGAGCCCTTGGTATAATCCGGATGCCCAGTGGATGATGCCCGTCAGGAATTGGATCCGACTCCATCCCAGCGGCAGGGGGGATGCGCCCGGCGTGCTCCCCCCTCGCTGTTCTCGGGCTCCCAGCACTGCCCCGTTCCTCGCCACGGGGCAGGGGACGGTGCCAGCGCTGCCATCGGTGCCACCAGCCGGGAAGGGGTGTGCGCGTCCCTGCCTCTCCGGCACACGGGGACACGACCAGGCGAAGGCGTCCGTCCATCCCTGCCCCGCCGAAAGTTTCCTGCTGTTCCTAACCCAAATTCGGCTCCTTCTGCCGGTGGCCTGGGGGGGTCCTTGTGATAAGTCCCCCGTGTCACGGCGCTGGGCTGGCGCTGAGCGGGGTTGGGAGAGAAAATGCCAAAAAGCTGCAGCGGGGAGAAGGGCAGCTCTTCTGTCCCCGCGGCTCGTGCAGCCCCGGCAGGGCTGGTAGCGGTGACAAGAGCAGGCTGGTCTCCATCAGCGGCTGCATCCACGGGTGCCCTCTGCCTCTGCCCCTGCCCCTCCGCCGGGCAGGGTGGGGGCAGCGCCCATCGCGGTGCTGGGACCCCCCCCCGGGGACCCTGCGGTGGGTGGCAGGGCTCGCGAGGCGGGGGGACGCGGCTGCCGTAGCCCCCCGGGGACACGGTGGTCCCAGAGGTCCCGGGGACCCTGTGGAGGATCCAGCCCTGCTCTCGCCCTTGGCGTGGGGCTTCCCGGGGATTTGCCCGCAGGGATGCGCATCCCTGGGTTCAGAGGCACCTGATGGAGGGTAGAGGTCACCCCAAAACCGCCGGGGGTCAGGCCCTGGTCCCCAGCAGTGTGCAGCAGGCAGAGGAAGGATGGATGGATGGATGGATGGATGGATGGATGGATGGATGGATGGATGGATGGATGGAAGGAAGGAAGGATGGATGGATGGATGCTTGCCCGCTCGGTTGCCCGCTCGCTGCCAGCTCGCTGCCGGGTTTACCTTGCACGTCCCTATTGTGTTGGTCCACCTACGCCGTGCCGTTGCCATAGCGACTCGGCAATCTGATCTGCCCAACTTCTGCCTGGTTTTCCTGCTTTCGTTCCCCAAGGAAAACCCCAAAACCTTTGGCCCGGCTCCCGTTCCCCTGCTCCCGCTCCCATTCCCAGCGGGATGCCCTTGGCCCCTGTGCTGGGGGGCCGGGCATTGATGGGGCAGAGACCCCCCCCATCCCCATCATGAGCGGGCTGAGGACGTGCTGAGCACCAAGCCCAGAGCCCAGGGAACCTGCAGCGGGAGAGGGGACCCTGACCTTGGACGTGGAGCCACAGAAGGGAGATTTTTAAAGCGCCGCTACCCGGGCTGCGTTGCTATAGGGAGATGTTGTTGCTGCCTGGCTTTGTCTTGGCGTCGGGCAAGGAGGGGGCTTGAGGAAGGGTCGGGGGCGCAAACCCGGCAATGTCCAAGGGCATCTGTGCTTTAATATCCCCCAGGCTGTCTGGGAGACGTCTCTCGGAGGCTGGTGCGTGGGCGGTCAGAGGGACGGTGCGGTCCTGCGGGCAAACTTTGAGCCCTGCAGCCGGGCCAGGGCCCTGTCGGTGATGCCAGCCATCGGGTGGCTGTGACAACCTGCGATGGCATCTCTGATGGCATCTCTTGACGGCCATCAGAGCCTCTTTGGAAGAGAAAGAGGTGGAGTAAAACCCAAACCGCTGCCTAAAGGTGCCTGTGCCTGGAAGAGAAGGGGCAAAGCGCGCGCTTTGGTGCCCTGTTCACGGCGGGGTCTGGGTTGGGTGGCCCCCCGAGGTCCCTTAGGAACCCAGGTCTGATGGGAGCCAGCGCTCCCGCATCCCGCCTTGTTCTGCGTGCCGGGATGCTGAGGTTGGAGAGGTCCTTCGGCAAGAATCGCGAGCCCTCGGCTGACGGTATCTGCAGCGCACAGCATCGGTGTCGCTCCTCACTCTGTCTGGCCGCTCTTTGCGTTCCACCCTCTATCTTGTCACTTCGCTGTTTCCACCTTAATTCAGTTTCTCTTGCGCTGAAAAGCGTTAGAAAACTTTAATAAGGAGAAACAGATTAAATTCACTTTACTGTTATTTTTCAAGGAGATTTTTTTTGTTTGTCAAGCCATTGTGCCTGAGGGGGACTCTATCAGAAACTGGAACTCCTGAAAATGAGTTAATTAAAAAGCCAATGAAACTGCCTCCGTCCCTCCCGTCGGCGCAGCGGGCTGGGGATGCTGCTGCTGTCCATTTTCGAGGGACGCTTTCGGTCCTGCCTTGTTAATCGCTAACAGATTTGTGTTGTAATTGCTAACCAGGGGAAGCCTGCCTCGGTCAAGGCAGTGACTCACTTGGATTTCATTTACCTCCTGCTCTTCTCCTGGGACGACCGCAAAGACTAGGTTTTTTTATTATTTTTTTATTTTTTTAAAAAAACTTAACTACAAAACGTTCTTCTCCACGTTCCCCCAGCTCTGGTTTTCCTCCCCTCTGCAGTGTGTGTGTGTGTGTGTGTGTGTGCGCGCGCGGGCGCATCCCTCAGCATTCCCGTGCGCTTGGGTGCCCTCACGGCCGGGGGCTCACGGGAGCATCTCGACCCCCGTTTTCGTCCTTCCCCGCGCGCTCCCACACACGCCTGTGCTCTGGGGGGGCCCCCCCGGCCTACTTAGTCCATCATTTTGCGGCATGGTGGACATGACTTT
This sequence comes from Chroicocephalus ridibundus, assembly GCF_963924245.1. NCBI lineage: Eukaryota > Metazoa > Chordata > Aves > Charadriiformes > Laridae > Chroicocephalus > Chroicocephalus ridibundus. The sequence goes on along the minus strand of NC_086300.1, from coordinate 2,438,123 downwards.
CATTGTAATTACAATCTCAGCCTTTGTAATTCTTCCCACCTTCTGCACAGCTCTGCTGCAAGCGGAGCTGCCTGTTTTATCGGCGGTGGCGAGGCTGTCGCTTCAAATCCTCTCGCAGACCATTATCTCCCTTTGATGCTTTTGAAGAGCCAGCGATATGTTAATTCTACCTTGGCCCTCTCCTCTTCCCTTCTCTCTGTACAAATCCACCCTTGCCAGCCTGGCCGGCTGCCGCGGCGCTCGCTGGCCCTGCTCCGTCCCTCTGGGGGACCCGCTGGCCGCTCGCGCTGCCCTGGTCCCCCGTCACTGCCCCCACCTTGGGCACAGCCTGCGCCCGGAGCGGGGTACCTTTTTCCCTGGGGGAACGCGTTCTCTTCGCTTTGGGAGCTCCGGGGTGGGCGGAGGACGAGGACAGGGCAGGACGGGCTGGGCACGGCGCCGGGGCGGCAGCAGTGCCTGCGAGGACAGATGGAGCCCCCCCGCGAAGGTCTGCGTGGGGGTGTCCGTCGCCCGCTTGGCCCTGGCAGGCAGCTCCAGATTGTCGGCCCCGGATGGTCCTGCCTCTCCTGCAGGGCAGGCGGTGCATCCCCGACCCCCATCCAGCCCCCCCAGCTCGGTTTGGGGGTCCCGCACCATTCCTGGGGCTGCCAGCCGAGGGGCTTTTGTGGGGCTGGACCCAGGTGGGCTCCTCCAGAGAGCCGGGAGAGGGCGGGTGCCGTGCTGTGCCCTCCTGGACATGCTCTGGGTCACGCTAACCAGCCCAAATCTCTTCCAGAAGATTCCCGATTCCCTCCCACGGCACTTGGGGTTCAGACAAGCTCATCGTCGCTTTGATGTGGAGCGGTTGTGTGCGGTGGGGATGTAATTTATGGACTTTTTGATAAGCCTGTCCAGTCATCCTAAAATAATAAATAAAATACATACCAAGGGCTGGCACGAGATAGGATCAGTAATATCAGGGTCTGAGGAAAATTACTGAGACTCTTCAACAGCAAAATAAAGAGCATGAAGCGGGGGGGGGGGGAAGTCAGAGAAGGAAAAAGTCAGGAGCGTCAACTGCTGCCACAAACTGGATGGGGGCCCTTGGGGGACTGGGACAGACTGGTTTGGCCACAACTCTTCCCAGCAGTGCTTGGAGTATTTGGCGGAAATATCCAAACCATTGTGAAGCCCCTTGGGGCCATTCCAAGCACAAAGGGGCCTGGAGGGGGATGAGCATCCCTCGGGGTGAAGGCGGAATATCCATCCCTCCAGGGACCAGGCGCTGCCCTCCCCGGCTTGGGGGGGGTCTCTGGTCCCCCTTCCTTGCCTGGGTGTTCTGGTGAGGTGGGAGAACCAGTTGCTGGAGGGCGCGAGTCTGGCAAGGGAAGGGGGTGAAGGATTTACTCCTGTCCATTTGAAACGGGCTGTGATTTATTGAGGGCAGCGGCATCCCGGTCTGTGGGGGGGTAGGGTGGGGGCTGCCGAGGAGAAGCAGGGTTACAACACTGCTGCCCTGCGCTGCTTCGCTCGAGACGTTTCCGAGTCGAGACGCGGCACGTCAAACCCTTCGGGAGCTGATGCAATCCCGCAGCCCTCGCCCCGGCAGCGAGATGGGCGGCCGTTGCCCGAGGAGGAGCGCGCTGCCGGCCCTGCTTCGGCCTCTGGCGCGGCAACGCGGCAACGTGGGCCTTGCCCCTGTGCGTGGCCGGGCAGGTACCGGTGCTGCCAGCCTCGCCTTGCCCCCGGCATCTCGCCCCCCCCCAGCATCTCGCCCCCCCCAGCATCTCACCCCCCCAGCATCTCGTCTCCCCAGCATCTTGCCTGGACAGCATCTTGCTCAGCGTCTCGCCCCCCCCAGCATCTTGCGCCCCCCAGCATCTTTTCTCCCCAGCATCTTGCCTGGACAGCATCTTGCTCAGCATCTCGCCCCCTCCAGCGTCTTCTACCCCCAGCATCTTGTCTGCCCAGCATCTCACCCCCCCTGCAGCATCTCACCCCCTCCCCAAGCATCTCGTCCCCCCTGCGTCTTGTCCCCCCTGCGTCTTGTCCCCCCAGCATCTTCTCCCCAGCATCTTGCCCAGCATCTCGTCCCTCCAGCATCTCGCCCCCCCCAGCATCTTCTCCCCAGCATCTTGCTCAGCATCTCACCCTCCCGGCGTCTTTTTCCCCCAGCATCTTGTCCGCCCAGCATCTCCCCCCCCCTGCAGCATCTCGCCACCCCCAGCATCTCATCCCCCCCGCATCTTGTCCCCCCAGCATCTTGCCCCCAGCGTCTTGTCCCCCCAGCATCTTCTCCCCAGCATCTTGCCCAGCATCTCGTCCCCCCCAGCATCTCGCCCCCCCCAGCATCTTCTCCCCAGCATCTTGCCCCGGGAGCTGAGGCTGCAGAGCGCTGCTGGTGCAGCTGGCATGTTAATTGCTGGATAGGATGGATGGCTTCGTTTAGTAGCGAAAGGCGTTTTTTCACTTTGAAGCTCCCGGTGTTTTGGAAAAGCTTTATGTGGCCAGGGTAGGCTTGGATCCTGCTGGTTGTTATCTAATAGTGCCTGGTAATCACGGCTCGGGACTGCTATTTCTGGTTCTGTTTCTGAGTCACGGTGTGCCCTTGGAAAAGACCTTTGTGCCTTGAGGCTCATCTGCATGAAAACACTGCCCTTGTTTGACTTAAATCACTTTTAAACCAGTTTTGGTCTGGTTGAGGCAGAACTTGGTCTGGGTCTACTGAAGTCTTGTGGAACTTGAAGGTGAACTGCGTCTTGAATTGGAATAAGAGCGTCCTGCTGGTGCTCGAGACGGGTCTAACAAGTGCGTTTGTGTTTATACACGTATAATAGACCTCTATGTACCTTGTCAGCAGAAGGGTTAATACAGGAACTCTGTGAGTGGATTGTTAAAGTCCTTGGATAAATACTCCCTGATGGTTTAAGGTTGTTGCAACGTCTTTCTCCGCTCCCAGAGTGCCGCGATGGGAGACTCCTTGGCAGCCTCTGGGCTTTGCAGGGACTGACGGGGACCGGAGCTTGCTTTCTATTTAAAATAATAATAGTAATAATAAAATAATCATCCTCTGAGTAACAAACGAGGATTGCAGCCACGGTGATTCTGGTGGGGGAAATGAATGCTGTAAAAAAGCAAGGCGATGGGTGGGTGGGAAAGGGGAGGAAAGAGCCGCCGAGAACTTTGATCCCAATAAAAAGACCGTTGGGACAAAAGCCACTCTGTGCCCGTTTCTCCCACCCCCCTCGTCAGCTGCACGTCTCGGTGACATCGAAATGCTTCTTCCCCTTCCAGCAAGGTGGATTGTGCTGCTTGTCACCAGATGTAGCCTCCGGCCGGGTACGCCACCTGCCCGAGCCCAGTCTCGGCACCGCTGGAGCCGGAGCTGCTGCCCCGGGCGTTTGGGGACCAGCCCCGGGCGGGGGATGAAGCTCTCGTGATGCTGTGCCAAGCGCGTGCCCTGCTCTGAGCTGCTCTGCTTTGCTCGCAGCGGGGGGGAGCTCCCCCGTCCCCGTCCGGCGGCGCGGTGTGCTGGGGGTGCTGGGGCCCGGGGTGCTCTCGGTCATAGAATCATAATCACAGAATGGTTTGGGTTGGAAGGAGCCTTAAAGGCCACCCAGTGCCACCCCCTGCCCTGGGCAGGGACACCTCCCACCAGCCCAGGTTGCTCCAAGCCCCGTCCAACCTGGCCTTGAACCCCTCCAGGGATGGGGCAGCCACAGCTTCTCTGGGCACCCTGGGCCAGGGGCTCACCCCCCTCACAGCAAGCGATTTCTTCCCCAGATCTCACCTAAATCTCCTCTGGGGACTCGCCGGGCCCCTGCTGCCCTGGGAGGGGACCTGAGTCTCAAAGCTCCGCACGGCTCCGCTGCCCGAGGGTGGGCATGGCAGCGAGCCGCAGCTCCGAGCATCCTCGGGACTTGTGGTGCCACAGGGAGGAACAACCCCCCCGCGCCAGGCCAGGCTGGGGGTGACCTGCTGGAGAGCAGCTCTGTGGAAAGAGACCTGGGAGTCCTGGGGGACAACGGGATGACCATGAGCCAGCGATGGGCACTTTTGGCCAAGAAGGCCAATGGCATCCTGGGGGGCATCAAGAAGAGCGTGGCCAGCAGGTGGAGGGAGGTTCATCCTCCCCCTCTGCTCTGCCCTGGGGAGGCCACGGCTGGAGCTCTGGGGCCAGTGCTGGGCTCCCCGGTTCCAGAAGGACGGGGAACTGCTGGAGAGGCGACAGCAAAGGGCCACCGAGATGCTGAGGGGACTGGAACACCTCTCTGATGGAGAAAGGCTGAGGGATTTGGGTCTTTTCAGGCTGGAAAAAAGACGGCTGAGGGGGGATCTTATCAACGCTTATAAATACTTCAAGGGGGGGTGTCAGGAGGATGGGGCCAGGCTCTTCTCAGTGGTGCCCGGGGACAGGACAAGGGGTAACGGGCACAAACTTGCCCCTGGGAAGTTCCATCTCAACAGGAGGAGGAACTTCTTTGCTGTGAGGGTGGCAGAGCCCTGGCACAGGCTGCCCAGAGAGGTGGGGGAGTCTCCGTCTCTGGAGACATTCCAACCCCGCCTGGCCGCGTTCCTGTGCCACCTGCTCTGGGGGACCCTGCTCTGGCCGGGGGTGGGACTGGGTGGTCTCCAGAGGGCCCTGCCAACCCCTACCAGCCTGTGACTCTCTGATCTCCCGCTGGTGCCTACCGGCGGGTGGTTTGGGAGAAGGAAGCTGGCCGGCTCTCGGGCTTGCTGGGCTGCGAGCGATGCCAGCTCCCGTCACTCGCTGCAGCACATCGGCCTGACACTGCCGGCAACGCTGCGACGAAGCGGCAGAGGGAGGTGGCTGGGGCAAAGGCGGGGGGGAGTTGGAAGATCCCTTTAAAAATGAAAATTATTACATCTTCCAGCACCGACCCCCAGGGCAGCAGCCTGACCGGCACGTGCCGCGATGGTGTTGGGCATACTGGTGACCCCGGTAGCGCTGCCGTCCCGCTCCCCGCTTTGCTCTGCTTGGCTTCCCTCGCGCCCCGCTCTGCATTCCATCCCCATCGCCGTCCCTGCCCGCTTGCACCATCCCGCTTCCCCGAGCAGCATGAAACTCAAGCATCCCGTTGGGAGGGGACTTTAAGCCGACGCGAGAGCAGGTTTAATGTCGCAGCTTAAAGTCAACAGATCTCAAAAGGAAAAGAAAAGTCAAAGCAGAATCTTAATGGTATTTTTTTGTTTTTTGTTTTCTTTTGTTTTGTTGTTTTATGTTTTGTTAGCAACCCAACTACTGGAGCTTTAAGGTCAGTATTTCTGATTTTTCATGCTTCTGTTTGAAATGCATGCCCTTTTCCACCCTCGCCTCATCTCTGTGTCTGTGTAGGGGGGCGGGAGCTGGGGTTTTTTGGGGCGGATTCCCGTGCCAAAGGAGCTCGTTCTCAGCTCAGCAGCGGTTTAAGCTCGTGAGAAGGATGTTACGCTTTTGGGCCGAGTTGTTGTGCAGATACAAACCTGTTCTCTGGGCGGGATGAGTCTGTGTCTTGTCACCTGCTGTCACCCCACGGTTATTTCATTGCAGCAGAGACCTTAATTCCGGGAAAAGGACAGAAATGGGCTCCAAAACCCACCTGCGGAGCTGCGTCCATGTGCCTGCTCCCAGGCAGAGACAGGAAGGTTGCTCCAGTTTCCAGCCTCCTCCACCTCCTCCTCCTCCTCCTCCTCCTCAAGCCGCCGAGCAGAGCCCGTCCCCACCGGCGGTGGCCCTGCCGAGTGCTGGGACCTGCCCTGCCGCCCGTCACACGCCGTGGCGGTCCCTTCTCTGCGCTGGACCCTTTGCCCAGCACCGCATCCCCCCCCCGGGGTTCCTCGTCTCCCCCTCCCCAGCCCCCGGGCTGATCCCCCGCTGATGGGCAGGAGACGCGGGGGTGTGGGGACGGGGGCTGTGGCAGGTGGCACTGGCGGAGAAGGAGGAGGAAAGGGCTTTCCGACGCAAACACCGTGGTTTTGGTGTGGATTTGGAGTGTTGAGGGACCCCTAGACCGGTTCTTTGCTGGGCTGGTGGTGCTGAGCCCGGCGGGAGGGGAAGGGGCCGCCCCGTCCTGTCCCGCGTCGCCCATCGCATCCCTGTCTCCATCCTCTGCTCTGTCGCTCGGGCGTCACGGTACCAGCCTGTTGGTGGGGAGGCTGCGGCAGAAGGGGGAGAACACTAGCGTTTGCCGTGTTGCACCGGGATCTTTGTGCCTAAACCCACCTCTTCCCGGCGACGCAAAGGGGACCCTGACGGGAGTCTCCTGGCAGCGCCGGGGGACCTCGCAAACAGTCGCCTTATTGTCTGGCAGGGTGAAGTACGCATGTCCCCGCGGCTCCCCGGCCTCCCTCCTCCTCGCCCCGGGGACGCGGTGGCAACGCTTCAAGGTCAGGCGTGTTGCCGGGTGACCTTGGCGTGTTGTCCCCCGGTGGGTTCGCTCTTCCCGTGGAAAAAACAGGCACTTCCCTCTCTGGGCAGCGGGGAGCGGAGGAGTCGTAAAACGCATAATAACGTGCACTTGTTCCGAGTTTTCGTTCTTGAAGTACTCGCCGGGTAAAAGGCGTGCGAGCGGCGGCTCCCCCGATATTCAGCTGTCTGAGTTCTCACCGGCTGGTTTCAGCCACGTGCTCTCGGGGACATTCCTGGGCCGGGGCGGGGTGTGGGGGGGAAGGCACAAAAACCTCAGGGTTTTTTTTTTTTCAAATTTTTTTTTTTTTCCCTCCATTTTTTTTGTCAGTAAGAAATGAAACGGGGATAAGCTTTAGGGGGGCACCCACCCCAGAGGGGTCCCCCTCGGCGGCGGCTGGGTGGTTTGCAACCGCAGAGGCTGCGTTTTCTATAACTACGTATTTCCCCACCCGAGCCTGGGAGGATTTTGCGTTGGAAGTGGAGCATCTTCCCGGGCGTTACGGGTTAAATCACCCCCCGGTTCCCGGCCGAGGGAGGCCCCCGCCTGCCTGACCCCGCTACCAAGTGGGGCATGAGCCGGCGGCAGCTGGGGACGGCTTGTCATGGGCAGAGCCCTGCGGGGGGGCTGATCCCGGCAAGCAGGTGCCGGGGGCTTCCTCGAGGCCACCGCAGCCACCTGCGTCCCCTGGGGTCTTCCGTAAGCTTGGTCTTCAGCTGGGAAAGCTGTTCCCCCCCTCCACCCCTCCCTGCTCGCTCCCCAGAATATAACTTCCACGACCCGCCAGGTTCCCTGTCGGTGCCCCCTCCCATGCAGAGCCAGCCCTTCTCCGTCCCCCTGCCAAAGATGGGGGGGGGGCCTGTGGCCAGACCCCCAGCTGATGGGGGGCGGAGGGGATGGGGTGGTGGGAGGGGCTGTGCCAAATTCCCAGGGACACCCAGGGACGTGGCGTCCTGCTGCTGAGGGGTCCCGGGGGCAGGGCCTGCCCCCTCCTGCCCTGGCACCCCCCCGTCTCCCCGGGGACAGGCAGTGTCAGGGGCTGGCTGCCATGTGGGGCTCTCCGGGCGTGGGATTTGGGGGAAGGGGGGGGCCGGCATTGCTGTGTTTGTCTGTCTGATGCTCTTGTGTGTCGGTGGTGGTGCCGTCATTGGGGAGGGGGGTCCCAGAGACCGCGCCGGCCCCAGCCGTTTGTCCTGGCTGCGCCCGCGGGTGCTGCCGCAGCCTCTGCCCCGCTCCGTCCCCCTGCCCCGTGCCCCGGCGCAGCCCTGCGGCTTCCACGCTCGCTTCTGGATTGAGCCAGCCCCGCTCGGCTCACGGATGTCCCTTCCCACCCGCTGGCTCGGGCCGTGTGCTCTCACGGAGCCATCGATCCAGTCGCTCCGTGGCCATCGTCACGCTGCTGCCGGTCCCCGCGTCCCCAGGCAGATGCCCGCATCCTTCGGCGGGGGCAGCCCGGTACCCAACCCGCCTTTCCATCCCCTGAGCCCCAACCCGGCTCACAGCCCCCATCCCTGCTGTTTTGGGGCGACTCAAACCCATCTGGGTGTCAGCCTCTCCGGGGCTGTGGTTTGCAGGGCTTGGGGACTCCAGGGACACATCCCTGGCGCTGGCCGGGGGGGCAGATCCCTCCCCAGGGATGCAGTGGGGAGGGGGCTGCGCCGCAGAGAGCTGCGGTGCCATACTGGGGGGGCTGGGGGCTCCCGCGGTGCCAAGGCAGGGGGTGGGCTGGCCCCTCGCCGTCACTCGTGGGCCAGAGGAGGAACGGGGAGAACCGAAGGCAGAGCATCGCCCCAGCTCCGGTGGTGCCGGGAGTTTAAAAGAACATCAAAGGGACTGAAGCAAAAACTCGTGGGGAAAAAATGACTGGGATGTGGAAGGGAGAAAGCCGGTGGGGGGGGGGACGACACGGACAGGACACTTTTGCCTTTAAAACCAAGCGTCTGGGGCTGTGTCACCCGCGTTGTGCTGTAACTGCTGATGGATGGGGGCTTGGGGTTGTGCCTCCGCTTCCTCCGGCACGGCCGGGGCTCTGGGCTTACTGGGAATGCCGCGTCTCCGTAGCGGGGAGCTATTTCCATCTCACCGGCAGGCCCTTTGCTGAGCCGGTATTATAGCGGGCAGCGGGTATTTACTCGTAGGAGACGAACAAATAGCAGGCAGGCTTAGCTCCTGTAATCCTGCCGCTCCTGCGACACCCTCCTCCCCTACCCCCCCGCCGGCCTCGGTGGCTGCCGCGCTCCTCAGGGACCGCCACTGACTGCCTCGTGTTCTGTCGCTCACGAGAGGAGGGCACTGGGATGTGCTGGGGCGGCCGGGGAGGAAGAGCAGCTCTTCCTTGCGCTCTGCTTTTGGGGAATTTGCTGGTTTTCTGGCCCCGGGCGCTGCTCTGCGGTGCTGGGCGATGTGCTGATCCTGGGTGTCGTCGCTATTTATTATGGCAGCGGGGATGAGAGTCGCGTCCTTAGTGTAGGAACGGGGAAACTGAGGCACGGTGGGACCAGGTGACTTGCCTGGGAGTACCGGCACGACCTGCGGCGGCAGCGGGGCCGGCGTGTCGGATTTGGGGCTGTTTACCTACAGCTGTTGCTGCTACAGTTGTTTTTTTGCTGGTTTTTTTTTTTTTTTTTCCGCTTCAAACCAGCCCCTCCCAGCCTTTTTTCCCAAGAGGCGCCCGCACATGTTCACCAGAGCCCGGCCTCCCTCTGTACAGCTGTTAGAGCAAATCATGCCTCAAATGCCAAAGAGCTGAGCCTTGTCACCTGTCACTGTGGAGTCCCCGTCACTAATGCTGCTCACCCGAGTGTCCCCGCTGGTTTGCAGCCTGCGCCGGCTCCCCTCCGGCGGGGGCTGCAGCCCCGCGACCCCCGGCGAGGGCCTGTCCCTTCTCCCCCCGTCTCCCCCTTTCTGCCGCTTTCTCAGGCGGGGCTTTGCTCCCCACCCGCCGGCCTCCCTGCGGGGCATGCGGTAATTTGCTTATTTTTGGAAGATGATGTCACACAAAGCAGCGTCGCCAGAGAGAGCGGGGATCGGCCGCGGCCGCCGCTCGGCCCCGGCGAGGAAGAGGATGGCTGGGGCCGAGGTGGCAGGGATGGAGGCAGGACTGGCACCCTCACCCCCAAAAAGCGTCTCCTGCCGCTTACCCCTCCATAATCCATCCCCTGGGGCCGCCTCAGCCTCCGGGGAAGTGCCGGATCAGGGTGATTTCTGGACAATCCCCTGCCCATTTGTGTGGGGTCTCGTGGCGGGGATGCTCCTCTCCCCACGGATGCCAGCCTGGACAAGCCTGGTCGAGGCACTGGGAAAAGAACGCCAGGAACAAAAGCCTGGCTGCCGGTGCCGGGAGGTTGGTGATTACCTTCCTCGTGGGAGCCAAGGTCGCACCCCGCGCCGGGAGGTGGGGATGAGTGGGCACCGCGCGTCCCCTCCCTGTCCCAGCCCTGCCCTGGCCACCGGCACCTTCTGCTGCCCCACTGCTAGCGGCGAGACCGCTCCACCCCTGCTTTTGGGAAGAAAACGGGTGTTTTGGGGGCTGAACGCAGAGCTCTCAGCGTGGCCGGAGGGCATGGTGCATCGGGGACAGCCCTTGGAGCTGCTTTCTCCCGTGCGGGCATCCCGCTCCCCTCCGCCGGGCAGACGCTGCCACCGACCCCGGTGCCCGGAGAGGGACAAGGGATGGAGAGGGACCACCATCACCGCAGCGGGCAACCAGCAGCCGTCAATATTCATGAGGCTGCAGAGGACCCAGGCTTTTAAATATTCATCAGGCAGGCGAAGGCAGGAGGCTGATGGTGCCAGCAGGAAGGGGAAAAAAAATGCAGAGAAGGGGGCAAGCAGCCACCCGTGTCCCCCGTGGAGCCGGCCGGGCCATGTTTGAGGGCAAAAGGGTGTTTTGCGCTTGGAAATACGACATCCCGGTGTCAGCTCCTGCTCGTCACCTTCAGCGGGCTGGGTGGCTCCTGTGCTTTGCCGGGCAGGAGCGATGGATGCTGGTGTCACGGCGATGCTCCTGCAGGGGTACCCCGTTCCACCCCTGCGTGGGGCCCGTCGCAGGGCAGCGAGCTCCTGCCCGGCTCCTGCGCACATCTGGCTGCCGGTAGCAGGCTGTGCACATCTGGTGGGGAAAGACCCTTCCTTTAGTCAAGGGGTCCGGTTTAAAAAAAAAAAAAACCTAATCCGATTTTAACGCTAATCCTGTTAACATTGAGATCAGGATTAATTCTGGGTTAATCGGGATAATCCTGACAAAATGTTGAGCATTAGACGTTGGATGAATTATTGCTGCCGTGAGCGGTACGCTTTTAATTTGGCGGCGAGAGCCAGGCGGGGTGAGAGGGGTGGGTGCCGGCGGAGGGGGATGGAGAGGCCACAACCCCCTCGGATGGGGGGACTTATCGAACATCCCTTGGTAGGATGCTCAGAGCACCCTGGGCCTCTTGTTTCTTCCACCTTCGCTGCTGCAGCCCCAGTTACCTCTGGTTTTTCCCCTTTTTCTTCCCAGCTGGGCACCTCCCGGCTCCTCCGTCTCGGGGGGCAGGAGCTGGGCTGCTGGAAGTCCCTCCCTGCCGGGAGGCTTTGCTGAAGTCCGGCTCTCCTGGCTGGTGGAGCTGGGGTGAGATGCTGCGCAAGGACGCGGGGGGGGGTTCAGCAGCATCCGCTCGGTCCCTGCTCGCTGGGAGCAAGCGCCCGAGCTGGGACGTGCAGGAGCGTGGTGGCACCGCAGCCCTGCCCTGTCTGAAACTGGTTTGAAACTGGAAAGATGATGCCTGGGCTGGGGTGGGGGGGGACCAGCGAGAGGATGCTCAGGTGCCGGGGATGCTGTGTCCTGGTCAGGGATGCGGCGTTCTGGTCGGGGATGCTGCGTCCCAGTGGGGGATGCTGCGTCCCAGTGGGGGATGCTGCATCCCAGTGGGGGATGCTGCGTTCTGGTCAGGAGTGCTGTGTCCTGGCCAGGGATGCTGCATCTTGGTTGGAGATGCTGCGTTGTGGTCGGAGATGCTGCGTCCCGGTCGGAGATGCTCCATCCTAGTCGGGGATGCTGCATCCCGGTCGGAGATGCTCGCCGGGAGGGGATTTCAGCCAGACTGGAGGTGAGGAGTCGTCTGCTGGGGAAGTGTCCCGTTACCTGGGTTCTGCTCCTCTTACCGAACAGCCGGCAGCTCCTCGCTGACTCACTCTCTGGGAGCATCAATAATTAAGGCTGAGCGGAGTTTGTTAGGAAGGAATGAATGGAGGGATGGAGCGGTTTGTGACGCGCTGGCATCGGTTGGTTTGCAGAGGGGTCAGCGCCGCAGCGGGTCACCGCTGCCACCCGTGCGAGCTGGGCAGGCTGGGGAGCCTCCGAGGGGGTGTCCGGACTGGAGTTCATTTTGCAAGGCACCACCGTCCCACACCCCGGGGCACTAATGGCACAGCCCTCCCGCCCTCCCCCAGGACCCCCTCCAACTATTACTGTGGTCCAGGGTGGGACGGAGGTGCTGGGATCTCATCCCAGCATCCCGGAGGGAAGGAAGTGCAGGTACCACCTTGCTGAGGCCGGGGCCGAATGACCCCCAAGCAAAGAGGTGGGACCAGCTTGGCCTGGCTGCAGCCCCCACCAGTGATGTTGTGATGGGGCCAGGCAGGCAGAGGAACGGGGAGGGGGAATGCTGCGGGAAATGTGGAAAATTGCAATATCTAGAAATCCCTCCCTCCTCTGCCTCTGTTTCTTTAACGGCTCCCAGAGCTGCTTCAAAAAAAAAAAAAAAGAAAAAAGTTTCAAATTTCAATTAAAATTTTCCTTGGAAATGTTGACAGAAGCAGAGCTGCGGGAGGGACAGATGTTGTTTTTCTCCCAGCTCTGCTAACGGCCTCATTCGCTGCTGACCCTCGCCGGCAGCGCGGAGCCCAGCGGCCGATGCTCCGGCCCCGCTTCCCCGCTCCGCTCGCCCAGCTGGGGTCCCAGCGGGGCCGGGGTCCCCAGCCCCGCCTTGGTGCAACCGCCACTTTTCCAGCCCTTTTCCAGGCACCGGGAGCACCCCCAGCCCCTGGGGGAGGTTTTCCCCATCGAGCTGCCCCGGCACAGACACCTCTCTCTAAAGAATGGGATGGAGGAGGCTCTGTCCCACAGCTCCTGGTGACGCCGCGCTGAGCCTGGGTGTTTGGGGATGGGGGTTACACCTGCAATGGCCATGGAAATGCTTTTCCAGGTGTGGGGTGGGCAAAGGAACTGCGTCCACTGTTTTTTCCCCATCCCTTTGTTTCCGGGATACATTTACCCAGGGAACGGTGTGGGCTGGGAGCAGTGGGCTGGGCCAGGCTTTCAGAGATGCTCCCCGTCAGCCCTGGGGATGTGCACGCAGGCAGGGGCAGGGATGCAGGTAACGGCTGAGAGAAATAGGTGTTTTCATTATTTTTTTATAGATATTTTTATTTTTTGCTATTTTTTTTTTTATGGATAGGGAGTCAGGCAGGGATGGAGGAGAGTGGTGGCGAGCAAGGGTCCAAGAAGCATCAGGTGGGACCCCGCATCCCTCTTACCCTCTGCCATGGCTCTTCCCAGCCCTGGCTCTGGGGGATGCTGTGCCAGGAGATGGCACCGAAAGGTGCGGGGGCTCACCCTGGTCCCAGGGCAGAGCCCGGGCTGACTCCCAGCGCAGCTCAGCGATGCCGAAATGTCCTTCCCTGCTCCCAGCATCGCGGCTGGAGGCCGGTGGGGTCTCCTCAACCCTGGCACAGCCCGGACCGCGGGGCTGCTGAACCCAGCGCCCATCCTGAGAGCTCAGCACACCGCCAGATGGGGCCCGTAGTCAGATGCTGGATTAGACGATGAGAGGGGGATTAAGAGGAATTAATCCAGCTCAGTGTCCAACCAGGGGCTGGAGCCGGGGCTTTATGTACTCGGTAAATAACCGGCTGCGTTGCTCTGCCCAGGGCTGGGCTTGCCAGCTCCGTGCCAGCTGTTTCCCAAGCTGGCCTGGGGTGGATTTTAGGGGTCCCTCGCCTTTATCCCCCTCATGCGGCGCGGCAGCGGGGATGCAAACAGACGGGAGGTGGCGAGGTGGTGGCACAGCTGCCTGGCACCAACACCGGGCTCCGTCCACCCCCGGCGAGGGCGATGCCCGGCCAGCCCCAGCACGCCCCAGTGCATCGTCCCTGCCAATGGGGTGGGATGGAGCGTGAGCTGGGGGGGTCTGGGGGCTGCCGCCGGAGCCAGCCCCGCCAGCAGCTGCCCAGCACGGCCCGGGCTGCCTCGCACGGTGACGGCAGGGTCCTGGGGACAGGCTGAGCTGGGGGCACGGCGCTGCTGGTGGCATTAGCACGGCGAGGGTTTACCCATCCCAGCTGCGAGTGCAGGTCTGTATTGGTGCTGGTGGGCTGTATTCGGGCTGTCCTGGCTGGTTTTTGGGGGGAAGAGGGGGTGGCCTCCGCCAGGACAGGCTGCAGAGGGGGCTCAGGGACCCCCCCCTTCTACTGCCCGGTCTCCTCATCGCTAACAATATTCTTGCCGTGGCTGAAACAGCCCCGAGCAGCGCAGGTTGCGGAGCGCGGCTGCGTGCGATGTACAGAGGGGTCGGGCAGAAACGGGCCCGGAATGGCTGATTTCTGCTCAGGCGAAGCGCGACCCTGCCCGCGGAGCCACCGCGGGGAGCAGCGAGGTGCTGGTGGGGGCTCGCTCCGCTGGCACAAACCCTCCGCTCCGGCACCGGGGGTCCTTTTGCAGGGTCAACCTCGCCGCTCTCGTTAGGAAGTGAGCGGAAATATTAATGAGCGTGACCAGCTCCGGTGGCTCTGAGTTTTGCAGGGGAACAGCTGCAGAGTGCCCTGCTCCATCCCAGGGCAGAATCCTCGCCCCACGCATTTTTTCTTGGGTTTCCCCCCCCTCCTCATCTTCTTTTAAGTGCCCTGCGGGAGGTCCAGAGCTGCTCCTCTGCCCCGGCTCTCCCAGCTCCACTCCCTCCAAACCCCTCCTGCCACCCTCCTCTCCGCCCCTCGTCCCTCCTAAACTCTCCCCCTCTTCCCTGCGCCCACCTCGGCTCTCCATCGAGACCCAGAGGCTCCCCTGCTTGCCCCTTCTCCAGCGGGAGAACTGGGGTGCCCGTCACCGCCGGGTCCAGAGGGACACCCCGCTCCTCACCCAGGTCCCCCGGACACCGCCGGCACCTCGGCTCCATCCCTCCATCCCGGAGCGTTCAGCCTGCAAAGCCGGGGAGGGTAATACTGGAGAAGGGGTGTGGAGGAAGGGAAGGAGGGATGGGGATGAGAAGGAGGGAGGGGAGAGAAGGGGGAGCGAAGCATCCTTATCTACCCAGGCAGATGTAATGAAGCTGCTTCAGCGCTGACGGTAAAGGGATTGTTGGGAGTTTTAGGAGCTAAAAGAATCGCTTAATTGTGTCTTTTTTTAGCTCTGGGGTGATAAAAGACAACAGCCCCCAAGTCTCCCCGCGTTCCCCATCCCACCTCTTTTATATAAGGCTCCCAGGGAGGTTTGGAGGAGCTGGGGGTGCTCCTGGCCCCCTGGCGCGGGGGGGTTGTTCCCGCTGCTGTCCCCGGGAGGGGCCTGGGGGGAGCCGGGCACTTTCCAAGGGGGTTTTCCCTGGGAGAAGCACCACAACAGCAGCCACGGGGCGCTCCCAGGGCGCAGAGCTCTGCTGATGCTTCTGCACCAGCGAGATTTCCTCTGCTCTACGGAGCGCGCAGGGGCTCCCGGGGGGCTTTACACCGCTGCCTGGCCGACAGCAAGTGCCTTCCCCAGGGCAGGCCGCCGTGGCCGTCGCCTCGGTGCCCATCACCCCGTCCCCCGCGTCCCAGAAGCTGCTCCTCGACACCTTTCCTCCCCCACGGTGCCAGCTGGGGACGGAGCTCCCCGTGGCCTTGGGCGGCTTTTGTTTTGCTTTTGGGCAGCTGCATCCTTCCCCGTCCCTGCGCTCCTTCCCCGTCCCTTCGTTCCTTCCCCGTCCCTGCGCTCCTTCCCCGTCCCTGCGCTCCTTCCCCATCCCTTCTCTCCTTCCCCATCCCTTCGTTCCTTCCCCGTCCCTTCGCTCCTTCCCTGTCCCTGCGCTCCTTCCCCGTCCCTTCGTTCCTTCCCCGTCCCTTCGCTCCTTCCCCGTCCCTGCGCTCCTTCCCCATCCCTTCGTTCCTTCCCCGTCCCTGCGCTCCTTCCCCGTCCCTGCGCTCCTTCCCCATCCCTTTGCTCCTTCCCCGTCCCTGCGCTCCTTCCCCATCCCTTTGCTCCTTCCCCATCCCTGCGCTCCTTCCCCATCCCTGCGCTCCTTCCCCATCCCTTTGCTCCTTCCCCATCCCTGCGCTCCTTCCCCATCCCTGTGCTCCTTCCCCGTCCCTTCACTCCTTCCCCGTCCCTTCGCTCCTTCCCCATCCCTTCGTTCCTTCCCCATCCCTTCGCTCCTTCCCCGTCCCTTCACTCCTTCCCCATCCCTGCGCTCCTTCCCCATCCCTTTGCTCCTTCCCCGTCCCTGCGCTCCTTCCCCGTCCCTTCGTTCCTTCCCCGTCCCTTCGCTCCTTCCCCGTCCCTGCGCTCCTTCCCCGTCCCTGCGCTCCTTCCCCATCCCTTCGCTCCTTCCCCATCCCTGCGCTCCTTCCCCATCCTTTTCTCCTTCCCCATCCCTGCGCTCCTTCCCCGTCCCTGTGCTCCTTCCCCATCCCTTCACTCCTTCCCTGTCCGTTCACTCTTTCCCCATCCCTTCGCTCCTTCCCCGTCCCTTCACTCTCTGCCCCGACCCCGCGGCTTCCCACGCTCCCTCTCGGGGGAGAGGCTGCTGCTGGCCCTGAGCTGGGGGGGACTGAGCCAGCCCTGCCCCGATGGCTCCCCGCACACGCTGCCGTGGCAGAAATCAGCCCGGCGCCGTTATTGCCCCTCTGCTGCGACGCTGGCTCAGCAAGAAATGGGTCACCTCCCAGCGTGGCATCGCCGCGGCACAGGGACAGCGAGCAGGAGAGCTGGCGTGTCCCCCCCTCTGTCCCCCGGCTGCCACCGCGGGTGGGTTTCAGGTGCCGCAGGGAAAGATCTCGGTGCCCACAGGGGACATCGGGCTCTTGCGAAGCTGCAGGAGCCCTTTGCGTGCGGGTCTGGGCTCAGGCAAAACTGCCCCTGGGGGTGGACGTAACCGAGAAGCAGGGGGCAAAAAGGCTTTGCTCCCAGGCTGGGGGTCCAGGGAGGGTTTTGGCCAGCGGCTGGGATTTATCCTGCACCCCCAGAGCCGTCCCCAGCAGGGAGCTGCGCGCGGGGGGGATCCTGCATGGCTGCAGCCGGCAGGACGCGGAGCGGTGCCCTGGGTAGGGTGCCTGGGCGCCAGCAGCGATCCCGGCCGTGGTCCGGCCGCGGGATGCGGGGAGGTGAGGCCGTTGGGATGGAGGGTGCTCCCGAAGCAGGAGGAAATGAGGATCGTTATTGTATTTGGCTGCTGCAGCCTTTGCTGTCTCCTCCTCGGCTGCGGCGTGTGATACGGTCTGGGCCGGACGGAGGATAGCCGGTCCCTTCCGGAGACGACGGCGAGGGTTTGACGTTTGTTTTCATCCTGTATCAGACGGAAAGCTCAGCCCACGCAACCCCAGCACGGGCACGGGGAGAGGGACCCATGCGTCTCCCCAGGACCGGGGCAGCCCCTGCAGCCCCACGTCCCCCGTCCTCCGGATGGGCAGCGCTCGGCGGGGTGACATCTTCCCCCGTGACAGCAGGGGACATCCATCCTGAGGACGCAGACAGTGACACAGACAGGTCCAGGCACTGTTCATCCCAGGGTGGCACCCAGCAGGGCAGGATTTTTCCCCCCCCCCCGCCCCGAAGCATCTCCAGCAAAGCAGGGAGCTGGGCACCCGTTTTAGACCCCGCGGCGACGGATGAAGCCGCACGGAAGTGTCAGGTCCCGACGCGCTCGGGGTGTGCCACGGCCTCAGTGACAGTGCTCCGGCCCCAGCTATTCCGTGAGTGCTGTGATGGGGCTGGGGGGGAGCGCAGCCGCCCCGGGGGGCTGCCGGCCGGGCGGGGGTCAGGATGTGTGGGGGCCGGGTTGTCAGTTATCGTCGTGTAGCAGCAGAAGTCATTAGCGAGGCGCAGCAATAAAAAACAATTCCCTCGGAGTCGGCTCATTAATGGGCCGCTGGAGGCCAAGGACGGAGCAGCCACTGGGCTCCCGCCTCGCCGGGCATCTTGTCCTCCCCCCTGCAGGGACTCCATGGGCACCCGGATCCGTGGGCACCCGGATCCCGCAGCTGCACCAGAGCGGCAGAGCCGCTGTGGCTGAAATGGACACAGGCAAGAAATGGCAGAGAAACACCAACCCCCCCCCCTCCCCAAAATAGCGCTTGGAGCCCCCCCTCACTCCACCGGCTCCGTCCTTTCCAGCTCGCCAGCATCCCGCGGTGGCCCCGGGGTTGGTGGGTGCCCTGCACCCATCACGGGGGTTCCCGCATCCCCGGAGGGACCCTGCGGTGAGGGGTGCCGGGGGGGGACACACGTGTGGCTCTCGCTACGGTGCCATTGAGGGCTTTGTGGGGCCGCTGGGTCCCTGCTCGGGCCGGGAGAGCACATCCCACTGAGCAGCAGGCCAGAACACTCCCTTCCGGGCTAAAAAGCCATTAATTTCCATCTTGACCATTTTTTCCTTTTTTTTTTTTTTCCTTTTTTTTTTTTTTTTTTGTTTGACTGATGCCATAATTAGCTCCAGCAGATGAGCTTAATTACTTGAGGTCAGCTGCAGCCCCCGGGCAGAGGCAGGAGGGGTCGGGCTCACCTGGAGCAGGGCAGCTCTCCTGGGCACCCCCTCCCGCAGCCATCCCACCGGAACGCGGTGTGTCGGGTGTTGTGCTGTGGGGGCTGTGGGGACTGCGGTGCATCGGGGTGATGCACTCTAGGGGCTGTAGGGACTGCAGTGCTTGGGGTGTTGTGCTGTGGGGGCTGTAGGGACTGCAGTGCTTGGGGTGTTGTGCTCTAGGGGCTGTAGGGACTGCAGTGGTCGGGGTGATGCACTCTAGGGGCTGTAGGGACTGCAGTGGTTGGGGTGTTGTGCTCTAGGGGCTGTAGGGACTGCAGTGCATCAGGGTGTTGTGCTCTAGGGCCCATGGTGTGTTGGGGTGTCGTGCTATAGGGAGCGCGGTGCATCAGGGTGTTGTGCTATGGGGGCTGTAGGGACCACAGGGGTTGGGGTGTTGTGCTGTGGGGGCTGTAGGGACGGCAGTGGTTGGGGTGTTGCGCTCTAGGGCCCATGGTGTGTGGGGGTGTTGTGCTTTAGGGAGTGCAGTGCATCAGGGTGTTGCGCTATGGGGTTGTAGGGACCGCGGTGCATCGGGGTGATGCACTCTAGGGGCTGTAGGGACTGCAGTGGTTGGGGTGTTGCGCTCTAGGGACTGTAGGGACCGCAGTGGTTGGGGTGTTGTGCTCTAGGGGCTGTAGGGACCGCAGTGGTTGGGGTGTTGTGCTCTAGGGGCTGTAGGGACCGCAGTGGTTGGGGTGTTGTGCTCTAGGGGCTGTAGGGACCGCAGTGGTTGGGGTGTTGTGCTCTAGGGGCTGTAGGGACTGCAGTGCATCAGGGTGTTGCGCTCTAGGGCCCATGGTGTGTTGGGGTGTCGTGCTATAGGGAGCGCGGTGCATCAGGGTGTTGTGCTATGGGGGCTGTAGGGACCACAGTGGTTGGGGTGTTGTGCTGTGGGGGCTGTAGGGACGGCAGTGGTTGGGGCGTTGCGCTCTAGGGCCCATGGTGTGTTGGGGTGTCGTGCTATAGGGAGCGCGGTGCATCAGGGTGTCGTGCTGTGGGGCTGTAGGGACCGCGGTGGCTGGGGTGTTGTGCCGAGGCACGCAGACGGCAGCAGCCCTTAGCAACAAGGATGCTACATGGCAACGCGGGCTGCGCCGTCCTGTCGTGCCACGGGGAGGGGGAGGCAGCGATCTCCCCCCCCGCCTCGGCTCAATCAATTTGTTCTTATGATTATCTTCTCCCGACAAAACACATCCTGGGGAGGCGGGTGTGTGGGGGTGTGTTTGTGTGTGTGTGTGTGCGTGCGTGCCAACGGCCTTTCGTCACCTCCTGTGAGAGCTCCACAGATTTTCATGTCCAGCCCAGATGTGAGCTCTGGTTGGGGGTGAGTTGGGAGGGGAGCGGGGAGGGATGGATGGAGGGATGGAGGGAGGGATGGAGAGAAGGATGGATGGAGAGAGGGATGGAGGGATGGATGGAGAGAAGGAGGGATGGAGGGATGGATGGAGAGAAGGAGGGATGGATGGAGAGAAGGAAGGAGGGATGGATGGAGAGAAGGATGGAGGGATGGAGGGGTGGAGGGATGGATGGAGACAGGGCAGGGGAAGGAGCAGAGGGGAAAGGGCTGCCGGGGGAGCAGAGCCAGGCTCAAGGGCAGCCCTGGCAGCGTGGGTTGCATCCTGGCCATGGGCTCCCTGCACTTTCCCTTGCCCAAGAACCCCTCCTGGGGCGGGAGCCAGGGGACCACGAGCCCTCCAGGTTTCCTGGGGCTGTACAAGGGCTGGGAGCTCCAAAAAAACACCTTCTACACCCCAAAGACCTGCATGCTGTGAACATGGGGGAGAGGAGACCGGGCCTCTCCATCGCCTCCCGCTCACCGCAGCTTCCTTACCCGCTGGAAAGCCCCCCATGGTCTCCCACGGCCCCCCAGGCCCCCCGTGGATGGGGCTGGTGGATGCGCCGGCCCAGGTTCGCTCCAGCCCCGCTTCCCTCTCTTGATGTAAGACTTCAAGCATCTGCCAGCGTGCTTTGTGCTAAAACAACAGCACCACAACTAAGCACTCAATTTTCCAGCAATTAGCTACAGCGAGAACGTTTCAAGTCCTAGAAAACCCCGCCCCGCAGGATTAATTAAATCTTCCAATTAATGTCTAATTTAAATGACGGTGATGGCTGTTATCATTTCATATTGATTTTTCTTTTCGGTGTTAAAATAGAGCTGTCGTCCCTTCCACGCTGCCTTTTCCGCACCCCAGGAGCCGTTTGTTCTCCCGGTTTGATTTGCCGACGTCGAACGGGTGTCTGGAAAATCAAGCCTCGTATTTCGGGGTCTGGGCAGGCAGCGCTGGCGCCGCTGCCGGGGCGGGGGGTGTGGGGGGGGGGCGTACCTGTGGCACGGGGCCCCCGCGGCGCGTTGGGAGATGTTTGCGCAGAAAACCCGTGTCTGTAGCCGGAACGTTCACGCGGTGGATACACACGCGCGGCCATGTGAAATTGGACTCCTGGCATATTAAATTTTTACCGCTATAAACCCAAACCCATTACGTTCCCCCGGCTCAGGCAGCCATAAACCTTGCCGCTGCTTTGCTTCCAGAATAAGCCGGGCATTTATGTTTCCCGGGAGCTGGTTCATTGGCGTAATGGATGTGTAACCTCCTGTAATTGCTAAGGTTATTCCAGCGCCTGCATGCGAGCCCCGGCTCTGTCGCCAGCTAGCTCGCGCTGGTTTTATTTCGAGCGGGTTGCTGCTGGGGGACCTCAAAGGTGGCTGGAATGGCACCGGGAGGCTTGGAAATGCAGAGTGCCGCGAGCCCCGGGAGCGGAAAACGCCAGCGAGGGATTGCAGGAGGCAAAGGGGGCTGTAAGTGGTGGTACGTGCTTAGAGGAGGAGATGGCGCCACGGCTGGACCACGTCGGTGTGCTGACCCCGCTGGGGATCCAGGATGGAGCATCCCCGGATGCGGCTAAGCATCACACAAACCGCTCCATCCCAGGCTCTGGAGGAGCAGCGGGAGCAGCACACCGGCATCCCGGGGAGCAGACGGGGCTGGGGTACCCAGCGCAGCTCCCCTCTCACCTCTCCCCTCTCCCCTTCCAGACGAGGAGCTCCCGGCACTCCCAGGGCTCCCAGCCCGGCTTGGCCGATCAAGCCAAACTCTCCTTCGCCTCAGCCGAATCCCTGGAAACCATGTCGGAAGCGGAGCTGCCCCTGGGGTTCAACAGGATGAATCGGTTCCGGCAGAGCTTGCCCTTGTCCCGCTCCACCAGCCAGACAAAGCTGCGATCGCCAGGTAGCCCCGGGGCTCGGCATCCCGCGGGACGGGTGCCACGTACCTGCCTGGCCACCAACAGACACCGCGGCCCGTGGCGGCCGGCAGATGCCGGCGTGTGCCAGGTGCGGGGGGGTTGGTTTGTATCTGCCCAAATAACCCCAGGAGGAGCGGGGGACACTGAATGCTGTGCTGCCTTCGGCCTCGCTGCTCCAGGGTGAGGTTGGGTGGCCAGAGGTCCCTGAGGGCGTACACAGGGACCTCCAAGGAGGGGGGCAAACCTGCGTCACGTCTTCGGCGTCGAGTGGAGAAGAGGTTCGGGCGCACCTCACCGCTTTCCGCTCCCTCTGCTTCCAGGGGTCCTTTTCCTGCAGTTCGGGGATGAGACGAGGCGCGTCCACATCACCCACGAGATCAGCAGCATGGACACCCTGCACGCCCTCATTGTCCACATGTTCCCCCAGAAGCTCACCATGGGGATGCTGAAGTCTCCCAACACCGCCATCCTCATCAAGGACGAGTCGCGCAACGTCTTCTACGAGCTGGAGGATGTCCGGTGAGGCTGGGGGGCTCGGGAATCCACCGCAACTTGATTTTTCCTTTCTTTACGAGCATCACGAGCGAGGAAATTAGTGGGATGAAAGCAGAAGGGTGGGTGCGGGGGCAGTCCCGTGGCTGGGAATTGCTGGGGGCTCGGCGGCTGCCTGTCTGGGATGCTCACGGCTCTTCCTCTTCTTTCAGCGACATCCAGGACAGAAGCATCATTAAAATCTACCGGAAAGAGCCGCTTTATGCTTCGTTCCCAGCCTCGCACATCACCAACGGCGACCTGCGGGTAAGGGGGGACGGGGAGTCACGGGGAGAGCCTGCGGTGCGGGCGCACCCCGGGGGCTGGGACCAGTAAAGAGAGAAAGGGACGGAGACAGGGACTGGTAATTGCGTGTGTTTATGGAAGGAGTAATGACCGCGATTCGTCTTGCCCAGTTCCAGCGCTGTTAAGTGTTTCTTTAAGAGAATGGATGTTTGGAGCCTGACAGCAGGGTAATAAACATGATAATTAGGGGATTCATCAGAATAAATCATCCCGCTCCTGGATGGGGGTGCGGGAGCTGCCGTTTGCCGAGGCCAGGTGAAGACGCAGGAGCTGCAGACCTTGGTCCTTGGAGGGGGGGCAGCGGGGCAGGGTCCCAGCCAGGGACAGCAAGGGCAGGGGGCCAGCCCGCAGGGACGCCGTGCTGACCCCCCCCCCCCCCGCCTCGCCCCTTTCCGCAGCGGGAGATGGTGTACACCTCCAGGGAGTCATCTCCCACCCGCCGGCTGAACAACATGTCCCCGGCGTCCCACCTCGCCTCCGGCTCCCCGCCGCCGGTGCTCCAGTCCTCCTCCCCGTCCCGCTCCCGCATGTCCTACAGCGGGGGCCGCCCGCCCTCCTACGCCGGCAGCCCCGTCCATCACGCCGAGCGCCTCTCCAGCCTGCCGCCCGCCCAGGGCGTCTCCCCCAGCCCCAGCGCCATCCTGGAGCGCCGGGACGTGAAGCCGGACGAAGACCTGGCCGGGAAGAACGTGGTGTTGGTGAAGAACGAAGGGCTGTACGCCGATCCCTACGGCATGGTGCACGAGGGCCGGCTCAGCATCACCTCCACCCAGTCCCTGGCTGGCATGGGAGACCCTTTCGGCTACTCGGGGGGGCTGTACAAGCGGGGGTCCGTTCGCTCGCTCAGCACCTACTCGGCGGCCGCCCTGCAGACGGAGCTGGAGGACAGCCTGTACAAGCCCAACGCGCCCATCTACAGCGACACGTACGGACCCGGCTTGGGATTCCGCATGCCCCCCTCCTCCCCGCAGAAGATGGTGGACGTGCAGCCGGGGCAGAGCCCGCACAGCCCCTACTCGGGCCCCCCCAGCCGCTCCTCGCCCGTCCGTCAGTCCTTCCGCAAGGATTCCTGCTCCTCCGTCTTCATGGAGAGCCCCGTCAACAAGCCACGCAACCCCAGCTCCTCCGGCCCCCCCGAGCTGTTTCCCGGCCCCGGCGATCGCCCGCTCTCGGGGTTCGGTTCCCCTGGACCGGCCAAGGACGCGGAAACAAGGTGAGAAGGGAACCCCCCCACACACAGGTACGAGCTTTGCTGCTCGGGGGGTCGTCCCTCGGTGCAGCTGGGGAGGTAGAGGAAGAGTGGAGGAAGGCTTTGCCCCAGCATCGCCACGGCAGAGATGCCCGGGATGAAGCACCAAATTGTGCAGGGCTGAGGGGAGCGACTGGGGGCAGCTGGAGGCAAGAAGAGAGAGGGAATGATGGCGGAGGGGGGGATATAGCTGGTGACAACAGTGCTGCTGCCTCCCCAGCGTCCCTCCCGGGGCTTGCAGGGACCCGGGGGGTGGGTTCGGGGGGGGCCAGGACAAGCCTGACGGTGCCCGCGGTGCCGGAGCCAGCCCCTCACCCGGCCCCTCTCTCCCCCCCCCGGGCAGGGAGCGGATGGAGGCGATGGAGAAGCAGATCGCCAGCCTGACGGGGCTGGTGCAGAGCGCGCTGCTCCGCGGCTCCGAGGCCGAGACCCCCAGGTAAGGAGTCCTGTCCCCCGCCCCCCCGGGGGACGCCAGCCCCCACCGTGCCCCTGCGGCCCCCTCAGCCGGTGGGGACGGAGGTGCCCGGTGCACGCTCGCTCCATTTCTCTCTTCCATTGCAGCGAGAAGACTGAAGCCACCAACGGTGGGACCCCCCCATCAGCGTGTAAGTGACTGGAGAGCCAGCCCCTTGCCCCACAGCACCCCCCCACTCCGCCCGCGGCTGCTGGGAGTCCCAGGATTGGGGCTGGGTGCAGGACTGGGGGGTCTGTAGCCCCCCCAAGATGCTGGCAACCAGCAGGACCCCTGGCCTTGCTAAGGGACAGCTTTGGGGTGGCCTCTCCTCGGAGCCAACGTGGGGTAGTGGGTAGCCCACCCAGAACGGAACAGAGGGTGGGGAACAGAAGGTTTTCCCAGGAAAGCAGAGGAGGAGCCGGGTCTGGAGCCTCCCCCGGCGTGGGGGATGTGCCCTCAGCAGCCTCTGCTTGCCCCCCACCCTGCAGCGACCAGCCGCAGCGGCATGGGGACACCGGTGCCCGCGCCCCCACCGCCCTCCGCCACCAGCACGCCGGCGGGGCAGCCCACGGCCATCACCCGCCTGCACATGCAGCTGCACCTCCACGACCTGCAGCAGAACGCCAGCGACCTCCGCAACCAGCTGCAGCAGCTCAAGAAGCTGCAGGTGGGTACCCGGTGAGAGGCGGGGTGGGGGGTAAACCCCATCCCGTCCCAACTCTTACTGGGGTGGCTCCAGCACTGGAGCAGGAAAAATCCCCCTTTACAGAATCACAGAATCGTAGGGTTGGCAGGGATCTCTGGAGATCATCCCCTCCAACCCCCGGCCAGAGCAGGGTCCCCCAGAGCAGGTGGCACAGGAACGCGTCCAGGCGGGGTTGGAATGTCTCCAGAGACGGAGACTCCCCCACCTCTCTGGGCAGCCTGTGCCAGGGCTCTGCCACCCTCACAGCAAAGAAGTTCCTCCTCCTGTTGAGATGGAACTTCCCAGGGGCAAGTTTGTGCCCGTTACCCCTTGTCCTGTCCCCGGGCACCACTGAGAAGAGCCTGGCCCCATCCTCCTGACACCCCCCCTTGAAGTATTTATAAGCGTTGATAAGATCCCCCCTCAGCCGTCTTTTTTCCAGGCTAAAGAGACCCAAATCCCTCAGCCTTTGTCCATCAGAGAGGTGTTCCAGTCCCCTCAGCATCTCGGTGGCCCTTTGCTGTCCCCTCTCCAGCAGTTCCCTGTCCTTCTGGAACCGGGGAGCCCAGCACTGGCCCCAGTGCTCCAGCCGTGGCCTCCCCAGGGCAGAGCAGAGGGGGAGGATGAACCTCCCTCCACCTGCTGGCCACACTCTTCTTGATGCCCCCCAGGATGCCATTGGCCTTCTTGGCCAAAAGTGCCCATTGCTGGCTCATGGTCATCCCGTTGTCCCCCAGGACTCCCAGGTCTCTTTCCACAGAGCTGCTCTCCAGCAAGTCACCCCCAGCCTGGCCTGGTGTGGGGGGGTTGTTCCTCCCTGTGGCAGCACCCTGCCCTTGCCCGTGTTGAATTACACAAGGTTTCTCCCCGCCCAACTCTCCAGCCTGGCCAGGTCTCTCTGGATGGCGGCACAACCTTCTGCTGTGTCAGCCACCCCCCCCAGCTTTGTGTCATTGGCGAACGTGCTGAGGGTGCACTCCATCCCCTCATCCAGGTCATCGATGAGTATATTGAACAGGACTGGGCCCAGTACTGACCCCTGGGGACCACCACTCGTCACTGACCTCCAGCTAGGCTGTGCCCCTAGGTCACCGCTCCTGGTGACCTTGCGTGGGGCTGGGTGTGGGAGCTCAGAGCTGTCCCCACGCCGGTCCCCATTGAGGGGGAGAATCTTGCCCAGCCTGAAGCCCCCCCCCACCTCCTCGCCCCCGCAGCTGCAGAACCAAGAGACGGTGAAGACGATGCTGCGACGGACGGAGACGGAGATCAGCGTGCGGGTGACGGACACCATGCGCAAGCACGAGGACCCGCTGCAGCGCCAGCGCAGCTTGGTGGAGGAGGAGCGGCTGCGGTACCTCAACGAGGAGGAGCTCATCACCCAGCAGCTCAAGTGAGCCGGGGCCGGGCATGGCAGCGGGGAGGGAGGGGGTCCTTGCACGCTGACCTCGATGGGCCATGTCCCTCATGGGTGTAAATCGGCAGCTCCGCACGGTGCCGGGTCACATCCTTGACCGCACACCCAGCATGGAGGTGTCCCCAGCCCAGCTCCCCTCTGCCGCCTGGGGACCTCTTGGGCTGGCCACCCCTGGGGCTCACCGGCGTCCCCGAGCAGCAGTGACACCCCTGCCCTGTGCTCACAGTGACCTGGAGAAGTCGGTGGAGAAGATCCAGAAGGATTTGGCCCACAACCACCGGCTCATCCCGGTGCAGGAGCTGGAGGAGAAGGCGGTGGTGCTCAAGCAGCTGGGGGAGACGCTGACAGACCTCAAGGGTGAGGAGGTGTCCGGGTCCGGGGCTGGGTGGCACCTCCCTGCTCCATCCGCGCCTGCGGGATGCTCCAGGTTGCCCGTTGCCTCTGGCTTTGGGTGTTTGCAGCTGCCGGGGTGTCCTGCTGCGTCCCCAGGGGAGGTTCCCTCGTGCCCTGCGTGTGTCCCGTGGGCTTTGGGCTGCCGCGGGGGTGAAGGCTGCACCCCCCTGCCCCTGCTGCTGCCCCTGTTTGCTCTGCTGCCTGCCCAGGACAGCCCTGCGAAGTCTCTCCCAGTCCCCCCCACACAGCTCGGGGCTGCTGCCAGCCCTTGTCCCGGGGGACATGGCCCTCGCCCACCCCCGTGGACGCTGCCCTTCATTTTGCTGCTCCTGCAGCCTCCTGCCCCCATCCTGCTTTTCCCGAGGAGACACTGATTGGAAGTGGCAGGGCTCCCTGAACGATGATTTGGCAGCACTCGCTGAGGTTGCAAGAAGAGGGGCCGGGGGGAGCCGTGGGGAGGGCCGGGGGGGGCACAGGGCAGAGGTGGGAGCAGCTCCGCTTTCCCGCAGCCTTTCTGTAGGGTCGGGCTGATGCCGAGAAGCCGTGATGGCGAGCAGAGCACTGGCCAGGGAGCCAGGAGCAACCTGCTCTGCGTCACCCCCTGCCACCGAGCCCCCAGGGTCCTGGGTACCGAGCCCCCACCTCCAGAGCAGTGTTTGGTGCCCACGGATGTGGAGGGGGGGGCACCTTGAGGGACTACAACCGGTGCCTGCGGGTGGACAGAGGAGGGATGATGGGCACGGGGAGCAGGAGCTCCCCAGGATTCACCCCGCTCCATCTGGCGGGGTGCCCTTGCCGCGGGTGTGGTGGTTTTGGGGGGCATGGTGTCCCCTGGCACGGCGGGGCCCCCGGTGACCACCCCCCCGCTCTCCCACCCACCCCAGCCCAGTTCCCCAGCCTGCAGAGCAAGATGCGGGTGGTGCTGCGGGTGGAGGTGGAAGCCGTCAAGTTCCTCAAGGAGGAGCCGAACCGCCTGGACGGTCTGCTCAAGCGCTGCAAGACGGTGACGGACACCCTCGCCCAGATCCGCAGGTGAGCCCCCCCCCCGCCGCCGCCCCGGCCCCGCAGCCCTCCGGCGCTCGCCCTGTTTTCCCCCAAATAATCACATCTTCTGCCCCTCGTGAGAACCCTGGAGGACACTGATGGTCCGTTCAGTTGTCCCGGTGCCCTCTGCGTGCGTGCCGGTGTCCTCTCCGCTGTACGGATGCAAATCCCAAGGGCTGTTGAAAAAAAGCCTCATTTTTCTGCTGAGGAACTAAAAAATGTCCTCAGTGTTCAGTGTGCCTGTGGGAACCCCTCTTTCTAAACTAACTTTTCCTTATCCTTGAAAAAAAGCATGGCCGTGTACCCCAATAGAAAGACAACCCTCGGCGCGAGCGGAAATCCCTTTCCCGAGGAGCAGAAAAAACGTTCTGCTGGAGAAAAATCATCTTCCAGATCTCAGGGTAGTGGCAGGCGGGGCCGTGCACCGCGGCTGAGCCCACCTGCCTCTTCCCATTACGAGTCCTTTGGGGATGGATTACGGCTCGGCCACGCTGCTCCGGCTCCGGGCTCGCCTCGGGCTCATTGCTAGCCTGATTTTCTACGGAAATGAGCTTGTGTGATCACGCGGTGTCTGAATCTGCCTACCTGTCATTCCCCGGCCCTAATGACTCCTGAATCCAAAGGGCAATTTCAGGCAGATCTGACAGAGGGGCAGGATTCGGAGGGATTCAGTTTCCTCCAAGGTTCATGAAAATGGACAGCCAGGTAGAGGAGCTCGTTCGTGTGCTCCTCCAAGGGAGGCTGCGGCATCAACTCCAACCCCTTCCTACACATCCTAGGACGGTTTGGGTGGGAAGGGACCTTAAAGGCCACCCCATCCCACCCCCTGCCCTGGGCAGGGACACCTCCCACCAGCCCAGGCTGCTCCAAGCCCCATCCAGCCTGGCTTTGAACCCCTCCAGGGATGGGGCAGCCACAGCTCCTCTGGGCAACCTGGGCCAGGGGCTCACCCTCCTCACAGCAAACAATTTCTGCCTGAGATCTCAGCTAAATCTCCCCTCTTTCACCTTAAAACCCTTCCCCCTCGTCCCATGGCTCCCCTCCCTGCTCCAGAGTCCCTCCCCAGCTTTCCTGGAGCCCCTTTAGGGACTGGAAGGGGCTCCAAGGTCTCCCCGGAGCCTTCTCTTCCCCAGGCTGAACCCCCCCAGCTCTCTCAGCCTGTCCTCTCAGGAAAGGTGCATCAGAGAACGTAAACCTTCAGCCATATAATGCAGAGCTGCAGGAAGGCAGGTTTTTTGTGGCGTGGCGTGGGGAGGGCGCAGTCGCCCCCCCCCGTGCCGTACAGCCACCCAGCGCCTTCGCTCTGTCCCTGGCAGGCAAGTGGACGAGGGCGTGTGGACCTCCCCCAGCAACCTCAGCCAGTCCCCCAAGAAGGTGGCCCCCGAGACGGACTTCAGCAAAGGGCTGGATTTGGAGATGCCCACCAGCCCCCCAGTGAGCCTCCACCACCTGCCGGCTGTCACCGAGACCCTGGGCATGCCGGGCTTTGGGCACAGCCCCCCCCAAACCCAGACCCACCCCTCCAAGAGCAATAACCCTTCCCGAGCTCCGGAGATGGTCCCTGCCAAGACCCAGACGGCCCCGGAGACCCCCAGCAAGAAGAGCGCGGACAAAGCCGTATCCGTGGAGGTGAGAGCCTGGGGGTGGGTTCCTCAGCTGGGGGGGCTCATCTAGAGGGTCCATCCCTGTGTCCCCCAGCTGAAACCGGGCACAGGAGCTGGGTCTATCCTCCTCCGTGCTGGGTTTGTAGCCGATGGGGTGTGTGGAGGGTGGGGAGCTCCGGGTGACGCTGGCAGCCTCGGGAGCACATCGCGGGGGGGGTGCAGCGTGGGGAAGGGGCAGTGCTGGTCCCCCCACCCCTCCGGGGCTCGGCGGCAGGTTGGGGGGCAGCGGTGGGTCCCGTCCTGCCTGCGAAGGCAGGAGAAGCTGCCGCGTGGACGGGGGCTGCAGGGGGCTCTGCCGTCCCTCCGCAGGCTGCCGAGCGGGACTGGGAGGAGAAGCGGGCGGCGCTGACCCAGTACAGCGCCAAGGACATCAACCGCCTCCTGGAGGAGACACAGGCCGAGCTGATGAAGGCCATCCCCGACCTGGAGTTCGCTGCCAAGCACAAGCAAGGCACGGGCAGCGGCAGCGCCGCCTCCACGCCCGAGCACAAGCCCTCCAAGCCGCAGCACGCACCCAAGTCGGGGGGCAAAGGGGACCCCAACGGCCGCCGGGGCTCAGGTACGGCGTGGGGAGGGCAGGGGTCCACCTCCGGATCCCGGGCATGGTGGGGGCCTGATCCTGCGTGTCACCAGCGGGTCTCCCTGGGCTGAGCAGTGGTGCCCCGGGGGGGAGGTTTGTGCCCGGGGAGGCAGCGGGGGAGCCTCGGGTGTTGGAGTAGAGGGGCAGGGAAAGTCTCGTGCCCTCACAGCATCATTTGTGTCCAGACGAATTGACGGTGCCACGGTACCGGACCGAGAAACCCTCCAAATCGCCGCCACCTCCCCCTCCGCGCCGGAGCTTCCCCTCGTCCCACGGGCTGACCACAACCCGCAGCGGCGAAGTCATCGTCACCAGCAAGAAGGAGCCCGGTTTTATGAAGGTAGGGGCCACGGGGAGGCTGCTGGGCTGCACTGAACGGGTCACCATCGGCAAAACCAGCTCCCAGTGCCCCCCACCCCTCACCACCCCGCTCCCCCCTTGCAGAAGGCCGAGTCGGAGGAGCTGGAGACCCAGAAGCCCCAGGTGAAGCTGAGACGGACGGTGTCGGAGGTGGTCAGGCCAGCGTCCACCCCTCCCATCATCGCCTCTGCCATCAAAGACGACGACGACGAGGACCGCATCATTGCGGAGCTGGAGGTGAGCGCGGGAGGGGCTGCGGGATGCCCCAGCTTACCCGCACCGGGGGCGATGCCCGCCCTGCCCTGTCCGCTCACGTGTGGCTGCTCCTGGGGACCGCCTTGGGACCGGGTCTGGGGAATGACATCCCAAGCACCGGCACAGCATTGCGCTTCCCCCTCCTCGCCTGTCTCCCAGCAGGAGCGCGATGCCGCGGGGACGGGCACCGTGGAGCAGTTGTACCCTGCCGGACCCCTCGCCGGGTCCAGGTGCTGCCTGCCTGGTTCACCGTCTCTTCCTCACTTCCACCCCGTCTTGGGCTTTAAGCCAAACCCACTTGTTTTTTAACGCTGCGCAGCTTCAGCTGGAGGTTGGTTGGGTTTTGTGCACAGGGCACCCCGCAGAGATCCCACCCGAGACGCCGTCCTGAGGCTCTGAACCCCCCCAAAGCTGTGTGTCCCCTGTGCCCTCCCCCGTTTGCTGTGGTCAAGGTGCCCAAGGGGGTTGTGGATGGTTTTTCCCACTGGTTTTCCCCCAGGAGGCAGGGGCACCGGCGATGCTGCCAGCAGGGGCACCGGCGATGCTGCAGGCAGGGCACCGGCAATGCTGCAGGCAGCAAAGGGACGGAGATGCCTCATGGCTAATGAGAACAGCCGATGTTTTCCTCTCTGCCGATGGTTGCCGAATCCTGGTCCTGGCTGGCCCTGGCAAGCATCCCTGTGGTCACGGGCTGCGTTGTCGTTACCCCCAAGCCTCCCTCCTCCAACCCCCTCCCCCGTGTTTGACTCCCCAGGTGTTTCAGAGAAGCTCTGCCTCCCCTTTCCTTCCCAAGCTCCGTTACGATCCGCTCGCGGCTGCCGTCTCCCCTGGGCACGCAGACTTGTGGCCCAACGGAGCCTCCGTTGCAGCCGAAGGATGGAAGGTAACAGCTCGCTCCGAGCGACGATCCCTTCTCCTGCTGACGGGCTGCACTGTAACCACCTCCTTTTCCCACTTCTTTTCAACTCACTTCTGCTTCTTTCTCTGATTTAACAAACTAATGGCTTCTCTCCACTGCCTCGCTCACCGCCGCTGCGTGTACGGCACTGACACGGCACCGGACTGAGCACTAACCCATGCGACAGCCGCCCGGGGGGCTGCGGCGGCTGCCGGGAGGGCCGGATCCCGCAGGCAGGCGGATGGGAGGAAGGAAGGGTCCCCCCCAGCACCGCACCGGGCAGGGCACGGGGAGGGCTCGCCGCTCTCACTGGGTGGCCGGGGAGGGCGTCACTGGAAGGGGACCGTGGCGGGCGATGCATGTGCCCTGCGCAGGGACACCCCCTCCACGTGCATGATGCGGGAGGAGGGCGAAGGGCCGGACAGGAGGTTGGTGGCTACTGGGACCCGCTCGGGCTTGGCCCCATCAGCCCTCCCGGCTGCTGAGCGGGCACAGCCCAGCTCTTTCCCGGCCCTTCCTGCCCTGGGCTCTGGGATGGAGGGAGCAGGAGGAAAGGAAGGTGCCCGGAGAGGGGATGGGAGGGAGCAGGGGGTGCCTGGGGCGGGGGGGCAAAGGGGCAGGAGCAGGACAGAGGGTGCCGCCGAGCCCCTCGGCAGAAAGCACCGAGTGAGGGGAGCTCTGCCTCGTCCAGGGCAGCTCAGCCGCTGATGGGGGTCTGGGTACGTTGCTGGGGTCCCGCTGGGTCCCTCCCCTCTCCTGGAGACCCAGCACCAGGGCTGAATCCAGCCTGGCTGCCCCAGAGCAGCATCTCCTGTCCCTGCGGGCAAGGAGCCCTCTCCCAGGGCTTGGACGGGTCCAGCTCCGGACCCGGAGCTCCGTAGCCATCCCAGCACTCCTGTTTCCCCCCTCTCTGCCCCGGTGCTACTGAGACCCCCAACCCCAGGGCTGGGGCACGAGTGAGACACGCCGAGCCAGGGCACGCGTCCCCGCTGCCCGTCCTGTGCCACCCAGCGGCGTGGCGTAGCCACCATCGCCCCGCTCTGCCGTGAGGCCACGGTGAGGGCTGCACACAGAGCCCCCGCCAGGGCAGGGCTTGGGCACGGGGCAGACATGGCTGCAGCTCCGGGGATCCCTCCAGCTCACCTTCCCTCCCCTCCGCGGAGGGCACGGCTGGCTCTGCTCCCCCGGGCACTGCACGGCTCCCCCAGGACAGGAGCAGAGGGCTGGGGGAGGAAGGGCAGCGTTTTCCAGGTGACTTCTTGCTGCTCAGGCTTTTAAAGGTCTGGTGCCCCTTGGCAGCTGCTTTGCGATGGCTCGTCCCCATCGCAGCGGCGTCCGGCGGGGCCGAGCAGCCCCTGAGGGTGCTCTTGCACCAGTGCCGTGCCAGTTGATACCAGCATGGGAGAAATCCCAGCCGGACTGTGGCAGCGGGGTTTCCAAAGGCATTCGGGAGGTGCAGCAACACCCCCTCATTTTTGCTAAAGACTCCAGGCAAGTTATTGCCAAAATCTCCCAGAGCCAGGTGGCCGTAAGCACAGTAGAAAAGCAATCCCTGTCCGTGCTGTGGGTCCCCACGGGATGTCAGGGCTGGGCAGGAGGGAGCCGAGCATCTCCCTTCCCGGCCAAACACTTCCCTGCAGCACTGCGATGCCCGGAGGCACCAGGAATGGGGTGTGCGGACACGTAGTGCCCCCCGGCAGCTCCCCGCGTCCTCCCACCGCTCTGCCCCGGCTCTTAATCTGTCTGAATTCTCTACCTAGGAGCCGCTGGCCCTGGCCGCCCCGGGGAGCAGGGCTTTCTCCCTCCCGCAGATTGTGCTCACCGAGTGGGTGTCCGAACCGCCGTCCCCCGAAGCCGAACCGGAGGCGTGGGTGGAAAGGGGCTGCTCGGAGCACGGGCACCCGGCCGGCTGCGGAGGAGCAGGAGGGGAGCTCAGACCCGAGGGGGGAAGGAAATGCCGCCTGTCTCCTGGCAGCTCCAAAAAGTCTCCGTCCGCAGCTGGGTGCCCTCCAGGCTCAGCCCCGCAGCCCCCGAGCAGCCCGTCTCGGGGCCGTGCCCGTGCGGCAGGAGAGACTTGGAGGTTCCCTCCGGCAGCCAGCGAGGTCCCGTCTTTCTCAAAGCATAAAGGGAGCTGCCCCATGGGGGGAGAAGCAGGGGACGCTGCGCCAAACGCTGCCGACAGGCAAGAAGGCAGCGGCAAGACATCTCACCGAGGTCCCTTGGCTGCACAGCCTCCTTGTCCCCGGGGGGAACCAGCGGGTCCCGGAGCTGGCGAGGCGATGCTCCCCTCCTCCGGTGCCGTCCCCCGGCTCTGCGGTGACGGGGACCCCCGCGGAGGAGCCAGGCAGAGCGTGCGAGAGGCATCGCTCCCTCCTGGAGACTCCGCCGGGGCTTGCAAACAAGCGCGGAGGGAGGGCGGCTCGCCAGCCCCAGCCTGCCCAGCACCGAGTCCCAGGTCTCTCCCGGGCAGGGACCCGGCCCCGCGGGGAAGGGGACAGTCCCCGGCCGAGCATCCCCAGGAGCAGGTCGCTGCTTTCTCAAAGCCAAGCCATGGTGTGGCATCGCCAAGCCGGGGTGACGTGGCTGCGGCTGCCGGGGGCGAAGGCGGTGCCGAGGACGCCAGGGCCGGGGGGAAGGCGATGGAGGGGCTCAGCGAAGGGCAGTTGTCCCCGTGCCGCTCCATGACTCCGCGCAGCAAGGAGATTTACGAAGGCACGTACCAGAGACTGGATAGCCTGGAAGAAACTATCCGCGAGCTGGAAATAACCATCAGCGAGATCAGCAGCCATCCCTCGGCTGAATTTGTATTCCCGAAAGAACTGCTAGGACAGGCAGGATCCAAGGATGCCGGCGAGAAGACCAGGGAAGGCGTGGGGGATCTCAGAGACAGTCGCTGTGACGATGGGACCGCCCTGGACCTCAGTCAGGCCAAAGACGACGCTTCCGCGAGTCCATCTCCGAGCAAGACCAAGCCACCTCTGCTACCCAAGCCGCAGCTCCCCCTCGACACGCCGCAGGTTTATTTTCTGTTATCCCTCTTGCTGTGCTCTGCCCCGGACTCACTCTGATGTCTCTCTTCCTCCACCTCTACCTGCTCCCTCTCTGTGACTCTACCTCCAGGCAGAGCCAAGGTGGAAAACCAATCTCCTTTTTCTCCCCATCACTCCGGACGGGTTTGGGGAGTGCAGGCAGCGGAGGCGGCAGCGTGAAGGCAGGCGATGCCACCGTCTGCCCCTCGCTGGTGCCGGTGCCGCCTGGTGCCCATCCCTTGCCATGCACTAGCACCGAATTAGACCCTGGCTAAGCTAGCATCGTCTGCCCTGGCAGTTTTTGGGGCTGAGCACGCTGCTCGGTGGGTCGCTGGACCAGCAATGAGCATCCCACGGGGCCGGCGGTGAGCGTCCCCTGGGGCCGGCGAGGGCTGGGTGCGCTGGGCGAGGGAGCGGCGCTCCTCACCGTGCCGTTTGGCAGAAGCGCTGTGCTAACGAACTGCAGTTTGAGCCTGGCTGCAAAGCAGCAGCTGTTTCTCCTAATTAAATCACAGCGCGGGCTCCCCGAAGCCATCCAAATTGGTTTCTGTTGGAATCCGCGGCAGCTGAATAGCTGGGAAAAGAGGGGGGAAAAGGCCCTCAGCCGCTCCCGCGTCAGCCTGCTCCTTTATTAACAGTCAGCGCTGGGGAATAAATCTCCTTTTTCATTTGCAGCAATTATCTCAGCCCCGGTTCTCAGCGTGGCCGCGGCCCCGTCGCGGTGCTCGCGCTGGGTGAATGGGCCATCAAGTGGGTGTAGCTGCAAT
This sequence comes from Chroicocephalus ridibundus, assembly GCF_963924245.1. NCBI lineage: Eukaryota > Metazoa > Chordata > Aves > Charadriiformes > Laridae > Chroicocephalus > Chroicocephalus ridibundus. The sequence continues at coordinate 2,403,115 of NC_086300.1, read as the reverse complement.
TTCTCCCGTTGTTGGCTCCCGCTGCACCGCCGGAGCCTGGCAGAGCGGGAGGGGAGCTGCGGGATGGGTTTACGGCTGTAGCCGGCACATGTGTGGGGATGCAGAAAGCAAAGCTCAGCTCAGGAGAGGCTGCGTGGCCGGGACCGGCTCAGTCGGTGCCGAAAGCAGAGTGGGAGAAGACAGGTCTTGCGGCAGCTTTCAGGGACGCCGCGAGCGGGTGGCCAAGGCTGGGGTGCAGTGCTTGTGCCCGGGATGCTGGGGAAGGTGCGGTGCGAGCAGGAACCCGATTTCCTTGTGCTGTGGGGTCCAGGAGTCCCCGTGTCCCGTGCGCGGGAGCACGGAGGGTGGCAGGGCAGAGGGCTGTGCCTGCGCCGATGTACTGACCTGGCCCCGCTGCCGTAACCTCTGCCGCCGGCGGCGCAGTGCGGGCGGCAGCAACGCGTCCCTGGGGCTGCACGGGTTGTGCTGCCAGCAGCAGCTGGGCCAGGCTGGGCCGGGGCAGGCAGGAGGCAGCGGTGATGGCAGGGAGGGGGTCTGGGTGCCCCGGGCGTGTGGCGCTGCCCGGGCTCCCCTGCGGGCGCTTTAGGGACCTGCAGTGCCACGGGCGGTGTGTACAGGTACCGCTTCCCCCCGACACGCACCGCTGCTCTGGCGAGTCTTTGTATCTCCATCTGCGCACAGCTAGTTAATAAAAAGCTCTGTATTCCCACTGCCGCCGTTTCCACCTGGAATCTGCTTCTGCCTGCCGTCGCCTCTTTTCCTCTCTCTTGGCCGTGCCCCCCTGTCCCGGCGCGGATGCTCCCCCCTGCCCTCCGTCTCCCGGTGTTTGCCCCCAACTCCCTGTTTGCGTTGCAGTGGTGGCTGTCGGTAAGTGCTGGCTGGTTTCTGAGCTGGCCAAAGTGCTGCCCGGTGAGGGCTCCTTTGGCACATGGAGCCGGTGGCCTCGTCCTTGCCTGGGTTTGCCACCGTGGGCTGTCCGGGCAGGGATGGCACGGTGGTGCCGCGGGAGCTCGGCACAGCTCCAGGCACCCGACGCCCAGCGCTGGCGATGCCCAGCTGCCGACGGTGCCGGTGTGGGCTTTCGCCTGCCGGTTTTAACACCCTTTCCCCAAATTCTCTGTCCCGACAGAGCGGTGGCGTTTCCATCCCAGCCATGAAGGTGGTGAACCCGGCGTCCCGGCTGAAGCAGAGCCAGCAGGGCAGCCCGGACAAAAGCAAGCACATAAAGCAGCGGATGGAGTACATGCGGATCCAGGGCCAGCAGCAGGTACTCTATCTCTAGCACCGGCCCCGCCGGCTCTCCTGGCACCAGGGCCAAGCCGCAGGCTGGTCCCGGCCGCAGCATCCCCCTCGCTGGCTCGTAGCGGGCCAGGGTGCGGGTGCTGGGCAGGGGAGACCCTGTGGGTGCTGCTTTCGGGGACTGGGCTCTCTCGAGGTCTCCCTTCGCCTTGGCTGAGCCCGGTGGGGCTGGGCACCCGGCTGGTGGGGTGCAGGAGGGGCTCTCGCCCCCGTCCGTGGCTGTTTCTATAGCCGTCTGCTGGGGACGGGGACATGACTTTGCGCTGAGAGCGGCAAACTCATTACGAGCGCGGTGTGAAGCCGGAGTCATTTGTCCCCCAGCCCCGTGTGCCGCCGCTGCCCTAAGGGACAGGGCTGAGCCCCAGCCTTGGTCCCCTGGCCCCGAGGGACCCTGAGGGACCCCGAGATCGCCTTGCAGAACGTTTTGGGCAGGGAGCTGGGCCCTGCAGAGCCGCGGGCTTGGCGCGGGGGCTCCGCGGGGCTCCATTTCCCCCCAGGGCTGGGGCTGCCCGGCCCCTCCCGGGAGGTTTTTGGACCCTCCATGCACCGCGACACCGTGTCCGCAGAAGCAGCTCATTCCGGGAGGGGGGTGTCACGGGTAGGGGGGGGCGTGATGGTACCGGGGGACCCGGCAGCGTGGGGAGAGGTGAGGGGGGGCCACAGCAGCTGGAAGAGGAGCGCTTTGGGATGGGATGGTGTGTGTCCCCCCCCTCCAGCCCACCACCCAGCCCTCTCCCATCCCTGGGGACCGCTCCTTCCCGGGGCTCGCTCCCCTCTGTCCTCGCTGACACCCCGGTGCTGGCGGTGGCTCTCTGGCTTCCTGAGGCCACAGGCGAGGTGGCCACAGGCGAGGTAGCCACAGCCAGTTCGCTGCCCCCCACCTCCCCCTTGCCTCTCCTCCCCCCCCTCCCAGCCCTCCCCTCCCACCCCCCAGCCCCGCGGTGGGCTGCAGCGCCAGGAGCGGGTCCCCCCCCATCCTCCCCTCCCCGCTCTGTGTCTCCGTCCCTTTCCCTGGGCCCGGCGTTAACAAACCACCCAATAAACCCGATTTTCCTCATTCTGTTGGATCCGTAAACCCTGGTGGATAAAGCACCGAAGGTTTTTCCCAGCTACCCAGCGCTGAGGGGGGGGATTTCGTGCAATTCGGAGGAATGTCGCATGAGCAAAATGGGCATCTCGTCCCGTCCCCCCCCGCCCCCAGGCTCTGGCAAAAGGGCTCAGCGCCCCCCCGCCCCCCTCGGCTGCTCCAGCGCTGAGTTGGAGCCGTGCAGGTGCTGATGGTGCCCGAGAAGGGTCTGTCCTTGAGATGGGGGTCTCCCTGCCAGCCCCCCCCCCACCACCACCAGCATACGTGGCGGCACGTGGCTTTTCACCCCCCCCGCGGCATCGGGGAGGGCCGGCGGGGTTCGTTCTCCCCTCTCTCCAGGGCGGAGAAATGCCAGCCAAAGGGGCTGAGCCGGGAGCCCCGCAGGGCCGGGAAGCATCTCCTGGCCCCAGGCACCCCAGGGAGGCCACCAAGTCCCCTTCCCCGGAGGTGACCCCCCAGGACAGCCCCGGCTGTCCCGTGTCACCGTGCTCTTCCTCGCCCCCCCTCAGAGCATCCCATGGCAGCGTCGGTCACCCAGCGCCTTGCGCCCACCGGTGCCCACGCTGGAGTGGCCAGACCAGGAGTTTTCCATGACGCTTTTGTCCTCGCTGCCCTCCCTGTGCAGGATTTGGCCGTGTCTCCCTGCCCACCCCCCTACCCAGCATCCCACCCCCCTGCGGTGGGGGGCGAGCGGGGGCTGGAGGAGCCCTCTCCCCATTCCGGGAGGGTTTGTGAGCATCCTTCCTCCCCGGCTCCCTTCACTGCGGTAGGGTTGGGTCATGGCACCGCCAGTGGTGACCACGGCAGGGCGGTGGGCACCGGGGACCTGGGGCGGGGGGGCACTGTCACCTCTCGGCGGTGGGCGCCCGCTCTAACGCTGCCCTTCTTGTCCCCCTCCCGCCTTTCTCCCCTCTCCCCTCCGCCCGCCCGCCTCTGTCTGTGCCTGTCCGTCCACGTGCCCGTCCGTCCGTCCGTCCGTCCGTCTCTCTCTCGTCTCTCTCCTCCTCCTCTCGGGGACGGCCCCCTCCCGTCCAGTAACGCGTGGGACCAGCTCATCTCGTGCTCTGTTTGTGGTGGACCTTTTCCAGCTGCTTGACCTCAGGCCTAACTCAATGCTGCTTCTGAACAAACTCCCGTTTGGTTCTTGGTTGTGGTTGTTTTGTTGTTTTTTTTTTCTCCTTTCCTATTTTCTTTTTCTCCCCGCTTCCGTTTCCCGTTCTTTCCGTCTTCTTTTAAAGAAACTGTTTGACTTTCCTCCCCTTTCTCCTCCTCCTCCTCCTCCTTGAATCTTGCTTTTCTTTCTAGGCCGCTAGACCATCTAAAGAGGCTAGTGAGACTTCCCCCGCGGTCTCAGAAAAACCCGCATCTGGCAGAACATCCATCCCCGTATTGACTTCCTTTGGGGCAAGGAACTCCTCCATCTCATTCTGAGCATCCTTGCCAGCTCCGCCCAACCGCTCTCCTGCTCCCGGGGCCGGGCTTCTCTCTTCCTTGGGCTCCTCCTCCCTGGGACTTGTCTTCTTGAGGCACCTGGAGGGATCGCCACCCGTCCCTCTCTTCCTGTATTTTTTTTTTTATTATTATTTATTTATTTCCTTATTTATTTTTTCAATGTCTTGCTCCAATGTGGCCGACCTCGTGTCTCGCCTCTGCTCCGCCGCGGCCCGACTCGTGTCTCGCCTCTGCTCCGCCACGGCCCGACTTCTGTCTCCCATCTCGCTCCGCAATGGCCAACCAAGCCACTTTCTGTTTCTCTCTCTCTTTTGTCTCTCTTTTCCCCCCTCTCTTTTTCCTTTCCTTTTTCCTTTCCATTTCGGTTCCTTTGGGTTGCTGTTGGTTTGGTTTTTCTCCCCCCTCCCTCTCCCCTCTCCCCTCGCCCCCCCGCCGTTTTCTGTTTATTTAAGAGCTCTCAGAGCTTCACTCCACCAGTTTCACCAGCTTCGAGCCGGGAGGACACTGGGCAGCGCCCGACCCCGCGGCTGCCCGGGCGGGCAGCGCCCGTCCCACCGCGGAAAGGTGGGAAACAGCGGCTGCCGAAGACGCTCCCGATGCCCCCCGACCCTCCCGCTCGCCCCCCGCCGCCGAGCATCCCGGTGCCGCCGACCACCCCCGAGGAGCGGACGCTCGGCGCAAGGGCCGGGTCCCGGCGGCGGGCGGCGGGTGGCACGGCGGCCGGGCTGCGTCCTTCGCCGGCCCAAGGGTCGGGGACATCCCCAGGGGGTGTCACTGCCGCCGGCCCCCCGCCGGCCGCCAGCCCCGGCTCCCTCCGAGGTCGGGGACCGATGCGAGGGCTGGGGAGGAGGGAGCCGGGGGCGGCGCCGAGGGGGGGCCGGGGGGGCCGGAGAGGCCGAAGGCCGAGGATGTAAAATAGGGGGAGGCGGAAAAGGGTCGGCGGGGGGGCTGCCCGCCGCCCCCGCGTCGGAACCTAGCACTTTACGTGGTGGCCGGGGCAGAGGGATGCTGTGATGCTCGGGGGGGCGGGGGGGCTCCGGCCGCACAGGGACGCCCTGCCGGACCTCTGTCCCCTCCCCCAGCGCCAAACGCCCTTGGGGACAAGCAAGGGGGGGGACGGGTCCCCGGAGCCCCCCGCTCCCAGGGAGGTGCCGTTGGGGACCCCACGCCGCAGCGGTGTCCCCCGCGGTCCTTCCCCGGGGGGAGCAGCCCCGGCCTTGCCCAGCCGGGGGGGACCCGGGGGGTCCCCGGGGTGCGTGGCCGGGCGGTGCTTGCCCGCGGCCACCCCCCGTCACGCAGCCGGGGGTGCACGCGTGTGCGTGTGCGTGTGCGAGTGCGTGTGTGCGCACACGCGTGTGCCGGTCCCCGCCGCTGCCGCCAGCGCAGCGCAACGCGCGATCGAATCACTCCTTTCGTTGGCTAGTTCGTCCTTGGGTTGGTTTTTTTCGGTTTTGGGTTGTTTGGTTTTGGGTTTGGTTTGGTTTGTTTGGGTTTTGGGTTTTTTTTTTTTTAATTATTTTTCTTCTTTTCCTCCCCCCCCCCGTCTTTTTTTTGTATATCGATCATTTTTGTACAGAAGAACGAGCCTTTTTTGAATAACAAAGAGAAAGAAAAAAAAAAGAAAAAACTTCAAAAAAAAAATAATAATCATGATGCAATTTCTTTGGATTGCAAAAAGCAACTCTTTACATTTAAGTGAAGTGTCTTAACATTTTATATTGTTTTAAAAAATATATTTACATATTATATATATATAATATACGTAATATAAATATATATATATAAATATTTAAAAGAAAAAAGAAAAGAAAAGAAATAAATCTCTTCACGTCTGGTATATTAGGGGGTGGATTTTCTTCCCTGCTTAGTCTAGAGCTCCTCGTGATTTGGAGATGGTCGGTCCCCAGCGGCTTGGTGGCCCCCGTCCAGCACCTCCCTTGCCCCATCCCTCGCTGAAGCAGGGGGTGGAAGGGGCTGGGTCCCCCCCCGGCAACGGGTGACAGCCCCCCCCACCCCCCCAGCAGCAATAGCACTCACTTGATGCTTTTTATTTAATTGGGTTTTTTTAAATTCTTTTTTTCTTGGTACCAAAGTGAAAACACTGTAGCAAAGCCGCAGCTTCTTACGGCCGGGATGGGGGGGGGGCGGGGGGGTGTTGTTCCCCCTCTCCCCCCAGCTCCCCCCGCCCCGACCACTCCACAACCCCCCCGGGGCTGGACGTGCCACCCTCCATGGAGGGGACCCGCAGGCAGCCCCCGCTGCCACCTCTCTGTCCTGGGGGGTGTGAGGGGGACAAGTGCCACCAGCTCCCCCCCCCCCCATGGACACAGATGTGGGTGCAAAGGGGTTGGGGGGGGCCTGTAGTTAGTGCAGCCCCATCCCCATAGCACCCATGGGTGTTCCATGACACCCATCCCACTGGGAGCAAGCTCTTTTTTTTTTTGGGGGGGGGAGATCCCCATTCCCTTTGCTGCACCCCAGCTTTGCCGGGGGGGTGCCGGGAGCACCCTCCCAGGTGTCACCGCCGTGGGGCCCCCCCCCCCCCACCCCACCTCCAGAGCAGGGTGATGGGGTGCACGGTGATGGGTGATGATGGGGTGCACGGTGCTGGGAAAGGGGGGCGCACGGTGCTGGATGAGGGGGTGCACGGTGCTGGTTTGCACCCATTTCTTCCCCCCCCCCCCGGCCCCCCCCTCCCCATCCCCGTGCTGCCCATCAGGCTGGTTCCTCCGTGAGCGTGTGTCTGCGCGTGTGCGTCCGTCCCTTCATGGCATCATGCAAACCCTCCGGGAGCACCAGCCCCGGTGCCTTCGCTGAAGCAAGAGGACAAAAAAAAAAAAAAAAAAAAAAAAAGATTAAAAAAAAACAAAAACAAAACCTAGAGTCTGGTTTAAACCGGAAAAGCATAAAAAGGAAAAAAAAAAAAAAAAAAAAGGAAAAATGTTGCAAAAATGATCACCAAAAAAAAAAAAAAAAAAAAAAATGCGCTGCCTGCATCGTGCATGTGTCGGAGGCGCCCGCTGCATGCGCACCCCGCTTTACTCGTCTGGATGTTGTTTAAAAAAGGCTACGACTTTTCAGAGGACAAAAAAAAAAAAAAAAAAGTAAAAAAAAAAAAAAAGTAATTCCTAATTACTCTTTAGAGGCTGTTTTGGGGTTTCTACAACGTCGTGTGTCTCTCAGCATGAACTTTCTTGTGAACTGTTTTAAAAGATTAAAAAAAAAAAAAAAGAACTGAAAAAAACAAAACAAAAAAAAATAAAAAAAAGGCCTTGCACAGGGCGGAGGCGGGGGCCGGGGGGGGGGTTTTTGGCGGGGGGGGGGGGGCTGGCCCCTCGCCGCCGCCGCCCTGTGCCCCTCGCTGTCCCTGTGTCGCCGTGGATGCCATGGGTAGTTCTGTGCGCAACGTGACCATTGTAACTCGCAAACTCCGATGACGAAAGGGTTGCTTTTTATTTTTCTTTTCCCTTTACTACTTTTCTTTTCTATCAGAGTGTCTGGCTTTAATAAAAGTACTTTTTTTTTTTTTTTTTTTTTTTTTTTCCCTCCTCTCTGGCACCTTTTTTTCCCTCCCCAGGTTTGTCTCTTGCCGCGTTGCTGCGATGGGGGGTGGGACATCCCCGGTCCCACATCCCCCCGGGGATGGGGCAGGGGGTGCTGGGGGCGGGGGGGGGTGCCCAACTCCTTCCCCCTGGATTCATAGAAAAATGGGATAATCCTTCCCTGGATGCTGATGGTGCTCCAGACCCTGCCCACAGGGAATTGGGTGGGGTGGGGGGGGCCCATATATTGACGACACACTCTCCCCCCCCCAAGCAGGGGAAGCAATAACAGCAGGAAACCACCTCCTCGAATAACCAGTTTATTTCCAATATATAGACCGGGACTGGAAGGGGAGGGGGCCGGGGGGGGGGGGGGCAGTGTCCGAAGCCGGGTGGGTTTTTTTGGGGTCCGGTTGGGTTGGTTTTTGTTTTTTGTTTTTTTTTTGTTTTTTTTTTTGCAGTTTTGCATATACCAACTCGGCGGCCCACTCGTACAACACGCCAGGGGGGCGGGGGGGGGGGGAAGGTGGGGGGCGGGGAGGGCCACATGCAGGAGGGTTTAAAAAGTCATCACTGGTCCAGCGCGTCCCTTGGGTGGGGGCCGGCCTTCCCGCCGAGCAAAACTTCTTTAAAAAAATCCTTATAAATCCTTTGTAATATGTTACACAGTCAGAGACAATATTTACAAAAAAAAAAAAGAAAAAAAAAGAGGGAGAAAAGAAAAAAAAACAAACCCAACTTTACAGCGAATATTTGCATAACGGATGAGAACGACGCGGCGAAACAGTGACGGGACTTGACACACACACACACACACACACACACACACGCATCCCCCCCCCACACCGTGGCCCCGGCAGCGGCCACCAGAGCCCATGGCCCATGTGTGCCAGCGCCCCAAGGCTGGGAGTCCCTGTGCCCCCCCCACCCCAGCCGTGTGTCCCCCCCACCCCGACAGCCCCCGCACCCCCTTCCTAAAGTGCTTCTGGCCGGGGGGGTACGGAGGGGAGCGGGGCTGGGGAGGGGGCCATGCCGTGCCGTGCCGTGCCGGGAGCTGATGGTGGCCACAGCTGGTGGCAGTGCAGGGGACAGCAGTGTCCCCCCCGCCTCGTCACACCCGCTCCCGTGCAAACACCCATCCCGGGGGGGGGGTCCCATCCCCTCGCGCCAAAGGCCGCCCCGGCGCAGAGCCCAGACCCCGCGGCACACCCAGGTCAGCGCGATGGCACCAAGGTCCCCAAGGGTCCCCAGGGTCCCCGCCGGGAGGTAGGGGAGGGTGGGGGGGCGTCCGTCAAGGGCAGCCGCAGCACCCAGGGAAGCGCCCGCACTTCGCAGCGCCGCGGCCGGGGACAGCAGGGCCACCACCGCCTGGGGTGGGGACTGTCCCCAGGAGTCCCCTCCAACCCTCCTGGCACTGCCCGGGGGCCGGGGGACCTGAGGATGGGGGTGGGCTGTGACACGGGACCCTGCCGGTCCCCAAAGCACAGGGCGGGGGGGACAAGGTGGCTTTGTCCCAGCGCGGAGACTCGTTAAATAACAGCAGCTTGTCCAGAGCACAATTAAATACAAGAACGAAGGCGAGTCCTTAAATTAAACACTGGCTGGAGTCGGGGCGGGGGGACGTCTCGGGAGGTCAGAGACATTGGGGGAAGCGCAGGGGGGCCGGGGGGCCAGGGCTGCTGGGGGGGCTCTTGGTGGCCGGCCGCTCTCCGGCAGTGCCGGGCTGTGCCGCGGCGGTGGCCGCTGGCCGGGCTTTGGTGGACTCCAGGCTGCTGAGCCCCGAGTCCTTGTCACGGCAGGGTCCCGGGGCCACCTCCAGCCCCCGCGGCTCCTTCCACTCGTTGAAGTTGAGGTCCTTGAGGCCACCGGGCACCACCACGGTGTGCCGGCGCCAGCTGCTCTTCTTGCGGCGGGTCTCGGGGGAGTGGGCTCGGCGCAGGCGGACCCCCATGTCGTCGGCAGAGACTCGCAGGCGCTGCCGGAGCTGCTCCCGCAGCGAGGGGCGCCCGGGGGGCACCCAGCCCTGCTCCTCCCCGCCGGGCGCCGGGGTCTCGCCCGCCGGCCGCGGCCGCCCCAGCTTCCTGCGGGCCAACGTGTCGCACTGGATCAGCCGGTGGGAGTTGAAGGAGGGACGGCCGGGCAGCCCCTTGTCCTCGTCCCCGGTCCCTCCGGCCACCTGTCCCATCCGGGGCCGGGCTCCCTCCCGGCTCTCCGTGTCCGTCTCCATGTGGCTGAGCTCGCTCCGCTCGTCATCCGCCTCCTCCCCGCGGCTCCCGGCCACCGACTGCACCTCGGAGCACAGGCTGCGGTCCATGGTGGACAGGGTGGAATAGCCCGACACGATGGAGCGGGCATCCGGCGCCGGATCGGACCCGGCACCCCCGGGCTCCAGGGAGCTCTCCCGCTCCATCCCGGCTGGGCTGGGGACCGCCGGCTCGCCGCCGGTGCCGCGGGGGGCTTTGCCGGGTGCTGGCAGGGTGGCCGCGGTCCCCTCGTCCTCCTGCTCCCGGCCCGGGGTGTCCCTGCGCTCCGCGTCGTCGTCGGTGCTGCTCCCGACGCCCTCGGCCTCTCTCTTCTTCTTCCTCTTGCGGGCGGCGGCCGAGACGAAGGGGATGGCGAGGAGCTCCCGGTGCGGCGGCGCCTTCCGCGACGGCCACGTGCCCTGGGGAGACGGTGACACCAAGGTTAGGGATGGCGGTGCCGCGGTCGGGGACAGGCCCCCTGCCCCAACCGCCATGTCCCCCCCAACCAGCCCCGAGCCCGGGACCCTCCTACCTTGGGTTTGGCAGAGCCGCTGCGGGTTGAGCCTGTAAACCAGAGCAGAGAGGGGGGGTTAGACAGGCCTCGGGGGGGGGGGTGGGCACATCCTGGGGAGGGGGTTCGGTGGGGAGAGATGGGGGATGCTGCTCCGTTCCCCCAAATCGGGATGGGGACATGCCAGGGCCACCGGACCAGGTGTCCCCCAGCAGGGCCACCAGCGCTGAGCGGGTTCGTGTGCCAGCAGCTGCAGGAGGTGGGGGGAGGCTGGGGGGGCTGCAGTGGCGTACAGGGGTCCCCAGCACTGCTAACCCACTGCAGAGCCCCGAGGTGAGGAGTGGGGATGAGGGGGGGGACACACAGGCACACACAGCCGGGAAACACAGCCACGACCCCGGCGGCAGGACCCCAACCCTCCCACGGCCACGGGGCACAGAGGGGACCGGGGCTGGGCACGGTGCTGCCACCGCCACATCACCAGGACGGGGCACGGGGAGCCGGCTCGATACCACATCCAGCCTCGGAGCGGGGTCTGGGACGGGCCATGGGGCTGCCCCGGCTCCCAGGAGGGGGTTAGGGGGCAGGTGGGGACACAGGGGTGACAGGCAGCCCTGGCCCTGCTGCCGTGAGGGACAAGGACAAGACGACAGCCACCCTCTCCCACCCCGCACGCCCCGGGAGGGGGTTAGCAGCTGCTGACGACGAGAGAGGGGGAGGCAGAAAGGGGGTGCTGACCCTCCCCGGGGCATCAGGACCCCCATACGGCCCCCCATAAGGTCCCTTCCAAGCCCAACCATTCTGTGATTTTGTGATTTTATGATTTTTTGATTCTGTGCTTCTAAACCCCGGCGTCTGGGTGTGCCGGTCCCAGGCCACCCAGCACCCATCCCTGCCAGGGGACACCGACGGCAGCCTCAGCGCCACCGCAGGCATCGGCCGACCACGTGGAAAAACCAGGGTTAAAGGATCCGGGGCTCTCCAAGGGCTCGGCAGCCCCTCCTGACACTGGGGACCCTGGGGACCCCCTTCCCTCCCGCTGTCCCCCCCCCTGCTCCCGCTCTCTCGTGGTCACCCGGAGGAGTTAGTGCGTGAGCAATGCACCCAGGAGCAAGACTGTACCCGCTCTAGCTCTCGAGGAGGTCCGCTGGAGGAGGAAGAGGAGGAGGAGGAGGAAGAGGACAGCACAGAAAAGTTCAAGGAAAGAACGTAAGAAATCAGTCGAACATCAAAGTCTCCCGGTCTCCGGATTGGCAGCGTGGGCTGGCGTGGGGGAGCGGGCATGGGCAGGGCTCCCGCGGGCTGCCGGGGCCAGCTGGGATTGCAGAGGGACAAGGAGTAGCCACCAGAGAGGAGGGTGACGGGAGAGGGTGGGGAGGGGGCTGTGCTGGCACTCCCAGGGGGGTTGTCCCCGCTTTCCGGTGAGGAGGGTGCCAGGACGTCCTGCTGCGACACGCAGGGGTCTGCCACGGCCACGGCAAGGGGGGCCGGCTGTCGGCAGTGGTGTGAGCCAGGGGGGGATGGAGCGGCTGGAGAGGCACCCAAGGGTGCCCCGGTGCCAGGACCGAGGGGTGGGTGCCGTGGGCGCTGCTGCTCACCTGCGGCATCGCCAGGCGCCGCGGTCCTGCCGATGTTGGGCAGCAGGTACTCGATGTTGGGCACGGACTGAGCTTCCTTCTCATCCACGGGGGTCTGCAAGGGGAGCGGACGTGGCGGTCAGGCGGCTGCCGATGGCACCCCGGCTCCCGACCTGGGCTCTGTATCCCCCCTGCCCCACTGCGAGACCCCCCTGGCGGGGGGACGGGACTCACCTTCTCGCCCTTGTCCTCCTTGTCGCTGAAGAACCAGTCCGACTGCGGGGGGAGATGGGAAAGGGGTCAGGGACGGGTGGGAAGCGGTGGGAGCTCGGCACAGCCGGGCAGCACCGTCCCCCGGGGTGCGGATCAGCCCCCTGCCCCGACCACGCCGATGCCCGCCCGCCCGCCCGCCGATGCCACTTACGTGCTGGATGAGGGTCTCCACGATTTTGTAGCGGTCGGGCATGTGCGTCACCATGTCGGTCATGTTGTCCTCAGACGTTCGCACCAGCGTGGGGCCGAACACCAGGGCCAGGTTTCGGGGCTCCATCTGCAACCGGAGCTGGGGTTAGTGCCCGCGGCCACCCCTCAGCGCTCCCCGCTCCATCAGGCACCGTCCCCCTTCCCACCCCACCGCCGGCTGCGGTTCAGCCCAAGCTGGGGGGGCTCGAGGTGGGGCAGGGGGTCCGGGAGAGCCGGCCTGGGGTGGGTGGACGTACCTTGTTCTTCTCTGAGTGGTCAGCGATGGTCTTCAAGTGACCCACCAGGAACTTGAGTGTCTCATAGTAGTGACCTGGCAGGTCCCGGATCTGCGAGGAGACACCTGGTCACCTCTCTGCTCACCCCCCGGCCTTTCCCATCCACACCAGTACCCGAGGTGGGGGGGTTCCAGGGCTGTGCCCCCCACCCCAGCCCTTGCCCCATCTCCCTACCAGCTTCCGCAGCGTCCTCATCCTCTCGCTGGCGTCCTCTATCCGGTTGGCCTCGATAAAGTCATTGTACTTATCTGAAAGCGGGACATGGCGGGGGTCAGAGCCAGGTGGAGGGGAGAGAGCACCTCCCCGGAGCCAGGGACCCCCGGATGCACCGGCCAGAGATGCTGGGGAGGGGGCTGGGGGCTGGTGGGGTCCCACTGGGATGGAGCACAGAAGGGCAAGGAGGGCCAAGGACAAGGGCTGGCCCAGGGGACTCAGCGAGGAGGGGGGTCTGCAGAGCCCCCCGCCCTGGGGTCTGTCGCAGGGTCTGGGGACCTGTCCCCAACACAGGGACGGGTGGGACGGGCTCTGGGGCTCCTGGTGAGGACGGTATCAGCCATCGACATGTGGCCATCGGCACCGGGTCATCTGCAGCCACTATGGGGGCCCCGATGGCCCCGGGGGAAGGGCATGGCCGGGGCGCAGCAACTCACCGTCAGTGAAGAGGGGCTCGGGCAGCTTTCGGAAGAAGGATTTCAAGAGGCTGCTAATGACGTTCAGATCCTGCCACCGCTGCGGGGGAGAGAAGAGGCTGCTCAGAGGGACCACGGCGGGCAAAGCCAGGTGCCAGCGCGAGAAAGTCCCCAAGCTGAGGGAGTCCCAGGCCACCACCATCGGGGGCGACACCAGCCAGGACCACCGTGGCCGTAAGGAGAGCAGGATGGCTGTCCCCACCCTGCATCTGGCAGGGAAAGCTCTGCAGCGACGTGGTGAGATGCCAGGGGACAAATGTGTCCCCAAGCTGCCACCGACACTGCTGCCACCGACCACTAGGAGGCCCTGCCACTCCAGGGAAGGTCACGGCCATGGAGACGGGGATGATGGAGACAGGGATGATGATGGAGACGGGGATGATGACGGAGACGGGGATGGTGACGGAGACGGGGATGGTGATGGAGACATGGACCAGGACAAGAGCCCCAGGAGCATCCCAGAGGCATGGGGACAGGGATGGGGCTAAGGATGGGGACAGGGATGGGGACAGGGACATGCAGCCCTCACCTCGTCCTGCAGGTTGATCTCGGTGGCTCCCTTGTTGAGCTGCTCCTGCAGGCTGGACACCACCGCGTTGTTCCCGGGCACGCGGTAGATGCCCATGTACTCCAGCCCTCGGTCCTCCACCACCTTGCAGCAAGCTTCGACGATCAGGGGGACGTTCTGCGGGGACAGGGAGCGGGTGATGGAGGGGACAGGGCTGCGGGGAGGGTCCCTGAGGGCTGGCACTGCCGGCGCGGCCGTACCTTGTTGTCCGGGGCAGGCTGGCAGTCCTCCAGCCTCACGCCGAAGGCGCGGGGGACAGATTTCTTGTTCTTCTTCATGAGGTTGATGCCCCACGGGGCTTTTTGGGAGCTGCTCTCATCTGGGGAGGAAAACCCACAGGATCGCTTGCTAATGAGCTGGGATACATGGGAAGAGCATCCCTGCTGCCCTATGGGGACAAGCGTGATGGCATTCCTGGGGCGAGGAACCCCCCTCCTTGCCAAGTCCCCCAGTTCGCCGTGCCCCACGCCGCAGGGATGGGACCTACCTTTCGTGACAGCCGCATCCTGCCTGGGGGACCGGGGCGCGCTGGTTCCCGTCTGCTTCAGGAACTCGGCTCGGATCCCCAGCCCGCGAGAGCCCTTGGGCGAGGAATCGGGCTTGGCGCCCGCGGGGCTGCGGGGAGAGTGGGGGGGGGCGCTCAGGGGGGGCACAGCCAGGGGCACCGGCCCGGCGCAAAACCTCCCGGCAAATGCCGGCATCTCTCCCCGGCTGCCCGGCATCCCACCCCCTGCCCATGGGGCTGCACCCCACAGCCGGTAACGGGGACCCTTGGGGAGCACTGAGCCGCTTTCACCCTTTCCTCGGTGCCAGTTTGGCTGAACCGGACGCTGCTGGCATCCCGAGAGAAGCCGGGGGCAGCCGGCACCTCTGGCACTGGACTTTTCTCCATGACTTTAAAATTGAGGTGAATGAAGCGCTCGGGGGTCTCGGCGCCCATCACCCCCAGGTCCGTACCTCACTTTCCGGTAGTCGTTTAACTTCTTGTTGATAAGCGCTTGGCTGGCAAAACCGGGGTCCTGGGGAGGCAGAGAGAAGAGGGGAAGGGAGAGCTTGAGCAGCGCGTCCGCCGGAGGCCCCAGGCAAGTCCACGCTCTGCCGGGCACCGCGCGGGGCCAGGCAGGAGCAGGCGATGGCAGGACCGGGCCCCCACAGCCCCGAAACAGCCGGCGCTCGCCGCCCCGCTGCGGTCTCCGGCGCTCCTTGCCGCAGCACGGGGCGGCATGCGGGGTCCGAACCGGCCGCAGAGGCTCGGGGACAGCGATGTCCCTTGGCAGGACGCACACCTCCGTCTGCCCGCGCCAGGCGCACCCGCTGCACCACGCAGCATCCAAAGACACGCACCCATCCCTGCGGGATGCTGCACGCCCGGCGGCACCGCAGCCCCGGATGGTGCCCAGACGGCTCCGCGCGCTCCGACCCGGCAGCACCTTCCCTGTGCCGGTGCCACCAGCCCTGCCGAGCCCCCTGCGCCCTGCGGAGCGGGGCTGTGCCACAGAGAACCAGAGACCGCTCCGAGCCCAACGCACCCTCCAGGGCCGGAGCCCGCCACAAGCCTGGCAGAATCGCTGCGACCAACTGAGGCACCGCGGGGAGACGGCACGCAGCCAGCCCAGCGCCGGCACATCCAGCCCTGCGGATCCGCCGCCGGAGCCCGCGGCACCCGGGGAGCAGCTCTCCCCATTTCCGACCCGAGCGACCCATCGCACAGACCAGGGCTCAGCCCCGACCCGGCACCAGCCCCGGCATCGCCGCGCGGGCACCGTGCCCAGCAGCTCCCTGCCAGGTCTCTCTCTCCGCCGAAGGAGACACAACACACCGCGGCAGAGCCACGCACACTCCTCTCCTGTCGCACGACCAAATGCCGATCCGGCACATCCGGTGCCAACCCTGCCCGGCAGCGCACGGAGAGCCATGCCGCCGAGCGACCCGCGCACCCTGCCACGCTCTTCTTGGACGCCGCGGTGCCCGCGAGCCCCCGTGCGCTCCTGGGAGCACGGCACGGGACCGGCGAGTCCCACACCGGCCGGCCACGCAGGGGCCGGCCGTGGCCTGGGGAAGCAGCACAAGGCAAAGAGCCGGAGAGAGCCGAGGCGGTTAGTGCCGGGAGAGCCAGAGGCAGCCGGGAGCCCCATGTGGCTCTCACCTCGCCCTCGGCCTTGCTGTTCTCCCTGATGACTTTGATCCAGGCCAGCATGTCTTCCCGATCCTCTGCCTGAAAGAGATATTCACAGAAGTCAGCGGTCGTCAGCCGGAAGACGTGCTTCCTCTTGGTCTCGCTGTAGGAGATGTCCACCAGGCACGCTCGGATGCTGATCGGCGGCTCCTCCTCACCTGGGGCCGGGGCGCAGGTCACCGCCTCCCGCCTGTCCTTGCACAGGTACAGCGAGTGGGTGCGCAGCACGGCGAAGACGCGCTTCCACTGCCGGATGCCTCCACCGACCTTCTGCGGGGAGAAGGGATGGGGCACGGACCTCAGGGATGCTCGCGGCGGGGAGCGTCCTCCCAGCATGGCCGGCCGGGCTCGGGGGGGCACCCGCCTACCTTCCCCTTTTTGGTGAGGATCTGCTTGCAGTGGAGCCAGCCCTCCTTCCTCACGGCGCTGAACGGGACGTCCGAGAGGTCGGAGGTTGAGTGCCTTTTGGAGCGGGCGTCTTCGGACGTGCCGAGGCTGTCCAGAGACTGCGCGGGGGGACCGGAGGGCAACCGTTGGGGGCGATGCAACCCCTGCTCCACCGCTGCCCCAGCCAGGCAGAGCAACCCCGGGCTACCCCCCAGGCGGGGGGCACCCCCAGAACCCCCAGCCCTCGCCGTCACCCAACACTCACCCCGTCGGTGAAGAAGCTCCTCAGCATGCGGAGGCTGGGGACCCGGCTGGGCATCCTCCTGGGGGGAGAGCAGCCCCCGTGAGTGGGATGGCAGGGGGGGGACGGGAGCCGTGCGGTGGTGGGACTGGGAGTGCGGGGGGCGGGCGGGATTGGTGTCCAGTCCTACCTTAGGATCTTCCCCTCATCCCGAAACGCGTTCAGACCATCATCGCAGGACTTGGAGCGCTCGGTGGTGATGGCCAGGAGGTAGGACGAGCGGCGGCCGGCCTTGATGCTGCCTGCGAGGGGGAGGAAGCATGGGCTGCTCAGCCCAGCGGGCACGGGGCAGAGCTCCAGGGCTGGGGGCTCCCCCTCATCCCCCCCCAGGCCCCAGCCAGAGCCCCCCCAGCACTTACTGCAGTCTTGGGAGTAGTGCCGGCTGAGGGCGAAGGCGAAGGTGGGCGAGGAGGGGCTGGTGGCGACGGCGGGCGCCGAGTTCATGGCGCTGGAGACCACGGAGGAGGCGGGGACGTGCTTGGCCTTCAGGTCGATGCTGGGGCTGGTGGGTTCGTCTGCGGGAGGGGTGGGCAGCGTTGCAGGAGGGGTCGGGGCAGGACTGGAGTGGGAAAGTCCCTGCTGGGACTCCCCCCGCCCCCGCGCAGCGCTTCTGGTAGGTGGTGGGTTTGCAGGTGCCCGCTCTCGCCTCGGGCACCGTCCCAGGGACACGCTCCCACCCCCAGCAAAGCCAGGAGCCACCGGTGCACCCGGACCCTCCTGCAGAGCAACGCCGCGGCCCCCCAAGCCCACCCCATCCCCTCCCTCCCCGTCCGGCCCCCGGGTCCCTCTGTGGTACGGGACGGGACTGAGCTGGCAGCCCCCCCAGACCCATTTGGGTCCCCCCGGGCAGAGGTGGCCGGGCAGGGAGGTCCCGAGCCGGACGGGGAGTGGGTCATCCCAAACACGTCCCTGTCCCCAGTTCGGGCAGGGCTCCAGTCGTGAGCCCTGCCGTGCCCAGTAAGATGTACCGGGGGCTGGGCGGGGGGGTTGTGGGACAAGAGAGGGAGGGATGAGGCTGCAGGAGCCCAGACCCCATCGCCAGCGCCCACAGCCCTGCTCGGGGACCACGCGCCCAGAGGGATGTGGGACACGGTGGGGTCAGCCCCTTCCCGTCCCCCATGCTGGCCAGGGACAGATCACAGACTGGTTTGGGTGGGAAAGGACCTTAAAGGCCACCCAGTGCCACCCCCTGCCTGGGCAGGGACACCTCCCACCAGCCCAGGTTGCTCCAAGCCCCGTCCGACCTGGCCTTGAACCCCTCCAGGGATGGGGCAGCCACAGCTTCTCTGGGCACCCTGGGCCAGGGACTCACCCCCCTCAGAACAAAAAATTCCTTCCTGATACCTCACCAAATCACCGCTCTTCCACTTTGAAGCCACGGCCCCTCATCCTATGACTACATGCCTTTGTAAAAAGTCCCTCCCCAACTTTCCTGGAGCCCCTTTAGGGCCTGGAAGGGGCTGGAAGGTCTCCCCGGAGCCTTCTCTTCCCCAGGCTGAACCCCCCCAGCTCTCTCAGCCTGTCCTCCCAGCAGAGGTTCTAACCCTCTGATGGTCTTCACGGCCTCCTCCGGGCCTCCTCTGAACCCTCGGATGCTCTGACGTTGTGCCACATGACCCGTCCCCCCAAAACGTGCCCTCCCCAGCATGGGACTTCCTAGACCTCCCCTCCCAGAGGCAGCCACCCCCCTGCCAACACGCTGCCCCAACTCACCGATGAAGGGGATGGACGCCAGTGAGTCCTCGGGGGCCGCCAAGGGAGCCACGCGCCGGCCTTGCCGCTCGGCCACCAGCCTCTCCCCTTTGCCGCTGGCCGGCGGGGGGTCACAAATGTCCGTCTCCTTCACCCCCTCGGGGAAGACAAAGTTCATCTGCCGCATGGGGGGTGGCATCTTGCGTCCCGTGGGCGGCTTCTGCCGCAAAACCACCTCTTCCCTCCGCTCCTCCGGCTGCTCGGGCACCCGGCTGCTCTCCGGCCGCTGCTCCCGGGGTGCGGCAGGGATCGGCTGGGGACCGGTGGGTGGCGGGATGGCGGTGACCACCCTCTCCGGGAGCGGGCCGGCCGGCCGCTGCGAGATGCTGAAGGTGGGCAGGCCACCGAAAGCGGGGTCACGGAAGGAGAGGGCATGCAGCAGCCCCGTGCGACGCTGGAAGGACGGGCTGTAGCTCCGGTAGCCGATGTAGCCTGAATCGTCCGCGCTCTGCAGGTTGGGCTGCGACGGGTGCTTCTGCACTGGCGCTGGCTCCCGCGAGGAGGAGGAGGAGGAGGAGGAGGAAGGTGCGAAGGAGCTGTGCGGGACGGGCTGCCCGGCGGCGGTGACGGTGGCCCGGCAGAGCCTCTCGGGTGGCCAGGCGGAGCGGTCGAGGCGCGGGGAGAGCAGGGCGCTGGGCTCCAGTGCCTCCATGGAGCGCCCGTACCTGCCCAGGTAGTGGTCGGAGCGGGCGCGGGGGGCCCAGCTCTCGCGGGGGGGCTGCACCAGGGTGTCGTGCGAGGCGCTGTGCGGCCAGCCCCGGGGGGCCGCCGACGAGCCCCCTCCCAGCCGGTCCTGGGACACGCTGCGGTAGCGGGGGGGCATGGCGTGCCGCCGCTCCTCCGAGGCGCTGCGCCGCGGCTCCTGGCTGCAAAACCAGCGGGAAAGAGCCTGCTGGCACTCCTGCCGGCCGGGCGCCCGCTGGCTGCCCGACGCCTCCCGGGGGGGCCGCCCGGCCCCCGACAGCCCCCCGACGCCCTCCTTGAAGCCGCAGTGAGTCCGGTGCTCCGGGAGATGCTTGGGGACCCCGTAGCAGGAGGAGGTGGCGGGGGACACCCCGTAGCGGTCGGGCAGAGAGGATGCGACGTTGCTGGGGCAGCCGGTGCGGGAGAAGGAGCCGGGGTGCCCGTGGGGTGCGGTGGGGCGCGGAGGGGGACCCCCAGGTTGCGGCTCGTCGGGGCGGTGCGCGGGGCTGCCACCCGCCTCGCCGCGGGTGCTGGCGAGCGTGGCCGTGCCGAGCGGGGACGAGGGGCCCGCGGCGGCGGGGCGGGGGGCCCGGGTGTCCGGCATCTGGCCCGGGGGGGGCTCGGCGCCCCGTGACTGGAAGGGGTAGGTCTTCCGCGGGTAGCAGATGGGAGGGGGCTCGGGGATGCTCTGCGCCCCGCCAGAGTACGGCTCGTTGCCCTTCAGGTAGGCATCCTGCGAATACGCCTGTGGGGGGACGGGGGGGGGGTCAGGGTGGGGGGGCTGCAACCCCCCCATTCCCACCGCAGGGACGGTCTCTGCTCCCCCCACAACCTGCGAGCAAACGTCCCCATCGGGGCGAGCTGGGCAATGCTGGCTGCAACCCCCCCGGTCCCGCTTTCCCACGGGGCCCCCCCGGGCACTGAGCAACGCTGCCGCCAACATCAGCCCTTCCGCTCCCCCCGCCGCCCCCCCTTCCCCTCCTCTCCTTCCTAAAATACCCCGGCACGGCTGGCCGGGCCCCGCTCTCCCGTCTCACTTTTCACAGACGCCTCTGACTCCGCACCCGGGGGATCCTCAGCGGCCGGGGCAGGCACAGGCGCGAGATCCCCCCCCTTGCCAGCGCTGTAAGACTCCCCCCCGCATCCCAATGGGAGCAGGTCCCCAGGCTGGGGCCACACAGCGGTGCCATCTAATAGCCATGCCGGCGGTGGGGGATGGCAGCTTTGGTGGCAGCGCTGCCGGGAGAGCCCGGGGGGCAGCCGGGACCGGAGGAGCCCCAGGCAAAGCCCCACGCACACCCATCGGCTTGGGCCACTGCTGTCCCCAGACCCCAGCTCACCGACAGCAGAGCCACTTGGGGTGCTCCAAGGATACGCCAGACCCTGAGACCCAGAGAACTCGCCCTCCAGCTATGCCCGAGGATGCCCCCCCCAAAAAACAGGGGTCACGTCCCCATCCTTCCTGCTCTGCATCCCTTGGTACCTCCGCTCCCACACCCACTGCTGCTCCAGGGATGCTGGTGGGACCCTGTCCCCAAGCGTCCCCATGTGTCCACAGCAAGACAGGGCCACTTGGCCACCCCCACCGGAGGAGCGTGGGCAGGGACACACCAGCCCCTCAGGTTTGGTGGGGCAGGAATGCCGGCACATCCCGGGAAAGCCATGCCGGGGAACCCGATCCCGGTCCCCAGCACCTGCCCGGCAAACTCACCAGCTGGAGGATGTCCTCGTCCTTGGGCATGATGGAGAGCTCCAGCACATCATCACTGCGGGGAGAGGGGACAGAGGGGTCAGGGTGGCCGGGGTCAGTCCCCGCCTGCCCCCAGGGAGACCAATCCCATCCCCATGAGGGGATGAACGTCCCCATCCCCGTGTGACGGTCACAGCACGTCACTGCCTGTCCCTGGTCCCCTGCAGCACCGCTGCCTTCGGGCGCCCAAGTGACTCACCACCGCTCCTGCCGGCCCTGGTGACACCCAGGGGGACAGCGCCTGCTGCGACGTGTCCCCTCCATGTCACCTCGCTGGCTCTGCCCGTCCCTGCGCTCCTCCCAGCCCCGGGAAGGGGACTCACCTGTTCTGGATCAGCGCGATGACCTGCGAGTAGGTTTTCCCGATGATGCTCTCCCCGTTCACCTTGACCAGACGGTCCCCTGCAGAGCGTGGGGAGAAGACAGTGTCACCGCAGCTCAGTTGGGGGGTGGTGGCACCTGGCTGTCCCCACGGTCGCTCACGGCAGGGTTTGAACAAGGCCAGGGCTTCTGCCACGGGTAGAGCCCCATCCTGTGTGGCAAGGGGAGCCGTGGGGACCCCAATGCTGCTCTGAGCATCCATCCCAGGCCAGGGACAAGAGAGCAGAGACCCCGCAGTGCTGGCGGGGGGGGCGGGGGGAAGAGGGAACGCAAGAAAAAGAGCAAAACAAGCAAGAAAGGCCCCGGCAGAGGAGTCAGGGCATCACGTGCATCCCGTGAGGAGCCCGGAGCCATCTCCGGCTCTGAGACGCCGCCAGCCTGGCCGCCCCCCGCGACCCCCGCTCACCAGTGTGCAGCCCAGCCTGGTGTGCCGGCCCGTCCTCCCGCACGTTCTTCACGAAGATGGTGTCCATGGGCTCCAGGCGGCTCCGGGGGGGACCTGCTCCCCAGGGACAGAGCGTCAGGGAGCCGTCGGCATGGCTGGCCCATCCCACGGCAAGAAGGTCCCTGGTGGCACCCTCCTCGCCTCCCCAAGCCCACGTGCGCCAGCCCTGCCCACAGCGGGACCTGAGGAGCCCCCCGGCACCCACCTCCCCCAGCCATGGCAGCTCCCCAGGGGTCTGTGGCTCTGTGCAAGAGCAAAAGCCATCGGGGGCTGCAAGAAACCGGAGGGCGGGTGGGCCGGGGGGGGCGGTGGAAGGATGGCAGAGGGATGATGCCAACAAGGGATGCTGAATCCCCCGGGGACCTCCTGGAGCGAGGCCAGTGTCGTCCCCCCCCCCCCCCGCCAGTGCCAACGGGCTCCGGGTGCCAGGTCTGGCCGCTGCTGCCCGCATCCAGCCCAGCCCCCGGGGACCGCAGCCCCGGCGCCTCGTCACGCTGCCGGCGTGCCGATCCGTTCTGACGCCTTCACATTCGCTCACGTCACCGCCAGCCTCCGGGAGGAGAGCGGGGCCGTGTCCCCGTCCCCAAACACCCCGCGCTCAGCCGAGCCGTGGGGGCCGGTGCCGGCCATGCCACAGCCCCTCCAGCTTTGGGACAGACCCCCCCCTGGGCGCGAGGTCCAGTGAACCTCCCAAGGGCTTTGGGGACACCGAGCCCGTCTGCTGCACCAAGTGCCACCAAAGACCGCGCCGCTTCACCGCCAGCTGATATTTAGGGCCACGTTGCCAGCCAGTGGAGATGGGGGACAGCATCCCCCAGGCACAACACCCACTGCGACCTGTGACAGCCGCGTGTCCCCTGTGCCCACCAATTCGGGTGGTGACATCGCCCTGAGCGGGGAGTCCCCACGGGTCCCCAAGGCGGTGCAGCGCCAGTGCTCACCTGCTCGGTTCCCGTTCTCCTCCTCCTGCCAAAAGAAGAGAAAATCATTTATCTGGTGGCCGGGCCAGGGCAGCCGGGGCGGGGGGACTGGCGGGGGACCGGAGAGGTGCCAGCCCCACGAAGCCCCTCGCGGGACCTGCGCGTCCCTCTGCCCTCTGCCGCCCCCGGCTAAAATTACCCTCCGACACCGGATCCATCCGTGCCGCCCGCGCAGCCCCGCCGGCGGGCAGGGAGGGGGTCCCTCCGCAGCCCCCCGTGCCCAGCTGCTGGGGAAGGGGCCGGTTTTGGGGCAGGGGAGCGGGAAGGGGCACAGCCAGCCCCGTGGTGGCACCTCACCCTTCTCCTGGGCCACTGAGCCTGGCTGCGGAGAGCCCGAGCCCCCGCAGTGGGGTCCCAGGGGAGGGACGGAGGTGCCCGCTGTCACCCATGCCACCGCAGCGCCCGGGCAGCGGGTCCCGGTGGCAGGGACCCCCGGGAAGGGGACGGTTTTGCGCAGGCGTCCTCGGAGGGGCACCGGCCACCAGCGCAGCTATATTTAGCCCTGCAATTATTCAGCATGGGGCAGGCTGCCAGGGCTGCGGCGGGCACTGCAGGGGGGGTGGCGGAGGGGTCCTGGCACCCCCTCCCCGGCCACAGGCAGGGGACAGCACTGGGAGCCGCATGGCTCCGTTCCCACTGTGTCCATGGGCTCCTGCCCTCGCCCCCCACATCCTCCCGTGGGGACGCCCCCGGCGGAGCCACGCTGCCCGGGGGGTGCCCGAGCTGGGGCGGGACACAGCCCCGATGTCCCCAGGGCGGGCAGGTCCCTCCGGGGTGCTGGGAAGGGACCACGCTCTGTCATGACGGAGTGACATTCCCCATGAGGAGGAGGAGGAAGGGGCTGGAGGCATCGCTCCACGATGGGAAGGAAAAGCCACGTCCCACGGCCTCGGCGCACGGCCGGCACCATTGCCCGTGCACCGAGTGGCTGCCGCGGTGCCACGGCAGGAGCGTGGGGCCAGCGAGGGCCCCTGGAGGCACGGACTCGCCCCTCTCCCTGCCCCTCCTCACCCTGCGGCACCCCGGAGCCCTTCCCAGCCCCCGGGGCAGCCCGGCGGTGCCAGGGCTGGGCGCGGCGGTGCCAAAGCCTGGCGCGGCGAAGGCAGCTCCGCCGTCACCCTCCCTGCTGAGTCAACCCCACCGAAACTCAGCCCCCGGACCTGGCCGCCCGCCGGCACCCACGGGTGCTGAGACAGCCGCACCGCACCCTGCCCCGCCGGCCCGGGCAGCGCCGGCTCGGGCTCAGCCCCGCGGTGCCGGGAGCTATTCCCAGCCCCTTTGCAAGAGCATCTCCGCCTCCCGGCGCTGATCCGGCTCCTTCCCACGCGGCCCCGTGTGCGCCTGCCCTGGCGGGGCTCAGCCCCGGTGCCCAGCGCCGCGGGGCAGGACCAGTCCCCGGCTCTTGGAGGATGTCTCAGGAGGGCGGTGGAGAGGTGGAAGCGAGCGGGATGGTTCGGAGCAGGTTCGGGCCATCCCCAGGATGAAACGTGGTGAACGGAGTTCAACCCAGTTGGCGGCCGGCCACCAGTGGTGCTCCCCAGGGCTCGGTGCTGGCGCCAGCTCTGCTTAATATCTTATCGATGATCTGGGTGAGGGGATCAAGTGCACCCTCAGTAAGTCTGCAGATGGTTTGGAGTGGGAGTGTTGATCTGCTTGAAGGATCTACAGAGGGATCTGGACAGGCTGGATCCACGGGATGAGGCCAATGGTGTGAGGTTCAACAAGGCCAAGTGCCAGGCCCAGCACTTGGGTCACAACAACCCCATGGACGCCACAGGCCGGGGGAAGAGTCGCTGGAAAGCAGCTTTCCAGCAGAAAAGGACCTGGGGGTGTTGGTCGACAACCAGCTGCGTATGAGCCTGCAGTGTGCCCAGGTGGCCAAGGCGGACTATGTCAGCAATAGTGTGGCCAGCAGGGCTATGGAAGTGATTGTCCCCCAGTACTGGGTAGGACAAGAAGAAACAGCCTCAAGTCGCGTCAGGAGAGGCTTAGATCGGATATTAGGAAAAGATTTCTTCATGAAAATGGTCGTCAAGCATTGGAAGAGGCTGCCCAGGGCAGTGGCGGAATCGCCATCCCTGGAGGGATTTCAGAGCCCTGTAGACATGGGTCGGAGGTGGCCTTGGCAGTGCTGGGTAACGGTTGGACTTGATGATCTTAAAGGTCTTTTCCATATAAACGATTCTATGGAAGCTCCTTTGCAGAGCCACGCTGCCGGTGACGGTTCAGGTCCGTGTTCCCGGTGCAGACAGGAAAGTGTGGGCAGGAAGGATTGGGGGAAGCAGAATCGGGAGCCTGGGAAAAGCGCGGTGACGGAGGACGTCGCGCGGGGACTCTGGCGAGTCGCCTCTCCCCACCCTGTGACTCACTTCCCACCGAGTTCCCCGCCTGCGGGGAGGAGGCAGCCGACGCCGGCCCCTGGGGCAGCGGTGCCGTGGGGCAGCCGGAGCCGTGGGAAGCTGCAAAGCTCTGGAGGCGATGGGAGCATCCAGGTCTGCCCACGCCGGAGCGGGGAAAGGGCTGCGACGGACCACACGGCTCTCAGAGACTTCTCCCTTCATCCGCACGAAGCTGCCGCTGCAGAAACCGGGGCGAGAGGGGGGGTTTCCAACCATGGGGGCCCGGAGCCGGCACGGCAGGAAAGCAGAGGGCACGGTCCACGCTGGAAGCTGCTGGTGGTTTCGCAGGGTCCCTCCATCCCAGAGGGAAAAGGTGCTGCCGGGATTGGGACTTCTCGACGGCTCAGAGGGCGCAGGAGGCGATGGCCAAGCCGGGGGTTGGTTCCTCCCCAAAAAGCAGCACCTGGGAAGGGTCCGGCTGCAGCTGAGCCAAGACACGGTTGTTGCCACCAGGTCCCAGAGCAGATCCAGCCCGAAGCCTCCCGCTGACAGCCAGGAAACCGAGAGCAAAAATCCACTGCACTAGAGGCAGCGGGCACGTGTCCGTCGCCGGGTGACGACCTGCTGGCACTTCCCGGTGCTGGAGGGGACAAGCCGATGCTGGTCAGAGGAGGAGGAGGAGGAGGAGGAGGGATGTGATGATGGATCGAACAGCATCCTCCAAAGCACCTGCTCCCAG
Source organism: Chroicocephalus ridibundus (assembly GCF_963924245.1). Taxonomy (NCBI): domain Eukaryota; kingdom Metazoa; phylum Chordata; class Aves; order Charadriiformes; family Laridae; genus Chroicocephalus; species Chroicocephalus ridibundus. The sequence goes on along the minus strand of NC_086300.1, from coordinate 2,377,455 downwards.
GCTTGGCTTCATCGTGCCCACGCGTGGCACTTCGGCTCCAGCGACGTCCCGCCGTGCTGAGCCTCCCCCTGGCCTCGGGGGCTCTGAAGTGCCTTTTCCTGCTGTTCCCGGGAACGCCGGCGCCGCCGTTCAGAGCTGAGGGATTCTCTCCATTCCCACAGACATCTGCGTCCCCCACCAGAAAGGCTCTGGGACATCTCCAGGGACACGACCGACTCGCTCCTCGCTCAGAGCACGTCTCCCCGCAGCTCCACGGGCTCCTCCATCCCGGGGCCGTCCACCCCAAAAAGGCAGGCCATGGATGGTCCACTCCATGGCTCCCCAGAACCGCCCCCCCAGCCCACATACAAGCATCCCGCATCCAACCTCGGCACCTCCGAGCCCCGCTCCAGCAGCTCGGGGGGTCCCTGTGCCCCCGCCGCCCGCCCGCCTCCAGGTCCCAGCCCTACCTTGGTGGTGGAATGCACTGCCGACTCCGGGGGGTAGACGATGAAGTGGCGGAGGGTGAAGCCGAACCCCCCCTGCGAGCTCTTCCGCAGCACCACCGTCTTCGGGCCCACCCAGGGGAAGGGCCCCTCCGGGGGCGCGTTGGCATTCGGGGACGCCCCATCTCTCCGGCCCGGCGTTGGCTGCAGGGGACGAGGAGGAAGATGTCACTTCTGAGGAGGAGGGGGGATGCAGGCAGGCGGTCAGCCCCCCCCACCAGCCCCCTCAAAGCCCTGTGCTGGGGGTGGGGGGTGTGGAAATCTGCTGGAAAAGTCACTCCGCCCCTCAGAACCCCCTCCCTACGCCCAGCAGCAAATTCCAGCCCCCCAAAACCACCCCACCAGCATCCCCTGAGCCTCCTCGTGCGGGACCTGTTGGGAAAAGACGCACGGAGAGGAAATTTAATAAAAAAAAAAAAAAAAAAAAAAAAAAAAGGAGGGGGGAAATCAGCTGCGCCTGGGGGTCTGGATGGGACCCAGGAGGCAGCGCGGGAGGAGGAGAGATGGGGGCGGATGGGGGAGTCGGGGACAAAAGGTCCCCTTCCGATGACGCCGCGGTAACAACCTCGGGCAAGCCGGAAAGAGCCGGCCGGGAGGCGGCTGGATGAGTGATGCTTCCCGAGACGGGGCAGGGACCTGGCACCGCGTTGGGCTCTGGCTTGGGACGCTGCCTGGAGCAGCAACCGGGGCCAAGAGGGACGTGGCTCCATCCCGCAGCCGATGGTGCCGATGTCGGGGGGGAGGAGGGGAGGAAAACGGGACCATGGCAGAGCCCGGAGTAGCCGCGGGCGTCTCGCCTGGCACCCGGGCAGGGAGCTTGGAGAGACAGCAGGAGTCCCGACACCTCGGCTGAGGTCGGGAGGGTTTAGCGCAGCGCCGGCGAGGGATGTTGCCGGTCGCCGTGGCTGCACATCTGGCTGCACATCTGGCTGCGCATCCACCATGCCGAGGCCGGAGCATCCCCGTGGCCAAAGCGGGCAGAGGGTCCTGCCCGACGCCCTGGCAGCACCGAGCTCCGCTAAAACCGGAGGAATCGGCAGCCTGGGAGCGGGCAGGGACAGGCAGCCGGGCAGGAGGGGATCCATCGGGATCCTGGCCCGAGCGCCGTCTCCTTCCCCAGCCGGAGTCAGCCCGTCCCGGGGCGAGGGTGTTAAAATTCAGGCGCCGTCTCGGTGGAAGCGATGGCTGGGGAGCGGGGAGGCAGAGGGACGCACAAAGGGACGAGGCACAAAAAGCCTTTGTCTGCGCCTGTGCTGAGTGGGCCTTTTCGCCGCCGGTGGGGAAAATCTGACGGCAGCTCGTGTTGGGGGGGGAAGGGGGGGGGGGGGCTGGGCTGCACCCCCTTTACCGGCACGTCCCGCACGGGGTCCGGCTGCAGGTGGGGCTGGGGGGGGGCTGGGGGGGGGCCCGTCCCCCTCGGGATACGGTCCCCGTTGGTGATGGCACGGCTCCGGCACTGCAGCCCACGAAGCATCGCCCTGGCACAGCACCCGCGGACCCGCTCCATCACCCCCGGAGCAAACCTGGGGGGGGGGAGATGGGGTGGGGGCAGTCCAAGGGTTTCGGGTGCCGGCGGACACCGCAGATATCCCAAAACATAAAGAGAGCGGCCACGCTCCCGACGCCGGCACAGGAGAGCCAGAAAACCCCACCACAGCCCCACACAGGGGGCAAAACTCCCCCCCCCCCCCCCGCCCCCAAACCCTCCCTCCACCACTCAAACCCCGTCCAGTGACCCAAAACCAGATGGCAACGGGGACCCCACGCTCCCCCCAGGGACATCCCCCCCCCACCCCCGCCATCCCTTCGCCCCGAGGCCGGGAGCATCCCGGGCGCGCGTTCGGGCGCCTGTCCCCATCTGCGCCCTCCATTGTGTCGGGCCGCCGGCTCGCCCGGATTATTTTTATAAGCTGACAGCTGAATGTGCCCCGCTGATTTTAACCGGCACGGACAAGCCCTCCGAAAAGGATAGGATAGGTTTGGAAACACCGACGGCAGCGCCCAGCCGCAGGGATGGGGGACGTGTCCCCGTGTCACGGGCGCGCCGGAGCCGTGGCCACGGCTCCGGCGCGCCCGTGACACGGGGACACGTCCCCCAGCTGCGGTGTACCCGGTACAGCATCAACGGTCCCCTGGTCTTTTTTCCCTCTCCATCCCAAGCTTCCATAACTCACGGCGGAGGAGGGATCGCTTGGGAACGCTCCCATCCCCCGGGGGGACACAGCGGCCTGACATCCCCCCCGCCCCCACGACGGGGGAAATCACCCGCCGCAGAGAGACCCTGCAAAAGGGGGAGGGAGGGGTGGGCAAAAGCCAACCCTCCCCGCCCGCCGTGCCTCAGTTTCCCTTCTTCGCCCACCCTGCTTCGGTGGCGCTTTTTGGGCTGCAAAACCCCCGGCTGTGGGCTTGGACGTCGTCCGTCCGTCCGTCCGTCCCCCCCACCCACACACTGGCTCGCAGCCCCAAAGATGCTCCCGCTCCCCCCGTGGCAGCGGGGTCAACAACTGATTTGCCATTTGTCCCCTGTGTCGTCGTCCCCGTCCCCGGGGGGCCAGTCACCTCCCAGCTTTTTTGGCTTTATTTTAACCTCAGCCCGGTTGTTTTCCGCTGCGCTCCCACCGCCTGCATCCTGCCCGTTAGCCCGGCTCCCCCAAGCCCCCCCATCCCACAAGGGCTGCGGGAGGATGGGGGGCTGCCCAGGGCTGGGCATAGACCCCCCCCCCACCCCAGACAGCCCTGCGAGGTCCCTTGCCCCCCAGCACAGGTGTCACCTGTACCCCGGGTCACCGTGCCGCCTCTCTCCCCCCACGGGGAACACGATGGGACGGGAGGCTCCCACCAGTGTCCCACTCCTGCGGAACACAGGAGAGTTTTCCCTGCACCCTGGGGGCAGGATCTGGCCCCCCGGCCGGGCACGGGAGCAAAGCACCGGGGAGCTGCCAGCCCTGCCTTCACGGCCACCAGCAGGACCCCGGAGCCCCGACCCCAGCCCTCCCTCCAGCACGGGAGGGGACAAAGGGGACACACCACCGCCCAGGAGCTGTGACAGCCCCGGGCCGCCCCTTACCCAGCCCCACCAGCCCCCCAGCACTGGGGGAGCCCCCCCATCCCCTGCCCTCCCCTGCAAAGCATCCCCCCCACCACCACCATAAACAAGGCGCGACACCGGCACACGGTTCTCACCCGGCGGCATTTCTCGGTGCGGTGGGGTGCGCGGCCGTGCCGGGGGGCCGGGGGCCAGCGGTGCTCCGGGGGGGCTGCGGCGTACCGGCGCAGGCTGCTCAGCCAGATGCAGCGGGGCTCGGGCGAGCTGCAGTCCACCCCGACGGCGCGCTCCAGGCGCCAGCCCTTACCGGCTCGCTCCACGCTCCACAGCCCCTTCCTCACCACCGCCACCGGGCTGGGGGCCGAGGGGGGCCGGGGGGGACCCCGCAGCACCCGCCGGGACCCCCGCTCCCCTCCGCCCATGCTCTCCTCCACCATGGTCCGGGTCTGGCTTCGGGCTCTCAGCCGGCGGCCGGCACAGCCATGGGCTCACCGTCGCCTTCACTGGTTTTGCCCCTGGAGTGGGGCAGCTCGGCGGCGGGGGCCGGCTACCGGGGGGGCCACGGGGCCAGCTGCGCCGTCTCGCATGGCTGGGGCGATGTGCGGTGCTCCCGGCCCGGCGATGCTCTCGCACGCTCGCTTTGCTCACACCCCCTGCGAGCGACACAGCCCCGGCGCGAGGGGCGGCAGCCGGCCCCCCGCCAGCCACCCGCGCCACGCTGGGATGGAGGGATGGAGGGAGGGTGGGATGGAGGGATGGAGGGAGGGTGGGATGGAGCGATGGACGGAGGGTGGGACAGACGGATGGAGGGATGGACGGAGGGCGGGCGGCCGCACACCCCAGTTGTGCTGGGGCCCCAGCTGCTGGCAGGGATCAGCGTGCCCAGCCCACCGCGCCGAGCCAGCCCCCCGCCGCCTGCGGTGTCACTTCGCCCGGACTTTCCCTTTTTTCTTTCTCTCTTTTCTTTTTTTTTTTTTTTTTTTTTTCTTCTTCCCCCTTTTTTTCTTTTTAATCCACCCACTTCTTACTCCATCACCCCGGGCAGCATCCCACCCTCCCCGCTTCCTCCTCTCCCTCCTCCCGGCCCCTTCCTTCCTTCCTCCGCTCGCTCTCCGCAGGGCACCGAGCGATGCCGGGGACAGGGAGGGGGACAGCCTGGGGGTGTGGCAAATGTCACCCCTGCTCAGGCAGGAGAGGAGCCACCGTGGGGCTCTGCAAGGCGGGGGGAGCCAGTGGGGGCTCCGAGACGCCCCTTGTCCCCTCCCTGTCCCCGGCGCCCAGCAGAGCCCGTGCAGTGGGGACACACATCCAGCTCCGGGCTCCGCTGGCGCAGCACCCTGGGGACCGCCACAGCCCCTTGGGGACCAACACAACCCCCCAGGGACCAACACAGCCCCCCAGGGACCGACACAGCTCCTCCGACCCCCCTGCTTAGTGCCTGTGGCAAAGACAGTGGCTCCAAAGACACTTCCCACCGGGAGCCGAACCAAGACACCCCCGGCTCCCAGCCCCATCTGCCATTTCGGGGGACACCCAGGGCTGCAGACACACATGGCGGGTCCCTGTTGTCCCCCGGGCACGGAGCCACCAGCCCCCACGGTTCAATCCTGGCTCCCCAGTGTTGAGCCCGCAAGCGGGGACAGCAAACGGCCCTTGTCACCGGTGCCGGGGGGGCTCCCGCTGCTCCAGGGGGACAAATCACCCTTCCCCAGCCCCGCTTTGTGCCCCCCGAGTCGCTCTCCACCACGGTGGCCAAAATATGGGTGGAATAAGGAAAAGAGCATCACCTTGGTGAGCCTGGCGCCCGCGAGCACCCGACCCGGGCAGGGGCTGTGGGTGGGCAGCGTCCCCCTGCCCTGCCTGTCCCCGTCCCCGCTGGAGGGGGTCCCACGCCGCATTCCTGCCGTGCTGGAGGCGGAGGAGAGGCACGTGCGGCCACGCCGGGGAAATGCCGGGCATTGCTGAGATTGCAGCCCGCAGCCTTGGGGCCGGCCGCGGCCCCCTCCTCTCCTCTGCCCCCCTCCACCCCACCAGAGCGGGACCGGCCCCTCGGTCCCGATGGCAGGCACCCACTTCCCGCAGCCACCAGGCTGGTGGCTGGCACCGGACACCAGTGAGGGGACAGTGCCCAGGGTGCGATGCCACACAGAACCCCTGCATGGTGGCAGTGCTTCGGCGTTCAGCATGTCCCCAGCGTCTACCCTGGCCAAGGTGCCACGGATCTGCCCCAAAACAGCCCCAGCGCCTGCCCCGAGCCCTGCCAGGGAGGCGGCTCGACTGGCTCGGTGGCAGCCGTGTCCCCAGGGACCTGGCTGTACGCCCCCAGCACAGCACACCCCATGACACCGTCCCGGTGCCTCCGCACTGGCAGCCCAGGGAGAAACCGGCACAAGGAAACGTGGGACCCAAATCCCTGCCATCGCCTTCCTCCCCGGGGTCGTCCCCCGAGCCACCCTGATGTCACCTGGTGCGTGTGCCGGGGGTCTCCCATGGGAGCCACCCCGGGGCCAGCCCCGCGTCCCCACCTGGGGACAGGCAGCCTGCGGAGGTGCCGGCGTGTCCCAGCAGGCAGAGCTGCCCAGCCGGGGCGGCGGGACGGGGCTGGCACAGCTGCGGTGCCATCAGCTCCCGGGGGGGCTTCGCTCCCCAGCTGAAATCGGGGAGGGGGAGCGCAGCCTGCGCAGGCGGGTGGGCTCCAGCCGGGGGTACCGGGGCAGCACCGGCTGCCCTGGGGGTGGCGGGGTCTCATCCTGCCACCTCCGCTCCCACCTTCCCTGGCAGCTGCCCCAGCAGCCTGGGGGTGCTGGAGGAGGGGTCCCCAGCCCCCGGGGGATCCTGGGGGGGTGTCAAGGGGAGAACGGGCCCCAGGATTGTTCCCGCAGCCCAAAGCGGGAAAGGTCAGGCGGCGTTCGCGGGGGCAGATTCCACCCCGAGGAATGCGAGCGCGCCTGGACGCCTTCCAAAATACTTGTGTTTTGCACAGGAGTGTCCTAAATACGCGGCCAAACAGGAGCAAGGGGGAAGGCAGCCGCGCTCCCGGCATGCACCGCCGCCGCTGCCGGCACGCCGGGGCGGGCGCGCAGGCGTCGGTGGCGGGGGGGGAGGACGGGGGACATGCACCCACCCGTGCATGCGCCCACGCTGCCACCGGCCTGCGGGGCCCTCTGCCGGCATCCCCTCCCTGCCCGCACCCCCAGCCAGACCTGCAGGGAAACTGAGGCACGGAGGAGCAGGGAGCACCCTGGGCACCGCTGCCTTTACCCGGGGCGGGAGGGAGGGGGCTCACCACATTTTGCACCCCCTGCCCTGCTGCTCCCGGAGCTCTCCCACCCTGTTCAGACCCCGGTGGCACCCCCAGGATGGACCCGGTGGTTCCGGCTGGGGGGTGAACACACACACACCCCCCCACCACCACCACCGTGTCCTGGCCCCGCCAGCTGCGGCCGTGGGTCCCTGCCAGCGCGGCCATCGCAGCCCCTGGCACGCAGCGCGGATAACGTCACGCTTCGGGCAGGAACAGAGGACAGAGGGACAGGCAGCTGCCCGTCCTGCCGCCACCACGGCGTGCTGGGCTCGGCCCCCACCTCCCTCCTCCGGCCCGCTTTCTGCGCGGGAAGGAGGTTTCTCCGGCGCTGGGCCCAGGGGGGGGACAAACACTAATCCCTCCCGAACGGCGAGCTGAGATTAGGGTCAGAAAAATGAGGTTTTAATAGGATTTTCAGGGGAGGAGAAAGCCGTGTTGAGACAATAACTGATTTCCAGCCCTTATATGGCAAAGCCGGTGCCGGCTCCCACCTGCGGCGGGTCCCAGGGGGGGGATGGGGGTCTCACTCGCACCCCTCGGTCCAGGCCAGCTCCGGCAGCACCTGGGGAGGCAGCACCCCAAAGGCAGCCGAGACCGACGCTTCCCTGTGGGCAGGGGCTGCCTGCGCCCACCCCCGTGCCACCGGCAAAGCAGGGATGCTCCGGCGGCACGGCCTGTCCCGGGGGACGTGGTGGCAGGAGAAGGGGGGGGTGCAGAACGCAGGTGACCGCACCGGGAGCAGCCGGGCATCTCGCCTGGCCGTGCCCCTGCCTCCGGGATTACCGCCCCGCAGGAGAAAGCATTTTAATTCTCTTTAACCCAAACCAGGGCTGAGGAGCTTTGCAGCTCAGCGGGGATTTGGGGGTGTGCTTGCTGGCTCGCGCACAGACGGCGCGTGCCCCCCACCGACCCCCCGGGACACCCTGGCATGGCGCGGCTGCATCCCCCCAGGACACCCCAGCATGGCGCAGCTGCAACCCCCTGGGAGCGGGAGGGAGGTGGGCTGGGGGCCGCTGGGGAGGTGATGCACATCCCACGCGGGAGCAGCAGCACTGGGAGTGGGAGGCAGCAACACCTCGGCGATGGAGAGAAACCCCCCAAGCGCCTCCCAGTAACACCCCCCACCCTTGCCAGCAGCCCCCGTGCCACGTCCCAGCCTGGGCAGGGACTGACCGGGATGGATGAACCATCCGTGGGACGAGCCCCGTGGGCAGGGCAGGAACCCCAGGGCTGGCTTCTGGCTGTGGGGATGGGCGACACCGGCAGGGTTTGCTCTGAGCATCCATGAAGATGCCCAACAGTCTCCTCTTGTCCCAGTGGCCTCACAACCGCCCAGTTTTCGGCAGCACCCAAATGCCCACCGAGCCGCTTGCAGCACCCGTTGTGCCACGGGCCTCGCGGGGGAACCGGAGACAGCCACCGGGACCCACGGCTCGAACGCGGGTGTGGGGTCTCCATCCTCACGGCCAGTCCCGGGGACGGCACAGGACTGGGCTCCCCTGGGAGACGCGGGGCTGGCAGCACCGAGCGGCCGCATGGGCACCGCCAAGGGCACGGCTTGACCCGCTGCCAAATCCCACCCCACACCACAGCCACCCGCCCGGCCGGGGACCCCCACCCACGTCCCCATCACCCGAAGCGGCCGGGAGGAGGGTGACACTGCCCAGGTGACACCGAGCCAAGTGCCAAAGAGGAGCCAAGCAGCCGGAGGAGCCACAAACTGGCTCTCTGACATTCCTCCCGCTCCAGTTTGGGTGTTAACGCGGGGAAGGAAATCGCCTTGTTCCTTCCCAACGCAAACTTTTATCTTGACAGCGTCTCCTTCGCAGCCCCGGTGTCAGCCCGCACCCGGGTCCCCGCTTGGCTCCGTCCCCTCCCGTGACCAAACTGAGCTCCCTGCACCCCGGGGCCACCAGCTCCAGCTCCGCGGGGCTCTCGCTCCTGCCGTGTCTCAAAGTGGCGGCTCCAGAGGGCTCCGGCTCATCCAGCCGGGTGACCCTGGTGCCACATCGAGAGGAATTTGGGAACGCAGCCGGTGAGCCTTGTCCCCTTTCCTGACTTCTCCTCGCCATGGTGCCCACCGTGGCTCTCCGGCCACGTGGCCTTGCCCACGCTGGTCCCCACTGCTGCTGGCATCCCTGGTTGAGCTCCCGGGGCAGGACCATCCCCGTTCCCAGCCGTACCCGTAGCCGTAACGCAGGCTGATGCCACCGCATCCATGCGAGTACGCACATGTGGAGCCTGCCCAGGCTGTCGGCTCACGTGCCACCTCCGCTCACGCGTCACGATGCCGGGGCAGGACGCGGCTCCATCTCAGCCCCGCCGAACGCCCAGCGCCGTGCTCTGCCTGCGAGAGCCCACCCTGGGCACCTGGCGGGGACGGACCTGCAGGGCCAAGGGATGCCCACGGCTTCCCAGGGCCACATCCCGGGGCAGCTCCGCCAGCTGGGACAGTCAGAGGTGGATTTGGGGACGTTGTGTCCCCTGTTAACGCAGCAGCTCCCTATGGCACTGACGGTGCCACCATCCCGTGGCAAAGCCCCGTGCCATCCCCTGCACCAGCCCCCTCCATGCCCTCCCTGCCGGGTGCCGCAGGTCCCTAGGTGACACGGCTCATCCTTAACACACGGTGCCAGCAGGGGAGGTGGCTCCCAGGAGGGGACAAGGGCTGGGGACACACGCCGGAGCCACAGCAGGCCGGAGCTCAGCGGGGACGTGGCTGATGGCCCCCGCGCACCAGAAACACCGGCCACAGCGACACCGAGGAGGAGTTTTATCTCCCAGCCCAGGAGGAAGCGAGACCGAGCCGCCGAGCAGGGGGGACGAGGGCTCGCTGCCTTCCTCCCCAGCTCCTCCTCCTCATTCTCTGCCCTGTCCTAAAAACGGCGTTATCGGCAGCGAGCCCTAGAAAAGTAACAGGATTCCGTTTCCTGTTTTTCCCATGGAAACCTTCAAATAGAAGCTGGCCTCATTATTGCAATTTTTTGGGTCTCTTTTTTTTTTCAGCCGGGCTAACAATGAGCCATTTCCTCCGGCGGCTCCGAGAGGCACCTTGCGCTCTGCTCCCGCTTCTCCGCGGCGGAAAAATCCTACCCGGGGAGGTCAGGGGAAGGCTGCCTGCTCCTTCCAGCCCCTGCCTCGCTCAAGGCCGGGGGCCCGGGGTGGGGGCCGTGGCCGTGAACCCCCCGGCACACGTGGGGGACCCCCCTCGCACAGGTGGGACACCTCCACGGGATGCTGCCCGTGGACCTGAGGGCTGGGAGGGTGCGCAGGGGTGGGCGACGCTCGGATGGGGGGATTCACAGGAGCGCCAAATCCTGCACCCCTCGCTGGCAATAAAAAGCCAAGCGGGGTCCTGAGCCTCCCTCCGGCCACGGCAAGGACAGGAGGCAGCTTTGGGGACGTGGTTTTGGGGACAGCCCTGCTCCCGCAGCACCCCCTGCCCCGCTGCAGCCCCACCACCGACACCTGATGGCTTTTTACGACATTTTTTCCGCAGCCCACACGCCTCCACAAGCCAAACGGCCAGCCCGTCTGCCCTCCATCACTGCCCCCCCCCAACCCTGGGACACCCGTGTCCCGCTGATGGTTGTCACACCCGTCACCGCCAGCCCCGGCGCGGACCACGCTTCACCCCCAAAGCGCTGCCACCGCAGCCCGGCCCCCCGCCTCGCAGGGCACAAAAAGAGCCCACTATGCGCCACAATAGCGCGATTGTCCCCCGCAGCCACCGGGCTCCGTCCCACCCGCCCCGGGGCTGCCCCACGCGCTCGGACCCATCAAGGGACCCTCTGTTGCCATCGGGGTGGCTTGGCCGGGGAGGGGGGGACACGACACACACACACACGGCTGGTGCAGGCACCCCCACGCCTGCACCCCGGGTGCGCGGTGGCAGGTCTGCGGGTGCCACCGACGGTGGGTGTTTTAAGGCAGAGCCGGTGCTGCCCCACGGGTGGCAGGGCAGGGGGGGTCCCCACAGCCCTGAGCCCCACCTGGCTGCCCGTGGAGGGGTGACACAGCCCCAGCCAGGGGCCAGGCTTGGGAATTATGGCAGGAACCTACTCCCTACCCCGGGTCGGGATCAGCTCATTGCACCCCCGGCTCCGTCCTGCTGCAACGGGGGTCTCCAAGCGCTGGCAGGTGCAGGGGGGGGACCCCGCTGGGTCCCAGGACAAGAGCGGGATCCGTCCCTGTGTTTCATTTCAGCCACTTCGCCACGACTCTCAACCCAGTTTCCACCTCCTTTCCCGGGGGAGAGCCCAGCTCCAGCTTTGCCCTCTACCTCCCAGCTCCCACTTTCCCAGCACGGCCGGGGAGCGGGACCCATCCCCCCATTCCCGGCATCCTCCCACCCTGGGAAATCAACTTGCTCCCAGGGTTTGGGGACCCAGTGGCTTCGCGCGGCAGAGACCAAACCCGCCGGACACGCCGCCGACTCCCGCCGCGGCGACGGCACCGACACCGACCCTCCGCACCGCGACGCCGCGGGTCTTGCGACACGCAGCCACGTCGGCGGAGGTGTGCGCGCCGCGGCACGGCCCGAGAAGGCAATTAGGGAAGACTTAATGAAATCCTGGGGATAAGCAGCCGCGGAAAAAGGAGTCAGCCGCTTCGGGTGCGCTGAGCCAGCGCCGGAGACGGTTGGGATGTGGCCAGGAGGTCGGCGGCAGGTTTGAAGCTGCCACCCTGGTTTGCAACCTGGGGCATCCATCCCAAGCCGGGCTGGCTCCTGGAAAGCCAGACGGGTTTTGGGAGCAGGCGGCGCGGCACGGCACAGCACGGCTCGGCTCGCGCAGCCGGCCCCGCCGCTCGCGGCCTGCAGGCAGCCAGGTCGATATTTTCCAACTTGAGAGCTTAAAATAGGTCATCTATCTCCATTCCTTTTTAAATCAGGTCTTGCTGCCTGCTGAAGACAAACTTGGTTTATTAATGGGGCGGCACCGACTTGAAACCTAATCTTTTTTTTCCCCCTTTAAGGAGAATAAAAGACCGTCCCTGGGGCTCAGCGGCTTCCCACTATGACCCCCCCATCCCTCAGTGTTTTCTCCCAGAGAGTGGCTCCGCACAAACCGGGGAGAAGCCCTGGCCGCCGACTCCAAGCACTGCCAGGACCCGGTCACACAGCCCCCACACTCTATGGGGGGCACACGAGCCAGCCCCCACCTCCCAACCCAAACCAAGAGCTGTCACCAGATGTCCCCCCTGCCAGCCTTGCAACATCAACCCCCGGAGACCACAGACCCCGAGCCCTAAATAACACCCGGCAGTGGTTCCTTGGCCTTCGGCGCTGCCGATGATGGCACCCGGGCAGTGCTGCCAGCCCCAGGGGGGGGTTAGGACACCACACAACACCCAGCAGTGCCCCCCGCGGCACGAGGGACGGGTGCCAGAGCTCCCGGCCGGGCACAGCGCGTGATAGGCGTCAAGGTTAAAACCGCAGCGGCGGCGAGGCCGAAGCCCTCTGCGCAGCCGGGGACCCGCGGCTCCTAAAAAAACCCCCCCGCTGCCACCAGCCGGACCCCGGCACAGCATCGCGCCGAGTGCCCCGAGCCGGTGCCAGGTTTCACGCTTGCAAGGCGGGATTGCGGCAGCAGCCCCGAGCACAGGCTTTTCCTGTCTTTCAAGTTCAGGGTTCAGAAAGAAAGAAGAAAAGAAAAAAAAAAAAACCAAAAAACCAAGGCATTAAGAAACTCAATTTGCTGAGGAGCGGCGGTAAATAGGGACGGAGGCGGCAGCCACGCGGGGACGAGGGCAGAAGCCACCGGCCAAAGGCTTGGGGACGGTGGGGCGCAGCCCCTGCCACGCAGCCCCGGGGGCGGCCGTCGGGCGGGATTTCTGCTTACGCAGCACAAAATCCTCACCGGAGGACTGCAAAGCGCCTTCCTCACCGCCGTCCTCCCCGGAGGCACGGGGGGAGGCAGCGGCGGTTCAACAACTCCCCCCAAGTCGCCCAGTGCCCCAAGTCACCCAGCGAGCGGGGGGCAGAGGCGGGCACTGAGCGGAGCCCCCACGCTCCCGGCGCTGCCCCCCAGGAAGGCACATTTCACCCCAAAACGAAGCAGAAGGGGCAGATTTCGAGATTGGAAATCCACCCCGAAAATCCGAACGCCGGCGCTCGGCGGTACGGAGTAAGCAGGGAGGAATCCGAGGAGAAACCATGATTAATGCTCAGCCGCTGCAACGAGCAGCACTCCTCATATCTGAACCATTTCGCACACCCCAATTAATCCTTTGAGGCCGGTTATTAGCCCCATCGCCGGGCCGGGGAAGCCGAGTTCAAATAACCAGGAACTGAGGAACAGAGGCCAAATTCAGCTCTGGGGCGAGGACGTGCAACCTCTGCTCAAATTAGCAGGCGTTGTGCCAGTCCCACGCCGCGGCCGCATCCCCGCCCGGGCGCTACCCCGGCCTGTTCCCCCCCCCCCGGACCCCGGCCACACGTCCCCCAGCGCCGTCCCCATCCCCACCCAACGCCTTGGCTGGGATTTGGCACGAAACGGGCAGGAAATAGGGTTTTAGCCGGCAGCCGGGCTGGCCTTCCTTGGCACCATGCAGCTCCCAAGGGAGACGGGAATCGCCCCAGCGCCCTCCAGTCCGGCACCGCCGCGCGACGCCGGTGCCCGTGCCATGGGTCGGCCACGCTGCAAATACCCACACTGCTTCAAGGCTGGGGGCTGCTCGGAGCTGGGGGAGCCACGTAGGGGCAGAACACGACCTCGAGGGGCTGTGGGCACGCTGGGGGGGATTTGCTGCCTGCCCGGTGCCGGGAGCTGGCAGGGACGGAGCAGCCGGACCCACAAGGAGACAGCCCAGCCGGGAGTTTCGGAGTAAACACGCGTGGGCGTTTGCGGGTCTCATCCTGGAGAAGGGGCAGCCCAGCCCCAGGGTCTCGCCTCCAGCCCCACGGACAGATCTGGGCGCCTCAGCCCCACCGCCCTGCCACGACACCACCCCGGCTGGGCACCGGGGATGAGCCACTGCAGCCAGCATTGCCCGTGGCACGCAGCCCTGCGTGGGTGGCCAGACCCCTCCGGCCCTGCTGCCCCCGACCTCAGGGTGCCGGCTCTGCCCCGGTCCCCGTCCCATCCTGGGGGTGCCCACGGTCCCCAAGGAACCCGGGCATCACCCAGCCCCACTGCCGGCCCTCAGCGCCACGCACAGCTCAGCACCACCAGCGCCCCCAGTCCCCACTCCCTGCGTCCCCAGTATCTCCCAGCTCCCCTGGTTCCTGCTCCCCACAACCCCAATATCTCCCAGTTCTCCGTGCCCCCAGTATCTCCCAGTTCCACCAGTCCCTGCTCCCTGCGTCCCCAGTATCTCCCAGCTCCCCCAGTATCTCTCAGTTCTCCCGGTCCCTGCTCCCCACAACCCCAGTATCTCCCAGTTCCCTGTGCCCCCAGTATCTCCTGGCTCCCCCAGTCCCTGCTCCCCACAACCCCAGTATCTCCCAGTTCCCCCAGTCCCTGCTCCCTGCGCCCCCAGTATATCCCGGTTCTCCCGGTCCCTGCTCCCCACACGCCCAGTAGCTCCCAGTTCCCCCGGTCCCTGCTCCCCGCGCCCCCAGTATCTCCCAGCTCCCCACACGCCCAGTAGCTCCCAGTTCCCCCGGTCCCTGCTCCCCGCGCCCCCAGTACCCCCAGTTCCCCCAGTCCCCCGCTCCCGCAGCCTCCCCCGTCCCCCCAGCGCCGCTCACCGCGGGGGCGGGCGGCGGGATCCCGACCAGGCAGAAGGCGATCCCATTCATCGGGGCGCGGCGCCCGGGTTCGGCTCGGCCCGGCCCGGCTCGACTCAGCCCGGCTCGGCGGGGTCCGGTCCGGTACGGCCCGGCCCGGCACGACGCGGTCCGGCGGGGCTCGGCACGGCTCGGTTGGGGCTGGGCCGGCCCCGGCCCCGGCCCCGGTTGCGGCTCCGCCTCCTCCGGGCGCCCGCGGCGGCGGGCGGGAGCGGGCGGGGCCCGGCTCGGCACGGCCCGCCCCGGCGGGGGCACCGCGGGCACCGGCACCCGGGCACCGCCGCGACGGGGACCGGGACGGGGACCAGAGCGGGCAGAGGAGGGGGACAGCCGGGGACCGGGATGGGCAGGAGACACCCAGGACCAGGCAAGGGACAGCCGGGGACCGGGACGGGGATGGGACACTCAGGGATGGGTAGGGGACACCCAGGGACAAGACAAGGGACATCTGGGGACTGGGACAGGGATGAGACACCCAGGGATGGGTAGGGGACACCCAGGACCAGACAAGGGACATCCGGGGACCGGGACGGGGATGGGACACCCAGGGATGGGTAGGGACACCCAGGGACAAAACAAGGGACAGACGGGGACTGGGACAGGGATGGGACACTCAGGGATGGGTAGGGGACACACAGGGACCAGGACCAGGCAAGGGACATCCGGGGACCGGGACAGGGATGGGACACCCAGGGATGGGTAGGGACACCCAGGGACAAGACAAGGGACATCTGGGGACTGGGACAGGGATGGGACACTCAGGGATGGGTAGGGGACACACAGGGACAAGACAAGGGACATCTGGGGACTGGGACAGGGATGGGACACCCAGGGATGGGTACGGGACACACAGGGACAAGACAAGGGACATCTGGGGACTGGGACAGGGATGGGACACCCAGGGATGGGTACGGACACCCAGGGACAAAACAAGGGACAGACAGGGACTGGGACAGGGATGGGACACTCAGGGATGGGTAGGGGACACACAGGGACCAGGACCAGGCAAGGGACATCCGGGGACCGGGACAGGGATGGGACACCCAGGGATGGGTAGGGACACCCAGGGACAAAACAAGGGACAGACAGGGACTGGGACAGGGATGGGACACTCAGGGATGGGTAGGGGACACACAGGGACAAGACAAGGGACAGACAGGGACTGGGACTGGGACAGGGATGGGACACCCAGGGATGGGTAGGGGACACACAGGGACCAGGACCAGGCAAGGGACATCCGGGGACCGGGACAGGGATGGGACACCCAGGGATGGGTAGGGACACCCAGGGACAAAACAAGGGACAGACAGGGACTGGGACAGCGATGGGACACTCAGGGATGGGTAGGGACACCCAGGGACAAAACAAGGGACAGACAGGGACTGGGACAGCGATGGGACACTCAGGGATGGGTAGGGGACACACAGGGACAAGACAAGGGACAGACAGGGACTGGGACAGGGATGGGTAGGGGACACACAGGGACAAGACAAGGGACAGACAGGGACTGGGACTGGGACAGGGATGGGTAGGGGACACCCAGGACCAGGCAAGGGACAGACAGGGACTGGGACAGGGATGGGACACTCAGGGATGGGTAGGGGACACCCAGGGACAAGACAAGGGACATCTGGGGACTGGGACAGGGACGGGACACCCAGGGATGGGTAGGGGACACACAGGGACCAGGACCAGGCAAGGGACATCCGGGGACCGGGACAGGGATGGGACACCCAGCGATAGGCAGGGGATGCCCAGGGACCAGACAAGGGACAGCCAGGGACTGGAACCAGGGAAGGGACACTTAGGGATACCTTGGGACCAGGACCAAGCAAGGGACATTCAGGGACCGGGACAAGGCAAAAAACACATCCAGGAACCAGGATAGGGGTTGGACACCCTTGGACCAGGACAGGGACAGGGAGGGGACACCCAGCACAGGATAAGCCAGGCCAGAGGGACGTGGACTGGGAGCAGAACCGACCAGGATGGGCACACAGGGAGTGGCAGAGGGACAGCAGGACAGGGACAGCCGGACGGGGACCGGCAGGGCAAGGCCGAGGCCAGGCGATGTGGGAGGAGGAGCACGGCCGGACACACGGACAGGAAACGCCAGGACAGGGGGACAGGGCTGACGGGGACTGGCACAGGCAGACACGGGGACGGAAACACCCGGGTTGGGGCTGACGGAGGGACAAAGGCTGACACAGACCCATGGGGAAAGGAAACGGCGAAGACGGGAAACAGCAGGACGGACGGAGGGAGCCTGGCGGACAGAGGGACAGGGACAGCCGGACAGGGCCTGGCCCGGCTCAGACCACTTGGACTGCAGAAGAGCATCCCGAAGCCGTCATTAAGCAGCCGCCGAGTAAATTAACTCCCACACCTGAATCTCAGGGTGCAAACGGCTCCTCAAAGGCGCTTCGGTGGCTGCAGGTGGCCACGCCGCCGCGGCACGAGCCCTGAGTCACTGCAGGCTCAGCCGAGGCACGGGGCGGGCACAGCCGGGAGCCATGGCCGGCCCTGGGGTGCTAGGGGGCAACGTCGGAGGGGAAACGGAGCCGCATGTGACGGGAAAGCTGGAGGAGACGCAGGAAACCAGGGAGGAATGACGGCCACTGCCTGCGGGGACGCACGGATGGGAGCACGGACAGCCACGGAGCCGGGGTTTGGCCAGGGGCCAACGGGGATGAACCCAACGGGGGTTGGATTCAGGCGGGTGGTCTCCCGGAATCCCACCACAACACCCTGAGGTGGCTCCTCTGCTGCCGGTGGGCATCACCATCCTCACCCCGGCCCCAATTAAGGACAGGGCTCCATGCACGGGGCGAGCGGTGGGGGCTCGGCCGCTCGCAGGCGTAAATCCGCAGGGAGGACGCTGGGGACACACAACCTCCCGCTCGTGCCAGGCCAGCGCCGGACACACGGTGCAGCCCAGGGGCTCGTGCCAAGGGCTCCGGCACATCCACGTCGTGCCCAGGACGGTGCCGACCCCCACCCGCTCACCGAGCCCCTCCTGAGCAGCCCCTTCCCTGCCCGCACCCAGGGCTTGTGGGGGACGCCCCGGGGACGCCAGCCCGTGCCACCCAGCGCAGACCCGGCCGCCCAGCGCAAGTTTTCCGTGACACAATTAAGAAAGTCTGTGTCAACAACGACTTCCTCCGGGCGCCTGGAGAAACCTCAGCACCACCAGAAAAAATAAATGATCCGGCCGTCGGCCACCGCCGCGGAAGTGCTGGGAACTCGGGGCTGGAGAGGGGCCACGGGGCCCGATCCTGCTCATGGGCACGTCCCCCGTGCCCCCTGGCTCCGCTGACCCTCCGCACGCCTCACAGGCGGCCGCAGACACAACCGCAGGTGGACAGTACAGCCGGCCATCCCGGGATGCTGGAACAGCCGCCCTGGGGTCCAGCACCCACAGCAACAGGGGGGTGGGATGGTGGATCCCGTGCTCTGGTGCCAGCCCCCGAGGGGGACCCACGGGAGCGCTGCCACCACCGCTGTCCCCAGCCTCGGAACACCGGTCCCAGCAGCTGGAGGGAACAAACAGTCGGATGCGAGTGACGGGACATTTCCTCTCCATGAGGACGCAGCCGGACGCCCGCAGCCTGTCTCCGGCCACCCTCCTCCCACACTCAGCACCCCCCGGCCCTGCAGCGGGTCCCCCCGTCCCCAGCCCCCCTGCACTGCCCACCTCCCAGCCCCGGGTCCTGGCGGGATGTGATGGACGGCCGCCCTCTGCCCTCACCCGGCCGGGCCGCCGCAGGACGTGCCAGCCCAGCCGGCTCCACCGCGGCCACTCTCCAGAGGGACTTTCCAGGAAATGTCGCCTCCAGCCGGGTCTGGCATCAAGGATGGACCCGACCAACATCCAGCCTTTCCCAGGGGCTGGTTAATGGGAAGGAGCGGAGCCTCCCCCAGCTGTGCCCACCAGCCACCCGCTCCCGTTCTCCACCTGGCTCCTGGGGGTCCTCCTTGTTGTGTCCCCACACGAGGGGATACAGGGCCACGTCCTGCCTGAACACCCTCCGGCAGCCCCCCCAGGCCAGCCGGGAGCCTGGCACAGAGGAGCCACTGCCGGCAGGACCCGGACACGGACCCCAGGACTCCTGCGTCCCTGCGTGGCCTCCCCAGTGCCACCCTCACAAGGGAGGCGACACAACCTGAGCTGGCCACAGCGGCCCCGACCCTCGCTCTGTGTGATGAACCCTCACGCGAGGTCAGGGAGAAGCAGCCATCCCCGGCGAGGGGTGACCCCCGTTCTGGGGTGCACGGTCTTGGGGGGGGAGGCTCAAGGAGAGCCCCCAAACCCCAGCTCCATCCCCGCGGCAGCTTTCCCTCGGGGGTCCCCGAGGAGCGGGGTGCCACCACGCACCCAGCCAGCCCACGCTCCCTCCCTCCCCCCAGCCCTCTTTGTCTCCCCCGGCCCCACCCCAGCACCGAGACCCTGTCTGCAGCCCCCCGGGGACACCCGGCTCCTCCGTCCCCCTGCGCAGGGCCGGGGCGGCACACACCACCCTGGCAGGGCGTCCCCGAGCTGCCACCGCCGCACCCCCCCCACCCCATTCCACAACCAGCCACCCGAAAATCACCCTCCCGCCGCCAAGGCAGCCGCCCCCCCGCTGCCCGCCCTGCCCGCTTTAGCGGAGAAGACCCATCACATCTCAACCCGCCCCCCCTCCACCACCACCACCACCACCACCCCCCCCCCGCCCCAAATCCCGGCAGCCGCAGACGCGAAGCCGGGGGGCGGCGAGCCCCCCGCCCGCCCGCGCCGCCGCTCCCTGCCGAGCCGCTTCCGAGCCGCAGACAAAGGGAGCGAGAGGGGACTCCCGGCCGGGCGGTGGGGTTTTAACCTAATCCTCCGAATGAAGCCGAAGAAAAGCAAAAGCAGGGCGCGGGAGCGGGGCCGGAGGGGCAGCGGCGTCGGGGCAGGGCACGGCGGTGGCACCGCTCGGTCGCACCTTCCCCGAGGCCGGAGCGGGACCGTGCCCTGCCCGTGGCAGCGGGGTTGGGGACCTGGACGCCACCGGGGCGGGGGGGGGTGGGGGGGGGGTCTCACGCAGACCCCGCTCGCCGAGGCACGGGCGGCAAAGCCGGTGCTCGCCCCCGCGCTCAGCACCCTCCCGGCCCCCGGCAGACCCCTCCCGGCCCCGGGCTCCTCTCCCCTCTCGGCAGCCACCGCGGAGCGAAGCCATCTTGAGCCGGCGGCGGCGAGACGAAAGGGTTACGGCCCCAACCCCTCCTTCCCCACCCCGGCTCCGGGGGATAAACAAGGGCAAGGCCAGGGGGATCTGGGATGGGATCGGGGGGAAGCCCGGCAGCGAGACAGAGCAAAGCGGGGCAGCACGGCGAGGGGGGGGGGGGGGGGTGCAGGGGGGCGGCACGGACTTACGCGCTCATCCCACATCAGGGAGGGGCTGAAATCCCGCTGGGAATTGGGGGACCCCAGGGACCCCTCGCTCCGCGCATCCCTGGCTGCCGCGGCCCATGGCAGCCGGCAAGCGGGGGGGTGACTGGCTGGGGTGGCCCCCGCTGCCGGATCCCGCCTGCCCTGCCCGGGTGCCGGCGGGCACATGCCAACCTGCTGCCGCTCACGGCCTAAAATTGCCAGGGCTCCTCCAAAGGCGTCGCCGCCAATGAGGGCGGCGGGGAAGGCGTGGGGGCTGCTGGGGAGCTCCTCTGCATTGCAGCTGGATGTGAGCGAGGGGGGAATTTTCCCAGCGGGAAAGCCAGCCCTGAGACACGCCGGGCGGGCAGTGGGGCTCAGGATGTGATGCTCGCAGCCCCCGGGAGGAAGGATGCCATACCCGGGATGCGGCCCCGCCGAAGGGGATGGCAGCCCATCACGTGCGGCCCCCAACGTTGGCTTTCGCCGCTTCGGTGGGGCGGGTGTGCGGGAGGTCCCGGGGGTCTGGCAGGGCTGGCGAAGCTGCTGGCATGTGCTCGCCCCCGTGCACCCCTCCCCGTGCCGCCTCTCCAGCCACGGCCCTTCCCCAGGCCATGGTGGGGGGTGGTTCGCAAGCACGCGGCCCCCAACGTGCAGAGAAACCTCGCTGCGTGCTGGGGACGTGTCATGCCCAAAGCGGTGGCTCTGCCCTGGTCCCCGGTGCAGCCCCAGACCCTCCTGCCCCGGGGACGGGGGGGCACACACGAAGCATTAAATCCTGCGCTCAGATCTGGGTCGAGCCAGAAGGAGGGGGCTGGTGGCGAAAACACGAGGCAAGGGGAGGGAGCTGGAGCCCTCACCCGGGGTCGGGGGCGACGCTCGGAGGGGAAATAACCCCCCCCACCCCAGGGAGCCGGGCTGGGAGCGCCCCATCCATGCAGAGCCACAGCACAGGGGGCACCAAGAGCACCCACGGCTCCGGGTGGGCACCGGGGAGGGACGACGCAGCCCGGCCTGGGCACGGTGGCCAGGGCGGCTTCTGGAGGCGTTGGCTGGTGAATAACGGGACGGGGAGACAGAGGGAAGACCTACAGACACAGCCTCATCCGAGCCCCCCCCCGGCTTTTTCCACACCCCGCAGCAGCTCCAGCCCCTTCCCCAAGCAGAAACCCCTTCCCCAAACCCCGCTGCCGGCAGCCAGCAGGGCGAGACACACCTTGGTCTGCGACGGAAACCTGTGGCAGAGTGGGGACCGTCCCCCCCCCGACCACCCGTCCCCTCTATGTTGAGCAAGGGACCAGAAACCGTGCCCGTGGCAGGCACCCGGGCAGGGTGAGCACCCATGGGTGCCCACGCAGGGAGCCCAGGCACATGCCACGGGCCGGTGGGCACGCTGGTGCCCGTGGGGCAGGGATGGGACATGGGGGACCAGGGTGGGCAGGGGCTCAGCCCCAGGGCTGCACCCCGGCTGCGGGGAGGTGTCGGGGGGGGTCCTGCTTGAAGCAGGTGGGTGATGCCGGGGGTCCCGGTTTGGCGATCTGGGGGCAGCTGGTAGGTGATGCTGGGGTGGGGCACGGGTGATGCCGGGGAAGCAGGTGGGTGATGGGGGGGCTGCGGGGGGGACGATGCCAGGGCAGCAGCTGGGGGTCCTGCGGAAGGTGGGCGGGGACCCGGGCAGGCACAAGGGGGTCCCTGAGCAGCAGGTGGGGAGCACGGGGGTGGCAGGTGGGGTCCCCGGGGGGGGGCGGCCGGGGGTCCCGGTACGAGGCTTTCCCCCAGACTGGGGGTTCCCGGACCGGCGCCGCGCCCGTGGATGCTGGAGCCGTCCCGTCCCCGCCGCGGTGACCCCGGTCCCGGTGCCGGTCCCGGCCGCTCCTACCTGCTCCATGGGACCGCTCAGGGCGCCGGCGCGGCGGGCCGGCCGCGGGCCATGGGCCGGTCCCGGTGCCGGTGGCGGAGCCGGCGCGCCCCGGTGCGGCCCCGCTGCCGCCGCCGCCGCCGCTTCTTGCCGCCGCCGCCCACGCCCGGCGCCGCCCGGCGCATCCCGGGAGCGGCGTCATGTGAGCGGCGGCGGGAGGGGGCCGCGCCCGGCCCCACCCGGGGCCCCGCCGCCGCCCTCCCCTCTGCCCGGCCCCCCCCCGGCCTCCCCCTCCCGCCCGATCCCCCTCCAGCCCCCCGCCCTCCCTCCCTCCCTCCCAGCCCTGCATCCATCCATCCATCCATCCATCCATCCATCCATCCCAGCCCCGCATCCTGCCTCCACCTCTCTCTTCCACTCCTCATCCTCCTTCCTTCCCTCCATCCACCCTTCCAGCCCTCCTCACCCTTCCATCCAGCCCCCACCCATCCTCCCCTCCATCTATCCATCCATCCATCCATCCATCCATCCATCCATCCATCCATCCCCCCTTCCTCCATATTCCCATCCATCCCCATTCATCTTCCTTCACCTGCCCGTCCACACATCCTCTGTCTGTTCGTTCCGCCCGTCCATCCATCCATCCATCCATCCATCCATCCATCCATCCATCCCTCCTTCCTCCATCTTCCCATCCATCCCCATTCAGCCTTCCTTTCTCCTGCCCATCCACAAATCGTCTGTCTGTCCATGGGTCGGTCAGTCCGTCCGTCCGTCCATCCATTCATCCATCCATCCATCCACCACCCCCCAGCCATGCTCTGTCCCCCCAACCCATCCATCCAGACCTCTCCCCACCCACCCCCCTCCATCCCACCCTCCTCGTCGCCCACCTCCCTCCTTCCCCCAGCCCTCCATCCATCCGCTCACCCAGTTCCCTTCTCCTGGCGGCCCCCGGCGACTGCAGGGGTCCCACGGGTGCCGGGGCCGGTGGCTGTGCCCAGGGTTGGGGTGGCACCAGGGCAGCGGGCGGGTGATGCTGGCTGCATCCAGCTGCGGAGCGGAGGGTTCGTGGCCCCTGGCCCAGCTGCGGCATTTCCCAGCGCTGCAGCCAAGCCCTCCAGCCTGGGTAAATATTAGTTCGGAGGCAGTGCCGGTGCCAGGCCCAGTGCAGCTCGGTGACCCGCTGGGGGCACTGCCAGCACCCTGCGTGCCTCGGCCAGGAGCACCCGGCCCCGCGCCTGGCCTCAGCTCCCCGGCCACGGCCCCACACTCTGCCTCGGCTCCCCTTCCACGGCCCTATACTGTGCCTCAGTTTCCCTTCCATGGCCCTGGGCTGTCCCTCAGTTTCCCTTCCATGGGCCCACATCTGCCCCAGTGCCTTGGTGCGAGTGAGGATGAGGAGGGCCAGAGCACTCACCCCATCCCCTCAACACCGTCCGGCCCTGAGCTGGTGCCACACTGGGGGGCAGCAGGATGCCCTGTACCCCACCTCCGGGTGAGTCCGGCCTTGGGATTCGGGCCGAGGAGGGGTCTTAGGGGTGGGGGAGCAGCGCAGTGACACCCCAATGGGCTTTTTTTTCGGCCGGGGACGCTGCCAGGCTGGGACCTGGGCGCAGGGTGGGGCAGCACCGGGTGCCAGCGATGCTCAACCCCCCCCCCCGGGTCCCCCCGCACACCGGGGCCACCGCACCGCACTGGCCCTGGGGACCCATCGGGCTGGGGGGGGGGGTCCCGGGGGGCCCCATCCTGCACCCCTGGGGCTGGGGGCGGGGGGGGGGGAAGGCGAGCGGGGAGCGCGGGTGGGAAGAAAGCGCCTTTTGTCTGGGGGCTCGGAACCTCGCCGGGGAGGCGGGGGGGGGGAAATTTGCTGCTTTCTGATGCTAATGAGATGTTAAAAATAAGCTCTGCGCAGCGCAGCCATGTTGGGGCTTCTCCGGGGCGGCTGGGAGGCGGCCGGACAAAGGGGCTTTATGGGGCCGTGGGGGGCAGCGAGGGGGGGCCCCGTCCCCGCCCCGGGGCTCCCCGCACCCTGGGGCACCCTCTTTGTCGAGGGCGAGTCCCGGGGTGTCACCGTCCCTGCCCCAAACCCCCAAAACCGCCCCTCCTCTGCCCGCAGCATCCTGCCTGCAGGCGGGCGACGGAGGGGGGGGGCCCTCGGGCATCCCGGCTCCAGCCCCCCCCCCCCCCCCCCCCCCCCCACCCCCGCCCCAGGCCTCGCAGCAGCCAAGGAAAAAATTCCCAGGAGGCCCCAGATGCCGGATCCCGCCTGGAGTGTCCGTCTGGCCCCGTCAATGGGGCCTTTGTCCCCACGCAGAGCCCTGTCCTGGGCACCGGGACCGCGCCCGGGGGCACCGGGGCAGAGAGCGGGGCCGCCGCCGGGGGGCAACACCACGGCGGGGGGGGGGGGGGGGTCCCCAGCCCCACTGCCCCCCCCCCCCCCCGACACCCCCTCGCTGCCCCACAGCCGGTGATGGAGGAGGAGGAGGAGGAGGAGGGGGGATGCAGCCCCCCCAGGGCTGGGAGCCCCCCGCGGGGGGGGGGGGGGGGCTGCGTGCCACCCGCTTCAGCCCCATTCTGTCGCTCCGCAGCCTTTGATCTGCCAAACTCGGGGGCGTTCAAAGCGCCTCGGCGGAGGGGGGGGGGGGGGGGGAAGCACCGCACGTGGCTCCCGCAGCCGGGGAAGGGGCTGGGGAGGGGGCCACGGCCAAGCTGGGGGGCAGGAGGCGGACCTGGGGGTGCCCATCCCCCTGGTGCCCACCTCCCGTGTGCCCATCCCAGGCTCCCGCATCCCCATCTCCTTACAGGGATGCTGGAAGCGGGGGGCAAAGCACACACCCCACACCCCCCCCCCCTCCCCAGGTCAGACTCCAAACCCCTGGGGGGGGCGGGGGGAGGTTCAGCATCTGCAGACTGAAGCCAACACACGGCACATACAACAATTTCCAATGATTTTATTTCAAACCCCCGCTCTCTGCCCTTCCCACCCCCCTCCAACAAAAAAAACCAAAAACCAAAAAACAAAAAACCCAAACAAAAAAAACCAAAACCCAAACCCAAACCATGGGTCAAAACGACGCTAGAAATGGGTTACAAACACAGAAGTCAGCTCTCCCTCACTGACGGCTTACAAAAGAAAAAAAAATAAAAATAAAAATAAAAGGGAGCTTCACGCCAGCTTCCCCCCCAGGACCTGCAGCAGTCACTAACGTCCCCACACGAGAGGCCAAACATGCCTATTAATACAATATATACAGACAAACCCACAGGTACAGCCAGGCTCCCCCTCCCCACCCCCAAAAATAACCAAACACACCCAAAAGTGCATTTGTTTGTTTATATCAAAAAAAAATCATCATCATCATCATCATCTTTTTTTTTTTTCTCCTTCTGAAAGATTGGCCTGCAAGTCTGTTTTTACCATTTAGTAACTTTTTAATATAGTTTATGAAAATAAATTATACAGCAACTATTTTAATAAATTAAGCACACACCAAAAAAAAAAAAAAAAAAAAGAAAAGAAAAAAAAAAAAAAAGATAAAACGAAGCAAAGCTGCGTTTCTACCAAAGGGCGGTTCGACAGTCCTGGCGAGGAGCAGCGCGAGGAGCTGCCGAGATCTGCTCCTGCCTCCTCTAAAAGCAAGTCCGGATCCAGTGTTACTCGCTGCCCAGCAGTGAACTGGGGGGGGGGGTGGGGGTGGTGGTGGTTTTGGGGGTGGGGGGGCACCGGTTGTGCTTTTCAGCTGGAGGCACGGTGGGAGGCAGCGGCGCCGGGACCCCCCAGATCCCGGGGGATGGTGGGGAGGGGGGTCCCGCCTGCCCCGTCTCACCTGGAAGACTCTGGCTGGGGAGCGAGGGGAGCGCTGCAGGGGGGGCTGATAAATCCCCCCCATCCCTGAAGGCGAGGGGGGCTGGGGGGGGTCAATGCTAAGGGTGAAACCATCCCGAGGGCAGATGGAAGTGCCAAGAGCGAAGGACAAGGGCCAGTTCCCGGCCGAGTGGGAGCAGAAGATCCTTCCTTTGGCAAACCAGCCCTTTTCTCCCCAAAACGCTCCCCGACGAGACTTTGGCGCCGACCAGAGCCTGCCCGGCCGGGGCACCCCTCCCAGCACCCCCGCGCTCCCTCAGGCACACGCAGGGCGACACAGGTCCCCATTAAAAACACTTTTAGGGTTTAAAAACTGGCCAGATGCGTCAGCGCCAGGGGCCTGCTGCTTCCAGACCCCCCCCCGTTCCCTCTCGCGCGAGCGGCTCAGCTGGTTCCCGCGAGCAGGTCTCAAACACCAAGCTCAGGATGAATTTTTTCCCTCCCCTTCCTCTAGCCCCAAGGAAGTTGACGCTGAGCTGAAAATTTCCATGTGAGAAAACCGTCCTGGCTTATCGGGAGCAAACCAGGTCCTTTCCCCCCCCCGGCCTCGAAAGAGGCGGAGGGAGAGGAGGGGGTCCCCGCGCAGAGCGGGCGGCTCCAGCAAACCGTGTCCCCGGGGATCTGCCACCCCCATACCCGGGTACGACACCCGTCCGAGGGCTGCACCCATCCTGCTGAAAAAGCACCTTTTCCGTGTGTACTTTCTGCGCTTTGGTAGTTTTTATGGTCCGTTTCATCGTTCGTCTGCCTCCGGTCCCTGATGGAGGGGGGAGGACGGCACCAACCTCTGCAGAATTCAAGGTCGGACAGAGGAGGCTGTAAAAATTTTTCCCCAAATCAGCAGGATGAGAGCAACCTCCAGAACCAGCCTACAAAAAAAAAAAAAAAAAAAAAGAAACAAAAAAAAAACCCGAACACCCAAACATTCCAGCTAGGACACAACCATGAGGTGTCCCTCCCCAAACTGGGACGGGGATCCAACGGCAAGACAGGACGGAGCCACCTCTTTGAGACGTCACCCGTGTCCGCGAAGCCCATCGCCCCCTCGGCAGAGCCCGCTCCGCTCACATCCAGCCTGGAAACAAAACCTCTGCCCCTTCTCCATGCCCCAACAGCAGGTCAGGTCCCTCCCTCCCTTTACACCGAGATGTAAAGGAGCTCTAGGAATAGCTTTATTTTAAATGGATTTCAAGGGAGGGCCGTTAACCCCAGCGAAGGGTGGGATCTTGTCCAGCACCACCAGCCACCGTCTGCCCCCCCGCCTGCCTTGGAGCGAGGAGAGGAGGAGCAGGGCCCCGGGGAGGATGAAGAGCATCTGCCGCCCCCATGGCAGAGCCGTCCCCACCGCTCCCGGGGGGCAGGTGGGTCTCGTGCGGCTACGGGTGACGCCGCGCGCATCAGCGGGACACGCCGGCGTCCCACCGTCCCCTCCCCGACACCCCAGAGAACGTTTCCATCCTCATTTCGGCTGCTGCGGACAGAGCCCAAGCCTTGCTGCTGGCTTCCGCGTGGGGAGGGCGGCCCCCGACGTGCAGGGGGTTCAAGTAACAGCAGAAGCAGCAGCAGGTTGGGAGAAACCCTCCCAAGGACAGCGACGACTGACCAAATTCATGTAATTCAAGTATTGCCCCTAAAGTCTGGCCGCTTCTTCAACAGCTCCGAATGCCACGAGGAGCTCCGGGGGGGACACAGGGAGGTCCATGGGGGGGACGGAGAGGTGCAGGACGGACTCTCCAGACCCACCCCAGGGCAGGTTGTGTGTTTTCACCCCAGGCAAGCCCAGCATGGGCAGGACGGGCTCTGCACCCATTCCCAGTGCCCGGCCAGCACCAGTTCTCCCCGCTCTGCTCACCCGCTCGGATGCTCTCCCTCCCTGCCCCATCTAACCCGCACCTCTCCATCCCAGAACGGGGAAGGAAGGAGGGGAAACGCTGTTATTGCCGCGATGCTCGGGAGAGGACCGGCTTCTCCCCGGCTCTGGCAAGGGGAGACTCACAGCTTCCCCCATTTCACACATCCCGCAGGCCATCGCCTATCCACACGCACCAGCCCCCGCCGTCGCGTCCTCGCCTCCGGGGTCTCTTTGTGGAGAGAAGCTCGAGAGGAGACACGCGCACCGGGCGCACCGTTCCCGGCTGGCACGGAGCTGGACACTCCAGGCGTCAGCCCCGGCTTGGCTCTCGGGAAGGTTTTCCTTTCCAGCATAGAGATAAGTTGGAAGATTCCAATCCTCAGCCTGTGGAGAGCCGGGACGCAGCGGGGCCAGGTGAGCCGATCTTCGAGTGTCACCTGCACAAGTACAGATGCTTTTTGCGTCCCCCCGCGCCGACATGCGCTCCACGTGCTGTGCGTTTTAATGGAAGCAGCTGCATTTATTCGCAGGCTCCGCTGATAACTCGGTGCGAGCCGTAGGTCTGCGGCCGAGGGGGACGGGGGGGAGGGACGCGGCTGCGGAGGGACGGACGCCGGTCCCCGCACAGAGGGGACGTGGCAGCTGTAGACTGGATTAGCCCCAGTGTCACCAAGGGTCAGGATATGCTGTTCAGCACGTCTTGGGGCAGCTCCCCCGTCCCGATAACCACTGCCCCGACAACGCAAAGTCAGTAGTGAGTAGCGTCCCATGAGGTATTTCTACAGATTTTGAAGCTTAGTTATTAGTTTCACTTGGAAGCCAAACCCTTTTTAAAAAAAAAACATACTTTTTCTCCAAGACCAAAACTGAGGCCAGAGGTGGCGGCGGAGAGAGGGGGAGCGGGATTTGTTAGCACCCTTCGTAGCGTCGCTTGGCAGAGGCAGACAACCGGAGTTTTCTCCAGGCTGCTTTAAGATCCACGCGACTGTGTCCCGTTCCAGGACACAGATCGCTCTGCAGGGCAAGACCAGAGTCCCAGCAGCTCCCGAGTGACAGCAGCCAGCTCGGCGGGGACCCATCTCCCACCCGGAGACCCGGGTCACGCACTCTTCAGACCACACTTGCAGGACGGAGCATTTCCTTCCCCCGGGCTGAGAGCACAGGAACAATCGCTCGCCTAAATACAGGAGGAAAGATGCTTCTCCAGACTTCTCAGCGTCACTTCGGGCCAACTTTAAGCTTCCCCAACCCCTTTGTGGTTGCTGCAGCGGACGAAAGAGCAGATCAGGATCCGAAGGGGTGTGGGGAGTTATTTCAGCCAGTGCCAAGCCCCGAAACGCAGCGAGAGCTACCTGCTCTCTTGGCTTTACTGTTTCTGAACTGCTGGTGCTTCCATGGACATCCCAGGAAGAGGAGGAAGCAGCAAGCAAGCTCGAAGAGAGCGGATGCCATTCCAGAAGAACCCTCAGTTATCCATTTCTTGCTCCAAGTCACCCCAAAGATGCCTCTTAATGCCCCAGCGGCTCCTGGTCAGGATCCTTCACAGCTCTACAGAAAACCACTTCATTCACAGCTTCTGGACGCAGCCAGAGAAAGGCCAAAAGTGCAGGTCCCACGGCTCTGCGAGACCGACATCGCTGCAGCGAGTACCTTTGGTCCAGGGACTGCTGCACCAGGTACGGCAACAGCTTTGCCACCTTCCTTCTGCTTCTCACGGGGCTTCAGCGACATCTTCCAGTGTTTGCTAAGGGAAAAACGCCTCCTCCTCGGAGCAGCCCTCGCGCCCCAGCGCGGCAGGAACCGTTCCCTTTGGCAGAAGGCTCCAGGACATCCCAATGGCTCACGTGCTCTTTTCCTTCCTTGGAAGGAATCCCTAAAAATCATACAGGACCAACCCTGCAAATCCAGCTGCAAAGCTCGGCTGCCCAAGAGTAGGTTCGCTCCTCTTCTCCCAAATCCTAGAAAAGCAGGGGAACCACACAGCTGCCGCGGGGCAGAGCTCCGTGTTCCCAGAGGTTATTCCACATAGCTGCATGGGATTCTGGCTCCGTCTGCCTCCAAGCAGCTCTCCGGCTGCTTCCCCTCTGGAGAGGGCCAAAGAAGAGTCCTGCCATAACGCCTGGAGCAGATGATCTTCCCAGAGAGTCCCCTTCTCTCTCTCTCTCACTCCCCACCTGGAGGTTTCCAAGGGAGGATACTAAAATTCAGCTGATCATAAAGACAGTTATTTCTCATGCTGAAAATAATAAACCAAAAAAAAAGTAAACCAAAAAAAAAAAAATGACGACATCAAAAATAAAACTTTCAAAAAATTGGAAATAGTGCCGTGACATTCTTTGTTCTGCAAAGGAGTCCGCGAGCTGGGCTCAGCTGCCTCCGAGCCCCTCCGCCTCCGCCAGGAGCCGAGGCTCTCGTTCCCGTTCCGCTGTGCTTCTTCGGAGTCTGGAACCCTCTTCTCTGTACAAAAGAGCTGGAGAGCAGAAGCGGCGGCGCAGAAGCAGGCGTCCCCGTCCCGTGCCTCCTCCCCACCACAGCCTGACTCGGGTACAGGATGGCAACAACCAAATTCCTAACGGGGAAGAGAGAAGGGAGAGGGATCAAACGGCCCGCTCGCTGCGGCAGGATCTGCCCCGGACTGCAGCCGCTTTGGCAGGAGAGCGGGCACGGGCTTGTGTGGGCACAACTAGGCAGGAGAAAGCAGCGGAAGCCGTGTTCCCCTCCCCAGGGAAAGCGGGGAGATGGGAAAAACCACGGAGTGAACAGCCACCGCTTCTTCGGGAGGGTTTTGTGGGATTTTTTTGTTGGTTTTTTTGTTTGTTTAGGTGTTTTGTTTTTTTGTTTTTTTTGGTTGGTTTTTTTTTTTTTTTTTTTTGGAATCAGAGGGAACAAAGCGATTTACGTTTGACCCCCGCCCCGGGACGGTGCACGGAGCCGCAGCACCCACGTACCATCAGTGACAGCAACAAGCCGGGCGAGGCAGCCTCGCTACGTGGAGGATTCGGTCTCCTGCTTCTGTTTGGAGATGAGCTGGGCTTCCTTCAGCGACAGGTACACCTCCTCCTGCGGGTCGTAGTAGTAGAACTTGCGGATGTAGGAGATCAGGGGCCTGGGGAAGGCACGGGGCAGAAGTTTTAACCCTGAGCCACAACCACACCGACCTCCGCGAAGGATAAAGCGGAACCTCTCCCCCAACCCACCCAGCGGCGTCACCTCCAGCGGGAACAGGCTGTGGCACCGGCAGGTAACACCCCAGCGGGTCACCGCTCCCGCAGGCATCCCTACGCACCACAGGGCATTTATCTCGCCGTCCCAAGGCGGAAAAAGTCAACTACGCCCCCCCCGAGCCCTCGCTGCAGATAGAGACGCCTTCGCATCGCCTGCTGCGGCCAGGGTGAAGGAGGAAACGCGAGAGCCGGGTCCCCAGGCCGGTGCTCGAGACTCACTTGGGCAGCGGGAGCTCAGGGATGTGGTCGATTCGGACCAACTGCCTGATCCGGAAGCGGCAAAGGTGCTGGAGGGATTTGACATTGCTGAACCTGGAGACTGGATACAGGAGCTGGACAGGCGTTGGAGGAAGACCTTTGGGGGAAAAAAAAAAAAAAAAAAGCAATATCGGAGAGAAGTGTTATATTAGAAAGGAACCGCTACTGATTCAGAAAGGAAGAGCTGGCTTTTGGGAACGGGAGCTCTCAGCACGGCTGTACCCGATGGCTGATGCCCCCAGGAGCCCAGTGCTTCCAGAGACACTTGGGACGGGGGAGCCAAACCTTCCAGGGGCGATGCTCTTACGGCTGTAGAATATCCCCAGCCTTCCGAACTAGGCAACAGCAGCTGATGCGATGGGGTGGCTGTGGAAAAGCAGACCCTGGGCCACGGCAAGCTCCGAACCGCCCCGCTCCCCCCGGGCTAGTAGAGGATGCATCGCTTTATACTGAGAAGCAACTGGGTTTTGAAAGGATGCAGGAGAAAGGCAAAGCAGAAGGCGAGCAGCATGACCGGCACGTAGGCTTTGCTCTGCATAACCCTTCGGGTAGTTCTAGCGAGGCGTTAAAAAGCTGGGGGATTTGGTCAGCTCAAGCTGCGCCAGAGTTGCTCATTCTTGGGGTCACGAGGCCGGGCACAAAGGCAGAGGCGGCGGCGGCTTCGCTCCAGCCACCTCCCCACGCAGGGAACAACCTCGCGGGCCTGAGAGAGAGTTGCATCCAGTCACCCGTCCCCCCCCGCACCACCACCACCCTGGCCCCACAACCTCCTCCTCCCCCAAAGTTAAGAGCAACAGTCGAACGCCCAGAACCGAGGGGTCGGCGGGAGCACCCGGCAGGATCTTTGGGAGCTGGGTTCGTTCACAGCGCAAGGTTTTATCTGTCTTTACAGAAGGATTCAGAGCTAGTTACGCTCGAACCCCCTCCTGCTGGCTTGTCTCTGAGGGCAATGGAGTGAAAGGAGAAAAGGGAAAGCTCTTCACACTAAGATGGGCTCAAAACTGCTCCAGGCAGCCCAGGAAGCTGTGAGCCAGCTTTTGAGCAAGCAAAGAACAGCCATCAATTGAAGGCTGGATTCTGCCACCACCACCCCCTTTCCCTTCCTTTCCTTATTCTCCTACCGAAAAGGAATCGGCCTCTGGGAGCCCGGCCAGCGGCGGCGGGGACAGCACGAGCCCCACACGCCGCACTGGCCACGCGCCTCACTGCCAGGAGCCAGATGCCAGCTGGAAATAGCCCCCTCCTCCGAGCAGCACTTAGCGTTTCAGCCAGAGAACAGCGCTAACGAGCACACTGGGGAGATGCAGATCCTAAATATTCTCCCGCTAATAAAATAAAAATAATCGGGCATCGGCGGGAGACTTCATTTTCCAAAGGATCAAGGCGCAGCGGCTCTAAGAAGTGCCCACATCCATCGCTGGCCGCAGATGGGGAGGTGCAGGACCTGGGGCCAGCAGCACCGGGGGGGGACAAGGGACTCCTCAGCAGGTGCACGGCTCTCTTTTGGGGGGCGTATTTTCTTTTTCAGTGATGTTTTTCTAGACCAAGTCCTTTCCAAGGTATTTGCCTGGACTCCTAAGCCCTCCAAGCCCTATTCTCGAGGGGAAGAGATCTCGGGATCAGGAAGGCAAGTGATTTTTTAGGTTGAGACGGTTTTGTGAAGGCTGGGTACGTTGCAAAACCAGCTTTGCAGCCCTCTCCTCCCCAAAGCCTGGCCACGTTATAAATCAGTTTTCCAGCTATTGGCGGTGTCTGCAGCAGAGGGCAACACTGAACGGATCCGGGCTGCGGCTCCAGCGCTGCCGGGAGCCCTGAGGAGGGAAGGTCCCATCTCCTCCCCTCTGGCCTCTTCCACAAGAGGAACAAGAATTCCACAGGAACTCTTTGGGCCAAATCCTCTCCATGCCGCAGTGCCACGGAGAGGTCACTGTCCCCGTCGGGGCCTGCAGGCATGACGGCAATACGGGTAAGGAGCAAATTTCAGTATAATTTCACTTGCCGCGGCAATCCTGACACTCCTCTCGCTCCTGCCACCCGTCTCACCCCGGTAGCCTTCCCATTCCTGCTCCCTTTGGTTCAAAGCATCACCGCTCACCCCCCACCACCTCCAAATTCTGTCCCCACTGCTGCTGTCTCACAAATAAGGCGCATATTTGTTGATTTGGCAGACTCTTCCCTCCCTTTCACACTGGATTTTTTGGCTAGCTTTCTGGTACACCTCAACAGGTGAGCGAAAACCAGGAAAAAAAAAAAAAAAGAGATACAGAAGATACCGGTCCAGTTGCCTGCCTGGATTTAGCCCATTTAAGGAATCAGGGTTTGATGGACGGGGAAACAAGCTCTCTGCAATCCCAACGGCACGCAATCCAACAGGCTTCAACAAAGCCTGCCCAGCACTCCCTCCTGGCCTGCAAGCACCTGCCCGCTGATGGGCTCTGGCATCGCCGCCCCCTCCAGGGACCCCGAATCTACACGATCTATCGCTCGAGGCTCACTTTGAGCTCACACTTGGAAACGCTCCCACACGCTCGGCTTAATGCCTCCCCCCTCGACAGCCCCCGGTGGGTCTCAGCTAAGGGAGAGCCGGGAAACTACAAAGCGTGGAGCGGTTCGTAAGAACAGCTGTACTGAGACCGGGGGAGGGAAGAAGGCAGAGTTTTAGTAGCCAAGTAATTGCTTGTTGAGGGAGTAGCTTTCCAGTCACCGGCTCTGTCGTAGTGTGAGATGGTATTGCGTTTCCATACTCCTGGAAGGAAGGCTTTGGGAAGTCTCCTCACCACCACGAGTACGTGGTGCAGCTGCTGAGTGAGAGATCTGCCTTCTGAGAAGTGGGCGAGCAAGGATGCAGGCCACCAAATCCACATTCATCGGGCTCTCCGGGACACACCAGCAGCTAATTGCGGAGCAAAACATCCCCCAGACTCAGAGCGGGAGACTCACCTGGAACCCTGGATCGGAGGAAGTACAGAAACTTCCCGTTTTTGGAGTGCATGATCGCTCTCTTGATGAACTCCACCACAGACTGGCAGCGGTCTTCAAACTTGGGATGGCACCACAGGCTGAAGGTCCCTTCCAAGAGAACAGAAAAGGTTTGATGTTACAGGAGCACCGGTGGCAAGAGGAGACAAGTCAGGCACGAGTCTGATGTTCTCAAAGACCAGGTAAACACCTACTTCTTGTACAGCTGGGGTGAGACAGAGCACTCGGAGGGAGCACCAGTGGCACCAGCCTGCAGCGATGCTGTTCCACTGGAACCAGTGCCCTCCAAGAGCCGAAGACAGACAGACAGAATGGACAACGTGACCGGCGTAACCCAAGCACGGCCACAAGTCATGCTTGCCTGAACTTGGAAACAGCCCGCAAACCACTGCTAGGTCTAAAACTTAAACTACCCAAAGACAGAGAGCATCAGCAGATACTGCTGCTCCTCCGCGGTGTCCCATCTACAGCTCTCCCGAAGAAAGGGTTAAGCCCCCACATAGAGGTATGTGAAAACAGTGACCCAGGTGCTAAAGGCCTCTTCTGCCAGAGGATCACGTTTCAGGGCAGGCACAGGAGCCGCTCTGGGCTCTTGCCAGCTGTTTCAAACACCTTAATTCAAATAACCATCAAGCTAGAACCAGGGCCAAGCTACACCGACACGGTCCCCCCCGCTCCTGCCACCCGACACGACTACGCATCGAGCTCGAGTGGCAAACAACGAAACCGGAGACGGGCAGCACGGGGGAAAGCAGGTCCTCCAACCTGTTCGCAGATCTCTACGCAGGTTGGCGTACGCCTCGAGTCAGACCAGTCTCACGACCTTTGTGCCGCAACCAGCCACCCCTTCCTCGACAGAACACAGCCCTCTTCCCCCCACCTTAATTGCCAACATCCCCCCCCCCGTGTCTCCCTTTCTACCTGTGGATTTGTCAGTGCTCCAGCAAGAGCCAACACAGCTCAGAGCTTTGCCACGAGCAGCAAAATGAGAAAATAAGGGCTTGGCTTAGGACGGAGCCCATCAGGAGCCAGACCCAGGCTCACGCCTGCAGGGGGGGGCACATTCCAGTGGGAGGTGTGTGGCAGCACCCTCTGCACAAGCACCATCACCCAGAAAGGCAGTGGAGAGACTTGGAAAACACCCTGCCATCCACGTAAAGCCCTCATGCTAAGGAGGCGTAGCCAAACTGGGAGCATCCAGTAGGAATACATCCCAGACCAGGGAGTTTTTGGAGGAGCAGCTCCCCCAGCAGCATCCCAGCCCTCGCAGCACCGACCTGTCAGAGGAAAACTGGAGGCAGCAGCTCTGTAGGGTGTCCAGCACTCGTGGATTTCTACAGCGTGGACAGAAACGAGCACTAGAAGGGCTATACGCAGCCCACAACAGTTACAACACACCTCCTCTCCCCGCGGCTGGGTCTGGTAGGATTGACTGGGAAAAGAAACCTCTCGCCCCTGCCACGGACCAGTTTGGAAGCAACGATCTCGGTTAGCACCTGCGAAACACCCAGGATCAGCGAGCACAAAAATAAGTAATTCTGCTCAGGAACAAGAAAGGATCTGAACGAGCCCTTAAAAGCGGCTGCAGATGCAAAGGACGAAGCACAAACACCAGCCTCCCCAGCTCGCCTAAAATAAGACAAAGAAATTCCGGTTTCTTCCTCTCCTCTACCTGTAATGTGAAGGTCAGGCATCTCTCTCTCTACCATTCCCCCAGCCTCGCCATTTGTCACCTTCATTGGTTTATCGAAGTGCTCAGGTCTGCAGTTTTCCCCGCTGCCGCAGCACATTCAGCGCGCGGCAGCCGGTCCCAGGGGGAGCGGAGGGCTCCCAACGCCCACCCAAAATGGGATCCTTGACGCGGCACCACGGCTGGAACTGCTGCTCCGGGGCAGGCGGCAGCACCAACCTGCAACCCGTGCGGCGAGGAGGACGGCTTGAGGAAAGGGAAGGACACCTGGCTGCGGAAGCTCCCAGAATAGACGTATGCCGGCCCCAAAACAAGAAACGGGACCAGCAGCAAGAGAAGTTTGCTCCAGAAGTCAACGATGAAAAGCATCCGCTGGACAAGCAGCCTCACAACTCCCTCCTGCTGCAAGAGCTTCTTGGAATTTCTATAAGGATGGGGTGATGAAAATCCTTCCTCCTTACACAACGGATAGGGGAACCGGTTCCCGATGGGCTAGGATGAACGCTGGGGCATCTTTCCACGAGAGGGGCTCAAGGGCAGAGGCGCCGCCAGGTTTCTCAGCCCCACAATGAGAGCGGAGGAAGACAACAGCGGCATCCCTGGGGCAAGGGCAAAAAGGCGAGAAAGGCGAGCAAAAGGTTGCAAACCACTGTTTTCTGCAGCAGGCGGGCCGGGAAGCCATTATTTGCAGGCACATTTAATGACAAGGCTCTACGGGGAGTTGTTATTCAAGCTTCCCCCTGGTCCCAGGGCAGCTTCTCCCCCCGCGCGTTGAGGCTCTCGGGCGTTTTGCTCGGCCGGAGCTGCCTGTGCAGGGCTTCGGAGCAGAAAACCACAGGGGAAGACACGCGGACAAAGCGTGTGGGCGAGGCGAGAAGCAGCTCGCGCAGGAGGGCGAGCGCTGCAGGAAAGAGAGGGCACACCCAGCGTGCCAGGAGTTCTCGGAATAACCCCCACACACACACACCCCGCGGTGGAGCTAAAGGCTCAGCCTGGCGCAGGCTGCAGCCGGTCCCGCCACCGAGCAGCCCCGGGACACGGGGAGAAGGCGGCAAGGTGACAAGCTGTGACATCAAGAGATCAGTTCTCATTTCCCAAGGAAACAAGCTTCGTTTTGGGAAGCACTGACAGCCAGGAATGGTGACTCTTGCTGCACATCACGTCTCAGCGACACAGGATCCCAAAGACCTCGCCATCGTCATTTTCTTCAAATCCAGTTTTCCAAAGCCAGGCCCGAGGACAGGCACGGGGAGCTCGTATTCCCCAGTTTTCCAGAGTTATAAGGGGAGCTGCTGCTTGAGGCACAAGAAGCAAAGTCAAACGCAGCTTCGTGGAGGTTATCCTACCGAGGGAGGTCATCCTCCCCCTCTGCTCTGCCCTGGGGAGGCCCCAGCTGGAGCACTGGGGCCAGTGCTGGGCTCCCCGGTTCCAGAAGGACAGGGAACTGCTGGAGAGGGGACAGCAAAGGGCCACCGAGATGCTGAGGGGACTGGAACACCTCTCTGATGGAGAAAGGCTGAGGGATTTGGGTCTCTTCACTCTGGAAAAAAGACGACTGAGGGGGGATCTTATCAACGCTTATAAATACTTCAAGGGGGGGTGTCAGGAGGATGGGGCCAGGCTCTTCTCAGTGGTGCCCGGGGACAGGACAAGGGGTAACGGGCACAAACTTGCCCCTGGGAAGTTCCATCTCAACAGGAGGAGGAACTTCTTTGCTGTGAGGGTGGCAGAGCCCTGGCACAGGCTGCCCAGAGAGGTGGGGGAGTCTCCGTCTCTGGAGACATTCTGACCCCGCCTGGCCGCGTTCCTGTGCCACCTGCTCTGGGTGACCCTGCTCTGGCCGGGGGTGGGACTGGGTGGTCTCCAGAGGTCCCTGCCGACCCCTACCAGTCTGTGACTCTGTGATTCTAAGGCCTCTTGCAGAACCTCAACGCAAGAGCGAGGACACATTGCTGCCGCTGCTCCCCCTCTTCTGCCCGCGCTGTGCCCAGAGCACTGGTTTGGGACCTCGCGATGGGGCTGGTCCCCAGCCACAGGCCTGCGCTGTCAGCAGCATCCCTGGGTCCGCCCGCGGCTCTTACCTCTGTAGTGCTCCATCCTGGTGTGATGGGTGATGCCCTGCGACCGAAAGCTGAGGCTCAGGATGTAACGAGGGTCAGAACTGTCTCGGACCAGAAAGGATCCATCCGGCTTCCCCTTCAGCTTCATCTCCGCGTCCTCCCAGTTCATTGGTCCCCAGTACCACCCGCACTAGGAAAAG
Source organism: Chroicocephalus ridibundus (assembly GCF_963924245.1). Classification (NCBI taxonomy): domain Eukaryota; kingdom Metazoa; phylum Chordata; class Aves; order Charadriiformes; family Laridae; genus Chroicocephalus; species Chroicocephalus ridibundus. Next base: position 2,339,510 of record NC_086300.1, on the reverse strand, counting down.
AGACAGAACGTCAGCAGATGCTAGCAAGAAAAGACTTTAATCAGCAACCGAACTTCGTGTTAATTCCCTTTAAACGCCAAATTGGAAGTGCCTGGTTGTATCTACCCAGGAATATGGATGGTTGGGACTCGCTGCTCCCGGCTGAGCACACACCATCACATCCCTTGCCATCCAGAAAAAAGAACAGCTGAGACTATAACACCCCTTCCACGCACAACAAAATGCCTTTTCAGACTCAGAGACCTCACTAGGAGAAAGGCAGGAGGTTTTTTTCAGTCCAATCCTAATCTTATCCTCCCAGCTCTGTAAAAGGGAGGATCGGTCCCCAAAACCAGGGCCTGGACCCACAGTCTTTCCCTTCCGGCTGCCGCCACCGCCGTCCCCCTCCCCGTTACCTTCTCCAGCTCTCGCAAGCTGGCTGCGAAGCTGCTGGAGTCCGGGCGGTAGAGCGGACACTGCAGGTGCGGGGGGGGCTGGCCGGGCATCGCCTCCGTGGGTCTCAGGGGGACGATCCGCGGGAAGGCGTCTGCAGAGGGAGAGACAGCCCGGGCCACGGTCACCCGCGGGGAGCTCCCCCCGAGGACGCACCACCCCGTCCGCCCCCCTCGCACGGCTCTGCGGGTCAGGGCAGCAGGGACAGAGCTGCGGCGCGGAGGAGGGAGCCAGGCTGAGCGATGGCAGGACAATGTCCTTGTGAAGGACACAGCGGGAGTCACTGCCTGGCTCTTCCAAGGTGACTAATTCCGTGCCTTCGCCTTACGCTAGCGCGGAGGCAAGGTGAGGGAAGCGCCAGGCGGCACGGGCTGGAAGGTACGGACACACGCCCTGAAAAAGGGGCAGTTAAAACCCTCTGCGTCCTGAAGGAAACCAAAAGCGAAAGGGAAAAAACGCAAGAAACCTCCTCGTGTGCCGTTCAGCTGGACCGCACGCCAGGCTGGCTGTCACAGCCGGGGCTCCGGCGCTCAACCTGCGCCCGCGGCTCTTCCCTGGCACCTTATCGGACACAGCGAGCACCGGGGTGGGTTTCCTCCCAGAGGAACCCGAGAAAACGGGAGACGCTGAGCTGAGGATAAAGCTGGTGCAATCGAAAGCTTCAGCAAAACGACCGTGGGCAACGAGAGCCACATCACACGGAAACCAGCGCCTACGCGCCGGTACCCGAGCGCCCAGCAGCGCAGGACAACGTGTCCCCAAGCAGGCAAAGCTGGCAGCACCGCTGCTGTTAAAGCCCAAAGTGCGGCCTTAAAGCTTATAAAGAAAAAACAGCCCGAAGACCAGATCCCTGAAGGGAAAAGGCAGAGCTTTGCTGCTAAAGCTCAGCTGACCTGGGGCGTGGGGCGGAGGAGGCGGAGGCAGAGGGAAAGACTGCAGGGAGGAACCCATCGGACCCACTAGGACAGATGTAGGCAGCGTCCCACTGATATCATCTAGGAGAGAACAGAGGCAAGAGGGATTCAGAAAACAGGAAAGCGAGCTCTGAGAGCACAGCCTGAGCGAGGAGAGGAGAAGACGGAGCTTCCCACCAGCAGCTCCCCATCCTCCTCGTGCTTCTGAGCGCGGGCGGCTGCTCGGCCCCTCACGCACAGAGCCAAGGAGGCCGTTTTCCAGCCCAGCTCGCTCCATGCACGCAGTTTGCAGCACAAGACAGGCATTTAGAGGAGATTTCACAGACCCAGCACACAGGACATGCAGTTTAAGATTGACTTTACCCATCCTAAGCTGCTCCGGCTCAGAGGAGCCTCCTCCAGAGGAGGACACGGAGCAGCTCAGCCTCCAGTCCCACCAGTCAGAGAGCCCCGAAGGGAACTGGCCTTGCTGGGCGATGGGTAGGAAGAGGGGAAAGTTTCCAAAAGCAGGAGAAACACTATGAAACCAGCACATCATGTCCCACCCGCAGCGCTCCATCACCTCCCTCCCCTCCCAGCTGATGCAAGAGAAACAGCAAGAAACCCTCTGCAGGGGCAGGGCGACAGAGACGCTCCGGGGTCAGAGGAGCGGGCAGCGAGCCCACTGCTGGGGACACTTGGGATGCTTCTCCTCTGTCCCAGCGAGGGCAGACTGGCAGCCCCTACGCTCCCGCAGGGACGCGCGGCAGAGGATGCTCTCCGGGACGGTACCTAGCAGGCTGAGGCTTCTTCGTGGTGGCGGCGGCGGAGTCGGAGGGTGAGGGGAGGTCAGTCCTCGCTGAGAGATGTCCACGTCCACCAGTGACACTGTTTCACCTGAAGGTTGGTGGAGCAAGACCGTTAGTACGGCACCGTCGCCGGGGCACGCAGAGGCCGAGCGCGGGGAGGCGGGAGGAGAGGGGAAGGGGCAGGAACCTCCACGGGGTTTGGAGGACGATCTCATTAGTTGTTTTCAAATGGAGTTTCCCTGCTGCGACGCTTTTGGGACATTGATCGATTCCGCGAGCGCAGCCCAAAGGTCAAGGACCTTCCCCAGAAGGGAATGACAGATACCAGCACGCGTGGCTGAACCCCGGAGTCCGGCACCAGGAGGAGGTGATGAAAAAGGCACTGCGAGACCTCTGCAGCACCGCGTTCACCGATCAGGCAAAGCTCATCAATGGTGCAAAGCGACGGCACGTTGAATAATGCCTGGGAAATGGTTTCGTGGGTTTGCGCGGCACCCGCTGGCACCCACCTCAGGTAACGCTCCCACTGACGCCAGTCTGAGTTTGCCTACCAAGGCCTTAGACGATCAAACCCAAACACCTCTTACCCGAAAGGCCACGAGGGTACCAGCTCTTAAAATTAAGAAGTGGGAGCTGGACAGGCTTTTACATTAAATAACTGGAATTCACTGAAGCCTAAAGGCTTTGGATCCAGAATACTGCTTGGGAAAAACAACGGCGCAAAAAACTGCGATGTTTAACTTAAAAGCAGAAAAGCTTAACATCGGTGTAAAATTCATGGGAGAGAAATGAAGCACCAAATCAAGGTCAAAGCATCAGCATCGGACGGGCACAGAGCCAAAAGGAAAACACCCAAATCCCAAACAGACCCTCCGTGGCGTTACCACCCGCCAAGGCATTATTCTTTTTTTCCAAAAAAAAAAAAAAAAAAAAAAAAAAAAAATCAGTCTAAGCAGGCTCTGATGAACCAACACCAACCAAACCATCCCGAACCACGGTCTCAAGGACAATGAGATGTGGCTGCCTTAGATTTCGGTTCCTGTGGGCAGGGACCTCCTCCTGCTCCGGACGCGGCACACGGCGTCACCCACCTCTGGGCAAGCACCTGGCAACGCATTCACCGCCCATCGCACAGGGCAGCACTGACTCGGCTTCCTTCTGCTTTTAAACGTCCTGTCTATTAATAAGCCACGTTAAGAGGAGTCTTTAGGGCCGGTTATTATCCGAGGGCCCTTCTCCCTGGGGGACTTATGGGTGTGAGCGCATACGCGCGCCCACAGCCACTCTTTCATTTCCACACCCTAAAAATAAAGCCGTTGGGCTGCCTTCGTCCTGTCCAAAGAAAAACAGAAGACGACCAGAGTAAGAGGGGCTGCGGGAACCCAGCTCTCCAGTCCTTCCCAACGCAGCGCTGCACTTACGGAGCCGGCACCTCCGAGAGGCGAGGAACAGCCTTCCCAAAGGTCCCCCGCTCGCCCCGCACGCTAGCCCGAAAGCAAATCACCACAAAACTCACGCGAATTGGGCCAGGCATTTGAATTCTGTCCCGCTTCGGTGGTCTCACTCTCAGAAAATCCCCTACACAGCAGCCGTTAAAGGAACCGAGACCCCTGCGGTAAGACCAGAGAAGTCACCAACAAACCAAAGCAGTTAAAATCCAGACATTCGCTTTGGGGACACTCCCATGGTCTTCTGCCAAGGAAAAACCTCCTACGAGGGCGCTGCCACTATTCCCCCAACTGGCAAAAATTGACATAAGTAATTTTAAAAGTGGTTAGTAGCATAAGCTAACAATTCATCAAATCAACCTCCCAAATTTAAAGCAAAAGCTTGTCAACTCCGGGTTCTTCTCTGTAGTTTCTTCTGAGGACAAGCGGCTCCGCGCACACATCCACGTAACCCAGCACACAGAATTACACTTTTTACACCCACAACTTCCCCTTAGCAACAGCTGACAAAGCGGCAGAAGCAGCTTCGGCTCGCACCGGCCTTGATTTGCTACATAAACGCACACGACGCCGAGGAAGCCAGTCGCGTGGAGCACGTCCCCTGCGTGCCACCCGCTACCAGGACACGGGCCGAAGGGATGGAGAAGGGAAGAAGCACCACCACAGCCAAGCTCCCCCCCGAGTGACTCCACTCCTGCAAGAAACCCCAAGGAGCGGATCGGCAGCTTCCAATTCCTGACTTCAGGCAAATCAAACGAATGCTCTGCCTTGAAGGTCACTCCTCTGAGAGCTGAGCCAGTTCTCAGCGAGACCTCACCGCTGCTCTCCAAAGAGGGTTTCAGCCCACTCCGGAACACAAACCCCCCGAGCTCTCCAGACACTCTCAGACACCGACACCAGCAGCAGCAGGAGGTTTTCAGCTCTACCCACCGGCTTTTCCCAACACAGCTACCACGACACCATCACACTTTGACTCCTTTGCTCTGCAAGGCCCTCGACATGAATTTATGTTGAACCCGACCTTCATCACAAGCCGCGTAAAACCCCCACACAGCTGAAAAATACTCACTTGTGACCTTAGATTGTGAATCCTGCACTTCTAGAGACAGGATTCTCCCCAGGAAGCCCCCAGCCCTGTGGCAAGGACGGTTCTGACAGCAAGCCCACGCCACAAGAGGCACATGACCATGACCAGGAGCTTTTCGGTACTGCAGCTTTCAGCCGCCAGCAGAGCAGGACTTCCCCCTCCCACCATTTATAAACCAGCCAACTTCCCCCCCCCCAGTAGAAAAGGGAAGGTCATAAACCAGCAGGACATGGGGAGAGGGGGGAAACACGCAGAAGAAGGTGGTAGCACTCCACAAAAGAGCTTTCAGTTCCCCCAGCTGACATGCAGCAGAGCCGCAAACATCGGTCCCGCTTGGTCTTAGACCTTCTCAAACCCCGGGATGGGAACACCAAACTGCACTTGATCTACAGGGGATTTTCCAAACCCCTCGGATGCCAACAGCCCTGGGTGGAGGAAGGACCTCCCTCTCTGAGAGCACAACTCAAACTTGCCTTTCAACAGGAGGAATTACAAAACGCTGACGTGCAACAGGCACGTTCTCCACAGCTCCTCTTGTTCAGGGTTTGAGGCCAAACAGGACAGAGGGACCCTCCGCAGAGACCCCGGGCTGCACGTGGAGGCAGCGTTCAGTGCCTATCGTTAAGCACACACCGCTCTCTTCATCGCAAAAATGAAAGGCCATGCTGTAAACCTTCCGAATCCTTACCTGTGAAGAGGGGGCTGAACACAACCGGGGAAAAGGCACTTTGAGTTCTTGTCAGTCTGTGTTTCCTATTGGAAGAAAGAAAAAAACAAAACATCATTAGGAGAGATGAGGAGACGCGGCGCGTTCCACCAGAAGAAAATACCATTTGACCTTCTCGAACCAGGAGAACCTTCCCCGTTCTTTACGGAAGCTCGAGACAGCTCAACGCCACCTGTTTATTCCACTGCTAGAGCAGTGCTGTGGCCTAAGTAGGGCAGTCAACCAGTAAAGCTAGGTCTCCGTCCTGCTACGAAGCAAATCTCTAACTAGGTAATTAATAAAGTCTTTGGAAAGAAAAACCCCAAGCAAGTATGGTAACCGGAGCCAAGAAGCTGTTTCACAACAGCCGTCACGCTCTTCCTCTGGATCGGGCATTGCCAAATGCCTTCGACAAACAGGTTGGGTCCCTGCGCAATTAGGGGTTGCGCCTCCAGCGCGCGCATCGCATGCCCTCGCGCTGCGCTTGCAGGACACCATCTCCCCAAAGGCTTCCCAAAGGCAGGTGAAGGGCAGGCGAGCTAAACCCGGAGCTGTCGAGATGGATGGAAACAGCTGAAAACGCATCTCTGGTAAGAACCCAGCGATACCAGCAATTCCCACGGAGCTTGCTGTCCCGACCAGCAGCTTTATAACAACGCTGCAGCCAGCCCTGTGCTCTCCCCACACAAAACCATCACTCCAGCGCCTTCCCTGCTGCACCACTAAAAGGCTTTATCAAGATATAGGCAGAGAAAATGCAGGTAAACTGAGGCACGGAGCACGGCACCCCCCCCCCCCAAGGACTTGAATCCACGGTTGGTTGGGGTGAGTAGAGAAACGCGTTCCCGGTGCCAGAAACTCACTCCCACCTGGGAGGGGACCCCCAAGAACAAAGCTGAGCACAAACACAGCTCTGGTGCGCTGCGGATTTGACAGAGGTCTTTCCAGCACCCACGGTACGACCCACCGTACCACTCTGCCGGTCTGCGCCGGGCGAGACAAGGCGACTCCAAACAGCCCGACCTCCCCGTGGTGTCCCGACACATCACTGCCTCACGCAGCTGCGAACAAACCTTTCCACCGTAAGCCTGCAAATAAAGACACTAAGAACCCGCGCCATCCTGATATATAAAACGCCGCCGAAATGTTTGGAAGGGTTTTCATTTTAAGCCTCTCGAGGGTTGGATTCCTCTCCCCCCCACCAAGGAGAACAATTCACCGATTCTCAGCCACACACTCGCACACAAAACTGCCCTCTGGACTAACACCAACTAACCTCGCACGAGAGTCTCAGCTCCGCTCCCACCCACCAAGCCAGGCGCAAAGGAGCATCGCTGGCATTTTGCCGTTACCAAAACGGCTCCATTTCACGCCAACGTTTTACAGCCATCGATTTGTGAGAGTTCTCATCTCTAGCAGGCTGCCAGCAGCGGCGGGGCGAGAGCGGGAAACGATTTCACGTGGACTGAATCCTCCGCTTCCCAACCCCGCCTCCACCAAAACAACGTCCTGCCATTCTCCCTCATTGCCCTCAAGTTCCGCAGCATCCAAACGATGCCGAAACCCCCGGAGAAGTGATTCCGTGTGAGCGGTACCTGACCGCTGCTGCGCCGGGTCAGCGCTGCCCTGAAGAAAGCCGAAGGTGGACATCGCCCTTCAGGAACGCCGTGGACAGATTCCGCGTGGATTCCTGCACTGGAAAACTGGGAAACCCCCTGAACTCCAGGAAATAAGGATTTTTAGGGTGAGATACCCACCGGTTGCGCAATAGCTGTGGTTACCGCCTTCCCAGCCGGCATTTCCCTCACGCATCCCAGGCACTGCCCTGCTAAAACCAAGGCAAGTCTCACCCGGGGGCTTCTAAAGAAGAGCGGTTTCACTGATAGAACCTTGAAACACCACCACGCAGGCCCCGGGTGAGAAGCCGCACATTGGTCTCTCCACGTTTAGTTCTTCAGCCTCTTGCAGCTCAGCAGAGCCCACCTATTGATTTTAGATAACCGGGCGGGTTTTGGTTTCCTTCCTCACCGCTGCCGGGAGGTGAAGCTGCGCCTCCAGGACCGGCACCACCATGGGGAAACTTGGGCAGAACTCCAAACACCTGGAATTCTGCTTCTTAAGCATGTTTAAAAGAAGAGCTGGGCTAGATAACACCCACCGCGGAGCAGGGGAGCATCCTTCCCCGCCAGCCCGCAGACACTTGCAAGGCAGGAACAAGAGCTCAATAGCAAGAAGAGCCATGAATTAACCCAAAAGTTGCTCTGAGGCCACGTCCTCGGCCACGGGCAACCGCGCGGCGAACACCAGATCCATCCTGTATTAATGGGGGCCACACGCTGGGGGCCAACAACCTCCAGCGCTTGGCAGAACCAAGGAAAGGTGGACTTTTTTCCCCTCCCAGTCAACCAACGCAGCCGGGTGCAAAGTAGCCAACAGCCTTCGCTAGAGTGGCATTAAGGCAAAAATCACAGCAGAAAATGAAGTTACTGCACTAGTTATCTCTGAACTGAGGGACCAGAGCACTCGGAAAGGAGAAGGAAAGAAAAACAGCCTCTGCTGAGGCCAAATATTCACTTCCCAGGACGCCCAAACCACGTCTAACCTGCTCACGAGAGAACGGGCATCCCAGTGTCCCCAGCCGCTCGCCCTCGCCGACGAGAGCGGGGCCAGACCTCCGGGGCCAGCAGGAACCATCCCCTCAACCGCAGTGTCCTGGCAGGAGAGACGTTGGCACCAAACACCCCCGCAGCCCACCAGCACGGGAGCAAAAAACCATCCCGTTCCAAGAATCCAGCCCTCGGCAGCAGGAGGGGACTCCTGGAACGGGAAGCAGCCAAGTCGTCCCTGAACCACAAGAGTTGCTGCATCAGGCACCTTGAAGTAACCTTTGTTAAAATAATTAGCGCGGTGGAGTTGCGCGACGCCGGAGCACAAGAAGTGACCACGGAACTCCCCAGGCAGCGACACGGCGGCTTCTCTGCTCCTGGCCTGCTGAGACACGACCGCCGACGCTCCATCGCCCCATCCCGGCGCGGGGAGATCCCCAGGATTCCTCGCTCTCCTCCGGTGCAAGGACCGAATAAACCACAAGCCCATTAGCGAAACATTATGTCATTACAGGCAACTCGGCTCGCCATCTGAGGCCCATTTAGTCATTTGCGGGGAATGAAGCCGTTGTATAAACCTGCTTCATCACCCCCCACACAAAGGCAAAGCCCCTTGTGGGCACAGGAGCTCCGGGGAGGACTCGGACACCCCGACCGGCTGCAGGGCTGGGACCTGACGCAGGAATTGAGGATGCCCCATCTCAGAAGCTTCAAAGGGGAGGTAATTTTGGCCGCCGCCACAGCCTGGCTGCCTTTTAGGCAGCTGAAGTGGCTTTGTCACCCCAAGCCAGGGCTGCGGGTCACACCTGACCCAAGGTCAGCATCTTCAGAGCAAGCCTGGAGAAAGTTTCCTGCTCATCCACCAACAGTCTTCAGCCACACTGAGGAGGCAACACACCCCAAAAGCCGTACGCGAGGTTAATTAACCCCGCAGGGAAATCAGAGTCCATTCAATTATTGGATGCTGCTCCCGGGCTGGCTCTCCTGCCTCCTCCACCGGGGATTTCAGTTCTGCTGCTGGAAACGCTACACAAAGTGGTTTCTGGAGCACAGGAGGCACATCCCGACCGGAGCCGGGGCAGCCCTTTACCCTCCCCGGCTCGTGTCTTCTGCTGAAACACAAGGCTGGGGCAGGGCAAGGAGAGCCAGCACCACTGGAGCAGGGCTGAGGAACAGGGTCCCACACCAACGGGTCCTAGGATTTGTCCCTCCAGCCTTTCTAACACACGATCCAGCCAGCCTCCGGCTGCCAGTGCTTCCTCCGGCCACGTCCTGGCATGAAGCACCAGAAAAGCAGAGCCCCCCGCAGCAGCACCCACCACCACCCAGGCCAGAGCCCGACTGCGGCGCCCGCAAACCTCAGGAAATCATTTGGGAAGACACAGGAGAGAGAGAGGCAAACACCAGCGCCTCGGATCTCAGTGCGGTGTCACCAAACACACCAGCTCCTCGCTCAGACGATGCCCGCAGCACCGCGGGTTCCAGCACCTCCTCCGAGCCACCACCACCGGTCCCGCTCCTGGATGCTTTTCCACATGCCCTTTGTGGATGCTGGGCCCGGTGCGTCGCGTTCCTCCTCCGTCTGCTGCTCCAGCTGTGCTCCAGCTGTGCTGGCCGACAGACGAGGCCTCGGCAGCTGCTCAGGACAGGCCTGAGCCCAGCTCGGAGCTGAGGGACGGCCACGGTGCCCGTCTGCAGGATGGCACCCACACCTCACGGTCACCCTCCACCCCCAGCAAGGCGTCACAGCACCGGTGTCCCTTCACCCCCGGTGCTGCGGGGCCACACCACCACACACCCGGCTTTCACACCCGTGACAACCCCAAGCTCTCCCGGCTGCCATCGGCGCGGGCGGCTGCTCCCCGCAACCCCCGTCCCGGCCCTCACAAAACCACCCCCGGGGCCGCGCATCTCCCCCCGTACCTGCCCGCCTCCTGCTCCCGGCCACGGGCCCCGCAGACGTCGGTCAGGCTGCCGGCCGAGGCGGGCAGCTCCCCGGTGCGCCGGCCCTCCGCGGTGGCCCCGGCGGCGTCCCCGGTGGCCGAGCCGCCGCTGCAGCTCTTGGTGCGGAAGAGGCGGCTGAGGCGGATCTTCAACGAGCCCTTCCTGGCGCCGGGGCCGGCTCCCCCGGGGGCGGCGGGCGGCGGCGCGGGGCCGGTACCGGCGGCTCCTCTACCGGTGGCTCGGGCGGCTCCGCGGCCGGGGGAACCGGGCTCCTCCTCGGAACAGCTGCCGGTCTCGTCGGGCTCCAGCGCCTCCAGCACCAGCAAGGCGTCGCTGGTCTCCTCGGCGGCGGGCCCGGCGGGCGGCGGCGGGCCGAGGCAGGGGCAGCCCGCCGGCCCCTTCGCCCCCAGCCCGGGCGGCCGCAGCCCCAGCGCCGCCAGCTGCAGCTCCAGCCCGCCCGCCGCCGCTTTGGGCTCCAGGGCGCAGCGGTGCCGCGGGCAGAGCAGCTCGGCTCCGCCGCCCGCCGGGCCCCCGCCTCCCGCCGCCGGGCCGCCCTCTTCGCCGGGCCGCCCCTCCGCCGCGTTGCGGAACACCATCAGCTGCGGCGGCGGTCGCGGGCCCCGCAGGCCCCCGCAACCCCCCGGTAACGCCGCCGCCGCCGGCAGCCGCCCGCCGGCGGGGCCCAACGGCCCGGCGCCCGCCGCGCCGGTAACGCCGCCGCCCGCCGCGCCCGCCTCCGGCCCGGCCCCGTAGCCCAGCAGGCGGCTGAGGACCCGGTAGGAGGCCGCGGCGGCCGCCGCCGCCTCCCCCTCCCGCAGCTCGGCTCGCTGCATGGCTACGGCCGGCGCATGGCGGGCCGGGCCGCACCGGGCCGCCGCCGCCCTCCCACGGCCGCCGCCGCCGCGGCTCCCTCCCTCCTCCGCGGCGACGGCCGCGCGCCGCCACGCCCCCCAACTTCCGCCGCAGGCCACGCCCCTCGCCCCTCAAGCCACGCCCCCGCTGGATGGAACCACGCCCATCGGTGAAGCCACGCCCCCTACGCGCCCCCCCCCGCCCCGCGCCCCGCGCCTTCCCTCCACGTGGAGCCGCGGGCGGCACCGGGGGGACACGGAGCGGGGGAGACCGGGGGGACACGGAGCGGGGGGCCCGGGGGGACGTGTCCCAGGGGATTCTACCTCCCCGGGACAGCGGGGTGTGGCAGGGGAAACATCCCGCGTGTGAGGCAAGGGCGCCCGGCACCCTCTTATTGCGAGCGCTGCGCAGCTCTTGCACAGCCCTCATACGGCTCTTGCACGGCTCTTGCACGGCTCTTGCACAGCTCTCATGCAGCTCTTGTACAGCTCTCACACGGCTCTTGCACAGCCCTTGCACAGCCCTCGCGCAGCCCTCGCACGGCACTTGCACGGCTCTGATGCAGCTCTTGCACAGCCCTCGCACGGCTGTCGCACGGCTCTCGCAGGCAGCACGCCGCGCTGGGGGAGAGGGGACGGGGACCAGCTCTCCCCACATCTGCCTGGAGGCTGGTGAGGAGGGAGGTCTCCGCTCCTTAGGCCTGGGGAGGGGGGCGATGATCTGAGCAGCCTCCTGTGCCTCAGTTTCCCCTCTGCGAGCAGGGCAGTGCTGCGTGGGACCCAGGACATCATCCCCCAGCTTGGGGAGGCGGGGGGGGATCAGGCCCTGCCATGGGGACGGTGCTTGTGCCACCCCCATACCGCACTCGCCACCCTCAGCCCCACAGGGACATCCCGCGTGTGCGCCATCCCCCCCCATTTCCCCCCCCCGTGGCCGGGGGGGGATGGGCACTGTGGGATTGAAGCCCCGGACCATACGGGGAACCAGCAGGCGACCTTCTTTCCCCCCCCCGCGGCTGCCGAGGGGGCCGCGGGGAGGGGGATGCCGGGAGGAAAATTCCCGGCCCCGTTGCCATGGCTTCCCATCAGGATGCGCTTGCATCATGGGCAGCCCGAGGGGGCCGGGGTGCGGGGGTCCCCACGGGGCTCAGGGCGGGGGGCTCCCTGGCAGCGTCGCCTGCCTGAGCGGGAGCGCGGGGGCGGGCGGGGGGGGCTCCGGGCGGGCAGCGCCAGCAGATGAACACGTTTTGGAGCCGGTGACGTCTGCTCCGGCATCGCCGAGGGAGGAAAACAGGCGGCAGAGCCTGAGTCCGGCCCCACGGAGCAGAGCAGGCTCCCAGCCGGCTCAGGCATCGTGCCCACCATGCCGCCCCCGGGCTGGCCGGCGGGGCCGCAGGGGGCCGGGGGGCTCCGCTGAGCCCCAGCCATGGGGCCGTGGTGCTGGCCGCTGCTCTGGTGCTTTTTCACGGCACTGGTCCACGGCACCATCCTCGTGGGGGGCCAGCGCTCACCGGAGAGAACCCCCCAGCCAGCAGGATGGTCCCTGTCCCCGTCATCCTCATGGTCACCCACCCCGGAGCCGGGAGCGTCAGGGGACCCCGAGGGCTCGGCGGCGGCGCTGGCTTTCCTGCAGACGGGCGATACACAACGACTGGCCCGGGTCAACTGCAGCCGGGGTGTCGCGGCGGGGGCAGCTGGCCCCAGCCCCCCCCCGGCGCTGCGTGCCGCCCTGCGTGCCGCCCCCGAGGCACTGGCCCACGCCGCCAACTTCCTCAACATGCTCTTCCAGACCAACGACATCCGCGAGGCCAGCGTGGCCGAGGACGTGGAGTGGTACCAGGCGCTGGTCCGCAGCCTGGCGGAGGGGCACCCGTGGGTGCGGCGGGCAGTGCTGGCCCTCGACGCCCACCCGCTGGCCGCCAAGCCCCGGCTGATGCTGCAGGCCACCAAGGGGGACGGCGAGATCCTGCTGCAGGACGTCTCCGCCGCCGCCCCCAGCCTCGGCAACCTCAGCTGGGACAACGACTGGTTCAACGCCCTCAAGTCCCAGCGGACCCCCCTCCTCCGCAAGCGCCTGCTCAGCAATGACCTGCGCAGCATGGAGACCCCCAAGTGGCAGCGGGGGGACAGCTACGTGGGGGAGCCGGGCCACGTGCGGTGGTCCCCACCATTCCTGGAGTGCCGGGACGGCAGGTTCCTGCCCGCCTGGGCGGTCACGCTCTCCTCCGCCTTCTACGGGCTCAAGCCGGACCTCAGCCCCGAGTTCAAGTGAGTGGTACCCGGAGGGGCTGGGGGGTGTAAAGGGTGCTGGGAGTGGTGTAAAGGGGGCTGCTGGGTGCCCCATGTGCCTGCTGGGGGGTGCGGCTGGAGGCATCACCCGGTGGTGCAGGTGTGTGTGTGTGTCCCCCCCGTGTGTATGCCTGGGCGTGCGTGTGCGTGGGTATTTGCACGTCCACAGACGCGGAGCTGCCCCCAGTGCCCCCTCAGTCGTCCCCGGGCTGCCACCCCTGGCTGCCACCACCAGGCCCCCCCCGCCATGGCCATGCTGGGGGTGGGTGAGCCGGGCTGGGGCCCCTCCTGGGAGCTGGGGGGTGTCCCCAGGCTGGTGGGTCCCTACCACCAGGTCCCCTGGCACCCCCTGAGCAAGGAGCCACAGTGGGAGGCACTGGGGAGGGAAGGGGGCAGGGGACTTTAATCCCAGAGAGGGAACATGGCCCCGTTTCCAAAGGGGACACCCTGTCCCCCTCGGAGCACCCAGGGAGGAGGGTCTGTCCCCCAGGGCGAGGGGCGACATGCAGGGGCCACCCCAGCAGCTCCTCGTTCCCATTCGGTTGCATTAAAGCCCGTCTTGAGAGGCAGAATTCACCCCCAGGAGCTGCTGCCCCCGTCCCTGTCCCTGTCCCCGTCCCTGCCCCAGCTCCAGCCTCTCCCACACGGCTCCGAGGGGGGACATCCCTGGCTGGGGTCTGGGGACATTGCTGACACCTCGTATTGTCCCACTCGTCCATACGCCGGCGCCCCTGTGGCTGCCTGTCCCCGCGGCAGCGGTGGGGCACGGCCACGCTGGGTGGGGGGCACAGGGTGGGCATGGGGACACCCTGCGCAACCCCTGGGGCCGACCCCGTCCCTCTGCGCAGGGGCGTCGTGCGGGTGGACATCGAGCTGCGGGATGTGGCCATCGACCAGTGCGCCAGCGGGCCGGGCTGGTTCGCGGACACGCACCGCTGCGACCTCAACAGCACCCAGGTACCGGCCGCCGGCACCACGCACCCTGTGCAGGGCTGGGGGGTCCCCCGCGCCGAACTGTCCCCGTCCCCCCAGCCGGGCTGTCCCTGCCGCCCGTCCCTCCCTCCGGGCTGAGTTTTATCCTCTCCCGGCCGATCCATCTGCTTCGTTCAGCTGCTCTCGGCGCGGGGTTTATTGTGCAAATCTCCCTTCCCTGCTGCCAGCAGCAGCGTGTGACCTGGCCGGTCCCTGCCCGGGCACCGCGGGGACAACCGGGCTCCGGGGGCTGGCAGCCGCTGGGCGAATGACCCCGAGCAGCAGCCCCCGATCCCCTCCGGCGGTGCCCACCCGAGCGAGCCGGTGATGCCCGAGCGTGTTTCGGGGCTCGACACAACCTGCAGCATCCCCGAGGAGGGCAAACCCCGCAGCCCCCCAGCCCAGTGCAGGTCGGGGTCCCTGCCCGAAGGCAAAAAGCCGTCCCCAAGTGGGAAAGGTGTCACCAGCTTCTCTTCCCTGCCAGCACCCCGCGGGCGATGCCCTCCGGAGGGACGGGCTCTGCCGCCGGGCATCTCTCCAGGAAACAACAATACCCAGAAAAACGGCCATGGGCGGGATGGGGCCGCGGGGGATTAGGGAGCGGTGCCCCGGCTGCCGTCACGGCCGGGCGGGATTAGCGCGCTCTGCTGCATTAGGTGTCCATTTAGGTTTTAGGGGGGGATTTGGGGGCCAAGCTTTGGCTTTTAATACTTAAGTGTTTAACCACTGATTCCTCCCGGGCGTGGGGGAGGATGGTGTGGGGCTGGGTACCCGGGGGCTGCCGGAGCCCCCGGTGCCAGGGGGGATGCGGGGTGAGGGGAAGGATTTGGGGTGCAGGAGGAGCCCCTCCGTGTGTCTCAGCCTGTCTCCTTCAGTGTGTCCCCCAGGAGAGCCGCGGCTTTGTCCTCGGGAGGTACCTGTGCCGGTGTAAGCCGGGCTTTTACGGGGCCGGCGGAGTGGCCAGCGGTGCCCGGGCAGGTGGGTGCCATGCCCAGCCCCGGGGTGCCCCGTTTCACCCAGTGGCACGTGGCTACAGCGCTGGGGCGCGGGGCTGGGGGGGCTTTGGGAAGCCGGAGCACGTGCCCTGGCAGGGAAAGTGCCACCAAGCCCGGGACGTGGTGGCCTCACCGGGCCGTCGCTCTGTCCCCAGGCGCGGCGGGGAACGCGGCGGGGGCGGACGGCGGGTCCCGGCTGGGATGCCAGCCCTGCCGCCGGGGATGCGCCACCTGCGAGGACGACGCGCCCTGCCTCATCCAGGAGGACCGGGCGCTGCGGGCGGCCGTCCTCTCCTGCCAGGCCTGCTGCATGCTGGCCGTCTTCCTCAGCATGCTGGTCTCCTACCACTTCCGACAGAGCAAGGCAAGGCGTCCCCGCGCCTCCCCCCCTGCCCTGCTCCCCGCCTCCCCTACACCCCACAGGCTCGGGGGGGGTCTCCCTGCCCCGGTTCCAGCCCCCCCGCCACGGCCGCGGCTCCCAGCTGCGCCCTCACGCCTCTGTCCCCGCAGAGGATCCGGGTGTCGGGAGTCGTCCTGCTGGAGACCATCCTCTTCGGGTCCCTTCTCCTCTACTTCCCCGTGAGTATCCAGCCCTCCCCGGGGCCAAAAACCTCCGGCCTGGGGTTGAAGAGCGTTTGCAGCCTGGCCGGCTGCCCCCCCAGCGAGGGCACCGAGCTGGCCCCGAGCAGGGCACGGGCACAACTCTGCCTAATTGTGAATTTTGCCGGCGCGGCCCCCGGCGGCTGCGGTATAAACCTTCTCGGGAAACCAAATCCCTTTTCTCCCGCTGGCGACGGGAATTAATCCCTGCCCAAATCCCTTCTCCCTCCCGCCAGAGCTGTGTCGGGGGCTGCAGAGCCAAGGGGGAAGGGTGGCAGTGGGGCTGGCTGGGGGCAGGTGGCGTCCGAGTCTCCGGCGTTCGCTGCCCGCCCCCGGCAGGCGGGATCCGGCCCCATGCACCCCCCGACCCCTCTCTCCCCCCGCCCCAGGTCTTCATCCTCTACTTCAAGCCGAGCATCTTCCGCTGCATCGTCCTGCGCTGGGTCCGCATGCTGGGCTTCGCCATCGTCTACGGCACCATCACCCTCAAGCTGTACAGGTAGCCGGGGCGGGGGGGGCTGGCTGCCTGGGACCCCCCATGGCGGGGACGGGCTGGGGGCTCACCCCTCCACGCCTCGCAGGGTGCTGAAGGTGTTCCTGTCCCGCACGGCCCAGCGGGCGCCGTACGTCTCGAGCGGGCAGGTGCTGAAGATGCTGGGGCTGATCCTGCTCCTGGTGCTGTGGTTCCTGGCGGCCTGGACCGTCGGGATGCTGGAGAACGTCGAGAAGAACATCCCGCTGGTGATCCGCACCCAGACCGCCCGCGGGCTCCACTTCTACATCTGCGGCCACGACCGCTGGGACTACATGATGGTGATCGGTGAGACCAGCCCCCGGGGTGTGCCAGGGGGTCCCCCCAGCCCCAGGACCCCATCTCGTAAATGTGGCACGTGGGGTTTGAATTTCCTTGTCCATTTAATCTGCCTGGAGCCTGCAGGCAGGGCTGGGGCACCCGAGCTGCCTCCTGCCCTCTCTCTCTGAGCATCCCCGGGACTTGCCACGGCACTGGGTAAATCCCCCGGCGCAGGCGGTGAGTCCCGGTGGCCTTTGGGTGAGCTGTGCCGGAGGATGCTCCGCACTGGACCCGGCTCCGGCCATGGCACATGCCAACGGCAGCTGGGCTGAACGCGTTGGGCTGGATGCGGCCCAGCGCAGGGAGGTGCCGGTGGGCGGCAGCACCCACCCCGCAGCTCGGCACCCATCGGTGCCGCCCGGGAAATGATGCTGAGAGCAGCAGGGTGATGGGTGGGGGGGCTCAGCATCGCTCCCCGTCTCCCTCCCGCAGCCGAAATGCTGTTCCTGCTGTGGGGCAGCTTCCTGTGCTACGCCACGCGCGCCGTGCCCTCCGCCTTCCATGAGCCCCGCTACATGGGCATCGCGCTCCACAACGAGCTCATGATCTCGGCCGCCTTCCACGTCGTCAGGTAGGACACGGGGGCTGGGAACCGAGATCCCTGTCGCCGGCGATGCGGAGGAACCGGCGGCAAATCCCCAGTCCCACGTGTGTTCCTGGCCAGGGTGGAGGGTGCGGGGACTGGAGGTGGGGAGGGGGCGGCGGGCGCCTTGGCGGGACCCTGCGCTGCCCTCCTCGCCCCTTCCAGGTTCATCATGGTCCCCTCACTGCACCCCGACTGGACCCTGCTGCTCTTCTTCGCTCACACCCATGGCACCATCACCATGACCCTGGCGCTGCTCTTCATCCCCAAGGTAACGCTCGGCCCGGGGCCGCGAGGAGACGGGGGCTGGGCTTCCCCGGCGTTTCGGGGACCCCTCGGCAAGCTCGCCCCTCGCCACCCCCAGTTCCTGCACGCCGGCTCGCCGCTGCGGGAGGAGATCGCGGCCGAGGTCTACGAGGACGAGCTGGACATGCGGCGCTCGGGCTCCTGCCTGAACAGCAGCATCGCGTCCGCCTGGAGCGAGCACAGTCTCGACCCCGATGACATTCGGGTGGGTGGCACACTCAGGACCTTCTTTTGACGCTAGCTATGCAGCCCCGCGCAGAGTAAGAGGTGCCTTTTGCGATCTTTCTCCTGATGCAAAGCAGAGTCGGGGGCGGGGTGGGGGGGAGAAGGGGGTGCGGGGGAAGCCACCATCGGCGGGGAAACCTGCTGCGTCCCCTGGGTCGGAGGGACGGGCAGCGCGGGGGACTGGGGACGTGGGGACTGGGGGCTTTGCGGGGTCTTCCCACCCGCGGCCCCATCGTCCGTGCTCTCCTCTCTCCCCTCTCTCTGCCGCGTCCCCCCGCCCGCGGCGCGCAGGAGGAGCTGAAGAAGCTTTACCGGCAGCTGGAGGTGCACAAGACGCGGAGGATGGCAGCCAACAACCCCCACCTCCCCAAGAAACGCAGCTCCCGCCGCAGCCTGGGCCGCTCCATCGTGCGCCGTGTCACCGAGCTGCCCGAGGCGGTGACACGCCGCAGCAGCGGGGAGCGGGCGGGCACCCCGGCACGCCGCAGCTCCTCGGCCAAGCTGCTCCCCGACGCCGGCGGCGCCAGCCTGCGGATGCGGGATGAGGGTTCCCGGCGCCGCGCCGCAGCCCTGCGCAGGTCCTGCAGCACCGAGGGTCCCGCGCGGGAGCCCCCGGGAGGCTCGCCCGCCCCCGGGTCCCCCTCACCGGGGAGGAAGACGATGGCCACCACGGCCTCGGAGCACTCCGACAGCGAGTCCCTCGACGCCGCCCCGCTCGTGTGCAAGTCGGCCAGTGCCCACAACCTGGGGGGCCACGGGCAGCCCCCCCCGCCCCGCACAGCCCCCTTGCTGAAGTCGCTCAGCGTGGTGGCCGGGTCTCGGGAGGAGGCCCTGCTCGCCGCCAGCCGAGCTGCGCGGGAGAAGTGTCACGCCAAGCGGCACCCCCCGGCCCCATCCTCGGAGCCCCCCAAAGGAGCCGGGGAGCCCCAAAGCCCCGGTGCGGCTGATGCCACCCCGCCAGCCGGCTCCAGCCCCGCCGAGGGGTGGCCCCAGGAGGACGTGTCCCCCCCAGGTGATGGCAAGGTGCAGAAACGCGTCACCTACGCCCCCATCAAGAGCGTCAGTGTCGACAGCTCCCACCCCCCGGGGCGGGTGCGGGTGGCAGTGAGGAGGACCCCACCGCCGCCCCCCATCCGGTACCAGAGCCTGGTGCGGCGTGCCACCCCGGCCGGGGACAGCCCGGAGCCAGCGCAGCCTCCTGCGGACCCCCCAGCACGGGCAGCAGAGCCAGAGGGGACACAGGAGGGGACACAGGAGGGGACAGCCGAGGCAGAGCCGGGGCGCGTGTTCCCCCCGGCGGGGAAGGGCAGGCTGCTGACTGCTGCCTCCATCCCGGCGCAGGTCTGTCCCTGGGAGCTGATCCAGGACGAGATCCTGAGCCAGAAGCAGAAAGCCACCGAAGCAGCAAAGTCAGGGACCCCTGGTGACGCAGCAGCCACCCCCGCCAGCCTCAAGCCGCCCCCCCCGAAGGCCTCCCTCCGGGGCCTGGGACTCGCCATCAAAGCTTTCAACCGCTCCAAGGGGAAAAGCACCCTGAAGGGGAAGCGAGAGAGCGAGGGGAGCCTCAGGAAGAGGGGGGGCAGCAGGAGGGAGAGGCCCAGCCTGGCAGAGACGTCAGCCGTGTCCCTCGGGGCCATCGGCCGAGACCCCGCCGCCAAAAGCCCTGAATGGAGCAGGCAGAGACCGGGCAGCGAGCCCACCGCCCACCCATGGCAGGGGGGGACAGTCCCCTGCCAGCACAACAACAACTCCAGCACCGCCTGGGGAGCCGCGGGCTGGGGGGACAGCAGGGAAGAGGCAGAAGGACGGTGGGACAGCCCAGCCCCGGGGACAGGCAACTCTGAGACACTGGGAGAGGAGCCCAGGGCTCCCCAGGGGGACGTGGACGCTGGTGGCGGGTCTGGGGTGCGTGAGATCCCACCCAGTGTTGGCCACCAAGAAGGAGCTGAACATCCCCATGAAACCCCAGCGGTGGCCAGCAGCGGGACAGCACAGATACGTCCCCAGCGAGGGGAGGAGGGTCCTGTGGCAGAGCCAGGGAAGGATGCTCCTGCCGTGGAGCCGGGGCAGGATGCTCCTGCGGCCATCGTGAGGCTGATGGCACCGACGGAAGGGGCGGCGGGGCTGGCTGAAGGACTCGAGGTGGGCAGCAGACCCAACCGACCCCAGGACCACGCGGAGGTGCAGCAGCCAAGTCCAAAACCCATCGCAGGCAGCCCCCGCCCGTCCACCGCCGGCGTGCAGAGAGCGGCTGCCGAGAGGCCGGGGGCTGAGGTTTGTCCCCAGGGAGCCCCGCGTGTCCCAGCAGGAAAAGCAGCCTTATTGCGCCAGGAGGCGGTCGCCCCCCAGGAGGACGGGGGGGTCCCTCCGGGCAGGGAGAGCCCAGCCAAGGCGCTGGGGAAGGGGGGCAGCCGGCCCGCGCCCTCGAGGAGCGGGGACACCCAGAGGGTCCCTGCAAAGAGCCAGAGCGCAGAGGTGGTCCCGGCTGCGGCGGGGAAAGCCAGGAGCACGGCGGCAGAGGTCTGTCCTGGGGAAACTCGGGCAGATTCCAGGGTTAAGATAGAAGTTTGTCCCTGGGAGGAGAGTGGGAGCGAGCGCTGGGGGCCAGGCAGAGCGCCGGGGAAGGGCGGCAGCGAGGGGGATGGTGGCCACCCCGGCGAAGAGCCGGGCACGGAGAAACCACCAGCAAAAACCCCAGAGCTGCCCAAAGCGGCTTCGGAGAGAGCGGGCAGCGCGGAGGGCAGGACGGCCGAGGTTTGTCCGTGGGAGAGCGGGGAAGGGGGAAGGAGCGTCAGAGCAGAGATCTGCCCCTGGGACGCGGAGGGGGCTGCGCCGGAGCGAGAGGGGGAGGAAGGGGAGAGGAGGCGGCTGGGCAAGTGGGTCAGGAGCATCAGACCAAAATCCCTGGGTTTGCTGAGAGCGCAGGAGAGCGGGAGCGGCCCGCAAGCGCCCGGCCGGCCCTGGGGCAGCACCGGCAGCGAGGGACCCCCACCAAAACCCGCTCCCAGAAGCTCCGAGCTGCCAGAAGTGGCCTCGAGGAGCCTGACGAGCCCACGGGCTTCAGTTTGTCCCTGGGAAGTGGCTGGAGCCGACAGCGGTGCGGACGTTTGCCCTTGGGAAAGGGGAACAGCCTTGTCCGATGCAGGAAAATTAGCCGATGGTGACGTTTCCCAAGTGAAAAATGGGATTCCCCCACAGAGAGCAGCCCCGCGGGGCACTAGAGACACGGCCCCGGCTGCAGACACGGGGAGCGACCAGCGAGGATCCCCCAGCCCCAGGGAAGGTGCAGAGCAGCCCGGCATCGGGCTCCTAGCAAAACACCCAGCTCTGCCCAAAACGTCGCCCAAGCAAGCAGGAACCAGCAATAGCAAAAAGGCCAACGTCTGTCCGTGGGAAGAGGAGGATGAGCCGCTTCCTAAAACAGAAATCTGCCCTTGGGAAGAGCCTGCAGCTCCATCGGGAAAGGAGAGACCAAGGCAGGACACGCGTGGGACTTCCAAAGGGGAAAACAAACCAGGACTGGGAGAACTTGAAGACATCAAAGCAAAGCTGGCAGAGGCGGGTGGCCGTCGACCTGAGCGCAGGGACAGCAGGATCTTGGCAAAGTTCGTTAGGAAAAGCCTGGACCGTTCAAAAGCAGAGTTCAAGGAATCCCAGAGCACGGAGAGCATCAAGGAGGAGGTCTGTCCCTGGGAGAGCCTGGGCATGGAGCAGCCACCAGAGAAGCCCCGCGCCAGGAGCCCGGCGCTGCCCAAATCGCCCTCAAAGAAATCCCAGAGTGTGGAGAGCCTGAAGGCGGAGGTCTGTCCCTGGGAGAGTCAGGAGCTGGAATCCACCGATAAAGCAGAAATCTGCCCCTGGGAGGCGGCTGCTCCACCACCAAGTAAAGAGAAATCAAGACAGGACAAAGATGGTCCATTCGCGGTGAGCAAAGGCCCTTTTAAAAGTCAAGTTGTCCACAAAGAGATCGGAGAGAGCACATCTGGAGATAAGGAGAAATCAAGGGGAGACCGTGAGTCCGTCTGCCCCTGGGAGAGCACAGACACGGAGGGCACCTCCACGGGGTACGGCAAAAAGAGTGCGGAACTGCTGAAAGGCACCACTAAGAAGTCGGAGAGCACGGAGAGAACGAAGGCTGAGGTCTGTCCCTGGGAGTGTCAGGAGCTGGAATCCACCGATAAAGCAGAAATCTGCCCCTGGGAGGCGGCTGCTCCACCACCAGGTAAAGAGAAATCAAGACAGGACAAAGATGGTTGGTCCATGGGGAGCAGGAGCCCTTCTACAGGTCAAGGCCTCCACAAAGAGATTGGAGAGAGCACATCTGGAGATAAGGAGAAATCAAGGGGAGACCGTGAGTCCGTCTGCCCCTGGGAGAGCACAGACATGGAGGGCACCTCCACGGGGTACGGCAAAAAGAGCGCGGAACTGCTGAAAGGCACCACTAAGAAGTCGGAGAGCACGGAGAGAACGAAGGCTGAGGTCTGTCCCTGGGAGTGTCAGGAGCTGGAATCCACCGATAAAGCAGAAATCTGTCCCTGGGAGGCGGCTGCTCCACCACCCGGTAAAGAGAAATCAAAACAGGACAAAGACGGTCCATTCGCGGTGAGCAAAGGCCCTTCTAAAAGTCAAGTTGCCCACAAAGAGATTGGAGAGAGCACATCTGGAGATAAGGAGAAATCAAGGGGAGACCGTGAGTCCGTCTGCCCCTGGGAGAGCACAGACACAGAGGGCACCTCCACGGGGTACAGAGCAAAGAGTCCAGAGCCACTGAAAGGCACCACGAAGAAATCAGAGAACACGGGGAGAACGAAGGCTGAGGTCTGTCCTTGGGAGAGCCTGGGCACGGAGCAGCCACCAGAGAAGCCCCGCGCCAGGAGCCCAGCGCTGCCCAAATCACCTTCAAAGAAATCCCAGAGCGTGGAGAGCCTGAAGGCGGAGGTCTGTCCTTGGGAGAGTCAGGAGCTGGAATCCACCGATAAAGCAGAAATCTGCCCCTGGGAGGGTCTGGGCACGGAGGAGCCCACCCTGAAAACCGCAATGGGGAAAGAGCCATCCAAGAAATCCGAGAGCACAGAGAGCAGGAAATCTGATATTTGCCCCTGGGAAGCGGCAGAGCCCGATGGCTCGGAGAAGGAAACCTTCAAACCAGGCGCGCACCCACGGGGAGCTGACAGAGCATCCCCCCCAGTGACGGGAACGTCACAGCCAGCGGCAGGAGCCAGCGCCGTGTCTCCAACAGCCCTGCTGAAACAATTCAAGGGCAGATCCATCGGCACGGCTGAGCACAAGCCCCTGTGCCGCATCCAGCCTGGCATCCAGCCCCCCCGCGCACCCAGGGCAGAGCGGGGAGCGAGCTTGGCTCCCGCAGGCGGCAGCAGCCCCAGCCTGGGCAGTAGCATAGCCGAGGTTTGTCCCTGGGAAGCAGAAGAGGCTCCATCTGCATCCGGCGAGACCAGCACCGACACGAGGAAGACCTCCGAGGTGTGTCTGTGGGAGGTGGAGAGCATGGACCTCCCCCCCGACCCTCCGCAGGCAGGGCAGAGCCGGGGCGAGCCCCCAGGACAGAGACCGGGCTGCAAACCCGAGTGAAACCAAACCCGACCGTCTGCCCCTGGGACGAGGAGTAGCTCCCTCCATCCGTCTGGCTGCCAGCCGGGCGCAGACACGGCTGTCACCAACAGAAAGTCTTGAGCTGAAGGCTGCTGCCCACCTGGGGACAGAAGCATCCACCAAAGCCAAGGGCACAGTCACGCTCCCAGCGGGCTCCAGTGGTGGCCATCAACCAGCCAGGCTTGGGGACCGGTGCGTCGAGGGGACAGTTAGCACATCATGCCTTCATCGAAGCCCTTAAGCCAGGCGGTAGCCTGCCAACGTCACCCGCCGCTTACCCGCAGGTACCTGGCCCAGCGCAGGGTCCCCTTGGTCCAAGTGGGGCACCCAAACGCGTTCAAACAGCCGTGGCGCCAGCCTTGCTCGCTGCCACCGCCACGGCAGACACAAAGCTACAGCTCGCCAGCTAGAGACGCTCACCCGCAACCTCTCCAGCAGCAGAACGTCCTCCCGCCACACCGGGAGGGTTGTGCCTCTCGCACAGCGAGGCACGGCTTGCCCGGCACCCCGAAATCCGCAGCCTCAGCAAGCTGGATGCTGAAACAAGAGGAGAGTCAAACCAGCGACGACGCAACTGGGAGGAAAACAGCTTTCCAGAGCCCCTGCAGCCCAGCTGATCGCCCCCAGCGCTGCCGCCGCCACCAGTTTAAGCCGGGGGGTTCCTGTAGGCACCGCTCGGACCAGGCAGGTTCTGAAGCCTCCCAGCCCAGCCCCACATTTTGCTTCTGTGACACAAAGTGATTTATTTTTAAACGTCCTCAGAAGTCACCGAGCCGCAGGACTTCCCCGCACGCCAAGCGAATCTTTCTGCTCCGTTTTGGCCCAGCAACGCCAGCCCAGCGCTTCAGCACCGCGCTCTGGCAATGCCCACCACCACCTCTGTGCCATCGCTCCACCCGGGTGGGATAAAGCGACCTTCAGGCCACTCCACTGCTCTGCTTCCGAAACCTCCGCATCCCTGGAGGCCGAGGTGGGTATTCCCGCTGCTGACCTCCTCCCTGGCTCACTTCACGGCGCTGCCACACTTCTCCTTCTTGCAGCAACTCAGCTGTAAAGGGGTTTGTCTTAATGAACAATGCCACTGACTTTTCAAGCACTTTGTCATTACCGGCTTCTTCTTCCCTCCTACCCTGTGTGCACACGTGTACATTCACCAAACACACCAGGGCTCACCTTCCCACCACCCAGGGCTCACCTTCCCACCACCCAGGGCTCACCTTCCCACCACCCAGGGCTCACCTTCCCACCACAGGAGAGATTTTTCCATCAGCATTTCCACCGGCACTAGCAAGCCTTTGCTTTTACAGCCCGTCTGTAGAAGCGCCGGATGCCTTCTGTCATCCCACCTTTCGACTTCTCCCTGCTCGACCCTTCTCACCCACTCCTTTGGGGCAGAGATGCAAACACTCCTGTATGACAGGGGAGATGCTGAGACCATGGATCTACGACCTCCAGAGCACCAGACAGAGCTCCTGGCTTTGCCATTACTCCAGCCCTCCCACTCACAAAGGCACAAGGGACGGGACACGACCAGGCGCACGGAGAGAAGCCTCATGGTCAGGAAGGCAGCAGCTGGGAAACAGCAAATCCTCTCATCTCCCCAGGTTTGTCCCTCTGCCCCACGTAGATGGAAGCGAATAAAAACAGAGAGAGCAGAAGTGAAGGTTTCGGTTCTGCCCCTCATCTCCGCGCAAGGCTGGGGCTCAGGGCTCGTCCTGCCGTCCCTCTGTCGTTGACTTCCACCCTCCTTAGAAAGTGGCGTTGCTGTAGTGTGCTGCCTGTGGTCTTCAGCGCTGAACGTCAGGCCATCATCCAATCGTGTAAGTAAGTGTACATACGGAAAATAAAGAGTATTATCTACAAAGTGCAGGCTTAGCGGCTGATTTATGGGGCGTGGGCAAGACACTACGCGTGCTCAAGGAAGAGGTCCAACAGAAAGCAGCGAGGCTGTACAGGAAACCCAGAGCAGCAAGGGTTTAGTTGGAGGTTTGAATATTGGCAAAGGAGAGGGGGAGCCACACGCTGCCAGACTGGAGGGCAAGGCCATTTTCCCAGAAAAACCAGCCACTCCACCAGAAAACACGCTCTTTCCATTCAGGGCCCGAGCTGAAGAACCTTGTCTTAGGTCTTGGTTGAGGAGTCGCCTCCATACCCGCCTGTAATCTGCCGGAGTCCCAGCAGGCACAAAGCAGGCAGCTCACGCGCATGTATTTTAGCTCCTAGCCCAGCTCGCGTATGCCGGAGCACTGAGTCTCTCCAGCTCGTGAATGAAGCGTAGGCAGAAGGCTCAATATAGTAGGTTCTTTCAGGAAAGGCAGACAGATTGTGACACCCCTCTCATTTCCAACAAGATGAGAGGGATTCCATCGCTGGCTCCTCTCCTAAGAGCACGTAAAGATGATAGTCTGCCCTTTCAAAAGAACATCATCCACGAGAAACACGGAACAACTCTGCAAGCGTAAGGAGCCGTAACTCTTTCTCTGCATACAGATCTCTGCAAAAATCTCTTTCAAGGAAGAAAAAAAAACAAAAACGCACTTCAACTCTCACAAAGTCTGAAAACTGGCCAAGTTAAAAAGCAAGACGAGGTTTAAAAAGCTTCGTTGTTTGATGACTACTGAATATTTTGCTCTGTGACTAGGAGTAAATGGAACCTACCTGAGCAAAACAGAGTTAAGAATAGATTAGCAGAGTGCGCTGGCTTAGTCGCAGCCACAGAAAAAGGTAACTAACCTCTGGGTAGGCGTTTCCCCGACCCACCCAGCCTGCAGAACCAGGGGACCTGATGCGAATGTCCTCCCGTCCACAGGATGGTGCCAGCCACTCACTAACAACATCCCGTCGCTGAATTCACGTGTCCGTAACAAATGCGCTAAAACCCACCAGCTGTGGGAAACGCAGCCTTTCAAGAAGGCACTGGCTGACACAAACGCCGACCTTGGGAGTTAACAAATTTTGTTAAATTACCAGTGCTGTGCTGCGGCCCCTTTGGGAAGGTTTGGCCACTAACAAGCACCCACTCAGCAGGAGTCCAAGCACAGCGCCCACCCAGAGAATTTAAATTAAAGTGTGCTCGCTGCTCTTCCCTGTTTTCTGTTTAAAAAAAAAAAAAGAAGCCTGGGAATCAGGACAGAGAGGGAAAGAGATCACAAAAAGAAAGTGCCAACACCTACTGCTGCAAATTTTAATGAAAGACCAGGTCTACAACACTTCCCATGTAAGTGCCAAATATCCCATGTCTGGACAGACTTCTGCTGCCCAGGGCTCTCACGATGCAAGTTCAGGACAGAGGGCAGCCTGGAGAGCCATCCTGAAGAGAACAGACTCCTTGTCTTCACGGAAACACAGAGGGGGTTAACCTGCAGCACACTAAGTCTACTTGGAAAGTGTAAAGCTCTTCTCAGAGCTCATCTGAATCCCCCTCCCAGGCCCCTCTCGCTCCTTTAAAGACAACTTCTTAGTGACTGGAGTCCACTTCTGAAGCCGCTTTGTTTGTTGATCGCTCACTGGAAGGGCACAGCCATACCCAACCCACTACTTCCACAGACATTCTCCACCTCTTCCCTCCAGGGTCGTTTGCACTGCTGTCTCTGCACAGGCACTGGAATTTCCTACTTCATTTCTTCGTACTCTTGTGAGGGATCCAAGGTTGGGCCAGGAATCATCACAGTCTGAAAAAGCAAGGAACAAAATCAGCACGACGCAGAGCAGCTCTGAACTGCTCTAACAGGAATTCTTCGTGTTACAGAGCACGAAAAAGGGTGAGCAGGGGGTTCCGGCAACGCAATGACCTCGCGCAGGAAGATGACCAGATGGCAGCAGTATGGGGGAGGACATGGGGGTGGGTGGGTTGACATGACTTGTACTACACTATGGTTCTCACCTCCTTCCTCTCTAGGACCTGTTTTTAGTACCACAGGAAGACACAGCACCTGCATCACTTTGCCAGGCTATGTACAGAAACCAGTAACGCCCTAAATTACCCCATTCATGTCAAATGCCCTCAGCCTCCTATTACAGCTTCCAGGTTACCCTAATCCAAGCCTGTATATATATAATTTTCCAGACGGATACCTCAAACACCCTATATACTTCATGTTTCACAGACACAGGCTGTGCTGGTGCCTTCTCCTGGTGGCATTACCTTAACAATGGGCTCCTTCGGCGGAGCCCATTCCGGAACGATCTTGCCGTGCATCCTCCATGTGCCATATGGGTTGACCAAGTACCTCTCAAATACGACATACTCCAAAACGTCCTTGGGCACCTCCTCTCCTCCATACATCAGCCGCCCAAAGCGGTCATAGATTGCCAGAGTCTGTAAAAAGAGCCAAGAAACGTCTGTTGGGCTGACAGCAAGTTGGAGTCAGTTGGGAAACACAAAGGGCACAGGGGGATGGTACCTGTCGCGTGTGCATCCGCACCGTCACCTGGCCATACAGGTTGCCTCGGTTCACAATGCTGTCACATCGAACGTGAACCACTCTTGGAGGCTCCAGCGACTCCACAAAACTCCACCGGATGGTCCTGTACCTGTTCCCACGCACCATTTCCTATAAAGAAAAAAAAAAGCACTAACTTAATTAGGATGTGAATTGAATGATAAGCAAACTGCTACACATAATGAAGCATTTATGCATTAGCTATTACTTAGACTTGTACTTTCCCCCCTCCGGTCTGTCTTTACTGCATCCAGAAAAAAGGAGACCGACAATCAGGCTTTGAGAGCCTTAGAGACCATAGAAAAGATCAAGGACGTGCTACATCCAGACAAACACTTACCGGGTAGCAGCGCTCTGTCACCAGGGAGTGAAGTTTCTGCTTGTCGAAACTGCAAGTGAAACACGCCCAGTTACTCAAACACACATATTGTGAAGAGGCTTACTCACAAATTCCTGCTTCCCCAGAGGACACACGATCTACTGGCAAAACAGAAAAAGCTAAGTTCTCAGCTGTGATCTCAGCACAAAATCAGAACATGAATGCAAGCTGGTTGACAAGACTTCAGGGAAACACAACATCCTTTGGAAGCCAGTTATGACCTAAATGTTTTATTGATGTTTGGAATTGTAACCAAGAATGATGCAGTTTTGAAATCTGTTCTATTATTGGAAAGTGGAGCAAACCAGTGGAGTATCATTTCATATCCAGACAATTCCCTGCAGCGTGATTCTGAACAGCACCAACCACCCACTCACCCGCTGATAACACTAGTGGTGCAACAGCTCATCTCCTCTGCAGGTCAGGTCAAGATGAGTTTTCTGCAACCTGCTTTTCATTATCAAAAGCCAGCGAGTGCTGACTAGATCTCCAAGGCTCTACTCCTCACAGAGATGGGAGCAGAAAAAGATAAAGTACTTGTTGCAAAGGAGGTACAAGGATTAGAAAGACAAGGAAGAAAACCAGAGTAGATAAGCAAAGAGAAGCAGGTCCTACACAACTACATCAGTCAGAGAAGGGTCTTACTTTGCCAGGCAATTGTGAGCTTCAATAAATATCTCCTGTGCCTTTTCTGGGAACGTTTTAGTGCTGAAATCCGGGTCATGATCTTTCACCTTTCGCAGACTGAAAAGACAAGAAAAGCTCTACGGTAAGTAAAGAACGACTTGGAAGCGCCTCACTTGTTTCAGGTGATGACAGCGATCTTATCCAGTTCAAGCCCAGCTTTTACCAGGGAGCAACTGAGAACTGGAGACTCCCCACATAACCTCTAGGTGCTCATAAAACAGACATAGTGCTGCAAACCCAAAGAATCCTCAAGAAAATGAGTGCGCGCTGCATCCATTCACACCAGGATGGGTGCCTTGTGCTCATTCTCACACCAGGGACTCCTGCTTAAATGGTACAACAGCAACAACAGACGAAGTGGGTAGAAAACAAAACGTGCCATCTCGCCACTGCAAGACAGAACCAAGCAAAACTCCTGCACCACAGACTAATTAAAAAGGAGGTACGTACGCTAGCTGGGAGGTGGCAGTCTGCTTCAGCTTCTCCATCTTTTGCTTCAGCCCATCTTTGGACAGGGAAGTCAAGCGGGCATCGCCCTCAGGAGGGATGTACGGGTCTATAATATCAGCTGCGGGAGAGAGGAGAAACGTCAGGAGGAGGCTCAAAACCAGCAAAACAAAGGAAACAAAGAGGCAGCACGTTGGCTGCCAGGGGCTGGAGAAGCAGGATTCCTCCCTGAAAATGCAAGATGAAATACAAGCGTGCAGAGAACTGCTAGTTTAACACAGCTTGTCAGCAGTGACAGGCCCCTGCTCTCTGCTCTCCTTTTCCATGCAGCCCGGACAGGAGGAGAAGACACATTCAGCAGCAGGGAACGTGACCTCCCTTACTATTCTTTGTCACTAGGACGAAGGGGCCAACAGCTTGACACGCTTCTGAGGTAAAGAGGGCAGCTGCTATCCCTCATCCGGAGGCAGAGTGGGTCATTCAGCCTACTCCAGATGGACACCCTGTCACCATGGTCACACCGCTTAGGCTAATTGCTCCATGCTGATACTTTGCATTAGTTTTGCCCTTGAAACGAGACCAAAGCAGGCTTTCCACCACCTGTGCAGGCCAAGTAGAAGGTCCGTTCTATACGGTCATCAGGAAATATTGTGCCTAAAGACTTGAGTCTCTTCTCCCTCTCTTCAGGGGTCAGTTCTCTGGCCCATTCGGGGACAGAATATTTCTTCTTCGTTCTCACTGGGACAACAAGACAGGCCGGAGCCCCTCCAGCAGGCCGGAGTATGGACTCCGCAGTCTAAGGAAGAGAAATAACAAAGCCGTTGAGTTAATCCAACGTCCAAGAAACAACGTCAACATCTTGCCTTATTTCCCTTCCCGCCTGCCAAACACAGAGCAGCTGTGAATACACCTAAGGCCACCACTTGTCGCCCTCCCTGTCCCGCGGCCTGCCCATATTCCCTCATCCCTGACTCCCCACATCCCTTATCCCGTGGCTCCTCGGCCCCCTCTCGGCCCTTCGGCCCCTCACGGCCCCTCAGCCCGTCCCCCCAGTCCCTCCCGCCGGTCCCCACCTGCCAGCACACCCTCAGGCCCAGCCGGCCCAGGCCCGCCTTCATGGCGGCCGCCATCTTCCCGCCGCGCGGCCCGCCGGGAGGTGGGCGGGGCCGAGGCGGCGGCGCGCGGAGGGGGCGGGGCCGGCGGGAGCCCGCGCCGCGGCAGCGAGTGGAAAATTCCATCGACTGCGGGGACGGAGGGGGGAGGCCCCGCCCCGAGCGCGCGGCCGGGGGACCCCGGTGCCCGGTGCTGGGCGAGGGGGGGGGCTCTCGCAGCGGCGGCCACGGTGCACCGAGAAACGGGGTGTGGGGGCCACCCCCACTCCCCCCCCGGGCCACGTGCGACAGGGACCCCCCGCACCGCCCCACGCGGGGGGTGCTGGGGGTGTCGGGGGTGTCGGAACCCCCCCCGGGTTTGTGGAGCCCCCCAGGGATTGATGGGGGTGTCGGACTTCCCCCGGCCTGCGGAGCCCCCCCAGCCTGCCCCGGGGTGCTGGGGGTGTCAGACCCCCCCCAGACCTATGGAGCCCCCCAGCCTGCCATGGGGTGCTGGGGGTTCTGGGCCCCCCCTCGAACTGCCAAGCCCCCCAGCCTCTCCCAGGCTGCTGGGGGTGTCAGACCCCCCCCGGGTCTGTGGAGCCCCGCAGCCTCCCAAGGGGTGTTGGGGGTGTCGGACCCCCCCATTCCCCCAGATCTGCGGAGCCCCCCCCAGCCTGCCCGGGTGGTGCTGGGGGTGTCGGATCCCCCCCGCAGGTCTGCCGAGCCCCCCCCAGCATCCCCAGGGACCTGCGCAGCCCCCCAGCAGCTCCGCGCGGCTCGACGTCGGTGCCCGATGCTTTGGGCATTTCAAACTGCAGCAGGACTCGGGGCTGGCGGTGGAGGGGGGGTCAGGGGTCCCACACGAGGGTCCCCTCCGAGGGTCCCATGGGACACCGGGATGCAGCAGCTCCGGGCGCTGATGCCCTAAAGCGAACCACACGCATCCCAAACCTCCTTCCCTTGAAATCCCAGCTCCGGGAGTCCCAGGGACGCGCGGGGGATGCTCAGCACCCACCCACCGCTGCAGGGTGAGGCCTTGCTCCGTCTTGCGGACCCAAAGGCAAACCCAAAGGCAAACACGGCACAGGGCGGGTGAATCCCCCCCGGTTGGCCCCGCGGGAGCGGGGGGCTTGTCGGGAGGCTGGGGGCTGCGCCGGCCCCGCCTGGCCCTGCTCCCAGTTTGCTTTGGGGACTGTTGATCTTGGCCGGGAGGAAGCGTTGCTCCATCGGGGCAGCTGGTTAATGTGTAGTGACGGCTCCGCTGTGCCCCGAGACCGTTGATCCCGGCCCACGCTGTTATCTGTGCCGGCGGGAGCGGGGCGAGATGGGAGCGGCCCTGCAGGGGACACCGGGGGGGAGCCGGGCACCCATGGGTGGGGGGGATTACACCCGCATCCCACCAGCGGCTCCGAAAATCTGTCATGATGCTCCTGGGGGCTCAAAAATAGGAGGCGGGGGGGGAATCCTCCCTGCTGCACCCCAGCAGGAAAACTGGAGCCGGTTTCTCCTGCGGAAAACAGGGCTGGAGCCCCAGGGACGCGGAGCCGGTCCTGGAGCAGCCGGAGCTGAGTCACCGGCTCCAGCACCCCACGGCCCCAGCGCTTTCCCATGGCTGGGGACTTGTGGGGCTGGATGTTCCCGACCCGTCTGGCTTTCCCGGTGGCAGGGCTGCCCTGTGATGGCATCTCAGCCGGTTTTACCACTGTGGGCAACTGTTTCGGGGCTCTGGTAGCCCCGTGGGGCCATGTCCTCACTGTGGGGATGCACGGCTCAGGAGCATCCCTGCCTGCCGCGGTTAGAACCCCAGCAGCGGTGGCCTTTGGGGATGCCACTCGATGGTGCCCCCAGCCCACGTGTGACCTTCTCCCTGGCAAAACCACCGCGCTGGGATTTGCCACATCGGAGGGCCGGGCCGGGGCTGGGATTTGGAGAGCATCGGCAGAAGTGGGACACGCTTAGCAGCCGCCCAAAGCCAAGCTGTCCCCGGCAGCTCCGGGCAGGGGTTTGGCCACGTTTGCCACCATCCTTGTGCAATTCGCCCCAGGTACGCGGCCAGGCAGGAGGGCGACGGGCAGAGCCGCACGCACGCATCGCCTCGCAGCGAGGAGGGGGGGAAGCGACGCAAAACGCCCCCCACGCCCCGGGGAACAGCCCGCAGAGCAAGAGGCCCCCGGAGCCATTTAGCAGCTTCCAGCCCCGTTGTCCCTGTGCTCCCGAATACCAGAGATTCCTGCCCTAAGCCGCAGGCCCAGACCTGCGAGGCAGGATTAGCCGGTGCCCTCCAGCTGCTCCCGCTCTCGGCAGGAACAGCAAAAACTCCAGCAAAAGAGAGAAGAAAAGAAAAGCCTCTCTTGGGATCTTTCTTTTTCTTTTCTTCCCTTTTTTTCTTCCCCCTCCCCTTGTTTTCCTAATTAAAATGGTGCACTGGCAGCAGTTGGTGGCTGCAAAGACTCTGGGCTAATTACAGCTCCTGGCTTCCACCCCGTCCGTTTGTCCCCGAGCCCTCCCCAGTCTGGCGCTGCAGGAGAACCCGGTTTGGTCGGGACACAGCGGAGGAGGCGGCTTCCCCCCGGCTTTCTCGGCGGAGGCTCTTTCTTTCTTCCTTTCTTTCTTTCTGGATTCTTGCTGACAGCAGCATCTGTCATCTAACAATATCTCCCGCGCGGACCAGCAGCCGCAGAAGGCTCCCAGAGCCCTTTGCCGAGCCCAAGCCCCACGGCTGGCGCGGCCACCAAGCCCCCTGGCTGCCCCCGGCACCGGCCGCACACCGGGAGGGCACCCGGTGACCCGCGAAGCCATCGAGGGCAGGAATTAAAGCTCAGAGGAGACAATCCCCCCTCTGCCTCCCTCCCGCGGCGGCTCTGCTCCAGGAATAGGTTTATCCTGCCCCTGACCTTGCTGCCAGCCCAGGGGGAGTCACCGCGGCCACGGGCTCTGCCGGGGCACGGGGGGCAGAGGCGAGGCGGCAGAAGGGCTTTTGGCTCAGGTGAGGGCTCTTGGCACAACCATGGCACAGCTGGGTCCTCCTCCACCCAGCCTGGCCGCAAATCCCGCACGGAGGCTCCCACGCCGGGGTCACCGCTCCAGCCCTTCCCTCCCCGCGGCGGGGGGGCGGTGTTGTCCCAAATCTGGGTTCTTTTAACCCAGTGGGCAAGAAGGCGATATACACACAGAGGCGAGAGATTTATTTCCTTCACTTCTGCGCAGAGCTGGGTGCTGGCTTTGTCATTAGAAGGTGATACGTTAATGCCACGGCTCATCCACAAAAGATCAAAAGGTTAAAAGAACCCAGATTTGGGACAACACCGGGACTTTCTCCCCAGCACCCCACCGGCACCTCGCAGGCATCGCAACGGCGACGATGGAAGTTTCCCCAGCTCCAGATCCCGACATCGACGCGTCCCCAGTGCCACCGTCCCTGTGTCCCGCGGGGCTTCGCACCCCAGCAGGGCGCCGGGAGGGGACGGTGGCAGGAGCAATGGCGGGGGGGCGGCAGCCGCCCCAACTCCCCCCGCGCAGCTCCAGCTGTTCCCTTGTCTCCCTTCTTCTCCCCCCGGGCTCGGCGGCACAATGCGGCCCCGCAGAAGCCCCAGATGAACCCGAGCTCATCAGCCCTTTGGTTTTTGTAAGGACGCGCTAAGAGCTGTCTGTACTTTCTCCCTGCCCCAGTTCCTGCCGCCGGCTCCTCCAGGTCTCGGCAAATCCCCGCTCCCTCTCCTCGCTCGGCGCTAACTGATATTTTAAACAGCGAGGAATCACTTTTAGCAAGAATAAATCTCTTTGCTGGGGGTGGGGTGGGGGGAAAGGAAAAAAAAAAAGGAGCAATTGCAGTTTGCAGCGGTGGAAGGCAATTAATGATTTCCTGCCTCTGCGAGCTGCGCTTCCTTCTTAAAACGAGGGGGGTTGTGGCACCCACAAAGACACGACACGCGCCCTTTTGAGACTTAATCAGGTCCGTGTTTAACGCCGTACGGACACAGCGATCCAAGATTGCCATGGCTGGTCCGGGGGCCGAGAGCCAGGCCGGGGATGTGGCCCTCGCCCTGCAAGCCGGGTGCGGGGAAAGCCACCGCGGCCACCGGCTCCCCTCTTCCAGAGGAATTCGATTTTTCGCCTTTCTTTTTCCCATATAAAGGCTTTATTAAGAATTTTTTTTTTAAACTTCCTGCTGGTGTTTGTCACAAACCCAAACAGCCATCCAACATCACCCACTTGGGACATTTATTACCCCGTAAATACTGTTCGCTGTATTGTGTACATAGCTTTTTAAGACGGATTCCTTACATAGCATCTTCCACAAGCCTCCGCGGCGCTGCCGACCCCGGGCGGGCAGGGAAAGCCCCGGGGGGCTGCGGTACCCCGGGGTGGGCAGCAGTGGCTGCTTGGCCATGGGAAACGGCAGAGAAGCCCCTTTTTGCTCAAGAACTTGAGGGGTTTTTTTTTCACTTTGGAGGACGTGAGCCTGGCCACGAAGGGCTGCAGCCCCGGGGTTTGAGCAGGAGCCCTGCAGCACCCAGGTTTCACCTCGCTGCTGTGGTTCAAGGAGGAGGAGGAGGAAGAGGAGGAGGCGGCTGAGGCTGGCTGTTAGCTCAGGGTGGGGAGAAAAGCCACCCCACGAGCTGTCCGGGCAGGTAAAGCGACCCTGGAGACAGGACACCTCTCCCTGCTCCACATCGCTGGATTTTTGCTGTAAAGTCCGAGACGTTTAAGCCGATTCTCGCGACTTTTTTAATGCCGGAGGTTAGCGATAGGGTTACAGCCCCGAGGTCCGCGAGGCTTATCTGGACCTGGGGGAGGACAGAGGTGACCAAACCCAGGCAGTAAAGGGACCTGTGTCCTCCAGATACAAGGGCCAGGTGCTGCGCGGTGCCGAGCGGGTGCTCGGAGGATCGGACGGGGTGATGAGCAGCCCGGGAAAAACCCAAATCCGCACAGCGGGCGCAGCGCACTGCTGGCGTGGGACCCGCCGGCTGCTCGGTGCTGGGAAAAGTAATCAATAAAAACAAAATATAGAGGATAATTAACAGAAAAAACCCAGGACACGACATATTGGAGTTCATCCCCAGCAGCGTGGCCAGCGGGGCGAGGGGGGGGATTCTGCCCCTCTGGGGAGACCCCCCTGCGGTGCTGCCTCCAGCCCTGGGGCACCAACAGCAGAAGGACACGGAGCTGTTGGAGCGGGGCCAGAGGAGGCCCCGGAGATGCTGGGAGGGCTGGAGCCCCTCTGCTGTGGGGACAGGCTGAGAGAGCTGGGGGGGTTCAGCCTGGGGAAGAGAAGGCTCCGGGGAGACCTTGGAGCCCCTTCCAGGCCCTAAAGGGGCTCCAGGAAAGCTGCACCGTGCCAGCCCCCCCTGCACCGGGTGCCGCGGGAGCCCCCGTTAACGGTGTGCACTGTGCCAGCCCCCCCCTGGACCGGGTGCTGCAGGAGACCCCACGAATGGGCTGCGCTGTGCCAGCCCCCTCTCCACCGGGCACACCGCGAGTCCCCATTAACACGGTGCACCGTGGCAGACCGCCCCCCCCCGGACCGGGTGCCGCAGGAGTCCCCGTTAACCGGGTGCACCATGCCACCCTCCCCGGGCTGGGTGACCCGTTAACGGGGTACACCATGCCAGCCCCCCCTGCACCGGGAGCCGCAGGAGCCGCCGTTAACGGGCTGCACCATGTCAACCCCTCCCGGGCCAGGCGCACCGTGCCAGACCCCTCTCTACCGGGCACACCTGGAGCCCCCGTTAACTGGGTGCACCGCGCCAGACCCTCCCCGGACTGGGTGCCACAGGAGCCCCCGTTAACCGGGTGCACCGTGACAGAACCCCCACGGACCGGGTGCCACAGGAGCCCCCGTTAACCGGGTGCACCGTGACAGAACCCCCACGGACCGGGTGCCGCAGGAGCCCCCGTTAACCGGGTGCCCCGTGCCAGATCATCCCCCGTTAACCGGGTGCCCCGTGACAGATCATCCCCCGGACCGGGTGCCGCAGGAGCCCCCGTTAACCGGGTGCACCGTGACAGAACCCCCACGAACCGGGTGCCGCAGGAGCCCCCGTTAACCGGGGGCACCGTGACAGAACCCCCACGGACCGGGTGCCGCAGGAGCCCCCGTTAACCGGGTGCCCCGTGACAGATCATCCCCCGGACCGGGTGCCGCAGGAGCCCCCGTTAACCGGGTGCACCGTGACAGAACCCCCACGAACCGGGTGCCGCAGGAGCCCCCGTTAACCGGGTGCACCGTGCCACCCTCCCCAGGCCGTCTGACCCGTTAACGGGCTGCACCGCGCCAGTCCCCGCTGTACCGGGTGCTGCGGGGGGCCCCCATTAATCGCTTAGCGGGGGTTCACCGTTCCCCCCCGCTCCGCTCCGCACCGGGCCCACCGGGAGCTCCCTTTCGCGAGCCGCACGCGCACTGCGCACCCCCCGCACCCCGCCGCCGCTTACGCAACGCGCTCGCGCCGCTCTACGTGCGCGGCCGCGTGGCGCCGCCGACCGCGCGCACGCGCTGTTCCTCCTCCTGCCTCTCCTCCCGCCCCCCCCCCCCCCGCCCCCCCCCCCCCGCCCCCCCCCCCCGGGCACCGGGCGCCTCGTGCCGGGAGCGCGCGCGCGCCCCCGCCCCTCCCTCCTCCTCCTCCTCCTCCTCCTCCTCCCGCCGCCGCCGCCCGCTCTCTCGGTGTGTCGGTGCGGGGTCGCCGTGTCGCCGACAGGAAACCTCCCCGCCCCCCACCTCCCCGCCGCCGCCGCCGTTCCGCCGCCCCCCTCCCTCGCCGCCCCGCCGCGGGGGGGCGCAGCCCCGCACCCCCCCCCCCCCGCCCCCCCCTCTTCCCCGCCGCCGCCCCGCCATGCCGGAGAAGCGGCCCTTCGAGCGGCTGCCCGCCGACGTGTCCCCCCTCAACTATGGACTCTGCCTCAAGCCCGACCTCATCGACTTCACCTTCGAGGGCAAGCTGGAGGCCGCCGTGCAGGTAGGTGCCCCCCCCCCCCCGCTTCCTCCTCCTCCCCCCGCCCCCGCCGGGCCCTGAAGGGACCCCCAGCCCGCTCCACCCTGAGGGAGCCCCGCCGGGTCCGGCTCCCTCTTCCCTCCCTCCCTCCGCCGGGCCCTGAGGGAGCCCCGTCAGCCAGGGGGGGCCCGATCCCCCCCGCCTTTCCCCTTCCCCTCCTCGCCGCCGGGCCCTGAGGGCCTCCCCCCGCCGGGGCCCGGCCCTCGGCGCGGTGGAGCCGGCCAGGCAGGTGCAGGGAGGCCGCTCGGGGCTGTTTCCCGCCCCCCCTCCCCCGCCGCGGTCTCCGCCCTCCCTTTCCATTCAGCCTATACATTTAGATGTATATATATCCCCCCCCGGCACCCCGCGGCCTTGGGGAAGGGGAGAGAGCGGCCCGTGGGCCCCGCCCTGCCCCGCTCCGTCCCCCGAGAGGAGCCGGGAGCGGCCTGGGAAGGGCCGGGGGCCTCGCCCCGGGCCCCGCCGCTCCCCTGGGGGGGGGCCCGGCCCGTTCCCCTGGGCCCCCAAAGCCACAGCCGGCACGTAGGTTAGGCGTGGAGCGGTCGGAGCCGTGGATATCTGCCGGGCTGGTATCCCCTGCTTCCCCCAAATCCGTAGCGAGCACCCTGTTCCTGTTTCCAGCTTCCAGCCGTGCTGCTTTTATCTACATCCAGCCATTCAGATGGCTCGGGATTTTGCTGGAAAGACCAAACTACCACATAGGCAATTAAACGAGAACTCCCCCGGTGTAGTACGGTAAGCTGGGTAGGCCTCAGTGTCATGAAAAGCTTGGAGCCAGTGAAGCGAAATGCTCGGTGAACAGTGGGAAGGGGTGTGCAAAGCGCCAGCGGCAGGTCTTCTGCCCCTTCGGAAAGGCAAAAGCTTCCCCGTGTTCCTGTTCCAAAGCCAGAAGGTTTGATGAAAGCCCTGAAGTCTCATAGTCATTCTCAGGCTGCTGTGCCAAGATTCCCTAAATTTGCTTTCATGTCTTTCCTAGTGCAGTGATTTGCAATAGATGCAGAACTGTAAGGGCTTACTGGAGTTTTTCTTCTAGTGTATCTTGACTGTATTGAGAGCTCAAAAATATTAGAGGGAGATTTTAAATACTGAGATGTGTACAGATTTAAATCTTGGTCTAAAGAGGCGGTTAAAAAGATGAGGTAGCTTCTGGGTAATAACGCTGCTGAATCTGAAGCACAGGTAGGGAGGGAGCGAGTGCCTCACTAGGCGAGCGTCTGGTGCCTGTGGAAGCTGGGGAGGGCACAAGGCCGTGGATGATAGTGAATCTTGTGACTTTTGGGACCTGGAGGAAGGCGGCTAGAGATGAGTAAGTTTGTGTCATGTGGAAGACACACTGAAAACGTAAATCGCCTTGCGGATTTTGTTCTCGCTCGAGTCCTCAGGCCCCTACTGCCTTCGGGGTCTGGGTTTGGCGGTGCATCAGCCTGGGTGAAAATGCCAGCTTGAGAAATTCCCGATGTCTTCCGTCTTAATCCTAGCCACCTATTCCTGTCTTCGCACCCAAGTTGCTGCTCCTCAGTCCTGTTACAGCTGTGGGGCTGTGCTGTAAATGGGATCACTGAAATTATCCAGGTTAAAAATAACACTCGGGGGGAGGGGAGTAGTGGCTTTTTAAGCCAGCATGGCTGCCGAGGAGAGAGTAGTATTGAACAGCAGCCTTGGAAATTTAGTTTAAATCCAGGAAGAATGAGGATTTGCAGGCTTCTTGTGGAGGTGGTAGTTGGTTTGTGGGTTTTAGTCCTGTTGAGATATTTTTTTATATTGTTTGCTGTTCAGGGGATTGCTCAATAAATTCCTAGAGCGATGGATACCACCTGCCAATGTGAAGAATCCTGGACATTCCTACCAGCTGAGGGTAATGTGTTAAGGAAGAACACTGATCTGGCAGGTTCAAGGTTGTAAAAAACTTGCTCGCATCATGGTGAGCTGATCTCACGTTCCCACTGTAGAGACAATTAAAAAAAAAATAGGGCAAGGTTTTAAAAACATATCTCGAGTCTATATCTTTATTTTAAATTAACTTTTAACAACCATATACCAAAGAATCATGAGGCCACGTCTCGGCTGCATGCAAGCAAGTACAGGAGAGGTGCAGGAAGGTGTATGGGGTGAGTGTTCGCGTGCTTGTCTCAAGTTAGAAATCTGAAGTTTGCTGTGGCTGCCAGCACCCAAAGCACGGTAAAGGGACATTCCAGAAAATTAGAGGGTGACTGTTCTGCACCTTAATGGAGAGGAGAAGAACCAGCTCACCCACAGTACCAGGTGGTCAGGATGCTTTTTGTACAAGGCAATGGCTTAGTTAAGAATATGCTAACATTTACTGATCGTTTGTTATTGAGCTGGGATTGAATCTAGAAAATAAAACATTTGTGTGCTTTTGGATCCAATTGGTTCAATGAAGGACCTGTTGGCCATTTCTGCTGGCGCCTTGCAGTGAGGTGGAGTGGAGCTCATCAGTGGCATTCTGTTTTCAGCATACTTGAGACCTTTGGGATACATTGTACAGACATCGAGGTAAAAGTGATTTTATGTTAAGACACAAACTTTGAATTTTCCAGATTTCGAGATAGGGAAATACATACACTGCCTCCTCTTGAAGGTCTGGGTATTGTGTTTTATAACCAATCAAGAATAATTATTAGTCCCCCTGCTCCGTTCCAATATGATAATGGCTAGACAAGCAATAATCCACATCAAGTACTTAAACCAGTGATGCTTTCTGACCTGCAGGGTGAGTACTGAAACTTTGACACCGGAATCAATCATGATTAATCACAAAATCAGGAAAACTTTTCATTACATACACAAAAGTGTTTGTTTGTTTTGTTATTTTGCATCTTTAATGGCAAACTGGAACTAGTGAAGACTGTAATACTTAGTCAAGATATTACAAGTAAACAGTTGATCAGTCAGTTTGTGTTTCTCACTTAGAGCCATTAAATAGGATTTGGCAGCCCTCTCTGTGGAATTTTGGTAAGTCTTTTGACTTGAGCAGCAGGCCCTAAAGAACTGTTAAATAACCTTCCAGTCTTGGCTTTGGGGCAGTGCACTTGTGTTGGCTTTTGCACCTAGAAATAACTTACCGAAACACAATAATAAATGTTACGCTCATATGGCTCCTTCAAATTAGCTTCAGAGGATAAAGCCTTTTATGATTCAAAAGATAAGGCTGTTGCTTCAGGGTCAGTAGTCACCAGGTTGATTTCAAAGCCTTGAAAAGAAATGCTACATGTTTGTAGTTTATTGTGGCACTCCTAGTTTTCAGGTTAAGGAATTGGCCCTCCGTCTAGTATTTGTTGTTTCTTGATTAAGGAATGATACTGAAATCTGTCTCTTGATAAAGTTTAATTTCATAGCCTTTTGAAGCTGAGCTTGTTAAGTAACTGGTAACCTAAATACTAAATTTTGTCTGGTTACTTGAATTTTTTAAATAATGTAATTTGTGGTCATATGAATATTTTGGAAGTCTGTAGAATTGTGTAACATTTATATAAACTGACAGAATATACTTGCCATTTATCACAGTTAAAAACCCCCAAATCCTTAAGGGTTCCTTGTGAAATAGTTCCTTTATCGCAGCTAGGACCAAGTGTGACTGTGGGAGAATGGGACACTGCGTGTCCATAGCAGATCTGGAGCTGAAATAGTCGCGGGTTCACAGTCCTGCCATCGGTCTGTCGGTTCTGTCGTCTTTTAGCGTTTTAAACTGTTGATTTGTTGGGTGTGTGGGGATGTTTCTGAATGAGCACAATTAAGATTTTTTTTTTTGTGTGTGTGCGTGTGGAAGTAGTTCATCTATTTTATTCATCTGTTAGCTTGAGATTTAATTATTATAACCCTGATTTTCTCAGGGTCTAGTTATCAGTGCAGCACACTCCTATTACTCAGTGTCTAGGTCAACTTTTTTCCATTCCGCTTTTGACTCCTGGGAGGCCTGATGGAGGGCTGGAACAAAGAGGGGATGTGCGGCCGGTCTGTTCTTCAGCATCGTGCCCAAAAGGCAAACATGAGTAACTGGCAACAGAAGCAAACATCTGGCTCCCGAAATTCAACGGGTGTTTTAAGCTTCTAAATGGAAGTTCTTAACGCTGTCACGGCTCCACACCATCACCTGTCTGGCGCAGGGTGTCGTGGTGCAGAGCTTCAGAGAGGTGCAAGGTTGTCTTCTGACTTCCTGGTATTTACCTCTGTATAAACTACTTTCTTTGGAGAGCGTTGTGTGGTGGTTCATTTATTTCATTGCAAACTACAGTGAGGTGTTTCTTGCTTGCAAAGCAAACCTATCTTTACTTTAAAGAATTTACAACCTGACGTAGATGGCTCCTTGAAATATCTTTCCCAGTCCCTTTAATATGTCTTAAGGATACTCTGTTATATTTAGCAATGTTTAACCTGTATCTGTTGCTTTTTATAGGTTAATTATGCAGTGTCTGCTAGACTAAAGAATGTGTAGTCTTCTGATCCTGCTGCATGCCAGTTAAAGATTAATTGTGACGCTCTTATATGTAAACCCTGAAAAATTAAGCTTAATGGGTGTAGTATTTGTGGTCAGTATCTTTTGCAGTGGGAAGTTGTCTAGTAGAGATATATGACCATGGTATCCAGCCCTGTAACTTACGTTTCCAGCATGTGAAATTAGATCTGAATTTGAGCATTACAGTGTTCAAGTCTGATGCTTCAAAGTCAGGACCTCAGGGCTCTGCAGACCCTTCTGCCACCAGCTTCAAAAATAGGAATGCCTTTGCTCTTCTCCCCCACAGAAAGGCCTCTTTCAGTTCTGTAATTCATAAGGCTGATTGTATTGATCGTAGTTATAAAGGGATTTACTTGTCTGTGTGGATTTGACAATTCCGAAGTATGTGTGACTGCTACAGGCGAGTGTATTTGGATGCTTTTTGGAAGGAAGTGATTTTTTCCAATGGGCCAATTAGTCGTGGCATTGGCAATTTTACTACTTGATTACCATAACTGGCTTGAGATGCAGATGAATAAAACTTTTTATTCCTTTTCTCATTGAAGTTTGAAATTCTTAAAAAGATGCAACCTAGAACAGAACTGAGGTAACTTTAGTTCTCTATTTTTAGAGAGTAAAATGATAAAAAATACATGCTTGTTATAATGCTACATTTAGAAAAGGACTCTGAAGCCGAGTGACAAGATTTTAATTATCTAGTCTTATAAATGGCTCTAAAGAAATAGTTTTGACACTAGAAGATGTCTTCTGGTGCACCTCAACCTGTATTTCAGGTAGGCTGTCATTCTGCTGAAGCCATTCAAAGTCCTGTTTCTCGTGTCCTGAAAAGGTTTTTCCATCAAGTCCTTTCCTGCTCTAATAACTGGTGAAAATCAAAAGCCTTACAGCATCTTTGAGTCCTATTTGGCAGAGACAAATAATTAGCCTTTTTAGCTCTTCTTCCATCAAATGATGTTACCTTGGAAAACTTTTTGGGGGAATTTAAGCTGTTATCCCCCATTGGGTGAGATTTTCCTCCCCAGAAGCTAGCGCTGAGCACGAAGGTGGATGTGAGGGGTTGGGAGGTATGTGTCATCTTAGCGTAATGACAGGTTAACACGTCTGAAAGTTCCATAGTTTTATTGCAGGGCAGACCTGCTTGGGGTATCTGTCTGGCTTGTCTCACTAGGTATTTAATTGGGATTAATGTTACCAGACCTTCGTCAAAAGCCACAGGTTTAAAGTTTTGAAACCGTCCTTCATTCCAGATATCGGTCTTCGTTCATCTGCTGCTTTTAAACACATCACCCTTATGGCAAAACTACTTCCATTGTGGGCATTTGTAGCTTGCTCTTGCCTTGATTAGCCTCTTCTTGCTGAAGAGCAAATTTATTATATTATAGAGCAAGGTGAAGCAGGGTGACAGGTCACATATATACAGCTTTGTAATTGGTTATACCTTATGCAAGGAGGTGCCTTTTTGCCTTTTAATAGGATTGCATTCATGAAAAGCACTGCATGAGCAGAATATCTGTCTTCCGAAACACAGTATGAGCAGAAATGTAAAAGCAGCTTCAAGGTATCACTTACGGTAAAACACCTTCATTCATCTTCGTGACAGACATGGTGTCTGTAAGCACGAGGCTATGGGCTCGTGTGAGATAAAATGGTCATAAGTGAAGTATGCTGGGCGGTTTATAGTTTTGGTTTGGTTTTTTTCTTACAGGTGTGTCTGTACTTCATTATTTTCAGTGGATCAGAGGGAGGAGGCTCTCATGCTAGAGCCTGTGTGCCAACGTGAAAACTTTTTTTCCCCCACTGAATTAACTGATGAGAGCCTCAGAAGTGTGCTGTGCAAGTACACTGTCAATATTGACATCTGCACACTGACTTTTGCCCTTCATTTTTGGGGAGGTGGAGGGTAAATGTTTTTTAGACTATTGGTTCACTCAATCCCTTTAAATGTACTCTCTTGTAAAACTGGCTTGAGATTTGTAGGAGGTAAGAAAAGAAAATCTAAAGCCGGGTAATTGCCTTTCTAAGGAGCATCTGAAGTTATCTCCGCTTAAACCTAAACTTTTTTATTTGCAGGCACAGCGCTGCGCTGGAAATTCTTCTGTCCTCAGAAGAGGTTGTTTTTGAGAGATGAAGCCTATTGTTAAACCCAGTATTGTCTGCAATTTGGACAGCTCTTTATGCATCTTGAATTCTTGATCCAGAGAGATTTGGATTTGTAGATTGAATAAAGGTCTCTACTAGACATTTATAACAAGCTGTTCTCATTCTAATTTTTCTGTGTTGTAGAAGACCTTGAAAAACCCCAGCCTCTAATATTGTGATTAAAAATTGTTAGGCTTGGACCTCAGGTTTTGGGAAGGGCTGTAGTCCTTTAGTTTCATGCACATCAAATGGGGGGAAAAAAAATTCAGTTTGTAAATCTTTACTAGAAGCATCAAATCTAACCTGTGTTACTTCAGCTGTTACATTTGCTGGTTTTCTGCTTTGCAAGCGTGTTGTTTTTTAGAATCGGGTTAAGTTTATTAGGTAACATTGTTTTGATTTTATTGCTGTAAAGAGGCAACATCGTGAGAACAGCACAGCTCTTCTGCACTGCTCTGTAGGACACGCTACTGCAGGGTGGCTGACGAGCAGGATTTGGAAAGATTCACTAATAGTTAGGCTTGTCAAAAAGTATAAGCCCTTACGTAATATTTATTACACAATTCTGTTAATAGGAATAAGTCATGGACGTTTGCTTTGCGAAGTTCCTGACTGAGGTTAGAAAGAAACTTCTGAGTTAGGTTTGTCTTGTGTTGACCATCCTCCGTGGGGTTGGCTTTCCTTGGAGTATCTGGAATTAGCCCTTTGGTTCACAGATTATTAGACTAGATGGACTAGATGATGTGGGTATGCCTATTAAGTTATGCATTTAAATTTCTTAAGCCTCTCTTATCACTGACTAGACTTGAATTTGGTTTTTATATACACAATGACTAAGGAACCATTCCTCCAGTGAGCCGAGGTAGATCGAGATATT
Source organism: Chroicocephalus ridibundus (assembly GCF_963924245.1). Taxonomy (NCBI): domain Eukaryota; kingdom Metazoa; phylum Chordata; class Aves; order Charadriiformes; family Laridae; genus Chroicocephalus; species Chroicocephalus ridibundus. The sequence continues at coordinate 2,294,773 of NC_086300.1, read as the reverse complement.
CAGCTCAAGACTGAGTATCTGCTTCCGTTTACTCATCTTGCGTAGATACCAGCTCCTTTATGGCAGAGTGATAAGTGTCTGCTTCAATTATGACGCTTCACAGCTTAGTATTTTGACTCTGCTTGTGATAAATGCGTTTACGTTCAGATGCTGGGATGGTGAGCTGGCGTGTGCGTGCAGGGTGCTTTGCTGATTGCGCTGCAGGGGCAGAGGAGCTCTGGGTTCATGGGGACCAGTTTCCATCACAAAGGGGTCCAGTTGGTTTCTGCTGCGTGTTCACGCACGGATAGCCAGAGTGCTGGGTAGAGGTGTTAACAGGGCATTTTGAGGTTATAAGAGTGAAAAACCAAGAAAGGGATACAAGTCCTTATGCTGTGAGGAACTCACTCTCTGGGGTAGGAAGCGGTTCCTTTGTGCATACGTTAAACTCCAGTTGGCTGTTACAGAAATTCTTACTCCTTTATTTAAAGGACTGTCATTGTCTACTGCTAGAAATTGCATCCCGGACCAGCAGGACTACCAGCTCCATCCAGTGTGATGGTTCTAGCGGTTTCAGCCATAAGTTTCTAAATAATTCCTAGTTTAATTCCCAAATATTTTACCCCTTTGTAATTAATTGATATTTAATTTGAATTCCTCTGTATTCAAGCTCTTGCATCCAAATAGAAAGCTGGCACAGTGAGACAGTTTATTACTACGCTGGGAGCTGGCCACTTGTTAAATAAAGCAAAGTGTGTGTAGCCAAGAGCTGGCAGAAGGAAAGCTTTCAGGAAAATGTGAAGGCGAATTTCTTGGCAGATGTTTTTAACCTAAGATGTTTTTACAGTGTCGACAGCTTAGAACCTGGTACCGTAGGTTGTATTTCTGATCGTCTCTGAAAGACGTTTGCATTCGAAGGCTTTTACTATAGTCTCCTGTAGGTCATCTCTAACAGGAAGCTTACAGGCTCTCTATCTATTTTTATTGGTCTTGGATTCCCAGGCATGTACAAGGGCCCTATTGTCAAACTTTCATACCAATTTTTAACAGGCAGTCCATTCCCTTAAATAATTTACTGTGTTGATAAGTAGGCCTAGATGGCTTGAACATGATTCAAGTACACATGTCCCGGAACAAATGAGACCAGTCAGTGAAATATCTTTTTCTTTTTTACTGCTCTCAACCGCTAAATTTTGTTTCAAACACTGATGATGGAGGGAGTTTCAGATCAAAGGGAGGCGGGAGTGCCTACTTAAGGGAGCTCAAGGGAGTAGGGGACACCATTTCTTCCTGATGCTCATAAAATTTCTCTTCCAGGTGAAACAGGCAACCAACCAAATTGTGATGAACTGTGCTGACATTGACATTATTACAGCTTCCTATGCGCCAGAAGGAGATGAAGGTAGGATTGCTTTTTTTCTGGAGTTTTTAGCTGTTAATCCATTTCATTTCTGATGTGAGATGCTGCTGCCAGCAGTTAACAAATTTGCAAAATTGCGTCATAGTTTGATAAGTTAACCTATCCCTAGAAGCACAAAATGAATTATCTAACCTTTATTCTCTCCTCGTCACTACCATTTGCATTATGTTTAAAAAAAGTTACCTCAAGCTTCCGTGGAATCTGCGTTCTACTCTGTCATGCCTGTGTGTCATAGGCAAAAGGATGTTTGTTTACATTTTGATTTATCTTTGTACCAGGTGGTTGTGTAAGAACATGATCTGTACCTATGGACTTCACAGTATTGACAAAATCTGTGACAAGGTCTTAGATAAGGAATGCATCAATAATGGCCTGCAGTAAGAAATGCTCATAGGGAAGGATTTGGAAAAGCACAGAAGACACTTAATTGACCTTTGTTCTGAGTGTAGGGCAACACGGAAAAAAGGTGATTGTGTGGAGGAGACAACGGTTGGGGTCTGGCTCGGCGAAAGGCTGGAAGTTGCTGGCAAAATCGAAGAAGCAGCACCTGTTTGTGAGACACAGTTATAGTAGTTGACATCTTCCCCAATTATATTTTGAGGAGATTTAGCAGACGCAAAAAAAGCTTTAGCAATTGAAGCATGAAATGATTAAGGTGTGGAAAATAAACTCCTTGAAACAGAGCGATAGTCTAACAGTGTGCAAAGCCTTTTGGTTTTCTTATGAGCCATTGCTGTTTTAAACACAGTAGCTATTTGGTCCGCTGCGTACGATTGTTTCTTAAGTCCCTCAGACAAGAAAAGGCACTGCGGAGCTTCCCTTTCTATAAGGAAAATGCCACAATAATGTCGTGAAGCACTTTATTAAAACCATGATTGTGAATTAAAGGAATGATCTTGATGATGGCTAGGAGAAAGGTGTTCCTTTGATTAGATTTAAACTTCCCTAGTATGTTTATCCCACAGCTGAAGGAAGTTGGAGAGAAGGGCTGTGTTTGTCCAAACACCTAAAGAAGAAAAGAAATCTTAAATTTTCTGGACTGGATTTGGTAGGAACAATTCCAGTTCTTGTTGTAGTGACGTTATCCTATGGCTAATAGCTTTGTCTGTGGCGAGTCCGCAACGCGTCTTTGCATTTAAATTGTTTTGTTTTTTTTTTTTGTTTTAATATAGCGTTAAAGAAACCAGAGGACTTCTTAAGTGCAGTTGGGAGCTGCCAAGTGGTGCTTAGGTGGATGGGGAGCCCCATCCGAAGGAAGCAGAGTTTTCAGTGCGTGTTGTGGAAAAGCAGAGCTCGCTGCAGGAAGCGCAGTCGCAGCGAGAGAGGGCGGCAGAGAAAAGTGTTCCCAAAGAGCCTGGAGTCTGGCCACCCGGTTTTGATAGTGAAAGAATAGGGCCCTGTTTCCTGCGTGCCTGATTTGGGCTCCCGGGTTGTCCCCTGGCGCTCCATTCCTGCGTGCCTTTCACACGCTGCCGTTAGTGATCGTTAGTTGATTGGATGCACTGTGTTGCTAAGCGCTCCTGGAGTTATTTCTTATTCTGAGTAATGAGGCGATAACAAGAGTGGTAGTAATAGCAGAGTGTTTATGGAGGCTGTTCCACCTACCACCGTGTCACCGGCCCAAACCACCTATTAATTTTTTGTTTTGTCATTGAGAAAAATGAAAATAAATGGAGAAGGTACCTAGGAATAAAGTCTCTTTCCAGTCAAATCAGGAAAAATACTTATAATGGAGAGGATCTCTATTTTAATGTATTATCTTTGTTGTTTTCAAAGCTGATTTCCCTCTCATAGAAGTCTATTTTACTATTTTTTAGCAGTGATATACTCTCCTTGTAGCTTCAGAGTATTAATAGTAGGCCTTAGCTTGAAAGTATTAATAGTAGATCTTAATGGAGACTTAAAACTAATTACACTGGAAATGAGTTTCTGTGGCTTAAATTCCTTCATTCTGATTTTTCACATAGCCTGGAACGTGGCGCTCCGGATGCCCAGGAACAGGAGTCCAGCGCTCTGGCTGCAGTACAGGCGCTCACCTCTTGTATCACAAATACTTGAGGTGCAGCTTTATCGCATGTTTACTGTAATTATACTCAGGCTTCATGGGGTTAAAACATATCCTTCGGTTTGGTAAACTGCCAACTAGTATAATGGCTTTGGAAGTAAAATTGCATGAAATTGGCAGACTGTTTGCTGGCACCTGTTGATAGAGATCAAGTCAGTCTTACTAATGCTGCTATTGTGCACAGCTTTTGGATGGTAATTGTATAACTGGTCTCAAAAACAGAGTACGAAATACAGTCCAGTGAAGCAACAGGAATATCAGCCAGATCATTTGGATTTAGTTACTTAGGTGAGCCTCCTACCCATTGCCTATAAAGTGTGTTTGAAAACAAGTGAGAAGTTAGTGTCATTTTCTCCTTTAAAGGCTCTAGTGAAAATTTGTTACTCTTTTAGTTCTGTACCTCAGTGGGGAAGAATTTGTCTCACGCTTGTCTCTGGATGTGAGACAAAAGATAGGCGGTCGCTTATCTTCTTTCACGTGTGGTTCTGTTCTGAAAAGTAGCTGTGTGGAAAGGAGGGCTTCTTGTTCAACAGATACCTTTCCCTTGTTTATGGAGGTGATCTGTTGACTTTTGTGCAGAACAGTTTATTCTTTTCCTAATAATAATTTTCCTAATAATTCCTAATAATCTTGTTAGTCTTGAGTGCCTACTGCACCTGGGCTTGTACAACAACGGGAAATCTTTGCTAGAACTGTGGGCCATGTTTTCCCTCCCCTCCTGATCGCTCTTTTAGAGATGGATACAGCAGAGGGTGGAACTTGGTCTTTGGAATTTTAATGCAGATTTGCAGGGAAATCACATTGTTGCCCAATATTTGACAGGAAGCTGGGGGGAGGATCTCTGGAGCTTTAAAGTCAAAGTAAAAAATTTTGCTGTGTAATCCACAATTGAGTGATGGTGAATAATAAACCAGGAGAGATTGATTACTCAGTACTTTGGAGGAGAAAAATACTCTGTTTAGTCATAAACCTAGTGGAGTGACTGTAACTGGAGAATTTGCTGTTTGTGCCAGGTACGCTGTCATGGAACAAAGCTACTCAAAAGACTGAGTTTCCGTTGCCGAAGTTACGACTGGCTCCTCCCATTAGTCATAAGGAGCAATTGGTTTTGTTTTTTCCAGAAGCCAGTTTTTAGCATTTGTAGGGCAATGTTTATAGTGCAGCCTTAGCGTTTAGGCGTGCGTGTGCTGCACTGCCTTTGTCCAAATGGTTGACTTTGCTCGGCTGAATAAATGTTTCTGAAGTTAAATTTTAGGGGATTGAGTTTCATGCTTAGTGAATGCTCAGTGGTTGGAGCTTCCTGTGAGTCTCTCATTCAAGAAGCTGTGAAATTGTGATGGAGTTGTACTGGTGAACTACATCGTCATTAGCTTGGAAAGCTTTTCAGATACTGGGGCATCTAAAGCAGCTTCTTAAATTTAGAGATGCTTGGGGGGTAGCAGTTGGCAATTTCAGATAGAAAATGACCAACAACCATAGTGGTGTTTGTTTAGCAGAAATAATTGAGTGAACTTTGATTTGAACTTCAACTTTAAAAGGTTTTAAGGCCAGAACTCATTATGTCAGTCTTTTCCTTCCTAGTGTGGTAGGGACACGCTTGGATGCTAGTGCTAGAGGCTGGTTACACCAGAGCCTCAGCTGCTGGTTCGAAACAACAAGAAAAGATCAGGAGTGCTCATGGAAAGCAGCGTGACCCCAGTGTCTCCAAACAGTGCTTTCCCTTGGGCTGGGATCGCGAACATTTTCACGGTGATCGTCAGGCAGTCCGAAGTCCTGCTGCTGTGGAAAGGGACAATGACGCTTGTTCTCTCTCCCTTCCTTCTGTTGGCATTCGTGTTTGTACTGTTTAGCAGCCATGCGGGTCAGGAAACTGCACTGGCTGAAAACTGCCTCTACAAGGGAAAAAAAAAAATAGGCAGCTTGGAGACAGATCATCTTCCTGATCCTGAGGATTGTATGTGAATGCCCGTGGAAGGAAGGGAATGGGAACATGCAGCTGGGGCCAGGTGGGAAAAATGAGACTACTGTCTCTGCCCATAGCTGACTGGATTTGTTTAAGCCAGTTGTGAAACCTTCCTTTGTTGTAGAAAAGCTCATCTTCATCCTTTCTTCTGGAGAGGGCTTGATGCGACAGAATTTTGAAAGGTAGGTTTTTTTAAGGAGGCCTGGGCTGCGTCGGCACGGACGGTTTGGGAATATCCAATACGGGAGAATACTTCTGACTCCTTTAAAGGATTTTACAACCACTGGTTTGAAACACGTGAAAAGATGTGAAAGGGCTCGAAAGCATTAGCATTCTGGGGAACTGCATCGGCGTAGCTCGGCAGCTAATGCTGAAGGAGGACAGTGCATGCTATGTCAACATGTAGATGTTTCGAGCTAACGGGTTTAATTTGCAGATGGAGTAGGCAGAGTGCACACAGTCACTGCAGCTCAGTTGATGAATGCAAGTTCATTAAGCCACCATACCTTAATTGCCTGTGACTTCGCCATGCCATGGAATGAGGGCTACTTGAAAAAAAAAATTCCATCTCTCGCACTTGGCTTTGTCTTCGCTTTGAAATACATGCACATTTGACGTTGCTTAAAACCTTTGGCTAGGATCCGTGTTTATAAGCATGTAATACAGAAATTGGGATCATTAATTGATGTGTCCATCTGGTTACTGTGCAGTTTCAGGAAGTACTCTGTAGAAGGACTGTAATTTATTTTAAAAGCTATTGTAAAATTTGAAATGTAGTGCCCTGAGTTTGGGAGGGTTGCTAGATCTGATTTTTTAATGCGTTTTTTCCAAAGACGTGGAGCACTAGCAGCTTTTTATTTTCTCATGCAGCTTGGTCCAGACTGTGTACTAATGTGCTAGTGATTAACTTGCAACCTTGCAGTGCCAAACTCTCCAAAGTTAGAAGGCTGCCAAAATTGTGTTGTTCTCTTCAGGAGCTTTTGTATTCAACACTGTTAGGAATTCAGACAGCCTTTTGCTGCAATTACATCTTTGTTATAAGCAGTTCTCTTAAACTCTAACAAAAAGTATTGTTGATGGTTTTCCATGGTTCTTTTGCTCTGGATTAAATTATTGGCACTGAATAGTTTTGGTTTTTTGTTTTTTTTTTTTTAAATAATAATGTAACTTTGAATTTTTCATTTATATTCTGCTGTTTCAGAAATTGGTGTATAAGCAGCTGCTTTGAGAATGACAAAAGATTGCTGGAGTCGCGCGTGGAAAGACTCTTTTAGGCACCAACACCTCAATGAATGCGGGTCTTGTGAAACTGTAAATGGGTGTTACCTTCTGTTCCAGGTGTAATCTGGCCATTGCTTTTTAAGTGTGGACCAGAGGCGGGTTGTCACGGCAGATGGGACGGTCCCGGGGTGTGACAGGGACCCTCCTTTGATGGGGATGGGGATGTGCTGGGAGCGCTCGGCATCCCCCAGGAGGTGGCTGCTTCCAGCCTATTTAAACTGTAAACTTGTTTAAGCACTGTTTCTAACCTTAGGGGTAATTGGGATCTAACAGTGTAAAATTAAAGGTGAGAAGCTCTTTGAAACAAGGTTGCTTTTGGCAATGTGTTCGTCTGCCTTCCCAGGCTGTTGCGGGGGCCGGGGGAACAACACCTGAAGGTCTTCACTTTCTTCTGTGGATGGTAACGTTTACCTGCGTCTTTCCTACCACATGTTAAAAAGATTATAAAGTAGCGGAGCTACAGATTCAAATACGCTTCTTAGGAGAGCTTCGCATTTAGAGAGGAGGAGGGGGGAAACTCGATATTCATTGTCAACTTTTGGCAGAAGATCTGCATAACACGCATTCTTCTCTATTTCTCAGTTTCAGTAGGTTAGAACTATGATCCTGAAGTCATGGTATTGTTTGTCTTCGGTATCAGATTGTTTCCATTAGAAGCTGTAAAAAGATACAAATGTTTTTGGTTTGCTGTGGTCATTTTAAAATACACGGGGGGCGGAGGGATTCTGCGTTCTTGTACTGATCTTTATCAGCCGTTTCTCAGGTTTTCATTTAGCCTCTGACCACAGGCTGACAGCTCAGCATCTGCAGGTTGTCCGGCAGCGGGATTCCTCCCAGGAAGGCTAACATAAATTTCCGACAGGTATTCAGCCCGTCCTTCCTCCTGACCAGGGTCACCCACGTGCTACCGCAGAACAACGGGTTTGTTGTCTGTTGGACTCTAAAGATAGCCGGGGTCAAAATTAATCGGATCGAAGCGATGTAGTCAGCAATCAGCCCCACTCTCTTCCTGGGAAGCCCACTTTCAGACTAGTATATCGTATATGGCTGTTGTTCCCCTGAATATCTTCTCTCCAACTCTCATATAATGTCTCCCTTTCTGCCTCAGTATTCCGCAGAATTAGAAGAAGAAAAGCTAAACCTTTAATTCTTGTTGCTCGCTGCCCAACGCATGCTGGCAGTGTGATGTCCTTGGCACGTGTTCTGTTTAAATGGTCTATCTCATCCCTCTTACAGTTGATTTTAAAAATCTTGGAACTCCTCAGTAGAGACTAGTAGTCTAAAGTTCTTCTACCTGATCCTTCTTGAATTTATTTTTGTATTTTATTTTTTTTTTACAGCTAGAATTGTTTTATTGTAAGCAGTTACATATTATGTACCCCAGCGTGGTGGTTAGCTCTGATTAAATGCTGAGCAGAGCACTGCGAAACCGATAGTTAAGACTAATGCATTCATGCAGTTTCTGCATTTATGTTCTCTGTGAGCAGAGGTTGGTATTTACTCTGACTTAAGGCTGAAATCCTACTATTCCAGAATAAATAGCACTTTAAATTTTATAAAAATAAAAACATGTTTCCAGTTATTTTGTCACATATGGAACAACTTAGCTGAACATCTTGCGAATGTGCTTAGGCTGCCTCTGAAACCGAATACCTGGATTCTTGTAGTGATATTTGAGCGTGGAAGGCGGGTCGTTCTGTAAATTAAGGTGTTGTTTCAAACAAGCCTTGTCATTCGGAATTCCATGTAATGAAGGAGTTGATATAGTGGTACATTTTTCTTCTAGGGTGTTCACCTCAATGTATCGCAGCACTTTCCAGTATTCTTTTTTGCCCTTTTTCTCTGTGACTGTTCAAAAGTAGTATCTGTTTCAGTAGATAACTGAAGCTATTTACTGAATCTTTCTTCCTAGGTCAATTTTGAAAGTATCTGAAAATGTTGCTAGACCCTTGGTAGCATTTCAATATCCTGTGTGTGTTTGCACTTCCATTTGAGTGATGTAAGCGGGATGGGGCAGGCAGCTTGTACTGAACTGCCAGATGTTTATTGTATTTTTAAGTCTAGAATTATCCATCAGTGTGTCTGCATAGGAAGGTGTATCGCTGTGTCCAGGCTTACCACGTTTGGTAGTTAAGATGCTGATGTGTGGTAGAAAGCATTACTGAGTTATTTTGGTGTTGATTTGCATTCCTTGAAGATAGCTCGTTACTGCGGTGGTTGAGTATAGACTGACACAGGCAGCGGGACTTGCAGTGAGGTCCTGCGTAGCTGTTTTAGATATTTTTTTTTGGTTGAAGGAGCACAGATGTGCATCACCTTGGATGCAGCGAGTGGGACTTGATGAATTGGGAAGGAAGAAGCAACACCAGGTGTCCTCTCTTGGTTCTGCTAACTCTTAAGCTGCAGGACAGTTTAATTCCCGTGTACCAATTCCTTCCCTGCATCTATCCAGCTTGGCCTCCCAATTTGGCTATTTCCATCTACAAATAGATGTACTGCCATGTAAATGCCGTACTGCTTAATATTCTGGTTGATTTTGGATGCCCTTGCTGCAAGGTATATAAACTCCAAGGTAGGTCTCTGGTTCAGAAGACAATTTTTAAATAAAATCAACATTGTGTTTTTCTTGGTGGTGAAAACCAAACACCACCACCTTGCTGTGGATATTGGTGTGCTTTTCAAAGTGAGATCCACAGATTAGTTTAATAAGTCATAAGCATCCTGTGTGGAATAATTAATAAGAATCCTGCTGCACTGATGTAAGCATTTAATATTGAGGGGAAGTTTAATGCAATATTTTACCATTTGTCAGGATTTTGTAGTCATTACCAGCGTTCCTGGAGGTGTACAGGGTACTGTTCTCACTGTGGGTGGTGTTTTCTTTTGTTGCTTGCGTTTATATCATTCTGGATTGTTCAAAATCTTCATTGATTTATTCAGTAACTACAGCATGTTCTTTGATTCAGCTGATTTAGTTAATTTTAAATGTTTGTGAGATACAAAAAAAAAAAAATCTCTGGAGCTTATTTGAACAAACTAGTCTGGTTTTCTGTTTCAGAGGTGCATGCCACAGGGTTCAACTATCAAAATGAGGATGAAAAGGTCACTCTCTCCTTTCCCAGTACTCTCCAGAAAGGTAAGAGCTGTTTTATGCTTTCTGCTTGCTTCAACCATGTCTGAAGTTCCCTGAAGTTTCTGACGGCGAATTTAGTGCACCCTGGGGAGTCTGTCCACTGTAAGTCACTTTGTGAGCCTCTGGAATTGGAAATTGTTTCACTGTTGGTGATGTTTGCTTCCAACACCCGAGGCCACTCTAATTATTTACCTGCTATTGGGAGTTAGGCTCGGAACTACTTACGTTAGATACAGATGATCTGTTTTCCTCTTGCTGAGAATGAGCTAATCTGAATTACTGCAGTATTTTCCTAGGTGGGAATGTACTAATTCTTTTGAAACTGCTACAGTTTTTTTTTTCTCTGAGGAGTTTGTTGATTGAAACTCAGCTCCTCAGCTTGAATAAAGCGGTTTTATTTCATCTTGACAAATACAAATAGAAAGATTCGAGGGGGATCAAACTTTGGTGTTTCATTCTGTGGAGTATTGGCATGCTGCCTCTCTGATCGAGATCAGGTTTCCCCTTTTGCACGGAGACATTGAGGGCAGAATAAATCCCGAGACTAATTGACTTACAAGCTTGAACGCAGCCAATGCTCCATCTTGGCTTTTGTAAAAGACTTCGTAGATGCTATTATCACTTAGTAGCCATCCTATATTTTTGTAAACTTTATTCGAAGGTAAGGATTGTAGGGCCAGACATCTCAAATGGCTTAAGGCAGGTCTGTAAGGAGGGTGAAGGGTTTGAGGGAGGCTGGCAAAAAAAGCGGTGGGTGGAGAAGAGTTAAGGGACATCTTATTTCAGAAGGGCAGTGGGCCAGCTGAGTAGCCTGGAAGGTCCAGACCAAATAAATGTTCTGTTTGGCACGTGCAAATAACAATGTCCCATCTGTTTCTGTTACAGGGACAGGGACGCTAAAGATAGACTTTGTAGGGGAGCTGAACGATAAAATGAAAGGTTTTTACCGAAGTAAATATACCACCCCTACTGGAGACACACGTTATGCTGCTGTCACTCAGTTTGAGGTATGGGCTATATTTTTGTGTTCAGGGAATGTCACTCTCAATATAGGATTTTTTCTTAGAAGAAGCAAAGACCTGATTTCCTAGCTTTAGCTATACCCTCTGGGTAAATTTCAAAAATCCATATTTATTTGCTCCTTGCTCTTAGTGTGGATGGGTAATACTAAAAGCAGCCTTTACATTGCGACTTGAAGGTCAGTAAATTCTGGATCTGGCAAATTCCCCAGCCAAGGATCATGCCGATGTGTGATGCATCGTCTATATACAATAGCGGCAATGTTTAAAAACAGCTGTTGATTTAGATGTGGTCAAATAACTCTGTGTAACTATCCTTTGGGAGGTATATTAATTTTTTTAATAGGACACTCTGCCTTTATCTCAGTATCTTAATGACATCCAAAATGAGAGCCAGATTCTGTCTCGAGTATTACGTAAACCCTGGACATAATGACAGAATTTTATACCATATTGTAATTTCATAGTCATCTGCCTGGTTACATAAAAATATGGAGTACGTACCTCGTACAAATAGAACATTTCTTGGGTGCAGTCTACTGACAGAATATAAATAGGTGGTCTTGTGTGTACGCTCTGTGAACGCCTGGGTGCCCTCTCTGCTTTCACATGACTGAGCTTTGCTCCCGTCATGACTCTGCTAAATTTTGCTCAGACTGTAGAATTCCATCAGAGCACAGAGTGCTTTTCAGCTGCCTTTTTTTTTCTCTTTTTTTTTTTTTTTAAACCAAGAGTGAAATAAGTTATCACAGTAAGAATAAAATGCTCTAATGCAGAGGTCAGGAGTGGCAGTGAAGAGACTCTACACCAGTGACCAGCCATTATTGACCCAACTTCTTGCCTGTAAAATGTGCTGAATTTTTGTGTGTGTTTCATTGCCACAATCTCTTGATTTATTCTTTTAATGCTCTTATTTCCTTCAGGCTACTGACGCTCGCAGAGCTTTCCCTTGCTGGGATGAGCCTGCTATTAAGGCAACATTTGATATTTCTTTGGTGGTTCCTAAAGACAGAGTAGCTTTGTCAAATATGGTAAGTTCTTGATGGGCAAGTAAACCGTGTTTTAAATAAAACTGTAATAATGCCAGCTGATTATTTGATAGTTAATAGCGTGCCTTGGTAACAGACAGAATTAGGAATATAGGCTGTCTTGCTAGCTATTATTGAGCTGCTCTAAATTGAGAGAACTTTGTAAAAGATGATGTTGTGATATCAAATGCTAGCACGAAAGCTAAACAGGTTGTACAAACCACAGTGGTGTTTCTTTAAAAAAAAAAAAAAGTCTTAGCATATGTCATGCCACGTGCTGCTTGATTAAGAGTGACTGGGGGGAAAAAAGGGCCTTTGCGTGTTTATATAGCTCTTATAGCTGCATAAGCAGATGTAGCATTTGAGATAAATAAGCATGTTTTCTGCCCTAGAGGATTTTTGATCAGACCTGGGGAGCAATGTGCAAGTAGAAGTACCTCTCTCACAAATACAAGTGGGCATTTTCAGGTTGCTGCTTTAAATACGGTGCAAATATTTCTCGAAGATGTTGCTGGAGAAGAGCAAGTCAGTTTAAAAATGGACATTTGTATTCCAGTAGCTAACTTTCATAGTTTCCTGTAGAGTCTAGCCTTGACCGCATGGTTATGGTTTCTGTTTCAGAATTTGAAGTGAAAGCCCAGTGCTTTACTGGGATGCGAGCAATACTCTCTTTCAAGGACAGCAGCTGATACCTGATGTGTTCAGCTGCCTTTGCAGTAATGGAATATAACATATATATACTAAAAAGCACACCTCTATATGTGGTGGGGCAATTTTAGTTAGGAGGGGAACTACATTGTGGTCTGTGTTTTAAAATCATAAAAGAAGTCCGTTCATTTTAAATGCATGACTCATAGTGATGTAATAGTTAGTCAAATGCATTGTGTAATACAGTTTCACTTCCACGAAATTAACTGATTCCCTTTCACGTTGAAAGAATGTCATTGACCGGAAGCCGTACCCAGACGATGAAAATCTGGTGGAAGTGAAGTTCGCTCGCACCCCCATAATGTCGACATATCTTGTAGCGTTTGTGGTGGGAGAATACGACTTCGTGGAGGCCAGGTCCCTCGACGGCGTCTTAGTGCGTGTTTACACTCCCGTTGGCAAAGCGGAACAAGGAAAGTTTGCATTAGAGGTAAATGCTCTCAGGGTGACACCGTTACTGCTGTAGCGATCAGGCTGGACGTAGCCCTCTCCTCCCTTCGGTCACCTAAATCCATGCAAAGCTCGTGAGGGTGGTTTTTTGCTTTAATGGCTCGGAGAGACTGGGCTTGATATTAAACAGAATTTCAGTTTTGGACAAATGAACGTCTATAATGATGAGAACATACGGTTTGATTCAGTTCTGATTTGGTGATGTAGCCTTTGGTCCAAAGATGATGAGAAGTACTGAAGGGTAGGCTACAGCCTGGGAGAAAAAGGGGATGGGAGTCTTCCAAACCATTGTGCTCTGGAAGCTGGGAATGGGGCTTCTGGAAGAAATCTTGTGTATGCTGCTTTCTTAGGCTGGTTTCAGTCATAAATTTTCAAGTTTTGCCAATTGTTCCAAGTTAACATTTCTCCTCTTATTTCTTACAGGTTGCTGCTAAAACTCTGCCTTTTTATAAGGACTACTTCAATGTTCCTTACCCTCTTCCTAAAATTGATCTCATAGCTATTGCAGACTTTGCTGCTGGTAAAGTAACTCGCTTTATTGATGAACTGTATTTTATTTGAATTTTAAACATTTAGGAAGAGGTGTGAATCAATATCAATAAACCTTTGTATTTATTTTATAAAGGTGCCATGGAGAACTGGGGCCTTGTTACTTATAGGTATGCTGTTAAAATACTGTCTTTCCCCCTCTTTGTTCACTAATTCTTGGAAGTAATTGGATTAGTTTTAGGGAGCTGTAATTACTGGGTATCGTCCCAAGTAAGACTGAGTAAATTCCTTCAACTCTTGCTTCGGTTTGGATAATTTTAACTTCTGCAGCAGCGTGCGTTATTGTACAAATCCTAGGAAGGCAAAAATGAGCTATCACAAGTCCTGTCCAGTGGTGTGAGGTTTTTAAGTCTCTGGCAGCACTGCCTGTTCTACGAGAGAACTTTCTTGGCCGCATTTTCCCCTGTAAAACTTACGTACTTACTGACACAGCTGGAAGAGCTTTTTTTATTATATGTTGCAGGCAAGTTGGTAAATTTAGCAGCCACAGTATAACCGTGTGGGTATCAGTAAATCAAAAATATTAACTTGCCATCCTTTTCAGTCTCTTTTTTTTTTGTTCATTTGGTCAAGCTTTTGTACTTTTGCTTGATATTGTTATCTGTGCTCATTGTTAGAATGATTTTCCTTCATTTCATACAACACTGGTCTTGTAAGCTTTGGACTTTAAATCCCGAAATAGTTTAAATTTCTTCTAAACTTTTAATTTGGCCGAAAAAAATTGAAATGGAAATTTGAGCCCAGGTTTAAAATCTACTTGTCTGCTTATCACAATTCTGATAAAATCTGATATTTTACTCCCTGTGGAGGGGAAAAAAAAAAAAATTATCCTGGAGAAGTAGAATTTTTGGAAGCCTTTCTTAACTGTGCTGTTAATTTGCCCCCCACCTCATGCTCAGTTTGGCACGCTTGCTTTATCCCTCTGGGGACAGAAGGTTGGCACAACCTGCAGGCACCATCCGTGTTTTGAGATGTGTGGTTTTTTCCCCCGTTGAGTTGCAGGAGTCCCAAAGTCCTTTCGGACTCACCTGCTCAGTCCTGATGGTGCCAGGGGTGTTTTTCGCGGCGGGTGGTGTGCCCGACCGAGGGAGCGCGTGTGTGCGTACGCGTGTGTGCAGAACCCTGTGCGTCTGCAGTGGCGAGTGTGACGCGGCTGGAAGAGTTGGAATTCCTTTGGGGATGAGGGAGGCAGAAAAGACTCGCTGCGCATCCATCATGCAGTGCCAGGGGAGTTACAGTTCAGGTTCCTAGATTATGTAGGTGAGCTATTTTATAAATAAAGGATAAACTTTCTTGTTCCTGCCTGGGTTTTTGCACTGTCTTCTTGCATGCCGTAAGGAATTATTGCTCCAAAGCATTCCAACAGCTGTGGAACTTACCAAAATAATTTAATGTCTAAACTGAAATAGCTTTTGGTTTCTTTCAGTTGTACTGATCACTTCTTAGCTTGCTTAGGTAATTTGACCTACTTTTGATTGTGTTTTCTCCCTAGGCGTGTACCACTCTGTTCAGTTATCTTTCTGTCTTAAATACAGGGAGACCGCATTGCTCATTGACCCCAAAAATTCCTGTTCTTCATCTCGCCAGTGGGTTGCTCTGGTTGTAGGACATGAACTGGCTCATCAGTGGTTTGGAAACCTTGTGACCATGGTATCTAACAGTTACAAGTTCTTCTGGTTTTCTTTGACATGTGCTTCATATCACGTGTGTGTTCACGTGCCCCTTAATAGCAGCCATACTACCTTTAAAATAAAAAAATTAAATTTTTAAATAGTGCTTTATTACCACCTTTTTCTTTACTAGAGGAAACATTGAGTTGTTTGAATATAGTCCCAGGTAGAGTGGAGCAGGTGTTCCCAGGAGATGATTTTGGCTAGTCAGGTCACTTAGAAGAAATAATCCGCTGTTTTCCTTTCAGGCAGGCACGGTTCGCTCGTCAGCCTTTCAGACCAAGCGGGCGTATCAGTACCAGCTCAGCGTTGCAAAGTTGTTTTAGTCCCGTAGCTGAAAAGTTGCTCAGTAGTAACTCCCGTGAATTACTCCATATCTGGGGAGCCAGCTGCCTGAGTGGCTTGATGTTTAAGTGAGAATAAAAGCATATCTGAGGCAGCAAGACTGAAATCTGTAAATAAATTCCATTTAGTGCTAAAAATCGAAACCTGTATCTGTCAGAGCTTCTGCTGTTAACAAATGGCTTCAGCTTACTCTGTTAATTAGATCTGACATTCCTTTTCCCAACACCCTGCAAACAGATGCTTGAATTCACATAATTAACAGGTTAGGAAGTCTCTTGTGTTGTAAGAAACCAGCGTGTTTGATTAAAAAAGCACGGCTTCTGGAGCCCCAAATCTTCATTGTTCTGGCTTTTAGGTTGCTTAACTGAAGTGTGAGTGGATGGAGGGAAGAACCCAGCGTAAATATTAATTTTAACACCAAGCAAAGTTTGTCAGACTTTCCTACAGTATCATGCCTCTTAAAATTCTAGTCAGCTGTGTCCGTTGCTGTTTGTGGTAGCACAAGTAGCTTCCATGTGAGAGCAACACAATATTTAAATGGAAAAGTAATATTAAAGTAATATATTTTTAGCTTTTAGTACAGTTAAGCAGCTGGAAGCAAGGGAAGCCAGCATCATGTGCCTGGACAGCACTGTAGGATGCCAGCGAGTGCCTTGGGGACCATTAGTGACTCAGGAACCACTCGTGGTCCTTCAGACCGTTGACAACTGTGGCAGTAAGCTTGAGAAAGTATCATTTACAAGAATCTCTAAAATTGATATTGAATTAGCTTATTATTTTCTTGTTCAAGTTCCAGGTCTTCCAAAAATTTTCTTTAAGAATTTTTTCTTTTTGGTTATTATTTTATGTTCTGTGACGCAACTGTGAAATATGAAAAGACATTCCAGTGTTACTCCTCAATTTCCAGAAAGTCGGCTTTTTCTCCTCTGTAATCCGAGGTGCGTACAGCACAGCAGAAAGCCTCGGGAGCATCCCTGGCTTAGTTTGCCAGTCCCAGATCTCACTGGCCAGCACGATACGCCAGTTCTGCTGTAGCGAAGACAGAAGAAATAGAAATAGATTTGTGAGCAATTAAGGGTGCCAGTGGGATAAGAGAGAAGAACAGGGAGGTGAAAAGATTTCGAAGTCCAGCCTAATTGCCCAAGAGTCTGTTTTGCAGTTGCGTTAATCCTTTGGCACCAATCTGCGTGTATTGGAACCTTGTCTTGGAAACAGATGTGATCAGAAATTTAAAAGAAAATTGGATGGTCTCCACTCTAAAAATAAAGCGGGGCTTATCTGCGTAGAGTTGCAGTCACAGCTTTCCTTATTGAAATTCCACCCTCCCTGGGGTAAGCGTTTCATTCACAGCAGCAGCCGTAGTCCTTTGTAGAGCAGCTCACTGCGCTGGTTCTACATCCTGCTCGGTTTCTTTTACCGAAGGGCCCGTATCGTCACAGCCCTGCTCCTCGTAGCTAACCGCCCTTTCACACGTAAAGAATGGTTGGTAAATGCAGTAATGGAAAAGGGTGTTTTCTTCCTCAGTATCCGTAGCTTGTTTCCTTATCTCGCCCATTTCAGTTAAATAGTAGAAATGAAGGGAAGAATTTTAAAATGTCAATGTAACATTCTTATCTTAAAAAAACAAAGCCCACCTTTTGGCTGATGAGAAACGACTTTTAACTGTTTACTACGTTTCAGGTTTCCATAGTCTAGAACGCTTTTTCAGGTTCCAGGTTCTCTCCTTTATGTAAGCATACTCTTTAGCAAAAATACCAAACACAAACCCAAACAAAATTGCTCTTCTGCAGCTGCTGCTACTCAGTTTGAAAAAGACCCTGTCGTCGTGTTGCCCACAAGTCTGCTGCTCTGAACTGTGGCCTTGCATGTCCCTGGCTCTTTTCCCTAGTCTGGCTGATGTTCGTAGCTGTTCCCCCAGCAGTTCTCCTCCATGCAGAGCTTCTAAAATGTAGGACAAGAGGGGAAGGCAGTTGTTGGGTGCTGATCACTCTTCTCGGGCTGACGACTTCTTTATAGAGAGGAAATTGCACTTACAAGTGTCGCCTGTTTCCCTGATTTGTGCTAAACTAGGCCGTGAACAACTTCTCTTTGCTGGAAACTTCTTGTTGATGAAATGAAGCTCTTGGAATTTTGTTCTTTATTCTGCCTTCTTATCTTTCCAGGAATGGTGGACCCATCTCTGGCTGAATGAAGGATTTGCCTCCTGGATCGAGTACCTGTGTGTAGATCACTGTTTCCCAGAGTACGACATCTGGACTCAGTTTGTTTCTGCCGATTACACACGAGCTCAAGAGCTTGATGCCTTAGACAACAGTCATCCTATTGAAGTAAGTTCTGTCTTTGCTACTGATTGTCTCCCCTTTTTTTTCTTGTCAGCTGGGTGTAAGCTTTTTTTTTCCCCATCAAGAAAAAAGGGACCTTTGAAGTCGTTCACACTGCAAAGGAAAACTGAAGGTTGCATTTGCACTTTGTGGATTTTGCTCTACTTGAATTAGTATCTCAGAAGTGAGGTTTGAGGGTCTGAAGATGGCAGCTTCTGGAGTTGTTCTGCTCTCCTGACTTGAAATGGCAAAGCTGTGGTCAAAACTCATCATTATTTGTGTTTTGTTTTGGTTTCTGATCGAAGTGGGTGGTTTTCTGGCCCTTGAGCACAGTGAAGTAGCTTCTGCCTTACTCCAGTGCTCAACAGCATAAACCGAAGTGCAGCGTAGCCCAGAGCCCAGGCTACCAAGCTTTGCTGGGCTTGTGCTGGTTTCCACCTGAGGCCACCTTAGGTGTTGCTGGGTCCTACTCTCAGAACTGTGAGTGTGACGAAAACACTCTTGAAATAAGGAAGATGGAGCTGGGCTTGGTGCTTTGGAAACAAGGCAGGAGTTCGGTGGTGAAGAGAAAGCAGCAGCAGCGAGCTCCATTCCAGCCAAACTGGGAGCTCTGCTAAAAGGAAACTCCCTTGTAATTCCTAGAGATCACCATGGACGAGTTTTCAGACAGCTTAAGAAATGTTTGGTGTAATAGATGTTGGGAGATGACCTTGCTTTGTACAACAGGTCATTTTAGAGTGACTTACGCATTGAGTGCGTTTCCTGAGTGTGTATTGTTCACCGTCCCAGAATTAAACAACTTCCACTGTATTTTTTTTGCTTTTGGGTAAGTGTTGAACAAAAGGGTTTGAAGCAAGATCCCCAAGTCTATTTGATTAAATACCAAAACGTAAGTTAAAGTATGTTTAACCTATAAACCAATCCTAACCCAGCCCTCTGTGAATGAGCTCAGTTGACTGGGCGCAGAGACTTCTGCAGTGAGAAAACTCAGCTCATGAAACACTAGAACAAGCAAAATCAAAATCTTTTATGGCAGTTAAAATTGTTCTCACTGTTAAATATCCTGTTTACCACAGGTTAGCGTTGGCCATCCATCCGAAGTAGATGAAATATTCGATGCTATTTCTTACAGCAAGGGAGCATCTGTCATCCGAATGCTGCACGACTACATTGGTGATGAGGTAAAGATTGTTGTTAAAAAGCCAAGTGTAGGTTGTCAGATCTTTTTACAGTTAAAAATACTGTTTAAAAAAGAATTAAATCTGTGTATTCTATATTTTGAATACTTTTCTCCAATTTGTGTTTGGGATCTCTTTGGACTTACCTAGGAGAATTAAGATAGCGGGAAAACATAGAAGGCATTACAGGTGTGCGTTCTGATCCTAAGGTGCCTTGGCTGATTCTTGAACATAAATGCGGTGCGGAGGGAGGATGGAAAGACCCTCTGTTCTGCTATAAGTACATATTCAATTGTGTATTCCCAGGACTTTCGGAAAGGAATGAATTTGTATTTAACGAAGTTCCAGCAGAAGAATGCCGCTACAGGTAACTGGTGGTTATTAAATGGTTAAGTGATTTCTGGAGACAAAATTTTTAGTGCTAAAGTGATAGATTCTTAAACAGATGTGGTTTTTTTTCCACCTGAGATAACTGAAATGCAAGGAAATAATGGGCTGGTTTCCAGTTTCATGCAATGTGTCCCCTGCACGGGCAGAGTTCAGGATCTCTCGGGGTTCTCTATCTCCGCAGAGCGCGGCTGAGGTGAACTGAACGGGCTGCACTTACCGTTGATGACCACATCTGTGTAGTAATCTAATTTAGAAATAGAGTGTGTTGATTTGCCTTGTAAGCCTTTTGCAAGCTTCCTTTGGCAGTATCGATTGCATGTGCGATTAAACAGTTCAGAGTCTTGTCTAACAGCGCTTTCTTTACTTAAACCTTTTTTGTGTGTCAGGCCTAAATGTGGAAGTGGAACATCACGCTCTGTCAGCCCAAACCAGTCCATGTTCGGTCAGCTCTTTTGGCATAATATAAGAAAAACTTAAGGAAAAGATTCTTTTATTTACCATTTTGAATATTTAATGTTCATTTTTATTATACTGTATCACAATGTGTGTTTGCATTTTTTTAGTAGTAAAGAAGCTTTCTTCTCCCCTCCCTCCCCCATGAGTGGTTTAAACTATTTCCTTTTTCTTGCCTGTCATCTGTTATGATTTGATAAAAACGCACCCAAAACATAAAGGACAAAGTGGAGTAATAATGCAGCCTCCCACCCTCCGGTGCCCATTTAGTGTCCTTAATAGTGTCTGACGTGCCAAGACTCCGGGAGTCCTTAGTCAGACTTTTCTTCCACAGAGGACCTCTGGGAAAGCCTGGAAAAAGCTAGTGGTAAACCTATTGCTGCTGTGATGAATACATGGACCAAACAAATGGGATTTCCGCTCATTTATGTGGAAGCTGAACAGGTAAATATAACTCCGCGCTTTTCAGCACCTCAGATCAAAAGCTCTGCCTATAACTGTGTTTAGGATCAAATTTAGTATTATCCAGTTACTTAAAAAATTCTCTTTGATCGGGAGGCAGTACGGTGTCTCCTTGTTCAGTGACAGATCTGTTTCTGCAGCTCACTTGAGGAACCAAGTGCAAGTGATCCGGAGTTTTTCCTCCAGCGCTCCAGATCACGTGCCTGGGGTTTGCTGACGCGGCCCCTCTGCTCTTCGTGGGTGAGATGTGTGTCGGGGGGAGGGAATTCCTGACTCTGCTCCCCTCACCACACATTTTGCTTCTCGCTCCGGTTCAATTATGCTTATTCTGCAAGATTGCAGGGTGAGTGAGGATTACTGGCTGGAAGCTGAAGTCACAACGAATTCAAATGAGAAATAGGGCACGTGTGTTTTAACAGCAACAGTGATCAATGCGTTCGAATGATTCTTAAGGTAGCTCCTTTTTCTGGAGGAGAATGCAAGTTAATCCCTTTAACAGGGGGCACATGAATGTATGGTGATATACAGAAGAAGAGATTAAATGTTCTGATAATTCCTTTCTTTCTTTTTCGTTTCTTTTTCTTTTTTTTTTTCCTCAGCAAGAAGACGACAAAGTGTTGAAGTTAGTCCAGAAGAAATTCTGTGCCAGTGGACCATATACCGGTAAGATGAGCGCTCAGAGCAGGAATGGAGTATTCGTTGCTTTTCATGCAGTGGCAGCAATTTTGAGAGATGAAATGGCTGCACTGTAGAGCAGGCAGGCGCTCTGCTTGGATTCAGGTGTTGAGTGTTTGTAAAATTTTGGAAAATCTAAGGTTGAACACTCACGTGTGTGGTTTCCGTGTCCTCCTTGTGTGGAGAACGGCGTTCGTCTGCAGTCTTTGCTTCAGTTTTCCTTCTGAGATCTCCTCTCCTGCTGTCCAGTTTGAGGCCGGTGCTGGCATCTGGGGAGCTCGAGCTGCTGGTTTTGTAATAGCACTGGAATAAAAACGCCTCATATGGAAGCCAGCTCCCTCTTAGGACACAGATTCCACCCATCTTCCATGCTTATGGAAATTAATGTTGGGCTTGAAAGGTGATTTAGAGATTCTAGCTCAAGAACTGCCGTTTTCCTTCAGATTTGTAGATTTTTAGATTTAAATTTAAGTAGCCTTGCTTAAAATGCCACGGAAACCTGTTTGAACATCAGGCGGAGTTTCTCAGCGTTGTGTGCATGCTGGTTTTTTCCTTAGGCCTTCCTTTTTATTGTTTCTTCTTTTAGGGGAGGATTTCCCCATGTGGATGGTCCCCATAAGTATTTGTACAAGTGATGACCCCACCAGTGCCAAAATGCAAATATTGATGGACAAACCAGAGCTCACCTTGGTTTTGAAAGACGTCAAACCAGACCAGTGGGTGAAGGTGAGTTGTCACAAAGCAGAACGCATTACTGGGAATAAGGCTGATTGTCACTGTAATGTTCCCTTGCATTTCATTTTCCTTCTCCCTTTTTCTTCCCCTTGCAGTCTTGTATTTCTTAGGGAGGGAGGGGGCCTCTCTGTGCTGCTACTGAATATTGGCTCCTCTCTATAACGCTTGCTTAGTGTAGTCCTTTGCCGTCCAAGAGTAGTCTAGACAATGTAAACTTGAACCTTTTAAGAGTCCGAGCCCGGAAAAACACTGAGCAATTAGAGGCAGCTTTTGAGTTGAAATGTGGTGGCTTTTTTGGTATCCCATGGCAACCACAGTTTAGTTAAAAGTCCATCCTTTTAACTAACAGCAAAAATAGCCCTGTTTATCTTTCATTAGTGTGAAAGTTTTCTGCTGGCTATTGCCAGACGAGGACAAATCTATAAGTGAAAAAATTCGCTGTCGAGGTCTCCTGCAGACAGCAGTCAAACTGAACGGACATATTGAAAGACAGCGAGTGGCTGGGACTGCTGCTGGAGGAGCTACTGGGGCTGAAGAGTAATTGTTTCTAAGCTGGAGCTGCGTTCTGAGAGGTGACTCTGAGACAACATTAAGGGTTAGCCTCTCATTAATCAAGTCTTCCCATTTAACACGGCATTCCAGCTGTCAGGCATGAGTATTCTCTTGAATCACCGTATCTGTCTTCCCGATGCATGACTACCCTTAGTTCAGTTAGGATTTACCCCTAGAAGAGAAGTTCTGCGTTTCTCCTTGCTCCTAGATTTAACTCTAGACTCTGTTTCCTTATGCCAGCTCTCTCTCGCCTTCCATAGCTCTTAGTGAGCATTTCTGCTTTGAAATCTTCAGTCTTTCTCCCTTACTTATGATTTGTTTGTTCTTTTTACTTAGCCGATAGTGACTGACTTCTCGGAGCTGCAATGCTTTGAGAAATTTCTAGTGGTCAAAAAAATAAAAAGCATTTCCTTGTTCGTTCCTTGCTTTTAATTTTTTTTTTTTTTACTTTTCTGGTACTTTTCAGTTAAACCTTGGAACAGTAGGGTTTTACCGTACTCAGTATAGCCCTGACATGCTGGAGAGTTTAATACCGGCGATCAAAGACCTCTCCCTACCCCCTGTGGACAGGCTTGGCCTGCAGAACGATCTTTTCTCTCTGGTAAGCTACCCTTTGCTCTTCTCTCTAATAATGAGAGTGACAGTGACTGCAGAAATCACTGTCTGCAGAGTCAGCCTCAGGTTCTGGAGGCAAAGTGCCTTTGGGATTACTGCATACATCTAGCTATTCATTAGCTTGACAAGTTCTAACTTGTATCATAAGACTTAAACCCTATGGAAGCAGTCTATAACTCTGTTGCACTGTTCTCTGCATGGGGTGTATAATATTTTATTATTTTTTTTTTACAAAATTGTTTTGAGAACCTGTTTTCTTTTAACTCGTCAAAATGAGGATATTTTAATGATCCCCTCAATGACTTTGTCAAATACCGTCAGCACCGTGTGCTTTATTCAGTTGGGCTTGTAGTAACTGCCCTCCGCTGGCGGAGGTGGCTGTTGGGGATTCAAGGCGTTACGCCCAAAGCAGGTGTTGCTACGTCTGGACAACTAGTTACTGAATTCTGTATTTCAGATCGTACTTTCGTATTCTTGCTAGTCAGCAAGTATGTGGAAACTTTTAAGAACGTGGGTTTGATATCCTGCCTCTCTAGCTTCAAAGCTTGTAACTCTTCTCATGGCTTAGTTGAAGGGGTGTGAAACTGTAGCCTGAGTCATTTCCCAAATATCGCAAGGTGAACGGGGCATAAAAATTGAGCAATTAATACACGTAGGAATATTGTGTTAGACTCCTGTTTGGGTTTCTGTTTTAGTCGTGTTTTTATCACAGCTGAATATAACTGAGATAATAAAAACTGATCTTCACCTCTTTTCTGGTACCATAAATTACTGGTCTGGTTCCAGATTAACAGAAGCCTGGGTGATCTGGTTGGAGACACCTACTGTAGGTATCATCAGCTGCCCTAAGCAGAGAAGTGTTTTCCTGACGCTGTGAAGCAGTTAGTATAAAATTTTCCTTGCAGAGGTGGAAAGGCAGTACTCCTTGTACTAATTCATGGGAAGCAGGAAGCAAAAATGACTTCTGCAGTTTTATACTCCCAATTTAACAAAGAGCAAAAATTAAATCTCGAAACCTTCACAGTTTTTAGTTAAAATAGGATTTTGGTGGGTGTAGTATCTGGATGAGAATAACTCTGGGGGTTTGCTTTTTCTTGCCAGCATTGCTGCAATTTTGTTAAGTCACTTAATCTCCTTGTCTGTTTCTTGTTTGCAAAATACGCTTATAATTATGTCGCTGTCTCCTTGTGAAGTGCTTACCTGCGTATAAAAAGCATCGCGTGCAGCGAGCAGACAGCTAAGGTGCTTTGACTACTGTTAACTCACCTTGGCCGAACCCCACAACAGAGAAAACAGAGTTTATATGCAGGCTGTGCAAACCAAACGGGGAAGACTATAAAGTAATGCGATGAGCTATTAAACGTCTTAATTCTGCTTGGAAGTACGATTAATCCGTGTCTTTTCCTCTCCCAGGCCCGAGCTGGAATCATTAGCACTGTAGAGGTTCTAAAAGTCATGGAAGCTTTTGTGAATGAGCCCAATTACACTGTGTGGAGCGACCTCAGCTGTAACCTGGGGATCCTCTCGACTCTCTTGTCCCACACAGACTTCTATGAGGAAATCCAGGTGTTCGTGAAAGACGTCTTTTCACCAATAGGGGAGAGACTGGGATGGGACCCCAAACCTGGAGAGGGTAGGAAACTTACGCTGTGAAATCCAGTAGCGGTTTGGAAAACTTGTGTGTAAATAAGCCATCAGGATTTTGGGAAAGGGGAGAGAAGGGAGGAAGAGGGGTCCGAAGTAGGCATTCAGAGGTATTTTTATAGTTAAAAACACAGGCAAACACAAAACCCCAGAAAAACCCTCTGTTATCAGGCATAAGTTAAATTTCCCTACCTGGTCACTGACTGATAAAAAGTCTCAGCTTCAGCTTTGCATGTACTGGAGTGCGTGAGGCTTTTGGACTACAAGGGTGGGAAAGCCACGTACGTGCATGTTTACTTGTCCTGGTCAGTCCTGTTGTAAATGCAAATGGCTAATGCTCAGGTTACAGGCCTAGCCTGTTGTGTTTGAGCAGGAATCATCTTCTCCTGACTCTTTCGCTGAAAGAAAAATAAATCAATATATTCTCCAGTTGGCATCAAGGAGAGTGGGAAGAGGCCTAGGTTCTTCAGATATCCTCAAGCATGTGGAAGGATTGTTGTATGCCTCTGCCCTCATCACTCTAGGTGGAAGAACACTTAATTGCTGAAGTGTGTCTCCAAATAATTATTTTTTTTACCTCCTCCTCGCTCATTTAGGTCATCTAGATGCCCTTCTGAGAGGTCTGGTCTTGGGCAAACTAGGAAAAGCTGGACACAAGGCAACGTTAGAAGAAGCCCGACGCCGATTTAAGGACCACGTGGAAGGAAAACATATACTGTCAGCTGATCTGAGGAGTCCTGTAGGTTATTGTAAACGTTGGTTCCAAAAGACTGTCCCCGCTCACTTGGCGCTGTGTGAACTGTATTTTCAAGAATAGGGAAGCTAGAGGAAACCAGTCAGGGTGTGAGACCAACTGGTTTTGGCAGAGGTGGTGGGAGCTTGGCTAAGTCCAGTTATGAAGAAAATGGTACTGGGGAGCATGGTACAAACTTCCCTGTGTTTCTTGAATCAATTAAGCCTCATCTGTCCTGGCCAATACTTAGTCCTAACGAAAAGCTCAGCTGTAGCCACGTTGGCTGCCACAGAACAGCTCTAGATTGTGTTGGGTTTGGGTTTTGAAGACTGTTCAGGTGTGGTGCTGAACCTGAGCTGAATTCTACTCATTTACGTGTATCCATGAGCAGGCTCCATCCTCCAGGTTTAAAGGCAGCGTGGTAACCTGCAGGGATCGTGGAAGAGCTCTGCAGGTGTCAGCGTGGCCCTGCGGAGCACAACGTCTAACTGTGCATTGAGTTTACGGGAGGTGCTTACCGGCTAGGAGTTGTGCGGTACAAAGATTTCTTGTTCTGATGTTTTGCTGTGGTTGAAATTACCAAAATTATGCTGAAGGTGAGGAAGAGGTAAAGGATTGATGCATCTGTAAGATCCGATCTTAAAGCATAGAAGGGATCAGTGCCGGTATCTTCCAGATCTGTTCACTTGTCGGAAATCTAACCCAAATATGTAGAAATTGATTGTTGTATTTCTAGAAGTGTGGGTTTTGACAGATCTTCCTTGTTTATGCTCTATCTTAGGTATATGTAACTGTTTTGAAGCATGGAGATAGTACTACTTTAGACACTATGCTGAAGGTGAGTGCACGCTCTGTTGGTAACAGTGCCAGCTTACGCAATGAAAAGCTAAATATTCCACCCTATAAGTTGCTCTAAAATGTAGTTTATCTGCAGACAGGCTCAATCCCATGTTTTACGGATGGTGTGAACACCCGGGCTTCATTAGGGTGTTCCTTGGTCCGTGTGTGGTGTGAAATTGCCACCTAGTGGCTTGTTGCATCTCTCATTTTTAGGATTATTTTCCATTGCTTGGAGGCACGGTCCTACTTGCCCTTATATAAACAGTGGTGAAGATCAGTTTATTACTAATGGTACTTTCTGCTGATGTGGTCTTTCTGTACAACTTTCTGCTGTACTTTCTGCGGTATGAGGTCCGTAATGTGGATAGCTGCAGGATGATTCACGAACAAGTTCAATTTGTCACACATTAGGCTTGAAGACTAATTTAGCAGCTCCAGCGTATACAGCGAGTTGAGCAGCGCTAGGTAGGAAGTCAGCGGTTAATACCATGTGCTAAACTTATTCACTTTGGCTTTGAAGCTTCACAAGCAAGCAGACATGCAGGAGGAGAAGAACCGAATTGAACGAGTTCTTGGAGCCATCTCTCAACCAGAACTGATTCAAAAAGTTCTCACCTTTGCACTTTCAGTAAGTTATTGGAAAAGCTGCCGCTTCCTGACCTCGGGAGAACAAGAAGTGCATTCAGGGCACTTGGTGACAGAGCACTGTGCGCATACAATGGGCTGGAATTAGGAGCGATAGTCTTAACGATTAAATCTTTGAATTGAATCTTAAAATTTGGCGAGGGGGGGAAGCTACTGTTGACAGATTCAGTGTAGAAATGCATAAAGTGCTGTATTTGTGGAAACGGTCTTGAATACTTGTCTACATTTTCATCTTCAGGAAGAGGTACGTCCCCAGGACACGGTATCTGTTATTGGTGGAGTAGCCGGAGGCAGCAAGCAGGGGAGGAAAGCTGCTTGGAAATTTGTAAGGGACAATTGGGAGGAACTTTATAATCGATACCAAGGTGGATTCTTAATATCCAGACTAATAAAGGTACGTGCGGCTGTGAGAAAAGTCCTGTCCACATACATGACCAAAACTAAGCTGTTGTATTTGAAATGCTAAACGCTTACCCTTGGTTCATGTTTTTTTTTGTTTTTTTTTTTCCTTCAGCTAACAGTGGACGGATTTGCAAATGATAAAATGGCCGCAGAAGTTAAGGTAAGAAATTTTAATGAAAGAAGTGATTAACTTCATCTGTGACAAACATCGCGCGCTCTAGACTGTAGGCACCTGATGGAAGAGCCATGAGTTTCTGTGCCGTTTTTGTTTCTGAACTGTGGCTCTGCCTCTAACTGTTTTAACACTCCCTTAATTGCACTGCTTTAGGTTGAGTTATTTTATTGAAATGTCTTAAATTAGCATCTTCATAAAGCAATGTCCAACTTCTAGTGATTTCTGTTTCCTTAGTTTTGCTCACTTAAACTTCTATAAAATCCAACACGGTTTGTGGCAGTTGTTTGAAGACTCCCAAAAGACAACCTTTAAAGATAATTGTAGCAAAATTCGTAGTTGTTGCAACTCCCGCAGTAAGCTGAGGCTTTCACCACCACGTTCCTCGCCAGACCGATATGGCACGTTTGGGGCTGACGGCGTTAGCGCCCGGGGACTCCTGGGGGGATTCACGTGGCAGAAATTGGCTCAATTCCATACCATGGGTCCAAGTTTTTTGTGGCCGTTTGTGCTGCACGCTAAGAGCGAGGCTTCGACAGAAGGCAGGTGAACGGGTTTGCAGAGAATCTGCCTTGAAGTCGGTGGCTGGAGGCGATGGGATTGCGCTGCTGACGCCGGCATCCCCTCCGACCTGGCAGTGCAGGCGCTGGTCTTGGTCGTGTTTTGGGAGCGCGGGTAGGTTGTGTTACTTACTCCTTGCCTGCGCTTTTACAGGGACTCTTTCTTGGAAGAAGAAACTTAAAACTATGGCCCTTAATCATCACTTTCCTATTGGGAAAGTGGTCAGGAGGAATTCTTACTTCAAAGATATGCTAAGCCGTGAGCTCCATCTATCTTTTTGTATGATCTAGTGATCTCTTTTCGAAAAGATTTAGTAGCAGAAGTGATTTTACAGAGAAATCTTGGCGCTATAGTTAATTCTTTTCTTAAAAAACACTTTGCGAAACATTTACCAGAGCAGTCGTCCGTAACTAAATAACTACTTTCCAGGAGGAAACTTCCTGAGACAGTAGACCTGGCTTTTAGCTGGAGTGCTTCACGCGTCTGAGTCTCGATGTCACCTTGTAGCGTACGTTAGCAGGAGATGATCTGCCAAACCCTGGGACAAGCCGGCTTGTGTGAAGATGGGGGATGGCTCCTGCCTGTGCCGGCTTATTCTACCTTTGAGCCGCTTGTAAAGCGCAAAGTCACAGCGGCCTCTGCTGCAGTTTTTTTCAGCGCCAGCTATTCGCAGGGGATCGATAGTGTTGATTCTGGAGGGAGACATGTGAGAGTATTCAGCAAAACTCTGGAGCGCTGCGGGTGCTTGGAGGTCATTATGCAGCTTGGAAGGAGGCCTAGGTGGAGCGCGAAGAAATCTGATACCCAGACAAGTGCTTTTGCAAAATGGCCTTAGGCTTCCCTTCCTGTCCTCTTCCGAGTATCCAGAAATACACTCTTGATTTGCTGCCCGTTTGTCGCCTCCCAATGTGGGACTGAACTCATCTCTTCGAGTGCCGCTTGCCGTCCCTGGCAGCAAGGACAGGACGGGACAGGAGGTGGCATTTGGGGGACAGGAGGTGGTGTTGGGGCTGGTTTGGAGAAATGCTGCGCTGGCTTTGCCGTAGCAGAGAAGTGGAAGCGTTTTGCTGTCCCCGCTCTGTGCTCGGGTCCCTAAACCCGGGACATCGGGATTACACCTCTTGCAAACCCGGCAAGCACCCTGCAAATTTTTTGAGTCCGTGATGTTGGTGGGAGCGGATAGCGTGAACCGTAGTCAGGCAAGGAGCGTAATTCACAGGAGCGTTTCTATACAACCTAGGGAATTTGGCGACTTAAAAATATAATCTTCTCTGTGCCTGCTCATACCCTTACGGCTGGTTGTGTGCTTTTCGTGCAGGCCTTCTTTGAGAGTCACCCAGCCCCGTCGGCAGAACGCACTGTCCAGCAGTGCTGCGAAAATATTCTGCTGAACGCAGCTTGGCTGAAGCGGGACGCCGAGAACATCCACCAATATTTCCTGCAGCGCAAGGCCCCCCCAGCCGCGGTGTGAATCCCTGCATGCCACCGCTGCAGTCCTGCTGCCTCGTCACGGGAGAGGGAGGAGATACCCCACAGCTGATCCATATGCCAAGAATTTGGAGTCTTTTTCTCAAGCCAACGGGGATTGGACAATGAATGTAGTTAACTGGTTCCTGCTCACACTCCAGATTTAAAATTCTATTAAAATTATCAGCAATTCAGCAAAAAAAAAAAAAAGAGAGAGAGAGAAAAATCTGTAAATATGATAGTAATAAAAATAGAGCATAACAAAACTGTGAAACTTCCTCAAGCCTTGTCAGTGGTTAAAATATTTAACACCCCCCTCCTGACACTCTTATTGACAGATGTTCTGTTTTTTACACCCTCACCCAGCCCTCCCCCCCCCAAAAAAAAAAAAAAAAGGAAACCGGTGATTTCTAGGTCAGTGGAATTTTGTGGAGCGTCTGGGGCAGGAATGGGTTAATGCCTCTGAGCGTTGTGTGGAACAGGTCACTGGGACAGCAGGTAGCTGGTATAACATAGAGTCTGTGCATCATTGGAAGTGCAAGGTTTTGGGGAGATGTTCCTGCAACCCCCCCAATCCGCGGATAGTAGGTTCCCTCCCTTTTGTGTTACCTCTCGGCAAAAAGAAAAATGTTCTGTTGCTCTTCGGTTTTTCTCCTTGGTTCCACTTGCTGATGTCCTTCTTAGAGATAACGGAATTGTAAGGAAACATCTTTCATAGCCACATGAAATAAGAGAGAGAGTCATGCGATTTTTTTTTTATGATTTTTTTTTTCTTTCTTACTAAATTGCGCCCTCCAAATGCATGCAAATGAGGAGATAACGACTGCGGGATGGTTCTCCTGGCTGCTGCTAGGGCAGGTCTCTTCTGTTCAAGACACCGTTACTTGTCTAAAAGATCCAGCTTGTTCCGCCTCCTCATGGCCGTAGCAACACTAGCTTTTCGTTCCTTTCTGTGATGTTGATGGTAATTTGATTCAGAAGCCTTAAATTAGTGATGACTGGCGTGATGATGAAGTCTAAGCTGTGTGCCATCATTTACTTCACAAAGCAGCGTGGTCTACTAACCAGACACAACACCCTCTAATACAAAGGTTGGAGTTCCATATATTTTTTTTTTTTTTTCTTTAACAGGAATTCGTATTTGGTGTGGCTTAACTGTATTTCAGAAGGTCATCAGACTAACTGTCAAGACTGCTTCCCTGAAACATTTTTGTGCTATTGTTTAAAAAAAAAAAAATAAAAAAATTTAAAACAGTTGGCGTTAATAAAAATGTCAATGTGAAATTCCTGTCCTGATCTTGTGTTCTGTTTGAAGCCTGAAAGAGCGTTGCTGCTTTCAAAGGAGCTAAACCTCCGAGGGACGAGCGGAGGTCGCGTCTCGATGGTGGCTTTAAGGAAAACCTTGTTCTCAGCCTTCTCCTCTCCTGCTCTCGGTGCTAGGTCCTAGGGGTCTGAGGGAGCGCGTACCCTACCCAGCGTAAGTAGATCTTGCGTAATCTGAATAAAGATTGTAGTCAGGCACTAAAGAACTGACCAGGACAGAATTTGGAAGGTGGGGGGGAAATAAAAAAAATAAAAAAAAAAATTGGGAATAAGCAAATTCCCATTAAACAAACGCCTGAAAAGTTGAAGGACTCTGCAAGAGGGAAGAGCGTTGTGTAAAAGCTGCTGCTGCGCCTCCGTGAGCCGGGGCAGGGCTACGCGCCAGAAACGGGCGAGGGGGTGGTTACTGGCGGTGCCGCGCTCTGGAAGGGCACGGCGCGGCTTGGGATCCCTGGGGCTGGTGCGGCTCCGCGGGCAGAAATGAGACCGGAACAGGAATCCTGTGGGTCCCGAGCCGTATCTGTTAACTTGACCCATGTTTTTCCCCGCTGTCAGCACTGCAGAGCCGATGCGATTTCAGGAGTAAGCTGGTTTCCCTTCTGCTTCTTGCACATTGACAAAATAACATGCAGAGCTGTGATGCCAGCGTGACCGGTGATGTATGAAATGAGAAGTACTGGAGCTGCAAGTTGAGGTGATCTTGTTTTGACTTTAAACAATGCAAATGACATGCAAGCAGTTGAAGGAGAGTGACAGAAATAACAAGCTCGTGGTCAGTGAGCAAACTGAATAGTCCCGGCAGACCGACTAGTCCTCGTCTCT
Source organism: Chroicocephalus ridibundus (assembly GCF_963924245.1). Taxonomy (NCBI): domain Eukaryota; kingdom Metazoa; phylum Chordata; class Aves; order Charadriiformes; family Laridae; genus Chroicocephalus; species Chroicocephalus ridibundus. The sequence continues at coordinate 2,263,173 of NC_086300.1, read as the reverse complement.
TCTGCACGCAAAGAAAGTAGATTTTAATCCTTCGTGAAAGTAAGTTCGGGATTTGTCCGCTTAATATGAGATTATTTTTTTTTTTCCATGGGAGACAAACTGGTGCTCAGGGTCAGGAGAAGAACAGCAGAGGCTCTTGTGGATGAGGGAAGGCATGAAACGGGGCTCCCGTGATAATTAGCGAGGATATTGCCCGTAAGAACTGAGCGTATTCGTTAGGGCTGCGGAGGGTGCGGTGTCCAGCGCACACCAGGGACCCCGACACCATCCAGACGCTTTTCACAAGGACTCCACCGTGTCTGTTCAGGTTAAACACGTTTGAAGACGTCCTGATACGGTCTTTCTTCCATCTCGGGGAGTTTCACTGGTTTCTGTGTCAAATCTTGGACAAAGACCTACGCTTTGTAGGTAATAGTGGGGTCCTTTATTCCTAGTACAGGCTTATAATGGAAATAAAAGCAATTCGAGGTTTCCCAGCGGCAGTAGGAGGAGTTCGCCGCCAAGTCTTTTCTGTCACTGTTGGGCGTAACGAGATCGTCCTGCCCGGGTGGGTCCCAGTGGTGGAGCGATGATGAAAATCTCCACTGAATCCTGAAAATCTCCACCGAATCCTGAAAATCTCCACTGAATCTTGCTCGCAAAAACACTGGCGTGAAAACCTCCTGCGATGGGAGGGTCCCTCCTGGGACAGAAGGGTTTTCTTAACGATGAGATGTACTGCGCCCACCCTCCTCTTCACCGCGAGGGTGGTGGGTGACTGGCGCAGGGTCCCGGGGAGGGCTCAGGGCACCATGATTTCACAAGGACCATCTGGGCGATGCTCGTAGTGACGCCGTTTGGTGTTGGGGGTCCCGTGGGGAGCCCGGAATTGGCCTCGATGGTCCTTACGGGTCCTTCCCAACCTGAGACACTCTCTGATCGTGATACTTGACAATTCGTTGCTCCTTTAACTCACTTTTTTTGGCACAGCGCTAGCCCCTGCCTCTAATCTTGGCGTTTACACGTCAGTGACCTTGTCCCTTTGCCTTCTGTTTGCCTCCCTATCCCACCCCCCACAAACAAAAAAGCCACGAAACGCTCTCCTCAGCGAGCCTCCCCCGGCCGCGGAGGCAGCGGGCGTCTTCCAAAATAAACGACGTGTCTTGCCCTTGCCTCGCCCATCTCTCGTTTTGCGCAGTTTCAGGTAAACTTACAGAAACGGTACTTTTTGCAGCCTCGCCTCTGGTCTCTGCCGCAGACGGGGAGCTGGGCTGGGCCCAAGGTACCGCCTGCCCGTAAGGACGCCCCTTTAAAGACGAAAAGAAGAAAAATGTATGGAAGCAACATCAAGGGCTTGGTCCTGAGCAGAGGATGCACGCGTGATTCCTGCAATGTTCTCTTAGCTTCGAGATTAAAGGCTTAATTCGTATTTTAAAACCATTTCTGAAACACTCCGTGCCCTTGGGAGCTTGCAGGAAGGGGGAATGGTCGGGGGACAGTTTGGTTTTTACCTGTAAATTTTTAAAATTGTCCCCCGAACCATCTTTCCTGGGGGTCAGATGTAGCAGCCTTGCCTGGGCGGATCCTCCGTTGGAGCCGTGTCCTTTTTTTCTGCCCCGTCAGCTTCAAATAATCGAACCTGAGTTTTAAGGAAACCTCAGCGTGTTCATTTCTTCGCTTTTCTCCGCAGGGGCAGTAAAAATAATGAAACTCATTGAAATCCAGTGGGTGTTGGTTGCGACTGGGAGCCGCGAGGAAGCCCGTATGGAATGGTCGGGCACCCGCGCTGCCTTTGGCCCAGGGACACCGAAATGCTGGGCTTCAAATAAACTGGAAATTGAGGCTTTTTGAACTGGTTTTCAGGATCCTTACGGCGGGCGGAGGACGGGTGGCCCCCTGCCCTGCCGTTGCTGACGCAGATCCTGCCGCTGACACGGTTCCCGAAGTGTCCCCCCCATTTAAAAAATAACAATCGCACGTGTGAACGCTCCAAGGCGGTTTGGAAAAGGCAAATTTCATAATAACAAAAATATACACCCCTATATATAGGCGTTGCTTTGGTATTTCCAAGGCTCCGGCACGTGGGAAAGCATAATAATATTTAATCTGTCAGCGAAAAAGGCACAAGATTGCCAGGCGGATGTGGAAATAGCCGGGAAAGAAAGTTTCAGAATCCGGTTTGCTCTCCAAAAATACCCAGATTTCGGACCAAAATTTTATCTAGCGTAAGTGGAACTGCAGCATCTGGAAAGGCATATTATTTACCTCCCCAAAAGCCAGGATCTTTTCCTAAGTATACTCACGTTAAGAATATGCTCCATCTTTTGAATTATAATGAAATTAAGCGGTGTACAAAAAAAAAAAAAGAAGAAAAAAGCTCGTGAATCCTTTGAAAAAGAATCAGAAAAACGGCAAAGCCCTAAACTGGGCTTCCCAAACCCGTCTCTAACGTGTACCTGCTTGTCCCTGTGCAGGGTCGCGAGGTGCAGCGAGGTCTCGGCGTTGGCCACCGTGGCCTGTCCCCGTCGTCAGCTGTCACCCCGCGGCGTTACAGGTACCTTCACGAGCCACCTCTGGGGGTGACGCTGCCCGGCGAGCGGCGGCGGGCAAAGGAGTCCTGGCCCCCGGCGTCAGAAGAGGCTGGCGGCGGCCGCAGGGCTGACACCGACATTCGGGACCCTCTGCGGCTTCTCCTTGGTGGCGACGGGAGGAAGAGCGTCCTCCCGCCCCGGCGAAGGAAGGACCCGGCGGTGACAAGCCACCACAAAAGCAGTGACCGGCTCGACGAGCTCCGTTTGGGCTCTTTCAGACTTTCGTTACGGGAGGGCTCGATCTGCTGGGCTAAATTTGTGGTTTGAGGTTGAAATTATTCACGTTCAAGTGACAACGTGGGGGGAAAATACATGTATGTGCCAGAACTCGGGGGCAGAGAGGGTGGCGCGCTGTGCTCCACGGGGGTCTGTTTCCCTGGGCTGATGCTGGGGACTCAATAACTTTCCTTTTACAGGGACCCAAACCAGGAAAGAAAATTGGGCTTATTTTAAGACCGAACTTAACCAAAGCGCTTGGGCATCATTCCCGCTAAGGAAAGACCAGGTGGGTGTCTCTGCTCAGCTTTGTGTGTCTTAGTCGTGCGTGCTGGCTGGATTTCATCCAGGTTTGGTCTTTTTTTTTTTTTTTTTTCTTTTTTTTTTTCCCCAAAACTGGATTTCATCACCCAACTGCTGGGAAAACGCATCTTCCCGGGGCAGCTTGGGGCCGCTCCGGCAAGGTGAGACGGGGCTGCGGAAATCCACCGCCTGGCTGCGATTCCGGGTCAGAGGAACGTTGAGCGTTTCAGCAGCCTTGAGCCTTTTCCTTCCTCCAGAGTTGCCCTTTCAGCGCAGGTGCTCGTTCCTGTAAATAATCTTATTCTGGATTCCTGCGTTAACGTCTTGAACCTGGTGTCATCTAAACTCTTGTTCTTTAGAGGTTCCCACTGAGCTCCGAGCTCCGGATGTATAAAAGCTCACAGAAAGTTCCTCTCCCTTGGAATTTCTCGGCATTTTGGAGTTTCCGAGAAACTTGAAGGAGCCTCGATAGACTGGGGAGGGGGAAACTGGTCACCCCATGAAATGTTCTACCCATTTCACTTGCCGAGGTAACCCCGAGTACCCTGATTGTCTCTGGAGTTGTTCCAAAGGTCAGCAGCTTTTCGGCGTTTCTCGCCCCGTTTCTGCAGCCAGTTTCTGGCAGCAGGAGATGATACAGCCCTCCCTAACGCGAATGCTGCCCAGGCCATTTATGGCAATGAGGAGAAAAACAGCGCATCTCGCTCAAGTTTACGGCTCCAGCCCAAGCGCTGCCGGGGGGGGCTGATCCGCACTCTCACTTATCCTGATTTTACACTGGGGTTTTGGGGCTTTCATTGCTACCAAGGCCAAATTTGTACACGGTTCTTTAACCCGTCTCTCCTGGCTTTCCTGCGGGAGCAGTCCCCTGCGGAAAGTCACCCTGGAAGGGTCGCGACAGTGAAACCGCAGTCGCTGGAGCACCGCGGGCTTCAGGGTTGTGTCCCGGAGCCGGGGGGTGGGAAGGGACCAGGGGGACAGTTTGGGGCAGGACGGTGTTCAGGAGCCCCGGCAGCAAACGGCAGCTGCGTGTGAGTCTCCCGTGTTCCCCTCTTGCCTCCTTCCCACTGGGGATTAGCCGCAAGAGAGTGAATTTCACCCGATTTCAACCCAAACGCTGCTCGTCGAGCTGCCGTTGATCAGAAGCGTGCTACAGAGCGACAAAGAGTACGCGAAGTGAACTCCATTCCTCCGGGCTGAATAACGTGCCGGTTCTGTTCCGTGAGTCAAGCTGTAAATAGTAATTGGTCTTTAAACGAGTCAGCGGTGAGAACCGTTTACATCTCTGCCCATCCGGGCTCCTCCGCTGGCGCAGATTCTCCAGGGAGCAGCATCCCCTCTATCCCTTCTCCCAGCACCGCGTCCCGCGCTCCCTCCCTGCCTTATTTTGGAGGTCCTGGAGCTTTGCAGTCACTGGTGAACGCCGTCCCCGTCCACCCTCTGGAGATTCATCTCAGCTTTGTTTTTCCAGCTGGAGCGGCCGAGGCAGATGCGGGAGAGACACCGTACGAGCATCCGACAAGCCGATGGCAGCAGGACAAACAAAACCCAAATATCCGGACGTTTTTTAGCCCTGCTTGTAACTGCATCTCTCGTCCTCCTCACCTGGAGATCTCAAAGCGCTTTAACAAAAGAAGCTGATCCGGATTTGTCCCCATTTTAAAACCCCCAGACTCCAGGCACAGGTAGAACAACACCAGTTTCCTGAGACTCTCCTGCAGGCAAAGGCAGGGCCGGTATCTGGGTCTCCTGAGCCCCAGAGCCCCGCTCTGTCCCTGTAACCTGAATTTCTTTAGGGGAATGGGGAACCTTTTGCCGCGCAGAGCCGTGGGTACCACCCCCCTTCCCCAGCCATGAATCAGGCGCGTCCTCAGGGGCCAGCGCTTGCTGCACTCTGCGGCGTAAGCCTTTCCCTCGGGCAACAGCTCGTGTTTGCGGTGGGAAACAGCAGTCGCGTGGGACAGGAAGGGCCTGGAGACACCAGGGATGAGTTAGGCTGCTTTTCCCCATCTTCTGCTTCCAGCTGGACAGGGGAGAACCTGCCAGGACTTGAGCCCATGGGACCAAGCAGCGGCGGTGACACCGGCCTCTGGACGCTGCTCCTCCAGCTCCGCGTGTCCTGTGCTCCAGAAGGTCACCTGGAACAGGAACAGTCCCTCGCTCGTCCCGGATTGTCGCCATAAGCCAAGAAAAAAGGGAAGAGGAGGTGGTGCAGGGGGTTAAGACTTATTTTTAATTTCATTTTTATTGATACAGCTGTTGATATTACAACCACTGGAACCTGCGGTTTAACATGGTCCCGACGGGCCTTTCTTGCAGCCGGTCGATCAATGCAGTTGTTCGTAGCCGACATGCGGGAATGTGACCATCAGGTCCGTGCGTCCCGCTGACGATGTCAGCTATTCCCAGCTCGGGAGACTTCCCCTGCAGTGACCAGCTGAACCCCTCCTCATCCACCTGCTCGGAGGCGGCGGCTGCAGCCGCTGGGATCCCGTTGCTGGAGCGCGTCCCTTTCCCGGGAAACGAAAGCATATTCCCAGCAGAGAATGATTAATGGAAGAAGCACGACTGCCAGGGAGGAGCGGAGCCCTGCACACCCCTGCCTGCAGCAAAGCCGGGCCCTGCCCGCGTCCTCGGCCTCCTGCCCGTGGGACAGGGCCGGGCTGGGTCCCCGTAATTTGTCCCTTCTCCCCGTGGCCTTTCTATTGGGCCCCACAATGAAGCCTGATTGAGTTACTAATTGCTCCCTCCTGCTAAGCACGCTGGAGCCCTGCGAGTCACAGAAGCTGCCTTCAATTATTCACCTACACCTTTGTTCCACCCTTGGCTTTTTCCCGGTATTCGGGGTTTTATCCCCGTATTTATTTGTTTTTCCCGCTATTTGTTTTTTTTCCAGTATTCATTTTTTCCCCTTCGTTTTCCCCGTGGATTTGGGTCCCGCCTGCCCCGCGGTTGCATCACCCCCTTTCCTCGGGGGCTCGTTCACAGGATGAACCGGGCCGCCCCGGGGTGGGGTGGGGGGGCTAGGCCGGTACCGGGATACCGCTACCATCCCGTACCCGCGGCACCGACCCGCCTCTACCACCGCCGGGGCCGCGGCAGGGCAGCCATATCCCCTTTCCCCTACACACACTTTACACGGTGCTACGGCGGTTTTGGTGGGGCCAGCACATGGCGCCCCCCGGGACGGCTCCGGGGGGCACTGGGCCCCGCCGGTGCCGGTGCCGGTTCCCGCCCGCGGCGCGTCACCCACGTGGCCACATCCCCCCCCGCGCCCTTCCCCACCGCCGTCCAATCAGCGCGGGCGCCGCCGGAAGCCCCGCCCCTTCGCCTTTCCTTTCCCCGCTACCCGCCAATAGCCACCCCTCCTCTTCCCCCCCCTCTCCTCAGCCAATGGGAGGGCGCGCCGCCGGCGCACAGGCCAGCCAATCAGCGAGGCGGAGCGGGGCGGCGGGCCCGCGGCTTTGGGTATCCCTCCGCCGCCCGCCCCGCTCGGTGTGTGTGTGTGCGCGCGCGCCCGCCCCTCGCGCGGCCTTTTTTCTCCTTCCGCCGCCCGCAGCAGCCGGAGCCGCCGCCGCCGCCCGCCGACCCCCCCCATCCCCTTCCCCGGGGCTTCCGCCAGGGATCCCCCCCCCCCCTTCCCCTCCCCTCGGCCGCGTCCGCGGGGCAGGCCTCTTGTCTTCCCTCCCCCGGCCCGCCCCGCTTTCCCCCCCCCCCTCCCCTTCCCCTCCCCGTCTCCCCGCCGCCGGAGCCGCCACGCCGCCGCCATGGAGCTCATCACCATCCTGGAGAAGACGGTCTCGCCGGGTAGGGCGCGGGCGGGCGGCATGGCGGCCTGAGGGAGGGAAGGAGGGCGGGTAGGCCCGGCGGGGCGGGGGCCGCGCACCCCTGGGGCGGCGGCGGCGGGAAGGGCGTGGGCGGCGGCGGGGGAGGCCGGCGGGGCCGTGGGGTGGAGAGCGAGGGGCGGCGGTGGCGGCCGGGCCCCCCGCGCTGCCGCTGACTGACGCCGGTTTCCCCCCTCCCGGCTTTCCCCCCTCCCCCCATCCCTTTCTGCAGACCGCTCCGAGCTCGAAGCGGCGCAGAAGTTCCTGGAGCAGGCGGCCATCGAGAACCTGGTGAGCGTGCGGGGGCGGCGGGGATGAACCGGGGGCGCCGGGGACGAACCGGGGCCGGTGGCGGGCGCTCCCTCCCCTCCCCCCCCACCCCCGCCCCGCCCGGCCGAACCGCCATGAGCGCAGCCTACCCTGCCCGCGCCCGGCCGCCGCGCCCGGCCAATAGCAGCGCGTCCTCCTCTCCCTTCAGCCAATAGGAGCGCGGCGCCGGGCGAAGGGCCCGCCCCGGCTGCGGGAGCGGCCGCGGGCCATGTGCGGCCGCGGCCATCGCTGCCCCGGGCGCCGCCCGGGCCCGGTCCCTTTCGCCGCCCCCCCGGCGGCCCGTGTCCCTCCGCGGCGGCGGGGCGGGAGGGCCGGGGTGGCCCCCGAGCCCCGCCGGGGCCGGGAGGAGGGGGAGGGGAGGGGAGGGCAGGGGCCCCGCGGGTGCGCCCCTGGGGAGGGAGGGGAGCCCCGGCGGGCGGGAAGGTGGGCCCCGGGCTCTCCCTGTGACCTTCTGAAGAAAAAAAAGCCGCCAAAAACCTCAAAAAAAGGAGGAAAAGCCGCAGATTGCCCGTCTGGGCGGCGCGCTGGGAGGCTGGAGGAGGGTTTTTGCTTAGTCAAGGTGCGGGGCTGCGGCCCCGGCCCGGGGGAGGGGAAGGGTCCGCGGGGCCCCGGCGCTGGGGGGGCCGGGCCGGGCGGCGTCACCGGCAAAACCGGCGTCACTCGCGATGTTTCAGCCGTTACACACACTGGTCCCCACGGGTGTCCACTGGGGAAGTCACAGAGTCTCTATTTCTCGTGCTCCATTTAAGCGAAGCATCCCCCGGCATCAGCACCGAGGCAGCCTTCGCCCTAAAGGCGGCCGTTGGGTCAAAATTCTCCGATCTGCTGTTTGTGAAGCCTCCGGAACCCCCCCGTTAGGCCGCGGCCTCCTGGGCTGCATTACGTGAAGTGATTCAGGGTGATGAACTGGAGCCGCTCGCCATCCTGGGTTCAGGCTCTTAAAACAGCTGAGGGATGCGCCAGTTTTTTAAGGTTTTGTCAATTCTTGCTGCCTTGCGAGAGCTGGATTGAGGCAGCGAGAAGAGGAGGCGCAGCTTATGCTGGGGGTAAAAATGGGTGCCCTGGTGTGCGGTGGGGACGTGGAACGGTCCGGCCTTGGAAGGGCAGGGGCTGAGGGGCTCCAGGTGGGCTGCGAGGGCTGTGGGTGGCTCAGCTTGGCAGGAGGGCGAGGATGGGGGGCTGGGGGCCGTTCCTGTCCCAGGACGGGGCGTGTGGGTGCCAGAGCCCTACCTGGGACAGGGAGAGGGACGGGGTTGGGGTCGGATGGGGTCGGGATGGGACGGGGCAGGAGATACGGCGTCAAGGGAGAAGCACAGACCGAGCACCCGGAGCTGGAAGTGATCTCCCGGTTGGTTAACAGAGATGCACCCGCAGAGTGGATTGTTCTTCCCCATCCCCTCCTTCCCGTCGTTAATTTAGACCCTTTTCTGAGCTTCTCGTTGACACTTCCGTAGGTGCGAGAGCTGAGGTCGCACACATCTGCATTTGCTTGGAGTCTCAAGTCTGGAAGTCTTAATGTAACGCTCCTCATTTTTAGCTGGAATTATTCTTAAAGCTCCGTGAAAAGACAAATTTTTTTTTTTTTTTTGCTAACTTAACGAGTGAGAAATCCAGCGGCGCTTTCTTCACCTTTGAATTTTAGAACAGCTTTCTTCTCAAAGGCGGCAGCAACGCTCTTATTTTGCCCTGTGAACTTTTGAATGGTTCTTTTAATAAAATCAGTATATAAAACACGAGCGATCTTGCTGGTTGGGAAGTGGTTTAGTGTGGCGTGTTTATAGGAGTTTTGTCTATTGCATGAAAATTTCAGGGTGTTTCTAATGGCTTACGCTCATGGGTTGTAGTTGTCCCACATTTTTGTTTCCAAATCCTGCAGTCTGAATGTGGAAGAGTAGCGGATAGCCCAACTCAAATTTTGTTGGAGAGCTGCGCTTGGCCGTTGGAAATGGGCAGTCCAGGACACTGGGCTTGTTCTATATTTCTGTTGAACTTTTGAAAGTTAAGTTAGTTTTTAAAAATGGCTATTTTTGGTGACCTGAAATCTTTGTATGTATCCTATACAGAGATTATAGAAATGGATTGCGTGTAACTGTATGTTAAATGTTTTCAGGAAAACCGTGTTCCTACTTGGCGTGAAGCGGTTTTGGCCGTGGTGCAGCTGCTTCCACTATTTCCTAGAAAGGTTTTCTTGGTAGGCGAAGCGCTCCGTAGGGCCAGCGAAAGGAAAAAAGCTTCGCCGCTGAAACTTTAGCTGTATCTTGTACGCGGCGGAAGTCTCCGCAATGTAAAGCTGTCAGGCGAGGAAAGGATTTAAACGCGGAGGCATTTCTCACTAGCTCTCACCCAAAGCGAGTGGCACCGGTGTCAGGTATTTTTATCCACACCCACGCGCTTTTTGGGGGGGTGGGGGGTGATCGTCATACGTGTCTGTGCACCTTTGAGTGCGGAGAAGCCAGGTTGTAATCTTACAAACCTATTTGTAATGCACCGGGGGAGCATCTGATTTCAGGTTTTAACAATCCCTGCGTTAGGTTATAGTTCGGGTGTTTGCCTCCAAGCAAGGAAATAAGTAGCAGAGAGTTGCTCTTCGCCATGTTTGATATCCATCCAGAAAATACATATCTTGGCATGCGACCTGAGCGGTTTATTTAAAGGAATACTTAAAGCAGGCAGGAGCACGGAAGGTAACAGTCTCTCAAGTAAGCTGAAAAAAATCCAGCAAAGTCAATGGCTACTTCCGTCGCTTTCCAGGGGTTCTAATTAGGAGCTTAACGCCTGTAATCTCAGGATAGAGCCGCCGTCTTTGCGCGGTGGCGGCCCTTTGCTGGTGGCCTGGTGGAGAAGGAGCTTCAGCCGGTCGTGGTCTTGGGCTTTTTTTGGGGTGAATGGGGATTTTTTGCCCCCCGGGGTGGGTGCTGAGCCCTGCTCTCTCCCCAGCCGACCTTCCTGGTGGAACTCTCCAGAGTCTTGGCAAACCCCGGCAACAGCCAAGTTGCCCGTGTGGCGGCCGGCTTGCAGATCAAGAACTCCCTGACGTCCAAGGACCCCGACATCAAGGCCCAGTACCAACAGAGATGGCTCGCCATCGACGCCAACGCCCGCAGGGAAGTCAAGAACTACGTAAGTTTGGTGATTGTTGGTTCTCCGACTGTCGTTTTCTCGCGGGGGGTGATTTGCAATTAATATCTTGTCCACTCTTTTCCACTTGAGAAGCTTTCTGTTGGCTGGCTGCTCCCTTTCATGAGACAAGCAACATCTTCTGCACTTCCGTGGCTGCTTTGTTGCTCGTTGCGTATTTAATCTGTAGAAATATTAGGGTAAAAACCCAAACAGGTATGAGGCTGCTGCTTTTAAATTCACACCTGTAAATACTCTTACAAGGAGCGTCTCAACAGTCTCATGCGCCCGGGGGAGCCAACGGGCACGGCTTCCCCGCTGGGCAATGGCAACTGCGTTGGTATTTGCTTTTTCTGACTCTTGAACAGCTTCCTCAACTGTCTTACAATCCACGTTAACATCTTTGAAGCACGCTCTGTCTCTGAACACACACGTCTGCATGAGGCCGAGCGAATTTTAAGAGTAGGATATGGTCAAAAATTTGCAAGTTCCAAATAGGAAATAATATTCTTAAACTTTCACGCAGGTGGGGTGAAAGTTTAAAGTGAAAAACTTTCACGCCTGGGGGACCCCTGTGCTCTTTGGTAGTTAAAGTTCAGGACTCGCAATGGCAGAACTGGTGGCTCAGTGTGGTTTTGGCTAATGGGAACAAAGGTGTGCTTGGCTCTACGCAGCATTTTGTAATTTATACAAATTGGCCGTACGCTTTATGTAATGTTTTTGTGTTAATGGCATCCGTACGTAGCGCAATAAGGTTGGGTGAGTGATGATGAAACGACGTCAGTCTTTTATTACGTTGATAATAGCTAAAGGGGGACTTACACCGTTAACGGGAGCTGTCACATTATGTACTGACGCTTACAAAACCTGTTTAGTACTGTTTTCTGTCAGGCACCATTAGAAATGCAGTATTTATTAAGTGGATATATGGAAAATGAAGATGTATAACTGAGATGCTGAAACAAATGCACGCCCCTTCACTTTTTTAAGGAACAGTTACTGAAGGGTACAAAAAAAATCATTCTTCTGATTAACTACAATTAAACGGAAAGAAAATTATTCAGCCCTATTCAGATTATCGTGGCATAAACAGTCCGGTGTTGGGGGGGGGGGAGCATTTTAAACCACAATTTGTTTAGTTTTTGCAATTTTGCTTTATAATACGAGCTGGGAGGAATTGTCGGGTGAGTCATTGTTGCGCGTTATGGCGCGTTGCATTGTGTATGGGATTTAAAGGATGTGGTGGCCGTACGCGTAATCACACAGCTGTATCTCGCTTCCTGAAAGGGGCAGCCATGGCCGAGTTCATTTCAGACTTTTATTTGTCTGTGGTCGCGACCTCGTTTGCAGCGGGAGAAAGCAGAACGAGCAAACTGCTTTATTGGGAAAGGGGGGTGTTTGGAATAACGCCAAGCAAAGGCTTCGGGGACGAGCCAGCGCCCGTCTCTTTGGTCACGGACATCAAGCCGTCCCCTGTTGATCTCTCCCCAGGTTTTGCAGACGTTGGGTACGGAAACGTACCGGCCCAGCTCAGCCTCCCAGTGCGTGGCCGGCATCGCCTGCGCCGAGATCCCCATGAACCAGTGGCCCGAACTCATTCCCCAGTTGGTAACGAATGTTACGAACCAGCACAGTACGGAGCACATGAAAGAGTCGACGTTGGAGGCCATTGGATACATCTGTCAGGATATCGTGAGTATTTTAAGTCCTATTTTGAGTATATTTTCTAGTGTATTTTAGGTGCTGGTCCATCCTCTCCCCAGCACCTCTCCTCTTCCAGCCTTTTTCCCTTCTCACACCTCTGTACCAGGAGGCTGGGATGGTTCCTCGTGGCTGCCTCGTAACGCGTGTCCGGAGGGTGTCTCTGCTGACAGAGCAATGGGCAGCCAACGCGCCAGGGCGGTGTCCGAAGGGACTGACCCGCTTTCGCGGCACAAATCCAGGTCATCTTTCGTAAGGTGCAGGTTTAAGTCAGTCTGCGGCCGCGGCCCCACGGCGGTGAGGGGTTGCTGTTATAAAACTGCAGCCCAGCGTCCAGCGGTGTAAAGTGTTACAGGTGGGCGATGAGTGTTTGATTCCTTTCTGCGTTGGGGAAACCTGACGACTACCTTCATCTTGCAGGAGGAGTCCCTTTATTCTTCACAGAGGAATTTTTGATGCACGGGCAAAAACATTTAGCTCTTTGAGGCACCTTCCACAAAAAGTCTTACGGTTTTATCGGCGTAGTTTGCAGTATCGCGACGTGTTACATCAAGTATCTGATCTGAATTGCTCGCAAAACCCCAGTGCGCCGTCTGACCTACCGCCAAAAAGCAAAATTAGCGGCTGCTTTTTTGACGCCCCTGAATGCCCCAGAGAACGTGCGTGCGGCGTGTCGCTGGCGTATCGTAGCGAGGTGGAAAGAGAAATCCCTGTTTGGTGTTCTTCATGGGGCTGCAGGGGTTCGGTTTCACCGGGGCGGTTGGTTGCTTCATGGAGGACCGACAAAATAAAAGGGAATCCCCAGCTGTAAGGGGGGAGCGCTCCAGGTCCAGCCTTGTTTGTTGCAAGGCTTGGGCGCGTGTTCCTTGTTTCCTTGGGTAGGATCCTTGGCCTCTGGAATTGTGGATGCCCTGGTTTGCTCGTTGGGTATTTTATAACCAAGATCCCTCTTAGAGTTTTGCAGTTCGTCAGTCGCATCGTGGCACCGTTTGTGCCTGTAGTTTGGGAACATACTGCCGGATAAATTCCGGTGTAACAATTAATACAGTTATTCGCGGACCTTGTGGTCTTAAATTTACCACGAAATAAAATTAGTCTTTAATGTATGTTCACACCATTATTCTTTAAGCCTTGAGTGCTTAACAGTTACCTGTCCTTGCTGCTGGTCCAGGCAATATGTTTTTGCCCCGTATCTAAAATGATGGGCAACTTCGCCAATAGAAGTATCAACCAGCAGCTGCTGGCGTAGACCTCTGCCCAGTGTATAAAGGAGCTGGGAATCAGTCGGTGTTTTTTTAACTTGATCATTGAAGGAAGTCAAGTAGTCTGAAGCTTGTTGGCCTGTTATTTGAAACCGTCAAGTTTATTTGGCATTTATGACTTGAATATCGGAGTATTTGTGCCCAGGTCAGTCTTCTCTCTCCTGCCCCAGAAGCTGTAACGACATAATGGTGTACGAGTTCCTCGTACTTGCGTTCTGGTCCTTCCAGTGACCGAAGGGCTTCTTGGCCTTCATGTCTTAAAACTGCTTGTAGATTTCAGCATCAAACTTTGAGGTTACTTTAAAATCTGGGGAAGGTTGGTTCGGTTGGCAAATAACTTTATCAACGCTTCTTTCAGGATCCGGAGCAACTTCAGGACAAATCCAATGAGATCCTGACAGCCATCATCCAGGGCATGAGAAAGGAAGAGCCCAGCAACAATGTGAAGCTAGCAGCTACGAATGCACTCCTGAACTCTTTGGAATTCACCAAAGCAAACTTTGACAAAGAGGTGAGCGGGTAACGCTTCTTGGCCTAAAATGCCGGGGCTGAATCCATGGTCTGTGATGAGAAATCATGCACCACGCTGAGTTTTGATGCACAATTCTGTTGCAGCTGAGACTTGGATTCATTCCTGTCAATCGGGTGTGTTCTTGTTGTAACGCAGAAATACTGTGGAAATCTTCAGAGATTCATCAATGGAAAGGAAGCATCATTGACTTTTTTTTTGGATAAATTTGAACTGACCTTAGACTTTAGCCTATTAGATGCCCTGCTTCCTAATCAAACTCTACCCTGTAACGCTGCTGTAAGAGCACAAGCTTGGATCAGCACTTTCTTTCAAGTGGCGTGGCAGCAATCCAGATTTAACTTCGCCTCTGAAAATTGTTGGGGGAGGAAGGGCCTGTAAGAGCCTTCGGAACAGGGGCCTCCGAGTGAGAGTCTCTTCAGAACAGACACATCTATTGATTTTTTTTTTATTATTATTATTTTTTTTCCTTTTCCTTCTTGGATTAAATCTACCATCTAGGTCTCTACTAGGGAGAGTATGGGGAAGATGGAATTAATATTGAACCTTCAGCTTAGAAGGGCTTTTAATGAAAGCTTTCCCTAGTCCACTTATTGAGCGGGTGTTGGTGGGGCGGGAGGTGCGTGACCCCTTCAGACCCTCTTTCTGTTGGGCTTCGGTGCTGTAAATAGCCTGGGAACCAATCTGTTCCTTCCCGCTGAAATGCAGGAATATCCGGGTACCGCCCCTCAAGAAATTTGTGTCCTGACTGAATTTTTAGGGTTTTTGAAGTAATTGCTGAAGTAGTTCAGCAAACAGTAGGATTTCTTTTTTTTTTTTTTTTTTTTTTTCTTAAAGGACAGCTTATCTTTAGTTCTGCTGTATCTTTCTATTTTGGACAGCCTGTTAAGCGCTTCTTAAAATGGAAGCCGGGGATTCCTGTTTTGGGGAAGAAATGATTTAAGATGCTGCAGCGAATAGTAACCTGTGCTATTCCTTGATCTTTAGAAGTGCTCCGTGAGCGATTGTACCAGTCCGCACTCAGAACGCAGCCTCCCTAGGAAGGCTTGCAAAGACTTTCATGCTGTTGTAATACAGTTCTAATGTTCTTTTATTTCTTCTTCTAGTCTGAAAGGCACTTTATTATGCAAGTAGTCTGTGAAGCAACGCAGTGTCCAGATACAAGGGTGAGTGAAAGTGATGCAAGGGTGGGGTGAAAACGAGTGTCCGGATTTGTCACTGCACCTTCCTGGGGGTGCTGGCTGGGACCTCTAGTATCGAAAAACAGTTGAAAAGTGTTACATGAAATAAACTGTAGTCTTTTAAATGATTGGTGCACATGTAAACACTCAGACAAAATGAGTTCTATACTTAAAGTTAGAAGTAGTAAACTCCGAGGAGGATTTAAGTCACTGTGCAAGACCTTACTACGTATGGAGTAAACTAAATCAGCAGCAAGGCTGGGTTCTTCATCTGTGGGAGGCTACAACTGTGCTTGGTCTTCAAAGCCCTTGAAAGGTCACACCTTTGATGCGCTTTCTACTCTGACAGGTACGAGTGGCTGCCTTACAGAATTTGGTGAAGATAATGTCCCTTTATTATCAGTATATGGAGACATACATGGGTCCTGCGCTTTTTGCTGTGAGTACTGTCGTTTCTCATATGTACCCGTCTGATCTGCCTCTGCTCCTTCGTCTTAATCCAGGAAGAAAAGTTTTCCTATATTCCTGATTTCTTTTTTTGGCATGCTGTGAGTCCCTCTTTCCCGGCAAAATCCGTAAAACCGGCGTCGGGTGTTTCAGACCCGAGACTCCGAAAGTCGGGAGGGTGCAGGTGGCTCGCTCTGCAGTCCGGCCGAGGTGCTGAGAGCTGAGAAACTCCTAAATGCGGAGATTGTCTTCAAGAACAGTAGCTCTAATGTGGCATCCGATTTCAGACAAACTTGAATCTCGTACCAGTTGGCCAAAAGTGGGGGAACATTTTTCAGGAGAAATAACTTGCTAAAACGTCCTTCTTCCCCCTCCTTTCCTTCCCGTTTCTAAAGATAACTATTGAAGCAATGAAAAGTGACATAGACGAGGTGGCTCTGCAGGGAATAGAGTTCTGGTCAAACGTCTGCGATGAGGAGATGGACCTGGCTATCGAGGCGTCTGAGGTGAGCTGGCTAGTGACCGCTGAAAAGCGGCGAATGCCTGTGGTAGTGTTTGGGAATGCTGAAATCCTGGTTTTGAACTGCGTCTGGAAGTCCTCCTCTTCTCCCGAGTGGAATGTGGGAGGAGAGCCCGTCTGAGCCCCTTGTGCAGCGGTTGTGTGTCCATGATGAGGCGTCGTGAACCGCTCCGATGCGACGTGATGCGCGTCTGTGACGTGCTCTGCGCGCTGCGGACGCCAGCGCGGCGTTGTGGTACCCAGCGTAGCCGTCAGCTGCCAGCCTGGGCAGCGGGGGCTCTCACCCAGGGCGCAGCTACCATTCGTTTCTTCTGCCTGTAGCTACGGTCGCACAGGGGCCACCGTTTGAAATTGCCTGTAGTACCTCTTTGGGTTATTTTCCAGGCTCTGTAGCCTAACGTGAAGATTAGATTAAGGTGAACTGCCTTTTTAAGTGAGCAAAATGGTTTTAATGCCAGCCGGGCTGGGGAGTGAAACTGCTTGAGATAAAGATTCTCTGACAGGTTTGACGAGAACACGCTGTGACGTACAGGCGCTGGTTTTCTGCAAATGGTACGTGACAGCTACCTGATTCCTTTTTAGCATTCCAAAGTCAACTCGAGCGACTCCTGTAAGGTTAACCGAAATGCGCATTAAGCACGTATACTAGGCACAGGGTGATACCAGAAGATGCTCAGCATCATAAAGATCTCTGAGCTATCGCTTCGCTAAGATGGCATCTTGAATTATTGAGGTATACGTACCACACTGGAGGGAGAGCGTTTCTTGAATTACTTCTTGTCCTGATAACGCCGACATGTAGCATTTCTGGGGTCTGTTACAGGCGTGAGGGACTTGGTCCCACCCCAGTGCGCAAAATGATTGATCACGTTCTATATAATGCATTATTTATGAGTTAAGTATAAAATTATGGGATGAAATAAAAGTAATCATTATCCCTCACAACGGATGGGGCTGGAGATGAATTTGGGGTATTGTTCTGCATGCAGATGCTGTTTGCATAAATTAGCCATGGAGATCAATAACAGCTTAAACTTTGAAGGGCTCCAGATGAATCATATCCATCTTTAAAAGTAGCTAAATATACATTTATGTTGAATGCCCAAAAAAGCGAGGATAGCAAGGATAAAAGGACAGTCGGCAGCACGTAGGTTTGGTTTATACGCTGAAGACCTTTTGCTGCTTCTGCTTGGGGTCACTTGTTAATTATACATCATAACTGCAAACTGAAAATATTTATTTATGTTTGTACCGTGGGAGGAGGGGCTCTACACGCGTGTGGAATGGCAGATTGAACTCCCGTGTTGAATATTTAACTGGGATGGTTGCAGGGTGTCCTTGAGGTTCCTGTGTGTTGTGGTAACTTAAAGTTTGTGCTGGGAAGGAGCGGAAAGAGAGAATTTGTATCTGCCGGAGCTCGTAATTCAGACCTCATGCCTGTATAGCCACTGAGAATCATTTTGTAACCTTTTTTTCTAGGCAGCAGAGCAAGGAAGGCCTCCGGAGCACACTAGCAAATTTTATGCCAAGGGAGCGCTACAGTATTTGGTCCCAATTCTAACACAAACGTTAACAAAACAGGTGAGTTGCAAAATCCCTGCTGCGTGTCAGAAAACACGCGCCGTGTCTACTTCCAAGTTCTGGGACGGTGATGCTGCTGTTCCCTGGAGGAGCAAATTGTCACGGGGGGTCGTTGCTCCCTTCTGTAGGTGACTTCTTGACGTGCTCGGTCCCGAAGGTGTTTTAGGTCACCTCGGGTAGGTTTTAGCGGTTTTGTGCAGCTGTAGTGGCAGTCCTTGGTCTGTGATGAGGCATCATGCACCACTCTGACCGAATGATGCATCGGTTTGTAGGGCTGAGACTGTGAGACTGCACGCAGTGTCATTTTTTAATGCTGAATTCTGTTAGCACATGCTTGTATTTATGGTTTCTGAAGAGGTTTGATACTTATCTGCATTCCTAACGAAATGTCTGTGAAATTAAACCCAGTATGTCATCTCTACGTCGTTAGAGATCCAATTTCTGGAATTCTGAGCTTTACTTTTTGAACTGTGAAGTCCATGTTTATTTGGTCCTTATTAAGCACTTCACAGAGACTTGTTTGGACTGTGTTTCACAGTCTAATCAAAATTAATGGAATCACTTCCTGCAGCAGGTCTAATTATAAAATAAAACTGTTAATTAAGCCATACAGGACGGAGTTCGTTTGGCTTACTGCGATGAACTGGGAAAATGCTTGGTGCTCTTAGCGAATCCAGGGAATTGTTTCCCTGTTTGTTGTGTATCGCTGTCCGCTTGGATGCGGAGAGTTAAATTGCAGGAGGTTCAAAAGTGCTGGTTAAAACAGGGAAGATAAAACAGAGAAGAGACTCACGGGTACACAGCTTCAAAGGAATTTGGTAAGTGGCCGAGCTAACAGTCGGGGGGAAGAAGCTATTTAACTGGTGCAGGGGGGCCAC
Source organism: Chroicocephalus ridibundus (assembly GCF_963924245.1). Lineage (NCBI taxonomy): Eukaryota > Metazoa > Chordata > Aves > Charadriiformes > Laridae > Chroicocephalus > Chroicocephalus ridibundus. The sequence goes on along the minus strand of NC_086300.1, from coordinate 2,244,714 downwards.
TCTGCGAGGCGATGGCATGGCTCAAAGGAACAAAATCTCAACGTAGATGAGAGAGAAGCGGTTTGGAAGATGTATGAGGCTAATGCAGGTGCGTCAGTAAAGAGCTAACAGCCTTAAACCAGGATGGAAAGGTGCAGATGATGCAAGTAGCTTCTCTGCCGGAGATGTATCTGGTGCTTCCAGAACTGAATTAATGTGAACATCATGAGGTTCAACAAGGCCAAGCGCAGGGTCCTGCACCTGGGTTGGGACAAGCCCTGGTATCAGCACAGGCTGGGGACGGAGGGGTGGAGAGCAGCCCTGCTGAGAAGGGCTTGGGGGTGCTGGGGGGTGAAAAGCTGGCCGTGGGCCAGCAACGTGTGCTGGCAGCCCAGAAACCCCCTGCATCTTGGCCGCATCCCAGCGGCGTGGGCAGCGGCGGCAGCGGGGGGATTCTGCCCTGCTCTGGGGAGACCCCCCTGCAGTGCTGCCTCCAGCTCTGGGGACAGCAGAAGGACATGGAGCTGTTGGAGCGGGGCCAGAGGAGGCCGCGGAGATGCTGGGAGGGCTGGAGCCCCTCTGCTGTGGGGACAGGCTGAGAGAGCTGGGGGGGTTCAGCCTGGAGAAGAGAAGGCTCCGCGGAGACCTTGGAGCCCCTTCCAGTCCCTAAAGGGGCTCCAGGAAAGCTGGGGAGGGACGTTTACAAGGGCATGTAGCGATGGGGCGAGGGGTAATGGCTTCAAACTGGAAGAGGGACATTTAGGTTGGATATCAGGAAGAAATTTTTCCCTCTGAGGGCGGTGAGCCCCTGGCCCAGGGTGCCCAGAGAAGCTGTGGCTGCCCCATCCCTGGAGGGGTTCAAGGCCAGGTTGGACGGGGCTTGGAGCAACCTGGGCTGGTGGGAGGTGTCCCTGCCCGGGGCAGGGGGTGGCACTGGGTGGCCTTTAGAGGTCCTTTCCCACCCAAACCATTCTATGAGTTCCTAAATACAACACCTGGTAACAAGATGACGTTACTTGCAGTAGATCCATCGGGATGCCGTGGCCTGTGAGCAGTAAGGGGTGTTTTCCCCCAGACTGACCAGAGGTGCTGTTCTCCTCCTAGGATGAAAACGATGATGATGACGACTGGAACCCCTGCAAAGCAGCTGGAGTCTGCCTCATGCTCCTGGCGACCTGCTGTGAAGATGACATTGTTCCTCATGTGCTGCCCTTTATTAAAGAACACATTAAAAATCCAGATTGGCGATACAGAGATGCAGCTGTGATGGCTTTTGGGTGCATTTTGGAAGGACCAGAGCCTAACCAGCTCAAACCACTAGTCATACAGGTAAGATTTGTTGTGTTTTCTTGGAGGCTTGTAGAGCAAAAACTTTCTAAATTATTTGGAGGAGAACACCTGCTTTGCACAATGCTCTTAATCTGAGGAAGAGCAAAAGGGTGCCACGTTTTAATCGTGTTTTAGAGAGATTTGGTTACACAGCTCTAAATCACAGGGACTGTGCAGGACTTCAGAGTACCTGACTCCAGATGCCTCAGTTCTCAAGTCTTACCCCTTGGAGAGAACTTTATGAATCTTAAAATATCAGAATAGTGGCCTAACTGGATCTAGCCTGTCCCGTCCTCCCCGATCTATTGGTAGCTCAAAGGGAATACATTGAAATGCGGTGGCAGATTCGTATTTCCGTATATTGCACGCGATCACATCCTTACCCCGACTGCACTCGTGTTCTAGGCAATGCCAACTTTAATAGAACTAATGAAGGACCCCAGTGTTGTGGTTCGAGACACAACTGCTTGGACCGTGGGCAGGATCTGCGAGATGCTTCCTGAAGCTGCCATCAATGACATTTACCTCGCTCCGCTGCTGCAGTGTCTGATGGAGGGCCTGAGCGCCGAGCCCAGAGTGGCCTCCAACGTCTGCTGGGTAAGGCGGTCCCTTTGCTGTTGGCCCTATGATAACTTTTACCAACGAGGGGAACGCAGCTCATATTCATATGTATGAATACACACACGTTTATATATGTACACACACACACACGTCTATATACTCACACACTTAAATGGATTTCGGAGATGACTCACGGCGTGGTCATCCAGCACACGGAGCCGTTGTTACCCGTTATCTCAGGCCTGTTTTGTGATTCTGCTAGGAAAGAATAAATAAAGGGAGAAATGGATTTTAAGGCGAAAAATGCTCACGTTCACTGAGTGTAGAAGTTGCCTTCAGTTTGAAAATGCTATGGAAACTGTCCTTGATAACAGATGTGATAGCTGGGATTTAGCTTTGTTCGTGGGTGCAGCTGGATTGCCTCCTTAATCTTAAGGTAGAGACAAGACACCTTCTTTCCTGTTACCTGGACCTGCGTCTGCAGTGGCTCCAGGACTAAATTGAGCGTGAAATTTTTTTTTTTTCACTTGCAGAGCTGCAGTCCCATGGGTTGGTTTGCTAACTCCAGTTGCATCATCGTCTTGATGCATGTCTACTACCGAGTAGCATATCTGATCTTTCACTGTAGAGAGGATGTGTCCCTCACTGCCTTTTAAGAGAGGTGCTCAATAAGAGCTGAGCTAGAGATGAGTATTTGCATGTCAAAACAAGTTTTAGAAATGACAGAATTCATTCTCTTCGTATTCCAGAGGTTTGAAGACTTCTAGTCAGCACGTGAGCTTTTCCCCGATCCGTTGATCCTGGCAAAAGTCCATGTAGCTGGGGCTTTTGTCTTCTGAAGACAATGACTACTGTATGTTTTTTAGATTGAAATGAAAATCAGGAGGCTTTCAACTCTTCTGATCTGTCTCTCAGAGCAGTTACGGTTGCTCTGCAGTTGGGAATCTGAGCAGTCCTCTACCTGATCTCGGCCCGGATTTTACCTTGTGGTGGTGATGATGATGATGGGTAGTGGGTAGAACCCGTTAATACCCTGCGAGGTTCAAGCAATCTGCCTTTTATTCAGTTTGGTTCTTGCCAGCTGCCAGTCGTGCAGACGTTTGACTGCAGACAGCGTGGCTGCCGTGGGTATTAATGTCACGGTTCAAGTCTTTTAAACTTTCACCACTGTGCAGCAAACAGTTAGCTGTTCGTGAAGGGAGCTGTTAATCCTGCCACGGGGGGGAGGTTCTGGGAGGGGTGAACTCACTTGAATAATAGAAATGGTTGCTCTGTGTTCCAGGCCTTCTCTAGTCTTGCTGAAGCTGCCTATGAAGCTGCAGATGTAGCTGATGATCAGGAAGAACCAGCAACGTACTGCTTATCCTCTTCATTTGAGCTAATAGTTCAGAAACTTCTGGAGACCGCAGATAGGTAACGCTAAACCGGAGGGCTTGAGCTCTACAGAGATGCTTTTTTTAATTACTTCAAGCTGTCGGTCTGTTCTCTTGCAGTTTAGATCTGAATGATGTTTTATCAGAACCAGGCTTTTTTTTGGTGTCAGGTGGAATACAGAATGCCAATTCCCAGGAAGAAAGCTATTGACACAGAATAATTTCCTCAGTATTTTGTCTGCATCTGCTTTTAGTAAATCTGGGGTCTCCTCCAAGAGTGCCTCTTCCATGTTTTACTGTGAAGTCTCCGAGGGCAGCTTAAGACCGTGCGTGGCTTTGTACAGTAGTCATAAGACTCCTCAAGGTTGGCTACAAGGCCACTGAATAATCAGGATCGCAGCAGGACACAATTAGAAATCCGTGTGTATTGTACGGTTCCTTTTACTGTGATTGTTTTCCGCCGTGGTTGTTGCCGCAGCGTTACAGCCGTTTACGGTGGCACCAGGTACTCCCAGAAGAGCCGAGGACCTAGTTAGGCTGGATCCTGTCCTTTTCCCAAACAAGTTGAAGTATAAACAGACGAGGCAAAATATTTTTCTCGGTTCCGCAGATGCGAAAATAAGGGTAATGCTGAAGTCATGTTCTGCCTTGAAGGTCGCATAAATCTTGACAGCTGAGAGTTCAATCCTTGGATCAGTTCAATCGTCAGTTGAAGCCTTTTGCTGCAGGACGACTTCTTCTTAACTGCTGTCCCTGTCCGAACAGTTCAAAGTCTAAACTCTACCTGTCTAATTTACATCCAGCCAGAAGCGTAGTGTCTAGCTCAAGGCTCTGAAGCCCATCAGTCATCTTAGCGTAGATCTCGGCTGTCTTTATTTCAAATTTAACTCGCAGGGATGGTTGAGAGGGAGTAATGTATGCCGCTCACCTCCCGAGACCATCCCTTCCCAGGCGGGATAACGACACGCTGGAAGATGTGGGTTTGAGGCTTTTTCTGCTCCTGTACTTGCTGCCGTTGACTGAAGATATTGGAAGTCATTATTAATAGCGAATGGGGGGGAAAAAAAAAAAAAAAACGTTCCAAAAATGGCTTCACAAATTTCACTTACTTTCAAGTCTTGGAATACAGGAATGCAAGTGCTTCTGCTTGTCACAACACTAAAATCTAGCTGTTACCGATTTACTAAAAAAAAAAAAAAAGTCTTGTTTCTAAGCAAGCCGGAGCGTCGGGAGCTGCAAATACATTCCTTCTGTTCCAGGCCTGATGGACACCAGAATAACTTGAGGAGTTCTGCGTATGAATCCCTGATGGAAATAGTGAAAAACAGTGCCAAGGACTGTTACCCTGCTGTCCAAAAGACAACTCTGGTCATCATGGAGCGACTGCAGCAAGTGCTGCAGATGGAGGTAGGTAAACCCGAGTTTTAAACCCCCGTTAAAAGAAGGGGTTTCAGGAAACTTCAGGAGTTGTGGTGTCGCAGTTGTGCTGCGGCTTCACCTGCTGTAGAAAGATGAGTTTTGTTGCTGACTGCGTATATTGTGGTAGAACGTGTTTTCATTTTTTTATAAATAAGTAGATGCATGAAGCTTTCTCTTGCCTTAAATTAGAAAAAACAAATATTTAAAACTTAATCTCTGCAACTCCGAGGGCTGTCAAAATGCGCTGGGCTTGCCTGGGCTGCGGTGCGGCCGTCTCACATCTGGGGTTTTGCTCTTTTTCAGTCTCACATCCAGAGCACCTCCGACAGAATCCAGTTCAACGATCTTCAGTCTCTTCTTTGTGCTACTCTACAGGTGGGTTCCCGCCTCCTGTGTTTGTGGTTATGGGAAAAGGGTGGTTTTAGAGGCATTTCTGTGCCCCCGAGGATGCGGGCTTGGTCCTGTTGGTGAGATGGGAGTGAGGGAATAGGATCTTGTGTCCCAGCTGACACGTGGGAGGTGATGGCAAGGTTCAGAAGGCTTCGGTGGAGTACGACTGATAAAATTTAGGGCAATGCGAATACAGAAACGCTGCATGTGGCACGTCTAAGATCGTATGTTCTTTCAGATCGGCTCTTATGCTGGCTACAGGCTGAACAATCGCTTTGGTTGGCACAGACAAAAAAACTCCATAACGGCTCTAATTCGTTCATCTGCCTCTTGTGGTTGGTGTTCTTATTTAAAATGGCACTAATTAAAATGCACTGAGTGTCCTCAAAATTAAACATCTGGTAATGAACAGCCCGTGTGACTTGGAGTGCTAGCGCATTTCAGTTCCTTGCTTACTCCTACAAAGTCTGCTGAAAACAGCCACTTTTGGTTTGTTTTTTTTTTTCTTTTCCCCCTCCCCCAAAAAACCCTGTCAGGAGACTGATGAGACCATCCTCTGAAATCGGTGGCGTTTGATACTGCAGCTCTGCCGTCCGCGCTGCGGGCAGGGTGGTGCCGCGCCGTCGTGCCGAGCTTAATAACAGTTACAAGGCGCTGCTTTAAAACTATAATAGACGTAGATTCGGCGTCGACGCCGCTCCGCGCAGCTCGGAGGAGAAAGGAACGTTCCCTTCTGGAGGTGTAATCTGAAATAAAAGCGGAGCGGAGTGTCTGCCTCCGCTCGGGTTTATTGCTCTGTTGGGAGGTCTTCCCTGTTCCCTGCAGTTTGTTTCTTCCATGCCCAGGACGAGGGACCCTGTTCCTCGCCCACACGTAACGGCCGGTTCTATCAGTTTTAGCTTCCCGTTCACCTCTTGCGCGAGGTGAGGAGATCTCCTGGGTGTTGTCTCCAGGTTGTTCTGAGAAATCGTTAACTTCATCCTTCTTGTTCAAAGCCCATAGCATCAGCCGTTGCTTGCGCTCACTGGTTTTTAGGGTAATTTCTCAAATAACGGGCAGATGGGAATAATCTGTCCTTACGGTGGGCTGTAATGGGGAGGCTTCAGTATCTAGAAACTGCTTTTGGCACAGGGTGATCCCTGATCTCTTTCAGGACGCCTCTGCCCGTGGGAAGTGTAGTACAGGTGGAATTAAACTGCTAGGTTTAATTTGTAAACGTGTGTTTCTTCATTATTGCAAAATCTGACCCTTAAGAATTTACAGCAGTTGCAGCAGATGCTTGAGTACCGCCAAGGAGAAATCAGCAGGGAGGCTTTTTTCAGCGTTGCGCAGTCAAATGTACTATTTTGTTACATAGCTTTTCTCTTTGATGGAAATACAATTACGAACATCGAAGAGAAGAAAAACATTTGTTAGTATTTAAAAGGAACGAGAAAATCAAGACCAATTATTTATACAGGCAAAGTCAATCTCTTTGGAGTGACTCAGTGTGAGGAGTCAGACTTGAAATAATTCTTTTCCTCTGCAGGTCGAGGAATCAGTCTTTGCCTTTTCGTAGGAAATGCAAATTTATTTTAAATAAGGACAGGTCAGCGCTGTGTTCTGTAGTTCGCGTGCTGAAAGGGACGGCGCAGGAGGAGCGGGGCGTAGGTGAAGGTCAGGTATTTACCCGGGCGGTCTCCGCGGCCCTTCGAGGGTGTCCTCACCGACCTCCTCTGCTCCGTCCAGAAACCAGGTTGGCTTTTCAAACACCCCGTGTGCTGAACACGTTCCTGTAAATGTATTTCGCATCGGTTGTATGTTAATTTGTTCTCAGTTCCTCTTGGGCGGGAGCGGTTCGCCTGCAGTCAGCAGGGAGGGTGCGTTTATGTCGCAGTTTAACAACCAGCGTTTCTGAAGTTTAATTCTGTGGTTTAGAAGCAAAGCTTACGTGCAGCCCATACTCGGCAGTAAGAGGTTGCGGTCACGTTGCTGTGATGGAAAAGGGCTGCTTTTTTTTTTTTTTTTTTTTTTTTGATAGGGCCAAATTTGGGCTGGTCACGTTTAACGCCAGCTTAGAAATGGAAAGCTGTGAGAATGGCCTATGCAGCAGGAAAGGTAAATTCAGCTTGTTCTGTAGCTGGAAAATTGAATGCAGCTCAGATGAATGGGACTTTGCGCTTGCACTGACAAAGCATATTTTTGCAGCAGCAGAGTTCAAACAGCAGCTTCCTTTTCAGCAGCCCGAAGCGGTCACGAGCGCTGGGAGCTAGCGCAGGGGGCGTAAAGGCGCGACCCAGCCTCGCGTAGATGGAAGCAATTCCAATCTCTTCCTCCTTTCCCCTACCCAGAACGTCCTCCGGAAGGTCCAGCACCAGGATGCTTTGCAGATCTCCGACGTGGTGATGGCGTCTCTGCTGAGAATGTTCCAGAGCACGGCGGGCTCGGGGGGCGTGCAGGAGGACGCCCTGATGGCGGTCAGCACCCTGGTAGAAGGTCAGTGTTGCGGGGCAGGGCGAGGCGGTGTTTCGGGGGAAGGTGGAGCTGGGGCAGAGCTGGTTTTCTTCCTTCTCTCTTTGACTACATGGCGAAAAACACGATGAGTTCCTGGTTTTGCTTGAGGTATGGTTTTGACCACACATCTCACCACATCGATCTGCGAAGCTGAGCCTGGCTGGTTACGCTAAGACTGTTTCGTGAATGAATGGTTTGTTTTCCATTAATAACGTAGCTACAATGCCAATTCCGCCAGAAAAAAAAAAAAAAACCAAAACAACCCAGCGCTGCTTTGTGCAGTGCCCGGCGCAATGGGAACCTGGTCCCTTCACGCCACAGGACACGTTGATCGTTGCCTTAATGGTTCGTACTTGCCGCTGCCTGTGACCTGTGGTGGTTTTGTGGAGTCCTGTCAGCGGCGGATTTACAGTCAATGTTCTTCTTTAAAAGAAATCACGGTGGCAAAGATCGGCCTTCGAGTGCGTCAGAATGGGTGAAGTAAAATCCAGTTTGGGTTGTGGTATTCCAGGCAGCTTGAGTTTGGTGGTTCAGGTTTAGCAGGTCGTGGCTGTGGCATCATCCGGAGCTGTAGGAACACACTCCATTGTCAAATGTCGCGTATGAGTGTGAAAGTTGAGGTGCTGCTAAAGGTCTACGTGTAACCTCACTGCCTACCCCCCTGCCTTATCCCCAGGGTTTGGAAATGGGTCTGCCGGGGATCGGCTCGTAAGGAGGCTCGTTTGAGTCTTCCCTTTTTCCTGAGGGTGTTATCCTGGCAGGGGACAGGGTCTGAGCAGGGGACAGGACCTGTTTCTAGTAGAAGTACGTGCCTGATCGCTCTGAGAACACGGGACACCTCGTAAGAGCAGCAGAGGTAGTTGTGGGGGTTTGGAGTAGCCCCTTCCCGCAGTAGTGTGTTGTGGAGAGCAGGTCTTTGGCGGGTGTCCCTCGGGCTGCTCTTGGGAATGTTTAGTGGGATTGCCCGAGGAAGCTGGGAAGCGAATGAGAAGGTTGAGTGGGATGACTGCGAGCTACCCAGCAAGTAAAAATGAAAATGCGTATCCTCTTGGGACCAAAGAGCTTTTCGCTTTTGGATAGGTGGGTCTGCGCGCGCAGTCTTAGTAAAGCAAGGGGCTTGGGGAAGGCAGGAGTCGGCAGAGAAGAGCAGAAGTATTTCGCTTCAAATACCGCTTAAATATAAACGTACTGAAGAGTGCCCTGCTCGGACCGCAGGGCTCTGAAGAGGTGGAGCCACTGTTTCCGAAAGGGAGATGTTACGGCTGTCACGGCGGTGAAGCGATGTGAAAAGGCGTAGAGTTTTCAGCTGATGCAAAGCAGCGTAACGGTGACGAACCCTGTCTGAAGCCACGTCCCTCTCCCTCTGCTGGGTCTGCTCGCTCCGGCCGATCTCAACATCCTTCCTGAGCGTGGGAGGGGGGTGTCTGTCTTCAAAGGCCTCCAAGGAATTGAGCGCTTTCAAATCTCAGTTTAGTCCAGATGGACACGTTTCACTGATGCTCAGGTTTTGTGTAAGAATTGATTTGTTGTGCGTCTCTGGAACATACAAGTGCTGCTTTTGGGTGGAATATAACGGTGGGTTTCTGTTTTGTTGAACTCCCGCAAATACCTCGTTGGTTGGGATTTTTTTTCTGACTAGAATATTTTTCGTACAGTCTTAGGGGGAGAGTTTCTGAAGTACATGGATGCCTTCAAACCGTTCCTCGGCATTGGACTGAAGAACTACGCTGAGTACCAGGTAGAGGTCAAACCAGGCAGCCCTGTGTTCACAATCCCTAAATTCTCACCTGCCCGCAGATGCCGAGCTCAGCAGCTGTGAAATACCTGTGTGTAAAATACCACAGCTCCTGGGGGTGAAACCAAAGTTGGAGCCCCATGGACTTTTCTCTAATTACTGGCTGGGCGTGTAAATTTAGACTCGTCTGTTTAATTCAGCAGAAGGCCTTCGTTGACACGACGCCTGTGTTTTCACAGAGGCTGTGCATTAGTTGGCCTGGATGAGGAAAAAGCTTGCCACTTCCATGAGAAGGTCAAGTCACGGCACTTGCCGTGGGGTGGGTGTCGAGACCACCCGGCTGCTGAGTTCGGCGGCGTTGGTTCAGACCAAGTACCTGTCAGGTTGTTGGCGTCTGGATCTCCTGCCCTTCGCCTTGGGGAGGAAGCTCCGCGCTGTGCAGCTTTGTGATATAAATGGCTATGGAAGCAGGGACTCATCAGCTGCTATATGAGGGTCGTTATTCTTGGTGGTTTAATGGCTGCAGACTCTCACCACTACTTAGTGCTTTAATAAGCTGTAAGAGTGTGGAAGACTGACTCACCGGGTGGGTGTCTTCCTCGCTGTTCTATTTGCAGGTTTGTCTGGCTGCAGTGGGCCTGGTTGGTGACTTATGCAGAGCCCTGCAATCCAACATCTTGCCTTTTTGCGATGAGGTTATGCAGCTGCTCTTGGAGAACTTGGGGGTGAGTGTTTACCTTCTCATTAGCCAGTTAGTAACAGTTGGCTTGCACACTGAGAAGAAAGTGGGAGGTGGGAGAAGCAGAAGTGTTAGGCATGCTCTGAAGATCTCGTGTTTGACAACTATCTTGCTTACTATTTGAATGGAATCCAAACTTATTGGGGGTAAGGATTTACGTTTCGAGTAAATGTCTTCATTTATTAGCTCCTCCCCCCTTAAAAAGAGGAGCAACTGAATGTAACGGTGCTGAAATCTCTTCCAGAATGAGAACGTTCATAGGTCTGTGAAGCCTCAGATTCTCTCGGTGTTTGGCGATATCGCCCTTGCCATTGGAGGAGAATTTAAGAAGTACCTAGACGTCGTACTGAATACCCTCCAGCAGGCTTCCCAAGCGCAGGTGGATAAGGTAAGGCAGTGGCGCACGCTCTGGTTCCTTCGTTAAAGTCATAAACGAGTAAGAGCTGTGCACACAGCATCAGGGACGGCGCTGAAGCCTGCCTTCCTCTTGCCTTTCCAGTCCGACTACGACATGGTGGATTACCTGAACGAGCTGAGGGAGGGCTGCCTGGAAGCTTACACTGGCATCATCCAGGGATTGAAGGGAGACCAGGAGAACGTGCACCGTGAGTACTGTCCCACCGCGCTGTTCCTGTGCCTGATATGACAAAGGGAGATAGGAAGAACTGCGCTTGGACAAGCTGTTTCACGGTTGTTGTCACGTCCATGGGCATATCCTTGCTCATTCCCGGCTGCGTGGGAGTGAGCGCTCGGCTGCCATGAGCAGGGAACGGATTTAGAGCCCTTCGCTACGGTTCCTCTTCCTCTGGCAGTTTCTCCCCTCTCTGTCTCAGAGAGCCGTTCTGGGGCCGGATTCTGGCTGTTTGGGGGCGTACTGGAATCCCTTTTCAAGGACCGACTGTTACAGGTGAACTGTGTTTCACCCTGTGCTGATAAAGCTGTTTTCTTCCAGCGGATGTGATGCTGGTGCAGCCCAGGGTAGAGTTTATTCTGTCTTACATCGACCACATTGCCGGAGACGAGGATCACACCGACGGCGTGGTGGCGTGTGCGGCCGGACTGATAGGGTAAGCAGCCCGCTCCGCTCTCGACTGACGGCTTGTTAGATGGAGAGAAATCTTTGTACAACAGCCTTAATGTTTGAAGCTGCGTTTTTGTGGCTGTCTGAAGTATTTAACGTCAGTTCTGGGTTTTTGCCGTCGGGCGCTGGGTGTTTAACCCAAGGTGTTGAGGTGGTTGCGCGGGTGAGGCCCTTTAACTGACGGGGTGAAAACCAGGAGGTAGGAGTGAAAGTTGGGGGGGGGGGGGTGGTGGTGACAGAAATTCCAGATTTAGGATTTTTCGAGGATGACCTGGGCTTAAAACCAAAACACCCTCAGTTCCCTGGGTGCGGAGGACCTCGGGTCAGGGTGTTTTAATCTTTTCTGTTGCGTTTAGGGAGAGCCGATGGGAACATCAGGGAGATCAGTCTTTGGACAGGAGATTGAATGTCTCCAGTTAGTCACAGTTTCAGAAAACTGTTCAGCTCTCCTCCCGCTGAAATTAGTGACCATATGCAGCGTTTTAAAAAGGACGTTAGCTGTGAGTCAGATTTCTTTTCGCTAGCGAGAGCGGATCAGAGTGGGGCTGGCACATCTGTTTGTGGCACTCAGCCTCGAAGCCTCTCTTTCTTCTTCAGGGATTTGTGTACAGCGTTTGGAAAAGACGTACTGAAATTAGTAGAAGCTAGACCCATGATACATGAACTGCTAACTGAAGGAAGAAGATCCAAGACGAACAAAACAAAAACCCTCGCTACCTGGGCGACTAAAGAACTGAGAAAACTGAAGAATCAAGCTTGGTAAGGGATTACGCCCACCTCCTTTTCATGTTGCATAATTAGGAAATTGGCTGAACTCCTGAGTCGGAACGAGACGCTTCACAAAAGCCTTGTTCTCTAGAAGGTTGTTTCTCGTTTATTTTTTCTGTAAACAAGCCCCGTCTGTGGTCTGGTACAGCAGAACAAACACTAACCGAGGGGCGCGGTGAACTGCCTGGCTCTGGCGAGGCCGGCTGCAGACCTGGGGGCTTCTCGCGTTGTGAAATGTGTCGCCTTTGCTCATCGGGGACCGTCCTGCGCCCCTCCAGACGCAGCGTAACTGGAGCCCGTTGACTCCTCAGCCCTGCCTGGAGTTCGAGGAGCGTCTGGGGGATGCTCCGGGTCACGGTTTGGTGTTGGGGGTCCTGCGAGGAGCAGGGAGTTGGACTCGATGGTCCTTATGGGTCCCTTCCAACCTGAAATGCTCTCCGAATCCGTGGTTCCACTGAAGCCCCTTTAAAAGGAGCAGGTTGTAGAGAGGAGGGTGATGGTGTATCTGCGCTTGGGAGAGTAAGGCTGTTACAGCTCTGTCGCCCGCCTCGAGAAGTTCCTTAGTCTCCCTGTTATTTCTCTTGTCCTCATTTTTTTCCACTTAGTGCTAGTTTTATCTCACAAATATGGGGTTTTGTGGTGTTTGGGGTGGTTTTTCTGATGGCCCCTTTTTTGCTTGCAGATCTGTTACCATTGGGATGACACCTGAGACCCCCACTGGAAATCTCCAATCTTTTGAAAAAACCTGGAAGCGAGGAGTGTGCACGGATGCTGAATGTTTGGGAATGAGAGGATGAGTGAGTGAGGCTTGAAACACACCACATTGAAAATCCCGCCGCAGCCCCAGCAGCAGCGCTGTTAACGAGCTGAGCACTGATTGCGGAGAAAAAAACCTGGCATCGGGAAGAGGGGAACGACCGATTTTTTTTTTTTTCTGTCCGAGTAACGAGCGAGTCTCTTAATTCCGACAGACCAGGACTGGCTTCTCTGTCGTGGCCGGCGCAGAAGGGGAGAAGGGCCGGTTTGGAGGAGAGGAAACTGGGATCAGCTGTGGTGCTCCTTGAGGTTTGGCTGCTGGAGGGGGACGGAGCCGAGGTCTCCAGCCGCCCGCTGTCACCTTTGCCGCACGGTGCTGTCGGTGCACGGGATGAAAGGAAAAAGGGGTGAAGGATTTTCAGTCTAGGAGTGAGTGTGTGTGAATGAGGCGGTATCCACATTCTCAACTTCAAGTCATTGCAGTTTATCTTTTCCCGAGAAAAAAAGCAAAAAAAAAAAAAAAAAAACAAAAAAACCACAAAAAAAAAAAAGGGTTAGCTGTTGCATTTCATAAACTAACCGAAGTTCAGTCTACTGATGCAGCGTAAGAGATGTACAAAAGAAAAGAGGGGAAAAAAAAGAAAAAAGAAAAAAAAAAAAGAAAAAAAAAGAAAAAGGAAAGTCGCTCTTTAGGGCTTTTTATTTTAGGGAAACACTGACGAATGTTCAGAGCTCCCGTTCTGAGTGACGCTTTTCATGATCTCGTTTCATCAAAGCGCCTTTCCTTCCTTAATATTGTTCAACTGTGAATGTAGAAATGGGGGAAAAAAAAAAACAAAAAACAAAACTCTTGCATTAGAGGGAATAGAAATAAATTGTCAAACAAGATTTCAGGCTTAAAAAAGAAAAAAAAAAAAAAGAGGCAAAAATACAAACGTTAAGTGCTCCGAATTGGCCGTGAGAACGCAAAGGGAAAGATCTCTCCTGACTTGTACTGTAGCAGCCCGAACACCCACAAAAATTGTGCCAAAGAGTTGAAAAACAAAATAAAACTTCAGGTAATATTTTGGATTGCAAAATGAGGATAAATTCAATGTTCAAACAAAATCTGATAAAATGCCATTTGGAAACTGCTTGGCCTTTTGTGCTCTTTATTTGATCAAATTTAATGTGGTATTGGTCTCTTGCTGCACTTCAAAAACAAAAAAAAAGGAAAAAAGAAATTTATATAAAATATATATATACTGACTTGAGCTTACACAAGACGGCACTTGTAAAAGGTTATATTTTTCCACTGCAGTTGAAGATTAATAAAATGGTGTCAAACATTCCCCAATACTTCCTTTTTGTATTCTTGGTCTTTCCAGTAAAAGGGGAACCCATTTAATGATTATTACTGTCATTATATTTTTTTCCACTAGAGTGGTAGCAGTCTGATGGGCAACTCGGAAGCGAATCGGCTGTTTACTGCTTCCCCGCGCACGCAACCTCTGATTTTCACATGAAGGATCAGAATCTCTCGTTTCCTCTTAAAAGGAGACTTTTGCTTTTGAGGAACGGTCCCTCGCTTATCCTGGGTTGTCAGCAATAAGCCAAGAGAAAAACCGGAGGAGGTGCCGGGGCTTTGAGACTATTTTTCATTTCATTTTTATTGATGCAGCTGTTGATGTTACCGGCGTTGGAATCTGCGGTTTAACATGGGCATTTTTCAAAGCTGCTCGTGGGAGGGAGAGTAGAAAATATTAGCCAGTATTTTTTTCTTTTTTTTTTTCCTTCTTTTTGTATTTTTTTCTTTTTTTTTCTGCGAAGCAGGCGAGGATCTGCTTTACCCCCCAGTTTCCTTTTCCCGGTCTGATCCTCGGATCCATTACGATGGAGTCCGCTTTCGTTGCCCATCTGCGCTGCAGCATCCACAATAGCTCTTGTACAGGGTATCAGATATGTGCCTTTCAGTGCTGGGTTCAGATTGCAGTCGAAGTGCCGACTTTGAACCAGTGTACAAAAAAAAAAAATAAATAAAATAAAATAAAAAATCCCAGGTGTTGAGAGGAGAGGAGGAGCTCTGAGAACTGGGAGAGCCAGCCAGCTCCGGAGCACGGGCAGGGAGAGGCCCTGGGTCATGTTTCTAGTAATGCCTTTTCTTTTTCATTTTGTTTCTCGAGGTTGGGGGGGTGGGATTTCCTAAAAAAAAAAAAAAAAAAAAAAAAAAAAAAAAAAAGTAAAAAAAGAAAAAAAAAAGCCATTCCTGAAGTTGGGGAGGGGGCGTGGAGGGAAGAAATCTGATCATTCCTCAGTGCTACCTGTTTCTGTCCTGTGTGGCTGTTCAGCTGTAGACAGCAGGAGAATAAAGTACACTGAGACAGTAGTGGAAACAAACCCTGTGTCCGGCCTGTTTGTTTTGGGGCTTTTTGTTGGGTTTTCCGTTTGTTTTCTTTCAGGGAACCAGTTCTCAACCGTAACGGCAGCGGCGCCCGGTGTGCCCGTCGTCCCTCCGTCCCCGTCCTGCCGGCTGTAGAGGGAGGGCCGAACGCCTACGTTACACCCTTTGGTTTTAAGAGCCGGTTTCACTGCTGGGCACATTTAATTAACAGAATAAATCCTTGATTCTTTTTTTTTTTTTTTTTTTTATTTCTTTTCCAAGTGCCATTTCAGCACTGGAATCCAGACGTGCTTGTCTCGGCAGAGCCCGCCCGGGCCGGGCATCGATCGCCGGGGATGCTGCCAAGGTGTCACCAGCGGCAGCTTCCCTTTTTTTCCCTTTTCCCTTTTCCCTTTTCCCTTTTCCCTTTTCCCTTTTCCCTTTTCCCTTTTCCCTTTTCCCTTTTCCCTTTTCCCTTTTCCCTTTTCCCTTTTCCCTTTTCCCTTTTCCCTTTTCCCTTTTCCCTTTTCCCTTCTGGGGGGGGAAAGTTTAAAAGTGCCCATTAATGCGATCCTGAACCCTTAGCTCTGCCCCAGCTGCCTGTATTAACTTCGTTTTGTCGATTTGCCAGTGGGACCTAGGGAAGGAACCCGCGCTTGGCACCTTCTGATAGCACGGATGTAACCCGCCGCCACCGCTCCGCCGGCTACCGGCCATCGGAAGGGACCCAGTTACTAACAAATGGGTAGGACCGATTTATTTACCTTCTAAATCATTTAAAAAAAAAAAAACCAAAAAACCAAAACTGCTTTATTTTTGTTTTCCTTTTTTTTTTTTTTTTTTTTCTTCTTCTTCTTTTTGGGGCTGCTTCGTTTTCCCCCGCGCCCGCTGCCTCTCCTCCTGCCAGCAGCATCTTCCCCCGCCGCGGCGCCGGTGTGGGTGTGCGCTCAATGAGTGACGAGCGCCCGTTTCCTCTCCGGGGGAGCCGGAGGTGACAGCAGTGTGTCATCAGCCATATGTGCCACTCCGCCACCCGGGGATAGCGGGGCCGCGCAGAACTATTTCTGGGAGCAGGAGCTCGGGCTCTTCTCCCCGACGCTGGATTTTATTATTTAACATCTTTCTGGCTCGGGGCGGGGGGGCTGATGTGCCCGGCTGCCGGGGAGGGGAGAAGAGAAGAGAAAAACGGATTTCCCTGCAGCCTTGTTGGGGGGGGGGGAAACAACCCCCGACTCGATTTTCTAGCCTGGGAGGTGACGCGGTGGCCTCGGTGCCCTGCTGCGAAGGGCTGCTGGGGCTCGCAGTCGCTGTCTGGCACCGCCGGCACTCGCGCTTTCCCAGGGAGAGGGTGTCACCGCTCTGGAATGAAACTTTCCAGCTGAGGGGACCTTAGTTTTAACAGCTTTTCTCCCTAACCCCCTTGTTGAGGTGCCGGCTGCGAGCGGGGCGGGTGGTTTTACACCCATGCGTTGCTCCTGCGGAACCCCAGCGCCGCAGGGCTGCGATGGCGTCGCTGGCGTGCCCTCCCCGGCAGGGACACGGGGGCTTTCCTGCCACAACCGAAATACCAGGGAGTCCGGAGGCGAGACGTCCAGCCTTCCCCGCTGCTGGATGCGCCGGCAGGCGCTGAGCCGGGATCGGTGCCGTCATGGACGGGCTGTGCCGTGCAGGGACCAGCTCGGGCGGGGGGGCTCGTGGGGTTTTATGCTCCCTGGCCTCAGGATGCAGCTTTCCCCTGCTTATGGTCCCCCGTATCCTCATCCAGTTGTTGCTCCGTGGCCGGGAGAGGGGCCGGGGCAGCGGCAGGGTGGTGTGAGGACTCGCAGCCTGTCCCCCGCGTCCCCCCAGGCTGAGCTCCAGCCTGCGGCGAGGGACGGCGCGGGCGCAGGGTTCCACCGCCGCGGCTCTCCGGTGCCGGCCCACGGCGGGGGGGTTCATACATCCGTGCGTGGAGCTGCCTCTGTGTCTGAGCGAAGTCGCTCCGTGCTCAGAGCCGTGGATTTTCGGGAGCCCGGAGCGGGATGTGCTGGTCCCGGTTGCTGCGTCGCACCGGGAGCCAGTACGAGCACCGGGCTGGGAACGGTCTGCGCTGAGTGAGACCCCGGGGAGGGCGCGCGGGGTGTGGAGCAGGTGCTCGGACACCCCCGGGGAGCCCAAGGGTGCCTCCAGCGTGCCCAGGGATGCTCCCGGTCCACCCAGGGATGTCCCCAGGCTGCCTTGCGCAGGTGGCAGGCGAGCTCAGCGCCGGCTTTTTAAAAACACGGGGCTCTTCTTCCAAGCCCCTGCCATTCCCCAGCGGGGCCAGACAAGCCAAGCGGGAAATGGTGGGAGGTTTCCCGCTCGGCGAGGCGAGGAGACGAGGTTCTCGCCGTGGAGGTGCCGTTGCGCCGCTCTCGCCCCTCTGCTCGCACCAGCGATTCCACAGCCCTGTCTGGGGCCGCTGCCGGGGATGGAGGTTTGAGTTAGAGCCTGTCCCTGAGCGGCAGTGACGGGTGAATTCCCTGTGAATTCCCTGCTCGTCCTCGTCCCGGCTGGTGGAGGTGGAAGGGAAAACCCGGGCGGCTGCAGGCTAATGCTGCCGGGTGTCACCAGGGGATTTTAACCGTCCCCTGCCGAAAGGGGCCAGGCTGATTTTTTTTTTTCGTTGATGATAACCGAGGGGCCCAACGCTGACCTCTGCCATAAACGCACCGAATAATTCTGCTCGGGCGAGTAAAGCCTTCGGTTGAGGGAGCTGACGGGCCCCTTCGTTCCTTCTGAATGTGGTTAACGGGGGTAACAACTGGGAAACGGTCCCGGAGGACGATGAAGGCGACGTTTTAGGGTTCGACTGATGTTTCTGTCGCAGCTGGTGTGAACCCGGGGAGTTCGCAGCCTCCAGGTACCACGGGCTGTTTGTGCAGGGGCTCGGGAGAGCTTGCTCTTCCCCGCATCTTCCCCTGTCCTTCCCCGGCTCTCCATCATTCCCGCCGGGCAGGCAGCGGAGACACATGTAATATTGGGGGGGGGGGGGGACGGAAAAACGTGGGTTTGAGCAGGGTTTTGAAGCAGCTGAGAAGCCGGCAGAGCGTGGGGCAGGGAGGCGGGTGCTGGCGTTGCCTCCGCTGCTGGTGAAGCCGGGAGGGGAGGGCGAATCCTGGCGGGGTGGGCGCCAAAGCCCTTGCCGTGGCTCTGCCCGGTGAGGTCCCGTGCACGGACGGAAGCAGGGATTTTACCTGGTTTTGTGATAATTACCGTGAAAGCTGGCTGTAAACCGGCTTTAGAGCCGTTCCCATCGCTCTGGGCATTTCATCTCTCAACCACCGCACCCCAAGCGGCCGGGGGTGCCGCGAGCCCCTCCGTGCCATCGGGTGACCTTCCCTTCGCAGGACAAGGCCGGTCCCTGGTGCCCCGGAGGCAGCAGCGAGGGTGGGCGAGGGACCTCCCGGCCGGGGGGACCTTCCCTGACGCTGCTCTCGGCTTAAAACTTGGCAGCAACGATTCGGGGGGAGGCGAAAAGGCGGCAGAGGGGGATCCCCCCCGCGGTCCCCCGCGGCACCGGGGCGGCTGCTGGAGAAAGCGATGGAGAAGAGCAGCATCCCCGGGAAGAGCAGAGCATCCTGCGGCGTGGCCGGGCTGGATCCGGCTGTGCCCGTACCCCCGGTCCTGCACGGTGCGTTGGCTGCTGGGGTGCGATGGGGACCCCAAATCCTGGCGCTGGGCTCAGGCGGGTGACGATGGCGGGAGCTTGGATGGCTCCTCTTGCCTCCAAAGTCTCCCTCTGCCTTCCTCCCCTCCGCGACCGATCCCGGGGCGGCTGCGAGGCTTTTCCTTGATGCACGCTGAGTCTCTGTGCCCCGTCCCCAGCGTGCGGCCCGTCACAGGGGGGGTGTCGGGCTGTGTCCCCCCACCCGCTGCTGCCCGGCCCCAGCCCGACGCCTGCCAACGTCGCACGAGGCTGGGGCCGTGCTGTTTTCTGTGCGTCAAAATTAACTTCCAACCTGATGGAAAAACCTTAATTTGCACTTCAAAGCGCTTTGCAGCAATCTGCCAGCATGAGCAAAAGCCGGAGCTGGCACTCGTGATTTTTCCGGGGCCTTGTTTGCGGCAGAGCCCGGCCCCCCCCAGCTCCTGCCAGCCCCCCTTTGATTCCCTGGGGGTCAGGGGTCCTCTCCTGCCTTTCAGCCCAGCCCTGAGACCCCCCCCCAAGCCTCCAAGAGCTGTTGACTCCTCCAGGCTGGGCAATGAAGGCGACGTGATGATTCCCTGGCAGAAATTCAGATGGAGACGGCTGCGCTTTGCTCACCGAAGCCTCGGAGCTGCGGGTGCCCGCCCGCCATCGGCCTCACAAAACCTCCTCGGCCTCGTGTTGTGTTTCCAGCTCCGAACCCCCTGGCGTGGCACCCGGCTCCCGCTCCAGCCCTGGGGATCAGCGGGTGGTGTGACATCCCACCGGCCGTACCCACCGATGCCGACCGGGGACGGGACGGGGGTCTCCGGCCGCGCTGCCATCGGCGCCACTCCGGCTCCTGTGCCGAGGCTCCGTGCGCTGAATCACTCCCGGCGCAGCCCAGGCTCCATCCAAGCGATGCTACGGCTGCGCTAAACATAGCGCCGGGAAGGGGGGTCTGGGACGGGGGCCCCCATGGGAGCTTCGCTGGGCCCGAGGCTTGGCTCCCTGTGGGTCTCCGAGGGAGGGGACAGGGGCTGGGGGAAGCCAAGCTCCATCTTTGCCTGGTTTTGCACCGACCCCTTTTCCCCCGGCGTGAGCCGTCTCGTGATGGAGGCAGATGGCCGGGATGCAGGATGGCACCGCGCTGGCGGCTCCCGGCTCCTTTCTGCCACCGGTGCCTGGGCAGGAGCGAAGCTGCCCCCCCCCCCCACCCCCAGCCACCATCCCGGGGGCTCCGCTTCCCCCCCAGGTCCTCCAGTGGGGTGGGACGAGGCCTCGGAGGGGATGCTCGTCCCGTCGGGCTCAGTGCCGTGGGTCTGTCCGTCCAGGCCTCGGGGTCTGCAGGAGCCAGGGTGGCAGCGGTGCCCCCCCGCACCCCAGGGGGGGCTGCAGGGCTCTGTCCCCCCAGAGCACGGGACTCGCCGGTGGAGCCCCCGGCAGCGGCGGTGCCGGCGAAAGGAGAGCAGCTATTAATAACCCTGCGCAGCACAGGGAAAAAAAATGTAATTCCATAATGGAAGCGGCTCCGAGAGAACAATTCAGGGAATAAAATGTTCCGGGGTGGGGGGTGGGAGGCGAGCCCAGCCCCCAGCGGCCTGTGGCTGCGGCGCTGCTCTGCCATTGCCCCCCCCGGCCCCGGGGTCAGCCCCGCTGTGGGTAGGGGGGGGGACACCGGCCGCAGGGGGGGGCTGGGGACCGGTGTGTGTCGTCCCCCCCCAGGGCAGGGCGGGGGGTGGCGGCTCCGGGGCGGGGGGGGGCTGCAGCGGGGCGGGGGTCCGGGACACCGTGTCGTGTGCCCCCCCCCCCCGGGGCACGGCGGGTCCCCGGGACGATACCGGAGGGGGGGTGGGGGGGGGCAGCCCCGGGGGCGGCCCCGGCGCGTGGCGTGGGGAGGGGCCGGCGGCCGCCCGGTGCCCACGTGGTTTCTCGGTGTCTCCGGAGCGGAAGAAACGGCGGTCGGGGCTGCGGCGGGGGCGGCCGGCACCGGGAGCGGCGACACCGGCACCGGGAGCGGGACCGAGCGGGGCGGGGAAGGAACCGCATCCCGGCGGGCGCCGCCGCAGCGCAGCGCATCGCAACGCATCGCCGGTGAGTGCGGGGCCTGGGCCGGGGCCGTTGGGGGGGGAAACCGGGCCGTCCCCGCCCCACCCGGGCCCCCGCCGCCCCGGCCCCCGGCGGCTGCCGGCCTCCTCCGGCCCCATCGCGTCCCCATCGCCATCCCCATCATCCCCCCCCCGCGGCTCCATCCCCGTCCCTGCCTCCATCCCCGGCTCCGCCCCGAGCCCCTCCTGCGGCTCCGACCCCGGCCCCGGTCCCTGCCCGGCGACCCCCGGCGCGGTGCGGCACCGGGCTGGGCGCAGGGGGGACGGGCGGCGCCGGGCCGGGCTGGGGGCGCTGGGAGGGGGGGGGGGGGGTTACCGGAGGCGCCGGGGCCGACGCAGGCCGGGTCCCCCCCTCCCCGCCCCGCCCGCCGCTGCCCGCGACCCCCGCCCAGGCCCCGCTGCCGGGGTCGGGGGTCTCGCTCGCTGCCGGCTCCCGTTGCAGCCCCCCCGCCTTCACCCGGGGCCGCAGCAGCAGCACGGTGTCCCGGCCACCCCCAGCCCGGCCCCCCTGCAGCCCCCCGACCCCCTCCCCAGCAGCGGGGAGAGCGCCCAGGGAGGTCACAGCAATGAGGAGGGGGCTTGTACCGGTGGCAGCCCCCCGAGGCCGGGGACAGGGGGTGCGTGGCTGGAGCTCGGTCCCACCGTGCGCGTCCTCCCAGACCCCCCCAAGCGGGACCGGGGGGGCTGCGTGGTGCCTGTCCCCAGATGCCAGCTGGGTGCTGGTCGCCCGGTGGCATCCGCTGCCCGGCACGGCCCGTTCCCATCCCCATCCCCACCCCCACGGGGGCACTGAGCCGCCGCTGGCCCGCTGAGCCCTCCCGCAGCGTCCCGGTGCCGGGGAGCCGCAGCCCCATTTTTGCTCTCTTTCAAGGCATTTGTAGGCCTCGAGGAGGGGCCGACTGCCTGGAGCGTGGAGGGAGCGTAGCTGGTGCGGTGCCGTGGGGAACTCCGCCGTTGCCCCTGGAGCCTAATGACGGCGCTGCCATCTCCTGCCGACCCTCTGGTGGCTGATCTCCCGAGCTCCTGCCCACCGCGGCTCCCTGCCCGCGCCGCCGACGCCTGAGACGCGCGTGCCCGCGCCGCAGCCCTGCCCAGCCCGCACCGCCTCGCCCCGCGCCCGGGGCCCGCCGCAAGGCAGGTGTCACTGTGTGATACAGACGGGGAAACTGAGGCACGGTTTGGGGAGCAGCAGGGCCAGGGGACTTGGGGCCCGGCTGTGGGTGCAGAGCTGCTGTCAGGCCCTCGGTGTTGGGGTGGGAGAGGGTCCCGTCCCCGCTCAGCTCCGGGGGTGCCCCCTCCACCCCATATGGTGGCCCCAGGACCCCCAGGCTGGTCCCGGCCAGGGGTCTGGGCACCCACCGGCCCCAGGACTCCTGGGGTCTTGCTTTGAGGGGGTCACCAGAGTCTGGGGGAGTGTTGTCTCAGCTCATGGAGGTGCCTCAGTTTCCCCTGGGAGGATGCTGACTGTGCCCTCCCTGCCTGAGCAGAGGTGGGTCCCAAGTGCCTCCTCCATCGCTGCCCCGGGCAGGGGGGGGCATTTAAGGCCCTCAAGGTGGGGAGGCAGAGGAGGGGTCACGGTGCTGGGGGGCTTTGTCTGCGTTTCGTGCTCCTTGTCCCAGCAGAGGCCGTGAAACGGGCGGCTGCGACTGCCCGGCCCCGGCCGAGCTGGGGCTGCGGGAGCAGGCGGGGGGGCTGGGGGTGTCGGCAGGCTGGGCTGGCCCCAGGCTCTGGCGGTGGCCTGGGGGGGACGGGCCGTCCCTTCCCCCCCGTCACCCTGCAGAAATCACCTCCCTCTCCTGGCTTTGTGCTATGAATTATTTGTGTGGCGGCTGCCGGGTGTCTGCCTGAGCCGGCGGGGCTGCGTGCGGCTGGTGGCCGCCCCGGTGCCCACGGCATCCCCGCATGGGATGGGGGGACATCCTGGTGCCCCCAGAGCACCGCGTACGGGTGCCGGGGCTCAGCGCCGCAGTCATGGCCACCTCACCGGCTCCAGGTGCCTTGTCCCCACCGGGACGGCTGTGCCAAAGGGCCCAGGAGCCGATGGCAGCAGCTTTCGGGAGCCTCGACCGGGGACAAATCCTACGGCAGAGGGAGCCGGGCAGGATCAGGCCCTGCCATGGGGCAGCTCGGGGGCCGTGCCGTGAGGCAGGTAGCCCCCCGGGGGTGTGCGGCATCAGCGGTATATAGGGCACGGCGGTGGCTGCGTGCCGCGGCGGCAGCGTGGGAGGGCGGGAAGCAGCTCGCGTGCGGCGCGGGGCGGGAGGCAGCGGCACCGGACGCTATTTCTGGCGCTGGCTCCCGTGGGGACGTGGGGAAAGTCACCGAGTTCCCCCCTGGGGATGCTCTCTGCGGTGATGGCCCCTGCTGTGGGGGCTGCCGGGACCCCTGTCTCCCCCCTTGCCTCCGTGGGGGCGGAGGCCATCACCTGGCCGATGTCCCCCCACCGCCCCGGGGGACACCGCGGGGTTGGAGCCGCTGCTGGCGGTGGCGGTCCCAGGGGACTGTCCTTCCTCCATCGCCCATTGGGACACGCCGGGCTCCCGCAGACCCCGCTCTGTCCCCAGGATGGGCTTGGGGGGGCTGATCCACGGCCCCCTCTGCCCCGGGTTGGATCCTGCACCCAGTGCCCCCCCCAGCCCAGCGCCTGCGCCAGGGGCTTCGGGCTGCCCCCGGCTGGGTTCATGCCTGCCCCGGGGTCACCAGCCCCTGTCTGTCTGTCCATCCATCCGTCTGTCCGTCCCCCCCCAGGCAGGACATGGACTCCATGTTCGAGGACGACATCAGCATCCTGACGCAGGAGGCGCTGGGGCCGGACGAGGACTGGCTGGACAGCCCCAACACCGACCTCTCGGGCGAGATGTGCTCGGCCTCCCACTTCGCCCTCATCACCGCCTACGACGACATCAAGAACCGGCTGACGGGGCTGGAGCGGGAGAACTCCACGCTCAAGCGCCGGCTCAAGATGTACGAGGTCAAGGTGAGGGGCCAGGAGGGCCGGCGGGGGGGGGGTCCCGGGGCCGGGGGTCCCCGCTGACCCCTCTGCCCCGCGGCCGCAGTACCCCCTCATCGGCGAGTTCGGGGAGGAGCACATCTTCTCCCTCTACGAGGCCAAGGAGACGTCGCTGCTCAAGAGCGAGAAGGCGTCGCTGCAGCAGCAGCTCAACCAGTTCCAGCACGAGGTGAGCGGTGCTGGTGGGACTGGGGGACACGGCGGCGGGGGGGGTGTGGTGGTCCCTGAGCCGTCCCCCCACCCTCCCGCCTCCCCGGCAGCTGCAGAAGAGCAAAGAGCGCGAGGAGCAGCTGGAGGAGATGATCCAGGCCTACGAGAAGCTGTGCGTGGAGAAGGCGGACCTGGAGACGGAGCTGGGCGAGATGGTGGGTGCCGGCGGGTGCTGCTGGCGGGGACCCGGTGCCTGGGGACATCACGGTCCCCTTCCCTGTGCTGCGACAGCAGCCAAGCAGATGGCTCCTCCGTCCCACGGGGCTGCCGGTGCCACCGCCGGGGCTCGGTGGGGATGCAGGGCTGGGGGGGCCGTGGCTGCTCGCCCCCATTGTGGCCGTGTCGGGGGCTGCGGTGACGCAGGTGGCTCGGCTTTGTCCCTGTCTTCCCACCTCACCGAGGGATGCTTCCAGCGTGTCCCCATCCCGGGTCGACCGGGCATTCCCGGCTTCCACTGCCCCATCCCCCGGGGGGGTCATCCCTGCTGTGCCCCCCCCATCTTGGGGGGCACGTACTGGGGACAGATCCCATCACCCTGCCAGGACGGCCACCAGCTCCACGGGTGTCCCCAGCACCGGATCTGCCGGGGGGGTCAGAAGAACCCCGGGGCGGGGGTTGTGCTGCCGGGGCGGGGGGTCTCAGCCCTCTTTTCCCCCCCCCCCCCCACTTCCCTGGTCAGCGGGCGCTGGTGGAGACGCACCTGAGCCGCATCCGGAGCCTGGAGCAGCAGCTGCGGCAGCGCGATGGCAGCACCTTCCCGGGGCTGGGCGCCCCGCTGCCCCCCCAGGAGGTGCCTTTCCTCGCCCTGCACCCCAACCCCGGCCTGACCCACGGTGAGCTGCCCCCCCCCCCCTGCCCCACGGCACCCCCCCCCGGGGCTGGGTGCCGGGGCGGGGGGCTGAGCCGTGCCGTGCCGTGCCCGCAGTGCTGGAGCGCGCCGGGGGCTGGCAGAGCCGGGGGCTGGAGGCAGCGGGGCGGCTGGAGGCCGAGCTGGAGGCGGCGCGGCAGGAGACCCAGCGCGCCCAGCACCGCGAGGAGCACCTCAAGGCCGAGTGCGAGCGGCTGCAGGCGGAGCTGAAGCACCTGCAGGACGCCCGGGAGCAGGTACGGGGTAGGGGCCGGCCCCGCAGGACCCCCACCCACCCACCCACCCATCCATCCACCCACCCATCCATCCATCCATCCATCCACCCACCCATCCACCCATCCATCCATCCACCCACCCATCCACCCATCCATCCCCGCTGGGTGGGGGTCCGGGCGCTGATGGCATGTTCTGCTCCCCCCAGGACCAGTCAGAGCGGGACATGGCCTGGGTGAAGAAGGTGGGCGACGACCAGTAAGTGCCGGGGGTGGACTGGGGCGAGGGCTGGGCTGCGGTGGGGGGGGCCCAAGGCTTGGCTCCCTGTGGGTCTCCGAGGGTGGGGGGGACAGGGGCTGGGGGAAGCCAAGCTCCATCTTTGCCTGGTTTTGCACCGACCCCTTTTCCCCCGGCGTGAGCCGTCTCGTGATGGAGGCAGATGGCCGGGATGCAGGATGGCACCGCGCTGGCGGCTCCCGGCTCCTTTCTGCCGCCGGTGCCTGGGCAGGAGCGAAGCTGCCCCCCGCCCCCCCCCACCCCCAGCCACCATCCCGGGGGCTCCGCTTCCCCCCCAGGTCCTCCGGTGGGGTGGGACGAGGCCTCGGAGGGGATGCTCGTCCCGTCGGGCTCAGTGCCATGGGTCTGTCCGTCCAGGCCTCGGGGTCTGCAGGAGCCAGGGTGGGTCCCCAGCCTGGCAGGGAGTGTGCAGGGGGGGCTCTGCGGGGACACCACTGGCCTTCATGTCCTGGGGGGACAGGACCTCGGGGGCTTCCCCCCGCTGAAGCGCTGCGGGCAGGTGGGATCCTGCACCCCGAAATCGCTCTGCGCACCCCAGGAGTTGGGCTCCAGGCGTGGGGTGGCCGCAGTCCGGCATCCGGCACCGTACGGGCTGCGCGGTGCCGGCTCGGCGCGGGGGGCCACTGCCTCCAGAGGGCACTGACGGCGTGTGGCTGCCGTGCAGCACCCTACGGCACCCAACCGTGCCGTGCAGCACCCTACGGCACCCAGCCGGGCCGTGCATCCGTGCCAGGCTGCGGGATGGCGGCTTGGCTGCACCGGGCAGCACCAGGAGCGCGTCCGGGCTTCTGGGATCCCTTGGCTGCCCCTTCTCCAGCCCTGCACCGACCCCCGCCGGAGTGTTGCTTTCTGGGATGGTGTAACTGATGCGGAGCCATCGGGAATCCCTCCTCCGGCCCTTCACCCCTTCCCGGCTTCCCCCTCGCTGCAGCCGTGAGCTCGGGGGGCTCCGTCAGGGCAACCCCCCCCGGTGCTGGGTGGCGCTGGGAAGGGGGGCCTGGAGCACCCCGGCTTTGGGGCAAAACACGCCAAATCCGAGGAGGGCTGAGGAGAGCTGGGGCAGGTGGCACGGCTGTGCCCCGCGTCCCCCTCCCCGGGGCCGCACCCGGCATGGGGGTGTGCAGAGCAGCTCTGAGAGCCCCCCCCCCCAAAACCTGTTTAATTAGCCCACGGCCTCGTTACCCCGCTGTCCTCCCCGCTTCAGCCTCGCGCCCGTGTCCCTGCCGCGGCCGGGACTTCGCACCCCCGTGTGTCGTGTGTGTCCGTGTCCCCGCGATGTGACACGGGGCAGGACGCGCGGGGCTGGCGTCACGGCTCCTGGGGGCACGTCGGGCTGTGGGGGGGCCGCCAGCCCCTTGCGAGCTGTGGACAGATAAAAGGTGACGCGCGGGGACTCGGAGAAGGTGCTGGGGTGTCGGGGGGGTGTCGGGGGGCGGGGGGGGGGGAGTTCTCCCCCTGCTTTTTCCCGAGGTGTCGGATGCTTTTGCCGTTTCTTGTCTCCCCGGCGTAAATCAGCGTGCGGGGCCGGGGGGGGCCGGCCGCATCCGCGCTGGCATCGCCGGGGGCGGCTGCCACCCCGTCTCTCCGACACACATCCCGGAGGGGGGGTGTCCCTCGATAACCCTCCCCACGCTTCTTCCACCTTAATCCGCTTTATTTTTCACGAAGTTCGTCCCTGTCGGGGCCGGGAGAGCCGAGCTCGCCCCCGCTGTGCCCCCCCTCCCGCGGCGGCCCCCCCCCATCCCCCCCCGTTCCCCTGCCCGCAATATCCAGCCCCCACCGGGAAATAAAACTCCAAATAGATGTATTAACATTTCCCAAAAACACCTTGTTTCCAAGCCCCACTTCCCCAGGTTGGGGAGGGGAAACTGAGGCAGGGCTGGCTCCATGCCCCTCTCCCCGAGCTGGGGGGGGGCACCTTCCCCCCCTCCCCGCGCCCAGCCTTTCCCTCCCCGCTCTTTTCTTGTAAATACGGCTCTTTTTTGTAACCCGCTCCTCTTCCACCACTTATTTTGGTGTGAAAGGTGCATTATCGGCGCTTTCCATCTCCGGGTGACTTTTCTGGCTGGCTTTTGCCGAATTAGTCACCGTGCCACCGCGGCGTGAGCGGGGTGGGGGGTCCCTCTGCCCCTTTCCCGCCCCCCCCCCTTTTTTTTTTTTTAGTTTCTTTTCTTGGTTTTGTCTTTTTTTTGTTCTTTCTGAGGTCGCAGCCTTTCCTGCTTGTGCTTCCTTGGGAGGGGGCCGGGGAAAAGTTGGGAACCAAATCACAAGGAAAGCCCCCGGGGGGGGGACGGACCTGGGGGGGGTGGAGGGTGCTGGAAAGCTGCGGGGCCGGGGGATGCTTCCCAAGATCCGTCCCCAGCATGTCACCACCAGCACCCAGCGGTGACGGTGCCAAAAGCCGGGGGGGGGGGTTGGGTTGGGTTGGGTGCAGGAAGGTTGGAGCACCCCCCCCCGCCAGCCCCGTGCCGTCTCGCTGCCCTGCTGCCGACACCGTTTTGGTGAGATTTTGTGGGTTTTGATGAATCTTGCACCCATGGGTGCCCGCGCCGGGGCTGCCGCTGGGATCAACGCCAACGACGCTGCGCCGGGACACCCCCGTCCCCTGCTCCCCCCACCCCAATCCTGCGGCAAAGCGGGGGGGGGGCCGAGCTGCTGCTGGGGTCATGCCCGGCCCCCCCCAGCCCTGGCTGCCCCCAGCCCGGCGGCGATGGCTGCTTCGCCTGCGGTTCCTGCTTTTATTTCAGTCTTCGACGGCTTCTCGTTTCCCAGGTGTGACTCGCGCGGGGTCACCCCCTTCCTCCCCCCCCGGGGGGGGCTGCACCCTGCCCGGCACCCGCCATCGCCGATTAACTTTCCCACCGAGGGTGGGGGCCAAACCCCGGTGCTGGTGGCGGGAAGGTGCCCTCGTGTGTGTGTTTCTGGGGGTTTCTGGGGACCACACGGTGCCGGGGGGGCGTAGGGGTATCGTTTGTTGGCGGGGGCGGGGGGGGGGGGATGGCGCGGCCTCGCCAGCAGCCCAGGGGATGGATCTGGTGTCCCCAGCCCCTCGCTTGGGTGGTCCTGGCCGGGGGGGTCCCAGCCCTGCTGTGTCCCTCAGTGTGGCCCTGGCTGGGGACAAGGAGGGGGCCGATGCCGGCCGTCCCGCCGGGGCCATGGGGACCCACGGGGACCCACGCGCTCCCACGGCATCGGACGTGGGCGGCCGGGTTTTCGGCGGCTGTTTTGTTCTCACGCCTTATCTGCAGTTGCGGATCAAAACCCCACAGTTTGGCCTGAAACGGAGCCTTTTTGGGAGGGCGGGTGGCACCAAGACACCCCCCCCCGCCCTCCGCAGCGTTCCCCTCCTCTGCCAGCACCAAACCTCACAAAAAGCCTTGCAGAACCCCCCCGGCTGCAGGAGGGACCTCTGGGGCAGGTCCGTGTCCCCCCCCCGGGTGCCAGCAGGGTGCCCTGGGTGGGGGCCGGGGGCTGCTTGTCCGTCCCCCCCCCGGCACCGCTCCCTCCTCCGCCCCAGAGCTGCGGTTTTGGTGCTTCCTCCCTGCGCCTCAGCGCAACTTTGGGGGTGCTGGGGTGACCCCCCCCCCGCCACGAGAGCGGCCGAAATCCAGCAGCAGGGCTGGGGGGAGCCTGGACACCCCCCCCAGCTTTGGGGAGCGGCCACAGCCTCGGGGCCGGGTCCCCACGATGGGGCACAGAGGGGAAACTGAGGCAGGAGAGGCGGGAGCCTGCAGGGCTGCAAGGGGGGGGGGGCAGCTGTGTCCGGGGATGTCCCCGGGTGCTCGGGGACTCTGGGGACGTGACATGGCGACCCGCCTGGGGAAACATCTTTTTCTCTTTCTTTTTCACTTTCTTTACTTTTTCTCTGTCTTCTTTTTTCTTCTTTTCTTTTTATCTCTATTTTCTTCCTTTTTCTTCTTTTTTTTTCTTTTTATCTCTATTTTGTTCTTGTTCTTTTCTTTTTTCATCTCTTCTTTTTTCTTCTCTATTTTCATTTTTCTTCTTTCCATTTTCCTCTTTTTCTTCTTTTTTCTTCTTCTTTTCTTTTTCGTCTTTCTGTTCTCCTTTTCTTCTATTTTGTTCTTTTCCTCTGTATTTTCTTCTTTTTCTCTGTATTTTTTTCTTTTCTTTTCTTTTCTTTTCTTTTCTTTTCTTTTCTTTTCTTTTCTTTTCTTTTCTTTTCTTTTCTTTTCTTTTCTTTTCTTTTCTTTTCTTTTCTTTTCTTTTCTTTTCTTTTCTTTTCTTTTCTTTTCTTTCGTCTTCTTTTCTCCTTTTCTTTCTTCTCTCTTTTATTTTCTTTTATCTTTTTTCTTCTTTCTTCTTTTCTTTTTTCTTTTCTTTTTCCTTCTTTTCTTTTCCTCCCCCCCGCCCGCCATGAGCTGACGGGGGGCGGGCAGGGCCAGACCTGTCGGCTGCTGTTACAAGCGGCGTCTCCCAGGTCCCCGGGGGTGTCACAACGGCTCAGTTGAACTCTCGGTGCGCGGCGCCGAGCCCCCAGCCCCCCCGGGGCCCGCGGGAGACGGCTTCTCCCTTCACATCACCGCGGAGAACATGGTTTTGAAAAGTGACACTGAAATTGGGGAAGAATCGATGACTTTGTCACGGCCACCGAGAGATGGAGGGGGGGACTGCGGCACCCACCTCCCTCCCGCTCCCAGCTGCTCCCGGTGCACGGGGCGGCCGCGGGTGCGATGCCGGGCGGCGCACAGCCACAACTTTTCCCTTTTGAGTTAAAAACCTGAATTTGGATTAGTTTGGGGCACGCCCCACAGCGCCCCATGGCGGGGGGGGGGGGGGGCTCTCAGCCAGGGGACCAGGGATGTTTTTCCCTCGGTGACACTTCGTCCCCGCCGCAGGGTGAACCTGGCGCTGGCCTACACGGAGCTGACGGAGGAGCTGTGCCGCCTGAGGAACCTCAGCTCCCTGCAGAGCCAGATCCTCCGCGCCCTGCTGCAGGAGAAGAGCCTCAACGGCGGTAAGGGGGGGCTGGGGGCGGGGGGAGCTGGCACCCTGTGGCTGGAGGGGGCTGGGGTGCAAAAAAATGGTGTCCTGACACCATGTCCTGACACCACGCTGGTGTCCTGCCATCGTCCTCCGGCTGGTGATGAGCTCCTGCCTGTGTCCATCCCATGGAGCATCCGTCCCTGGGAAGCACCCATCCCATGGAGCATCTGTCCCTGGGAAGCACCCATCCCATGGAGCACCCATCCCATGGAGCATCTGTCCCTGGGAAGCACCCATCCCATGGAGCACCCATCCCATGGAGCACCCATCCCATGGAGCATCCCTCCCTGGGGAGCACCCATCCCATGGAGCACCCATCCCATGGAGCATCCATCCCTGGGGAGCACCCATCCCATGGAGCACCCATCCCTGGGGAGCACCCATCCCACAGAGCATCTGTCCCTGGGGAGCACCCATCCCTGGGAGCACCCATCCCTGGGAGCACCCCTCCACCTGAGCATCCCTCCCTGGGAGCATCCTTCCCCCGGAGCATCCCTCCCTCCAGGGGTCCTCACACCCGCATCCCCCCATCCATCCGGGACGCACACGGGTGACGGGGGGTATTTTCTGTGCCGCCGAGC
The DNA here is from genome assembly GCF_963924245.1 of Chroicocephalus ridibundus. NCBI lineage: Eukaryota > Metazoa > Chordata > Aves > Charadriiformes > Laridae > Chroicocephalus > Chroicocephalus ridibundus. The sequence continues at coordinate 2,213,795 of NC_086300.1, read as the reverse complement.
TGACGGGGGCGGGGGGGTATTTTCTGTGCCCCCCCCGACCCTGCCCTGTCTCGCTTTGCAGGCCAGCGCCACTCCCCGCTGTCCCAGTGCCATTCCCCAGCCCAGCAGCGCCGCTCGCCCGCCCCGCAGTGCCCCTCGCCCGTCCCGCCGGGGCGTTCGCCAGCCCCCCAGTGCCAGTCGCCAGCTCTGCAGCGTCGCTCGCCGGGACCCCCCAGCCAGTCGCCGGCCCAGCAGCGCCGCTCGCCAGCCCCCGCTCCGTGCCAGTCCCCTGCCCAGCAGCGCCGGTCCCCCGTGCCCCCAGCCAGCCAGTCGCCCGCCCAACAGCGCCGGTCGCCGGTTCCGCCGCCGTGCTCCTCGCCGGCCTCGGCGTCACCGCACCGGCTGCCCGGCGAGAGGATGGAGTTGGGCTACGCCAAACCTTCCAGCCGCCACATCAAAGCCGGCTTCCAGGGGCGCCGCAGCTACTCGGAGGTGAGCAACGTGGCCCTGTACCAGCAGAGCCGCTCGCTCTGGCTCCAGCCCGAAGCCTCGACGCTCCCCAAGCACCGGCCCTACGGCGAGGTGTACCTGGGGGGCGCGGGGGCCCCCCTCAGCGCCCGCGAGCCCTTCGAGGAACACCTGCGCTTCGAGAAGCAATCGTCGGACGAAGAGGAGTGGGCGCTCCCCAGCCCCCCCAGCCCGGAGGCGGGGGCCATCCGTTGCGCATCCTTCTGCGCCGGCTTCCCCGTCCCCGACGCCGACGCCGTGCACCGGACGGCCGCTGCCTACGCCCGGGCAGAGCACGCTCAGTCCTGGCCCTCCATTAACGTAAGCGGGACGCCCCCCCGCCCCGACCGGGGAATGTGTTGCGGTGGGTTTGGGTGGAGGGAGATGCAAGGGAACCCCCCCACCACCACCACCACGCGGGCAGGGCGGTCGCCCCCCGGTGTGCCTCAGTTTCCCCATGTCTATCCAGCTGCGCGGCATCCCAGCCTGTACCCGGTGGTGGGAGGGTGCCGGGGAGGAGGAAAGGGGGGGGATGTGCCCCCCGCCCCCCGAACCCACCGCCCTGTGCCCCCGCAGCTGCTGCTGGAGACGGTGGACTCGGAGGTGCGGAGCTGCCCGCTGTGCCAGCTGGCCTTCCCCATCGGCTACCCGGACGATGCCCTGGTGAAACACATCGACTCCCACCTGGAGAACAGCAAGATCTGAGCCTTCCCCCCCACCTCCCGGGCCCCCCCACGGTCTTTGGATGCTGCATGAAAACACACGAGGAGTGACACGGCTCCCGAAATACCTCCAAGTCTTCAGTAGCTACAGAAAAGACTGAGCCCCCCCCCTCACGCCCCGGAGCCCCCCCAGCCCCCCCGTAAGTGGGCTCCTCCGCTCCCCCCCTCGCCCCATCCCTGCATCCGCGCCGGGTTCGGATGCTGAGATCGGGGCACCAGGATAACGCCATCCCGGGTGGTGGCTGGAGGGGACCCGTCTGCGCCCTCGGGTGTCACCTGCGCCCTCGGGTGTCGCTGCTTGATCTCAGGGAGGATTCGAGGGGCCGGTCCTGGATCCGGCCCCCAGGAAGCAGGTGAAGGGAAGGGGCTGCCCCTTCCCCGGCTCCTTGGGTCAGTGATGGGTTTGGGGGGAGCGTGGGGGGGGCAGCTGCTTGTTCTCGGTCCCCCTCACCTCATGCCACCGGTTCAAGCATCTTTCCACACTTTTACATTAAAAGCGACCCCCCCGTCCCTATTTCTCCCCCCTCCCCACAACGATGCTGCTGAGAAACGAACCCCAAGGCGCAGCATGGAACCCCCCCGCCCCCCCAGCACTGCACTGAGCTCCGCGGCCCGGGGGGCTCACCCCGACATTGTTGCCCCCCCTCCCCTCCGTGGGGACAGCGCAGCCCCCCAGCAGCCCCCTGCCACCGGGACCCCCTGCTTTAGCCCGGGGCTGCAGGTGGCTGCTCACCCCGAGCCCCCCACCCTGTCCCCGTCCCCCCCACGTTCAATCTACCTCAAAGCCGCCGGGAGAGGGGGGGTCCACAGCACTGTCCCCCCCCGCCGAGCCGCTCCACGCTGCATGTCCCCCCCCCAGTGCCACGGCGCGCACCCCCCATGCACTCCCAGGGGCTCGGCTGGGTGCGGCCCGCCCCCCCCTCACTGCACCGGGACCCCCGGGCAGAGGGACCCGCACTCTCTGCAACGCCACCCACTCCAATAAAACCCTTCCAGTGCCCAAAACGCCATGGGGGGGGCCAAAGCTGTGTCTTCTCTTTGGGTCCCCTGGGAGGGAAGGGGGGGGGGCCAGGCTGCGGGTGCCCCCCGGGTCTGGGGACAGGGCAGGGGACAAGCCCCGTGTCGGTGCATCCAGCCTCGGCAGAGCCAACTCGTGTCGCCGGGGCTCGGCAGGGTGGCTGCGGGGGTGACAGGGTTCGGGGTGCCCGTGGCGGGTAACCTGCACCCGCCGCCCCGTTCCCGGCACGGTGGCGCGTTTCGGGTTTACCGGCCTGGCGGGTGACAAGAAATGGGACAATCAAAAGCAAAACAAAAACTGTCACCAGCCCCAGGGGTGACGGCGGTGGCACGGCCAAACCTGGGGCCCGTGATGCCAGCACTGACATGCAGCTGGGCCGGTGCTTTTGGGGTCCCCTGGCAGATGGGGACATCCCCCTGGGGCTCGTCCCAGGCCTGGGGGGCTGTGGGGTGGGCACGGGGTGGGGGACTGTGGGTGCGATGGTGCCATCACGCCTGCTGGGCTCAGCTCATCCTCAGCGCTCGTGGCACGATGGCACGGCCCCGAGCCGCTCGCCCTGGTGATGCTGAGCGTCCCCAGGGTGACACCGAGGGGACAAAACGGCCATGGGGACCCCCAGCCCCACGTGGGACCCCGGCGTGGAGCAGCGCTGCCCTTCCCCGTTATTCGGGTGAGGGGGGCAGGGGGGTCTCACCAAACCCCGGGGGGGCCCACGGGCGAGCGAGGCACCGGAGGGGAGAGCGTGTGGCCCCGAGGACCACAGAGGAAGCGAAGGGCCCGCCAGCTGCTGGGTAAGTGACACGCCGAGCGAGGCGGCCCGGGAGGGAGCGCGGAGGGAGGGGGTGCCCCTGGGCACGACGCCGGGGTGATGGCCACGGAGCATCCCCGGTGGCCGGGGGAGGTCGGGGAGGGCTGGCGGGCTTCACGCCTCCGTCGCCTGCCGAGCGTCGGCCTCGTTAAGGGCTGACGCTTCTCCCTCCTAATGGCGCCAGCAAACCGGCTGCGGGGGGGGACACCCCACCCCGCAGGACTCAGGGTCCGGGGGGGGCGATGGCCAGGGTGAGGGCGCTCCCGGTACACCGAGGGGAAGGGTCTGCCCTGTGCACGGGGAAGCCCCGTCCCCCCCACCGTGGGTACCACCACCCCCGCGGCACCGCCGAGACCCTCCTCCTCCCTGTTATTGTAGGGCCTACAGCCGCCCTGCCCGCGGGCCGAGGGTCGGGGGGGGCCCGTGGGGCTGGTTTTGCACCCAGTGGGGGCGCGGGTGCACGGCCTCAGCGCCGCGACACCCTTAAACTCGGCTGCTCCTGAGAAATCCCAGCCTTTGCCTGCCCTGGCTCTGGCTGGGCACATCCACGTGATGAGTTGTGGCCCGTTCTCTGGCCTCCCTGTCCCGGGGAGGGGGTGGCTGCAGGAGGCGGAGGGGGCTCCGTCCCCGTCTCCCCGAGCAGGGCGCGGAGCCGGTTCCCAGCCGCTGCGGCAGGGCAGGCTGCGGGGCGATGGTGTGAAGGAGATAGGCACCGCGCCGCCCGAGAGGCAGCGGCAGCCTCGGGCGTTATCACAAACTGATCTCTGCATCAGGCGGGGTGGGGGGGGCGGGGGGGGAAGGTACAGCAGCCCCTGCCCAGGGCTGAGCAGGATCTGACCCCCCCCAAGATGGGCACTGGCAGCTGCGGGGTGCCGGGCAGCGAGGGGGACTGAGGCGGGGGGACACCCACGGGGATGTGACGCTGCAGGGGAGGGTCCCAAAAAGAAAAAACTGGGGGTGGGGGGGTGGGGGGGTGTTGAACCCACCCGAGGACAAGGCCTGATCCACACCCACGGCGGCGTCAAGGGCGGCCGGGCTCCTTCTCCCCCCCGTCCACCAGTTTGGACTGGAAATGCACTGGGACGGGGGCAGCGGAGGGAGCCCGGCGGCGGGCAGGGGGTGCCCGGCCCCCCACCCTCTCCCGCCACCCACTTTTACCCCCTGGCTCCTCTCTCCTTTTTTTTGAAATCACGTGATAAATGTCAAACGGCGGGTGCCGTTACTCATCCCGCCGCCGACTCAGCACCGCTTTCCTCCGGGGGCGGCTGCCGCTGAGTCAGGAGGCCGCTGGGCTCCCCCCGGGGGCACGGGGACCCCCGGCCCCCCCAAAAAACACCAGCTTTTCTCCAGGTCCCGGGCCGTGCAGGAGGAGCCAGGCGGCTCCGGGACGTGTGTCACCGGGGGGAGATGTGTCCCGTGCGTCCCCACCCCGAGCGCGTGATGCTCGTGTGAGCTTGGGGGGTCCTGGCACCCCGAATTTGGGGCGTTCGCCTCCGAAGCCGCTGCCTGGGGGCTGCCCCACTCCTCCGCCCTTGCATGGCGCTGGGGGGGGGACGACACACGAAGGGCTGGCGGTGGCCCCAGGGTGCCCGTGCTCACAGGGACCGCGGGGCTCGGTGCCCGGTGGCCGTGCTGTGCCTGTGGTGGCAGGGCCGAGCCACTTCCCATGGGCACATCACCCCACACACCCCCCCGCTTCACCCGTGGGGACCCCCCCGCCTCATCCCCGCTCCGTGTGGGGAAACCCTGCGACAGCCCCACTGCAAGAGGGACCGGTCCCCGCCGCTGCCTCCCGCGCCCCCCTGCCAGCTCCGTGCCTCAGTTTCCCCTCGCCCACCCCCCGCGGCTCCACCGAGCGGGGCTGCCCGAGGGGGGTGCGGCCCCGTTTCCTCCGACCCCCCCCCCCCACCCCCGGTGCCGTCGCCTCCTCGGCACCTCGCAGGAGGGAGCTGCCAACCGCAGCGCTGGGCTGTGGTTTTGGTCTCCCCCCGCGGGGTGACAGGGCTTCGCCCGCCCGGGGCTCAACCGGGTGCTCCCGGGGCGGGGGGGACGCTGCACCCTTGGGTGCCCGACCACCTTGCAGAGCTCAGGGTGCCGCGATGCCACCCATATGTGGCACATCCCGGTCCCCAAAACCACCCCGGGCAGCCCCTGCAGCTGCCCTGCCACAAGGGTGCTGGGGGGGGGGGACGTGGCGCTGCTGTCCCCACGGCTCGGGGCAGGGGACGGGGTGACCGGGAGCATCGCACCCCGCTCCCGGCAGCAGCTCCTGGGCGCCGGGACAAGGCAGCGGCTGTGCCCGGGGGTCCTGCTGGCAGCGGGGGGCGGGAGGACCCTCGTCGGGGCTCAAGTTGGGGGTCAGGCGTCCGGCTGGACCCACCGGGTCCCTGCTGTGGCTTGGCTGTGCCGGCCGCGGTGGCAAGGGACAAGCGGGTCTCAGCTCAGTCGCGAGAGCTGGGGGGGGGGTTCCGGCGGTGGCGGGGCTGGGGTCCGTCTCCTCCAGCCTGTCCCATGGGGTGGCGGGAGCATCGTCCCCCCAAAATGCCAGGGGCATCACAGCCCCCGCACAGGGGACTGTCACCCAGAGCCACCCACGTGCCAGGAGCCCCCTCCCCACCCCGGGGCCGTGCCCCCCCCCACCCATGGTGGGACACATGTGGCTCTGTGCCCGTGTCCCCTGATGTCCCCGGCCTCGCAGCGGGTCACACCTCGCCGTTTCCTATGCAGCAATTTTTTCTTTTTTTTTTTTTTTTTTTTTTTTCCCCTGGTAAAAAAACCCTCTTATTTTGGGCCGGTTGAAAGGTTTCTTTTTCCAGCGGGCTCTCGGGGTTTTTTTGTTTTGTTTTTTTTTTTCTCTCTCTTTTCTCGGCGTTTCTCTCATTTAGGGGAAAAATGAAACAATTCTCGCTGCTCGGGTCCCGCTTTCTCCTGCAGCTGGGTCTTTGCTCACAGAAGGGGGGCGGACGGGGACCAGGGATGCTCTTGCCCCATTGCCGGGTGTTCAGGGCCAGCTCCAGGCGGTGACAGCCCGACCTGGTGTCCCCAGCTTCACGTGCTGTGGAGGGGATTCTCTGATGTCTAGTAAGGGTTGTGCGGATATCTTGCCCTGGGTGTTTCTCGCTCCTTCCGACTTTGCCCGCTGAAGGGCTCCGTACACTCATGGGGACCATAAGATAAGCCCCTTCCCCCCCGTCAAAACTGGGCTGGAGGGATCCCCGCGGCTCCAGGGGACCCCTGGTCTCGGCTCGGGGGCCGCCGCGACGGCTCGGCCCCGGCTTCTCTCCGTCGGGGTTTATAGGAAACGGCGCTGCGAGGAAGCGCGCGGCGCTCCTGCCCGGGTGAGCGTTTCTTTCCAGCCGTGGGCGCCGAAAGGCCCCTCTCTGCCGCGGATCCGGTGTGAGTCAAAGCCAGAGCCCTGGGGTTTAACCACAAGCCCCAGAGCTGCCGTGTCACGGGGGAGCATCGCCAGAGGCGTTTATAAGAAATGGAGGGGCTGCCCGGCCAGGGGAAGGGACCCCGGCCCACACGGGGGGCTTTGCCCACACCCCCAGGGAGAAGCCCTTTGGCTCCGCTGGTGAAGGTGGCATGGCCGGCGGCTGCAGTGGTGGCCGCAGGGTCAGCTCTCTTGGCCCACGCCTTCTGCAAAGGAGCCACAGCTGCTGCGCTTTGGCTTCTCAGCTCAGCCCCTTCCCAGGGGTGCCCGGTGCGCGCGTGGCCCCAAGGTGCCCACGTCATCCCAGGGTGCTCATGTCACCCTGCTGGTCCCTGCTACACCCCTGGGTCCCCGCATCCAGGCTGGATACCTGGTGCCAGTGTCACCCTGGGTGCCCACGTCACCCCTGGGAGCCTGCATCCAGGCTGGCACCCAGTGCCAGCGTCACCCTGGGTGCCCACGTCACCCCTGGGTGCCTGGTCCCTGCGTCACCTTGGGGTCCCAGCGTCGCCCCGGGTGCCCGGCTCTCCTGCCCTGCAGGCAGCAGCTGCCTGTTGGTCCCCTGCCAGCTCGGGCTGCGGCACCGCTGGTCCCTTCCCCACGTGCGCCGCAGCTGCCTGACCTTTCGCAGATGCTCTCCCTGCACAGACAGAAGGTTTTCGCACGTGCCTTGCCCCCCCCCGGCCCCAGCTCCCCGCAGCCCTGAGGGGAGCAGTGGTGGCTCCCGTGGTCCCCGGGGACCCCCTGCGCTTCACAACCGGGATGTGCTGACCCTGCTGCCCCAGGGAGGATGCGGCATGTCCCCTCCTGGCCAAGCCACCCCAGCGTCCTTCCTCATCCCCGTGATGGGATCAGCTTTTTAGCGTCCATCTGCCGTCACCCCCCCTCCATTCCCAACCATCAGGGGGTCCGCGGCCTCAAATGACAGCGGGGGGGGGGAGATGCACAGCCTCGGCTGCCATGTGCCCAGCGCCATCACGGATGCCGCGGCGAGACAAGTGCCACCGGGCCCCCCGGGGACCCACAGGCTGCCGGCCCGGCCCCGGCCTCGCGCGCGGGACCCGCCATCTCGCTGCAGGGAGGTGACGGACCCAACACGCCGTGACATGGGCCTCGCTGTCCCCCCCCCGCCATGGCCAGCGCCTCGCCAGCGCCCGCCGGGGGGGACTTCTCGGCTGTCACAACCCATCCGCGTCCGGGGCCGCGTCTGCCGGCGCCGTAAGTGGGGTTAAACTCGGGGTCACCCGGATCGAGCATCCAAGGGAGGGGGGTCTATTGGAAGACAAGCCCCCCCCCCAAGTCACCCTGTGCCCTGGCACCCCCTGTCCCTGGCTGCCGACGAGGTGGGATGCAGGGGTGGGATGCAGGGGTGGGATGCAGGGGGTGGGATGAAGGGGTGGGATGCAGGGGGTGGGATGCAGGGGTGGGATGCAGGGGTGGGATGCAGGGGGTGGGATGAAGGGGTGGGATGCAGGGGTGATGCTCTGTGATGCAGGGAATGTTGGGGATGCCATGGAGGGAGGGACAGAAAATATGTCCCCCGCTCACTGTGTGGCTCTTGGGGGCAGCATGGTGGTAGCCAGCCATGGTGGTGGTCCCTTGGCAGACGTGCCCCCGGGGAGCTGCGCCTCGGCTCTCGCTGCAGGTCCTGGCTCTCGCTGCAGCCACGGGGACACGTGGAGCCGTGACGGCCATGAACTGCTGGTGGCCCCGCTCTGGCCGGTGGCCCAAAATCCAGCACCAAGCGGGTGCCCGGGGGCCATCGACACCCGCGCCGGCAGCCTGAACTCCCCGTGACCCGCCGGGATGGCAGCCACGGCCACCGCCAGCACGAGGCCACCCCGGGCACCGGGCCACCCTCACGGGGAGCACGGCCCCAGCGCTCCCCGCCACAATCCCGCCGTGAAACCCCTCCACGGGAAACCTCGGGGTCCCCCAAAAGCCCTTCAGCGCACGTGGGGCAGCTCGGGGCTGGGAAAGCAGCGTTTTGGGGACAAATCTGGCCCCGCTTGCGCTAGCAGGAGCCACCCCGGTGTGATGCTGAGCCCTGGCGCTTCGGGGGTGCCGGGCTTTGGGCTTTTGGGGCTGGGGACCCACAGCACAGCCTGTCCCCTTCCACCTCCATCCCAGCCCTCCCTCATTTTCGCCCCCCCGCCACCGCTCAGGCTCACCCCGTGCCGGCTGGGCCCGCGGGCAGCTCCTTTTAACCGGCGGCTGAAATGGAACCGGCTCTGGCTCCTTCCCCCTGACCTATTTTTAACATTTGATTGGATTTTGTTTTTTTATTATTTTTTTTTTTTTCCCTTTTCTCTTCCCGCGCGCCGGCCCCGGGTGCAAGCGCGGTGTCAGCCCCGCGTCACATCAATTAACGCGCGCAGGGCGTCATTTGTCACTTTGCATTTTTCCCAAGGGCCCCTCACCGTGCCGCCGCGGTGGGTGCATGCCACGCCGGGCTGGGTGTCCCTGCCGCCGGATGGGTGCCGGTGACACTCCTCCTGCACGGTGTTTCGGGGTGCCCCGGGTCTGTCTGGTGGAACCCATGAGCCGGTGCTGCCACCCACTTTGCCGGGGTCCCGGTGCTGGGTGGGAGGGTCCCCGGCGGGGGCCGGGACACTCGAGCATGGCCCCCCCGTCCCCAAGCAGCCGGTGCCGACACCTCCACTTCCGTCGGCAGGGCCCCCACGGGTATTTTTAACTCCCGGCCCCTGCATTTGGCACACACCGAGTGTCCGTCCCCGCTGCCGTCCTGCCTCCGGCTGCCTCCCCCAGCCCCTGCCGCCCCCCGGGGCAGGATCGGACCCTGCAGAGCCACGTCGGACCCTGCAGCACTGCACGGGACCCGATGGGATGGGATGGGACCCAAGGGGTCAGGGTCGGTCCCTGTGTGACACGGAGGGACCCTGCAGGGCAGGATTGGACTCCGCAGGGCAGGATGGGACCGGAGGAGGCAGGATGAGACCCGACACGGCAGGACAGGACCCCGAGGGGTGGAATGGGACCTGAAGGGGCAGGATGAGACCCTGCACCGCAGGACAGGACCCTGAGGGACTGGATGGCAACCTGTGGGGCAAGATCAGACCCTGTAGGGCAGGATTGTTTCCTATGGGTCAGGCTGAGCCCCTGGAAAGCAGGACTAGACTCTATGGGGCAGAATCAGACCCGATGGGGGAAGATGGGACCCCGCAGGGCAGGACTGAACCCTGTGGGGCAGGATAGGATCCCATGGGGCAGGAACTGGAGACCCAGCTGGGACCCTGCGGGACAGGGTGGGACCCGGAGGGGCAGGATCGCCCCCCCCCCCCCCCGCCCCCCCGTGGGGCAGGATGAGACATCGCCACCTCTTCTGCCGGGCTGGAGCATCCTCAGCCCCATCCCCGAGGGGTCCACGCACACCTCCCCCCTCCCATGTCCCCACGTCACCCGTGTCACCGAGCCCACGGGTCCCCTCCCGCGGCCGCGGCCGCATCCCCGCACGGGGGCTCTCGGGAGGGGTGTGCGGGGGGGGCGGTGGCGGTGGCGGTGGCGGGGGGGGGTGTGGGGGGGGGGCGATCCCGCACACCCCTGTGCCCGCCGGGGTCGCGTGTTGTCAGAAGCTGTAGCCCGTGTCTCGCCCCCCCCACCCCCAACCCCCCCCCCCCACCCCGCGCCGTGTCCTCCCCCCATCACTCCTCGGCCTTCGCCTCCCGCTGACGAAGGGGAAGGGCCGGGGGGCCCGAGCCCCGCACGCCCCCGTCACGCTAAGCCGGGCGGACAGGGGCTGCGCCCCCCCCGGCGCTCCCCAGGGAGCCGCGGCTTTTCACCGAGGATCTGCCTCCCGCTGAAGCAAATCGCTTCGTACGCGGGGGGGGGGGGGACGGGGGGGGACGGGGCGGGGAGTCGCGGGGGGGGCGAGGGGCCGGCGAGCGGCGGCGGCGGCGGCGGCGGCGGGGGGTGAAACCGACTCCCCCCAGCCCGGCGGGCGCTGGCGGGGGGGGGCCCCTGCACGCCTGGCGGACCCCCCCCCCCCTCCCCGCCTCCTGTGCACAGGGGGGCAGGCTCACACCGGCACCCTCGCACACCCGCAGCAGCCCCTGTGCACACCCGCCCCCCCCGCACGCACACACTGGCCCCTCGCGCACCCACACCAGCCCCCCTACGCATCCTTGCAGCCCCCCCACCCCACCCCCCCCCCCCAGCCCTCTTGCACACCCGTGCGTGCACAGGCTCCCTTGCACGCTCGCACACACACCGGCCCCCTCACACACACGCTCGTGGCCCCTTGCACACCCCCCCCAGGCCCTCGCACACCCCTCCACGCACACATCAGCCCCTTACGCAGCCTTGCACCCCCCCCCCCCGCCCTCTTGCACACCCGTGCACACACATGCCCCCTTTGCGCACACCCCCCCAGGTCCTTGCACACCCGTACGCACACACCAGCCCCCTTACACAACCCTCAGCCTTCTGGCACCCCCCCGACACACATCAGGCCTTTACACAACCTCGTACCCCCCCAGCCCTCTCGCACACCCGCGCACACACCCCGGCCCCCTCGCACACCCACAGAGCCCCACGCTCATCGATGCTCCCCGGCGCCCCGGGGGAACGGTGGCATCCTGGACATGGTGACACCGCGGGGACGGTGACACCGCGGGGACGGTGACACCCCGGACACGGTGGCGCTGGGACAGGGAGGCGGTGGGAAGCTGCACGCTGCCACCTCCCACGCCGGCTCCCACGGCCGGGGCGAGGAGGAGGAGGAGGAGGAGGAGGAGGAGGAGGAGGAGGAAGAGGAGGGGGGAGCAGAGCCAAACCACTGTTCAGTCTCCCGGGGCCAGCGGGCAGGATCGGTCCCGCAGCGCGCCCGTGACTCCGGGACGGGACATCGCGGCGGGCGGGGGTGTCCCGCGGCCGGCCCCCCCGTGCCACCCCAAGCCGGGCCCCCCCCCCCCGGGGAGCGCGGTGGCGGCGGGGGCGCGGGGGGCGCGGGGCGCCGAGCACCAGGAGGGTTTTGGATGGCAGCGGCTGGAACGATGTTAATGACTTTTCTTCCTGTCGCTCTCCTTTTACACCGAGGGCAGCTCCGTAACCAGAGCCGCTTCCTTCCCCGAGATTAAGGAGCCGTCTGCTCGGCCCCCCCCCGGCCGCTGACACCCCCCCCCCCCCCGGAGCTGCCACCGGCATGTCACCCCCCGGCTGGCCCAGGCCTGGCGCCGGCGGCGCACCCATCCTCAGCACCCATGGGTGCTCCCCTTCCAGGCGCGGAGCATCCTCCCAGCCCCGCTCGGGGTTCATCCCACCAGATGGGAAGATGGTTTGAGGGTGCTAAGGGGAAGCCCCGTGGCCCCCCCCCCAACTCCCCTCCTTTCCCCCTGAAACCCCCCGTGGGGCTTCCCCCTCAAAGCGGGGCTGCCGAAGGGCCGGGGTGGAGCGTGGTTTGGGGCAGGAAGGAGGAGGGTGACAGTGCTGGGGTGCAGGGCGGGGAGCGGTGGCGTGGGGAGGACGGGGGCCAGGACCTGCCGGGGGGGGGGCCGAGCCCCCCAAACCGGCCACCGGCTCTGCCTTGTCCCCTGGTCGTCACTGCCCGTGACTCAGTTTCCCCTGCCCGCTCTGACTCACAGGACACTGCTGGTGGCGTGGGACCTGGCTACGCTTTTTGGGGGGGACGCAGGGCGCCTGGGGACTGTGGGATGACCGGCCTGGGGGTGCAGGAGGGGGCTCTGCGGGCTCAGCAGCATCGCTCCACTCCAGGGTACGGCACAGGGGGACCAGGGATGTGGCTCCATCGCACCCCGCACCCTTCGGCCCCTGGACGTCGAAGCACCCGGGGCTGGATGGCGGCGGGCGCAGGATGGGGCCCCGGGCCGGGCTGCGCTGGGTGTCCCCCGGGCGGGTGGCAGGTGGCCGGCCCGGCCCGGCCGCGCTGCGGTTTGCATTCATGCCTCCATGAACTTCTCAGCAACGCGCTGCCTTCGAGCAGCAGCGAGATGCAAATTCCTCCGGGGCGGGGGGAGGATTTTTGTTTTTCCCTGAGACCAAATTTAGCCCCGGTGGGTGCCCGGTGCCTTCGCGCTCGTTTTAATAATGAAAACAGGAACAATGCCATTTAGTAAGAAAATAACCCCCAAGTTTCCACTCGCTCCCCAGCAGAAAAATTCCTGCCGGAAAAACAAATCCCCACAGCAGCACCCAGCACCTGCCGGGGGTCTGGGCTGGGGAGGGGCGTGGGGACAGTGGGGCTTGCTTGGGGACAGCAGGGCATGGGCTTGCATGCTGATGGGGGCCGGCTCCTGCCCAGTGCTTCCACCAAAGATTTGGTCCCGGGATCGGCCGGGTTGATGTCCAGGAGATGAGGGATGGAGAGGTGCCGCAGAGGTGACATGGAGCAGGGGGTGTCTGGGATAATCCCCCTGCAAAGCCTCCCACCCCCATCCCGTGCCGGCGCTGGAGACCCCAGGGATGAGGCTGTTCGACGCTGCAGCTGCGGGAGGAGAAACCGAGGCACGGGGCGCTGCCGGGGCTGGGCTCAAACCAGGGCTGGGCTCTGGGGAGACTGGAAATCCCGCCGGGGGTGGGCTGGGGCTCGGCGCTGCGGCTGCTTTGGGAGGGATGTGGCCTGCGAGGCGGCGAGCATGGCCCGGGCCCGCGGGGCGTATCCTGCAGCCTGAGCCGCTTCCTCCCCGGCCCGGCCGCGGGCAACGGCGTGTCGGTGAGTGCCGGAAACCAAACGGGCGGCCGGGAGGGACCGGGCACGGGGGGCAGGCGCTGCCACCCTCGGCCCCATGCTCGCGAGGACGCTGGGATGTGCAAAGTGCTATGTTGCATCAGCCACCTGCAGAGGGGAAACTGAGGCACGGGGCTTGACGAGGGAGGGAATTTGGCCCCGAGGAGGTGCCAGGGCTCCTGCCCTCCAGGAGAATGGGGGTGAGGATGCCCAGCCGGCTCCACTGGCTGCAGGGAGGTTTGGACCAGGCCGCTTGGCGCAGGGACTGTCCCATCCCAAGGAACACCGCGTCGGAGGGGACCAAGCCGGAATCCCGGGCTTAGGATGCCCCGGAGCGTCCCCGTCACCGGCAGACGAGGCTGTTCAAGGTGACAGCCAGGACACGGCTCCCAGCTCTCCTCTCCCTCCCGGCCCCGAGCAAGTCCTCCCTGCGCAGGGACGCTGGTGACAACCGCGGCCCCAGGAGTCCTGCCGTGTCTCCCAGGGAGGGCAGCGTCCCCGGTGTCACTTTACTGCAGCGAGGAGGGAAGATTCAAGGACGTGACACCCTGGGGACAGAGCCACGCTCCTTCCCCCGCCCCGCCTGACCCCGCTGGCGGCACCGCGCGGGACTGGGACCCCCGGGGCGAGGGGGGACGTGGGGTGGCGGTGGCAGGTCCCCGGCCGCGGGCGCAGCGGGGGATGCTCGTGAGCCCGACACCCATCTGGGGGGCCGCGAGGGCTGATCTCGCAGCGGGGGGGTGTGTGTGCCTGTGAATTTATCCTCGCCGGCGATGGTATAACAGGAATGAATTAGCACGTCGTGACGTCAGGGAGCACATGTGCTGCAGCACTTGCTTCCCCCCCACCTCGTTAATGAGCTGCTCCCCCCCCTCCCCATTCATAACCCCCCCTCCGGCCTTTATTTTTCCTCCTAGAAAAATTTTCTGGAAATTTCCTTGTTTTCCTTCTTTTTCTCACTTGGGAACGGGGCGGGGGGATTCCTGCCCAATGGGTCGGGAGGGGGTGGCAGTGCCCTGGCAGCCCGGGGGTGCCCAGGGCGGGGGGGGGGGGGGGCAGCCGCCGTGCTTTGCCCTGGACACAGATGTCACAGACGGGGGGCAGCGGCGGTGCCAGGGAGGGGTGTACACTTGTGTGCGTGTGTGTGTGTGCGCACACACCAGGCCAGGGGTGAGCAACTGGGGGCAGCCCCCACTGCAAAATTCCCCCCACACACCCCCACCTCTGCCTCATGCCCCAACACCAGCCCTCTCTCCGCCCCCCCCCCCCCCCCCAACTCCCAGGGGATTAGGGGCCGGGAGGAGCTGGCAGGGAGCCGGAAAGGCAGAGGGGGGGGTCAGCGGGGGGGGGGGGGGCTTTGCATAGAGATTGGAGCCGGGGACCCCTCTGAACAATGACGCCGGTGAAAAGCCGGCCCGAATGGCTGCTAAGCTGTGTCTGATGGGCCAATACACAACCCCCTGCGACCACCGCTCCGCCGGAGGTGACTCACCGCGGGGACGTGGGGGTCCCCTCCATCCGCCCCCCATGGCCTGGCCGCGGCCCCTGCCCTGCGCATCCTTAACTCCCCATTTCCTCCTGCTCCGCAGCCGGACCCCTCCGGGGGGGAAGCAGAGCTGTCCCCGTCCCCGTCCCTGTCCCCATCCCCGTCCCCGTCCCCATCCGCTCCCGCCGCCTCCCCCGAGCAGCATCGTCACCTGCAACCCCAGTGTCGCAGATCCCAGGGGATTTAGATATGGGTTTGGTAGAGACCCACATGTGCCCCTTTCTCCCCCCTCCCCACACACGCCCCCAGCCCCAGAGGGGTCCCACAGGCGCGGGGAAAGCTGGGTACATCCCTGCACCCAGGGGGTGAGGCGGGACCCCAGGAAGGGGACACACGGGCCGGTGGCAGTGTCACTCGTCCTTTCGTGCGGTGTGTGGCAGCGACAGGCACGGGGTGGCACCCAGCCGTCCCCCACCCTCCCGTGGCGCTGCCCCACTGGGAATGGAAAGTATTGACGGGCGCTGAGCTTGGGGAGCTGCCAAGGGAAGCGGCCCCTCCGGAGCAAAATGCCTTCGTGATGGCTCCAGGGGACATGGGGACTTCCCCCAGCGCAGCAGGGTCAAGGGCAGGTGCCAGGAAGGCCTGGCCTCAGGGTGGGCACGGGAGCGGGCACGGAGGGTGGGCACGACTTGTCCGAGCTCCCCGGGGAGCCTGCAGCACCCCAAACTCAGCAGAAGCAGGGGGACGGGACCCCAGCCCCGGTTCCCAGGTGACCCCCAGCTCAAGCCACCTCCCGTGTCTGTCGCGACACCAGGGTGTGCAGGGGGGACCCAAAATATCGGGCACCTAGCACCCACACAGAGTCTGGGGGCTGCCCCGGCCTCCACAGGGGGGGAAGCACCCCCACACAGGGCCCAACCGGCACCCTCGGGCAAGTGGGCTAATTAATGGATTAATTAAGGATCCTGGGAGGAGGGGGGACAGGGCGTTAACCATCTCCTAGTGCCTTGTGTCACCCCAGAGCCCCAAAATACGGGCGGGATTGTGGCCCCTGCACTGTCCCCCTGGTCAATCCATGCTCTGTCCCCGTGTCCCCCCCCGCAGCGTCCCTGTCCCCTCTCGTGTCCCCACCCCTGTCAGTGTCCCACGGCCCAGGCTCCTCCCACGTCCCCCAACCCCCTCCCACCTCCCCACTCCCCCAGTGCCCCACGTCCCCCCGTGTCCCCCGCCCCCTCCGACGCTCCGTGTCCCCCGTGTCCCCCGTCCCCTCCCGACCGGCGCTCCCCGCGTGTCCGGGACCCGCGTGTGGCGCTCCCCGCCCCCGGCCCGCCCCGGCCCCGCTCCCCCGCCCCGGTGGGGGCCGCCTCCGCGGGGGGGGGAGGTCGGGGAGGGGGGAGGAGGCGGAGCTCCCGGCGCGGAGCCGCTTCTTTGGATAAGAGGCGCGGGGCCACGGGGATGGGCAGGTGGAGCGTGTGAGGGCACCGGCAGCAGCGGGGCAGGGCGGCCTCCCGTTCCCCCCCATCGCCGCCGACGATCTACAACCCCCCCATCCCCCGACGGCACTTTTGGGGGCTTTCCGCGTGTTTGGAGGTGGTTTTTTTTTTTTCGGGTTTGTTTTTTTTTGCCCTCCCTCCCCCTTGGCTTTCCCCGAGCCGCCCCGGCTCGCCCCCTCCCCGGGGCTGCCGGGCATGGAGGGGGCGTCGGGAGCCCGGCGAAGCGGCCACCGTTGAAACGCGCCCGGCTCCGGGTCCCGGGGCCGCCGGCGGGGCCCCCATGAGCGGCTGAGCGGGGCCGGTGCCCCCCGCCCCCGTCCATGGGCGCGCTGGAGCCGGGCACCGGAGCCCCCCGCCCCGCCGCCCCCATGCTCAGCGGCACCGCCAGCTTCGCCAAGGAGCCGCCGGGCCCCCGGGACGCCGCCGCCGTCTACTACGGTGATGGGGGGGGACCGGAGCCGGGAGCCCCCTCGCTGCCTTACGGTACTCCCGGCGGCTTCGGCGGCCGGTTCCTGGGACCGTGCCCGCCTTACCGGGCCCCGCCGCCTCCCGCCGCCGCCCCGGTGGAGGGTTACGCGGTGGAGGGTTACGCGGGCGCGGAGCTGTACGCGGGTGCGGAGGGCGCTTACCCCCCCGGCGCCGCCCCGCTGTGCCCCCGCGCCGGGCCGCTCTGCGCCCTGCCCGGGTACCGGGCGGCCGGTAAAGTGCAGGTGATGCTCAACAACTACCCGCTCTGGGCCAAGTTCCACAAGCACCAGACCGAGATGATCATCACCAAGCAGGGCAGGTGAGCCGGGGCACCGGGGGGGAGCGGGGGGAGCGGCGCAGGGGACCGGCAGGGCACCGGGACCCGCGTGGGCATCGGGGAGCAGCGGGTGGGGGTCCGGTGTAGGCAGAGATACGGGCAGGGCAGGGGGCACTGGGGGTGCTGGGGTGGGCACGCTGGCAGAGAGGGGTGCGGGACAGGCCGGGGGGGACGCTGCGGGGTGGGCAGGGGGTGGCCGGTACAGTGAGGGGCTGGAGGTCCCTGCCTCGTCCTCCCAAAGGGCTGGAGATGCGTGGGGGCGGGTGTTTGTGTGGGACTGGGGGTCCCCATCAGCAAGGGGGGTGGGTTTGTGCAAGGGGGGATCCCCATCCTGGCGGTTTTGGGGGCAACGTCCACCTGTGTGTGCAAGGAAAAAAGTCGGGGAGCGAAGCAGACCAGACCCCCCAGCTCTTGGTTTTTTAGGTGCGTTGAGGCTTGTTGGAAGGAGAAGAGGGTCTGGGGGGGTGTCCCCACCCGTGTCAGGGTGGGAGAGGAGGGATCCGGACCTCCCGTGTCCGAGCAGGGTTTGTTGTGCCAGGAAGCTCACAGAGATGTTGCGGGGGGGCTGGAGGCAGCGTTTATCCGGCCTCGGCCCATGGCCGGATCCAGAGCTCGGTGCTGCAACAAGTAGTGAGAGGGGGGTGCCTGCTGGGGCCCGGGAGGGGGCCAGCAGCCACGGCCACCCCAGGAGCACCCCGGGTGGGTGGGTGACACCCCCTCTGCTTGCTGTCCTGCCTCCGGGATGGAAATCCCCCGCCCTGCTCTGTGGGGCAGGCAGAGGCCGGGTGCCCCCCGGGTGCCCGGGGAAGGGGGAGCATTTCGGCAGCGTCCTGGCTGCCGAAACAGCCGTTGGTGACACTGCGGCTGGGCACCTGCTGTCCTCCCCATGCTGCCGCCCGCCCGGGCTGTTCACAGGCTGCGGGCTCCTGGGGCTGGGGCAGGGTTGGGGGATACGTGGGGGGCTAAAGTCCACCCCACCTCTGCCAACGCCCCCTGGTCTGGAGGGGGCTGGGTGTGATAAAGGTCCTGGGGGGCCATGGAGTCGCCCTGACTTGGAACAAGGGGAGTCTGAAATGCTGGTGCCCACCCTGAGCCCGTCCTTCGGCCCCACACCAGGGTGATGTGGGGAGGGGGCGGGAGCCGGACCCCCGGCTGCAGTCTGGGAGGTCTCGGTGGGATCGGAGACCTCCCGAGGTCTCTGGGAGGGCCGAGGAGGGGAGTGTGAACGTGGTGGGGCTGGGCACGGCGTTCAGCCCGCTCCGGATCGGGCTCAGGGACTGCCGTGGCTCCTGAAAATCCATGGTGAGGGGGTGACGGGGCTATGTGTGGGGCAGCTGGCAGAGACACCCCCCCCCCCCCCCCCCGCTGCCATCCCCCCGCCCAGGGGGGCTCTTTCTGCCCAGCGCTGGGGCTGCCGGCAGCGATGCTCCCTGCCCTCTCCCCTTCCCTCCCTCGGCCGAGACAGACGGTGTCACTTCGATGCTGAGCCCAACCTGCTTAATGTGTTGGAAGTCTAAACGCGTTAGGGCCGCTTGGTTTGCCACAGCCGTTCCTGGGCCTGCTCCCCCCGCCGGGCTTGGGGATGCTCGGCAGCAAACAGGCACCGTCACGGATGGGGTGACGTGTCCCCAGCATGGGCCGAGGGGGTGGCAGAGGCGTTGGGCCCCACAACTGGTTGTTTCTCGCCCGCCATCGTTCAGGTCCGACAGGAACCCGCTGAAATTCTCCCCGTTGCTTTTCTCCTCTCCTTCCCCAGCCGCCGTGGCCGGTGCTGGGGCAGTGCCCGTCCCCGCTGCGTCAGGGCGGCTCAGGATCTGGTGCTGAGGGTCTGGAAATCGGGGTGCCGCTCGAGATTGATCCCGTCCTCTTTGCCCAGTTTCACGTCCGGGCTCTGCCGACAGCTCCCAGCCTGAAACCAGGCGATTTTGGGGCTCTTTTCCCCAGTCCATCCCCTGCAGTGGCTCCACAGAGGGGCTGGGGTCCGGGGGGGGGCTGTGCTTTGTGCCGGGAGGGGCTCACAGCAAACCCAACCCAAGGAGACGTCAAGCTCAGAGCCACAAAACATCCGCTTCCCCCGACCCCGAGCTGGTTTGTTGCAGAAATCTGTCTGCAGGGCCGGGCTGCAGCACTGCTGAGACACAGGAAAAACCCCAGAGCCGGGGGCTGGAGGGGGACATGTGCCCCAAAGCAGGCACCCACCGGGCTGGGGGGCTCTGGGGCAGGGCAAGGGACATGTCCTGTCCTGCTGGTGGCACGGGTGCCATGTCTCACTGTGCTGCGCAGCCCCCCGTGTCCCTGCAGAGAGGGGCTGAGGCCAGGTGGGAGGTGGCGGCACTGGGACAAACCCAGTCGGGCGCTGGGATTCACCCCCGCTGGCGCCCTCCCTGCTGCCCCACACCGTCCCACACCATCCCTTACCCACTCATCCCCAGCAAAAAGAATTTCCTGCTGGTTTCCCACGCAGGTCCCCGTCCCTCCTCCGCCTCCCGCGGCTCTCGGGGTTCAGCCGGGTCAGGATTTCTGCGGAAACCCCCAAGGACTCGCCATCGCCCTGGCTGCCAGGGGCCCGGGGAATTCCTGCGCGCGCTGCGAAGCTGGGGCTGGCTTCACCTTTTTGGGGGGACAGAGGGGTTG
This sequence comes from Chroicocephalus ridibundus, assembly GCF_963924245.1. Classification (NCBI taxonomy): domain Eukaryota; kingdom Metazoa; phylum Chordata; class Aves; order Charadriiformes; family Laridae; genus Chroicocephalus; species Chroicocephalus ridibundus. The sequence continues at coordinate 2,194,207 of NC_086300.1, read as the reverse complement.
GCTTTGTATTTGGGGACACAATGGCATTGCCTTTGGAGAGGACGCCGGGGATGGCTTTGCCCTTGGCGGGGCCACAGGGGCTGGCGTCGCCGTTGGAGGGGGGCAGGAAAGCTTTGGGGACACAAGAGCTGGGTTTGCATTTGGCAAACGCGAGGGTTGGCTTCGGTCTGAGGGGTGCAGGGGGCGGCCGTGCATTTGGGGGAACACGAGGCCTGGCTTCGTCTTTTTGGGGGGGACTCGGGGACGGTTTGCCCGGGCTGGCAGCCACCGTTCCCTGCAGGCTGGGCCGGGGGGGCACGGCGGGGCTGGAAGCAGTGGTGCAGCCGTGCTGTGCCGTGCGGACGTGTAGCGGTGCCACGCACCTATGCCACACTGTGTCGCAGCGCCATGCAGCGCCATGCAGCCGTGCATTGCCATGCAGCCAAGTCACCGTGCCACGCCGAGCAGCCGTGCAACCACGCCGCTGTGCAATGCAGCCACGCAGCACCGTGCCACACATTGCTGTGCAGTCGCGCCGTGTCGCCGTGCTGCGCCACGCCATGTCACCGTGCCATGACACTGTGCTGTGCCATGTCACCGTGCCATGCCGAGCAGCTGTGCTGTGTCACCATGCCGCGCCAAGCAGCCATGCCATGTCACCGTGCCAGGCAACCGTGCCATGTCACCGTGCCGTGCCGAGCAGCCATGCCATGTCACCATGCGATGCTGAGCAGCCGTGCCATGTCACCATGCCATGCAGCCGTGCCATGGTGCCGTGCCGTGCCATGTCACCGTGCCATGCAGCCATGCCATGTCACCGTGCCATGCAGCCATGCCATGGTGCCATGCCATGCCATGCAGCCGTGCCATGTCACCGTGCTGTGCCATGCAGCTGTGCCATGTCACCGTGCCATGCGGTGCAGCCGTGCCATACAGCTGCGCCAGGCTCCACCTGCATGCTGGGGGCTGCGCCGGGCTCCCACGCGCGGCCGCGGTTCTTGCGGCCGCTGGGGCTGGGGTGCGCTGGGCTGCCATCGAGAGAGGAGGCGGCTCAGGAAGCCAGCAGCCCCCCCGTGCGCTGCCGGGGGTGCAGGCAGGGCTGGGCAGGGGGGGCACCACTGGCCGGGAGGGTGTTGCGCTCCTCACCCCAGGCAGGTTTGCAGGCAGCTGGCCCCCAGATTCCTCTTCAGCCTGGGTTCATCCTGCACCCCCTGTCCCTGCTCCCTGTGTCCCCATGACCCCAATGTCCCGTGTCACCTAACGTCCTCTTGACACTCATGTCCCCTGGATGTGCTGATGTGCCCCCAGCTCCCCGTGTCCCCATGGCCACACGCCCTGTCCCCTCCCCGCGTCGAGGGGTTCATGTGGGGACAAGCTTCGGGGCAGCCTGGGAGCCGTGAGCCCCTTCTACAGCCCCAGCAACGTGCGAAGGGAGAGAAACTAGAGGTGCCCGGCGGCTTTTGGGGTGCAGGGGGTGTGTGTGGGGGGGTGAGCTGGCCGGGGCACCCTGTACCCCACCACGGCACCTCCCAAACCGCAGCGGCCATACCCAGGGGAAGCGAGTCCTTGCCCGAGCGGCGGCCCCGGGAGCTCGAGCATTGGGGGATTTAAAAATAAACGCGAGGCACGTACCGTTTCGGGTCTTACCCCCACCCTCCCGTGCCCCGGCCGAGCCCTGCGGTTTGCATCGCCGCAGCGTTTGAGCTCTAACTCTCTCTCTCTCCGCTCCGCCGGCAGCGCGAGGCTCTGGGAGCCGGGGAACTGGCGGTGTCGGAGCAAGCAAGGTGCAAAAAAGAAAAAAAAAACAAAAACCCCAAAAAAAACCAAAGCAAAAAAAAAAAAAAAAAAGAAAAAGGCTGTTTTCTTCCTCCCCGCTCCTCGCAGCGAGCTCGGCGCTGGTGCAACACCCGGCCTGGCTGCTCGCCGCGGGGACAGCCATCGCCCCGGCTCACTGGTGTGCCGGGAGCCGGTGCCGGTGGTGGCGAGGGCTTTGGCAGCCGGAGCGCAGCGGCGGCACGGCGAGGAAGCGCCCTGCCAGAGCTCGGCGGGGGCTCGCAGGCAGCGCAGCCCCTCGCTGCCGCCCTTTGATGTGGCCGCAATTTTTATCAGTGGCAGGAACCACCGTCCCCCGCCACGGCTGCGTCTCCGGGGGAGAGCTGAGCCCCGGGGGCCGCCCGTTTTCGACACATAAGTGGCGAGACAGGGCCTGCGAGGGCTCAGCGGGACCCTCAGGGTACCCGGGATGCTCGGGGCCACCGTCCGTCCCGGCCTCGGGAAGCACGTGCGCAGCTCCTGGCCACGAGCGCTGCTTTCTTTCTTTTTCTATTTCTTTTTCTTCTTTTTCTTCCCCGCCCCCCCCCCCCGCCCCAACCTCTTGCAAGGGCAATTTTGAGTCAGCGGCGCCCGGCGCAGGCTGTGCGTGCTCTTTCCACCGCTCTTTGCATGCCGCTCCCCGGCTGCCGTGGCACTGCCCGAGCCGTGCTTCCTGCCGGGGCCGCGGCCGAGCCCCCACCGTCCTGCCCCGGCACCCGGGGCTGCGTGCGCTCCGGGCCCCAGCCCCTCGCTTTACTCCTCACCCATGTTTTGTCCCCCCCCGGCTGGTGCGCGGGGGCAGGACGGTGACACGGGAGGGGGGGCTCGGCTGGGCTCCTGGGTGCAGCAGCCCCCTCGGAGCCTCGTGCCATCCCTGTCGTGAGCTCACAGGTCTCTGCCTTGGGGCTGGTGGGAAGCCCTGGTGCGCTGGGGCGGGGGCAGGAGCTGCCAGGGCAGGCAAAATAACCCCCCCAACACCACCACCCCCCTGCCAGGGGTGAATCTCACGGCTGGCTCCATCCCTGACTCCTGCAGGGATGATGCTGGGCTGAGGTCGGCTCCCGGGAGCAGCCCACCCTCCCCGGACGCCTGGGCTCCCTCCTGGCACAGGGGGAGGTGGAAGCCCCCCCCCCCAGCCCCACACGGGACCCCTCGGCCAGGCAAGGCTTTATAGGGCCTTTCGGAGAATCCCTGGCACCCGCTTTATGAGAAACGCCAGCGCTTTGAGGAAATGGGGGGGGGGGTGGGGGTGTGAAACCAGCCCCCCCTCGCCACCGGCCGCCCCCCACCCTCACCCACCAGGTACTGGCAGACGGGAAGCGGCACAGCCCGAGGGAGGAAGAGGGGAGGAGAGAGGGAGGGGGCCGGGGGCGTGCGGGGCTGCAGCCCCCCCAGCCCTCTTCCCCCGGTGGGGGGAGGATGAATTTCCCCATCACCCCATGTGTATCGCACCCAGGCAAAGCTGGCGGGAGGGCTGAGGGCCCTCCGTGCCCCCCATGTCGGTCTGGCAGGGGGGGCTCTGTCCTGCTCCCCGCCGGCGATGGCTTGTTAAGGCAGGTGGGGGCCGGTGCTGGGGCTGGTTTCCAGCTCCGGCCACCAAAAGCCAAAACTCCAGCGGACGCCAAAGTGACGCGGTTGAAGAGCTGAGCTCTGCCATGGGGGGGGGGGGCTAAACCAGCGACCCCGACCCCTGCTGCAAACCCAGGCTGGCAACTGGGGCTGCTGGGGCCCGTGATGGAAAAGGAGGGACCGAACTTGGAGGGGAAGGTGTCAGATCTCCCACCCCAGGGCTGGGATTTGGGGTCCCCCGTGGGTGCGGGGGGACAGCAGGGTGCAGCCCCATGGTGGGGGGGTGCCACAGCTGCAGCCCTGGGGCCGCAGTGTCACCCCCGGCCGTCCCGTCCCGTCCCCTTCCTGCCCTTGGCGCAGGCTGGCGCCCAGCCTGAAATAGCAGCGGTGTTGGTTTCCGATCCGGAAGGTGCTTGGGGAGGGGGAGGAAGATGCCGGTGTGGGGGGGGGATCGGCCCCGAGAGCATCCCCCAGCTGCTGGGGTCAGTCAGCTCCTCACGGGCACCCAGCCGGGCATGAGGGGGCCGGGCATCACGCTGCCTCAGTTTCCCCATGACTGCTCTGGGAGGTAGAACCAACCTCCCCCCCCCTCACCCCGCAGCCCCTCGAGGCAGGGGTTGAGCCGGGGGGTGGGGTGGGGGGGCTGGGTGGTGACAGTGCCTGCGCCTCTGTCCCCTCCCCAGGCGCATGTTCCCGTTCCTCAGCTTCAACCTCTCGGGGCTCAACCCCGTGGCCCACTACAGCGTCTGCGTGGACGTGGTGCTGGTGGACCAGCATCACTGGCGCTACCAGGGCGGCAAGTGGGTGCAGTGCGGGAAAGCCGAGGGCAACATGCCAGGTATGGCCCCCCCCCCCCCATCATCCCCTTCCTCCTCCTCCTCCTCCTGGCAGTGCTGGGCGGGGTGGTAACCCCATCCCTGCTGCCCCCCCCCTCTCCGTCTTTCCCCAGGGAACCGCCTCTACCTGCACCCCGACTCGCCCAACACGGGCGCCCACTGGATGCGGCAGGAGGTCTCCTTCGGGAAGCTGAAGCTCACCAACAACAAGGGCGCATCCAACAACGTCGGCCAGGTATGGCTCCCACCGTCACGCCGGGCCAGGCCGGGTTCCTCCGTGGCCACCCCTTGACCGCACGCTGCTCCCCCCCACCCACCCCACCCCCCCCGCCTCCCCCAGATGATCGTGCTGCAGTCGCTGCACAAGTACCAGCCCCGGCTGCATGTGACGGAGGTGAAGGAGGGGGAGGGCGAGGAGGCGTACCCCTCCCCGCACACCCACACCTTCGTCTTCCCCGAGACCCAGTTCATCGCCGTCACAGCCTACCAGAACGCCGACGTGAGTACGAGACACACACACCACCACCCCCCCCGCCCCGGTCCCTAGCATGGGGGTACCCCCCCCAACCACCCCCCCCCAGCAGCAGAGGAACCCCAGCGAGCCCCCCGGCATCCCCCCAGGGCCACAGAAACCACTGATACACCCCGGTATTGCCCCAGCATCACAGCAACCCCGATACCCCCCCCGAGCAGCCCCTGGTGACCCCCCCCAGCACGCTCTAAGGTCCCCAGCATCAGGGAAACCCCAGTGGCATCCCCCCAGCCCCCCCCCCCCAGCTGCCAACACCCCTGTCCACAGAATCTCCACAACCCCTGGTACCCCCGCCCCCGACATCCCCTCAGCATCCCGGTACCTCCCCCTGAATCCCTCCAGCATCCCAGTAGCCCCCCCAGTACCCCCTCAGCACCCTGCAATGCTCCCCCCGCCCCCAGCATCCCATCACCAATCACCCTATTCCGCCCCCCCAGCACAGCCTGACCCCCCCCCCCGAGGTTGTGGCTGAGCCCCCCCGCGGGTGCTGGGGTCCAGGACAGGCAGGGGACTGTGGTGGGGTGGGGGCTGCTCGAGGACGGGGGGGCTGCTCGAGGGGTGGGGGGAACATCCCCAGCCTCCCCCCCCCCAGCTCCGTGTCCCTCCCCCCAGATCACCCAGCTGAAGATCGACCACAACCCCTTTGCCAAAGGATTTCGGGATAACTTTGACTCGTGAGTGTCCCCCCCACCCTCCCGCTGGTGCCCCCCCGCCTCCAGGCCGGCAGGAGGGCATCCCCCCCACTGCTGCCCTGTCGTCCCCCCCCCCCAGGATGTACGCGGCCTCGGAGGGCGAGCGCCTCACCCCCTCTCCGCCGGAGGGTCCCGGCTGCCAGCAGCTCCTGCCCGCTCCCCGCTTCCAGCCCTTCCTGCCCGAGCAGTACCCGCTGCCCCCCGGCCGCTTCTTCGGGGGGGGGGAGCGGGGGGCTCCGCTGCCCCTGCCCCCCAAGGACCCCCCGCGCTGGTACTTCACCCCCCAGCAGCCGCCCGCCGTCGGGGGGCTGGAGTACGGCAGCTACGAGGGGGGGTACGGGGGGGGCAAGCTGATGCCCTACGGGGTGAAGCCCTTCGCCCTGACGCCTGCCTCCCACCCCCCCCTGCCCTACTACCCCCCCGAGGGGCCGGGGGGGTTCGGGGCGGCGGGGGGCTGGAGCCCCGGGCAATATGGCCCCAAGGGAAGCCCCGGGGGGGCTCTGGGCTGGTACCGGGAGCCCCGGGAGGAGAAGGGGAAGGAGGCGGAGGGCTGGCCCCCCCCCGAGCCCCCCGCCGCCACCTCGGGCGACTCCTCGGACTCGGGGCTGTACGAGTGCAAGCGGCGGCGGGTGTCCCCGTACCCCTCCAGCGCCGAGAGCTCCCCCCCTCCCCGCAACGGCGACCTCTACGACAAGGACCCGGGCACCGACGGCGGCTACTACGGCTTCTACGGCAACTGAGCCGTGCTGGGGGGGCTCAGACACACACCCCCCCCCCGCCCCGGGCACCCCAAAGCCACGGGAGCTGGGTGCAAGGGGTCCTGTGTGCCCTCCCCCCCCCGCCCCCGCCCTATTTAACACCCAAATCCTGGGAAGACTTGAGCGGAGGTCGGGGGGGGGCTGCAGCCAGACAATCAGCCCCCGGTGCCACCCCAGTGGGGCCGCGGGGGCAAGCAGGGAGGGGACGGGCTGGGGGGGGGGGTGGAGGTGGTGGGTTTTTTTTGTTGTCAGTGGTTTATAGAGTGTGGGGGGGGTTGGTTAATGCTGAAGTATTTATTGAGCCCCCCCCGCGTGCCCAGCGTGGGGCCGGGGGCAGCAGCATATCTCGCAATAAAGGGGACGCTGTGGGGCACGGCTCTTTGCTCTCCTCTGCGGGCATGTGGGAGGGAAACTGAGGCACCGGTGGAGGGCGGGGGGGGGGGGCGTGTGAAGGGACTTGTGCCCCCCCTCTTCACTGGGGGGACCCAGGCATCCTGGGCCGGGAGTGGGGTCCTGAGCACCTGAGCCCCCCTCCCCGGGCCGGGGTGGGAAGGAAGATTTCTGCACACCCCAGCTCTTTGCAGCCTTTATTAGAGCAGCCCCCGCGCACAGCTTGGGGGGCTGGGGGGGTCTGCCCGCCCGCGGGCACCCCGGGACCCCCGGTGCCTCCCCATAGTGAGCCAGGAACCCAGGCGTCCTGTGCCCCCAGGGCTCTGCCCCAGGTCGGGGGGGGTGGGGGGGAGGCACTGCCTGTGCCCCCCGCTTTTGTATCACAGTTTTCCTTAAACACCGGCAAAACGGCTGAGGGGGGGGCATTGCACCGCCAGGGCTGGGGGGACCAGCCCCACTGCCATCCACCACTGCTGTGATGAGCTGGGGGGGGGCCTCAGCACCCCACGGGGGGGAGTCGCTACCAGAGAACGGCACTGTCCAGGTGGGCGAAGCCGGGGTCCAGGCGCAGCTTCCAGTAGGTGTTGTTGGTCACCCACGACTCCTTGCCGTTGGCGTCCGTCAGCCGCCTGGGGATGGGGATGGGGGGGGTGGGTGTCACAGCTGGGGGGCCATCAAGACCCCCAGGGCGTCTCCCTGCATCCCTGGTGGTGCCCCTGGGCCCTGTATTCAAGCCCCCCCCTCTCCCCGGACCTGAAGAAGCGAGCCTGGTGGGTGATGTTGTTCTCCTCCATGACCCGGCGCCGGTCGCGCTGCAGCTGCTCGATCTGCCGCTTCTGCGTCTCGGCCGCCGGCACGTTGCCTTCCTCCAGGTACCTGGGGGCGGCGGAGGGGGTGGACATCGCTGTAACGAGCTGGGCGGCCTCAGCTCCCCTCCCCTCGCCCCCCCCCCCCCCCCCCCCAGACGCCGTGGTGCTGCTCACCGCTGGTCGGGGCGCAGGCGGGTGTCGGTGGAGGGCAGGACGCGCCGCAGCTCGGGCGTGAGCTCGTTCAGCTCCAGGGCGAACTGGGTGAAGCCGTAATTCCTCTCGTGGTCGCGGGGCATGGGGTCTGCCGGGGATTGCACAGCGCTGAGACCCCCCCCACCCCCGGTGGCGCCCCCAGGGTGGGGTATCCCCCCCCCCCCCCCCCCCCCCCCCCCCCAGGACATGGCCCCCCCTACCCAGGTCCTTACTGGCTCTCCAGATGCACTGGCCCGGGGGGGGCCCACGGTGCAGCCCCTCGTGCCACTTGCCGGCCAGACGCTCCACCACCGTCCCGCTGCGGCTCAGCACGGCCCCCTGCACCTCGTTGGCCCCCGCGCCCCAGTACCGCGCCTGCGGCCACAGCGGGGCTGGGCGGGGGGGGGCCGGAGGGGGGGGGCCGGTGGGAGAGGGTGTGGTCACTGGGGAAGGGTGGGGCCCTGAGGGGCGGGGCTACTGGGAAAGAGGGGGGTCCTGAGGGAGGGGCTACTGGGAAAGGGTGGGGTCAGTGGGAAAGGGTGGGACCACTGGCAAAGGGTGGGGCCCTGAGGGGCGGGGCTACTGGGAAAGGGCGGGGTCCTGAGTGAGGGGCAGGGCTATTTAGGAAAGTGTGGGGCGCTGAGGGGAGGAGCCACTGGGAAAGGGTGGGACACTTGGGGGAGGGACCACTGGGAAAAGGGCGGGGCTACTGGGAAAGGGTGGGGCGAGGCAAGGGGCGGGGCAACACTACCCTTTAGATGAATGAAGGGGCGGGGTCAGTCAAAGGGGCGGGGTCAGGGGCACGAGGAAGGGTGGGGCCATGGGGTGGGCGGAGCGCGGGGGCAGAAGGGCGGGGCCAAGGCGGGGCAGGGGGCAGGGAAGGGGCTGCGATAGGTGGAGGTGGGGCAGGGTACGGCAGGGCGGGGTGTGCTGGGTGTGGCAGGGCGTGGCAGGGCACACCTTGCAGAAGGTGATCTTGCAGTGGTAGGAGGCGTCGCGGGTGTTGCGGATCAGCACCTCCCCGTAGTGCTCGATCCAGCGGGGGCCGCTGAGGACGTTGTGGATGCAGGTCGTCACCTTGTTCCACTCGAAGTGGTCCCCGGTCCTGCGGGCACCGCCTCAGCGTGGGCTGGCGAGCGCGGGCAGGGCGGCACCGCGGGGCGGGGGGGGGGACGGACGACGACACACACGGACCTGCCGGGGGCTCACCTGGGCAGCTGGACGTTGACTGTGCCCACGGGGACGATCTCCAGGGACTTGCCCCAAAATTTGTTCTTCCACCTCATGTCTGGGAGGGGGGGGACAGGAGGAGGTTAACCCCCCCCCCCTCCCCGGCCCCCTTATCTGTCCCCCCACCCTCCTCAGCACACACCTTGCCAGAAGATGAAGTTGTCAGACTCGGCGTGGCAGGCGGAGATGGGTGGGTGGTGGCACACCTGGAGGGAGGAAGAAGGGGGACATGCCACCGCCCCGTCCGGCTCTGTCCCCGCTCCCTGTCCTCGTCCCCGTCCCCACCTGCTCGCTGATGAAGCGGAAGCCGCGGTCGGGCCGCACGCACTCGTAGGTCTCGCCCAGCACCGGGTTGAAGGGTTTGCTGCCCGCCCGGTAGTAGGTGGAGGCGTAGGCGGACACGGCGAAGGCGGCCACGTAGACCTGTCACCGCAGCCACCGCGCTGCTGACACCGCACCGCTGCCACCGCACCGCGGGCAGGGTGCCTACCGAGCCCTCCCCCCGGGGAGGGGGGGTGTGTTTTCCCTCGGCCACGCCCATTATGCGTGTCCCCCATGTCCCCCATGTCCCCCGACCTCTGGTGTCCCCCCTTAGCCTCAAGTCCCCCGCGTCCCTTGACACCCCCAATCTTCGAACTCCCCAAGTCCCTCCATGTCCCCCCAAGTACCCTCTGTGTCCCCTGAGCTACCCGTGCCCCTGAGCCCCGTGTTGGCCACCCTGTGCCCTCCCTGTCCCCAACGTCTCCCAAGGCCCCGTGTCCCCCATGTCCCCTGTGCCCTCGACCACTCCATGCCCCTGAAGTCCCTCATGTCCCCTGAGCCCCCTTGTCCCCCAAGCTCCCCCTGCCCCCAAGCCCCCTAAATCCGCAAACTCCCCAAATCCTTCGTATCCCTCTGTCTCCCAAGCCCCTGACCACCCCGTGCCCCCGAAGTCCCTCCGGTCCCCTGAGCCCCTTTGTCCCCTGAGCCCCTAAAACCTCGAACTCCCCAAATCCTTTGTAACCCTCTGTGTCCCCCGGGCCCTCGACCACGCTGAGCCCCCTTGTCCCCCCGGCTCCCCCGACCCCTGAACCCTCCCAAATACTCCAACTCTCCAAGTCCCCCACGTCCCTCTGTGTCCCCTCTGCCCCCAAAGTCCCCCGTGCCCCCGAAGTCCCCCGAACCCCCTTGACCCCCGAGCCCTCCCGTTGTCCCTGACCCCCCCCCACCCCCCCCATCCCGGCCCCCCCCCCCTCACCAGTCGCTGGCGGGGGTCGCGGGCGCGGCTGGCGCGGTCCAGCAGCGCGCTGTACTCCAGCTCCTCGCAGAGCCGCTGCAGCGTGTTGAGCGGCTCGTTGAGGTGCACGGGCAGCGCCACCCGCGACAGGTCCTTGCCCACGCTGCTCCGCAGCAGCCCCCACAGGCTCACGTCCCCCGGGGGCGCCGGGGGGGCGGGCAGGCAGCTCCGCCGCCGCGGGTCCGGCCCCGGCAGCTCCAGCGGCGCCGGTTCCACGGGCAGCCCCGGACCCTCCGCTCCTGCCGGGCACCGGGCGGTGGGGCCAAGCCGCACCCCCCGCTTCCCCCTTTCGTGCCCCCCCCCCCCGTGTTCCCCTCTCCGTACCTGTCGGGGGGCGGCCCGGCCCCCCCGGCTCGGCCGTGTCCTCGCAGGCGCTGGTGGTGGCCTCGCTGATGCACGACTCGTCGTCCGAGGGCTGGGGAGGCGCAGGGGACCGTCGGCGGCTTCGGGGGGGCGAGTCGGGGCAGGGTGGGGGGTGGGGAGTCTAGGGGTTACCCCACCGGGGGGGGGAAGGAGGGGCTGTACCGGGCAGGGCCCCCCCGGGAGGATGGGACGAGAGTCGGGTACTTGGGATGGGTTGGGGCGGGGGGGGGCAGGACGGGGAGGGGGTGGTGGGTACCAGTGGGACTGCAGGAGGGGGGAGCGGGGGCAGGGGGGGCACCGGCAGCACCCGGCCCCCACCACCCGGCTCAGAGACTGCGGACACCCCGAGCACCCGGAATGGGGGAGCTGCGGGGGGCTGCAGGGGCTGGGGGGGGCGTGGGGAGCAGGGGGGGCGTGGGGAGCTGGGGGGGTGGCTCCCGGGCCGGCTAACGGGGAGGGGACGGGGGAGAGAGAAGGGAGAGTTGAACCCACAACATACCCACAGCAGGGGGGGGGGTCTGCAGAGACCCCCCATGCCATTAGATCCTTGCTCCCCCCCGGCCCGCCCCTGCCCCCTGAAGACCCCCCCACCTCATTCTCCGAGGAGCTGGCGGAGAGGAAGACCTCGCAAGCGTCGAAGAACTCGGTGTGCGAGTCGGCCAGCGAGACGATGCTGCGGTTGGAGAGCTGCTGCTCCCGGCCCTTGGCCGGCAACGCGTCCGGCTGCGGGGACAGCCACCGCCTCAGCCCGCCGCCCTGGGGGTGTCACCCGCACCCCCCACCCCATGCCGGCCCCCCCCCCGACCTCGTCAGGATGCAGCGAGGCGAAGGAATCCAGGGTGGTGTCGGAGGAGACGGAGAGGGAGTGGAAGCGGCGCAAGGCGGCCTGCGGAGGCAGGGGGAGTCTGAGCCGGGTCCCCCCCCCCCAGCCTGTCCCCTCCAGCCAGCGTGGGGGTGACAGAGGGGGGGGATTCACCCTGCTGCTGCCCAGGCACCCAGCACCAGGCTGAGACCCTGCCAACTCGCTGCACCCAACGGCACCCCAGCAGCCACAACCCTCGGGCTCTGCCGGGACCCAAAGCCGGGGGCAGCCCTGCCCAGCCCCCCCGAGATCCCTCACCCCGGTGTTGCCGACCCGCCCCGGGCGCGGGGCCGAGCGCCGGCGATCCAGCGCTTGCCGCATCTCCTCCAGACGGGCCCTCTCGGCCATCAGCGCGGCCACCACGCTGCTGAGCGAGCCATGCACTGTCGGCAGACACGGGCGGGGGGTCAGGCTGCGGCACGGCATCCCACACCCGCCCCGCCACCGCCGGGACCCCCGGCAGGGCTCAGCATCCCCCCCCCATCCCACCTTTCTGGGCCAGGACCCAGAAGCTCCGCTGCAGCTGGCTGTACTCGGGGGGGAGGCTGAAGGGCAGCTGGCTCTGGGACGGCTCCAGGTAGCGTGAGAGGTTGGGGACGGAGCCGTGCAGGCGGCCCACCTTGGAGGGGGACACACGTTGGGGTCAGCAGGGCCCTGGGGGGCTCCATCCCCCAGTGATGGCTCCAGAGCTCTGTGGGACTCCCGCTCCCCCTCACCCGGCCGATGGTGTCATCCTTGGCGAAGCTCTGGGTGCACCAGATCTTGGTGCTCCTCCTGCCTTTCTTGGGCCTCTCCGCGGTAGCCGAGGGCTGCGAGGGAAAGGAGGGGGGGCTGGAGCTGGACCCTCCCCGGGAAGAGGGGGGTTTCCACGCTGGGCGATGCTCAGCCCCGCGCCCGACGCTCACCTGGCTGCCGGAGATGAGGGGGGCTGAGGGGATGCGGTGCAGGGCCTCCAGGCTCTGCAACATGCCCGTCAGCTCCTGCAGCTTCGCCTGGCACTCCGACAGCTCTGCCACAGGCACGGAGTCAGGGATGGGGGACGGGGCATCCCCCCCTGCCCGACCCCGACCCCGTGCGTCCCCTCCAGCCCCGCTCACCGGCCGAGCAGCGCTCCAGCCCCTCACTGTCCTTCAGCCAGGCGTTCACCTTGTCGCGGGAGCTGGCGAGGGTGGAGAGGGCAGGGGCACTGCCCGAGGGCAGGATCCGCGTCCACGGGCCCTGCAGCAGGGGAGAAGGGGCACGGCCGGGGCTGCCGTCGGGAGCCCATCACCTGGGTGCCGCCTCACGTCTCCACCCCGAGGTGTCACCCACCTGCGCGTTGGTGGGGGTCCGCCCCACGGGACACCCCCGGGGGCCGGGCTTGGGCCCCTCGCCCTGGTGATGGGAGCAGAGGCTGCTCACCCAGCTGGCAAAGAGCTCCGGGGACTTGATCTGCGGGACAGGGGCAAGTTGGATGGAGTCAGGGGGGAGACCCGGGTGGGGGACACCCGAAGCCCCCAGCCCCGGCTCCAGCCCCCACTAGCACCTTGAGGTGGTAAATGTTCTCCTCCGTGTCCAGGTCGACCCGCTGCGCCTTCTTGTTGATGGACATGACGGACTGACGGATGTCGATGGCTCCGTGCAGTTTGCCCTTGAGGACCTGGGGGAGCCCAGGGACCCCCGTCAGGAGGAAGACCCCCTTCTTCATGGGGGCCATGGGGTCTCCCCCACCCCGAGCCCTTGGGGAAGCTGCACGGACGCAGCCCAGCCCCACGGACGCAGCTCAGCCCCACACTCACGTCCTGGCGCGTGGTGGCATATTTCAGGATGCCGTTTTCCAGCACAAAGTACCTCTGGGGACAGAGAGGGACGGTTGTTTTGGGGAGCAGAGACTGGTCCCCGCAGCCCCTTTATCCAGGGGCCCAAATCACCCCAGGGATGGCGCCCGTGTGGCCAGGGGACGGCTCCCGGTGCCAGCTCTGCCCCGTTACCTTGTGCCAGCCCTTCAGGGGCCATTTCCTCTTCTTGAGCAGGTAGCCCTCGTGCCGCTGCGGCTGCTGGCCCGGGCTGCCCCGTGCGCGCGGCTCCTCCACCACCTCCCAGCTCTCCGAGCCCTGCAGGGATGGGGGTCAGCACGGGGGTCCCTTGGCACCGGGGGCAGCCGGGGTGCTCCCCACCTTGTCCCCAGGCAGGGACACTCGGTACCTCCCAGGGGATGGAGCATCTCTGTATCCCCGTATCCCCCTTCTCAAAGTGGGGCGCAGCCCCCCGAGGCCCCATGGCACCCCCAGTCCAGCTTGGGTGCACCACTGGGATCCCGCTGAGCCCCCCTTCCCCCAGCCCAGAGCCCCCCCGACCTGCTGAATGCTGCTGTGCTTGGAAGACACGGTGCTGTTGGAACGCGACAGGGCCCTTTTCGGAGAGGACGGGTCCTTCTCGTGGCTGCCCATGGCTGGCGAGCAGAGGGGGCTGGGCCAAGCCCCCCCTCCTGTCTGCGCTGCGGGGCTGGGGGTCCGAGCTCGGCCGTCACAGCCCGGGCGGTGGGAGCCACTGCGAGGAGGGGAGGCCACATCAGGGAGGGATCACCCACCCTGCCCACGCGTTTCCTGCCCTGACAGACACCCTCATCCCTTCCCTGGAGGGGACACGGGGTGGGGGGGACCCTGCTGCCCCCCGAGAGCCCGGCATGTGACTGCGGCCGGGACCCAGAAGCTTCTGTGTGAGACGGAGCCATCAACCCATCCAGCCTTATCTCACCTCCACCTGGCGGGTCCAGAGTCCGGCCCTGCCGCCCGGCTCCCGTTGCCCCATGGACTCGGTGCCACACGGCAACCCCGCGGCAGGCGCAGCCGGGAGGGCGACCCAGGGGACAGAGACCGGGATCAGCCCCGGGTCCATCCCCGCGCCCCCGAGCTGGGACACGACCCCCAAAAAACCCCGACCCTGCCACGCTCCCCCCGGCTGAGTGTTCCCTTCGCCCTTCTCAAGAACAGGAGGGGAAACTGAGGCACAGGAAAGTTCCCCCTCCCCTGCCCCCCCCCCCGCCCTCGCCAGCACCTGCCGGGGGACCCGGGTGTCCCGGACGCCGCTGTAGGGATGGGGACGGTGATGTCGCCGGCAGGATGGTCAAGCCCCGGCACCGATAACTGCGGCACCGCGCACCCCTGCTCCGAGGGGAAGGGACCGGGGGGCTCCCACCGCAGCCCTGACCCCCCCCCCAGCCCTGCCCAGCTTGGCAGCGAGGGGAGCACCCCCTGGGTGCTGCAGGACTGACTCCCCCTCCCGGCAGCGGGGCCGGACCGGCGCCCCCCGGGGGTCCCCAGCCGCCCCCTCCGCCTGCAGCCCCCGCCGAGGCGCGGGGGGGGGGCGGCAAAGCCGATCCCGGTGTCCCCGCGCAGGTGTCACCCCCCGGAGCAGCGGGGGACGGATCGGGCTGCGGGGGGCGGCGGAGCCGTGGCGGGGTGGGCGCGGAGCCGGAGCCCCCCCAACCCGGGCCGGGCCCCCGGTGCTCACCTGGGCGGGCGGCGGGCGGGCGGCCGGGGCCGGGGCCGGTGGCATCCTGCCCGGCGGCTGCAGGAACCGGAACACGGAAGGAGGCGGAGGCGGCGGCGGCCCGGAGCCGCTCGGCTCTGCCCCCTGCACCGTGGAGGACCGGAGCCGACAGCGCCCAGGAGGGGCCACCGGGACATCCCCCCCCGACGCCCCGAGCCGGACCCACCCGCGTCCCGAACACGGACAGACCCGGACCCCCCTGCCCCGGGATCGGGGTAACGAAGCAGGGTGGGGGGGATCCATCCTCTCCTGTAACGAAGGGGGGTGTGGGGGGGTCTCATCCCGGCTGCACCTGCTTCCCCCCCACCAAGCCTGAGGCCGACCCACCAGCTCTGCCCATGCAGAGTGGGGTTCCCACCACCCCACGGGGGTCCCGGGGTTCACCCCCCCCAAGCTTTGCTTTATCCTCCCTCCCCCAGTATTTCCCTCGCCCCCCCCAGCACGGCCCTGCTCCAGGAGAGCCCCTGAGGAGCTCCCAGCATCTCCCCACACATCGAGGGGCAGGAGTCCCCCCAAACACCCCCACAAATTGAAGACGAGTCCTCCAGCATCTCCACCACCACGCTTTAATGGACAGGATGGCAACCCCGCGGACACGGCTCGGTCAGCGTTACAGCATGCTCCCCTGGTTCCAGCGGGCAGGGGTGCGCAGAGTGCCAGGGGTTCCCCCCGCCAGCACCACTGGGGGTCCCCGCCGCACTCTTGCCTCCTCCGTCCGATGCCCGAGACCCTCCAACCGCAGCCCCACAGCACCCGAATCACAGCCGGGATGTTCCAGGTGCCATCAGTGCTGGTAGCGGGGAGCAAAGAGAAGGGCCAGGGCTCCCTGATCGGGACAGTGGTGCCACAGGACACCCAGTCCCGCCGCTGGCTGCCCACCTGGGGACAAATCTTCAGTCCCTGACCCCCCCCCGACTGCAGCCGGTGAAGGAGCTGACTCCCAGGGCTCAGCGTCAGTGAGCTCCCGAGCTCTGGGCAGGGGCGGGCTCGGACGGGCTCCCTGTCTCCCTGGCCTGCAGCTGACGGATGTGCTCATCCAGGAGAGCCGTGAGGTATGCAGAGCCGCGCTGGAGCAGGGAGGACGTCTGGGAGGGCAGGACGGCCAGGGCACCCACTGTCTGCCCCTGGCTGACCTCCAGCGAGGGCAGCTTGGCCAAGTTCTCCACTCCCTGCTTGCTCAGGATGGTGTTGTCGATGCAGGCGCCTGGAAGAGAGGAGCAGAGCTGAGGACAGGAGATGGGGTGCCAGAGCCAGAGCCCTGTCATCTTCCACAAGCGCATAAGGAAAGGCTTGCTCCTGCAGGCAGGACTCCTGCTCCTCGCCATCTATCCCTCATTTTAGGGGACATGACAGTGATCCCACAAGCGCAGGTCTGTTAGCATGGACCCTCCACCTCTCCCCAGCACTGGAGGGGAGTCCTAAGCCCAGCGCCAGCACACGGGGACACAGGAAAGGCTCTCACCCAGGAGGTTGATCTGCGGCACTCCCTTCAGCACCCGCAGCATTTCCTTTGCCTTCAATTCCGGGCTCACCAGCAGGATATTGCGCGCCACAAAGAGAGGGAGGAGATTCTTGTACTTGGACTGTGACAGCACGGGTCTGACGATCTAGGGGAGACAGCTCTCAAAATGCAGCTTTTCACCCCAGCACGTGCCACAGGGTCATCCCAGCTCTCACCCACCTTCCCCCGCCCCAGCCACACCGGGATCTGCCCCGGCAGCTCTGCCCCTACCTCGTTCAGGACGAACTTGACCTCAATGTTGTGCTTTCGGAGGTAATGCCTCATCAGCACCACGTCCTCGTCGGGCATGGAGTTGTACTGACAGACGGCAATCATCCGATTGTCCCGGAACACCTCCTCCACCTGCCGCCGCAACAGCCGGGCATAGCCGTTGTCCTGAAGGGAGTGAGCAGCGATGGGCCACAGGGAAGGGGCAATGGCTGCTGCCTCCCCCAACTCCGACCCTGCAAAAGGACCTACTGCCATGAGATGCCGCCATGGATCATGAGATGCTGCCACGGATTGGGACTCACCTGGCTTCCAGCACTTGGGTTACCAGCTGGGGCATCTCCCAGCCACTGACAGCATGAGGAAAAGGAGCAGTAATCACCCCAGAAGCCTCCATACCGGTGTCCAGCCAGGCTCACCCTGGGGCAGGGCCGTCCCAAAGCCCCGTACTGCACCCAGCGGCGGCTGCGGACCCCCGTGTCAAATCGCCAAGGCAAACCACACAGACGGGGCGTGCAAAGCCACTCGGTCTCCTTGCGCACCGAGGCCCCACAGCCGCGCACCCACAACGGCCACAGGCCAGAAAATTACCTCCTCCTCGACCCTCTCCTTCCTGGGGGTCAGGCAGCGCGGCGGGACGGCCGGCCGCGGGGCCAGGTACTCGGTCACGGCCATCAGCTTCTGCCGCTGGAAATGCATGGCCTTCCAGTGCCGGGTGACCGCCTTGGAGCCGCGGCGGACGAACTGCAGGGCGGGCAGCCAGCCTGGGGAGAGGGGGCAGACGGGCAGCGCTCAGGGCCGGCGCCAGGCCCCGGGTTCCCCCGGCGGGGAGCGTGAGAGGAGCCGGGAGCGGGGAGGAGGGCCGAGGTAAGGACAGGCCGGGCCGCACGCACGCCCTCCCTCCCCTGCCCGAGCCCCATGGAGACACCCAGCCCCGGTGAGGAGCCCCTCACCCCGCCGCCATGGCGCGCCGCCGCTGCTGAGCGCCGCCATGTTTGCCGCGGAGGCGCAAAGGCTTGTGGGAAGGTGGACGACCGGCGGCGCGCGGGAGCGGAGGGGCGCGCCCCGCCCCGCCCCTTCCGGGGCCGCCCGTCTCCTAGCAACGGGCACGCTGCGGCCTGCGCCCCCGCCGCGGCCCGGCCCGGCCCTGCCCGGGGGTCTCTGTGTCCCCAGTCCGGGGGGCCTGCTCCCGGTGACCACCTCCAGCCCGGGGGTCTCTGTGCCCCTCAACCAGGGGGGCCTGGTCCCAGTGACCCACCCCCCCCTGCCTCAGCCCAGGGGTCTCTGTGCCCCCATCCCGTGGGGGGTCTGATCCCATGGTCCCCCCAGGTCCTGGGGTCTCTCTGCCTCATCTGGCAGTCCCAGCGCTGATCACCCCCAGCCCGGCAGTCCTGTCCTCACCGCCCGCCTTAGCCCACCGGTTCCTGCCCCCCATTGCCTCAGGACCCTTCCCCTTGCAGAGAGCGGTGGGGCCAGGCCAGCCCCCCCAACACAGCCACCCAAAGGCCCGAGGAAGGGACGAGGACCCAGACCACCTTCCTGCCATGGCTGGGCAGGGGGAGACCCTGCTTGGGGGTGAGTGAGCCATCATGGGCCCTGGAGGGGTAGAGGTGGGCTGGACCCTGCTGGCCTGGGCCCCATCAGTCTGCGTTTCCCACAGCCCGTGAGCAGACGTCCCCAGGGGTGACGCTCACCGACAACCTCATCGCCACGAGGAACCTGCCTCACCTGGTGGAGCCCCCGCGCCCAGAGAGCCGGTGAGGATCCGCACGGACCCCACCTTCACCACTCAGGCTGGCAGGGAGGGTCTCTGGGCACAAAGGACACCCCGAGCAACCCTCTTCCTCTAGATCCACGGAGCTGCTGTCCCCCTCCACCATCCGCTTGGATCGGGAAAACATCTGCACTATCGGGAGGCTCCAGAGCCTGAGGGAGATTCACAGCCTCTATCTGCAGCAGGTAAGGCACTGCGGGGGCAGCGGTGATCAGCCCTGGTCCTGCGGGGAAAGGCCTCCTTGGGGGGGACACAAACACCCCCAGCTGTGCTCCAGAATTTTGCTTCCCCGCATGGCCAGAGGGGCTGGCAGTGCTCCCCTCCGATGCCAGTGCCACCAACACAATTCGAGCGACGGTCTGCCATCAGCCTTTCGGTTCTCCCAAAGTCCTGGGCTCCCCATACCTGCTCCGTAAAGCTCCCGCGGCAGTGGGTGGGACATTACGTTGCCTGTGTGAGGCTTGAGTGATACTGGGGCTCCCAAAGTCTGATTTTTCATGCAATGGAAAAACATTTTGCTTTTTTCTTTTTTTCAGAACCAAATTGAGAAGATCGAGAATCTGGTCTGCTTTCCCAACCTGCGGTATGGGCAGCTCCTGCCCACAGGGAGATCGCTTTCTGTGCTCAGAGGAGAGCAGGGCTCCCTTCTTCCCTCGGCAGAGCCAGCGGGGTTCAAGTTGCAGCCCCTGACAGCTTGGTTATGGGGCTGGTTCGGACCCTGGGGGCCATGGTGCCCCCCCAGCCTCGTGCCACTGCCCTCCCTGTGCTCTGCAGGTTCCTCTCCCTGGCTGGCAACCGCATCCGCAGAGTGGAGAACCTACAGCTCCTGCGACACCTGCGTGTCCTGGACTTGTCCCACAACCAGATCCAGACGCTGGACCCAGGTAAGGAGCAAGAACAGGTCCGGATGTGGCCTGGGTGTGCCCAAGAGGTCCCTCAGGTACTGGAGAAACGCTGGCAGACCCTTGGTCTGGGCTTTGCCAGGGCTTCTGGCCCCCAGGTCCCAGCTAGAGCCCCAGCAGAGCCACTCTGGGGCTGGCCTGCCTGTCCCAGCGTGACACCAGAGGAACCCTGTGGCCAGGTTTGAGGCGTCCCTGCTGCTGACAGACTCCAGGTGTCTGCTTCCACCTTGTGTCCTGCTTTGGCAGAACACTTCAAGCGGCTCCGATCAGACCTGGGGACTTCAACCTGCAGCAAAGCTGCTCCAGCCCTGACAGCCCTTCTTTCAGCCGGCTCCTCCTGTGGGTGATTTTTGGCAGAAGAGGAAAGGACAGAGGGATAATTATCTCTCTGTCTTCCTCTGTAGCATTCCTATTGTGGCACCAGGCCCTCTGCTTGCAGACAGGAGTAAGAAAGGGAATGGTGAGGGCCTGGGAAGGGGAAAACCCTCAGTTCTCACACGGGAGTGTGTATAATACACATTCCTGCCCTCCCTGCCTCAGTTTCCCCAGTCATGAGGTGCGAGACTGCTTCCCACGGTGGAGCTGTCGCCTCGGGAGTGGGTGAAGAGCTGCGGGAGACAGAGGGTGTGGGGTTTGGTGGAGGGGGGGGGGCTCAGGTCCCATCTCAGCACCTTTCTGCCTTCCCTTTGATCTCTGCAGACGAGCTGCCCCGCAGCCTCCGTCTCCTCGACTTAACGGGAAACGAATGCACCCACCAGCACGGCTACAGGTGGGCTGGGGGAGCCTGCGGGGGGGAGCGGAGGGGGAGAGCAAATCCCCCAAACCACACGAGCCCCTCAGCATTGTACAGCCCCCCCCCAATATCCAATACAGCCTGAGCCCCCCACCCAAACCCCAGAAATCTGAATCTCCGCCCAGGCCGGGCTGTGGGGTGGCTGTGTGGAGCGGTGCTGGCGGGGTTTGGTGCCACCCCAACCCGCTCCCAGCCCCGAGGCAATGCTGCCTGGCGGGGGTACATCTGCTCTTCCCTCGGTGCTTGCAGAGAGCTGGTGGTGGGAGCCCTGCCCCATCTCCTGCAGCTGGACGCCCAGCCCATCCATGGCGCTGTGTGTGAGGAAGAGGAGGAAGGCGGCTCTTCCAGCAGCGAGGACGAAGTTGACAAGTTGCTCTCTGAGCCGAGCGGCCCTTTCACTGCAGGCAAAGGTGCCCGGACTGAAGCAGGACATGTCGCGTGCTTGGGGCTTAAGCAGGCCAGTCCCTCTGTCCCCAAGGAGTGGCAGGGAGCCCAGCTGGCCGTGCCAGCTCTCCTGTAATTCTTTTCCCTGGCAGATTTCTTTGCAGATCTGCAGGAGGAGCTGGCTGGGCGCTCGCAGCAGAGGCGGAGGGAGTCCCTGAAGGAACACCAGACCCGTCTGGGAGAGCTGGAGGATCTGCGGGAGCGTCGGGGTCTGCTGCTGCCTGCTGCACCGCTGAGCTCAGGCAGGGGCAGAGCAGCCCCAGGCCCCAGGCGGTCTCAGTCCCCTCCCCAGGCGAAACTGGGGACACAGCTGCCACCCCTGCCAGGACCTGGCAGGCAGCATGCCTGCCTGCAGCCCCAGCGAGCTCCCGGCAGGAGCCAGCCACGGACCAAGCCTCTGGAGGAAACTCACACCAAAGGAGCACGAAATAGGCAGTTACCCGCAATACCCCACGCCAGGACGGCACCGCGCAGTTGCAATTAAAGCCTCTTTATTCCTACACCGATGTGCCTGCTGCCACGGCGCCACCAGCCCTGCAGCAGCCCCGGAGGGGCCAAGCACAGGCAGCTCTGCCTGACGGTGGGAAAAGACATACCGGGTGGCAGGCAGGACTGCAAATCCCACTCCACATCCCTCTTCTTCCCCCTGCCCTCGCGTTTCAGGCCACGGCCACCTCTCAAAAGTGCCAATTCCTCCGGGGCAAGTTAGGGGGCTGGAGGCTCCGCACCTCCAGGCAGAGCTGGAGATGCCGGTTGAGCTGTTCCCCACCGTGCTGTCAGCGGCAGATCCGTGGTGGGAGGAGGTGAGGAGCCAGGCCCCGACACTGGGAAGGTTTTCTCATCCGCTATCCAGGAACAATGCTGGGTCGGGGCGAGGGGCAAGCCCACCCACCTGCACAGGGTTTATGTGTAAAACTTCATCTCTGCCTCCACACAGTCGAAGAACAGGTCAGCCAGCTCCTCTTGGGGGTGGGCCACCGACCCCCCCAGCAGCGCGTTCATCCCCTCCAGACCCTGCTTCTCCAGGTCCCGCAGCGTCTGCAGGAGCTTCTGGCCCCACTCCTGGCGGGGTGAGGGAGGGAGGAGAGCTGAGACCGGGAGCCCTCAGGGAATTCGACGGCCTCCCACATCACCAGGGAGAGTGAAGGTCCCGGGGCAGCGGCAGCTGGGGAGGGGTCTGTGGTACCTGGTCCCTCTCCATCAGCTCCAGCGCCGCCTGATGCCGGCGGTAGAGCTCGTGCCGCCGATCAACCGTGCTCTGGAACCGCGGGATCTGCTTGGCGGGGTCGTCACGGAAGGTGGGAGACCTCACCTGCGGCACGGGCTTGATGTTGGCCACAAAGACGAAGGGCTTGAAGACGGACCTGCCGGAGAGGAGCGCCAGGGTGCTGGGACCGGCCAGCGCAAGGACAGATGCTGCTCCCTGGGGACGCTCCCATGGCATTGCTGTCCCCTGTCCTCACCTGGAGGGATCAGGGGTGGCCGTGAAGAAGTGGACGCAGGGCAAGGCAGGGTCCTGGGGCAGCACGGACACCATGCTGCCTGCCGTGCGGAAGCCCTCCGAGTCCACGCAGATCCCACTGTCCTTGTCCCGCAGGATGGCCATGAACGTCTCCGCTGTAATGTGACCTGGCGGGCAAGGCAGAGATCAGCCGCAGCCATGGCTGCTGTGGCCACGGGGAGCGTGGAGACGCCGGGATGAGCCATGGGTGGCCGTCCCCCTCCCCTGTCCCCACCTGCGTGCTGCCGCAGCAGCTCCTTGCCGGCACGGTAGCGGGCCTTGGCAGCCTCCATGCGGGCGGGCTGGTGCGGCAGGGAGAAGACCTCAGCGAAGCTGAACTCGCCATCTCCGCTCCACCAGCCCTGGCTGCGGGCTCGCTGCCGCAGCCCCGCGTGCTCGGCCGTGATCTCCCTCCCGATGCTGAGCTGGTTGGAGATGTTGCGGCTGCCCTCTGCGAAAGCCGGAGGTGGGGTCAGGCTTAGAGGGGGAGACAGGACTCCCCATCTGCCCAGTATAACCAGTGCCCGCTCACCTCGGATCTGCTGGGCTGCCCAGTACCGGCCGGCCGTCTCCAGCACCCAGGCCTCGGTGCGGTCAGCCAGCAGGAAGGTGTTGTGGTAGACGAAGGACACCGGCTCCTCCTTGCAGCTCCCGCCCTGACCGTAGCGCTCCAGCAGCGCCGTGATCACCTCCAGAGCCTCCCGGGCAGAGCTGCCCCGCTCCAAACCCAGCCTGCCGCACCGGCAGCACCCCGTCGGCCGGCGGTGGGGGACGGCGTGGGGCAGCCAGGGCTATGGGGGGAACACGCCACGGTCCTCACGTCACCAGGTCCATCCCCAGCAGTGCCTCGTCCTCCCCCACGGGCTCACGGGTCCAGACGCCCTCATTGCCCACGCAGACGCCGTGCTCGTTGGCACCCATCTCGGCACCCCACAGCCAGGCGGGACGGCTCAGCACCACCGCGTGGGTCCTCTCCGCTTGCTCGATCTCCAGGTAGGTGCACTGTAGGGAGGGGGGACACAGAGCGGGGCTGAGACCTGGCACACTCAGTGCACCATCCCCTGTAGCCAACCTGGCCCCAGCATGGTCTCACCTGGACTTTGTCCCCGGGTTGGTGGATGGCGGCGGGGACGTAGATGATCTCCTGGACCTCATGGCGCGGCCGGTCGGCGTTCTTGCCAAAGACGACGGCGGGTGTCGCAGTGTGTGGTGGCAGCGCCACGAAGCAGTCGCAGGATGAGGGCGCGGGATCCCACCCTGCCATCCTAAACCGGGCGGAGGGGATGGGGCACCAACGGGGACGTCACCCCCTTGTCTCTGTCCTGGATGTGTCCCCAGGGTCCCTTTGGGGCTGGTAGATGTGAGGACACGGGGATCGGGGCGGTGGGGGGGCGGTTTGACGTCGTCTTTGCACCGGGGGGGACATGAGGGACCCCATCCCGGCGTGGCCTGGGGGGCACCTCCTGCCCCGGGACCCCGCAGCTCTGCACCGACCGGAGACCCCCGCCCGCACAGCCCCGATTCCCGGGACCCCCTGCACCGACCGCGACGGGACCCCCGCCCGCACAGCCCCGGTTCCCGGGACCCCACTGGCCCACGGACCTGCCGCCGCTCCTGCACTGCCGCCGCCCGGTCCCGCCTCCCCCGTCCCGTCCGGGCGACGGCGGCGCCCCGTGGCCGGAGGCCGCACGGCGGCAGCGGGCGGGGACCGGCACCGGCAGCCCCGCGGGGCGGACGGGACACCAGACCCGGAGACGGGGGTCCCGGTTCGTCCCCCGTGGGGCAGGGACGGGGGACACGGGTGTGAGCTGGGGGGGGTTCCCGTGGGGCAGAGCCCCCCGTGGGCAGCATCCCTGAGGGCAGCACACCGAGTGGGTACCACCCTCCGTGGGCACCATCTCGGGTGGGTAGTACCCACCGCGGGCAGCATCGCCATTGGTAGCACCCCCCCGTGGGCAGAACCCCCCGTGGGCAGAACCCCCCGTGGGCAGCACCCCGGGTGGGTAGTACCCCTCCGTGGGCAGAACGCCGGGTGGGTAGTGTACCCCGTAGGCAGCATCCCCGTGGGTGGCACCCTTCGTGGGCAGTACCCCGGGTAGGTAGTACCCCCCGCGGGTAGCATCCCCCGTGGGCAACACCCCGGGTATCAGCTGTGGGCAGCTGCCCTGTGGGCAGCACCACCACGGGCAGCACCGTCCGTGGGCAACACCCCGGGTGGATAGCACCCCCCTGGGGGCAGCATCTCGGGTGGGTAGTACCCCCCCGTGCGCGGCACCCCCGTGCGCGGCACCCCCGTATGCAGCACCCCGGGTGGGTAGTACCTCCCATGGGCAGCATCCCCATGGGCAGCACCACGGGTGGGTAGTACCCCCTGCGGGGAGCATCCCCTGTGGGTGGCACCCCCCATGGGCAGCATCTCGGGTGGGTAATACCCACCATGGGCAACACCGCCCGTGGGCAGCACCCCGGGTGGGTAGTGTCCCCCATAGGCAGCACCCCCGTGGTTGGCAGCCCCCCGTGGGCAGCATCCCCGCGGGTAGTACCCCCTGCGGGTAGCATCCTCTGTGGGCAGCACCCCGGGCGGGTAGTGTCCCCCATGGGCAGCACCCCCGTGGGCAGCACCCGCGTGGGCAGCGCCCAGCGCGGCACGCCCGCCCCGCGGTATGCGGGCAGACCTGCCGGGCAGCGCCCTGCCCCCGGGGGGGACCCTGGGCGCCTGCCCGGCGCGTCCCGGCCTGCGGGGCCGGGCCGGAGGGGTGCAGCCCACTGCGGGGGGGGGGGGGTTCACCCGGCTCAGCCCCCACCCAGCCAGCACCCTCCTGCATCCCCATCCCGAGCAGCAGGGTGAGGGTCGGGGTGCCGGACGCCCGGGTCCCTGAGCAGTGACGGAGCCGGAGAGCCGGAGCGTGGAAAACACGCGGCGTTTATTCCAGTACAAAACCCAAACCCACAGCCCCGCAGCCTCTTCGCAGCACAAACGCTCCCCTCGCCAGGCGGGGGGGCACCCCTCGCCCCCCGGCCGCAGCACCCCTCAGGCCACACTGCTCCCCTTCACCCCCTCAGCCGCCCCCCTCGCCCGGGGCTCCATGGGGGCCGCCCGGGGCCCCCGTCTGGGCCGGTCCCTCCCTGCCCCGGGGAGGCGGCTCGGGGGTGGGAGACGCGGCGGTTCGGGGCGCGGGGCCGGGATCCCCACGCCGCAGCAGGCTGGACTGGTTTTGGCGGGTGGGAGTCGGCCTCCGTCCTTCCCCACCCGGTTTTACAGCCTTCATTGCCCCATCGCGGCAGGCAGGGCCCCGGGGTGGGAGGGGGGGTGGGGGGGTGCGGGGGCAGAGCACACCCGGGGCCCCTCCTCGCAGCCCCCCGGCTCTGAGCAGCTCGGCGAGGCTGAGCCCCGAGCCCCGGCATCGCCGTGGGACCCCCTGCTTGGCGGTTCCCTCCCCAGCCCACCCTTGGGGTGCTCCCAGGGCAGCCCCCCCTAAACCTGCCCTGGCTGCTGCGGCATGGGGGTCCCCCGACACGCCAGAGCCTCTGGCCACTGCCAGAGCCGGGCTTGGCTACCAAAATCCAATGGGCCACCAGCACGATGCTGCGGCACCCCGGGGAGGGTCCCAAGCCCCTCCGGGGTCCCCTCAGGAGATGAAATCTTGGCCGGGGGGACACCAAGAGGGAATTTTGTGCTGGAAAAGGCAAATGCCGGAGTCGAGGACATCCTTCGAGAGCTGCGGGCAGCCCAGGTCACCCGAGTCCAGCAGCGGGATGGTCGTGACCGTGCCGGGGCTGGGGACGCGTCCCTGCGGACCCTCCCAGTGAGACTTCACCTCGTTCTGGGTTTCCCCAGCCCCATGGCTCATCCCCAGCCCCACAGCACAGTGGGGCTGCCATCGGCCCCTCGCGCGCCGATGGGGATAGGGACAGGGACAGGGACAGGGATGGGACCCTGTGAGGGGTTCTACCCCCCCTTCCCCGTCCACAAGGCCCACGGCCACAGCTTTGGCCCGAGACGTCCACTCTGCCCGAGCAGCAAAGCCTGGCTTCACCTTAATAAAATAATAATAATTAATAATAATAATAATTAATAATTAATAATAATAATAAAACAATCAAAACCGAAGGCCTTGGGGCGCCCTCTGGGCACGGACCCCACTTGACTTCACCTCCACCCCTTCCCCCCCAGACCTCAGGGTGCTCCGAGCCCGGGCAGCCCCCACAGCCCCCGACACGGCCCCCCCAGAGCCCCCAGGCTGGGGCCATGCTGGGAGATCGGCCCCTCCCAAATCTCCCCCCTCCCTGGATTCCCAACTGGTGTGAACTGGTGCCGGCTGTGGGGCAGAGCCGGGGGAGGCCCAGGTGCCCCGAGCAGCCTGCAAGCCCCATCCCACCCAGCCCCAGCACTGCCCCCCAAGACCCCCCCCCCCAGGTCCCGGTTTCAGCATGTCCTTCTCTGTCCAAGGGGTTCTGCCAAAATCGGGGGGATAAGACCCAAAAGGTCCAAAAAATGAGTTCCATGGACTGTCAACCAGGGGTAAAGGACAGACACGGGGTCCCCTGGGGAAAGGGAGACGGTCCCAGGGGAGGAAAGATACAGGGTCCCTGGGGGGGGAATGCCCCAGGGTGTCCCCGGGAGATACAGGGACCCAGGAAGGGACAGCTATGGGGTCCCCGGGGGGACAGGCAGCATGCATGGGGGGACAGGCAGAGGTCCCCTGGAGATATTGGATCCCGGGGAGGGACGGCTACAGGGCCACAGGGGGACAGGCAGCATGCACAGGGGGACAGCGGGGGTCCCCTGGAGATACGGGGTCCCCAAGGGACCTGTAGCACACACAGGGGGATGGCTGCGGTCCCCAAGGGGGTCCCCAGGGAGGGACGGCGATGGGATTCCCAGGGGACAGGCAGCATCTCTGGGGGGGATCCCCCGCAGTGATGGGGTCCCTGGGGAGGGACGGCCACGAGGTGCCGGGGGGGGAGGTGGGGGTCGCGGGGCGGCGGGCAGCGCGGCCATGCCAGGCCGGAGGAATGCGGCCGTCCCGGCTCTCCCGGGGCCGCGGCCGCCCGGTGTGCGCTTCCCGCCCGGGGCCGCGGCAGTGGGTGTGGGAAAGCTGCAGGTGTGCGCTTGGGCAACCGCCCGCCGCCCCGCCACGCGCCCGCCGCCGGCCCCACGGCCCCCCACGGCTCACATTCAAGCAGGACTTTTTTTTTTTTTTTTCCCCATTTTAACCATGATTTGGGACAAAAAAAAAGGGCTTCAAACCCCCAAGCCCCCAGCCAAAGCGGGGCTCCATGGGATGCGGGACCCCCGCCAGCCCAGCATCCCCAGGTGGGGCAGGGGGCCTTGGGCACACCCCGAGCCCACTGGCAACCCCTTGGGGTGCCAAAACCTCATGGCTGGTGAAAGAGCGGGGCTGGCACGGGGGGGCCGAGCCCGGGACGCCAAGAGTTTGGGGGGAACCACGAGGAGGGGGCCGGGGGGCTGCGGCTGCCCTCCCCGAGAGAAGGCTCCCGGGTTTCTCCTCTCTCCCTTTCTCCTTCTCCTTCCTCCCCTGTGGGGCTGGACGTGCCCGGGCAGCGCCTGCTCCTTCGGCTCCCATTGATGTTCCTCCCAAACAGCCCCGCCGCCTGCCAGCAGCCTCCCGAAAAAAAAGATTTGGGAAGCCGGGGGAGGACGGGGAGGGGGGGAAACCGGGGCGGGAGAGCGGGAGCGGGACAAGTGAAACCGCCGCGGGGCAGCTCCGGCTCCGGCGCTCCCCAACCGGCACCGGGGCTGTGCCACCGGCGTGTCCCCCCCCCACCTTCGCCACCGCTTCGAGCACAAGGTGCCAGCCCTGCGCCCCCCCCCCCCCCCCCCAACACCCTTCGGAGACCGGCCCCGAAGGGTCCCCCCGGCCCTCTCCCCACCTCCATCCATGTCCCCCCCTCCTGGTGCTCAGCGGCTCAGTTTGTGGGGGCGGCGTTACCCCCCTCGGGCTCCCTCTTGCCTCCCTTGCCGGCCGATGGGTCCCCGCTGCCCTTGACCTCGGGTTCTCCCCCGTCCTTGCCCCCATCGTGCGTCTTCATGTGTTTGCCCAGGTGGTCGCTGCGCATGAAGACGCGGCCGCAGACGGGGCAGGCGAATTTCTTGGCGCCGGTGTGGGTCTGGAGGTGCCGCTGCAGCTCGTCGGAGCGGGTGAAGCGTTTGCCGCAGAAGAGCCAGTTGCAGACGAAGGGCCGGTCGCCGCTGTGCCAGCGCAGGTGGGCTTTCAGGTGGGAGGTCTTGGCGTAGGCTTTCCCACAGCCGGGGATGTGGCAGTTGTGTAGGTGCTTGCGTTTCACCCCCTCGGGGCAGGGACCCCCCCTTTCCGCCTCCTGGCAGTTGGGGCAGCGACACGCCGCTTGCCCCCCACCCCGCGGCACAGCCCGACGGGCACCCTTGGGCCGCCCGCCGCCCTCCGCCTCCGGCCCCCGGGGCTCAGGGGGTCCCTCCAGCGCCTTCGCCCCCTCCGGTCCCAGGAGGTGCTGGGTAGGGGGGGGCAGCAAGTGGGCAGGGGGGGTGCAGAGCTGGTGCTCCCCCCCACCGTACCCCCCCAGGGTCGGTGGCAGCCCGGGGTGTCCGGGCACCTGCAGCCCCCCTCCCTGCCCGGGGGGCAGCTCCATCCAGCTGGCTCCGGCGTGGAGATCCCACCAGTTGACGCCTCCCTCCTCGCCAGGGGGGCCAGGATGGGGGGGCCGAAACCAGGGCTCATAGGGATGCGCCATGTCCGGGGCGGCCGGCAGCAGCTTGGTGTAGGCTCCGGAGGCGGCGGGGCCGTCGGTGGGCAGCTCTAACCGCGGGGGGCCATGGGGCTCGTAGGTGCCGGGGGCGGCGAAGGCGGCAGCGGCGTCGGGACCCGCCAGCGGCAGCTCCGGGGGGGGCAGCGGGGAGGCGAAGTCAGTGGGCCCCGCTGCGGTGCTGCCGTGGGGCTGGAAGGGCTGCAGCGGCTGGAGGTCCAGGGGGGTCGGGGAGGCGCGGGGAGCGTCGGAGGGCTGGGTCCCCAGGGAGCCGCAGACCGCTGTGAGCATGGCCGAGCGGGGAGGAGGCGCAGACAGACCTGCAGGGCCAAGAGGGACGGGCGGGGAGGGGGGAAGAGAAGAGGTGTCAGAAGAGGGGGGGCACACCGGCACAGGGAGGGGTTTGGCACCGGCACAGCTCCGGCACCGATTCCCGTCCCGACGTGCCACAGGCGACAGCGTCCCTAGTGCCCATCACCCCATCACCCACAATTTGGGGGACACCCCCATCCCACCGAGGGGGTTTCTCTGCTCCGCAGCCCGCTGTGACACCAGGACGGTGGTGCCACGAGGGGGTCACCCCTTGGTACCCATCCCCATGCCCCTGTGGGCCCTGTGCCGGCCCCCAGCACAGCTCTGGTGCCGGTGGCCCAAAGGGGTCAGTGCCCAATTCCAAAATCTAAGGAAGCTGCCAGCATCTGCCTCATCACCCCCCCGACCGTGTCCCTCCAAGACAGCTGGAGTCCCCAAGAGCGGCGTCCCCAAGCCTTTGCCCTAACCACGGGGGGGACACGGCACCCACGAGGCCACCCCAGTTCTCCTCCACGCCAGCTGAGCTGGGAAACCATCGCCCCCATCTCTACTCCTGCCCCAAGCCCCCAGCCCGGCACGGAGCACCCCGGCTGCCGGGGGGCCAAAACGCAGCCGGGGGGGGTGGGGGGGAAGGTGCACCCCCAGGGTGGCTGCACCAGGATGGGGGAGCGGAGCTGGCTGCGGGGAGGCAGTGGAGCCCCAGGGCCGAGCCACCGGCAGCCCTTTGAAGCCAGTGCCTTCGCCCGCGGCCCCAGACCCCCGGGGCACCTGCTGCACCCCCGGACCCCCAGGCACCCGCTGCCTCCACGGCACGGCGGCCGTGACTCACCGGGAGCTGTGCAAACCCCACTGGGGACGGGCCCCACCCCGGTGTCGAAATCCACCTGCTGCCACTGGCTCCCGCCCCCCGACTTCCCACCGGCGCCGTGGTGGGGGGCGGCTGAGACCACCCTCCCCGCAGACCCCCACTGTCCCCTCCCGCCACTGGCGCCTGCTCCCAGCCACCCCCACGCTGTCCCCCCTGGCTCCCTGCCACCCCCCGGCGCGGGGCAGGGAAAGACCCCCAGGGAGCACCAGGGGGACACCAAAGCTTTTGGAGTGGGGAATCCCCCGCGCAAAGGGGCTGGACCCCCAGAGCCCCCCGATCCCCAGCACTATGAGTCCAGGGCAGGGAGGGGGTCCCCAGCACTGAAGACCCCCACCTGTATGGGGACACCGTTTTCCCCTGCCAGGCAGCGCTGGGGAGGGCAGTGGGACCCCAAGGTGTGGGGCAGGAGCTGGGGGGACCCAAAATCAGCCCGACGAGACCCACCTCCACCTGCGATACTGACACCCGTGGGGGCTCGGCCTCGAGCCGGTGCTGGGGCGGCTGTGGGTGGGACGAGCCGCCCAGGGCTGGCAGCCCGAGCAGGTTTCGGGGTGCTGCTCCCCAGGGGGGGCTCAGCTCTGCCCACCCCAATCCTGGTGGGGGTTTGGCACCAATTAAAGAGGACGGTTCCTGGGGACTGTCCCTGCCTCCTGGGGACACCAGTGGGGTAGGTGACAGCTGGCACTGAGGGGGGGTCATGACTCCCACCCAGCGTTGGTCCCCAGCGGGGTCCCAAGACCCCCAGCCCCCTGCTCCCCGTGGGTGCCAGATTTGGGCCACAACCGCAAACTGACACAGTGATGGCCCTTTGTGGGGTTACACAGTGGCAGTCTGCACTGCACAGCGCCCCTCCCCTCCGAGATCTGGGGACGGAGAGGACCTGGCAGGGATGTCCTCCAGCCCCCCAACCCCCACGGGAGGAGCTGGGACCCTCAGTGGGGACCCAGGCAGGTCCCACCCGACGCAGACCCGTCACGGCCAAACCACGGCGAGATCCAGGCAGCGACGGCCACGGCTGTCCCTGTGCACCCCTCTCCCAAACGTCCCTCTCGGCTCGGGGGTCCCACTGGGACCGAGCCCCCCCCGCCACGACCCCACCATTGGCAGCGAGACCCACAGCCGGGTCCCACCACCTCCACCGCGGCTACACCCCGTCCTGCTCCAAAGCCAGGGAATGGGGACCAGCGCTGGGCTGGGGGAGCTGGGGGGGACCCCCCGTCGCTGGCCCTGCCCGGCTGCCCCAGCCACGCGTGGAGACTCCCGAGGTGTTTTTTTCCATCCGGGAATGACGACAAAAATCCCCAGGGGCCCTCAGCGTCCGTTCCCCCCCCTCCCCTCCCTGGCGGGGCTCGGCGACGCGTTGGCCATTTTACCGCAGGGAAACTGAGGCAGCGGCGGGTGATGCGTCCCCGTGAGTCACGGTCCCGGCTGGGCAGAGGCGGCTCTGCCCGTCTCCCAGCCCCAGCCGGTGCCTCGCCCCGCGGCGGGGCTGGGCGAGCGCTGCCCGCAGCCCTCGGCCCCGGCCGGCCCCGCGGAGCCCCGACGGGTGGGTCGGGGACATGGTCGGGGCCGTGCTTTTGGGGTGATGCTGCGGGTTTGGGGTGATGCCGCGGGTTGGGGGGCGATGCCATGAGTTCGGGGGTGATGCCGCGGGTTTTGGGGGTGATGCCGGGGGTTCGGGGCGATGCCGCGGGTTCGGGGCGATGCTGCCGTCTCGCCGCGCTCGCCGCACCGCCCAGCCCACAGCAACGCTCCCCGCGGCCGGAGCGAAACTCCCCGGGGCTTTGTTGGCGGGAGGGGGGACACGGGGACAGGGCCGGGGACGGCGCGGGGGGGCTCAGCCGCCTCGCACCAGGGCTTGGCACCGGCGCGGGGTCCCTGCGGGGCGGCGGTGGGGGGGGGGGGGGGACCCGGCCCCGTGGGAGGGGGCTTCGCTCTGTGAGTGGGGGGCGAGGGCAGGGCGTCGCGGGAGGCGAAGGGGCCGGGAGCCTCGGGGCTCGGTGGCCAGTGGACGCGGCGGGGCGGCAAGCAAAGACTTGCCGGGGCTGGGCCGGGCCGGGCCGGCGGAGTCGCCAGCAGCACGTTCCCAGCCGCCGGCCGGGGCGGCCGCGGCACCGTCATCCGGCCCGGGGGTCCCCGCCGTCGGTCGCCGCCGTCGCCCACCCTCCCGCCGCGCCGGCCGTCGGGGCGATGGAGGCGGGCGGGCGCCGGGGGGGTACGTACGGGTCTAGCGGCAGCGAGCTCCCGGCGGCTCCGTCCTCATCGGCGTGGCGTGGGCGCTGGCTCCCGAGGGGACCCCGAGGGACCCGCGCGGCTCCCCAGGGACGGGGCACCCACTGGGCCGGGCGAGCAGGAATGGCTGGGTCCCAGCCCGGCTCCCGGCTCTTCCCTCCTCCCCACCGTCCCAGCTCCTCCCTCCCCGGCCCAGGTGATTTTAACCCTTGGAGGCAGAGCCCCAGCCCCGCCGCTTGACAGGAGCCTGGTCCCGGTCCCAGGATCCGGCGCATGAAAGCGGAGGGAGGGGACGGGAAGTTCGCAGCAGACACCGCAAACAGGGGGGTAATTAAAGAAGAAAGAAACAACCGCCTCCCTCCCGCGCCCGTGGCCGCCCTCCTCCTGCCGCCCTCCCGCCAAACACCCCCCCGGGGACCCCCGGGCTCAGCCCAGCCGGCCGTCCCCCCGCCCGGGGGTGGCACCGGGAGGTGGCCGCCTCCTCCTGCCCCCGGGGATGTCACCTGTCCAGGTGTGGGGCTCAGTGTCTCCCCTCCGTTGTGGCTCGGCCCCGCGCCACGGGGTAAATGCGACGGCGACGGGTGCAGGGGACAAGTTCTGGGGCCAGAGCTGGACCCACAGAGGAGGGAGCGGGATGCTGATGGCGGGACCCAGCGTGACCCAGATGGATTCGGGGCACCCCAAAAGGGTCCGGGAGGTCCCGGCTGAGCCC
Organism: Chroicocephalus ridibundus; assembly: GCF_963924245.1. NCBI lineage: Eukaryota > Metazoa > Chordata > Aves > Charadriiformes > Laridae > Chroicocephalus > Chroicocephalus ridibundus. The sequence continues at coordinate 2,161,365 of NC_086300.1, read as the reverse complement.
ATTCCTGCTTGGGCGGGAGGTGTCCGACCCTCCCCACTCCCGTGCCCTGCCACCGGGGCTGCCAGCGCTGCCGGGAGAAGCCCCAGGAGCTGCCAGGTGGCAACGCCACGGCCAGAGAAACCACTTCATCACCGGGGCGTCGTGTCCCCATTTCCACAGCCAAAATCCCCGGGGCTGGCTGCTGGTGGCCACAGCCCTGTGGGGACCCTCATGGCCCTGAGGGAAGCCCATCCCGCTCCAAAGCCCATGGAAATAGGTGCTGGTGCCTCACCAGGGCCGGGAACCTGGGCTGGCAGCACCGGGACCACGGTGTGCCGGTGCGTGGGAGCCCGCATCTCCCCGGCGCGCTTTGCCAAGCACCCAGCCGGGCGGAGGGCGCAGGGAACTCCTTCGCCCTGGGGAAAACTCTCCTGGTTTTCATCATCCCAGGGATGGCTCCGCCGCCACTGAAACACGGCTGCCTGTGGGGTGAGCGTGGCCCCATGGCTCGGCTGGGCACTGGAATGGGGACCCCAGGATGGGGACCCCGGGCTGGGGACCCCGTGACGGGCAGGGACAGGGCAGGTGGCAGGGCAAGCTGCTGCTGGTGGGGAGCCACCATAGATTGTGGTGAACGTGCGCTCTGGTGTTCAAGTGTGCTCTGTGGGACACATGGGGGATCTGGGGGGACCCCAGCCCCAGGGTCTTGCCACCTCTCCTCCCCTGCACCCACCCAGGAGATGCCAGGGGCCATTCCTGTGGCTGTGGGGAAGGGGGATGCTCCAGCTCGGGGCCTCCTGAGAGCTGTTGGGTCTGGGGCACTGGCCCCCGGCTCCCCAGCTGCCGCCCAGGCGCCGTATCGTGGCCACCAGCAGCTCTCCGGGGCAGGGAGCAGTTTGCAGACTTTGCATCTACAGCTCCGGGCACAGGATCCCCAGCCAGATCCCAGTCCCCATCCCAGCTGTGCCACCACGGGGAGCAGGGACCCCATGGTGGGGACACTGGCCTGGACATTCCCTGGTCCCCAGCTGCCCCTCAGCCGCCGGGAAGGATGTGCCTTTCCCCGTGCGTCGTGCACATGGTGGGGACATGACTTGTCCTGCATCCCTTCGCTCCAGGGTCCCATAGAATCACGGAATGGTTTGGGTTGGAAGGGACCTTAAAGATCATCTTGTTCCAGCCCCAGCCCAGTCTCCCCAGTGCTTCAGGAACTGGTGGTGTGGGAGGGAGATGGGTCCCTGCCCGGGGGTCCCGGGTGCCAGCTGCTGTGGCTCCTCTCCCACCGTTTCTTGGTGTGTCCCCTCTCCCCGCCAGCCCTGGGCCACAGCGGGGCGAGAGGATGTGGGACACTGTGTGCCTCCTCTGGGGACAAGGACGAGGACCTGGGGACACCCCAACCTACTCACGCTGCCAGTCACCGGGATCAAGGTCCCCCCTGGGATCCTCTGGAACCCATTCCAAACCCGTGCTCCTGGGCTGGGGGGGAAGGAGCCGCCGGGGGCAGCAGGGGGCTGAGGGCCCGCGGCTGGACAGGACAGTGGCATGGGGCCGTGGGGACCGTGGGGACCGTCAGGATTGGGGGGACCGTGGGGACCAGGGGCCTTGGGGGTTCAGGGGCTCCTGGAGGTGCCTCAAGCAGAGCCAGAGCCTCAGCTGGGACCACACATGGGAAGGAAATTGCGCCGATGCCGGAGGATTCCAGGGGGGCATCTCCTCGTCATGGAGCGTCTGAAACCTCGAGCCGTGCCTTGAAATTACAGCTAATTACAGAGCCCATTTGCATAAATTACAAGGCGAGAGGCAAATGTCTCCAATCCCTCCCGAGTGCTCAGGCAGCAGGAGCCGCTCCAGCCGCTTGCAGGGGGACCAAGGGGCAGAGGGGGGGTCCTGGGTTCCACAGGGAACTGGGACGGCGGCAGGAGGGGGGGGTGCTCCCCAAAACTGCAGCCAGGCCCCCGGTGCGTGGGTGGGCACGAGGCAGCAGCCTCCCCCCGCACCCCCAGCTCTCACCCCACTGCTGCCTCCAGAGCTGGGCACGGGCTGGCCCTGCCGTGGGGGGGGACACGGCCATGGCCCTCGCTGCGCCCCGATGGGTGATGGGGGGATGAAAGGGGCTGGCACGGGCAGTGCCGGGCTGGGGGGGGGACAGCGCTGTGGGGGCTGGGGACACCCCTGTCCTCAGGGGGCAATAGGGGTGGGGGGAAGGAGGGATGGAGGGACAGAGGGACGGATGGACAGAGGGATGGATGGACAGAGGGATGGAGGAGGAGACGCAGCTCCTGGTCCCCCCAGGGCCAGGGGGACGGAGGGAGCGGAGGAGGAGAGATGTCCCCCCGGGCCCCAGGAGGGTGTTGGGGGACAGAGGGACGGCGAGGCCCCTCCCGGCCCCGGGGCAGAGCACTGCCAACGCCTCCCGGCTCGGGGGAACGGACGGCAATTTCCTCCCCTGCCATAAAACAAATTGGTGTCTGTTGGGGGGAGCGGGGCCGGGAGCCCGCGCGTGTGGGTGCATGTGTGTGCCGTGCTGCTGCCACGCGTGTGTGTGCAGGGGGTGTCGTGTCCATGCGTGTTCTCCTGTGTGCAGGGCAGGAGCCCCCAGCCCGCGCTGCGCCAGGTCCCTGCGTGTGCGCACGTCCCTGTACGCGCGCACCCACCCACCCACGCGTGCGGGTGCTGAGCTCCGCGGAGGCTGGGTGCCCGGCGGGGGTGCCCGGGGGGGGGATTCTGAAGTGGGTGCCACGGGGCTGCGCCGTCTGGGTTGCCCCAACCCAGGGGGGAGGCCCCGGGGGGGGCGGCCGCGGGGCTTCAGACGAGGAGAGATGAAGCGCCTGGATCCTCCCCCGAGGTTTTGGGGGTGCCCCGCGCCCAGACAGACAGCCCCCGGGGGGGGGGTGACGCTGGGCTGACGCTGAACCCCCTGCGGGTGCTGGCAGGAGACGGGGGGGGACGGGGGACCGTGAGTCTGCCGGGGCTGTCACCGTGGGGACGATGCCGGGGACTAGGGTGGCCCTGGGTGCTCACAGCCCCCGGGGCGGGGGGGGGGGGGACGTGCGTGTGTGTGACATTTCTATACACTCAGGGGACCGGTGCCTAGTATGGCGTGGGTGACAGTGCTGGGACCTCCGTCACCCCCAGCAAAGCCCCCATTGCCCCCCCCGCCCCGCAGCCCACTAAAATAAACAGGGGTGGGCACAATCCTGTCCCCAAATCGTGCCATCATGGGGACAACGCTGCAGCCCCGTGCCAGCCGTCGTGCCCCCCCCGGGGACGCAGCTACCGCTGCGTCCCCGGGGGGCACGACGACTGGCACGGGGCTACCCGCTTTGGTCCCCGGGGACAAGCCGAAGGCAGGGCACCCGCCTGCCTGGCAGAGATATCTACCGGGATTATCGCGACGGGTTTCCCCTGCCCGCGGTGCGTGCCAGGTGGCGGCGTGCCCCGAGGGAGCGTTTCTCACCGGGGAAGCAGGAATGACTGTCGGGATTCGACCTCTGCGACCGTGGCGGCGAAGGGAGCTTGGCGGCTCGGTGGAGTTTATGAAATAGGGTTTTTTAATTAGTCTCACGTAATCTCTCCTGCCTATCCGCGCGCTCGACTGGCCCGGCTGTCAGTCACCTGGCTGGCAGGGTGGCGGGGAGCGTCTGGCGTTGGACACCGGGGATGGGGACACGCGGATGCAGCGGGGACAGGGACACGCGGCTGCACTGAGGATGGGACACCGGGCTGCGCCGGGGACGGGGACACGTGGCTGCATTGGGAATGGGACGCCGGGCCGTACTGGGGATGGAGAAATGCGGTTGCGTTGGGAATGGGGACGTGTGGCTGCACCAGGGATGGGGACACATGGTGGCACTGGGAACAGGGACGCATGGTTGCACTGGGGATGGGGACACATGACTGTACCAGGGATGGGGACATGCGTCTGCATTGGGAATGGGATGTGCAGATGCAGTGGGGACATGTGGCTGTGCTGGCAATAGGACATGCAGCTGCACCAGGGATGGGGACACGCGTCTGCATTGGGAATGGGATGTGCAGGTGCAGCAGGGATGGGGACACACAGAGGTACTGGGAAAAGGGACACATGGCTGCACCAGGGACAGGGACACGCGGCTGCACTGGAAATGGGACGCTGGGCTGTACTGGGGACGGAGAAATGCGGCTGCATTGGGGATGGGGACACACGGTGGCACTGGGAACAGGGACATGTGGTTGGACTGGGGACAGGGGCACGCGGCTGCACCAGGGATGGGGACACGCGGCTGCATTGGGAATGGGATATGCAGATGCACCAGGGATGGGGACACATGGCTGCATTGGGGAGAGGGACATGTGGCTGCATGAGGGATGGGACACGCAGCTGCACTGGGAATAGGACATGCGGCTGCATTGGGAATGGGACACGCAGCTGCAGCGGGGATGGGGACACACAGTGGCACTGGGAACAGGTGGCTGCACCAGGGTTGGGGACACACGGTCACACTGGGGACAGGGACATGTGGCTGTGCCAGGGATGGGGACAGGTGGCTGCAGCAGGGGACAGGACCAAACAAGTGCACCAGGGACGGGGACCACCCGGCCGTGCCACCACCACCTTCCCCTGGCACGGGGCCGTGCTGGGACACCCTTGGGGTTGGGGCTGCCAGGGGGGAACCCGGACACCCCCCAGCCTGCGGGGCCCCGTGCCAGCCCGTCCCCATCCCTGGTGGCCCCACGGGTCTCAGGGGAGCCGGGGGCCGGGGCAGGAGCCACTCTGCTCCCGGTGGGACCACAGGGACGGGAGGCAGCGCCGGGCGGACGCCAGGCCCCCAGGCAGTGGTGACGGCACCGTCCCCCCTCGCTCGCTGCGCCCCGTGAAGAGCCTCCCTTAAAACCACTTTCTAATTCTCCGAAGAAACCATTAGGAGGGGTGAAGGGCCTCGGCGGGGTGCGGGGCCGGGCTGGCGGCTGAGGAGGTGCCGTAATTGCTGTAATTGAGCGTGGGCTCGGGCACGCTGCCCGCGCGGGGCACAGCCAGCTGGCACGGGGCAAGCGGTGGGTGGCAGAGGGCTCGGGGACGGGGACTGTGGGGACAGGGGCTGCGGGGGACGGTGTGTCCTCGCCCCGTGTCGCAGCTCTGGGTCCTCTGGGACCTCCGGGTCCTGCCGGTGCAGCCTGGCTCTGCAGGGGTCCCTGCCTCCCTGCGGGGGACAGTGTCCCCATGTCCCTGTGTCCCCGTGTCCCTGTGTCCCCACCCCAGCCTTGCTATGCCAACCTGTATGTCCCTGTTCTCTGCTTTTCTGCGTACGCCTGCACCCATCCCAACCTCACTGCATGGACCTGCGTCCCTGTGCGTGTCCCTGTGCCCCCATGTCCCCATCACAGCCTTGCTGTGCCAACCTGAGTCCCTGTCCCCTACCTCACTGTACAGACCCTTGTCTCTGTGTCCCCGTGTCCCCAGCCCAGCCTCGCTGTGCCAACTGGTGTGTCCCTGTCCCCTGTTTCACTGCGCAGACCCTTGTCCCCACACGATCCTCGCTGCTCAAGCCCATGTCCCTGTCCCAGCCTCGCCGCACAGAACTGGGATGGTCAGTGCCATGGGGACGGCCCTTTCCCAGGGACGATGACAGTGATCGTGCCCGCGCTCGCGTCCGCGCCAGGCTCACAGCCGAAAGCCGGCGTCACTGCCCGCCTGGGGAAACTGAGGCAGGGAGTGGCAAGCTGGGACTTGTCCCGGCAGCTGGGGCGGGAGCGCCGGGAGCGGAGCCGAGGCTGCGCGGGCGCCAGGCCAGCCGGTGGCCCTTGGGCTCCGCTGCCTCCTGCCAACTGCCCGGGGTCCCCCCACAGGGCCGTCCCCGCTCCCCTCCCTCGCCTTGGCACGGCCGGGGTGCCGCCTGCTCCGGGCTGAGCCTGCGGGGACCCCTGCACCGGGGTCCTCCTCCACAGAGGCCGGCGATGCCGGATGGGGACCCCAGGATGTCCCCCTGCAGCGCTGGGCGGTGGGGGTCCCGCTCCTGGGGTGCGCGGTCAGAAATGGGGTATGGGGCAGGCGTAGCCGCGTCCCACACGTGCACGTCCCCGTGTCCCCAGCACGCGGAGGACGACGCCTGCACGGCGTCGGTGGCTGCGGTGCCTCTTGCAGCGTTTATGAGCTTGGCTGGAGCCGGGTCCCCAGGGTGGCCGTGGGCGGCCCCCACCCAGGGGACCCCGCCGGGCACCCAGCACCAACCCTCCCCTTCCACCTGCCGGGCCCCCGCCTGCCTTCGCCCCACGGCGGGAGGAGGACCCAGGTGTCGGGACTGCTCTGCCCATGCGAACCCGGCACTGGCACCCCAAAATGTACCCCCGGGACCCCCATGCGGGGACAGGGTGACGAAGGGAGGGGGCCAGGGGCCGAGGCAGGGGTCGGAGGCGCCGGTGCCAGGCGGTGAGTAAGCAGGAGCATGAGGAGGGGAGGTAATTAAAAGGGAGGCACTCGCCACAGCAAGTTCCCACAAATGAAGGCCCCGCGGCCATAGACACTGCACAACAAAGCACCGAGCAATTATTTGGCTCCAGTGGGAGGTGCTGGTCCCGTGGGGGCTGGAGCCAGCTGGGCACCCCGGGGCTGGCAGGCCTGGCACGGGCTGGGGGGGTCGGGAGCCGCCGGGGACCCCCCAGCCAGGCATGGGGTGGCTGGTGGCCCCCTCGGCTGCGGGGCTGCGGTGGGTGGGTGGTTCCGGGGCTGTGAGTGTGGGGAGCTCAGGGTGGGGACGTGTGGGTCACGGCTGCTGGGCACCCCCACCTCTCCGAGGGGACAGGGCACCCCAACACCCCCCAAGCACCCTGATCCCCCCAGCACCCCAACCCTTGTGAGGGGACTGGGGACCCTGACCCCTCTCTGAGCACCCTGATCCCTGGAGGGAGATGGAGCACCCCGACCGCTGTGAGGGGAACGGGGACCCAAATGCCCTCCAAGCACCCTGACCCCCTCCCCAAGCACCCCGACCCCTGCGAGGTCCCCGGGTTCCCCGACCCCCTCTGAGCACCCTGATCCCTGGAGGGAGATGGAGCACCCCGAAACCGCCCCCCCCCGAACACCACAACTGCTGCGAGGGGACGGGGAGCCTAAATGCCCTCCAAGCACCCTGACACCCCCCACCACCACCCTGAGCACCTCGACACCTGCAAGGGCCCTGGGGACCCTGACCCCTCTCTGAGCACCCTGATCCCTGCAGGGAGATGGAGCACCCCGACCGCTGCGAGAGGAACGGGGACCCAAATGCCCTCCAAGCAGCCTGACGCCCTCCCCAAGCACCCCCCGACCCCTGTGAGGGCCCTGGGGACCCTGACCCCCTCTGAGCACCCTGATCCCTGCAGGGAGATGGAGCACCCTGATTCCCGCCCCCCCCAAGCACCCTGACCCCCCTCTGAGCACCCTGATCCCTGCAAGGGGACTGGGCACCCCAAAATCCTCCAAACACCCTGACATCACACCCCCTCCCCAAGCACCCCAACCCCTGCAAGGGGACTGGGGACCCCGACCCCCTCTGAGCACCCTGATCCCCGGAGGGAGATGGAGCACCCCGACCCCTGCGAGGGGAACGGGGACCCAAATGCCCTCCAAGCACCCCGACACCCCCCCTGCATCGCCCCAACCCCTGCGAGAGCACTGTGGCCCCTGACCCCCCTCTGAGCACCCCAAGCCCCCCGGTAACCCCACCCCTGGGGTACAGGGTCCCTCGGGAGCGGGGGTCCCGGCTGCCACCAGGCTTGGGGTGTCCCCCCCGGTTTTCTCCCCCACTGGGGGACTGGGCCGGGCCGGGCGGGTGGGGGTCCAGAGCTGCCGCCTGTGCTGTCCCCCGAGCGGACGGTGACGGGCCCCCCCCGGTGCCTCGGTTTCCGCCGGGGGGGTGAGGCCCGGCCTCGGCTCAGCCGCGGGAGGCCCCGCCACCGCCCCCCGGGCTTGGGGTGGGGGGGGCTGCAACACCGGAGACACCCCCGGCCCCACGGGGTCCCAGGAGCGTCCGAGCCCCCACGGAGATCCCCGAAACTTCCCATCCCCGCGGGAACCCCGCCGCCGTCATCAGGCTTCAACGTTCCACACGCCCCACCCCTCCCGGGGCACGCGGCCAATCACAAGCGGAGCTGGGCCGCCTCGCGTCTCCCATTGTCTTCTCTGAGTGTCAATCAAGATGGTCGGGACCAACCGGGAGGCGGATTTTTGGTGGCTCCCGCCCACGAGGAAGTCCGCCTCCTCCGCCTCGAAGACTTGTCAATCAACCAGCGGATCGCGACAGGCTGGGCTTGCTCCCATTAGCCAACCGCGCTGTCAATCAGAGCTCTGCCCTCCCATTGGGTCTCCTCTTCCGTCCGTCACCCCGGAGGCCCGCGTTCATTGGGTGAGCTGTCACTCCATCACGGGTCCTATTGCTCGGCGGAGCTGCCCATCAAGCGGCAAGCGGCGGCTGATTGGCCAGCGGTAAGGTACCTCGCCGTCTGTTGGCCAGAGCGCTGACAAGCCGGGTGACGATTGGTGAAGCCGCTGCCGAGGGGGCGGGCTATACAGGGCGGTGCCCAGGAGGCCCCGGAGGAGGAAGATGGCGCCGTGAGGGGGTCGGAGCCGCCGCCGCCGTTCCGGCCGGTGTGTGCGGGCCCTCGGCGGGGGCGGGCGCGCTGGAGCGGGGGGCGGCGGCGCGGGGGGCGGCAGCGACAGTGGCGCCGGGCCCGGAAGGGGCGTGCGGCCTTCCCGGCCCGCCCTCCCCGAGCTCCGGGCGGGCGGGCGGCGCTTCCGGGGCCGAGGCCCGGTCGGGGGCGGGCCCGCCATCTCGGCCCGCCTCCCCGGGGACCGCCGCCGCCGGCGGGAGGGGCGGCCCCGCCGCCGGGGGGGGTCCGGGCCGTGTGCGGGGGGTGCCCCGGTACGTGGCGGCGGGGTGCCGGGGGTGCCCGGCGGCGGTTGGGGTCCGCCACGGCCGCCCCGCGCTCCAAAGGGTGCCCGGCGCGGGGGGGCGGAGGTGTGTCCGGGAGGGGCGACCCTACCGGGGGTGCCCGGGCTGCTGCGGGGGGCCGGGGGTGCCCGTGTCGTCGGGGAGCGGGCGCGGGGGGGGGGTGGTCGGGCCTGGGAACCCCCACGCGTGGGGGGCGAGGAGGGGCGCGTTGCCCAGCTGTGGTGGGGGTCCCCTAAGGTCTGGGGGCGGGGTGCGAGGGGCTGGGGGGCAGCTGGAGTGGTGCGCAGTAGGTGGGGTGCTGCTGTGTGTCGAGGGGGGGCTGTACGGGGAAGGGTATTTTCAGCCCCCCCCCCCCCCGCCCCGTTCTGGCCCCTGGGATGTTGGAGGGGGATTCGGGCTCGTTCCTCTCGGGCACTGGGGGCTGCAGGGCAGAGCTGGGCTGGGGGAGCCGTCCCAGGGCTGGGGGGCAGCAGGGATGTGAGGACTGAGGCCCGTCATCCCTGATCCCGAGGGGATCTCAGCTGCGCAGGGAGCAACAAATTGATGCTGCTGGAAGTTTCCACTGGGGCCTCTCGTCACTCTGGGGGTGCCTCGCGATCCGCTTGCTCCCTGCACCTCAAAACCTTTCCTTGCTTGGATGTGCGGAGTGAGGAGCTGCTCCCTCCTCCCCGGGTCCTTCCGCATAGTGCCTGTGCATCCTCGGCAGCGCGGTCTGGCCTGGCTCGCTTTATTTTAGCTGCTTTTCCTCCTCCTCAAACACAGCCAAAGCACCAGGGAATTTCCCCCCAGCATCAGGGAAGGAGAAAACAAACTCTGATGTTGGCAAGTGGCTGTGTTGTCACAGGCGTGTCCGAGTCGGGCCAGGAATTAAAAGAACAACAACAGAAATCCTAGCCAGTTTATTCTAAAACGTTGCTTGATTTCCTGCTGTTAATATGTAAATATGCAGGTGTTTCAGCTGCTTTGTACCCGGCTTTGAATACTCACTTATTGCCCTGACAAACAAATGGGGCTGTTACCATCGGTGTGTTTTCTTTCCCCTATGACTGTGCTTGGCTTCATAATCCTGAGCACTTTTTTGCTGTTGCCAAGGTCTTTCGTGGATTTTAGGGGACTCTGATTCACCTTCACGCTCAAGGTGCTAATTAAAACTGTGGTAACTTGGATCAGATGTGTCAATTGGTTTAAACCAAATGCGTAAAGTTAGGATCACGTTAACACCATGTCCCCCCAGAAAGATCCATCAGGCAGATGGGAAGGGTGTTTTGGGGAGCAGAGACTCCCCTGCTACTGGAATACCTGTGCCCCATCTGTAAGTTGGTATGGTATTTTGTCTCTCAGAGGGGGGCTGTGGAAGGTAACAAGGATATTGTGGTGATAAGGCTTGAAATCGTGGTCTAAAATACACAAAACTTCTCCAGACCCCCCCCAGGAGGGAGTTTTGTAGCTGGGTAGAAGTGCCCACCGCTGCTCGAGCTGCAGGACGGGGCGCTGGTTGTGGCTGTGAGGACTGGCAGGTGCCTTCTGGGCTGCGTTTGCCTCTGTGCCGGGCTGCTCTGCCGAGCTGGAAGCCGTAGATCCTGCGGAGGAGAGCTTGCCCTGGTTAGGAGTGAAAAAAACCCATCTCTCCCCTTTATATCTCTTGTAGAATATTGAAGATAATGGCCCAGTTTCCAAAGTAAATAAATTCTTGTGAGAAGCAAAGGAGCCGCCTCTGAGCAAACCTACCAATCGTGCTGGTGTGAGCGGTCCAGCTGGCTGCTAGCGGGCGTTTCCTCCGGCTGGACATGGGGTCTCATGGGCTGGCGCGGTTGGTAAGTTTTCTCTTCCTACAGCTCCATCGCTACAGTCCCGGGGACTTTTTTTTCCATGTGCCATAAGCTCACGGCGGGCTCCGAGAGCTCCTCGAAGCGCCGTCAGGCAGACCTCAGGGTATCTGGGCAGTTGGCTGGGACACAAGGCACTTGGTCCGTGTGTCCTGGGGACAGAATGAGTCCTGGTTGTGCTCGTTTGAGGAACGCAACAGAGGAAACTCTTCTTGAGCCAGAAATCACTGCGGTTTTGGTTGCTTTGCCCTTTTACAGGGGTGAAGGCAGGGAAGGGGTGAGGAGGCCGTTGTTTCCAGTCTGCAGGGAGATGGTTTCCATACAAAACTGCACTTGTGCCAAGCGGAGGAAGAGGAAGTGGCCAGAGAAAAATTAATTTTATGAATAAATGCTCTTTAATTGCCTTAAGGGAGAGTCCTCTTCCACTTGAGGCTTGGCTGGGGGTTTTCAGAAGGGCAAACTGGACCTGAACTGCTCAGCAAATTCTTCGTGGGGTGTGAATAAGTGCGTAACACGCAGCAGGCGATGGTTTCATGGTGCGTGTCTGTGAGAGGGTGCTGGAGGGAGCTCCTGCCTCTCAAAAGGGCCTGTATCCCCCAGGATAGATACAGAAACGTTCCCCGCAGGCAGTGACAGTCCCGCTCCCAGTTCTGTTCTGGGCAAACACCTGGAGAGTGAAGCCGTGTGCTTTGGTACCCGCTTGGTTTCACCACGCTGTGAGTAGGTTTATACCACGTTACACCCTCAGGATGTGAAACTGTCACTTCTGGACTCGGACGTAAATTCTACAAGTGAGAAACTCGTGGAGGGATTACACCGCAACTGCGGCGACACTGGGCTTCTCCCCCAGTCATTATCCTTATTTATTTGTTCGGGCTAATGGGATCGCTCCTGGTATGTGTCTCTCTTTCTGGCCAGCTCAGCATCGCTCTTGTTTGTAGTCAGGGCTGTTAATCCTCAGCAGTGCCCTAATTCTGCTGAAAGGGAGGGTGCAGCCGTTGAACTCGGGCAGCCGTACAAGCTCCCGGCTTTCTGGGAAGAAAGCGTCCTTTTATCGCAGGCCAGCTTGCTGGGTGCGAGCGTCTGATGCTTTCGTCTCCGGGAGGTTGCCACAGCGAGCAGCAGCCAGTGGCTTCAAGGGAATGGATGCCCTTCGCTAAGGAACGGGGCGAGTAATTTCCATGCGATGCCGTCCCAGGGGCCTGGGACTCTGACCTGACTCTTCCCGAGGATTTATGCGCACGGTCGCAGCAGGGCTGTGAAAGAGCCTCCGCGGTGCCTCGAGAGGAGCCGTGGAGCCTGTGCTGGCGAGGGGCGAGCTGCCTGCCTTTGGGAAGCCGGCTCCTTGGTGACTTGGCTGGGGGCCCGATCGTTCAGTTTCTTAGCAGCTTTCTCTTTGGCGAAAGGCTCCGCGTTCCCAGGGAGGAGACGTCTGTCTCGGTCTGCGTTGCGCAGGACAGCCGAGGGGTGCAGGGGGAGCTGAGGGTGCCCACCTCTGGTTTTATGCGAGCGTTGGCTGCATCTCAATTACCTACAGGACTTTTCTCCCAGCCTTAAGCTTGGGCTTGATGATCTTAAAGGTCCCTTCCAACCTTAGACAATCCTATGATTCTCAGATGCGACGACCGGCCCTCGCGTTGGACAGCCATGTGTGCAGCGCCTGCGCTGTCCCTGCTAGCGGAGAGTGTCAAAGCAAAAGAACTCATTTATTTTCCCAAGGCAGATGTGTGCCTTTTGGCTGGGGCTCCCGCAGCCACGTGCTGGCAGCGGATGATGCTTCAAGGAAGGTCAGGTTTGCCCGTTCTGAGGTTGGGTGCTGGCCCTGTCGCCCTCAGCCAGCCTGTGCTGACGCCTCTCGCCTCCGCTGCGATAGATGCTGCTGAGCCTTTGCCACGCTGGGCTGCGGAGCTTAGAGTTTGCTCCCTTTGAAACAAAACCCACACCTAGTTTTCCCCATCCGCATTGTCCCCTTGTCCAACCCTGGATCTCCCGCAGCTCCCCAGGCAGGGGCGCGAGGTCGTTAAATAGAACCTCTGCCTGGGCCAGCTCTTCCCATTGCCTGCCGGGAGCCAGAGACCAGCGCTCTGCCGCGGTCCTGGGGTGCTCTTCTTGCCCGGTCCCAGTGAGCAGCAAAAAGCCACTCACAGTGCTTAGACAACAGTTAATTTTTGGCTGGGACGGTGTGTTATAAGCCATCTGGGGCTTCCTATCTTCATCATGTTACTTATCCTATGCCAGTGCTTCCCATCGCTCCTGCCATCCAAGCATCTCTAAATACCACAGCACTAGCTTCCCATCGCCTCATCCGTGCCGGGGCTGCGTTTCAGAGACGCCCTGAGTAAACCCCAAGCATCCATATTCCTCAGACGGCCATAATTCCCCATTTGAAGTCAGGACATTGTCAGCAGCGGTAATAAAGTGTTCGAGCTCAGACAAGTTTTCCCTGGCACATTGTCCAGGCAAATATTATCAGGCTATTGAGCCATACAGCGACTGCTGGATGGGGGTGACTGGGGAATTTGCCAAAGGAACTGTCGAGGATGAAATGTCTTTCTAGTCCAGAACAAAAGGTTTAGCAAATTGCGTGGATTTAGGAGTCTCTTTCCCTGGCTTTGCCCTATTAAACCTTTAAAAAGAAACTGTCGTTGCTGTCCCAGTGGCAAGAAGAGCCTCAGCCTCGGTGTTCCTGCTCTGCGGCATTTGGGGCAGCAGAAGTGATGATTGTTGGAGGTTGTGAAGCCACGGGGGGCAATGAATCGCCCCCGTCCTCGCAGCTGCCCCTCGGGTTCCCCGTGCCATTGCCTGCCTTGTCCCACGCTCCCACCGCGCCGTCAGAGGAGCCGCAGCCACTTGCCCTGCGCCCTCCCTGCCCACCTGTGCCGAGGCCCTCGAGCAACCGGCTCCTCCGCCGTAACTTCGCCTTTCTCCTCTCCCCGGTGTGAGGATCCCAGGGAAGCTGTAGGGTCTGCGGCCCTGGCTCCTGCAGGCGCCTCCTCTCCTCCATGTGCCGCCTGCTGCTCTCTCTCCTCCCCGCTCCCCAACAGCTTTTCTCAGCTTCCCGAGGTCCCGCTGCCAGCCAGCGCCGGCAGCTTTTTTTATTCCCCGAAGTGACCTTTTAATTACGTAACGACTTACAAACACTCAGCACCCATGGCATACCAAAATAATTGAAACAATGTTTTTCCAGCCTCGAAAAACACGATTCCGTACCAAAACTCTGTCCTTTGAGATTTCCAAAGTCAGAAAAACAAGTGGCAGGGAGATGGCATGACCTGGGAAGCGGGAGGCCGTCGGCTTGCCGGGCATGCCTGCCTCTGCCGGGGTCTCCGGAGGGCAGCGGTGGTGTCTCAGCCTGGGGGGGCCATGGCTTCAGGTCAAGGCTATGCTGGGATGCAGGCAAATGAATGAGAGCAGCAGCTGGTTGCCCACCGTAATTGGCGTTTTCCTTTGGTGACAGGCAAAGGAAGGTGTGAGGAGAGGGTGATGAGATTCCTCTAGCCCCTTTGTAATCCCCCACTGAAGGCGTGTGGGTGAGGTGTGACATTTTGGGTGATGCAGGGAGACGCTGGGAGAGTCCCCCCGGCATCGGGGCCTTGGGCTGGGCACACTGGGGAGCTGTGGTCTCGACTTTTCCTGCTGGTCTTACTCCTCCGTCTCTCTGCTTCCTCCTCGCAGATTGAGAGACAGCATGGCTGCGACTGCTGCCGTCAGCCCCAGTGAATACCTGCAGCCGGCCGCCTCCACTGGCCAGGTGAGTACGGGGGATCGGTGGGCTCCTACCTCCCCGCTGGGGTGGAGGGATGTGTCCTGGGGTGCAGGACAGCAAAAGCTACGTCATTCAGCCCCTCCTGTCTCTGCCGTAGCCAGCATTGCCACGTCAGGAGGAGAGCTGGTTGCAGGACAGGCTGGGGAGCCGCGCTCTGGCCTTGTTCCCAGCTCCGACGCCAACTCTTCCGGAGCGTTGTTTCTCCTTCCCACACTGTGTTTTCCTTAAGGATCTCTTGGGTTGTGTTAGCAGCTGATATCGCAAGGGGGTCTCGGAATTAAAACTGCATGGAACACTCCAGGGTGTGTGTACTGGGTGTAAGTCCAGCAGACGTGCAGGGTATTTGCAGCTTTATAGGCGTTGTAAGAACATAGGCACATGATTAAAAGGCTTTCACCATCCTGATGGCTAAAAGTAGTGTGGCTGGGGTGAGCTAAGGCACATGTGGTATGGGTAATTTAGCAATTCCCTTAATAAGGGCTGTCTCATTGGCATGGACGGGATTGCTTTCGATAGTGTGTACCCTTTCCTTCGCTGAATCGGTCTCCAGATGTTTGGCACAAGCCCCTGTCTCTAACTTACCTGTCTCCCTCCTGGCTCCCCAGGACTCCCAGCCGTCTCCTCTTGCCCTCCTCGCAGCGACATGTAGCAAAATCGGTCCCCCTGCAGTGGAAGCCGCCGTGACTCCTCCTGCCCCTCCTCAGCCAACGCCTCGCAAACTTGTCCCCATCAAACCTGCTCCGCTCCCGCTGGGCTCCGGAAAGAACAGCTTTGGGATCCTGTCGTCAAAAGGGAATCTCTTCCAGATCCAGGGCTCTCAGGTCGGCACCTCCTACACCGGGGGGCAGCTGGTTTTTGCCATCCAGAACCCAACTGTCATCAACAAGGGCACCCGCTCGTCCACCAACATCCAGTACCAGGCAGTGCCCCAGATCCAGGCCGCAGGGGGACAGACCATCCAGGTCCAGCCCAACCTCACCAACCAGATCCAGATTATTCCAGGCACAAATCAAGCGATCCTCACCCCTTCCTCTTCCTCTCACAAGCCCGTGCCCATCAAACCAGCTCCGGCACAGAAGGGTGGAGCTTCGCCAGCACAGGGCACGAGCAACGTGGTCAAGTTAGCTGGTGGCAGCAACGTGACTCTTACCCTGCCCGTGAACAACCTGGTGAACACCGCTGAGTCAGGCACGCAGGCTCAGATCCTTGCAGAGAGTCCCTCAAAGCCCAGCAAAAAGACTCGAAAGAAAGCCATGTCTCCCTCCCAGCCTGCTGCCGTGGCCGTGGCCGAGCAGGTGGAGACGGTGTTAATAGAGACCACGGCGGAGAACATCATCCAGGCGGGCAACAACCTGCTCATCGTGCAGAGCCCGGGCTCCGGCCAGCCGGCCGTGGTGCAGCAGGTCCAGGTGGTGCAGCCCAAGCAGGAGTCGCAGGTGGTGCAGATCCCGCAGCAGGCCCTGCGTGTGGTCCAGGCTGCCTCTGCCACGCTCCCCACCGTCCCCCAAAAATCCTCCCAGAACTTCCAGATCCAGACAACGGAACCCACTCCTACCCAGGTACCGCCTCCTGTGTCCTCCTCCAAGGCCCCTCTGCCCTGTGTCTCCTCTGAGCCCCCACCCAAGCCTTAGAAACGAGAAGGGTTTTGTGAGCCGCCCGGCTCACAACTGCATGCCAACTTGGCATCCAGTTTAGGCGTCGCTTGTGTGGATTCTCTGATGTCTAAGAAGGGTTGGGAGCGCAGTGTTCCCTCTGCAGGGCTTTATTAAGTTTCTCTTGCTGGCTCCCTGCTTTTACAGGACTTGTAGGAGCACAGTGTCCTTGAAACCTCTGCTGTGCCACCAGCTGGAGTTTGGATGAGCCAGCCTGCTCAGAAGCTCTTGGGAGATGGAGGGAGGTGGGGGAGCGGGGCTCCAGCCTGCAGGACTGTCGTTAGTGTTGCCTTTAGAAACCAGGCTGCAAGGCTAGATCAGCCCTTTGCTGCCATGCAAGGCCAGGACCTTCTTCAGGAGACCCACAAAGGGTCGTCAGATGCTCGGGCAACGTCTCCCGCACTTTGGCTCATCACAGGCCCAGATTTCTGGGTTGTGCGTGGAGGGTGGCGGTGGAGAGGGGTCTGCCCCGTGACATTGTCTGGTCTCATTCCTCTTCTCTCCTCCCATCAGGTGTACTTCAAAACGCCGTCGGGTGAGCTGCAGACGGTGCTGCTCCAGGAAGCCCCAGCCATGACGGTGGCTCCATCTGGAACCTCTTGCAGCAGCCCCGTGTCCCGCAGCTCCGGCACGGGGGGCAGCAGCAAGAAACCAGCCACGCGCAAGGAACGCACCCTGCCAAAGATTGCCCCCGCCGGAGGCATCATCAGCTTGAATGCGGCTCAGCTGGCGGCTGCGGCACAGGCCATGCAGACCATCAACATCAACGGCGTGCAAGTCCAGGGCGTGCCTGTCACCATCACCAACACTGGAGGTGGGCTGCGCACTGCTCTGCGGCGGGGCAGGGGGGACGGCAGGATGTAGGCAGCTCCTTGATCCGGAGGACAGAAAGCCCCCCCAAGCTGCAGCAGGCTTTGTAAACAGATCCCGCGTACCCTGAAGCTGAATGTTGCTGACTGTTAAATGTCATCAGCTTCTCTAGCTCCCACCGCTCCAGGAGGCCCCGGGTGTTTCGTAGGGTGTCTGTTTGGTGGTTCTGCTGGGTGTTTCCAAGCCTGTCCTGATGAGCTGTGTCAGGGAGGGTGGTTAGCGGAGACAGCCGCCTGCAGGGTCAGGCTCTGCGGTCGTGCCGAGCTGCAGGACATGTCTGAGCGCAGGGGCTGAGGCTCTGTTTGCTCCTGAGCCGCGCGCGGGGGGAAGGCTGAGCTGTGCCCAGACCTTTGGGCTGAGACGCGTGTCTTTGGGCGAGCTGGGACCCAGCCAGGCAGAGAGACATGGTGCACCGGGCCTTTCCCTCCGGCTGCGCGTCTGGACCAGCGGCCCCTACCACAGATCGCACTGCCAGGTCCTGGTCCCGGGGCTGGGACATCCCCCCTCGCAGCTGCTGGGTGTAAAGGCGGCTGGTTTGGGTTTCCAGTAGCTGAACCAAGAGATTTGCGCTCACGCACATGGGCTTTGGCTCCTCCAAGCTCTAGCGAGGGATCACCGTTCCCTGAGAGTGAACCCAGCCCCTCGCCTCCGTGGGACAGGTGTCTTCCTTAAGCTAAAAATAGCCAGCCATGGCCCTGGCCAGTGGCTGGAGGAGACTGCGAGCCGCAGACAGCCCCGGCGCGTGCCTGATCCCGCGTCGCCTGCTCATCTCCCCACTGCCAGGAGAGACACGTCCCAGCAGCCGCTCTGTCCTGTCCTGCCCAGCAGAGCTTCCCCAGCCCAGTCCCAGCGGTGTGGGCTGCCACCAGGGAGCCGAGGGGAGGAAGCTGTGTCTGAGGGAAGTTTATCTGCTTTCTGATCCAGAAAGACCTGCTGCCGTGCGGTGGTTTCTCTCTCAGCAAGAACCAGCAGGAGTCCCAGCTCAGTTTTGCAGTTGGAAGCTGTTCTTTCTTGCTTGACTAAACCATGTCAGCATAAAACACGGGCCAGCGTGGTTTCGTGCTCCGCAGCGGGCAGCTGTCCTCGCTGGGGTTGCTATTAAGGGGGATTTTAATTGCTGCTTCGCGTGTAAATGTGGGGCCAGCCGTGAGCATCGGGGAGATGCCACAGGCAGATGTTGCTGCTGTCTGCGCTGCTGCCCGCAACGCGCCGCAAGGCTGGCAGGGACCTGGCTGCAGCCCTGGCTGCGAAAGGGGACCGGTAGGACATGCTGGCTGCTGCCGTGTATGAAATGAGTGGAGTCGTGTCTCAGCCGGGGGTTCAGCCAGGACATGCTGCCTCCCGAGCGGCCGCGTGTCTCACAGCGCTGCCAAAGGGCTGCCCCGACCCTCAGCTTCGCGCTTTCCCTCCCAGGGGATGTGGTGGTGCCTTTGCTCTGCCTTCGCCCCCTGATCCCGTCCTCCCTCTCTGCGGTCACCCCTTCTTCACTCCGCCGTCAGATCCCACTCCTCCTCCTCCTCCTTCCCCGCTGCCCCGAGAGCAGCGATCCCGCTTGCTGACGCTGACCCCGTCTTCTTCTTTCCAGCCCCCGTCACAGCTGCCGGGTGCTCTGCAAGGCCCAGGCTGCCGCCTCCGTGAGCGCCCGAGCGTGGAGCGGCCCTTAGGGTCTGGGGTAAGTCCCGTTTTTTTGGTCAATATATTGCACGTTTTTTCAAAGTTTCTTTTTTGTTTCCTCTTTGGTCATTTCCCCACCCCGAAGGGTCAAACCGAAAACTTTGAAAAACCGCACAGTATATTCAGAAAAAAGGGACTTACCGGCCCCGCTTGGGGACCAGCACGTGGCGGGGCAAGGGGGGTCCATGGCAGTGCTGCATGTGGGGCTGGGGGCGTCGAGGCCCGGGGAGTCCCGTCCCACACGCAGGGGGGGGTCTTTCCTCCGGCGGCCGCCTCCGGAGGGTATCAGCAGGACCCGCGTGAGGAGCATGGACGGACGCGTTGAGCACCGGTGCGCGGGCGCAGCATGGCCCCCCGGGAGCGGAGGGGCAGAGTCTGACACCCCCTTTTCCCTCCCCAGGCCAGCAGCAGCTGACTGTGCAGAACGTCTCCGGCAACAACCTGACCATCAGCGGCCTGAGCCCGACCCAGATCCAGCTCCAGATGGAGCAAGCGTTGTCTGGAGAGATTCAGCCCGGGGAGAAGAGGCGGCGGATGGCGTGTACCTGCCCCAACTGCAAGGATGGGGAGAAAAGGTGGGCACGGAGGGGGAGAGGGGCAGCTCTGCGGGACCGTCACCTGCCTCCGAGGCTAACTGCGCCTTTCCTCGGCAGGCCGGGGGACCCAGGGAAGAAGAAGCACATCTGCCACATCCCCGAGTGCGGCAAGACCTTCCGCAAGACCTCGCTGCTGCGGGCTCACGTGCGCTTGCACACGGGCGAGCGCCCTTTCGTCTGCAACTGGGTCTTCTGCGGGAAGCGCTTCACACGCAGCGACGAGCTGCAGCGGCACGCTCGCACCCACACAGGTCTGCGGCCCCCGCGGGGCACGGCTCTGCGCCCCGGCGCCGTCCCCTCCCTCCCAGGGCAGCCCCCGAATCGCCCCCCAGCCCGTCCCGGGGTCCTGAGCCTTGCGAGAGCCAAGGGGGCTGAGGCCGAGCGGAGGACTGGGATGATTTTGGGCCACCGCAAGTTGTCCTTGCGATTTGAGTTACTGGGAGGGACTGGAGAACGCGGGGAGGGGAGGGTTCTGCTGCCTTTGGGCTCTCCAGGTGACGGTGGTGACAGCGGTGTCATGGGAAGGGGCTGGGGTGGTGCGGCAGCGAAGGAGAGCAGGCGTCACTGCCACCCTGAGAGGTCCCCGCTGTCCTGACCGTGGCTGGTTTAGGGGAATAGAGGGACAAAAGCGGGTCGGTGACGGTGCTGCCGGGGTGGTGACACGCTGGCTGCCACCCCCTGACCGCCGCTGCTCTTCCCCCGCAGGTGACAAGCGCTTCGAGTGCGCCCAGTGCCAGAAACGCTTCATGCGGAGCGACCACCTGACAAAGCACTATAAAACCCACCTGGTCACCAAGAACTTGTAGGGCCGGGAGCTGCCCCACAGCTCCCTGCCTCTGCGGACAGACCCTGCGAGGCCACCGGCCTGCGACGCCGCAGCTCTCCAGCGTCCCCGGCCACGGCCGCCCGCGGAGAGGAGCCCTCGGGGACGTCCTCCTGTCCTTCCTCTGCCACCACCTGGGCCCCCTGGCAGAAGCCGCCCGTTCTGAAGGGTGCGAGGGACCCATCTTCCCCGCGGATCCCACGGGGTGACCCGGCGGTGGCCCGGAGCCCGCTAAAAACGTGTCGCGGCCACACAGGAGCCGGGCACGGAGGGGACTGCACGCTCCGGCACAGGCGGGCCGGGAGAGGCTCCACAGCACATTCCTACTTTATATTTAAAGTCTATAAATAGCTATAAATATCTATATAACCCCCTTTGGAAGGTCCCTTTTTTCTATGGAGATCGTTGCCTTACGCTCCCCGCTCCCGATTGCAAACACTGTGTATTGTGAGCGCTTTTTTTAACCTTTATTTAATTTTCCTTTAAGATGCTGCCCATCTTCTCGCCCCCCCCCGCCTTTTCTCCTAACGTCTCTTCTCCGATACTGAGGAGTTGTTGTGTTGGTTTTTTCTCTCCGATGATTTCTTTCTCCCCGCTCTTCTGTTGCCCAGCGACGTGGCATTTCCTTTCGAATTTTGGGACTTCAGCCCCCTTTCCTCCCCCGTGTGCTGCCCGCCATCCCCACTGTGTATAGTGTACATTGTATCATAGATTATATTGCTTTTGTGTTTACTACATGTTTAAAAAAAAGAAACAAACATATGGCTTGTTATTTTTGAGCTTTTAAATTAAACAAATCCACTTTATTTTTTAGTTGTAACTGCCCGAGGTTGTTTTCTGGATTACGTGACAGATCTGTTATACTTTATTAACTGTAACCGGTTGGCCGGCGTGGAGTCAGCCGGGAGCTTTCCTTGCTAAATAAATTTAGTTGCCAGAGGCAAATCCAGTGCCGCGTGTGCTGCCGAGGGTCCTTTCTCTCCCGGGCTGGGCCGGTGCGAGCCGTGGCTGGGCTGGTGTCACCGGGGCTGTGCCGGCTGCAGCGGGACAACCAGCGAGAGCTGAAGGCGAAAGGCTCGGCGTGGCTGCGGGGAGGTGAGCTGCCGGCCTCGGGCAGAGAGAACCTGGGGTTTATTTACAGGAATCCCAAATATCGCTGGAAACGGAACTTATTTTACAGGAAACCAGCCCTGGGCTGTGGCTGGGCGCGTGGAGCCGCTGCCGAGCGCGGGAGCAGCTCTGCCGATGGGGATGGCCGCTGGCTCCGTCTCCTGCGCCGGGGACCCCGGCACCGCCATGCCGACCGCGGCACCGGCGTCTCCCTGCTCCGGCCAGCCCTTGTCCCTGCCAGCACCCGCTCCCCGCTGCTGGAGGGAGTGGGACGCGTGGCCGTGGGGTGTCCCACCATGGGGACGAGCCAGACGGCTCCAGCCGCAGACCCTCTGGAAGCACGAGGGTGCGATCCCACTGTCCCCGGCATGTCCCTCCCTGTCCCCTCTCCCCGTCTGCGGCACCAGAGGGCTCCGGGCTCGTCCCCCCCACGTGGCCCTTGGGCCGTGGCCATCCCGTGGGTCTCAGCTCACTCCATCTTCACGACCATCTTCCTGACGGCCCGCCGGGACGTGCCGCACTTGCTGTTGATGACGGCGTTGAAGTTGCAGCCGCGGCCGCACATCTTGGTGACGTACTCTGCGGGGCAGAGGGGCACCAACACCATTCAGGGGGGGCACCGTGGCTGACGCGGCACCGGAAGGCGACAAGGCACTCCCCCCCCGCCCCGACTCCTGCCGCTGTCCCCTACCTTTGATGGCGTTGACCACGGCCACGGGCAGGCGGAGGGGCCGCTCCATGGTGGTGTTGTTGTGGGCGATGCGCTGCCCCGTGGCTGAGGACCGGGCCAGCGTCTCCCGCGAGAAGAAGTAACCGAGCAGGCGCCGGGTCATGAGCTTGGGCTTGTCGGTGGGGACCTGCGCGAGGTCGTCCAGCTGCGGGTGGGTGATGTAGACCCCCGAGTTGGGGACCAGCTCCAGTTTGGGCCTCCCGTTCTCCTGCGGCGAGGGGGAGAGCTCTCGTCTGGGTTCTGGATGGAGCCTGGGGACCTCCCCGCGCCGTCCCCCGGGCACCCCCACCCCCTGGGGACCATCTGGGCCACCTCTCCTGTGCCCTGGGGGAACCCCTTTGTCCCTTCTGCTCCAACCACAGCACTGTAACTGGTGGCACCCCAGAAGCCTTGGTGGGACCCCAAGTCCCTGGTGGGACTCCTGGAGCCTTGGTGGCACCCCAGAAGCCTTGGTGGGACCCCAAGTCCCTGGTGGGACCCCTGGAGCCTTGGTGGGACCCCAGAAGCTTTGGTGGAGCCCCAGGTCTCTGGTGGGATCCCAGAAGCCCTGATGGGACACCAGGAGTGTTGGTGGGACCTCAGGTTGCTGGTGGCACCCCAGGAGCCTTGGTAGCACCCCACGTCTCTGGTGGGACCCCAAGTCCTTGGTGGGACCCCAGGTCTCTGGTGGCATCCAAGGAACCTTGGTGAGACCCCAGGTCTCTGGTGGGACCCCCAGAGCCCCAGCTGACACCCACGCACCTCGATGGGGGATGCCCAGAGCGGGGTGCCATCGGGCAGCGCGTCCCCCCGGCTCTCCTCCCAGAGGCAGGTGGTGTCGGTGAGCGAAGCTGGGCTGCCGGCCCCCTCCTCGCTGCCCAGGCAGGGGGGGAAGCCACTGGGCAGCCCTGCCCGCAGCCGCCAGGCCGGGGGGCTCCGCGGGACGTCGGCCAGGGCACAGCCCTGCTCCCCGGGGCTGGGGGCAGAGAAGGGCCGGAGCCCCCCAACCTGCAGGGACAGAGCGGGGTTGGCTGGGCATGGGGGGGTCCCGCTCGCCCCAGCGCTGCTGGGGGGCCGGGGCCAGGCTGGTCCCCAGCCTCCGTGGGATGAGGAGCTGCGTGGGCTGGGGACACGGGGCAGAGCTGTCCCCAGACCCCCACCCCGTGGGGACGGGGACCCACCTGCGCGGCAGCGTCACCCTCCAGCAGCTCCACCAGCGCCTTGAGGAACTGGACGTTGCTGTCACTGACGCCTGTGGGGACATGGAGGGGGGCTCAGCCACAGGACAGACCCTGTCCCCAGGCAGGGGGAGACCGGGCAGGTCCCCTCTGTCCCCCACAGCCCTGCCAGCCTGTCCCCTCAGCTGTCCCAGTGCCACGCACAAACCGGGTGCCCTTCCCAGCCCACGGCGGGGACACCCACGCAGCCGGAGTTACCGATGCAGCCGGTGCCTGAGGCCAGCGGCGTCCTGGTGGCGGTGGCAGCGGTGGCCAAGGGTCCCCCGTGGCCATCCCCGGAGGAGAGCAGGTCGTTCTCCTCCTCCAGGCTGCGGACGTGGCTCCGGAGCTGCCGGTTTTCCAGCTCCAGCTGCCGGATGCGGCGGTCGCGGTGCAGGACGGCTTCATCCCGGGCTGCCAGTGCCCGCTGCAGCTCGCCCACCTCCGCCTCCAGCTCCCGCAGCAGCTGGGCGTACAGCCCCGTCACCCTGCCCGCCCGCGGCCCCCGCCACCCCCCGCCGCCCCCCGCCGCCCAGGGGCTCTCAGTTCCCCGCGGGTGGCCGGGGCTGGCCCTTGGGGACAGCCGGGGTCTCTTCCTGGCCGTGATGTCCTCAGCATGCAGGATAGCCCTGGGGAAGGAAACATGGCCAGTGTTGGCACCCCCGGGCGGCGACAGCCCCCTCCACCGTTTGGGGACACCGGCACTGGCGCTGTGTCCCTGTCCCATACCTGCCGTGGCCGGGGCTGGGTGTGGGGGACAGCGGGGTGGTGGGGTCCTGGCCCCCTGTGTGCTCGTCCTCATCCCGGGGTTCGGCCATGGGTGCCAGCGTCAGGGCGCACCGGCCCCCAGGCGCCTCGCCAGGGCCGCGGGAACCCCCTCCTGCTCGGAGGGGACCTGGCGGGGGGACACGGGGTGGCCCCCTGGCACCCCCCGCCCTTCCTCCCAGCCGTGTCGCCTCCCTGTCCCTATTTCCCCCCGGTCCCCAGGGCCCTGCCTGTCCCCCGTGTCCCCTCCGGCCCCCCTGGCAGCTCCCCTGCCCACCGCCCGCCTGGCTGGCCCTGTCCCCAAGTCCCTGTCCCTCAGCTCCTGTCCCCCCCACGCCCCTGTCCCCAGCGTCCCCCACCCCAGTGTCTTGCCCCCCACCTTCCCTGTCCCCAATGTCCCCAAACCCCTGTCTCGCCCGTCTCCCAGCCCCTGTCCCTTGTCACCATCCCCATAGTTTCCCCCAGCCCCAAATATCCCGTCCCCACCTCCCCTGTCCCCAGTGTCCCCAAACCCCTGCCCTCTCCGTGTCCCCCCCGGTCTCACCCCAGTGTCCCCCCAGCCCCTGTCCCCCGTCCCCCCGGTGTCCCCCCCCTCCCCTCAACCCCCCGCCCCCAGTGTCCCCCCGCCCCGTCCCTGTCCCCGCCCCCCGCCCCCGGGGACGCTGTACCTTTAAGGGCCCCTCCATGTGCCTGTTTACAGCCTCGGCACCACTTCCGGGTCCCCGCGCCCCGCCCCCGCCACCCCCTCCAATTGGCTGGCGGCGCTCGCGCCCCCTCCCCGCGGCGGGCGCGATTCGCCGCTTCCTATTGGCTGCCCGGGTGAGGGGAGGGGGCGTGGTCGGGGTCCGCCCCGGGGCGGGGCCATGGCGGGGCCGCCGGGGGGGGGGGGGGGCGGTGCGGTTTGGCCCCGTTCGGCTCCCGTCGGCCGCCGCCGCGATGGACCTGGGGCCGCTGCGGAAGAGCTACCGGGGGGACGCGGAGGTGGGGCCGGGGAGGACGGGGCGGCTTCTGCGGGCGAGCGCGGGCACGTACTGGGGACGGGGTGACCCCCGGGATGTCCCCAAGGCCCGGGGTGACGCCTCCGCCCTGCGGGTAGTGACGCTGGGACTAGGGTGACCCCCCCCAGGCTGTCCCCAAGGCCAGAGGGACGCTGTCCCCCCCCTTCTGGTAGTGACACTGGAACGAGGGTGGCCCCCTCTTATGCTGGTTTTGCCCCTGGAACTGGGGTGACCCCCCCAGGCTGTCCCCAAGGCCCGAGGGACACCGTCCCCCCATGCTGGTAGTGACCCTGGAACCAGGGTGGCCCCCACTCCTGCCACTTGTGCCCCTGGAATTGGGGTGACCCTCCCAGGATGTCCGCAAGGCCTGGGGCACGTCCACCCACCATGCTGGTAGTGACCCTAGAACCCAGGTAACCCCCCCCCAGGGTGTCCCCAAGGCCGGGGGTGACCCCCCCCCCCCATGCTAGTTGTCCCACTGGAATTGGGGTGACCCCCCAGTGTTGTCCCCACAGCCCGGGTTGACCCCCTGAGGCTGTCCCCAGGGTCCAATGCTCCCCCTCTGTGCTGATAGTGACCCTGGAACCGGGGTGACACCCCCCCCTCAAGGCCCCAGGCTGTCCCTAGGACCTGAGGTGACACAACCCCCACACGCTGGTAGTGACCCCTGGAACCAGGGTGGCCGCCCCTTCATGGTACTTGTGCTCCTGGAATTGGGGTAACCCCCCCAAAGCTGTCCCCAAGATCTGGGGTGACCCCCCCCCCTTTCCTGCTGGCTGTATCCCCAAGCCCTGGGGTCCCCCCCACCTTGCACCCCCGGGGCTGGGGGTCACCCTGTCCCCTGTGCTGGCCGTGCCCTGGCGTGACCCCCTGCCCCGTCCAGTGCTGGCTGTGTCCCCAAAGGCGTGTGTGCCCCCCCCCCCCCCCTTCCTTACAGTGTCCCCGTGTCCCCAGGCCTTCGAGGAGCAGCACCTGGCCTCCCGCGACCCCATCCAGCAGTTCGGGGCCTGGTTCCAGGAGGCCGTGGGCTGCCCAGACATCGGGGAGGCGAACGCCATGTGCTTGGCCACCTGCACCAGGTGAGGCCGGGGGGGGCCATGGGGGGTGGGGGTCCCCTGGTCGCGGGGGGGAGACCTGTCATCGCCTCCCCTCTCCCGCCGCAGGGACGGGAAGCCCTCGGCCCGCATGGTGCTGCTGAAGGGCTTCGGGCAGGATGGCTTCCGCTTCTTCACCAACCACGAGAGCCGTAAGGGGAAGGAGCTGGTGAGGGCTGGGGGGGCTCTGGGGGTGCTGGGGGGGTCCCTGGAGGGTGGGCAGCTTCCCAGCCCCTCTGCACCGGGGCTGAGGCTCTCATTTTCAAAGCTGGGAGCGATGCTGGTTTGCTGACAGCTCTCTCCTCTCTCCGCCCAGGACGCCAACCCCTTCGCTTCACTGGTCTTTTATTGGGAGCCCCTGAACCGGCAGGTGAGTCACGGTCCCCCGGGGGTGTGGGGGGGCCAGGGGGGCACGGTCGGGCCCTTGGCACGGTGTCAGGCAGTGGGTGCTCCCCGCCTCGGGGTGGGATGTTGGGGCTCACACACTTGGGCGGGGATCACCCTCCGATGGGTCCTGGGGATGAGATGGGATGGGGGTGCCCATGTTTTTTGTGGGGGCAGACGGGGCAGTTCCTCGATGAGGAGCCGACGCAGCCGCTTTGGCGCCTGTTGGCCAGAGCCCAGCTGCGGGTGCCCGGCACAGGTACGGATCGAGGGCTCGGTGAAGCGGCTGCCGGAGGAGGAATCGGAGCGGTACTTCCACTCCCGCCCCAAGAGCAGCCAGATCGGGGCCGTCGTCAGCCGGCAGAGCACCGTCATTCCCAACAGGGAGGTGAGCGGCCGTCCCGTCCCCCACGGCAGCGCCCGGTGGGGCTGGGAGAACCAGGGCTGCCCCGGCCGCCATCACGTTCACCGCTTTCCCCTTCCCCGCAGTATTTAAGGAAGAAGAACACGGAGCTGGAGGAGCGGTACCGGGAGACGACGGTGCCGAAGCCGGCGTACTGGTGAGTCCTGGGGGCTGCGGGCAGGGCACTGCCCACGGGTGAGGGGACTCCTAAAACCCTGTGTTTCTCTGCCAGGGGGGGCTACATCCTGCAGCCAGACGTCATGGAGTTCTGGCAGGGCCAAACCAACCGCCTGCACGACCGCATTGTCTTCCGACGCCTGCGGGACGGCTCGGCCCCCCTGGGAGACATGACGCACCGGGGAGAGGGCGAATGGGTCTTCGAGCGTTTCGCCCCGTGAGGCTGCCGGCGTCTCCGGATGCGTTCGCCCGATCGGGAATGTCACCTGTGCCAAACCTATCTCCCGTCCTGCCCTGGGGAACGGGGCTGGCCTCGCTCTGCCCTGCCCTGGGAGACGCTCTGGGGGCGCTGGCGGGGACTCTGCTCCAGCCCCAGAGACCCTCGTCTCCCTTCGCCTCTCCCTGGGGGATGGGTGGGTCCCAGAGACCACCCCAGTGCCGCTGGTGGTTAATTAATCACGTTAATGGTTGTGGAGGGACCAAGAAAGACCCCAGCGAACCCCCTGCCCGTGCCCTGCTGCTGCCACTGCTCGTACCTGGTGTTTTAGCTAGAACCGTGCAACGTGCAATAATTGTGGCTTCAACGTCACCAGTCTGTGCAATAACTTATTTAATTGCAGTTTTAACGTCGCCACCGTGTCAGCGGTGTTGGTGGCTGGCTGTGTGTGTCGCTACCGGCGCACCCCGTCTCCCCGGGGCTGTGGGACCCCGACCCTCAGCTTGCCTGTTCGGGGGGGAATTGGGCTGGCGCCGCTCCCTGTCCTCCCCCCACAGCTGCGTGTCTGAGCTTGGAAAAAATAAATCCCGATCGTTGTGGAGCCGTGCAGTGGGTCTGGGTTAATATTTACCCGCGGGGGGGCCGGGCCGCGCTCTCTGGCAGACGGAGCTGGGTGCAGCCGGGGATCCCGGGAGCTGGCAGAGCCCTCGCTGCCCTGGGCCGCCTCCCAGTGAAACCAGTATCCGATAACCTTCGCCCTCCCCGGCTCTGTGTTTGCTCAGCCGGTTGCTGGCTCTCGGGGCAGGATTGTCCCCCAGGGCTTTGTCACGGCTGCGTGTCCCCCGGCGGGTTCCCGGCTGTGCCGTGCCGGGCAGAGCCCTGCGGAGGGTGGCAGCGCGAGGGGACGGTGAGGGGTTCGGCCCCAGGATGGGGGGAGTCGGGTTAGGTGGGCGCGGGGGGTGTCACACACCTTGTGCCACTCTCGCAGACTCGCTCGGTGGCCTCGGTCCCTCACCCCTTGGTGAGAGCCGCCGTGGTGGGACAGGAGGGGACGGTGTCACCTCGAGGGGACAGCACGAGGTGGCAGCTTGGTGTCCCAGGAAGGGGCTGGGGGCTTGGCTGGGGGTGGCAGCACAGCTGGGTCTCCCACCCGTCCCGGCCTCAGGAGCATGGCGGGAGCCCAGATGCCACCGTGATGGGCGTAAGTGAGCCCATGGGCACCCGCTGCGTGCGGCAGCTCCTCTCCTCGCCACTCCCTCCCTCCCCCGCGGGCCAGGATCCCTCCGGCGCTGCCAGCCCGGGACAAAGAGCAGCCTGTGAGCCGGCGGGCGCGGGCAGAGCAAACAGAGCCGAGGGCGGGGGGCCCTGGCCAAGGTTTGTGCCAGGGAACGGGGAGGCGGGGGGGGGTTGGACGCTGGCGCTTGGCACCCTCCGGCTTTTGTCGTAGCTGGGAAGTGGTTGCTCCTGTTGACTTGAGGCACGGCCGCACCCTGCTCGGCACGGCAGCGCTGGGGACGGCCACCCCCGCGCGTCCCCCCTTCTCCGGGGGATTCCCTGCCTCGGGGCGGCCGGCACTGCTCCCCACCGGGGTCCCAAAGGGGACGGGGGGGTCCGCCGGGCTCTGCCCCCACGCCGCCACTGAGCTGCCATTGCTTCCGGACCTGGTTTATTAACAGCAGTTAATTATCAGCAGGCACGAGAGCTGACGAAAGGCTCAGCTTCCAACAACCTGAACAAACCGCGGGGCTGCCAGGCCGGCTGTCCCCAGGGTCGGCTCTGTCACCGTGCTCCAGGGTCGGCTCTCCCCTTCCGGGAGCAGGGAGTGATTCCCGGATCCCAGCGGGAATCTGGCTCCTCCCAGGGAGCCTGGAGCCCTGCACCGTCCCTGTGGGGGTGACTTCGCTATGGGGTCGTTCCCTCGGGGCAGGGAAGCATCATGTCCCCTGTTTTTGGGGTGACTGCTGGCAAGGACGCGGCGTCGGTGGCTCTACCCACGGCCACGCAGCCCCTTGGGAGACAAGCGGGGGGTCCCCCGGAATGGCCCCCGCGGGAGTGACGGGCAGGAGGGGGTCGGGATCAGGGCCGTCGTGCTCGGGGCAGAGCTGGGTGAACGTGCAGTGGTCCACGGCAAGCAGCCGAGCTGGGGGCAGTCCTCATCCCAGTGGGAACCAGTCAGCTGCGGGGGGCTCCCCCTGCCCGCGGGGAGCTGGGAGGGACGGGCTGCGCCTGGCTCCGCTCCCTGCTTCGCCCTCTGCCCCCGGGCTGCCGCCAGCCCGGGGGGCTGCGATTAAACAGGGTCCTTGTTTCTCCCTTAAACAAACTCCAGTCCGAGTCCTTTCTCCTTCCGAAGCCCGGTGGTCCGGCGTCCCTGGCGGGGATGGAGCCATCCTGGGCAGCCGGTGGTGGCGGTGGCCGGCGGGTGACAACCACCTGGGTCATTTCTCCTCCCTCTCGCTGGCGGCGCAGAGGTTGGGGTTGTCGGCCAGCGTCGCCCGCACTTTCTTCTTCTCCTTGAAGCGTCCCGAGTTGGAGACCTTGACGTGCTTGCCCTTGGTGTTCTTGTCCACGATCTTCTCCAGGCGGGCGGTGAAGCCGGGTGGACCCTCCTCGCCCGGCCCCTCCTGGCTCTCGCCGCCGGTGGCCGCGTGGCTATCGGGGCTCTCGTACAGCACCGTGGGCACCGACCGGCGCTTCCGCAGGAAGGTCAGCTTCCACCAGCCATGGCTCTCGGCCATCGCCGCCGGCCCCTGAAATGGAGGTGGGGGTCGTACTCCCTCTCGGGGGGTCCCTCGGCCCCCCAGCCCTGTTACAGGTGGCGGGGATGGACAAAGGACACAGGCTGTGGGTCTGGCAGCACCGGCGGGGACCCCCGTGTTTGCCAAAGGTGGCTCTGGCACTCTCCCACTGTCTCTGCTGGGATGCTCGTGGTGGGCACCGGGGGAACTGGGGGGTCCAGGTGCTGGGGGGGGGATGCTCTGGTGACTCAGGCACTGCTGAGCGCGGGGGAAAGGCTGCTGGCACCGCCGGGAGCTGCCATAGCAGCCGTGTGTAGCGGGGCAGGGAGGGAGCCCGGTGAGCAAACAGGAACAGGAACTGGGAAGCAGGTGGGAGCCAGGGAGATTTCGGGGGGTCCCTGCCGGGGGGGGTCACCAACCGCTGCACCCCAGGGTCGGGGTTTT
This sequence comes from Chroicocephalus ridibundus, assembly GCF_963924245.1. Lineage (NCBI taxonomy): Eukaryota > Metazoa > Chordata > Aves > Charadriiformes > Laridae > Chroicocephalus > Chroicocephalus ridibundus. Next base: position 2,131,020 of record NC_086300.1, on the reverse strand, counting down.
GCTCCTGCCCAGCCCTGCCTGCAGGGACAGGCGGGAGCACTGGTGGGGCTCCGGCAATCCAGGAAGGCTCCGGCAATCCAGGAAGGCTGCGATGCGGAGCGTGGCTGCAGGGCAAGGACGGGGAAGGCGGCTTCCGAGCGGAGGAGCCGAACGCATCCCCGGCAGCGGGCAGGGGGGGCACTCCCAGCACCCCAGCCCCATCCCGGGAGCCAGCATGGCTCCGTGTCCCTGCGGCGCTTTGCCATGACCGACCCCACCACCCAGGGAGGTGCCTCCGGCATCGCTTTCGGGTGCCAGGGCAGGGGGACAAGGACACCGAGAGCGGGGCCACCACCCCAGGGAAGGCGGCTGGTGGCCCCTGGGATGGTTTGCAGTGTCCCCCCACGACGCCATGCCCCCTCCTCATGCCAGAGCCCGGAGGCGATGCCCGTCGCCGAACCGCGGCAGTGCCATGCCATGCCCCCAGGGCAGGCAGCGGGGGGTTTCCACGTCCCACTCCCCACCGCGGGCACCCCGTGTCCGTGTACCTGCACCTCCTACGCCTCCGCTGCGGCTGCCCAGCCCGGGGGGTGCTGGGGATGCCCAGGCAGGTGCCGTCTACCTGCCGCTGCCCCGTTTGCTCCCCGTCAAGGTGAACCCGCGACCAAACCCCTCCTGCCTGAGCAAACAGCGGGGCCGGGCCAGGGCACGGCTGAATATTCATGACGGGGGAACCCAGGGCCGAGCCCCGACGGCGGACGCCAGCTCCGACAGGTGCCGGCACCCACCGTGGCACCGGGCCCGGTTCGCCGCCCCACCGGCCTCGAGGGCAGGTCGCCGGCGGGTGCCGGGGTGGCACATGGCACGTGTTTCGGGCAGCCAGGAGTTAAGGGCGGCCGGCGGGAAGATGGCTCTGGCTCTCGGAGGCAGGATTAGCCGAAACCCGGTGGCTGCCAGACCGGTTCCTGCCTTCCGCTTCTCCCCGCCGCCGGCTGCCTCTGCCCTGCGGGCATCGCCGGCGTGTCCCCATGCTGCCATCGGCGCTGGGGAGGGGGTGATGCCGTTGAGGGGGGAGGAGAGCCGCCATCTCGCCCCCACATGAGGACATGGCTTGTGGGGACATGCCAGGACCCGTGGGTCCCCCCGGGTGCGATGACGGCCCCGGGGTGCTGGAGGGAGCTGCTCCCCCAGGTCCCAGGATCCCCAGGTCCACACAGGGATCCCCAGCTCCCCCTGGGCATCCTGGGGCAGCTGCTCCCGGCAGGCAGGTCCCTGGGAATCCTGGCTCTGTGCTCGAGCACCCAGTGGGCCCCGAGGGATCTGGGATCTGCTCCGAGGGCAGCTGGGGATCCCCCAGTGATCTGGGATCAGCTCTGGGGATCCCCAGAGATCCGGCTGGGGATCCCAGGGGAATCCTGGCTCTGTGCTGGGGCACCCAGCGGTCCCCGAGGATCTGGGATCTGCTCCGGGGGCATCTGGTCATCCCTGAGGGATCTGGAATCTGCTCCGGGGGCATGTGGGGATCTCCAAGAGATATGGGATCCCCTCTTGGGGCAAATGGGGATCCCCAAGGGATCTAGGGTCTGCTCTAGGAGCCGCCAAGGATCCCCAAGGGATCTGGGATCTGCTCCAGGGGCCTGCCAGGGATCTCTGAGGGACCCAGGATCCCCTCAGGGCAGGCTGGGGATCCCCAAGGGATCCTGGCTCTGTGCTGGGGCACCCAGCGGTCCCAAAGGGACCTGGGATCTGCTCCGGGGGGCATCTGGTGATCCCTGAGGGATCTGGGATCTGCTCTGAGCCCGCCTTGGGGATCCCCGAGGGAACCTGGGATCCCCTCAGGGGCAGCTGCGGATCCCCGAGGGATCTGGGATCTGCTCTGGGGCCTGCCAGGGATCCCAGAGAGACCCGGGATCCCCTCGGGGGCGGCTGGGGCTGTTGGAGGGTCCCGGCTCGGTGCGGGGTCACCCCCGGTGCCGCGGGGCACCCGCCCCACTGCGCACGCGTGCGCGGCGCCCCGCCCCCTCGCCCCGCCCCCTCCGCCCGATTGGCCGCCGGCGCCTCCGCCCCCCGCCGCCCCCCAGCCAACCGGGACGCCGGCACGTGGCGCTGTGGCGAAGCGGCTCCCTTCTGATTGGTAGGAGGGCGGGGCCCGTTGGACAGAGCGCGTTTTGATTGGCTGAGTCGCGGCAGCCGTGCCCGGGGATTGGCTGAGGCGGGGCGGGGCGCGGGGCGGGGGGAAAGCGGAAGCGGAGCGGCGGCGGGCGGCATGCAGGTGGGGGGCCCGGGCCGGGGCCGGGGGGTACAGGCCGGGCCTGGGCCTACGGGAGAGGGGCAGGGGACCAGCCCCGGGGCAGCGGGGCCAGGCCGGGCCCGGGCGCTGGATCGGGGAGGATCCCCAGGCCCCGGCTGGTCTCTGCCAGGCCCCGACGTGTCCCGCCGCCCCTCGCCTCCCCGCAGGTCTCTCCCCAGGACTACCAGAACGTGCCCATCGACATCCAGACCGGCAAACTCCTGGGTACGGCACCCCTCTCCGCGCGGGAGCCCCCAGGGTGGGCAGGGGCTTCGGGGGGGGCCGTGCCAGGACCCCCCGGCGGGCGGGGGCGAGGTGGCACCGGTCACTCGTGTCCTTCTTCCCCGGGAGGGTTTGTCGCCCCGCCGCGGGGCAGCTCACGGCCCCAGCGGTGCCATGGCGGGTCGTCCCAGCTCAGATAGCAGTGAGGTGACACCCCCCCCTTCGACCCCCCTTTTCCCTCCAGCCCTTCCCAGACCTGGGGAAGGAGCCGGGACTTTATCCCAGTGTTTGGCCCCTCTGCAAGGTGGGGACGGGACGTGTGGGGAGCCGGTCTGCCTCCCCCTGGTACCATAGGGCAGCCCGTGGGGGTGACCCCCTCCCAGCTGACCCCCCGTTTCCCACCCGCCTGGCAGACTGGCTGGTGGACAGGAGACACTGCAACCTGAAATGGCAGAGCCAGGTGCTGGCCATCCGCGAGAAGATCAACGCGGCCATCCAAGACATGCCGGAGAACGAGGAGATAAAGCAGCTGCTTGCGGGGGCCTGTGAGTGGAGCTTGGGGTCGGGGTGGCCCAGGAGAGCTGGAGCACCAGGGTGGGCGTCACACTGGGAGCCTGTTCCCAGCAGCCTCCCGAGGAGGAGATGGGGGGTCAGTGGCGTGGCCCCTTCTGAGACCTGCGCTCCCTGGGCTGAGCTGGGAGAGGGGTGCCACCCGGCAGACATCCCGGTGACCGCATCCCTCCCTCCGACACAGACCTGCACTACTTCCACTGCCTGCGGATCGTGGAGATCCTCAAGGGCACTGAGGCTTCCACCAAGAACCTCTTTGGACGCTACTCGTCCCAGCGCATGAAGGTGAGCAGGGGCCTGGGGACACGGAGCCGGCTTCGTCCGGCGTATTCGCAGCCTCCCTCACCCTCTGCTTCCTCCTCCCCAGGACTGGCAGGAGATCGTGTCCCTCTACGAGAAGGAGAACACCTACCTGGGTAAGGCAGCTCTGGCTGCGGGCAGGCTCCGGAGAGCCCCTGGCGGGTGTCAGTGGGTGGCTTTTTGTCTCCAAATTGGGATGAGGATGGGGGGTGGGCAGGGAAAGGGGCAGGATGTGATGGGGTGCCAAGTCCCATCGGGGTGAGGTCCCCAGGCTGAGCTGGCTCTTGTGCGGCTGGGACACCAGCTGGGGTGGCCTGGGGCACCCTGAGGGCCCCGTGGGGGGCCGACGGAGCCTCTCAGCACCCCCCTTGCCCCCCCTGCAGCCGAGCTCGCCAGCCTCCTGGTGCGCAGCATCAGCTACGAGATCCCCTCGCTGAGGAAGCAGATCAGCCGGTGCCAGCAGGCGCAGCAGGACCTGGCCCGCCGCGAGGAGGAGTGTCAGCTGGGGGCGGCCGAGCTGCGGGAGCGGTTCTTCGCCTCCTGCAAGCAGTACGGCATCACCGTGAGTCCCCGCGGCCGGCCCCGCTGCGGGGGGCGTCCTGCTGTGCCACCTCCCTCCCCAAAGCAGCCCCCAAATGCCTGCGATTGGCCTCAGCAGGGCTCAAGCTGGGGTCGCGTGTCCCATATGGTGTCCCCACGGTGCCACCTTACCTGTGGGGGGAGCTGGGGGGGTGTAGGGTGACCCCACAGCCCTCCGTCCCCTTCCTGCCCACCTCTAGCTCTGCAGGCAGAGGGTGAAGCCACCCCGGGGGTGCTTTGGGTGCCAGCCTCCCTGCCCTGACACGTCCTTGCTCTGTCCCCAGGGTGACAACGTGCGCCAGGAGCTGCTGGCCTTGGTGAAGGACCTGCCGTCGCTGCTGTGCGAGATCGGGGCAGGAGCCAGCGCGCTCTCCGAGGCCATCGAGCTGTACCAGGCCTGCGTGGAGTTCGTGTGCGAGAGGTGGGCATGGGGGCACAGAGACAGACCCCCACATCTCCTGTCACCACGTGTGGGTTGGGCTGGCGGGGGGGTTCCTGGCTGTCCACAGGCTGGGGCTCTCCCAGGGGGACTCTGGTGGGGTCGGGGGTGCTGGGGGGTCCCCGCCCTGCGCCTGGCACTGATGTCCCCGTGGTGCTGCCAGCTCCGAGGAGCTGGTGGTGCCCATGCTGCGGCACGTGGGGAAGAAGGGCAACACCACCGTCTACGAGTGGAGGACGGGGCTCCAGCCCCTGCGGGTGGAGCGGCCGGAGGTGGAGGAGGTGCCGGAGCAGCCGAAGGAGGACACGGTATGTCCCGGCCAGCCGGGGCCGAGCTGTGGTGCTGGGCAGAGCCCCAGCCGGCTCTGCCGCGCGTCGGTTAGGGTTAGGCTGTTGGTCTCAGGGGGTCTGTTATTGTCCTTCTCCCCACAGATCGACTGGGGAGACTTCACGCTGGAGCCAACCAGGGGGGATGATGGTGCCGCTGCCCATGGGGGAGCCCCGAGCGATGAGATCGACTGGGGGATCACGCTAGAGCCCAGTCCCCAGGTGCGTGACCCCTGGCTGTGTGCTCTGGGGGTCTGGCCCTGCTCCAGGGCCGGAGCTGGGGACCTGGGGGTGCCCTGGCCCCCCCCCCATCTCACGGGGCACCCTTTCTTCTGCAGCAGGATGACAGCATTGACTGGGGAGACGGTGAAAGCGAGGAGGTGCAGATCACAGTGCTAGAGGCCGGCACCGAGGGTGAGCACGGCTGGGAAGGGATGCAGGGTGTCCCAACGGGTGGCAGACAGTGTCCCCCCTGCCTTTACCCCCCCTCCCCTGCCCGCGGTGACCCCGAGCACCCTGGCTGGGCGTGAAGGCCTGCTGGGGACTCCACTAAGCAGTGCCGTGGGGTGATGCTGTGGGACGGGCGGTGGGGTGGGGTATGGCCAGACTGTCCGAGCTGTGGACAACCCTCCCCTGCTGCTTCCCTGCCCCGCTCACCCCCGGCTCGTCCCCCAGTGCCCGAGGGGGTTGCCTGCGGCTCCGATGCCCTGACGCTCCTGGAAAACACCGAGACCCGGAGCCAGTTCATCGACGAGCTCATGGAGGTGAGCGGGACGTGGCAGCCGGGGCTGGAGCCCAGTAAGGGGCAGCTCCACCGTCCTCCTACCGCAAGGGTGGCAGTGCCCGAGCGTCCCCCTGCCCTGTCCCCGCAGCTGGAGCTGTTCCTGTCCCAGCGCCTGGTGGAGATGGAGGAGGAGGCCGACGTCGTGGCCGTCAGCCAGTTCCAGCTGGCCCCCGCCGTGCTGCAGGGCCAGACCAGCGCCCACGTGGGCTCCCTCCTGGCCACCACGCGGGCTCTGCTGGGCCAGCTCTGCACCCGCAGCATGCAGCACCTCTTCATGATCCTCGCCTCCCCCAGGTCCTCCCGCGGGGCCGGGAAAGACAGGGGCTGGGTGGGGAGACCGTGGGGCGGATCTGGAGCGGGAGATGGAGGTGTCCCGGGGTGGGGATGGCACCTGGGTGGGCGTTGGGGTGACGGGAGTCCTGCCTGTCCCCACGCAGGTACGTGGACCGCGTGAGCGAGCTGCTGCGGCAGAAGCTGAAGCAGGCGGAGCTGCTGCTGGCCAAGAAGGAGGCGATGAGCCAGAAGCGGCAGGAGGCCCTGGCAGAGCAGGGCGCCTTGGAGCCCAAGCTCGACCGGCTGCTGGAGAAGACCAAGGAGCTCCAGAAGCTGGTGAGGGAGGGAGGTGGATCCCGCTGGGATGCTGCAGGGCCCCCCACTTTGCCCCCCGCACCCCCCAACTCCCCATCTCTGTCTTGCAGATCGAGGCCGATGTCTCCAAGCGCTACAGCGGGCGGCCGGTGAACCTCATGGGTGTCTCCCTGTGACCCCCCCCGGGACAGGCACCCAAGGAGGGGTCCTGCGCCCCAGACCTGACACCCCCCACACACCTTCCCAGCTCGGGGGTGCCGGTCATGTGGCCGTGGCCTCCCTGGGGGGTGGATATTGCCGAATAAATCCAAAGCCCTTCTCCCACCCGTCCATCTGGACTTCACGGCGGGGAGAGGAGCCCCCGGATCCCCCGCTCTGGGTTGGGCCCGGGGGTGGGGGCCCTAGGGTGACACCAGGGATGCGTCCCTGTCCTTGGGGTGGCCCTGCTGGGGGGCTGTCCCCACCGGCAGACAGAGCCGTGCCCCGGGGCTGCCAGCCCTTGCCTGGGGGGGGCCTCAATGGGGCGGCGGGGGGAAGGGGGGGTGTGGGCTATTCGATTTTAATTTCATAGCAGAGCAGTTGATTCATGGCCGGTTGTCGCCGCCAGTGACGCCTGTAATGACTTTCCATCACGATGAAAAGTGGAGTGACACCGCTCATTATTCCTGCCGCTCGTTATCGCCGCGTGGGGGGGGAGGCCCCCCGCCCCCGCCGGACAGTGAGCGATGGCCCCCATTAATCACCCCCCGCCCCCCATCCATTCCCATCAGCCGGCGGGAGGGCAGAGCCCGGCCCTACTGGGCTGTACTGGGACATACTGGGGCTGGACAAAGCCGGAGCCCCCCCAGCATCTCCAGGGCGGGGCCTGCCACACCCACCACACGTCATGCATTGGCCACACCCCCCCAGGCAGGCCATTGGTTGCTGGGGTCTCTTTGGTCCCGCCCCCTGCTACCTTGCAGTTGCTCATTGGTTTGGCTCTGCTATGGGTCCGCCCCCCCCCCCCCCGAGGGCTGGGTGCGCCGTGGGGCAGGGGGGTCCCGCCGTGGGGCAGGAGGGTCCCATTGCTGCTGGGGCCCGGTGGACTGTCTGTCCCCTCCGGGGGTGGCCATGGGGCACAGGGGCCTCCATCCCCAGAGGTAGGGGGGGGGTCCCGGCCCTATAGCATCCAGCTGTGGGGCTGGGGGGGCTCCTGCCCCATTGGCTCGCGGCGATGCTGCCCGCCATGGGGGATCCTGTACCAGTCGGCACCTGAGCAAGACCTGGGGCTGGGGGGGGATCCTGTCCCCATCCCTGTCCCCGCCGGCTGCGGGGCCACGGGGGGGCAGATCCCCAGGCGATGCCCCAGCTCTTGCACCCCCCACTCCCGTCCCCTCCCCGGGTCGTGGCAGCCGCGCTCGGTGGCGTGCGGCCCCCGCTGTGTCACCGCCGCGCTGGTGACGTGGGTGAAGGTCGCGGAGAGACAGCCCGGCTTGGGGGAGCCCCTCATTACCCCGCTAACGGTGATTAACGGGCAAATTAAACGGTGTCCGTAACTCCTCGCTGCCTGGGGATGGAGCTGGGAACCGTGGAGGGTCCCCCCCGCGGCCGGTGGGTGCTGGGGGGCTGGGGAGGTCCCCACCCTGCCGGTTTTGGGGGGGAACCAGCGCAGGCGCAGGGTCGTCGTCACCATCGTCACCATAGCGAGTGGTGGAGAAGGCATCTGGCACGGGGGGGGCGATCCCCAGCCATAAAGCCCCCTTTATCCGCCATCCCTGCTGGAACTAACGTCCCCCTGCCGTGGGGCTGCCGCTGGGCCCCCGGCCCCTGACCCCGCTGGCCCCCCCCCGGCCAGCCCCACGGGTCACAGTGGCCCAGCCGGGGCAGAGGCCAGTGCCCCCGCCGGAGGTCACGGCTGGCGGGGGGCCGGCGGCACCGCGGGGGCTTTAATGGGGAATTAAATGAGCCGGCGGTGGGGGGGGGACACACAGACAGCGGTGCCCCCCCACCGCCCGGGGCGGCCCCCCGCATTAGGGGCTTCGTTAGGGCGACGGCGCGGGGGCCATTATTAATATTGCTGTCTGGGGGGCCCGGTCCCCGCCATCCCATCGCCCATGAAATATTGGCCGGCGCCGCCAATCGCCGTTCCCATTATCCGCGACATTACGGGAGATAATGACAGAAAAAACCACACACACCCCCCTGCCCGGCTGGCGGGGGGGGGCCGGGGGCAGCGGGCGCTCGTCGGGGTTCCCAGCCCCCCCCCCCCCCCCCCCCGCACCCCGCTGCCGTCACCCCCGGTGTCTGTGTCCCTCGGGATGGGGACGGGGGGGGTGTGGGTGGAGGGGACGTCGCAGCGGGGTGTGGATGGCCGGGACATACAGTCCCAGGCAAAGAGCCCCCCAAAATGCTGGGGTCCCCTGCAGGTTCTTGTCCCCTCCCCGGCTGTCCCCCCCCACACACACACACACTGGGTGACTGTCACCAGGGGGGCTGCGGGAGGGGGGACGGTGGCCCTGGGGGGCTGGGGGCTGGGTTTGCTCCAGAAACCGCAGACAAAGGGACGAGGCAGGGATGGGGACGGGGACCCCGGCCCCGTGACTGTGTCACCCCCCCCCGGCTCCGCTGGTGCTGGGGACCGGCTCTGCCTCCCCCTCCGCGGCTGGGGGGGCCCCGGCTGCTGCTCCGTCTCACCTGCCAGGGAGGAATTTAATTACCAATTAAGGGGCCTTCCATCTGTTTGAGGCCTGCCCGAGCGCTCCCGCTCCCCTTTAATTACATCGCTGACAGCCATTTCGCTCAATTAGCTGGGAAGCGCAGCAGAGAGCCGGCGCGGGGGCAGCCCCCCAGCCCTGCCATCTGGGGGGCTGCACGACCAACCCCCCCCCGGCGCCCCCCATGCTGTCCCCAGCCATCCCCATGGCTGTCCCCGTGCCAGCCGGCCCCGTGCCCTTGCCTGTCCCGTGCATCCCTCCCTGCATCCCTTCATCCCTCGATCCATCCCCGCATCCCTTTGTGCCTCCGTCTATCCCTGTATCTTTTCCTGCATCCCTCCCGCCATCCCTGCATCCCTTCATCCCTCCCTCCCTCCATCCCTGCATCCTTTCCTGCCTCCCTCCATCCATCCCTGCATCGCTTTGTGCCTCCATCCATCCCTGCATCTTTTCCTGCATCCCTTCCTCCCTCCCTCCATCCCTCCCTGCATCCCTTCATCCCTCCATCCATCCCTGTATCCCTTTGTGCCTCCCTCCATCCCTGCATCCTTCCATCCCTCCCTCCATCCCCGCATCCTTTCCTGCATCCCTCCATCCATCCCTGCATCCCTCTGTCCCTCTCCCTCCATCTTTCCCTCCATCCCTCCCTCCATCTCTCCCCACATCCTTTCCGGCATCCCTCCATCCCTGCATCTGTCCCTCCATCTATCCCTGCATCTTTTCCTGCATCCCTTCATCCCTCCATCCATCCCCGTATCCCTTTGTGCCTCCCTCCATCCCTGCATCCCTTCATCCCTCCATCCATCCCCATATCCCTTTGTGCCTCCCTCCATCCCTGCATCCTTCCATCCCTCCCTCCCTCCACCCCTGCATCCTTTCCTGCATCCCCCCCATCCCTCTACCCTTCCCTGCGCAGGGTGCTCTCACCCCTCCTCACCCCCTCCACCCCCCTCTCAGCCAATTTTTAGGGGGCAGGAGCCGTCCCCAGGGTCTCCAGGGGTGGGGAGGGCAGAGAGGGGCTGGGGCTGCCCCCCCCGGCCCCCCCCCGGGCTCTGCCCACGTTCTCCCTGGGGCAGAGGCTGCAGCTGCTCATCGGGCTCTAAATCCCCCGTTACAACAATGGGGCCGGGGGGGGGGGACAGCGGCCCCCGCGCACCGGGGAGGGATGGATCGGCCGGGGGCGGGGGGGGGGGGGGGTAGCGCTGCTCCGCGGCCCCCCGGAGCCAGCTCGGGGGTCTCGGGGGCTCCTGCGGATCCACGGCGGGGGTGGGAGGAACGGAGCGAAGGGCAGAGTCGGGGCACCGGGGAGGGGAAAATCCTCGGGGTTCATTTCTGGGGGCGCCCCGGGCCGGAGGAGGGGCCGTGTGTGCGTGCCCCCCCCCCCCCCCCGCCCCCGGGCAGCAGCGCCCGCGGGTGTGATGAGTTGGGGGGGGGCTCAGTCAGGGGTTTTGGAGGGATGGGGGCTTATTGTGTGGCCAAACCCCCCCCGCGCGGCCAGGGAGGGGGGTGGCCGGTCCCCGAGGACAGAGGACGGGGGTCCCTGGCCCCGTGCCCCCCGCCCCGAGGTGGGGATTGCTGCGGCGAGGCCGGGCCATCCATCACCGGGACAGCCCGGGGAAAGGCGAGAGGGGCCCCCTCCCCCGGCACCCCCCCAACCCCTGCCCCCCCCTCCCCGGCCCCGGGGGCTTTTCTTCCTCCTCCCTCCCTTTCTCTTCCCTCCCCCCCCGGCCGGGAGACAAAACCCGCCTGACAAGATGGAGGCCGGGCCATCAATCAAGGCGGCCGCTGGAACCATCCCCCCCCCGGCTAATGAATCCCCTTCCCGGCCCGCCACCGTGGCACCCCCCCCCCCCCGGTCACCCCCATCATCTCCCCCGTGGAGTCGGGGTCCCAGCTTGGGGGGGGGGGGGGATGGAGCAAGGGGGACGGAGGTGACCCGAGTGCAGGGTGACGTGGGGTTGGGGGTGGCGTAGGATTGGGGGTGACATGGGATTGGGGGGGGGGGTGACATCGTTTGGGGGTGATATGGCCTTGGGGGTGATATGGCTTGTGGGGGGGGGCATGTCTCTGGGGGTGACATGGGGTCGGAGGGGTGATGTGGCTCTGGGGGTGACACGGAGCCAGGCTGGGGGGGCTTCGGGGTGCAGGGTGGCACAGACGCAGGCTGCCAGGATTTGGGGGGGGGGGGGCGTGTCTCGTGGCTGTGGGGGCCAGCGTGGGTTTGGGGGTGGCCTGGCCGGCGGGGGTGACCGTGCTGTGGGTCCGGCCAGCGGGGATGTGGGGCTGGTGGCCCCCGTCCCCGTCTCTCCCGGGGAAGGGCCCTGCTCCGCTCAGTCCCGGTGCGCCCCGTCCCCCGTGAGTGACACCTCGCCCCCCCCCCCGCCCCCCCCCCCCCCCCCAGCCCCGCGGTCCCCGGGGACCGAAGCCCCTTTGTCCCCGGGCCCGTCGCCTGCTACGGCGCCTTTGTCCCCGTGTCACTTGGGGGGCACCAGCTGTCATGGCCGGGGACCGCGGGGCCTTCGCGCTCCTCCTCCTCCTCCTCTTTGTTCTCCGCTCCCACGCTGGGGCTCTCCGCCATGGGGAGGGAGAGGGGGACCCGGTGTCCCCTCCCCAAGGGGCAGCTGGGGGGCACACAGCCCCGCCATGATGGGGCAAACCCCCCCCCCCCCCCGCCAGCCCGGGCACCCCCGGGGAGCAGACGGGGCCTCGGGGTGGTTTTTGGGGTGCCCCACCCAGCCCAGGCCGGGGTCCCCGGTCTTGGGGTGCCGCTGGTGGGGGGGGGACCCTGGGGCGGGGGGTCCCCAGGGTGGGAAACCACCGCCTGCCAGCCCCCCATGGCCCCCCCCAGTTTTTGGGTGTGAGGGGGACCCACCAAGCGCTGGCCTTTGTTGCCCACTGCAGGGGGCAGATCCAGGCCGGGGGGGCGGCGAGCTCCTGGGGGGGACATGGTGGGGTGGGAGTGTTCGGCTGGGACCCTCCCTGCTCGGGGACACGGGGGGGGGACGTGGGGACACAAGGGACCGGGGGCTGGGGGGTGTGACTGGGGGGGGGGGTGCACAGAAGGGTGCCGGGGGGGGGGGGTGTGTGTCCCGGATGCGGGGACATCTGCCTGGGCCCCCCCGGAGGACGCGGGCAGCTCTGCCAGCTGCTGTCCCTGCCCGTCCCTCCGGGGGGGTCCCGGGGGGGGACACAAACACCATCCATCAACGTCCGCTCGGGGTGCCGCCACCCCCCGCAGCCCCCCCGGCTCGGGAGCGCCCCTGCAGCTGGGCTGGGGTGGGAGGGGGTCGGGGGCGGATGTGGGGAAGACTTTGGGGTGTCCCTCGTGTTTTTGGGGGGGGGGGTGACACGAACCTTTGGAGTCCACGTGGCTGCGGGGTGACCCCGGGAGGGGGCGGGGTGTGTGTGTGGGGGGGAAACCGGGGGGGTGGGGGTGTCACAAAGGTGGGGGGCGAGTGTCCCACAGCAGGGGCGTCCCTAGGATGGGGGGCGGGGGGGTGTCCCGAAGGGCGAGGAGTCCCTGTGATGGGGGGGGGGGGCCGCTGGGGTTGGGGGTGTTCAAGGGGAGGATCCCTGGGATTTGGGGAATCCCGGGGGTGGGGGGAAAATGATGGGAAGGGTCTGGGTGACGGTCTAGGGGTGTCCCAGACCCGGGGGGGTCCCGGGAGGGGGGTTGGGTGGTGGTCCTGCGCTGGGGGCTCTCAAGGCGGGGGCTCCCGGCCGTTCCCCCCGGCCGCCGGCAGGGGGCGCTGCAGGATAGTGAATGGACAGGCCGGGAGGGGCGGGGCATCCGTGGAGGGGCGGGGCTAAGACGGGAAGGGGCGGGGGCACGCGCCATATAAGGGGCGTTCCCGCGCGCGGCTGGGTTATGCAAAGTGGGCCGGGCCCCCGCCAGGGAGCGGCGAGCAAGAGCCGCGCTGCGGCCGCGGCGTTAGGGAGCGTCGCGCAAGAAGCGGTGGCGGTTTCTTGGTGGGGTCGGGGGGGGGGGTGGTCCCCAGGCTCGGGAGGGTCCTCAGGGCGGGGGATTCCCAGGAAGTGGGGGGAGGCTAAGGCAGGGGGGGTGTCCTTAGGCTGGTGCAGCGTGACAGTGGCAGAGCAGACTGCGCTTGGCTGTGGGTGCAAGCACTGCGGCTGCCCCACGCACGGCACCTACCGGTGGGCAGCATTTGGGTGCTGCCCCCATCCCCACCCGCCATGGCAGGGAGAGGGTGGGGGGCTCCTCTCTTTAACCAGACCCACACCACGACTGTGGGGTCCTGCAGCCTCCCGCCAGCCCTGGGCCACCCTGTGCCAGACCCCATTGACCTGTGGTGGCTTGAAATGATGAACCCCTAGAGTGGGATTGAACAGAAAAACCCATAAATCTCACCTTTTTACCTCCAAAGGAAACGCTTCGAAGAGCAAAACTCAGCGGTGGCCCCAGCTGAGCCCCCAGAGCCTGACCTTGACGGGCGACGTGCCCACGGGGACCCACCACCTGACATGGCTGATGGAGAGAGGATGCCAAACCGGGGAGGAAAACTTTATTTGTAGCCGGCTCCAGGCAGGAGCAAGCGGGAACGGTGAACCAGTCCTCCCTCATTAGCGCTTAATTTTTCCCCCAATATTATTAACGCTGGGGGAGGATAAGAGACCTGCTGAAGGGCTTCTGGAGGCGGCACGGCCAGGGAGGGGGTGTCTGGGGGACGTAGGCTGGGGTGGGAGTGGGGGGATGCCGGGGAAGGTCCGTGTGTCCCCCTGCCCACTGTCCCCTGGTGCTGGGGTCCCCCCTTTCCAGCCAGTCCCTCCGAGGGGAGACCCCGGTGCCGTCACGCCAGCGGGGATGGTTCGCTGTGCGCCCCGGTGGGCTGCAGGACCTGTGAGAGACGACGGGGACGGGGTCAGGCTGAGCTCGGGGTGTCCTTACCGGCCCGTGGGACCCCGTGCTGGGGTGACAACAGGAGCGGGACCCAGGTGTGTCCCATTTCCATCCTGATGGGTAAAACCGGGCAGCCCACCCCCTCATTCGCGAGGCTAATGAAGTGCTTACCTGGGACATGCTCTGCTCAGACAGAGGGTTGTCACCACCCCGGGGGAGGGAAGGGGGCTGGCAGATTTAGGAGGGGGGTAAAGGGGACCCACTGGGTGCCCTGACGTGGGGAGCACCCCCTCGGTGCCCATCACCCACGAGGCTGCTGCAGTTGGGAGCTTCCTGGCAGCGGCCGGATCCCAACCCCTATCCCTGCTGGACCCCGACCCCAATCCCTGCCCATCCCAGCCAGACCCTGACCCCAGTCCCTACCCATCCTGGCTGGACCCCGACCCCAATCCCATCCCTGCCCATCCCAGCCGGACCCCCGGCACAGGGAAGTGTCTGCACCTCCTCGGCGCTGCCTATTTGCGGCCGCCAGCGTCCCTCGTGTCCCTCTGCTCCGAGCCGCCTGCCAGGTAGTCGAAGAGGACGAAGCCATACGCTGCCGGCTCCGGGCCCTGGCGGGGGGAGAGAGGCTGAGGAGGGTGGGGGAAGGCAGAGGAGGGTGGAGGAAGGCCATGGGATGGGATGGCTGGACTCACCCGCAGGCTCAGCCGCTGGATCACTTGCTGGGGGTCACTCTCCAGGATCACCCTGCGGAGCAGTGCGGTGTTGGCACCATCCCACAGGGATCCCCCTAGCAGGGCTCCCTCCCGATCCTGGCTGCACCCCGCCGGGCATCGCCGCCACCGCCCCGGGGCTCAGCCTCCCTCCCTGTGCAAAGCTCTGGGATGCCCCGACAAAGGCTGGAGGAAGAGCTGCTGCCATGGTGGCAAACCGGGGTGCCCAGCTCCCCCTCGGCACCCTGAGACAGGGACAGCCCCTTCCCAGCACCCAGGGGGACGATGCCACCCCCTGTCCCTGCAACGGGGGGCTGCTTCTCCCCCTCCATCCCCCCCAGCAGGAGCTCACCCTCTGTCCACGATCTCATCCACCACCAGGAATGTCCCCTCCATGTTGTCCAGCAGCAAGCGCTTCTCCACCTCCTTCCTGCAAGCGGGTGGGAGATGTCACTGCACCCAGTCACAGTTATGGGCCTGGGGACCCGTGCCATCCCAAAGCAGCCACCGGGGTGTGAGGAGACAGGGGTTTCGTGAAGCTCATGGGGGGCCACCTGGGGCGAGCTGCTGCCCCATGCCCTGCCTCAGTTTCCCCACCCGAGGCACAGGGGTCTGGGGACTCACTGCAGGAGGTGGCCGAGGGTGTCGAGGAGGCAGGCGAGCACGGCTGACAGCATCAGCTGTGGGAGAAGGGGGGTGTCAGTGGGGCCACGGGGGGTCCCCAGGGCTGCCCCGCTCCCCCCCACCTACCTCATTCTCCTGGCAGCCCCCCACCACGTAGAAGAAGAGGTCGGCGCTGCTCCTGTAGACCACGGTGAGTCCTTCCAGACAGGCGACCTCCCCTGGGGACACGGGATGGTGCTGGTGTCCCCCAGGACTGTGCCGAGGCGACACTGCTTCCAGCCTGGTGCCCCCCCAGCATTAAACCTTTTGCAACCGTGTGTCCCCCCGCCCAGCTCCCGACTGCAGAAGCTCCTGAGCGGAATCCCCCCCCCTCACCGCCTGCCCGGTAGGTCTTGCTGAAGACGCTCCTCTCGAAGGCCGCCTGCTCCTTGGCCGTGGGGAAGGTGCCATCGTAGTACTGCAGGGACAGGCAGGGGGGGCGGTGACGGCAGGGTGGGTAGCAGGGGTCCTGCACCGGGGGGGTGGGTGCTGGGACCCCCAAAGCCCCTGCTGGGGCCCCCCAAGCCCCTGCAGCCTGGCAGAGGGGAGATGCCTGAGCCAGGGGGGCTGGGAGACCTGGGCAGCACCTGCTGGGGAAACTGAGGCACGGGGGGGGGGCGGGGGGCGGGCTTCACCTTGGCCAGGAGACGTTGGCCGAGGCTGTCCAGGATGAGCAGGGCCTTCACAGTGTACAGGGAGGGCTCCTGGGGGAGAGGGGCCGGGGGGCTCAGCCACCCCCAGCCCACCCTGGGGAGATCCTACCCTGGATTCTCTCCCTTGGGGTCCCCCCAAGGTCTGGATTTTGGGACCCCCTTTGATCCCCCGTCCTGCCCCCACTGCCCCCCTGTTCCCTGCCCTGCACCCCCGTTTCTCCCCATTCCCCCCCCCCCAATTCCATGTCCCCATTTCTCCGCCTTGGTCCCCCACTCCCCCTGTCCCCCTCCTCCCACCACCAGACCCTTCCCCTCCCGTTGCCCACCCTTTCCCCCCGGTCCCCACCATTTATCCCCATCGCCCCCCCGTCGCCCCCTCCGATGTTGCCCCTCTTCTATTTTTCCCCTGCGTTTTTTCCTCCCCGTGTCCCCCCCTCCATGTTTTTCCTCCCGTTTTTTTCCCGTTCCCCCACCTTTCTCCCCGCTTTTCCCCGTTTTTCCCCCTTATCTCCCCGCTCCCCTCACCCCCCACCCCCGGTCGCACGAAGTTCCCGATGGGGGTGCGGAGCCCCGGTCCCGTACCGGCCCCACGGGCTCCATGGCTCCGCCGCCGCGGGCCCCCCCGCGCTGCCGTGCCCGCCCCACCCCCGGCCCGCTCCGCCCCGGTCCCCGCATCCCCCCCCCGCCGTAGGGGAGGTAAAGGAGGGGGTCCCCCCGCCAGAGGACCCGCACCCCAGTGTGCTGCCGTGTGTGGACGTAGTGGGGAAATGGGGGGGACACACACGTGTGGCCGTGGGGGGCTGTTCCCCTGGTGCCCCCCTCCCCGCACCCTGGCACCTCCTTTGGGAAAGAACCCACCTGGGGGGGGTAGTGGGGTGGGATGGAGGCTGGGACCCCCCCGCACCCCGAATTGGGGAGTTTGGGGAAGTCCCGGGGGAGCGGGCGGGGGGGCTCAGCAGTGGACAGGGAGGGGTCACCCCTCACCGAACCTCTGCTGCCTTTAATTTGGGGTCACCAAATTGGGGTGGAGGGTCCTGGCAGCTGGTGGGTGCAAGCGCATCCCTGCTGTGGGTTCTGCTGGGGGGGCAGTATCCCCCCCGGCTGCCATCACGGGGGATCCTGGCCATGGGGCACAGCCCCCCGTGCCCCCGCTCCTGTCAACTGGCCTCTCCAGGTGGCGTTTGCCGGTGACTCACGGGTTGCACCCCAATCACCCTTGTTTGCTTTTACCTCTGGGGCTGGAGATTTTCCCCACGGTGGGGGCTCAGCCCACGGGGAAACCCCGGCCACGGCGCTGGGGCGAGGGCCAGAGGGACACACCATGCCCAGAGCCACCCCACCAGAGGGACACTGCTCCCCCCGGGCTGTCCCCAGCTGTTCCCACGGTCAAAAAGGAATCGGAGGGGGCACAGTTTTCCTGTGGGAGCACTGGGGAAGGGGGTGTCTGTGCCCCCCTGACGGGCACGAAGCACTGAAAGGCTTTTGCCTGGGAGCTGGGCAGGCTGCAGGGCCAGGGACGCCTGCCAGCCCTCCAAATAGTCCTGGGGGGACACTAAAAATAACGCGGCTCGGGTTGCCGGTGGGAGGCTGACCATGGCGGGAGGGTTTTAGGACACTCCCATAGACCCTTTTCCCCGTGAGGTGCAGGGGGGGGACGGGGAGATGGTGCCCGAATAAAGCTGTCAAGCACGGCAGCCCCGCAGCAAACCGTCGGTGGCCATCGGGGTGGGCAGGACCCCCAGATTTCCCACCCGGCGAGCAACGTGCCGAGCGGTGGCTCTCGGTCCCGCTGGGCTCTGGCAATGGGGCCGAGCCCCTCTGCCCCCCGGGGCCGCCACCGTTGCCTCAGCAAATTGCTGGTTGTGGCACGACGTGGGCTGTGGCCGCACCCCGGCTTTTGTGGGTGTTTCGTGGCTTGTTTTCCAGGAGGAGATTAGCGAGACGGAGCAGCCGGGGCAGAGTGAGCCCGTGACCCAGAATCGTTTGGATCCGAGTGCTTCCAAGCTCCTCGCCACCTTCCCCTGGCTGCTCCAGCCCCTCTCCTTGCCTTGCCTGTCTCCCTGGATGATCTGCAGCATCCCTGCTCGCAGCATTGGGGCTCTCTGGGTTTAGGGGGGTGCACAGCCTGTCCCCCGTCTCTCAGCCGTGCTGTTGAGCATGGTCCTTGCCATAAAAAAAGGGGGCTCTGCTCCCGCTGCTGCCCTGGGCAGACACCCCCAGCTGGGAAACCTCACCCTGCTGCAAGGTGTCAGAGCCCGCACTCGTTTTCCACTGTTTTTTTTCGGATGAACTATTGTCTCTGGCATCCTGTTTGTCCCGGCAAGTTTCTGGGGCAGGGAAGAGGGTGTCTGGTTTTGGCAGCTGCCGCCGCTCCAGGCAGCTGCAGCGTTGCAGGAATAGCAGGCAGGGGTGGTGCTGCCCTTACCTCCTACCTGCCTGCCTCCACTGCCGGCTGCCCCTCGCCCCGTGGGCGCTGGCATTGATTTGGGCAGGAAGCCGGCGCCGATCGATGAGGGAAGGTATTAAATAACCTGCTCACAGGTGACAGTTTTAACACCGACCCCGCTCCGTGCTTAGTTATTTAAATACTTCATGGAGTTCCTGTGGGTGATCTGGTGGTTGATTATCCCAGAGAGGTGAGGATGGGACAGGGGCCTGATGCCGGCCGTTTCACAGCACCTTTCTGCCTCTGCTCCTGCAGCTCTAACAGAAGATCCCGGCGCTTTTTGTCGAGTGGCTTCAGAGCCACTGGCTTCATGTGCTGATGGTGCTGGCGTGGGTCCTCGAGCACCTGGGGAGGTGGTTGGGGTGAGTTGCAGCCTTTCCCTCACCTCCGCTGGGTAGTTACTGTCTCAAAAGGCATCTAACATCGAGACCTCGGTTGCTCAGTCAAACTCAAACTGGCCGGTGGGTTCCCCCATGATGAGCCGCGGCACTCATGGGATGACCCATGGACGGTGCGACTGTTTTAGGCCAACAAGTGACGGCCAGACACACAGGCAGCACCTGGCTCGTGAGCTGCAGTGTGGTGGCTCTGTGTGGTGGGGAGCCCCATCCTGCTCCAAGCCCCAGCACCCCAGAGTCGCGGCGTTCCCCCGGGGCTGCCCCCTTCCCTGCGGCTCTTGGCCAACCCAGGTCGGGGCAGGGAGTTTCCTCTCTCCGACAGCCATTTGCACCTCCAGCAGCTCCCATCGCCACAGGCGAGGAGATGCGGACCAGGAGAGCTTGCTTTTCTCAACCCAAAACCAGACCTGGGCGTAATGAGCAGGGGTATGCCGACTGGGCAGCTGCTGGAGCGTGAAATTAAAGACTTTTAATTAGCAAAGGGCTGGAGCAATGAAGAAAGTAAAGCATAGGGTTCGCAGGCGATGCCCTGGCTGCGCTCCCAGCCCCGCCACTGACTCACTGGGGGCCCGAGGCGAAGCTCCAGGTTCGGCTTTGACTCACTCCTTCCATCTGCAAGTGGCTTCGCGCCTGCGCTGGGCCGGGGACCTGCGAGGGCCGCGGGTGAGGGCAGGGCAGGGCCGTGTTTAGACAGTGTTATCGGCCCCGGGGCCTGTGGCAGCGCAGAGGAGGCTCCTGGGCCACTCCGGGGGAGCCAGCAAGGCTGAGGCGCCATGTCCTGTGTGGGCCCGGGAGCTGGGGTGTGGGCCCGGAGCAGGCCCAGAGCTCCCTCTGCCCGCGGGAGCTGTCGGGATTGGGGACCCCGGGGACACGGGGGCCCCCCTGTCGGTGGCGGGGCGAAGGACGCTCTGCCATGGCGGCCCCAGGCCTCGCCCTGCGCCGGGGCCGGGGGCGCCCGGTGCCATGGCAACAGCTGCGGGGCGCGGGGGGGGCGGTGTTTCCGCGCCGCGGGGATTGGTGCGCGCCGCTGGCAGTCAAGCGCCCAGACCGGGCGGCTGGCTCCTGCGCGTCGTCTCATTGGCCACTGCCGCTGTTGCTCGACGGAGACTTCGCGTTCCATTGGGCCGAGGCGTTGTCACTCAAACGCCGCTGGGGGCGGGTCGCCTAACCTCGCTTCTCCGCTCCCATTGGCCTAGCGCCCGACCGCCGGGCCAAGCACAGCGGCCTGCGGCGCTGTGGGCGCGCCGATTGGCCGCTCGGCCTGCCCATCCAGGCGGCGGCGGGGGCGGGCACAACGCCTGACCGCCGCTTGCCATTGGGCTGCCGCTCCCTCCCGCCTCCCCATGGCGGGCGCTGATTGGCGGCGACGCCGCGTGAGGCGGGAGGGGGGAGGTGGTTGGGCCAGGGCGGGGAGCGGGAGCGGGGCCGGCGGCGGCGGCGGCGGGGCCGGGAGCGAGCGGCGGCGGCGAGCGGGTAGCGGCGGGCGGAGGAGCCGGGACTGCGGCGAGGGGTGCGGGGGGCGCGGGCCGGGCCGGGGCTGGGCGACGCTGAGGGGCGCGGGGCGGGCGGCCATGAGGGGCCGGCGCTGAGGGGACGGCGAGGCCGCGCGCGGGGGGGCGGGTCACGAGGCGCGGGGGGGGTCTTAAAGGGCCCCGGGGGGGCTTAAAGGGCCCTGCGGGGGGGGGTGTGTCCCACCGGCCCCCACGCTTGGCAGCGCTGGGATCCCGGGAGGGGAGAACGGGCAGAGCCGGGGCCTTGGCGGCTCCTCCCGGGAGCCGCCCCGCCGGGCCGGGTGGGGCGAGCCCCGGAGCCCCCACCAGCGCGGGGGGTGGTCGGGGGTGTTTTGCCCCACCCCCGCCCCGAGAGCTGCTGGAAAGCGGGTTGAGGAGTGAAAGGGAGTCGGGGCTGGATTCCTTCAGAGAGAGGGGAAGTTGACGCACCGGCCTAAGAATAGCTCCGGGAGGGGAAGCACGGGCAGTATTGTCACCAGAGGTAACCTCCGCCGGGGGGTGGGGGGTGTGCGTGTCTGTGCCCCCCGCCCCGTGTCAAGAAAATCATCGTTCTGGAGTGAAATTGGCTCGGCTTCCCCGGCCCCCGCGCGTGGGGGACCCGCCGGTGTAGTAGGTCCATGTGCAATGTTTAGGGTGGTGTCTGTTCGGCGCGTTATCGCCTGCCCTCTCGGGTTGCGTTTCAGCCGCTGATGAAATTGCAGCCGGAGAGCGGAGGAGTCTTTGGACCTTCCCAACATCGGGACCTTTGAGTGGTAAAAGGCTCCTTCAGGAAGCTTCGCGGAGCAGAAGAGGGGAAGAAAAGAGCAGGCGGCTGTCGGAGGGAGCGGACCCCGTCCCGGAGTGTGGGGCATTGGGGGGGCGAGAGGAAGTCGCTGTATGTGGAGTTTTTGGACAGTAAGTCACGTGGATTTTGATGTAGCTGCATGGTCTGTGTTCCCAAACAGTTGCGAAGAAGAGGAAGGGGCGAGAGAGGGTGGAGGCTGTCATCTGGGGAGGGTTTGTTGCTTCTCGAGATTTAAATCTTTAATTACACTCTGCTGGCTGACCGGTGAGTTCCAGAATTTGAAAAGAAAAACAAAGTCGTCCTGAACCCAAAGTCTTGAATCTTCTTTGAACTTTTATCCTGTTTAGCGATAATTCGAATGCTGAAGTCGTTGCTTTATTTTGTTTGTTTAAAAGTGGGGCAGAGGAAAGACAAACCCAACCAACCTGTTGTGTGGAGAATTCATCTGACGCTGGGTTTTGGTGTTTTGTTTTTTGTTTTTTTTTTAGTTCCCAAACCCTCCACCTGTTTTCTTTTCTCCTCTGCCAGAAATGCTTTCTCTGAAGAAATACTTCACTGAAGGCCTCATCCAGTTCACCATTCTGCTCAGCTTGATCGGCGTTCGCGTGGACGTGGACACCTACCTGAACTCGCAGCTCCCTCCTCTGCGGGAGATCATTCTTGGCCAGAGCTCTGCTTACACCCAGACACAGTTTCACAACCTGCGTAACACCTTGGATGGATATGGCATCCACCCAAAAAGCGTAGACCTGGACTATTACTTCACCGCTCGCAGGCTGCTCAACCAGGTGAGGGCCCTGGACAGGTTTCAGGTGCCCACCACTGAAGTCAATGCCTGGTTGGTGCACAGAGACCCCGAAGGCTCTGTGTCCGGCAGCCAGCCCAGCGCCGGCATCGCCCTAGAGAACGGCAGCGGCCTGCAGGATGGCAACAGTCCCGACAACGGGGTGAGGGAGAGTGGAGCAGAGCAGGGTTTTGGGGAAGAACTGGAAGATTTGGGAGCGGTGGCTGCCCCGGTGAACGGAGACCTGACCAAAGAGGTAGGCAGGACCTTCTTTCGCCTGTGGCGGGGGGGAAGGGTAGCCCTTGGGGGGGCTCGTGCGCTCTGGTACCCATCCGAGTGAGCGGTACTTTGTACATTGTGGGTGTTTAGCACCTGGGAAAAGTGGGTCCACACTTGGGAGTGGCGTAATACAAAAGGAGGGGGGTACGTGTGCCGTGGGTTTTTCCTTTTTGTTTGTTTTATTCTTGCTCTGAAAGTAATAGTGAAAGGAGAGGGAAAGGGTTGGGGTCATCGTCTCAACCGGTGTGCATAGCTTTGTGTTGTGAAACCGATAAAACCAGGCTGGGAAATAAACAGGGGCATTGGGTAACAGCCTCAGCCCAGGTGTCGAGCGGGTGGTTGGGTTACTTGGCTCTGGAGTTCATCCAGTGGCGATGTTTGTTGCTTGGTTTTCATCACAGACGGGTGGGGAGAGGTGAACTGGAAAGCGGGTGGTTTTTTTTGTTTTGTTTTTCTTTTTTTTTTTCTGTCTGAGTGCAACCTTTCGGAGGCTGTGATGCAATGCCGGGCCCCGGGAGCTGCTGCTCTTTTTCCTTTTTGGCACCGCTCTCTTTGTCACGGCATGTTCAGCGTCTCCCTGGCTGCCGCGTGGGGGATGTTAGTGCTGATTTGCAGCGTCGGGTCCTTTCCAGCGTCGCTCTTGTGTCTCGTAAATTGTATCTCGGAGGCGGCTGGGCATGGGGAGAGCCCAGCTCGACTGCTGTCACCCCTGTCCCCTGCGGTGAGGGGTGGTCAGCGTGGCAGGCAGCTGTCGCGGGTGCCAGGGGGCTGTTGTGGTGTCAGAGCAGCAGCAGGCAGGGAATGGCATGAGCAAAGCGGTGTGAAGGCCTGCGCGCCCGAGAGACAAAGGTGACGGTTGTTTGGGGTCTGGTATTGACGGAGGAGGAGCGGGATGCTGCCGTGGATGGTGCCTCGGCTGTACCTGCCAGCAGCTTTTCCCCTTCCCGGGGGAATCTCCCAGCTCCGGTGGTGCTGGGGCTGCGGGACAGAATGAAAATCCCACTCTGGGTTTGCAACCAGCGACCTTGGAGGTGTCAACGAGCGGAGCGTCGGTCAGAGGGTCACAGAACGCACAACTGTTCACGCATTCAGCTTTTTCCCTGATAAATGAGAGGGGTGATTCCCTGCCTTGGGAACGGGGAAGAATTTGATGAAATGCCGCGTACAAGGTCACGCGCAGCCCGTGGAAGACTCCGCTCTCCCTCCCTGGTCGTCTTGGCTGAGGGTGTTGGGTGTGGGGAGCCTTTCAAGCGCGGTGTGGAGAAACCGGGGTCGGGTTTTCGAGAGAAATGCTGCGGATTTGGGAGGCGAGAGGCCGCTGACACCGCTCTTTCCCAGCGGCCTCGTTATTTCTGTCTTTAAAACCCCAGTCCTGCGTTCGATGCTGTTGCAAACCCGTCCAGCTCGGGCTGGAATTGCTGAAGCGAAACCCCCAGGCGATGCCGGGAGGGAATCGTGCTCCTCCGGGGCAGGGTGGGGGGCTCAGGGTCTGCACCGTCCCCGCCCTGGGTCTCAGGCACCCGTCCTCTTCCTCAGGTCCCTATTTTCTATCTCTTTTTCCCCCAAATGCCTGGCTTGCAGGGGAGGGGAGGGTGTTACTGCACCTGCGAGGTGTGCAGGGCGCCAGGAACTCCCGTCCGCCGGCCCGCCTCGCGCGCCCGCGTCACGCTGTCACATCATCACGCCGCCACCCCGTCACGCCGCCCGCTCGTCCCCCCCCCGGGGCCCCCAGCCGCGCTCGCCGCCGCTGTAACGCTTCAAAGCTCCGAGTCTTATTTCAAAGCATTTTTTGGTTTTTTTTTTTTTTTTTTTTGTATTTTTTTGCTGTCTTTGTCTGGAATCTTGGCTCCCCACGGGAGATGCTGAGCAGCCGCCCAGCCCTTCCCATGGGAATTCAGTGCGGCTGCCTCTGGAAAGGCACCTGCAGGGCTCGATCCGGCCCCCCCCCCCCCCCCCCCCCCCTTCCTGAGGTGGAGGATGATGATGGTGACAATATGCAGATGGCTTTAGGGCCGGGGTTTAAATTTTTCCATGACTTTCCCCGGCACTTAAAATATTGCAATTCCCCGCAGGCCAGGCGCAACCTTGCTCGGGGAATATGGCTGTTATTAATAATTTCAGGAGCTGGAGCTCGCCCTTGGGTGCGGTGTGGGGTTTGGGAGGGGGGAAGGGGGGGACTGCAGCAGGAATCAGCCAAAATGGGGGATTCAATTTTTAAAAAAAATCTTTCATTTCTATTTTTTTTCTGAAATCCGTTCCTCGCTGTCCTGGGTTTAATCCCTGGGACTTTTCCCTGCAGCATTGGGGGTGGGGACGGCGGGAGGCACCCGCTGCCCGGTGCCGTCTCCACAACAGCAGGATAAAAATACGCGGCCGCCAGACATGTGATGAGCTGCTGGTGCTCAGCCCGGTGCCCCCCCGCGCTGCCCCCCGGCTGGGGACGGGGGCGGGGGGAGATCTCCTTACACTTGGCCTCGCCTCCCCAGCGCCCGTGGTTACCGCCCGCCCCCGGTGCCCGTTGTGAGGGACTGCGGGGGGGTGCGAGGAGCATCGAGGAGGTCCTACGGGGGGGTGGGGAGAGTCCCCTCCGGGCCCGGCCCTACCGGGGGAGGCGGCCGGGGTCTCCCGGGGGAGGGGGAAGCCAAGGTCACCCTGGCATGTCCGCCCTCCTGGGGGTGCTCCGGGCCGCCCACCCCCCCCGGTGCGGCGCAGGGCGAGGCCGGGCCCGGGGCGGGGGGGGGCGTCCGCGCTGCGCCAGGGCGGGGGAGCGGCCCGGTGGGCGCCGCGCGGCCGCTGCGCCGCTTCCCATTGGCCGAGGCGTCGCCCCCCCGTCGCCGAGGATTGGCCGGGGCGTTGTCCCTCCCCACCCCTCGCCGGCGCGGATTGGCGGAGCCGCGCCGCCGGCCGGGCGCGGGGGCGGGGTTTGGCGGCCCATTGGCCGGGCGGGGGGCGTGGCCGGGCGGGGGGCGTGGCCCGGCGGCGCCGCATCCCGGCGGGGCGGGGCGGGGGCGGGGCTTGGCGCCGCCGCAGCCACGGTACCGGCGGGGGAGGGGCGGGCGGGGCGCGCCGCAGCCCGGCCCGGGCAGGGCGGCGGGAGCCGAGCCCAGCCGAGCCCGGCCCAACGGAGCCGGGGGTGGGGGGCGAGGCGAAGGGGGGCTCCTGCCGCCGCAGCCCCGGGGCCGCGGGCACCTGTGGCCGGTGGGGCGGAGCGGAGCGCGGCTCCCCCAGCCGCCGCCCCGACCGGCGATGCGTGCGCGGCGCCGCGCCCCGACCATCCCGCCCCTCCGGGGACCATGATCGGCGTGCGCCGCGGCCCGGGCGGCAGCTGGGGACATGAGAAAGGTACCGGGGGTCGCTGCCGGGGGAGGCGGGGGGAAGGGGGCGGCCGCTCCCCGGTGCCGCGGGGATGCTGCCGGCGGGGCGGGAGGTGGGGGAGGCGCGGCGGGGCGGAGGCCGGCGGCGGCCGGGGCGCAGGGCAGGCTGGATGGCCGGGGGAGGGCGGCGGGGGCGCTGCGGTCAGCCGTGGGGCGAGGGGCAGCCCGGGGACGGCGAGGGGCAGCCCGGGGACGGCGGCGGCGGCGGCTGAAGTTGCATCAGGTGGGTGGAAATGCGGGGATTTTCCTACCGGCGCACCCCACCCCTTATGCAAATGGCCGGGATGGCACCACGGGCTGATGCAAGGCGGGCACGGCGCAGCCACCGCCGCGACGCGGGGCCCGGTGGCCCCAGCCGCCTCTGCCGGCGGTGGGCGGGCGGCCATGGGCGACGGGGAGCCGAGGGCCGGGCTCACCTCCCGCCATGCAGAGCCGCTCTCGGGAGGCAGAGCCCCCCCGGGGCGCCGAGGGAAGGCGGGCGGAGGTGCCCGGCGGGTGGGCTGCGGGTCAGCCCCGGCGGAGGCTGGGGGGGGGATGTCCCTCGGGTGGGGACCCTGCCCAGGGCTGAAGGAAATCTGGTCTGTCTTTCAGGACATCGATTTGATTGACATCCTGTGGAGACAGGATATTGATCTCGGCGCTGGGCGAGAGATTTTTGACTACAGCCACCGTCAGAAAGAGAGCGAAGTGGACAAAGAGCTGAGCGATGGGAGGGAGCGCGGGGACAGCTGGAGGAGCGGAGGGAATGAGATCTTGGATAGAAACCTACTAGTTGATGGAGAGACCGGGGAGAGTTTCCCTGCGCAGGTAACACCCCTGGGCCGGCTGGGCTGGGGTCTGTGCCTGCGGGGATGCAGCGTTTCGGGCGTCCGTGCCCCCGCCGAGGCGAAGGGCCCTCCGTCCGTCTGTCGGGGCGAGCGGCATCGCGTGTGCCTTTCGTTGGGGATGTGCTGAGCCGCAGGATGAGGGTTTGCCTGGGGTGGACGAGAGGATTTGATGGTGGAAAAGAGCAAGGCAGGCTGCCTGCCGGGCCGGGCAGCCGCAGCCAGGCGGGCAGGGTAATGGCCGTGTCACCCTCGGCAGGACGCTGGGACGAGGGCGGCTGGTTCTCGCTGCGCCTTTTGGTTGTCTGGCAGAGGCGGTGGCGTGGGCAGGCGCAGAGTCCCCTCCAGCCTGTAGCCGAGTCCTTGCGCTGGCAGTAGGTGAGCAGAAGCAGCACGTTCCCTTTCCCCGCTGCGCTCAGGGGGCTGCTCCGAGGCTCTCTGGAGCGGGAGGATGGAGTCTGCGAAGCACTGGGTGGGGCCTCTGGCTCTTTTTGGATGCGCTGTAATAAAGCCCTGCTGTAAAGAGCTCATTTCTCATCACCTCCTCCCTAATCCCGGGGCTACGATTGCTTGTGTTTCACATCAGGTGCCTGGTGCGGAGGATCAGACAGCCCTGTCCCTGGAGGAGTGCCTTAGGCTGCTGGAGGCCACCTTCCCTTTCGGGGAGAATTCGGAGGTGAGTGCATGGGGCGACGGCTTCTGCCCCTCAGCAGATCCGGAGGTGGCAGCTCTCCTTCGCTCGCTCGCCGGGCTTTCCGTGCCTCTCGTACCCCTAACCCAGACCGCAGAACCGGCAGTAAATTGGGTTAGGCTGCTTAAGGAGGCTCCAGGCATCGTGCCTGCGAAACTAGCAGTGGGGGGGGGGGCGGGGGGTGGTCACAATTAATTAAAGACTTCTGGCTTTGCTTCTAATTAGTTCATAGTGAACTGTGGAGGAATAACTGCAACCAGTTTGCTTTGAACAAAGGAGAAGCGATTGCCCGCGCGGAGGTGGAAGGGCATTGGGGATTGCTGGCTCCCTCAGCCGGGGACTGACTCTGCCTCACGTGGTTAGTTCCCAGCTGCGGATGTCTCCACCCTGAGCGAAGCCGTGCCCGGTGAGAGCAGGTCCGCGGGCATCCAGACCAGCCTGCTGTCCCCTCTCCTCACCGAGACCGAGTCGCCCTTCGATCTGGAGCAGCAGTGGCAGGACCTCATGTCTATCATGGAAATGCAGGTGAGCTGGAGCGGGGGCTGCGGGAAGGCGTTTGCCCCTCCAGGCTCTCCTGAATTTAGGTTCAATGGCTGTCCCGAGCACCCGATTCCCAGACAATCGTGGTTTGGGGTCAGTCGCAGCCGCTTTGGTTTTCTCCCAGCCTGTGCGGTGACACAGTGTGTGGTTGCTGCTGCTGTCGCGTCCCTCCTGCGGCTGGCAGACGATGCCGGGCCGCTGGGGAGAGCTCCTGCCGTGGGATCTAGAAACATTGTCCGTACTCTTTTTGGCACACACCAGGAGCGAAGGCAGGGCCTGAGCGCGGCTCATTTACCGAGCTGTTTCGCGTCTCTTCCCAGGCTATGGAAGTGAACAACACAACCGCAGAAACCCTGTACAACGGCACGAGCGGAGACCTGCTGACTTCGAACTACAGCCTGGCCCCCAACACTCCCATCAATCAGAATGTCAGCCTGCATCAGGCCTCCCTGGGGAGCTGCTCGCAGGACTTCTCCCTCTTCAGCTCCGAAATCGAAAGCCCCTCCATGGCTGGCAGCTCGGCCCTGCTCCAGCTGGCGCCGGACAACTCCACCGGCCTCAACACCACCTTCAGCTCCACCAACTTGAGCGGCATCTTCTTCCCTCCGCAGCTGAACAGCACAGTCAACGAGACGGCTGGCCCCGAGCTGCCGGACCCGCTGGGCGGTCTTCTAGACGAAGCCATGCTTGATGAGATCAGCTTGATGGACTTGGCGATTGAAGAAGGTTTCAACCCGGTGCAGGCCTCGCAGCTGGAAGAGGAGTTTGATTCCGACTCAGGTCTTTCTCTGGATTCCGGCCACAGTCCTGCTTCTCTGAGCAGCTCAGAAGCCTCGTCCTCCTCCTCTTCTTCCTCCTCGTCCTCTTCCTCCTCCTCGTTTTCTGAGGAAGGAGCTGTCGGCTACAGCTCAGACTCTGAAAACGTGGACTTTGAAGAAGCGGAAGGGGCGGTTGGATACCAGCCAGAGTACAGCAAGTTCTGCCGCATGAGCTACCAGGACCCGTCGCAGCTCCATTACTTGCCTTACCTGGAGCACGTTGGCCACAACCACACCTACAACATGGCTCCGGGGGCCCTGGATCCCGAGGAGCCCAAACTGCCCAGCGCGGGGAAGAAGAGCAGCAAGGAGAAGCCGTCCGAGTTCCTGGATAAGCAGATGAGCAGGGACGAGCACCGAGCCAGAGCCATGAAGATCCCTTTCACCAACGACAAGATCATCAACCTGCCTGTGGAGGAGTTCAACGAGCTCCTCTCCAAGTACCAGCTGAGCGAGGCGCAGCTGAGCCTGATCCGCGACATCAGGAGGCGCGGCAAGAACAAGATGGCTGCCCAGAACTGCCGCAAGAGGAAACTGGACACCATCCTCAACTTGGAACGGGACGTCGAGGACTTGCAACGGGACAAGTCCAAACTGCTCAGGGAGAAGGTGGAATTCCTCAAATCCATCCGCCAGATGAAGCAAAAGGTGCAGAACCTTTACCAAGAAGTGTTCGGCCGCCTGCGGGACGAGAACGGCCAGCCCTACTCCCCCAGCCAGTACGCCCTGCAGTACGCCAGCGACGGCAGCGTCATTTTGATACCCCGCGCCGTGGCCGACCAGCAGGGCCGGCGGCAGGAGCGCAAACAGAAGGACCGGAGGAAGTGAAGGGACGGCACCGCGGGAGGAGTGGGACACTCGCTCAAGTGAGAACTGGAGAAGGGCTGAGCCTGGAAGTACTTTAGAGGAACTTTCATGCCTTCTTATCCGATATATCGTCTCAAAAAAAACAAAACAAAACAAAACGTGACTGCTGCCGGTCGGTGTGCGGGAGAGACTGCGGGACCTGCAGGCTGAGGTTTGAGGGCTCCCTGCGGGGAGGGACGGGGAGGAGCGGACCCCGCACTGCCCAGCCCGGCGCCTTCCACAACCTGGAATCCTTTGAGCGCAGGAACCGAGCCGGCATCGCCGGCCCTGAGATTGGCAGAGGTGGAAAAACTACTGTTAGGAACTGGCTTTAAATAAGAAAAGAGATTTAAGCAAATGAACTTAAAACAAGTTATAGGAGAGACATTTTTCTGAACTTCCAAAGTTCTGTGATTTCAGGTAGTTGGTTTTTTTTTCTTTTTTTTTTTCCCCCCTTTTTTTTTTTTTTTTTTCTCCTTTTCCTGAACCAGTTTTGACATCGGTGTGTGTGATTCAATCTGACTTAATTCCAGATTAACCGACATCCCTTCCTAGAGCAGACCAGTGCACACATGGAAACACAAGTGGTGTGACTTCCATTAACCCTTTCCAGTCTTGGGGGGGGGGGGCTCGCGGGAGAACCGTTACTGTACGTCTGGAGGAGCTGTGATGCCTTGGGGGGGCACGTAGAGCTTTAGGATTTTGGGGAGGGGTGTCTGGAGCTGGAGAGGGTTAAGAGAAGCGGTGTGATACGCGGTCCCCCACCACACTCAGAGCATGTCACTGCCGCCGGGCCAGCGCCGCTGAGCCGGCACACGCAGCAGCCTGCATGCAACCGCCGGCTTCTCCCACCGCCTGCCTGCGGAACTGCCTGGGGAGGAAGGTGAGGAGGAGGGTGGTCGTTCCCCCCGCCCAGTCAGCGTACAGCACAAGGGGAGCAGAGGGTTCCCACCCCAGGCCGTGGGCTTGTCACTTCTAGAAATTAGACAGCTGTTAGGATTCCTGTTTCTTAACCGCGCTTTGATTTTTTTTAGGGCTTCCGCCCTGGTTTTTTCCCTATAGGGTCTAGAGTGCTTGTGTTGAGTAAAAGGGAGAAGCCCAACCGTTCAAAGCTGCTAAATGTTCTCTTTGCCATAAAGATTCAGTGTAACCGTGTGATCACATTATAGGATTCTCTTCTGTCCCTAGGTGTTGGTCTGACTTCCTTTGTTTTCAGGAGGGGGGTGGGGGTAGTGCCTTGATCACTGTCGGTCTCCGCCACGGAGACCATCCTAGAAGCTGTATTTACAATATAGCACAGCTGGGAGTGTACTGACTTTACCAGCAACCGAAAAAGCTTAAAAAAACAAAAAAAAAAAACAAAAAAAAAAAGGCTTTTCCTAGCCAGTCCTGTGCATGTGATACGGGGTGAGGGCGGCACGTCGGAGGGAAGACTCGGGGTGGTAACTCAAGGGAAGGAAACCTGGGAATGCAGGAGGGAGGCCTGGAGCAGCCCCCGGCACGCCCCCCCCCCGGGAGATGTGCGGCCGTGGGTGCGTTTCTCCAGGCTCCAGGGAAAGTAGTTGGATCTCGGAGCGCAGCGCGGGGGGTTCGGAGCGTTCGCTGTGGCACTGGACAGCGTGAGACAGACGCGCCGAGACCCAGCGGGGGTCTCGCATCCCATCTGCCTGAGATCCAACGGCTTTACTTACGCATGAGACGAAGCACAAGTGGTGGAGATGTGGGTGTGGGGAGGTTGGAAGGGAGCCCTGCGCGTATGTTTTAAATTATTTTCCTCTTAGAAACTTTTATTTTAATGATCTGTGACCTGTCAGGGAAAGAAGAGAGATTGTGTGAGCACAGGACAAAAATAAAATGGCTTATTCACTGTACGAGCATTTGTTTCATGGATTTATTTTTTTGTTTTGTTTTTGTAAAAGAGTAAGAACATCAGGGAAATGAAACAGCCTTTTCCCGTGGGTCCTTCTCACCCACAGCAGCTCCCAGTTCTCCTCTGTGGTGCGGAGCTTGGAGCAGGTCGGGTTTGCCTCCAGCCACGGTCTGGGGAGGGAGTTGCCGCTGTCCCGGCAGGTAACAGCCCGGGAGGGGAATAAAAGGCTCCGCGGTTGCAGGGAACAGCCAGCTCTGGCTCAGCCGCTTGGGTTTTTCCTTACTTCCCAACAGCATCTTCTCAACAAAGCCGAGGAAAAGTGTGTTTCTGGTTAAATGTGGAACAAGTTGCGACTCCCTCGGCCAAAGCCGCCGGGGCCACCCGTGTGGGGCAGAGCCACCCCGGCACAGCCCCGGGCCCCTCCTTGCCGCTTCCCCTCCGGGTCCTGGGCGAGCGACCGGCATCGGCGCAGCTCGAAACCTCCCGTCCCTCTCGCAGCTGCTGCTGTTCCACCGGCCCCACCTTCCCCGCAGGTTTCGGCTGGAGCGCTGGGTACGGAGCCAAAGTTTATTCAATCCTGAGTGCATTTATACGGGGCTCTGCAGGCCGGCTCCTGCCCGTCCTCTCCCTGCGGGAGCGAGGAGACACAGCCCTTCGTCCCACTGCCTGGAGGGACCAGCGTTCGGAGCAGCGGAGCCGACGAGGGGCATTGCGGACCCCTCGGCTCAGCTTTTGGCTGCACCGTGGCCATCCCTGTGTGGGCTGGTGGCTCTGAAGGGCTGGCTACGAGCCGGCGGGCAGCTGCCAGGCCGGGGCTGGCTCCAGCCCCTGGTCTGCAGCCCCATTTCCCCGGGGCAGGGCTCAGCGGAGCTCGCATTGCGTCCAGCCGGGCTCAAGGGCAGCCCCTGACTTTGCTGCTCTTTTGTGTGGGGGATTGAGCGCAGGGAGCCCGGCCGGGCAGACCCCGGGGACGGGGACAGGCTGCTCTGAAGCCTCCGAACAGGGCGGGCGGGAGCCCAGGCCCCGCAGAAAAACATCACAAGCGCTCGGATGAATGAACTGGGGACGGAAAAACTGCTCCTGGGAACCGCTCACGCACCAGCAAGAGACTGGGCTGGTCCCGGCCCGCTGCACTTCAAAGAAGTACTTTGCGATGCCGTCCCTGTGGCTCAGCCCCCATCGGCTCCACGTCTTTTAGTTATAGACGCCTTTCTCTAAGGCTTTAATGCCCACCGCCGCCTTGGCGCTGCCTTTTCTCATCTGGCAGCATTATTCCATCGCAGTTCCCGCACCCCTACATCGAGTATTAAATAATCTGAGCCACAAAAGCCAGGCCGCCTGGCTGAGACGCCGCTTTGGGGGCACCAAAGCCTTGTGTCCGCCGGCCTTGGACACCTCCCGTGGCCGGACACGACCAGAAGAACCACCCAAAAGCGCGCTGCCGGCCCCGCTCTGCTCCCTGAGGGTCTTCCCCTGGCATTCCCATGGGACAAACATCATTTTCCTGCGGATTAAACCTCTCTGTACGGGACTGTTAGAGTTCATCTGCTCCGTCTGCCGGAGTTGAGCCCAGGCCAGGCCACAGCTCAGCCAAGGGGAACGTGAAGCATTAAAACACACACTCCGAGGTGCTTCCTGTCTCTCTTCCTGGGCTCTAGGGTATTTATTTCAGATATTCCTTCAGGGGCTGTTTTAGACCATAACACCGGCTTGCAAAAAACCCCGCACGGATTCCCCCGCCCCGGTGATGCTGTGAGAAGGTTTCAGCCCTCCCCGTGGTCACTGTCCCCTCCCCGAGCGGAGCAGGGACACAGCAGGGGAGGACTCTCTGCTCTCCCTGGGTTCTGATCCCCCTGTGCTGCCTCCCCCCCGCAGAACGGGACCTTTTACTTCCCGGCTCCGCTCCCGCACTCACCCATCTCCCCGCTCCCGCACGAACCCCCCAGCAAACCCCCATCTCCCCATCCAGAGGCTACAGGTGAGCAAAGCGCCGGCCCCCAGCCTCCGCCGCGGCTTCAGCGCAGCAAAGCCCAAGCTGAGAACGAGCCTGACAAAATCCGTTCCCCTCTGGCTCCCTGCCCGTCAGAGCCCGCGCCGGGCGGCCGAGCACCGGCCTCCTGCGGGCAGCGAGGAGGGGGCGGGCGAGACGGGCGCTTCGGCAGCTCCTCTCCTCCGCCGCTGTCACCCGTGTGTCACGCCATGCGCCGTCAGCGGCGCCGGCTGCCTGCCAGCCCCTAATCAGGTGAAGTGCAGACCTTTCATTCGCCGTAGCAGGAAGCACTTAGCCACCAGCGGGGCCTCCTCCCTCTGATCCCGGCCAGAGCCACGGCTCAGCGGCACTTTTAACTGGTGTCCGGCTGCTGCCCGAGCCCTCGGCGTGGTTTCTGCCGGTCTCTGCGGCGGAGGAGATGCCTCTGCCCTTCCCTGCCCGGCTTCTGCCAGCCCTGGACCACTAAGCCTGGGCGAGGACCACCTCACCATCATCGCCCACAGATGTCCGAGCACGAGGTGACCCATCCTGCTTACACAGCGCCACAGAGACAACCGGTACCCAAAATCCTGCCTGCAGCTCACCAGGAGCCCCCTGGACCCGGTGCGTCCGCAGTCCCACCCCCGGGATGGAGCAACGCGCATCTTCCAGCTACCTGCTGCGATCCATCGATCGCCCGGGAGCCTCCCCGGGGAACCGCAGCCTTCTTACGTTCAATTAAGTGGACGATACCCCTTCCATCTCTAGCAATTAATACAGGTTTAATTGCTGCTCGTGCTGGCTGCTGGGGCAGGGCAGACATTTCGCCGTCCCACTGGGTACAGCCTGTGCTGTTGCGAATAACCCGGATTTCAACTGGCTGCGTAGTTTTGCAGCTCCGAGTGCCAGCGAGGGGCTGACAGAGCCCCCGTTCAGCCCCAAACACCACCCAGAACCTGCCGGCCTCTCCCTGCTCCATCCTGCACCCTGCAAACACCCAGAAACCTCTGTGCTGGAACCACACTCCTCCTCCCTTGGCTTCAGCCCACTCCGCCGTCCGTGCTACTGCTGAGCAGAGGACGGGCCTACTCTTCTCCAAGCACAAAGCTTATGGCCTTCAGCAAGTCCGCACCGAGACTCAAGCAAAGCCGTCTCCATCTTCAGCCAAACGGTCACCAGAATCACAGAATCTTCAGAGCTGGAAGGGACCTCTAGAGATCATCCAGTCCCACTCCCCTGCCAAAGCAGGATCGCCCAGAGCACGTCACTCAGGGCTGCATCCAGGCGGGGCTTGAAAATCTCCAGAGAAGGGGACTCCACACCCTCCCTGGGCAGCCTGTTCCAGTGCTGTCACCCTCACTGTAAAGAAGTTTTTCCGTGTATTTGATCGGAACTTCCTATGTTCCAACTTGTGCCCATTGCCCCTCGTCCTGTCACTGGGAACCAATGAAAAGAGTCTGGCTCCGTCCTCCTCCAACGCACCCTTCAGATACTCGTATGCCATAATAAGGTCTCCCCTCGGCCTTCTCTTCTCCAGGCTAAAGAGTCCCAGCTCTCTCAGCCTTTCCTCAGAAGGGAGACGCTCCAGTCCCTCAATCATCTTAGTTGCCCTACGCGGGACCCGCTCCAGCAGTTCCCTGTCCCTCTTGAACTGGGGAGCCCAGAACTGGACGCAGTATTCCAGTTGTGGCCTCACCAGTGCAGAGTAGAGGGGGAGAATGACCTCCCTCGACCTACTGGCCACACTCTTCCCTATGCAGCCCAGGATGCCATTGGCCTTTTTGGCAACAAGGGCACATTGTTGGCTCATGGATAATTTACTGTCTACCAGGACCCCCAGATCCTTCTCCTCAGAACTACTTCCCAGCATGTCCACCCCTAACCTGTACCGGTGCTTGGCATTCTTCCTCCCCAGGTGCAGGACCCTACACTTGCTTTTGTTGAACCTCATGAGGTTCTTCTCTGCCCAGCTCTCCGGCCCGTCCAGGTCACGCTGGATGGCAGCACGGCCCTCCGGAGTGTCGGCCACCCCTCCCAGTTTGGTACCATCAGCAAACTTGCTGAGGATACACTCTGTCCCCTCGTCCGAGTCATTAATGAATATACTGAACAGAACCACTGCCAGGGCTTTAAAAACCCAGCCGTAAATGCAAAGTGACAGAGTCTGCTCGATGTTGGGATGAGAACTGAAGAAAAGGTCACTTACCCCACTGCCGGTGCCGGATCCCGGCTAGGAACACACGCGGCGCTCGCTCCCGGCTCAAGCAGCATCTTGCCGCATCAACGGAGGTCCCGAATCACAGCTCCTCCTCTTGTCTCCAGGGGCGAGACTCGACTCGGGCCTCTAGACACTAACCTCTAGGACACTGCTCTTCTCCAGATGGAAGTCAACACAAATCAGAACCTGCTGTCAGCTGCTCCAAAGCTCCTGCCGCTGTCGACACCCAGACGGGAGCCACCGGCTAAGCGGGGCTGCGCCAGAGCTCCCCTCGCGGAGAGGGACCCACGGCCGCAGGCTAACTGCCCTCCGTCACCTGCGCTACACCTCGTCACTCACCTCCCGCACAAAGAGCTGGTAGAGAAGAAAAAAATCAGGATTATAAATCTAAAATTTTATTGAGACAAAAACTGACAGAGCTTGGTATGAAGTTAAAATCCAAACACGTACTTTACATTTAAACAACGTTTTCACAGAAACCTAAACACATGCTTTTAAAAAAAGGTTTGTACAATGCAAGTCTAGATACATACCACCCTACAAGGAGGTGCCAGGAGTCTGGTGGGGCTCATGACTCCAGACATTAAATAGTTCAGTATTCGTAATAAATCTGATTTGAAAAAAAAACCCCTCAGAAGGTTCAGGGTCACGCATCCGGCTCCAGCACCAAGGTCTGGCCTCCTACAAACAATCACTTCTTATGGGAGAATACGGAATTGATTTTTTTTTTTTTTCTTGTGCTGCTGTTGGTTTCCTCTCCCTCCCACAACTAAAGGGCTCCCAATGCTGCTGGCTGGACAGTCGAATTCGGGGGAGAAAAGGAACAAGTAGTCAAGCCTCTTTCCCCGCCCAATTTTGAGAAATAGCACCTTATAACGGAAAGAAGGGTAGAAAGGCTTTTAAAGGGTTAAAATCCATTCCCCCCCCCGCACCCCACCCTCCCACATACAATGCATGTGTCAGTAACTGGCAGTTCTGGACAATACGAATCACAAGTTTGCATTTTCACAAGTCTCCCCTCATCCCCCCCCCCCCCCAAAAATTGCTCGCAGGGTTTTGAGGATCTTGGCTCCAAAGCTTTGGACATTCACAGTTTCAGTCTCACGTCACTGTCCTGTGTTCTGTCATCAATATTGGGTGCTTTTTTTTTTTCTCCCCCCCCACCCCCCCTTTTTTTTTTCTTTTCTGAATTCAGGTTCTAAAGAAGATCTGGAAATGATCTGAAACGTTGTCACCAGACCTCATCTCCCTCCCTCCCCGATTAAACAAGAGACCAATTTCCCCACATCCCTCCCCCCAGCCCCTCAAACCGATACACCAGTAAATAGCAAAAGAAAAAAACAAAAAACCAAAAAAAAAAAAACAAAAAACCAAAAAACCTACACACATGCTACGCCGTAAAAATGCAGAGTTAACACTATTGGGAAGAAGGCTGTGGGTTGCTGAGATGGTCTTTGAAGAACAAGCAGTATCCATCTGCACTCCCCCTCCCCAGCCCACCCATACCAGCGAGAGTCCTTCATGGAAGGGGCTTTGCTTCCTCTACCACAAGCTGCAAAATAGTCAGCCTTGAAACAAACACCCCAATTCCTCCCTCCCAAACCCCCCCGGTATCCCCCCTGCCCTTCCCTGTCCTTCCCTTCCCTTCCCCCTTCCCTTCCCTTCCCACCCCCCCAAGACTGAGCCGGGCTGGTTTGAATCTGTACACAGCATGAAGCTGCAGAAAGCAGTTGAACAGCTGCAGGGCACAGAAACCATACTGGTCTCTTCAAAGGGCATCTTCTTCAGCCATCGCTACGCTCCCAACCGAGCAGAGCTGCGTTCTCTCCCTCTTGCTCAAACCCACAGTTCAGATCTTTATACAAAGGCTGGCCAGGGCGGGTGCCAGGGGTTAGTTCTTGTCCTCTTTCTTGTCATCGTCCTCTGAGGGGTAGGAATGCCATGTCAACCTCTCCTCATAGAACGAGATGACCACCTGGGGGCACTTGATGTTGGCTTCCTTGGCAGGGACCAGGTCGGCCTCGTCCGAGTTCTTCCTACAGGCCAGAGCAGAGGTGCAAGTTAGGGGGCTGCGGAGGGGAGATGGAAGAAGTGGAGACCGGATTAAAAATCAAGAAGCAGTAGGTAAACAGAGTCCCCGAGCTGCTCAGGGGATCTGAGCGATCCCTTCCCGAGTGGCTCTGGAGCGGGGAGAAGCAGCACGTGAGCCCAGGAAAAATTCAGGCGTCAGTTCAGCTCGGTGTTGTCGGGGATGGGGAAGAGAAGCCAAATCAAAGCTGCGGCCCTGCCCTCAGCCACTCCGTACTCCTGAGACGGTGCAAAAGCAAACGGCTCCCACACCTACGCCGGACTGGTGTGGCTCCCACCTGCGCCAGCGACAAGCCCTGTGTCACTACGGCCGAAGGGGACGTGGTCATGGTCAAGGCTCTCCTCTGGGTGCAGCCTTCCGAAACTGCAGCCCGCACACCATGACGCCACGCCCCTCTCTCTCCCCAAGCTCGCGCCTGCTGCCGGGGGACATCTTAAGAGCCACACAATCCCGAGGGCCCTACCTGCTCGTTTCACATCCACGTTAGCCTCAGCGCAGAGGGTCACCTCAGGCAGCAGTGCCATCGCGAGAGATTTCATGCCAGGTAGCAGGGACTCCCCAGGCGCAGGTCCTTCCCTCTCTGGCACAGAATAAGTGAAGAAGTGACAGACACAAAGACACACTCACCACTTCATCAGGAACATGAGCTCCCCGCTGGAATCCGTGGCACCAATGATTCGCTCTGGCTCAAATCCTCGGGCAAAGCCTCGCGGTTTCTCCGACTGAAAAGAGACAAGTTTCCACTTGAAGCATCGCAGGGTGACAGCCACAACCCTGTTTCTGGTCACCAGGACACACTGGTGGCTGTTCAGAAGGGCTCTGGTGCTCAGACCAAGGCCAGTGGGGAACTGTGACGACCACCCAGGTGTAAACCCACTGCACAGAGGTGACCTCTCTCTGCCAGGCCCCGGGGCAGCCCAGCGGAGTGCCCTGCTCATGCAGCAAGCAGAGGATCTGATTTCCAAGGCTCTGCTGGTCAAACTCTCGTGCTGGCCAAGACTCGTAGCTCCTGGGATGAAAACCAGACGGCAGAGCCTTTTTACTGCCCCTTTTCCCAAGCAAACATGAGCCCCCTGAGCAGGAGGCTCTCTGCTCCACCCTGTTCTCTCTCTTCAAGGGGCAACAGGTAACTCCTGCCTCTGGTTTCACCCCTTGTGTGGTTCTTCAGGAGAAGCTGGGGCTCTCTACCCTTCTGGTTCAAGATCTGGCCTTTCCCTTTAGTGCTAGGGCTGGCTCTGGATTCGCTCAGAGGCCTGGCTTAGACGACAGCTCGTGCCTCCTTCCGAAAGCTACAGCTTTTCAAAAGCACTTCAGCGGTGTCTCGTTGAAGTGAAATCATTTCCCCTCCGTGCAGGAGAAGAGTTTGACTGCGGGTTTGGAGCGTGGCTGCTCCAGCTGCTAGACACCGTGCCAAACGCAGGGGTACGGAGGTGAGCACTGAAACCACCCCCCCCGCCTCACCTCCTCCTTCTTCTTCTTTGGTTTGCTCTCCTCCCCTTTATCCTCCGTGTCAGACTCCGCTTTGCGCTTGCTTCCCTCGGACTTCTCGCTCTCGTGTGCGGTTTTCTGGGACTGAAGGAACTCTGCAATGAGGTCTGGGCAGTCGAGGTTCTCCTCTGGCTCCCATGTGTTATCTTCACTGCAATCAAAGACAACAGCTTAGTTTTACATACGGGCAGCTCGCTGCAGCTTTCCCTGCCAAGAAAAGTCCTGGGCACCAGGTCACACGGAGATGCCGAGAGAAGCAGCAGTCTGGATGAGGATGTCCTCATCCCATGAAACAGGACCCTGCCCCGATCCAGGCTGGGATACCAGAGGGCAGGGCAGTTATTTCCCTTTTCGGGAGAGAAACGCAATTCATTTTATCTGGCTGCCTGTTTCACACAAGGTTTAAGAGGGGGAAGCCCCACCACGGCGCTGCACAGCCTGTTTGCGAGACAGAAACGGGACTTTCTCGCCCAGGCTGTGCTCTCGTCGCCCTGATTAGAGCTCGAGGCATTTAGCACCGCTGTTTTTATCACCACGGCTGCCCTTGGCCTGTTAGCTTCCTTTTACAGACAAGGAGAGAGGCGCAGGGAGACCGAGCCACCCGCCCGGAGCCTTCGGGAGCCAAAGGCAGAAGAGAAGGCAGGCACTTACTCCGAGAAGCCTTTCCACTTCAGCAGGTATTCCACTTTGCCCTTTACCACTCGCCGATCCAGGACCTTCTCCACCACATACTCCTCCTCCTCTTCCTCTAAGACCTCTTCTACTTTCTTCTTGTTCTGTTTTTTTCCCATTGTGCTGGCCAGTTTTTCAGCTTACGGGCGACGCTGCTAAAAGAGGAGAGAGAACCACATGTTTGTGTCAAGGTCGGGTTTGCCTTTGCCGGGCAGCAAACATACTGGGTACGCAAGAGGCAAAGCACAGCACAGGAACGCTGCTTTGGAGAAAACGGGCGCCTACAAAGTAGGTAACACACCAAGAGCTGGGCTGGGCTGGTCCTGGAGCTGGAAAGGCCAACAGGAATCTCCAGCAGGAGCTGCTGCACTTACACGACACCATTCTGACACCCGGCTTTGGCCTTTTTGTCTCCCCAGCACCTTATTTCACCTACTCCACCAAAACCCCACCTGACTCCACCCATACTTTGTCCCCGCTCTCAGTACACCGTGTCTTGACCTTGCTGCTCCCATTGCTGCCCACTGACCTCTAGGAATGAAGCGGCATCCCACGTCAGCTGCTCCACACCTTGTCCTTCCTCTGTCGAGTCCCACGCGTCCCCCCTCAACCTGCTCCTTCCTCACCTCGCTGACCTGCCCTTTGCTTAGCCCAACCCCGCCTTGAGCGGCAGAAAGCATTTGCAGAGCTGTACAGCAGTGGGGAGAAGATACCATGCCGCTGATATTAACTAAAAGGTAACAAATAGTTAATCCAAGTTAAATACAAGTCACAGTCCCTGATACCGAGCTCCCAATATTCATTTCTTTGCTGGTTTATGGATGTGCACTCTGGGATATTTATCTAATTCACCAACCCAGAAAACGTTTTTTCCCCCCCGTATCTTCCAGAGCTGTTTAGACAGTCAAAAATTCCTGCATATATATCCAGTGCTTGCTGGGAAGCGTGAGAAGCGATGCAGAGCTAGGAGAACTCCCTGGCCCGACACAGCCCAAGGCTACCTGCCGCAGACGCCGCAGCACACAGGTAACGCGTGACGTGCGGCCCTCGGCGCAGCTCTGCCTTCCACTGGCGCGGGGTGGGGACCGCGGAGGAGGAGCAGCCCTGCCAACACGCCGGGTGCTTCCCCCAGGCTGAAACGAAACACCTCAGAGAGCCAAAAACCACAGAGAGGCCCCGCTTCCCTGCTGAAACCCAGCTTGGACCATAAAATCACCACAGCCGGGCAGATCCCGGGTCAGAGTCTCCCCCCGCTGCTGGGGGGGATGGCCATGCGCCTCGTCCCTGCCCTCTGTGGGGCAAGTGGTTCTGCTAAAAACACCCCTGGTCCTTGCAAACGCTCTCCAGCCGCTTCTTGGCTGGTACCAGTTAAACCGACAGGTCCCAGTTCTGTAGCCGAGACCATGAGCCACCACACAGCCCCGCCAGGGGACAGAGGAGGCCACAAAAACCATTTGAAGGCTGGAGCCCCTCTGCTGTGGGGACAGGCTGAGAGAGCTGGGGGGGTTCAGCCTGGGGAAGAGAAGGCTCCAGGGAGACCTTCCAGCCCCTTCCAGTCCCTAAAGGGGCTCCAGGAAAGCTGGGGAGGGACTCTGGAGCAGGGAGGGGAGCCATGGGATGAGGGGGGACAGTTTTAAACTGAAAGAAGGAAGACTCAGACTAGATCTAAGGAAGAAATTTTTTACGCTGAGGGTGGGCAGACCCTGGCCCAGGTTGCCCAGAGAGGTGGGAGATGCCCCATAGAAATCATAGAATTGTTGAGGTTGGAAGGGACCTTTAAGATCATCAAGTCCAACCTTTAACCTACCCTGACAAAAGCCACTTCTAAACCATGTCCCTAAGTGCCCCATCTACCCTTTTTTTAAACACCTCCAGGGATGGTGAATCCACCACCTCCCTGGGCAGCCTGTTCCAACGTTTAATAACCCTTTCAGCGAAAAAATGTTTCCTAATACCCAATCTAAACCTCCCCTGACATAACTTGAACCCATCCCTGGAAACGTTCCAGGCCAGGTTGGACGGGGCTCTGAGCGACCTGGTCTGGTGGGAGGTGTCCCTGCTCACGGCAGGGGGTGGAACTAGATGGTCTTTAATGGTCCCTTCCAACTCAAACCATTCTGTGTTTCTATGATCTGCTCACGTGGGAAGGGCTTTTTCTTTAGGTTCAAGAAAAATACAGAGCCTTCGAGTACCCCGACCTCATCACCAGCCTCTGCTCCAAAGAAGTCCGCGCAGCCAGCCCAGCGCGCCGAACAAGTTGCAGTGATTTAGATCAACCAAAGGGTCAGGAGGTTCTGAGTCTCCCCATCTGTTATCTCCGGTAGGCAGCCACGCCAGCACGGAGAGCCGCTGGCAAAGCTGGCAACGGGACCCAGACTGCCTGAAACCAACTCCGTACCTCAGCCTCCCCAAACCCCACCCTGATGAAGAATTGCCCGAGGAGCTTTCACAGCCCAAACGCTGAGGAACACTTCTTTTTTATTCCAGTAAAACACGGATCTTCTGCCAAGCAAAATGACTGGTGAGCAGGTCAAACATTACCTGCCTGGAAACTTTTCGTTTTGGCACTCGGGTTATCACAAATCTTCTAGAATAAATTTCATATGGGAAAATCTATGCAAACCGGGGCTGGTTTATACGGCAAAACAAAGATCCTGCAGATTTACGCTGGCTGAAGGAGATGTCCGAGCTCAGCAACAGCCTCAGCTCTCGGGGTACAGCTGGACAGGCTCCCTTGTGCGCAAGATGCTGCTGAGCTGAGCAGCTGCTGTTAAGAGTATCCTTCAAAGGAGAAAGCTTAAAACCAAGCCCCACAAAGCTCAAAAGACGTACGGCCAGTTCTGACCAGCAGAAGCCACAGCAGAGAGGACGGGAGGGAGCAGAGCCGAGCCAGCAGGCTCCAGACCACGCCGTCTCTGCTGCTATCTCTCAGATGGGGCTTGAGGGCAGCGAGGAGGAGCGTGGAAGAACGCGGAGGAAGAAAGCAGCACTCCCCCACTTGGCAGGCGCTGGACCAACGTTTTTTATACTTTGGACCCTGCCATTGCACTGCTGCTTTCAACCCGACCTTGGCGCAGAAGCTGTGCCAGCGCCCGGGCTCTCGCTCCGCAGGGCGTTCAGCCTCCAGCCGCGCTTGCTGGCAGACGGACATCTTCCCTTTACACCCCACCCCTGCAGGCACCAGCCGTGAGCTGACCACAGCCCCCTCCTTTGATAGCAATGTTGGGGCAGAAGGAAGAACGAATGCCTTCCCCCCCACCATGGCACCCAGAGCTGGGGCTACTCGCCAGCCAGGCAGAGGACTGGCAATAAAAGCCAGCCAAAGTGGCTACCGTCTCGGGTGTTTAGTGGTCACTGGGCAAGTCAGGGGGTCCCAGAGCCCAGGCTTTGCATCACAAGCCCTTTCCTCCTTCTGCTCATGTTTAGCACAGACACCTCCCCTGCCTTTCTCTTGACTGGTGGGCTCCGAAGAGGGGTCGGCACCTGAAGGGGCTGCAGAGCAGACAGGGACAAGGCAAGAGCTTGTTCTGCTCGTGCTGCGCGTTGGTTGCAGAGCTCCAGCATCCGCCGAAGGTGAAAACTAAGTCCCCTCTAAGTGTTAAATGAAGTGAGAATTTCCCTGCCCTCTACAGACCAGCAGCTGAGGTGGTGGTGGGGATATCGCCCCATAGAACCTTTATTCAATGCCAGAGGACACCCAGCCCCCCAAGGACGAGGTTTTATTGCCCTATTCAATAGGGGGGAAAAAAACCCAACCACCTGGAAACAGCCCACTAAAACGGAGCTGTACAAGAACATGGACGAGAGAGGCTTCTCCCTCCTCAACTCCTGGGCTGAGATACACTGTCAGCATCTTTAATCAGACGCCGGACGGAGGCAAACCCAAAGCAGCGAGGCTCCCGGTGGCCTGCGGACTCGGCGGGGAGGAGGCCGGGCTGCCTGGCGCTGCCTCGGCTGGTGTGCAATACAACAATGTAAAGCCTCCGACCCACCGCCAGCATCTAATCCCCGAGCAGGAGCCAGCGCTGCAGCAGGAAGCCGAGAGATCGTGTTTCACTCTGGAATTCTTCAGGCAGTTCCTTCCTCCCGCGCAGGATGGCCTTCCTCCCCTCCATCCTCCTCCTCCAGCACCACATGGCCGACAGAGAAGGGGACCAGAGCTGAGCACGCCACGGCAGAGGAGATTCTCAAGAAGGTGCTGTCGCAGCTCCGACTACAATCAGCAAGTAAACTCCGAGACAGCCTGGAGAGGCGAGATCTTCCCCTCTCTCAGCAGGGACTTCTGTTCAGCTGCAGCCAAAAAGGACGTTAGTCGGACGCGCTGTGGTTATTGCTTGGAGATGGACTGGTTTTTAAGGCATCTAAGGGTGCTCAGACGGATTGCTGGGCCACTCCAGCGGCTTCGTAAGACGGCAACTGGATCCAAGCGTCTAACGGTAGAGGCTGGCCAAGGTGAGTTGCTAAAACCAGAGGTGGTGTGTAGGTGTGGAAAAGGAAACAGAGAGAGGCAGCAAAGCAATGCAACACTGCGGATCCGTCATTTTATTGTGGTGAGCACCGGGCAGAGAAGATGCAAATCCAAGGCCAGGAGCACTTTGAGAAAGAGCTTGCCAAGGGGAGGGACAAATATCCCAGTGCAAAGGGCTGCAGCAACCGTACCTCGAGCGCAGGGCAGGCAGCAACCTCTCTGAAGTCCCCGGTCACCCGGGGCCTGTTCCTTTCAGCAGATGTTCCCCTGCTTCTGCCAGAGGCATTTACACCAGATTACCAGTGTCCCCCCTTGCACGGACCCCCTCTGCCCCGTGGGTTCTCAAGATGTCTGCTCCCACGCAGGCACGGGGCCGGCGCCCCGCTGCCGAGCCGTCCCCTCGGCACTCACCCCCGCGGCGGGGACAACATCTGCTTTTGCCACCAGAGCCTGCAAGCCAGAAAGGTGCTCCGGGCAGCTATGGCCAAGCCATAGCTCCCAGTGTCTGCTGCGAGAGACGGTGCAGGTTTTAGCGTTCCAGCCAGCAGCAGAGACAAGCTGCTGCACAGGCCTCTCGCTGCACTGCAGTCAAAAACGCAGCTCCAGCGTGAGAAAGGAACTTCAGCTCCCCCCCTTCCTCGGGGGGGACGACACACGAACTCAGTGTGTGGCTTTATCTGCAAAGCATCTGAGCTGCTCCCCACACCCTCTTCCTCCTCGTAAGGAATGCCTCCATGGAACACAGAGCGCTCGACAAAGATTTCAGCCTTCTGTGACCGGGAACATCCAAACCCTCCAATTTTAGTTATTGAAAACAAACCACAGCCACCCAAAGCACGGCTGGTTTCTGGAGGAAGGGGGAGAGGTTGAACA
The DNA here is from genome assembly GCF_963924245.1 of Chroicocephalus ridibundus. Classification (NCBI taxonomy): domain Eukaryota; kingdom Metazoa; phylum Chordata; class Aves; order Charadriiformes; family Laridae; genus Chroicocephalus; species Chroicocephalus ridibundus. The sequence continues at coordinate 2,086,421 of NC_086300.1, read as the reverse complement.
ATACCCGTCTATTTGGAAAGGCAGCGCAGGGAAGACTTACCCTGTGCTCTGCTCCCTCGACTCCAGAGCTTTCAAACAAACACATTTCACTCGCACCGAGTTTCTGTGCAAGGAGGTGCAGAACGAAGCCATTTCATTCCGCCTGGGCATTTTTGGGGAGGGCAGACGTTTACACAAGCAGGCTCATGCGTATAGAATTTGGAGCTAGATTACTCCTGCCTGAGAGAGATCTCATCGGTAGTATGCTTCCTAAAATTCAGCTTCAGTTTTATATAATTAATGTGTGAAAAAAGTTGGCTTATACCGAAAAATATGATTTCAAGACAAATTCAGGATGGGCCTATGCCAAATATTTCCATTTTCATTTGCTGCTTCTTACCTAACACTCAAGGCAAAGCTGAAATCCTTTGCGAAGAGGAAGGTAGAACAGAGAGACCGCGAAAGAATAACTTCTTGGTCTGCAGCTAAGAGGAAAAGGATCCAGGACACACCTAAGCCACTTGAAAAGAATTCAAACTCCGGTAAAAGGCCATGAAGAAAGAGACCCAGCAGGAAGGTACGTACAAAAGCCTGCGTTACTGGGGCAGGAGGAGCAGACGGAGGAGCAAGAGCCAGTGTTGAAGGCATGTCATCGCAGATCAGAGCGAAACACGTGCTGGTGTCATGAGATCTCCTGGAGAAGAGCATCCAGGTAGTGAAACCACCACCAGACAAGTACAAATACACTCAGCCCCGCTGGCTGGGACGCTTTCTTCGGAATCTGGTGAAGCTCTACCTAACACCCTTCCCGCGCCTGGCACTGATCTTTTCAGCAGAAAGTTTAACAAAGGAAAAGAAGACCAGCCTAAGAAGAAAAAAATGTGGAGACCCAGAGGTTTAATTTGAGTACAGACTAGTTCCATTAGCTGCATCTTATAGGATTAACAGTTCAGCTCAGCTTTAATGAGTTTTAGACTTAAAACATTTCCTCCTCCTGCCTTTCTCAAACTTGGCTGGGATCACTCCTCTCTTTAGAGACTTAGGAGCACGCCAAGTTTATTCCACATGCGCCAGGGAAAGGCAGCAGGCATCTTTCTTTTGAAGTGGGAACAAGCATGTTAAGTCTTCCACTCTCCAGAACCTGAAAACAGCAGAAAACGTTTCTGGAAAGTTTGAGTGAAAGCTCAGGCCTTTGAGCGGAGACCAAACTAAAGAAAAGCCATAGCCTTCAAGCTCAGCCACACCATTTCCAGTTAAACTCACAATCCATGAGAGAATGCACCTCTGGATTTAAGAGAAACACACAGGCAACAGTAGGAACGTTACCTCCCTGCTGAAAAAAGAGGTCAGAAATCCCATCGCACAGACAAGAATTTTGTTATGTGACGGCAGATACAACTTCTGAACTCCTCAAGATCAGATAAACGCTCACGAAATCAGAGCGGGGATTCGCGTTGCTCTTCCCCCTTTTGTATAAATATTGTCCCAAGTGCTGGAGGATTCCCAGCTCTCCAGTGTCCCCGACACCGCACTGCCTCCCTCCTCACGAGCAGCCCCAGGCCCTCCAGCACCATCCCCTGCCAGCCTCCGTGCCCAGGGACAGAGGGACCGCACCTGGGGACGTTACCCCCAGCAGCCCTGTGCCCAAGAGCCGCCGGCACTCGCAGGCCCTTCACCTGGTTATTTTTGCATTTCCCCGGCGCTGGGCAGCGGGGTTAGAGCAGCCACATCTGTTTCTCATCATTTTCACTACCAGCACCTCAAGCACTAATAGGAAACCGTGCCTGGGTTGCAAACCCAACGGGGACCGTTGATTACAAACATACCCATCGCAAACACCTTCCTCTCTCAAATGCGCAAGGGAATTTTTTTTGTTTTTAAGGGTTAATAAAATCTTTCACAGATAGAGCCTGTAACTATTCAGCCAGAAAGCCCTTTTATACTTTGATCTCTCAGTTTTATATGGACAACAGATGTGCTTGTCGCTTCCAAACGGATCACCCCCAATGCCACGAGCACCGCCCCATCTCTGGGATGCTCACGCTCACCCCCCACCCAAACGCAGGCCGCTTTCCCGTCCCTGCCACCTCCTCCACACCGCAGGGGAGCGGGTCAGCTTCCCAGCACAATCCTGAGCCAAACCCTGCTGCCACCCTCTTGGCCAGCCCCACATCTCAGCATCTGCCACTTCTCAGCAAAGCTTTGCCACCTCCTTGTCCGGAGACACAAATCCCATTGTGGCTCCATCGCCTTCCCTTTCCAGGAGTCCTGCTCTTCCCCCAAACACTTTACAACTCCCATTCCAAGCGTGGCGTGACTCCCCCAGCTCCCAAACCTCCTGCCTCAGCAAAGGAGCCGGAGAAAGCCAGCCGTGCCGGGGGGGCTGCCCCGACACCCACCCGCCACTGGGGAAGAGCAGGGACTCGACCCAAAACCAGGTCCCGCTGCATCTCCCCCCTTCCCCAGCACATCCCTGCTCCCAGCCTGCCAGCCACAACCCTCTTTTCCACCTCCTGCCAGCCCCACGCCGAGGTCTCCACAGCAGAGCTCTCCCTCAGCCCCAAGGCCCCGTGTCCCCCCAGTTCAGTCCCCAACAGCTCTCCTCCCCCCGGCCTGGCTGCCCTCCCACAGCCCGCTGAGCAGCTTCCCGCTCATTCTCCCCGCCAAAAGTTGACACTGGTCCCCTCCCCGCTCTCAGAGCAGCCAGAGCCTTTCCCTCCCTCCTCTTCTCCTCACCCCAGGGGCTCCAGCAGCGGTTCTTAAACCGCCACCCTACCCAAATGCCACCTCCTCCCCCGAGCAGGGACCCTGCTCCGGCCTCCCGCCGGAGCCTGCAGCCCCCCACCCACCCCCCCCATTTCCCCAGACCCCCTGCAGCAGCCCCTTGTTCCCTCCTCAGGCGCCAGCCCCCCAAGACACATCTTTCTCCTCTATCCGACGGCACCCCCTCCTTCTCCCCCAGCTCTTCCTCTCCCCCAGAGACCCTCTGGATCCACCTTTGTCCCCCACCCAGCCCCTCCTCGCTCCAGGTCCCGGTTTACCCCCGCTGCAGCCCCTTTGAGGGCCACAGCCCTGCCAACACCCCCAAACCCCCTTCTCGGGGGGGAACCCTAGGAAGGGTTAGGGAGAACCCTAACGCTTCTCCCAGCGCCCCGACACACCCCCCACTAACACCCCCTCCCCTCGCACCCCCAACTCCCCCTTCACTAGTAACCCCTTTCCCAGCACCCCCAAGCCCCAAACTCCACTAACACGCCCTCTCCCAGCACCCCCCTCCACTAACAGCCCCTCCTAGGGCCCTCAGCACCCCCCTCCACCAACAGCCCCTCTCCTAGCACCTCCAAGCCCCCCTCTCCACGAATACCCTCTCTCCCAGCACCCCCAACACCCCCTCTCCGATAACATCCCTTTTCCCAGCAGCCCCCCACTGACACCCCCCTGTGTCGGCACCCACCCCCCACGACCCCCCCCACCCCAAACACCCCTCCATTAACCCCAACGCCCCCAACATCCCGCCCCCACACACAAACCGCCACCTCACCGCCCTACACGCCACCTCCCGCGCACCCCCCCCGCCTCACCCAGTAACACCCAGTAACGCCCAGTCCCTCCCCACCGTCGCGCCCCCCCGCCCCCCTCCCGCTCACCTTGCACAGCCCCGCCAACGGTCGCCGAGGGGAAGGGGCCTGCGGGGCGGGTCGGGTGGCGCCGCGGGCCTGGCCGCGCTCCGTCCGCCTCCCTCGAACAAAAGAGCCCGGCCAGCCCCACTGCCCGCCGCGCACCACTGCGCCTGCGCCGCGACCCGCACCCGCCCGCCTGCCGCGGGGCACGCTGGGAGGCGTAGTCCTCCGCCGCGAGGTGTGCTGGGAGTTGTAGTCCTGCCTCTATCTTCCGCCCCGCTCCGCCGCTCGCTCCGCCGCTCGCCCCGCCGCAGCCTGTGCGCCGCCCCGGCGGGGATCGCGGCGCGGCGGGGCCGAACCCCTCGGGGAGGCCGCCCGCTGCCGCAGGGCCCGTACCGCGCCTCGCCACCTTGAGGGAGGGGAGAGTCGGACTACAACTCCCAGCATGCCCCGCGCCGGAAGGGGAGGCACGGCCCTCGCTATAAGGCCGCCGCGCCGCCGTGCCGCTTAAAGGGGCCGCGGCCTGCGAGAGGAGGTGAGGGGGCCTGGGGTGGGGGCCGGGGATGGCATCGTCTGGTCTCCGCGGGCGGGGGGCCCTTGTCCCGGCCCGGCCTCACCCCCCGCTGTGGCCTTTCCCGGTGGGGCCGGGCCGAGGCCGCGGGGACCGGCGCACCCCGAGCGCTGTGGGGGCCGGGCCCAGCCCCTGGTCGCGGTGAGTGTCCGGGCCTGACGTGCTGCGGCGCTGGTCCGGCTGGGGACAGCCCCGCCGCTGGGCAGCGTGGGCTGAGGGGGTCCGGCTCTGGGACATCTCTCTGAGTGGGGGGGCCGGAAAATGCTCTTCCTTCAGCAGCTCCTCCCCGGTGCCGGCTGTGGACGGCTCTGCCCAAGCCCGACAGGCAAAAGGAGAAACAAACGGGACTCGTTCCCTTTTTTCCTGCCGTGGAGCTCCTCTGTGAGGCTTTCCTCAAAAGCCGGGGGTTCTTTTGCGGGTGGGAGTCGCCCGGAGCCGTGCTGTGTCTGGGCGGAGGGACGTGAAACCTCGGCCGGAATGGAGCCGGGGGGGGAGCTCTGAGCTGGACTAAGCCATCACTGGGGTGTGCTGGTTAGGGAGGACATTCGGCGGAGGTCCTGCTGGTACGGGGGGGCAGAGACCGCTGCCAAGGATGTGTCTGAATCAGCACGGAAGGTAGAAGATAGCAAGCAAGAGATAAAAACTAACGCTTTCTCTGTCAGCAGTGTGAGTAGAGGGCTGGGGAGGCAATCCACCCGGAGTCGGGCCGTGTCTGTGGCTCGTTAAAAGACCCCGACGGCTGTATCCTGGGCAGGAGAAAGTCCTGAGGCTCCAGGAGCGTGGATGTGGGGCGTTTCTGTGCGGCTTCCACCTCTCGTGTCTTTCTAGCTAGAAGACATTGAAAGCGCGAGCCCTGGAAACAATGAAATGCAAATTGGAGGAAGATTAAACCAAACCCCAAACCACGTATCCCAGGGCCCCTTAAACTGAGGCTTTACACCAAATCCTCTTTCAGGGCTTTTGTTTAACTGTTTAAAGCTAACTCAGAGCTGCCTTCTCCATTGGGTTTAAGTTGGTTTATCAAGTTAAGATCAATTAACTCCAAATAAAGCGTAAATAAGATTATGAGTTTCTTGGTACAACTCTGGATGAAAGCGTAGGTAAAGGACGTGAGCTCCTGGACTCTCTGATCTCAGGGGTTTTTTCCTGCAGCCCGTTCGCCTCTTCGCTGACTGCAGAGAGCCGTCTCCCCCTCCTGGGTCTCTCTGCTCTTCGGAGCACCCTTTCAGTAGCTGGGAAATTAAATTCCTCTTCCTGGCAACCCTCCGCTTTTCCATTAGGCAATTTCTGAGTCTCTCTCTTCTCCCTCCTGCATTTTTAATCTAGGCAGGGCTGTTATGCAGAGCAAGGAGCTTTAAAAGCAACGGGAGGGCGGCAGCATCCCCTGGGGAGGCCGGGGAACATAATGGTCAAGTTCTGCCGCTGAACTGGTTCTGGCTGGGAGCCCCCAGCACGGGGGAGGATCGGAGCTCCCCCATTACTGCGCTGAGGAAAGTGACTCATGTCACATTTGGCTCCTTCTCTCCCCTCCTTCCCCAGGGGAAGAATCATGTGCGCTGAAGCGTGGGGGTTTTTTTTTTGGTAGGTTCCCCTCGCCCTCCCCCTTACAGCTCAAATTGGAAACAGCAGCAGCCTGACCCAACACCAGCGAGAGTTCAATTACTCGGAGACACCTTGCGGCGGGCCCAGGTCTCTTGCTGTCTATGCCGAAACTCTTCTCCGCTGTTATTAACAATTTCTGTGCTCTCCGGGTGGAATCGGATGGCTGAAGTCTTGCAGAAAGTACCTGCAAACCGGTGGAGCCAGATTTTTTTAAAGCGTGGTTTGTGGCTCAACCCCTCCCCTTGTCCCAGCTAAAATTAGCTCTGTCTTCAGAAGAGCTTTGCTTCACATCTGAGCGTATAAATAAAGGCTGGGTTTCCAGCGCTGCCTGACGCTTGGCAGCTCTCGTGGCCTAAAAGGCAAGACTCCAGGAATGGGGAACAGGTGAAGGGTTGCTTCGCCTCTGCGATCCGGCGGACGTGTCCCTCGGGAGCCTGGGCTGTGACAGGCGGAGTCCTGTGCTGCCGGTTCATCCCAGGGGCTCCAAAACCTCTTGCAAACAATCCTGCAGAGGAGGTGAAACCAGGACACAGGATGCGCCTGGTCTTCCAGCTCCCCCTGATGAGTACTCCCGGGCTGTGTCTGCACAGGGCGTCTGTGGGGGGCACTCTGAGGGGTTTCAGGGGCTGGACTATGCATTTATTGGGTGTGGGGGGTTATCTCGCTGTCCCCCCGCTTCCTGCAAGCCCTGGCACTGTGTTCGTGGTGTTGTTGCAGAACAGGAATTACTGCAGGAGCACGTAATGGTGCAGCAAATTAGCTGACACGGTCCAGCAGGACCTGGGAGCGCCAGAGGGATGTGGCGGAGGAAGAGGCTTGGTGCGACGGGAGTGTGCGAGCAGCTCAGGGCACAGCTGAGCTGGGAAAGCTGGGGGGCACCGGGCACCTCTGCAGCTCCCCAAGGGCTTCATCAACACTTGTGAGCCCCCCAGCTCCCGCTGGGAGAGGGGGATGGGGGGGTTAGGGAGGGAGGACGGTCACAGATACGAAACCTAGCTGGGTGGGGAAATCGGGTACCGAGTTCGCTGCTTATTCAGGTGGCTTGTGAAAGAGCCAGAAAGAAAGGGCACATCTGCGTCTGGTGCTAATGTGAGACTTGCTGAGGTGGCAGCTGGGGAACGGGTCTGGTCTACGCAAGAAAAGAGCAGGTTTCCTCTGGGGAGGGGCAGCGGGGTGCCAGCGGGGGCTGGCAGCTTCCCCTGCTCGGACAACCCAGCAGAGCTCGTGTTGGGCAGGCACTGGGGGAGACGGAAACCTGTAGAAGGAAACTGTGATTAAAAACAGGGTTTTCTCCTCCCCGGCCGAACTGGCTCCCCTGGAATTTCAGTGCAAACCTGCCCATGCGGGGACTGGGACGAGCTCTTCCACCCTGTCTCCCTCCCACATTGCCAGTTCTGGCTCTGCAGGAGCAAACTGGGGAGCTGGGGTCTCAGTGCTGTGCAGCGAGGAGGCTGTTCCTGGCTAACAGCAGTTATACTGGGGAGAAGAGTCCTCTTGGAGCTATGTCCGGCTCTCCCCAGATCTGCCCGGGAGCAGGGACGTGCTGTGGGAGAGGAGGGCAGGCAGGGCTACCCCTTCCCATCCTCGGGAGGTTACAGCCCGTCTGAGCTGGGAGCCCTGCCCACCTCTGTCTGTGATCCAGGGGTTTCTGAGTGCTGTCCCAGAAGGCTGCAGGATCCCAGTGGCTCTCTGTGGGCAGGGGTGACCTGAAGACAAGCCGTGAAGGAGGGAGGTGCCGCAGGCTCCGGCTCTGGTCACGGTGCATTCCCCAGCACACCCTAGCAAGAGCCCGGCGGGCCACGTTGCCTCAGGAGCACATGGAGATTAATGCTGGTTGCTCTCTCCCCTGTGGGCTGCTGGATTTGAATTCACCCTCTTTATTTCATGGTGACTCAGGGGAGAGGATCGGGGAGGGCAGCCGAGTGTGGACGTGGGGCAGGAGAGGTGCCTGCTGGCTGGGAGAGAGGCGTGAGGTGCCAGGGGGGATGCAGAGTACGTGAGAGACCCTGACGTGTTGATCTTGTCTTACTAAATCCTTTTTTTTCTGTACAGATGTTTCCCGCTGGGCTCTGGCTCTAGGATGTTGGAGGCCCGAGAGGAAGTAAGACCCTTTCTGACATGGGTTTGGTCTGTTTCTGCCTGGGGTTGGGCAGTGCCGGAGGTGGTTGGTCTCGGCTGAGCGTGGTGTGGAGGGGCGGGGGGCGCCGCAGGCTGGGCAGGGACCGTGGGGCAGAGCCGAGGGGGTGATGCTGGTGGGGGCAGCGAGCGGTGCCTCCCCGCGCTCAGGTGGTGTTTGTGCCGTAGGAGCTGACCACGGTGCGTGTTCAGGACCCCCGGGTGCAGAACGAAGGCTCCTGGAACTCCTATGTGGATTATAAAATCTTCCTCCACGTGAGTCGGGGCTGAGGGAGAGGGATGAGCTGCAGAGCTCGGTCGTGCCATACGTGAGGCTCATGAGAGGAGTTGTCCGGCCGTGCCTGGCTGTGCTGAGCAGGGATGGAAGGAGGGATGAAGGGGGAACACTCGTCCCACTCTTTGGGCTTTCTCCATGTGGATCTGAGACCCAGCTTCTCCCCTGGAGCCTGCTCAGGCCTTTAAGGCACTGTCAGCTCCCCCAGCACTGCCCAAAACCCGGCGCTTCGAGGGGATCCCTTAGTCACTGAGCTCAGGGGTCTGTGAGGGCGAGGTCCTGCCCTCCTCTGCTTTGCTGCCCCTCAATCACGTGGATTATTTCCGTGGTGGCTTTTTTTTTTTTTTTTTTTGCAGACCAACAGCAAGGCCTTTACTGCCAAGACCTCATGTGTGCGGCGTCGGTACCGTGAATTCGTGTGGCTGAGGAGGCAGCTCCAGAAGAATGCTGGCTTGGTGTAAGCATGCCTTGTGCTCCCTCCTTTCCCTCACCCACAGACAAACACTGTTTCCCATTGCCCTGGAGATCCCAAATCCTCTCTGAACAGGTGTGGATAGAAACCCCAGACACTAACACAGGATACCTGAGCTCCTGGGATCCGGCTCTGCACGAAGCAGGGTCCTGGCTGCTGCTGCCATGGTGCCCCTGTGTCTCCTTGCTCTGATCTGACCCTGAGCCGCTGCCTCTGCTCTGTGCCTGCAGGCCTGTCCCAGAGCTGCCCGGGAAATCCACCTTCTTCGTGGGCAGCACAGATGAGTTCATCGAGAAGCGGAGACAGGGGCTGCAGCAGTTCCTGGAGAAGTGAGTAGAGCGTTTGTGAGGGCTGGCTGGAGGGAGAGGACACGCTGCTCCGGTCTTGCTTAGAGGATGCTGGCTGTGAGGTGGCAGCGGAGCTGTCGATGGTCGCCCCGATGGTGTGGGGCAGGGCTCAGCATGCTCTGTGCTCCCTCCTCACTCGCCCTCTTCTCTCTGTGCACAGGGTTGTGCAGAACGTGGTCCTCCTCTCCGACAGCCGGCTGCACCTTTTCCTGCAGAGCCAGCTCTCGGTACCCGAGATAGAGGCGTGCGTGCAAGGCCAGGGCTCGCAGACAGTGACAGAAGCCATCCTGCACTACGCCATGTCCAACTGCGGCTGGGTGCAGGAGGAAGAGAGCCGTCCCGTGCTGCTGCCCGGAGAAGACCTGCACGGCAGGTAACGCAGGCAGGGAAGGACTGGCCCCAGGGGCGCTGACAGTGGGGCAGCCCCCAGCATCTCTGCTGTGCCTGGAGCTGCTCTGGGCTGGCTGGAGCAGGGCTGGCTACCGGCAGTGCTCTGAGCCAGCTGGTGACTGGCTGTCTGCACCTCTCCTTGGCAGTGCTTGCAGCTGTGGGGCTGGCTACAGCCTGATTTGAAATGGTTGGTGCCTCTGCAAGGGCCTTTCACCAGTAGTGAACAGCCTCTGCTGTGAAACAGGAGCTGCCGGGCTTTCTAGAGACCCCTGGATGTTCTTGAATTTCCCTGTCCCATCCTTGCAGCGGTCGTTTGAGGGAATGAAGTTGAGCGTGTGTTCCCCTGCCCTGCACACCGAATGGGCAGGATTCCTGGGGCTCAGCCTACTGGAGCTGGACATCTCGGGCTGTCACCAGCAGTCTCCTGTGCTGCCCTTCAGGCTGCCCCCGGGGGTGACTTGTCCTGGCTGTGGCCAGGGCTTAGCAGAAAAGAGCTTGAGTCTCTCGGAAGAACTTAAGCTGAGATTTACAAAGGTCTTGGGCTGCTTTCCTCCCTTAATCTCTGGGGAGCAAGGAGCCTTTGGAGGCTTTCAAAGCTCAGGCTTTCTGTGCATCTTGCCTTCGTCCTCGCAGCATGACTGGGTTGTGCAATTCCTCATGCCCATCAGAGCTTCAGAGTGCTTGCTGCATGCCGGGGAATTAATCAGGCATCTCCCTGTGGGGGGGCTGGCTCCCCTGCAGCCAGTCAAGGGTTTTCTGCACCTGGGGAGGCAGCTGACCTGGTGGGAGAGGAGGACATCCTCAATTTGCCACTGCTGCTGCTCCCTGCAGGAAGCTGAACAAGCACAGACATCACCTGCGTGTTTGAGACTGCGGCAGGCGCGGGGTCCCTGGCTGTGCCTGGCAGAGGTGCTCTGGGTCCCCCTGCCCCTCAAATGAGGTGTTTTTCCGCTCAGCGGAAGGCCGTGTCTGGCCTTCTGCACCACCCAGTGCCCATGTTTCTTCATCTTGGTTTTCAAATAGCAGGAAGAAAGAGGTGTCTGGACTCCAGCGAGAGACCTGTTTTTAAATAGAGCCCCTTCTGGTTTAAGGAAGGGGTCTGAGGGGAGCGCGGCAGCCCAGGCTAATGGGTAGGTACCCAGGCAGTGCGGCTCCGCGCGTCCCTCCCGGCTGCCAGTGCCGTCTGCCTCTCGCTGGTGGCTGTCTCCCCCCGCCTTTCCTGCTGTGGGCTTGTGTGCGAGGGTGAGCGGCTGCTGCGGTGGCTGAGGCAGCCGAGGGCTGTGCTGGGGCTGTGCAGAGGGGAAGCAGCCTCCGCTGCGCAGGAGGCGTTGCGCCGAGGAGGCAGTGGTTGACGTGGAGACACACGGGCACCTTGGGCCCTGCATCTTCCCCAGATCCCTTCTCTGCTCTGACCTGTTCTCTCTTTCCAGCTGTGCCGGCCTGGGAAGCCCGCAGGGTCCGAGCCGCCTGGAGACCTTCCCGTACTGGAGCGACTTCGGCATGGATGACACCCACTCGGACAGTCCGGATGAGCCAGCTGAGCCCTTGGGCGGACGGCGGGAGGTGCAGTAAACGGCTGTAGCGACCTCGCCTGCCTTCCCCGGGACCTGCAGCCCTTGCTGGAAGAGAGACCGCTGCTGAGCCGCAGGGATGTCCAGGCTGGCGGGACTGGGGCTGTGCTGGGAACACGGCCTTGTCCCGGGCTCACGTGCTCTCCCCCTGCTGACTCTCGACTGTCCTTGATGTCCCAGGCAGTGTGTTCGTATCGCTCCTCTCGTTGGAGAGGAGATCTAGTGGTTAGTGAAACCTGTGTTTGTTGTTCCCATGGCCTTTGCTTGCTGACTGGAGCAGTAGCGGGGCTTACTTAGGTTGCAGTGCCAGCAAGAGCCTGTGTTTTTGGCATGTCCCTGGCCCGGGGCAGGGCGGGATACGCTGGCTTACATCCAGCACGATGGAGGAAGGCTTCCCTTGGTGGAGCTGCAGGCTGGGAGCAGGGGCTGGGATGGCCCAGCAGGTCTCTTTAGTCCCCCGTGTTCCCCTCCACACTGCAGGCAGCGGGAGGCTGCATTTCCCCGTTAATTCTCCCTGTGCAGCTCCGGGGGAGGGTGGTCTCAGCTGCGCGGAGCCGGAGCCCACACGTGGGTTGCGGAGGCCGTATCCACACCTGGGGCCTCCTGGCACAGCTCGCCCCACAGGTTGCCTGCAGCTGGGCTTCTCCCCGGGAGCGTGGGGCAGGGGAACGAGTCAGTGGGGAGGCAGAGAGGGGGCAGTTTGCCTCCCCTGCCCTGTTGAGGCGTTGCTCCTTCCACACACGCCGCTTGCCGAGCACAGGGGGAATGGGGGTCTCACAGCTGGGATCTGGTTTGCTCAGAAAGAAGGAGCACGTAGCTGCCTCGGAGCGGGTGCCCGGCAGCGCTGGGGCTCTGGTTACTCCTGATGCCTCTCCCTGTGCTCTCCTGCACCTTTTCGTCCCACCCTGGGCACTGGTGAAGGCAGAGCCGACGTGCTCTGACTGGAAATAAAAATGAAGTAGAAGAGACTTACTGGTTGCTGGCAACGTGTGTCCTCGCTGCGTGGGCGGAGGGAGCTGAGCCGAGGCTGAGCTAATTGCGGATAGATGGCTTTGGGGGAAAAGAGGGGGTTATTGCGCCGAGACACGGGGCTGGAGCCGCTGAAACCAGCGGGGTGACCCTGCCCTGGGCAGTAGAGAGGTCCCTGGGGCCAGCGTGGGATGCTGGGGACAGCCCTGGGGTGGTGGCAGGGGACGTGCAGGGCTGAGGGGTCCCACCTTGGCCCCGAAGTGAGTTTTGCAGTGCTGGGCTCAGCTGTGGGGGGGCCTCTGCCCCACGTGGGGGGCCAGGACAGACCAGGGAGGGCTGGAAACCCAACGAGGCGCATCCAAAATGTCAGGAGAAGTTCATTGTGAAGGCTGGCAGCTGCTGGTGCGCCGGAGCGCCGCTGCCATTGGCTGCCCCCCCCTCATGCATATTCATGTGTATTCATGAGTGTGCGGCTCCAAATGGCGCAGCTGTGAGGCCAGCTGTGCCCACGGACCCGCTCCCGCGCCCACGCGCGCCCTCGCCCACGCCTGGCCTTTGCCTGGGCGCAGCCTCATGCAGGCAATGTGCCCTCGGCCGGGGCCGTGTCCTGCCCCCCCCGGGCTCCCCGCGGTCCCCCAGCAGGGTTGTCGCCGCCAACTTGGCCTGGCACGGCCACCTCCTTTGCCTGACGCCTCGCCAGGAGCCAGCCGGCCCCGGGGCTTCCCTCTGAAGGCGGATTTGGAAAGGGCAGCCCATGGGGATGCTGGAGCGAGGGCTGCATCCCCCTCCTCGCAGGGCGCTGCGGTGCCCATCCTTCCCCCTCGGGGCTGCGGCCACGTTTCTGAGCCAGGCAGAGATTATTTTTAGTGGTGTTGATCAGCTTTGCAAAGCTGTCGGGAAAACAGTGACTCAGAGGCAGCCCTGGCCATGCTGGGGGGAGCAGCCCTGCTCCTGGGGAGCTGAGCGTTGCCGCCCCCCCCCCCGGGGGATGCAGAGAGCCCCTGGGGTGGGGGGGGTCCTGCCCTGGTGGCACCGTGCAGGGCTGCTTTGCTGCAGGGGCTGGGGGGGGTGACAGTCCCCTCTGCCACGCATGGGGCTGGCTCAGCCCCTCATATCTGCCACCCCGGGGGTGACGGCAGCCGGTGAGTCAGCTCTGGGCACGGAGCCGCAACCCCCGTCACCTGTGTGGGGTCAGGGACGTGGCGGGGGGGCACATGGAGCCACTCAAGGTAACCTTTCCCAGCTGGAGCAGGGGAGGATGGCTTGGCCCTCCCCTCCCCGTCCCTGCGCCCTCGCAGCCTGGCACGTCTCTCTCCTCCCCACCGCCTGCCAGAAAAACAGCCTCGCCGCTTGGAAGCGGGCCAGGCTCTCCAGACAGCGCATCCTCACCATCCTCACCCTCCCTGGGGAAGGCTGGCTCTCAAGTCTCTGCAAACAAACTGTGGTGCTTCCCCCCCTGCCATCCCCCCCGACGCAGCACCCCGCAACGGGGGGGCTCCTGCGTGGCCCTGGGGCTGGAGCAGCCCCTGCTTGGCCAAAGCATCCTGCACCCCCCTCCCTCTCCCGTCCCCTCTCCCCAGGCGGCGCGTGAAGGTCTCGGCCCAGGCGTCCTGGGTGAGGCTGGGGCAGGATCAGGCCTCCTGATGCTCGAGCATCGGGAGTGGTAACACGGTGCAAACAGACGCTTCCTATACGTAGGGCTGGGGCAGATGCATCCAGTCTGTCCCAATCCCTGGTCCTTTTTGCACAAGAGCATCTGTCTGGGCAAAAGCAGCGGTTCTGCCCTGCCAGGATCCCAATGAGGTCCCAAAAATTATGCTGGTGAGATGAATTCTGTCCCTGCATCTGCCCTCAAAATGTTCCTTCCAAGATGCTCGTGGATGGGGAAATGGAGACGGGGGGCAGAGCAGAGGGAGCGTTTCTCTCCCTGGGCACACAGATCCCTCCTGCTCCGGGCTCCCTTGCCTGCTCAGAGTGCGGAGAGCTGGGGCTGGAAGAGCAGCTCGGGAACACCAGAGGGATTTGAGCCAAGCCTGTGCCCTGCCAAGCTGAGCTCTGGACACCCCAAAGCCAACCTCTGCATCAAAGGGGTGCCTGGCAGGGAGGTGGGTGCGAGCGAGTCCGTGTGCAGGTGCCTGGCGAGGCACGGGGATGAGTCCGGCTGCATCCCCGCAGCCCCATGTGTGCCTCTGGGGTCCCACAGGGTCCCCCTGGTCCCACCTGGCTTCCAAACATCTGCCCAGCTGTGCTTCAGTCCAGCCGTTCGGCCGATGCCTGGGCTCACCCCACGGACGATGCTCCTGTTTTGGCACCGAGCGCCCCAGCAATGGGTGCCCGGGGGGCTGCTGTGGCCCAGGGGGTTTGGGCACCCTCCCCGGGAAGGCTGCAGTCAGCAGGTACTTACCACCATCTAGTGGCCCTTCAGCCAAGTGCGGGAGGAGGAGGAGGAGGAGGAGGAGGATGCTCTGGGTTAATCTTCAGTCCTGGGCTGGGATGGGCCTGGACCAGAGGGCTCCAGGGATGCTCGGAGCTGGGGCTGGGGGCGAGGGGCCACTGCCCGCACCCAGCTCCGGCTCCAGACCCACAGCGAAGCCTGGAGCAGCCCAAAGTGGAGAGGAAAATGGCTTTATTGTGGGCTGTCAGCCCCCCGCGCCCCCGCCATGCCCCGACGGCGTTGCAGCGGGCACCACGGGGCAGAGCTCCGGGACACCGCGCGTGTCCGGTGATGGGACGTGAGTCTCTTCGTGCACTGGGTGCCCGCAGGCAGGGGAGGCTGGTGCTGGGGATGGTGTCACCGGTATCTCAGCATGGCCAGGGAGGGAGAAGCACCTGGATTTGGGGAAGGGGGAGACACGGGTGATGGTGGGGAAGGTGACACCGAGACGCAGGCTGGGACTGACGCAGCCGCGCACGTCGGTGACTCGCGGGCATGGAGGGGACAAGGAGGGTGGGAGATCTCCAGGTGAACGGGGAGGTCCCGCTGCCCCAGGCAGGTGCCAGGACTCTGCCTCTAGCTCGGCTGCAGACCCGCTCCACTTTCCCAGCCCTGGCCTGTGCCTCAGTTTCCCTGTCTGCCACACGCCTCCATAATGGGCTTTGGTTGGGAGAAAACCACTGCTGGGCGTCAGTGGTGGTGTCAGAGCTGCCCACACACAGCTCTCCGGGTCCGACGGAGGTGGCTGCGGGGGTTTTGGCACGGTTCGCCCATGGAGCTTGAAGGATTTGAAATCTGGGGAGGGACACCGGGCAGGGTGGCATTGTCCCTGAACCACGACTGTGGTTCCTGCTCTTGCCTGCTCCCAAGTGAAACAGAGACCAGGAGATGGAGCCAAAGACAGTCCCTGAGGCTCGGCACCCCGGAGATGCTGGGGGACCCCAGGAAGGGAGCCGCCTCCACCCCCCATCCCCAGCAGGTGCGTCCCCGCGGTGCCACCTCTCACCTGGGGTGCTGCGGTCCTCATCGCTCCTCCAGGTCGTAGGCAGCCACCAGGTAATCCTTCGGGACAATCCCGACCACGTTGTTGAGTTCTCCGACCCACCAGCCGTACATGTTGTACTCCTGGGGGACACAGAGGGAGAGCCCTGGGCTCAGGCTGGGGACAGGGGACACAGCCCAGGTCCCTTCCTGCGGTTCCTGGCAGATAATACCCCAGTCCCAGCTCTCCTCCTTCATCCTGCGGGGCATGGCTTCGGGCTCGCTCCAAACCTCAGCGCTGAATTCCCATCTGATATTTTGGGGTATTTTAGTTACAGATGGCAGCCCTCGGGACGGCCTGGGCCCCAGCCTGGAGCTCTGTGAAGCCCCTCCAGGCGGATCGTGCCTGGGGAACACGTCCTCTCCCCAGATTTACCTCTGATTTCCCCCTGACAGCACATATTGGAGGCAAATCATAATAGAGGAAACCTCCCCCCACGCCGTGTGCGAGAGGAGGGGTTAGCACATAGCAGGCCGAAGAAGTTTGCCATCAAAAATCAAAATAGGAGATTTTTATTCTTTTTTTAAAGGAGGTGTTCAAAGCAATGTGCACAGCAGCACGTCCCGTCCCATGACCCCCCCGGCCTGTCTGGGGCGTTTAATGGGTCCCCGAGCTCATCCCTGCTTCCCAAGAAGGAAAGGGCTTTGCTCGGGAGGGGGGCCAGACGCTGTTCCTGCCGCTCCCAGCTCTGCAGATGGAGCCGGGAAAGGGTCCCAGGAGTCCCCCCACTCTCCGGGCTGGGATGCCAATGCTCCCGGGGGACCCACCCCCAGCAAAGTGCACCAGCACCGAGTCAGGCCCCTGCGATGCTGCCGGAAAGGAAGGAGCGGGGAGGGATGGGGGCTAAACTCTCCCCGCCCCACCGTCCCCACCAGCCAGGGGGGAAAAATCCCGCTGCAAAACCAGAAGGAAGGAATTGGGGTGTATCTGCTGGAGAGCCGTGGGCAGAGGGGCCGGGGCGCACCCTAGGCATGATGGGGAGCCCCCATCCGCTCGCCCCCCCCCAGCTCTACCATAGCCTGAACGCTGTGAGGTATTTTAAAATAATTTCTGCTTTGATGAATTGCCGGGTAGTCTGCGATTGCTCATAATCAAAGGGAGGAAAAATGCAAATGAGAGCCAGCCGAGAACGCGCGGCACCGAGCCTTTATTTCACTGCGCAGTGCCAAAAAGAATTAAAACAACATTAAACTCCCAGCAATAATGTTTAAGTCCTCGTTTCCAAGTGCCAAATTGCACCACTCTGGATCATACAGATGTTCGTTAATTATGCTAATTTTTATTAAACTATTAAAACGAGGAGTGCACTGGCACAGCAAGGCAGAGCCCAGTGCAGGGTGAACTCTGCTCTCGTCTGGAGGAGCTCATTTACATCTCGCTAACGCGCTGCTGCCTGGTACCGGCTTTGGGGGGGGAGGAGAAGGAGGGAGTCTGAGGATGGTTTTGCTGGAATCTACCTAATTACACGCTAATGAGGCCTCTGCGCTCAGTACCTGCCTGGACTGGGTTGGGGGGGCGGGGGGGAGTAATTTAGCTGAGACTTCACAGAAGGGACTGCAAACCCGCTAATGGGGACAGTAATGGCTCCAGCGAGCCCCGAGCGCACGGGTACGGCGGCGTCGGGAGAGGGGAGCGGGATGCTCGGCCCCCCCCAGCCCCCGCCGGCCTCACCTCCATGGGGCGCCGCGTGACGGGTGCGGAGGCAGCACCCATGGGTGATGATGCCACACTGGGAGCCTCTGGGAGCCGGCACCGAGCGTCAGCCAGGACACGGAGCAAAGCCGTCGCCCTGCCCCGTCCCCAGGAAGGCAAGGACTGAGCAAACTGGGAACCCAGCACCCTTTCCAGGCTGGCGTCTAACAGGGAACTGGATTTAGGGGTCACCCCAACACCCCGGTGGCCATCCTCCCTCCCCAGCCATCCTCGCGATGGCCTCGCTCCGCTCTTGGAGCGCTGCGATTTTCTCCCAGAAGGAAGAAAACCCCTCGAAGAAAACCCCTCAAAGAAAACCCCTCAAAGCGCTTCTCTGTGTTTCACTCCCCAGATCCCCGGTGCCGAGCAAGCCCGAAGCAGACGCTCATTCAGATAATCGCCCGCAGTCGGGGCTTTTATGGCGGGTTGGTGCACGGGCTGTAAAAAGCTTTTATGCTGCTGATCTCCATCGAGGAGGGAGAAGGGAAAAGGGGGAAAAGAAACAAGATGACGACAACCACAAAGCGGTTTCCCTCCCTGCCTTGCATCACGGCTCCTCCAGCATCGCCTGGGAGAGACGATGCTCTTCCGAGGAGGGGGAAAGCGGAGCCCCCGAATGACCCAGCTCCAGATTCCCCCTGTCCCCATCAGAGGGAACGTCCCACAGCCCAAGCCCGAGGTCACAGAGGCAGTGACGGGAACGTGGCCAACTGTCCCCTGCATGGCCTCAGATGGATGACCGCCTGGTGGGACCCTAAATGTGCAGCCACATCTCTCCTGTAGCACTTCCCCGGCTCCACCAAGCTCAAATTATCCCATCCAACATCCCGCCTGCCCCTCGCGCAGGCTGTTGTCCTCCACCAAGCGCCGCAGGGATGATATTTACTCCCCACCAGTGTTCCCAAGCTCTCCTTGCCACCGTGCTCCCTCACCAGCCCTCGTAAACAACCCCGTCGGGCTTGGGGAAGGCCATTAATCACCCCCCTTCGCACAGAAGATCAATGACGCTTTGATGGATGCCGAAGGAAAAGCCAATCAGTCAGGGACTTATCGGTTTATGATTGCTCGGCCCCATTATTAGTGCTTGTGTGTCATACATTATTGTTAGGAAAATGGAGGAATCTAATTCATAGATGAGGTATGGCGGGCGTGCGAGGGGTCGGCTGACACCGGGGAGTTTTATACCGGGTCAGCTATACATCTATTTACCTCGAAAACCAGCTCGGAGCTGCGGCGAGCTCTGAAATTGAGGGGCTACCTGTCCTTGGGGGATTCGGAGCCGGCAGCAGCTGAGGGATGCGGCGGGGAACGCCGTTTCCTTGGCACGTCACCCAGCCTGGCGCAGCGAGGAGTTCACTTGGGTGATGCTCGCCCTTCGCTTCCCATGGCGGCCTGCCACTGCCTGCCCCCAGCCCCCCGCTGCTCTTTTGTAGGGTAAATCCCTATAAAAGTAAATGATTCCCACTTGCTTCCAGTGACTCAATTCTCAGCTGTCGCGAGGAGCTGAGGACACACGGCTGGGGCTGGGACATTGCTGCTCCTGCCCCTTGTCCCATCTGCAGCACCTGCCCCGGCATCGCCCGGGGTGGCCACCGTGTCCCATCCCACTGGGATCCATGTGTCCCATCCCACCAGGCTCTCCATGACCCAGCCCA
The DNA here is from genome assembly GCF_963924245.1 of Chroicocephalus ridibundus. Taxonomy (NCBI): domain Eukaryota; kingdom Metazoa; phylum Chordata; class Aves; order Charadriiformes; family Laridae; genus Chroicocephalus; species Chroicocephalus ridibundus. Next base: position 2,067,667 of record NC_086300.1, on the reverse strand, counting down.
GAGGGAAGAAGCCAACAGACATAGGGGAGGTGGAGGGAGAGGAAGGTGATGGTCCCCAGCTGGGAAAGGCCAGGCAGAACTGACCCCCCCGAGCAGGGGGGGCACCTGGGCAGTTTTGGCAAGGACAACGGCTCAGCTCCTCCTGGAGATGACTCTCACTGGGGAGACCAGCCTGACCGAAGGCGTTCAGGATTTAGCCCATGAGTCGTTTCCCGTTAAAAACAACACACCGGCCAAGCGGCCGAGCAGGGCAGCGCCAGGGACCCAGGCTCCCGGTGAGACACACGCCACGGCGCTGGCACGACCCGCCCTGGGATGGCCAGGGCAGGAGGGACAAATGTCCCTTGGGCACCCCGAGGCCGGCCGGCTCCTCGCCAGGACACCGCAGCCAGCGGGGACACGGCACAGCGGGGGGGACACACAGCCGGGACAGACAGACGGCGGCGGCGCGGGAGCGGGCAGAAGGTGCAGCTGGAGCCCCGCCAGCCGCCGGGGACGGGCCGGGAGACAATAGCGGTGGCAGCATCCGATCGGCGGCGCTGATGGGATTGGGAGCCCATGTGAAACTGCCGTATTAATATTTATTCCATAAAGCGCGCGGCTCCCGAGCTTTGCGCAGCTCCGGCGCGCTCTGACCGCAGTACCAACCCTCAGGCACCGCAAACACAATTTGAAAACAATGTGACGGAAATGTTTAATCTGCTCAGCCCATCTGTGCTGCGTATTTCTCCAGATCTCCCTGAGAGAGGCGCCTTCGAATCTCCACATTGCCTTTAATATTCTCCTAAATCACCTCCCCACTGCACTTCAAGGGCCATTGCTACAATATCACAGGTTCATCGAGAGTGCACGGGAGAAAGGGGGGGTGCAGGGAGGGGAGGGTGAGGGACGGGGGTGTCGGCTGGGATATTTTTTATTTTAAAATATTTCCCAGGGATGGTGTTCCTGTGCCCCTCGGACAAGCGAGAGGGAAAAAAAAGAAAGGGGGGGTTTGTGGAAATCAGAGGGAAGTTATTGTGCTGTTGCTGGGAGGCGATTAGCGAGGCTGTTTAGAAGCAAACAGGCTGGAATGGAGCAAAAATCATTTCCAAAGAATCGCTTTTATTAATCTCCTTCCTCGGCCGCTCACTTTTGCGTGCGGCTGCTGCTGTTCCTCTCTCCAGAGGGCCCCATCCTGCTCCCAGATTCACACGCAAAACGGGCGCGGATGCTGGGGCGAGGGGGGACACCCCGAAGCAGTGGCAGCCCGGGGTGGGGGTGGCTGGGTCTCACACTCCTGGGTCCCCCCACCCCGGCACAATGAGACCTACAGCCGAGATGCTCCAGCTCAGGTGCATCACCGCTCCCTGCCTCAGTTTCCCCATCGCACCAAGACTGATCCCCCGATGTAGCCTTTCAGTACTTAAAGGGGGCTATAGGAAAGATGGGGACAGGCTTTTTAGTAGGACCTGTAGCGGTGGGACAAGGGATAACGGCTTTAAACTAAAGGAGGGGAGATTTAGACTAGATCTAAGGAAGAAATGTTTTACACTGCGGGGGGTGAGCCCCTGGCCCAGGTTGCCCAGAGAAGCTGTGGCTGCCCCATCCCTGGAGGGGTTCAAGGCCAGGTTGGACGGCGCTTGGAGCAACCTGGGCTGGTGGGAGGTGTCCCTGCCCAGGGCAGGGGGTGCCACTGGGGGGGCTTTGAGGTCCCTTCCCACCCAAACCATTCTGTGACCCTATCTCCATGGGGAGGCCCCCGCTCCCTCCCCAGGCTGCTGGGTGCTGCCACCTCCAAACCACCCCAGAGACATGTGTGGGGTCCAGGGGGTGCACGGGGTCCAGGAGGGGTGCGCAGGGGGTGTGTGTGAGGTGCAGGAGATGTGCGGGTTGCTGCAGGTGCAGGGGGTCCACGAGGGGGCTGCAGGGTCCAGTGGATGCGCAGGGTCCGGGGGTGCATGGGGTGCAGGGGCTGTGGGGGGTGCAGGGGGTCTGGGGCGGGGTGCAGGATCCAGGGAGTGCACGGGGTCTGGGGGGGGTTTACAAGGTGCAGGGTGTGTGGGGGGGGTCCAGGGGGTTGCAGGGTCTGGGGGTGTGTGTGTGGGATGCGGGGGGGTGTGCGCGGAGTGGGGTGCAGGGGGATGTGTGCAGGATGCGGGGGTGAGCGGGGTGCGGGGGGATGTGTGCGGGATGGGGGTTCAGGGGTGAGCAGGATGCGGGGGTGTGTGTGCAGGGTGGGGTGTGGGGGGATGCGTGCCGGATGCGGGGGTGCGGGGGGGTGTGTGCGGGGTGCGGGGGGGTGTGTGCGGCATGGGGGTTCAGGGGTGAGCGGGGTGCGGGGGTGTGTGTGAGGGGTGTGGGGGTGCGGAGGTGTGTGTGCGGGATGCCGGGGTGCGGGGGGGTGTGTGCGGGATGGGGGTTCAGGGGTGAGTGGGGTGCGGGGGTGTGTGTGAGGGGTGTGGGGGTGCGGGGGGGTGTGTGCGGGATGCCGGGGTGCGGGGGGGTGTGTGCGGGATGGGGGTTCAGGGGTGAGCGGGGTGCGGGGGTGTGTGTGAGGGGTGTGGGGGTGCGGAGGTGTGTGTGCGGGGTGCGGGGGGTGTGTGAGGGGTGCGGGGTGCGGGGGGGTGTGTGCGGGGTGCGGGGGTGAGCGGGGTGCGGGGGGGTGTGTGCGGGATGCCGGGGTGCGGGGGGGGTGTGTGCGGGATGCCGGGGTGCGGGGGGGTGCGTGCGGGGTGCGGGGGTGAGCGGGGTGCGGGGGTGCGCGGTCGGTGGCCGGTCGGTGCTGCATCCCCGGCGTTGCCATGGCAGCCGCTCCCGGCCGGGCTCCCGCATCCCCGGGGGCCGGCGCAGCCGGATCCACCTGCTCCTTCCCGACCCTCCGCGGGGTCATCGCCAGGTCGGCAGAATAAATGAACGTGAGCACTAATGATGTGTTTGCTGGCTGTTTATGCTCTCTGTGTGTCAGGGGCACTCACATTTAGAGAGCTCATTATGGCTGCAATTAGACTGCACCATTGCTAGATATTTAACTCCTTTTTCTTTTAAATTAGCATTTTAATAACGTGCTTTGAGCAGGGGAAACAAAATGACCATTTTTCACGGACAAACTTCCTAGCTGTAGGTGCAACTTTAACGGCAAAGTTGCAAGGGAGGTAAAATAAGCCGAGGCCCGTTCCCTTCCCACCTATCCCTGCCTTCTCCCCCTCCTCCCCGCCACCAGGAAAAGGGAGGCGGCGGGGGGGGGAAAGCCGGGAGAGTTTTTTATTTGCTTTATCGCACACTCCATTTCCTAAATTTGTTCTGCAGCCAATTATTTTCGCCTTTAAAGTCCCGAACGCGCTCACGCCTGATGAAAATTAGCAGCCATCGGAGTTAAACCCCGCCTGTGACCTGTGAAGAGGGCTCGAAATAATTGCGTCCGTGTGTGTGCGCACACGCGTGTGCGAGGAGCCATCCGTCCCCGAGAGGGGAGCGGGAGCGTGCGGGTGGGAGCAGCCAGGGCCCATTATGTGATGGGTATTATCAAAATAGCTTTATACAGTAACCCCCAGGGCCGCTTCCCTGCAAAGGTCACCGCAATTATTTCCCCTTCATTCATAACTCTTCGCCTGGGTTCCGGGACCGGGGGAGGCAGAGGGGGACGAGGGGACAGCCCAGGGGGTGGCTGTGGCGTGAGGAGGGATGGGGACCAGCGGAGGGGACGCGGCGAAGGCGACGGCTCCGTGACCTCACCAGGAACTTGGAAAAACACACGTTTTCTTCACACCCGCATCACCGCAAAGCCCAACCGCGGCTTGGGCACAAAGTGGCAGCTTGGTTCCTGCGTTAGGATTCACGCTCCTAATTAAGTGATGCCCCCAAATCACCCATCCTCCCCCCGGGGAGTGCTGCCACGGCTGCGGGCAGGGGGCCAGGGACCCCCGGGGGTGGGTGCACCCACTGCTGCTGGGCTGGGAGAGGGACCCGAGGCGGGACAGGGGGTCTCTGGGAGCGGGTGCCCCCCTCTGCCCCAGACCCTGCTCCCAGCCCCGGCCGCCTCCAGCCCCTTTCTGTAACCTCTGGCATCCCCCAGACAGCCCAGGCCAGGAGCAGGAGCCAGAGCCGGGACCCCCAGGGCCCCCACGCAGCCGAGGTGACGCCGAGGGTCCGGAACGAGCGGGGAAGCACAGCGGGGAGGAGAGGAGGGAGAGAGGCGCAGCCTTAGCGAGAACGACACTTTAAACGTTTCCTCTTTCGCACCCGCTCAGCTGTACCTTAGCCACCGCCGCTTCATAAATACAATCCGGGCAGCGCAGGCTATAATTTGGTGATAGCTACCCCAGGACATATCTAGATACACTTCTGTTATTTTAATTAAATACTGCATTATGGTTTGTGACAACTTCATCGCTATAGCGTAAATGAATTTGGAATTAAAGTCTTACTTAGGCATTCCACTACTTCCCCCCCCTCCTCCCCTCCGCGTTACAAAGCAAAAGGCTATAAAATCAAGATGTTTGTTCATTTACAGATGGAGCAGCTTGGAAAAGGCAAAAAAAAAAAAAAAAAAGGAAAAAAAAAGGGAGGAAAGGCAAGACGGTGCAGAAGCGAGCGCGAAACACCAGTGGCTTCGAGCATCCTCGGGTGGAGGAGAGCACAAACGGGGGATGTCGAGTATTAACTGTGTGCGTTACCGTTATCCTCCGAACCTGGCTCCTCCGAACACCCCTCTCCCCCGCCGCGGGATTTCTGTGTTGTCCGTGATTCTCATATTTAACTCTTGATTTGTGACTTTGCTGTGGAGAGGACGAAGCGCTGGAAGTTTTCGACCTTTGGGGCTTCGGGCTGGGGAAGGGCACAGCGGCGGCCGGAGAGACTGAGTTATGGCAAAGGGAAACTTCTTATTTTATGCCCAGGCCTGGGAGTTTCAATTCCATCCATCTATTAACTCGTCTCTAATGAAACTAGACCGTACGTGACATTTTGCAATATAACTGCTTTAAATGTTACCACATCAATTGGTTTAAATGTTACCCGCGCCTCATGAACCGGGAGATGGTTTTATAATTATCTCCGTCTCTCTCTAACGAACAAAGATTTCCACTGTCTGCTGGTATTTTACATTAGCAAAGGAAACAAGGACGCCTGCTCGAAACGCGGGGGCTCAACGGGCTCGGACAAACAAAAATCCCGAGTTGTGAGGGTGGCAGAGGGGCTGCCTCTCACCTGTCGGAAAAATCCCTGCCGGATTTAAAACCTTCCTGATTTATTCTGCAACTGGGGGTTCGCCCTCAGGTCTCCTCTCGGTCCCTCTATCGCCCATTAACCACCTCCCCAAACCAAACCGACTGGCGTCCCCCCCCGCACCGCACATGTCTATGTATAAATATGTAGATCCATAAAACGACGTCAGCCCATGAAAGTTATGGCCGGGGAGGGATGGGTTTAACGACGAGGCTCCGCTTTAATATTTCCCGTTGTCGCAACCCCCCAGTGAAATTTCCACTTCCATTTACGAAACAAGCCGGGAAATCGTCGGGCATTTGTTAAGGCTGGAAACAAAAAGCTTTTTTTTTTTTTCTCTATCCCTGGTTTGTTTTTTTTTTGCCACCCATTTGAAACAGGGCGTCGCAGCAAATGTCACCCCCCCACCTCCCCGGCAGATTAGCGAGGGGCTCGTTACTAAATCTCTGTCTAATAAAGGCAGAGTTGACTCTGGAGGAGCTGCTGGTTATAACGCTGGCTTTGGAAAATGGAAGGATTGTCACACTTAAAGACACAAATTTCCCCTGTAATATATTCGAATGGAAACCTCTGAATCCAATAGTACATGGGCATATCTAATAAATTCACAATATTTCAGCCTCAACAGCCTACAACGGTTAGTTTTAAAGATTTATGTGGTAAAAAATTACTCGGTGATGAATATAGTTTATTCTGTGCGGTATTGGAGGGTATAAGGAATTAAACTACTGTCTTTAACAGTGAATTTATTATTACCTCTGTCAAAGCCAAAGTCTTTAACAGCATTTATTATAAATTTCTGTGCAAAATAAATGCTCAGAGTACGCCTTGAACCTTAAAGACCCCAGTGTAACCTTGTGCCAGCCCGGGAGAAGTTCACAGGCCAGGGGGCAACGTGTCAGCATCCTCCTGAGACCCCCAGGGCTGGCATTGGGGTCCCACGACCGTGGGGAAGGGGCCACTACGTGTCCCTGCCACGGCCACCGCTGCCGCTTGGGGACCGAGGTCACCCCCCGCGAGGGCAGCATGGCAGGCTCGGAGCGGGCACGGTGGTCAGTGTGGGGTGGAAGCAGTGGGTTTAGGGCAAAATTTGGGATGCAGCATCAGGGATGTACGTGTGAGTCCCCATGGATGGGTAATAATTTGGGATACAGCATCGGGGATGTATATGTGAGCCCCCATGGATGGGGAAATATTTGGGATGCAGAATCGGGGACGTGCAGGTGGAGCCCCCATATATGGGGCAAAATTTGGGATGTGGCATTGGGGATGTACAGGTGAGCCCCCATGGCCGGGGAAATATTTGGGACGCAGCATTGGGGATGTACGGTGAGCCCCCACGGATGGGGAAATATTTGGGATGCAGCACGGGGGCCGCGCGGGCTCTGGGCATCGTCGGCGCTGCCTCCCCGGCGCTCGCCCACCCTTTTGTCCTCGCCTGCGATGGGTGTCCCCTCATTTATAAAAATTACCTGGGAGGAATGAGGCTGCCAGGGGCCTGTTCTGGACGATTGGTTCCCGCCGGGGGGGCGAGGGGGCCGGCGGGGGAAGGATGGCCCTCGCTTGAATTTGACCGGTGGGTGACCGTTGCCTTCCAGCTGACCCCGCCATCCCATCCCATCCCTCCCAACTCGGGAGCCTCCCGGAGGGGTTATTAATGGGAGTCGAAGGAGCCCGTCTCGGCAGCCCACCCCACCGGAGACCCCGCGGGGCTGAGTCCAGCGCCCCGGGATGCTGCTGCGCGCTGAGCCCCGACCGGGCTCGTTACACCTTGGCTCCGTCGCCCAGGAGGTTCGGCACGTTGCAGGGGGGCTGTGGCCACCCCCGTGGCCTCTCCCCACGAGCGAGATGGCCCCGAATCCAGGCAAAATGCCACTAGATGTCACCACACGCCTTTCGCTCGGGGTCCGGGGTATGGGAATATGCCCCCCCGCCCTTTCCCCCCCTGCTTTCATTGGAAGCAATTGAGAGAATTAACTTATCCGGTTTTATGGCCTGCTTGTCACATCCAACTAAGCCCACTTAAAATAGGAAGTCTCGCTGCATTCAAATAATTATCATAACGTACAAATCACTCAGCCAGGGGACAAGGGACCAGTGCCGGGGAAAGGGACGCGGTGCCGGGGTTTTGCTGGAATTACTGCTTCCCCCTCCCCAAATTAATTTTCCCGTGTATCAGCCCGGCCGGGCAGCACCGAGCTGGGTAGCGGTGTTCGGGGGTCCCTGCAAAGCGGGGTGACAAGGTGGGGTTCGGGCTCTGCAACTGGTCGGCTCCACCCATGACACCCCCTGGCCCCATTACCCCTGCGGCACCGGGGCCCAACAAAGCGCTGGTGGTGCTGCGGGATGCAACAAGGAGCCTCCTGCCCGGGTCTGGGGGGATGATGAGAAAAGCCCTTGACAGTGGCATTCCCTGGACCCCCACTGAAGCCCCCCTGGTGCCGCCACAGGCGCCCGGGCATGGGGTCGGCTCTGCGGGGACACGGCACCAGAGGGACCGCTCCAAGGAGGGATGTGGTGGGTGACGACGCTGCCCTTGCCCCGGGCAGGACCGAGCATTGCCCCCCCACCACAGCATCCCTCACCCTCCCGGTGCCCTCAGCCCTGGGGCTGCCAAGTGCCCCCCCGCTGGCCACTGATGTCCACTAACCCCCAAATCACTTTTCCCCGCTGTTGATGCTGGAAATGTCAGACAGGACCCGAGCAGCAGCCGGCGTGTGTTTCAAACACACCAGATGGATTTTTATATTAGCCACTATTTCATGTTCAGACAGAGCGACCGCACCGCTGAAACGGCAGCCTCGGTGCTGCCGAGTTTGCTTCTGTGAGATTAATTCTGCGAAATTAATTGGGACAAGATTGAAAAGGAAATTAAAATGCAGCTGAGTGAACAGGCTTTTCAAACACCTTTCCCCCCCCCTCTTTCCTTCGCCGTCTCCCTCCTTTACCCCCCCTCCCCAGCCCCGCGCCGCCTCCGTTCTGTGGCGGCCGCGAGCATCCGTCGCGCAAAGTAATTTACGGGGGAAAAGCTCTCAGGACCGATCGGTTACGTGTGAGGGAGCCAGCACAAGAGTCGCAATCTGGAGCCACTGAAGAGAGCGAAAACCCTGCCGTGACTCCAAGCTGTGGCCCCGAGCTGGTGTTGGGGGGGGACACGCGACCCACTCTGCCATCAGTGGGATGGACTGATGGGAACATCGGCCCCAGGGACGGCCGTGGGTTGCTCCTGGTGTCACTCCCCTGGATAAATGAGGTGACGAGCTAGGGCTGTGGGTTCAGTGCCCGGAGCACATCAGTCCCATCCTGGGGGGGCAGCAGGTCACTAAATGCCACCGTAAAGTGCTTTGAGATCCTCAGATGGGGAATTCTCAGCCCCTCAGAAAGGGGGGGTGAAGCCCAGGCGCGGAGCTGCTCTCGCTGCTGCCAGGGGTGCAGCTGCCACCGCAAAGAGGCGCAGGACCCGGCTTCAAATACACCAGATAAAAACATCGGTGCCACGCTGGCTGCCAGCCCCTGGAGAGGCTGGACGTGCCCACACCGGGCTCGGGGCCACCGCAGCACCGGCCGTGCCCAGCTCGAGGCCCGCTGGGCTGAGCGGCTGTGCTGGCCCTGCTGCTGTGTGGACGTGTCCGTCGGGTCCGGCCTCGAGGGCTCTGATGGACCGACAAAGCTTCCAGGAGACATTGGACACTGCCACCGCGGCTCTCCCACCCGTTGCTGCGGTGTCCGATTGCCCGCGTCCACCCTGGGGCTACCACCAGGATGCTGAACTCAATCGGATTCTGTTTCTCGGCTCTAAAATGTGGCCTTGGTCTTAACAAGCTGGAGACTCGGAGATGCTCTTCATCGCCAAAGGTCCGCCCCCCCCAGCTGAGCCACCACCGCACGCGCCGCCCGTCCCCACGTCAGGGCCACTTGACCTTCCCTGGGTGGGCGCCCACTGAGGGCGGAGGGGGCACAACCACCGAATTCATCCCTTTTCCTGCGCCAGATTGGGGCGCAAAGTGCACTGCGGAACACCATCCGCGCCATCCAACCCCCCCAGGTTCTTTGCTCTCCTCGGGGTGCAAAGTGTGTCGCAGAACACCCCCCCCCCCACAAAGTTCATCACTGTTCCCGCGCCAGATCGGGGCACAAATTGCGTTGCAAAGCATCACCCATAAAACACACCCCCCCCGCCAAAGTTCCTCACTGTTCCCATGCCAGATTGGGGCGCAAAATGCATTGCAAAACATCACCCATAAAACGCACCCCCCCACACTCACAACTTCATTGCTGTTTCCTTGCCAGATCAGGGCACAAATCGCACTGCAAAACGTCACCCATAAAACGCAACCGCCCCAGCCCATCGCTGGCCACCACGGTCCGGCGGGGACCAGCTGGGAGCCAGGATGGAGCCCTGCGGGACAAGCAGGGTAAGGAGAGGGTCACAGGCGTGGGTGGCTCTGCTCTTGCCCCCCACCATCCCCAAGACCCGCTTAATGCGAAGACTTAATTTATTCACCTGCGTGCGTTTGCCGAAGGGAGCCCTGGTCACACCCGGCTGAGCAACTCAATTACCCCTGTAATACCCGAGCAACAGCACGTACAGACTCCATCACCGTGGAAAAAAAATAAATGTATATATATAAAAATAAAAGAATCTTGCTTTGGGGCACTTGAAATGCCACGTGAAGCAGGGGTGGCGTTAACGGGGCAGTCACGGAGGGGGAAGCGGGATGCCGGGGTCCGGTTCCTGCATGTACGTGCGGGAACCGGACCCTGGCATCCCGCTCGCCCCTCCATTAAATTGCTAATTTCACTCCACTTTGGACCTTGATTTTTACCAGTTTCACCCGCTTTTGACCTTGCAATTGAGCCCCAGCCCTGTGCTGACGAAGGTGGGGCTGCCAGCGATGCTCTTACCTTGCTTAGGATGTAGATGAGGTCCCCGCGGTGGAAGGAGAGCTCGTCGGGATGCTCGCTGCTGCAGTCCCACATCCCTTGGTAATAATTGGCATAATCTCGCCGGGGACCTCCTGGGGACAAAAAAAACCAAAACACCCAGAGAGGTCAAGGTGACAGGGAATTATACAGGGAAATATTGGGGCTGTGGGGTGGTATTTGTTGGGGAAAGGAAGGAAATGTTAAGGGTTCTTAATTCTGCGTTGCAATTAAAAGGCAGAGGTCGAAGAGGTACTGCAAGAAAAAAGGGGCTGGTCAATAACGAAGCGCAGTATCTATCAGTAAACGCGCATAAACACGGGGATAAAGGCTGCAGTTTCAGAAGATGCTGAATTAAAGCTGTTTACTACAAACCGCAAAGGGAAACGAAGACGCTTTTCCCTCTCTCCCAAGTCCCTTATCTCCTCCTCAGGCTCAAACCAAGCTGTCCCCAAGGTCGACATCCGTAACCCGGTCAAGAGGGGACACGTGGCACCGGTGCCAGCTCTACTGGGCAGTGTCCCCAGTACAGTGACAGCCACGCCAGGGGCCGTGGAAGAGGAATACGATTGATTAACGTGGGTGTTTGCAGAGGGCCTCGGGGAGGATGCTGCCAGGGAAGGCGATAGCCACATTTATTTATTAATTAAAGCAGCCAAGCCAGGGATTGCAGCAGATGGAGCAGGGCACCGCACTGACTGCTCGGCTGGAGTGCCCGGAGTAGGAACGGGGATGGGAAGAGAGCAGGGAGCAATGTCTGCCGCCACCCCCTGCTCCTGGGGGCTCAGAGAAGGTCCCAAACCTTCGGTAGCGTGATACAGCCCCAGAGCTTGGGTCTCGGTCTTCCCATGGAGTTCTGAGTTTGGGAAGGCAGAGCCTTCGCTCGATGCCGGGGTCGGTGTCTGCTGCAGAAAGGGAAGGGAACGGAACATGAGCCAGCAAACTCTTTTTTTTCCCTTTTTTTTTTTTTTGGAAGAAGCAAATGATCTGTTTGCTGAAAGCCGTGGGTTTGGGCTGATGAGACTTGGCAAAGCCACTGCCCTGGGCTAAACGTGTGCATGGGTTTCCTGGAAAATGTCGCAGCAGCGTTTCCAGAAGGAAATGTTTCCATCTTTGCCATCCCAGTATGGCATTTCCCACCCCAGAAACTGGCCCAGACACCAGAGCCACCACTGAAGGTGGGTCCCTGTCGTGCGATGGGACCAGCCGAGCCTGATGCCAAGGTCTTGCAGAGCCCCATGACCGGAGGAGATGCTGCTCTGCCCAGTTTGTGGACTGGGGAAGCGACTTGTCCCAGCATGTCCAACAGATCCTTCACAGCATCAGAAAAACACCCCCAAACCCTCCAGACTCCCAGTTTTCAAGCACACAAGATGACAGTTCAAACACGCTCCTGGACCAAAGGCTTCAGGCAGGAGGCTGCTCTGATGGCACGGCACCAAGGCGGGGGTGAATCCAGATGTCACGACACGGACATCTCCATGATGCGACCCCCATGGATAATTAAACCCAGTAAAACCACATTCTGCGGGGGGGGGGGGGAGCGGAGCGCCGGGGCTGTACCAGCGATCTGTGCCACGCAGCTGAACCCAGCCCAGAAAGCATAAATAGAGAATAGCGAGCACATGTCGGAGGAAATGTTTCTAATATGGTATAAGGGACCGAGCGATAAGGGTGCATCTGGAGTGCTGTGCCCAGATTTGATCACCTAAATATGAAAAAGGACATTACAGAGATGGATAATGGCACAGCGGGGAGCAGCTGGAATGACTCAGGGACTTGGGGAACTTAAATAGAAAGGCTGGGAAAAAAAAAAAAAGTAGGTCTGCATCCTTTGGAAAGTATTAAAGGGGGAGCACACAGTGGCGAGGAAAAGATTGTGAAGGGAATAGAAGGAGTAGGAGCTACTGAGTTATTTAAGCTTGTGCTAAGTGCAGGAACCAGAGGTTATGAACTGGAGGCAGAGGAAATATCGGGACGTGCGGGCGCCGAGCCGGAGGATGAGGCCAGCGGCAGCTTTGGTAGGAGCCACTGGATTGTGTAATTAACACAAAAGGTCATTACGGGAGGGTGTGAGGACAACACCCCGATGGGGAGGATAACCCGGTACTGGGGGACGGTGCTTGGTACCGACCTGTTGGTGTCCCCTTGGAGACAAGGCTGGGGAAGAGCTGCTCTGGGGGTATCGACAATACCGGTAACGCTATGGAGCATCACCATGAAGTGGCTGAGATTTGAACATCGTGATCCCCGCATCAGCCTCTGCACCTCTTCAGAGTTCTGCTCTGCGTCACGAGAGTATTGGGAGCGAAAGGGGGTTTGGGTTGAGATAGAAAAGACATCTTCCTACGAGATGTTTCCAGAGTCAAAAGTGGCCATTTTCCCCCGGAGCCCCTGGGGATGGGGACCCGGGTGTCTGCTCCACGCAGGGAACTGGAACCAGCCTTGTCCCAGTTGCCCCTCATTTACCAGGAACGCTTGGGAGGTGCCTCCCTATCCCACATCTGCTCTTTCCTCCTTCTCAAAGGAAGGAGAGGACCTCGGAGACACCTGGCCACCTGGCCAAGGAGCGGGGAGAAAAGAAGCCGTGCAGAAGAAGAACAGAGACTTTGCAGAAGCCGCACACGTGAGCCTGGACACGATACTCTGCAAGTACAAAGGGAGAAAAGTTTCCAGCCCACAGAAAGGTTTGTGGTCCCAAAAGTTTGTGTATTTTTTCCCGGCTATGTCAGCTGCTGGGATGGCAGGTCTCACCCCCCCCTCCAAGCCTGCCTTCGGAAGGTTACAATTAATTGCATCGGATGAGGAAGATGCGTCATGATGAAAGCGTGGTCAGGCTCCACGCTTCACTCCCAGCCGCAGCTTCAAAAGCAACAAGGATGTTTGTGCCAGCTACTGAAAATATCTTGTTAAAATTAAGGCCGTTTGCAGAAAAGGGATCCTGGTTTCTATTTTTGCACTTAAAGAGAAGGCCAGGCAAGGGACAACTTCACTCTGCAGTGTCCATGTGGGACGGTGAATGCCTGCGATGCTCCCGACCTGCCAGCTCCCGGCTGGGTGGGATGGGGGTGGGATCCAGACAAACCAGCCCAGGGCTCCTGCATCGCCCTGCACCAATTCTGCTCGCTTTTGCTGAGAAGATGTTTTGTTTAAAAAGCCCCAACGCCCCATCCAGACTTTGAAATCCGCATTCAGGACAGAGCCGTGATTTCCGCGCGGCTGATCTACACTGATGTAAGTGGGATGAGAGCCTGCTCCTGTGTTTATGGGCCTTGGGGTCATTAAGAAAAACCAGCCAAATGTGACAACCGCATCGTTTTCTTCTGCAGCCCGAGCAGCCCCAAGCAGGGGCTGTGGGAGAGGCACGATCCGCCCCAACCCCTTTGCTTTGGAAGCCTGTTGATGCTGAAACCTAATGACAACCGTCTGCAGCTCAGGGGTCCTTGCTGCCGCGCTCACGCTGCATGAAACCTCCTGCCACGCCAAGCGCAGGGACCGTGACAAAGGAGGCAGTGCTGCGAGGCTTTTTTTTATTATTATTTTCTAAGTGGAGGAATTTTGCTCTGTTTGTATGTGATGGCTAAGCCGGCGCTGCGGCAGCAGCCCCGCCGCCCGCCCGGCGCAGGGGGCAGGGATGAAACAGCCCTGAGCGGAGCAAAGGGGTGTCTCGGCAGGAGCAGCCTGCAGCTCTCAGCTGGGGTTGCTGGGCTGCTCCAGCGCCGTGGCACCCTCGTGGTTCTTCGAAATGAGAAACGATAGTTTTCCATTAGCCAAATGCTCATCTGGCACTTTGGCCGTGTGATATAATTAAGAAATAGCCCCTTCCCTCCCTCCCCGCAGCCCAGCCTCTGCTCAAGGACTCCCGGCATCTCTTTCTCGCCCTTGGTCCAGTTGGACAGAAATTATAAGGCAAAAGGCAACGAGGGCTGGGGATCCCGGCGCCGCGATAACCTTTCCCTCTTGAAACGCAGCCCAGCTTTCCAGAGGCAAGAGCCTAATATATTATTTAGCGTAAAAAAAACAGACGCAGGACTTAAAGCAATCATGACAATGCTAATAACTAAACCAGTTACAACGATTAACAACAATTACGACCGCCGGGCAGATGCTAATGAGTATGAGCAGGGTGTTTAAAGGGCTGGCAGGGTTGTGACAGGCGAGAGCCAAAATCCTCGGGGCGGCCTCGGGGCGCGGGTTCATCATCACCTCTGGCACCACCATGGAGCCCCGCTCTGCTCCCCGCTGACCCCCACCTCGGGCTGGAAAACCCACGGGGGGAGCTGCTTTCCTGCCCCCTGCTCCTTTGGATGGGGAAATGCCGGGACAGTGGTGAAAGGCAAAGAAAAACGTGTGTGTGCGCATGCATGTCCCATCACCTTCTGCTCTCCTTACCCCACGCTGAGGCGTCTCCACGGATAAATGTGCAGCCCTGCTTTAGGACCTCGGCACGGTTTATAAAGAGTGGGAATGTCGTTTTTTTCCGAGCTCGGGGTGCTGGTACCGGCTGCAGCTGCCACACGCTCCAGTGGCCGAATAAGTCAAAGTGCTGGGGGGTGGGAAACAAGCTCTGCAAAACCAGGAGGAGCGGAGAAATGCCGATGTGCTCCAGCCTCTGCGAACAGCTGGGGCTCAGCCCTGTCTGCGCTACCCAGATTTTGTAGAAAGAGGCCTGAGCACCCGCCTGGGCTGGGGACCACTGCCCAGGGAACGTCCGAGGGGGGGAAGGGAACTGTTGGATCAGGCTTTCCATAAATGCCAGGAATCACAGAATTGTTTAGGATGGAAAAGACCTTTAAAATCGAGTCCGACCATCAGCCCAACGCTGCCAAGTCATCACTACCCCATGTCCCTCAGCGCCATGTCTGCCCGGCTTTTAAATCCCTCCAGGGATGGTGACTCCACCACTGCCCCAGGCAGCCCGTTCCAGTGCTCGCCAACCCTTTTTGTGAAAGAATTTGCTCCTAATATCCAATTTAAAGCTCCCCTGGTGCCATTTGAAGCTGTTTCCTCTTGTCCTATCACTTGTTACTTGGGAAAGTTGGGCACAGGGGCTCTTGGACCCTGGGAGGGATAAACTGGCAGAGCAATTCTTGGGGCGCTCGTGGGTTCAGGAGAGGACAAGTGTTTAGTCACCCACCACCCACAGCACCCAGTGCCGAACCCTCTGGTCTCCACCACCCAACAAGCGGGACGCCTGGCGTGAGTCCCCAGCTCCATCACCGGGGCAAAACCGTCCCCTCTGAGCCCTGCAGCGGGAGGATGGCGCGGGAAGCTCTCCGAAGCCAGGCTTTGCCAGGAGAAGGTGTTTTCCCATGCGGCGAGGAGGAGTGGGGCGGCAGGAAGCCTCTGGCTGGTCCAGCCCCGGCTGCTGGGACACAAGCGCTGCTTTCCTGCGCCGGGGCGGAAGCGGGGATGGAAAAGCAAGCAGGTGGGACTGGGGAGGAAACAGATCTTCCGCTCCCATCCCACGGTGCAGGTTCTTAAGGAAAAAGCAGGGGTGGGGGCCCTGGCCACGGCAGCAGGCTCTCGGGCCGCCGTCTCCGGGCGGGCGGTGCTGGTTCCTGGGGTGGTGGTGCGCGTCCTTCCGGCTTCCCGCGCCGAGATCCCTCCCTGTGGCGGCTTCCTCTGGCCATGACTCGCTTCCTGCCCTCTCTCCAGGTTGTTTCTGCCCCAGCTCCTCTCCCCGGCCCCTTGGGATGCACCGGGAGGGCTGGCTCCCTCTCCACGGTCCAGGATGGGGTGAGGGACAGGGACAGGAGTGCCTCCATGGGATACCCTTCAGCGCAGAGATCTCACCAGGCAGGAGAGGGGATGGATGCTCTCCTCCATGGAGAGGTCACAAAGGGCACCCACACGAGGTGCCTGTCCGAAAAGGAGAGGCATCCCCCATGCCCACAGCGTGGAGAAGGTGGGGAGAGGTCCCCAAATCTGAGTTATCTGAACTTCACCTGCTGCAGTCTCCTTGGTCACCCATCGGTCTGCTCTTGGCACCTCTCCCATGTTCCACCACCCCTCCATCACCACCCACACCTCAGGATGCTTGAAGGCAGCCAGGCTCGGACCCCCCAGTCACCACGGTTCTTTGTGATGGCCAAAGCAGGGTGGGCTCTTACCACTTCTCTGTCTGCTCCCGGCATCCTCGCTGTCCTCTGGGAAGGGGGGCTCCAGCTCCTCATCTAGGGGGGGAAACAGAGCGGAGACGTCAGGGGAAGGGCTGAGCGTTACCGCTGCACCAACCCCCCGGGCAGGCAGAGGGCTGCGAGAGCATCCGACTGTCAGAATAATAAATTCCCGGCTTAATTGTGAAGAGTGGAAGGGAGGAAGTCACAGATAATATTTTAAAACGTGTTGCATAAAAATATGAATTGTTGTTAACACTGGTAAAAACAAATCACTTATTATAGCCCCATAAATTTAGGCAGCACTTTGCCGAGTGCCCTATAGGAAGAGGCGCTTCCTGTGCAGGACTCACAGCCCAGAGAAAACGCGATGCCGAGGAGAAACACCAGAACTGAAATGCGCGGAAGGATGGGGGACAGAAGCAGAAATGAAGGGGGAGAAAGGGGACCCCAGGCAGTGGAGGGCAGGCGGCTACCGGGGGTGGGGAAGGAGGGTGGAAGAAAATAGTAAGAAATGACACCGTGGAAAAGGTTAAGGATTGGAAGTCACGGGGAAGCCCTGCGAAAACGGCTCGAGACTGATGGGAGCAAGGATCTACACACAAATAAGTTTAAATAAGATTATTTAGCACCTGGACAGGTACAACCCATCCAGCCTGAGCTGCTCGGGGTGCTGAGGCGAGGCGGGGGCACAGCACCCCCATTAGCTGCCACCGCAGACCAGGCTTCCTTCCCCAGCCATAAAGACTGGAGGCAACCTCATCAAATAATACAAATAAAAACCAACTCTGAAACATTTCAGAAAGCACATTGGTCGTCTGCACCTCTGGGTTGATGTGGGGTGTGGGGCAGCCCTGGCTCGGCTGAGCCCGGGGCAGAAGAGGTGTCCCCACTGCACCTCAGGGGACATGGCTTTGCTGTCGCCTTTAAGCAGAGCCAAGCGGAGCCGAGCCCGGCTCTTCTGCCGATCCCAGGGCACCGGATCGCAGGGCAGGGAGGTGCTGCTGCTCCTGCTCGGCATTTTCCGAGGACGCGGCCCCGGCCCTCGCTCCCACCCAGCGCAGATCGATGCAAACCAGGTCAGACCTCCGCTGCCAATTACAAATTGCATCCCGAGTTGGAGGGTCACAGCAACTGCTCCCCCATTAGACGGGAAGCGGCACCAAAGATCTTTTCTAAATAAATCAGACTTTATTGTAAAACTCGGCCACTGACGAGACAGAACCTCATTAGCATTGATTTTAAAATAAATTATTGAAAGTGGCTTTTGCCTGCTCTTTGCATTTGTAAAAGAGAACATAAATGTATCCGTACCAGCGCTCTCCCCCCATCGTTCCCATGCACACGCCCCAAACCCTCGCATGGGAATTCCTTTATACTTTAACCAATGGCACCACATCCCCTAATCCCACCTCAGCGTGAGACGGAGGGCAGTGAAACCACCTCCCGCGCACCACGGAAACCCCGGAGCCACCCTCCAAAGCGGGGCAGCAACGTTCCCCCACCGCTGGGGGTGACGCCTGCGCCCAGGGGCTCCCCACAGCCACCCCCGTCCTGCCATGCGTGCTGTGCACACCCCTCCGGCTCGTGTCCGCATCCTGCAGGGATCGCATCCATCCCCGAGCCGCGCTGTCCTCAGGAAACCTCTTCCCAGAGCCCTTCTGGCACTTCCCAGCACGCGCACACACTCCGCAGAAGCCTCCTCCAGCACCGGCGCAGGAAAACACGTGCCGGGGAGGAAACGCTGGGTTTCCAGGATGGGCGAAGCTGTGGGAATCCTGCCCAGGGAAGGGGCTGGCACTGCCAGGACGAGGGGCTGGGTCAGCCCTGGGGAGACGTATCTGTCCTGCTTCCTCCCCGCTTCCCTGGGAGCTCCCCTCAGATGGCAGAGTTGGTCTCCACAGCTAATGGGGAATCACAGTTACAGCCCCTAACGAGCTCCAGCAGCTCTGTGGGTCCCAGCCCCTCGCCCCATAGAGCTGTTGCTCCCCCCAGTCCTTGCTCTCCAGGAGCCACGCGGGGCTGGGGAGGCTTTCCAGAGCAGTCCCCCTCCCTCTCCCACCTTGGGCCATTTTATTCCATATTTGATGGAATGGGGCATGTTCTAACCAGAAATCAAAGCCACAGCCCCCTGCCCTGTTTGCGTCGCCCACCTGAGACACCAGCTGGGCAGCTGACAGCTCCACGGCTTGGACAAGGGTCTCTCATGTATCTCAGTCCTCTGTGCCTCAGTTTCCCTGTCTTTAGAAAGCCCCTGCCCTGCTGACCACTCACTCTGCACCTACTGCAAAAGGAGCTCGGAGGAAGACCCGGTCCCCGCAGCGAGCCCCTCCACCCTGACGGGCTGCGATGGACGGAGCCTCTGCCGAAGGAAGGGAGGAAACTCGCAGGGGATTTTTCTCAGGAAAACGTGGTGGGGAGGCAGCTGGCTGGCGTGGTTTCCCCTCGGCCAACAGCAGCCAGATCCACTCGCCCTCCTGCACCCCGTCTTCTGCACCGCCATGGTGGGGGCAGCCACTTGCTCCCTGCAGGAGCCTGGGGAAGGGGGGATGAAGGCACAAATCCTGGGGTGCCGCTGAGCCCTGCCTGCACCGCGGCTAGTGCTGTGGTGCGCTGGCCCCGTGCACTGTCCTCACGGATTTTGAGCTGTGCAATTAATGAACAGGGCCCGTGGGGGCAGGAGGAGCCCCCCTCCACACCACAGCCTGTTGCATCCAGGTGCTTTTCTGAGTCAAGTCTGGAAGCGATGTTCTGCCTTCCCTGGGCCTGGGTGTTCGATCTCAGCCAATATCTGGATTTTGCAGTGATGTATCAGAGAGAAATGCTGAAAAATGCATCTCCTGGGGTCATGGAATCACAGAATGGTTTGAGTGGGAAGGGACCTCAAAGGCCACCCAGTGCCACCCCCTGCCCTGGGCAGGGACACCTCCCACCAGCCCAGGTTGCTCCAAGCCCCGTCCAACCTGGCCTTGAACCCCTCCAGGGATGGGGCAGCCACAGCTTCTCTGGGCACCCTGGGCCAGGGGCTCACCCCCCTCACAGCAAAGAATTTCTGCCTCACATCTCATCTCAATCTCCCCTCTTCCAGTTTAAAACCGTTGCCCCTCGTCCTATCCCCTGTGCGGAGCATCTTGACCTCGTCCACACCATCCTCAAGAAAATGCCTTTACATCCCCATGGGCAGCCCCGGGCGCCCACGCTGGGGGTCCAGAGCCCCACGGCAGCCCCCAGCCCCGGGCATGGCCGGGGAGCGGGCGGACCGTGCACCCCACCGCTGCGCCAGAGCAGCCTGGGCGTTGGGCACATTCTCAGAGGAGCTGTGTTTTAATGTAGCAATTTGATTCAATTTTCCACTCTATAAAATTACCCATCACTGCTCGTTGCTTCCTAACAGACACCTTCACTCTTAATTTAACAATCCTATCGAATTCTGCCAGGGAAATTGGAAAAATTTATCACCTGTGAAATTTTATTTTTCCTTGGTTGTATCTGTTTTTGTAAAACTTCATTAACGACGATGACTTGCTGAGGAAATTATCTCTTCATCTCCCCCCCTTTCTTTTTTTTCCCTCTCCCTCTTTCTCTCTCTGTTTTCACCCAGGACACGAGGCAGGCAGCTGGGACCAGAGGAGACCCCAGCTCTGACGGGGACATTCCCTGCGCTTGCTGCGGGTCCCAGGGGTGTGAAGGGCCGGGGAGGGATGAGCTCGGGGCAGAGCCGACGTCTCCTGCCTGTCCCTGAGCCCCGCGACTGGTTTCTCACCACTCGCACGCTGGGCATCTGCCTCTACAGCAACGTGCCCCCAGCACCTACCTTCAACCTGGCGGGGAACTGGCTCTACTGTGGGGGGAGAAACTTGCTCAGATGGGAGAGCTGTGGCTTTGTGTCCCAGCGGCACTGCCCTGCACAGTGTCCCAGCCGTGTCCCCATGTCTCGGTGCTGTTCTAGTGCTGGGCAGGACGCTCCGTGGCTGCAGAGCGGAGCGATGTGACAGAGGCAGCTGCCCCACAACTCCTGCCCGCCCCTGGGCTTGGCCGAAGCCCAGGGACAGCAGCCCCCGGGACATCCGCACACCAGGACCAAAAGATACTGCAACAGCCTCGCTAAAGCAACGGGCTTCGACCCTGCCGCTTGCAGGCTTTGGGCTTGGCCAGCAGCATGAGACACAAGCCTTCGGGCTGCCTCAGGAACCTCTTAGCAAGCTTTTAAGAAGAGGATGGACAGGACACAGAGCCCAGTAAAAGCCCGTAATTAAAGGAAAGGTTTGGCTGGGATGTTCCCTCCTCCACCACGATGTTCCACAGCTCCAGCATCCAGGCACTGACCCGTGTGTGGGAGCAGGAGAGCAACAGCCATGGGAACCAAGGGTGAACCTGGCCGGCAGGGTTGGCTCCAGCTCTTTCGGGACACCCTGAACCCCGATGCAGGGGCAACAGAGGGGCCTGTCCTTAAGTCAACACTGGCCAAGCTCCCAGGAGGATCACCATTAGCCGCGTGTGGAATAAACCTCGCGTCTAATCTCTGCTCTGCAGTCGGTGCTGGCAGCCCCAAGGCAGCGAGGAGTCGGACCCAGCTGCCGAAGCAGCCAGGGATGCTGAAAGCCCCTGTCCTGACAGACCGTCAGCACTTCACGCAGCAGCCCGGGGACGCCCGCCCCGCGCGGGGGCTCCTGCTGAGCGCAGGGATGGCTGTGGGTACGCCCAGAGGAAGAGAAAGCTGCTGCCCAAAAAGCCGAGGATGTAAACAGAGGAAGGGAAGAGGAGAGATGGAGAGAGGCTGCGGGTTTGCGCGGGCAGCCCCGGAGCCCCGACTCCGCTCCCGGCAGCTGTCTGGATGCCACTCGCAGACCACTGAGATTTCCTTTGGCAGCAATAACAAGACAAAGATCTCGGGCATCACAAAACTTCCTGGTGCATTTCATTTTTTTTCCTTTCTTTTTTAATCACTACGAATATAAAGTTCTGAAATAAATAAGGAGAAACAAGGACCTATTTTGCATCTCTGAATGCAGCCAGCAAGGGACCCTGCTCCCGGGGACGCGGAGCAGAGCTGGGCGGTCCCAACCTCAGCGCAGAGGCAGAACAGCACACGGGTTGGAATAAGGCTCAGGTGACCCGTTGACCAAGCCCTGGGGCATGTCACACCATGATTTCTGCTATTAATGGTAAGAAATGTTGCAGACCGTGTCACCCTCGCAGGCCGTTTGGTTCTGTGCCAGGAAGATGGCTGCTGGCTCCTTTAACCGGCAGCTGCTGCCCTGACTCTTAGCGAACAAGCGCTAGTCTTTAATGCAGTTATTTTATCATCTCTTGGAAGGCCAGTAATTGTGTTACAGCCATGACTGCATGCCCAGAAGGGAGCATTTTCATCATCTAAAGTCTGATTTTCCAGGTAACACTGCCCAGAGATTCCACTCTCACCAAACTTAATATTACCCGAGCTGAACAGAACACAACCTCTAAAAGCTGCCTTACCTGAACTTATAAACCCTCCACCTCATCAGAGCAGAAAGCGTTTTCTCTTGTGGTCCATTTGTGGTCCAAAACCCTTTGAGTTATGGGTCCACTAAACTCGGCAAGGTCCTAGATGTTCATTCCCATCAACACGTCGGGCGGCCAAGGCCTCCTGCCATGTTTGCAGGGCTATGGCTAAGGGATGGCTCGGATTTTCGTTGCTTACCTGGCAAAACCTCGTAGATGTCATCCTCTTCCATTTCAACGTTGGGCTCATCCTGATTCAGGGTGGTATTGTGGGATGTCGTGTTCACCGAGTCAGAACTCTCCACGTCATTGTAGAGCTCCTCTTCGTCCCCTTCATCAAATGGGATGGTGAGGGAGCTCAGGTCTGGCAGAAGAGACCAAGAGCGTGGTGAGAAAGAGCAAACCACTCACTTTCTGTGAGTTGAAATCCAGTAACCAAGCCTGTGCCGCTGTACTTTGTGCTCCCTATGGACCTTGCAAGGAGTGAACTGTCCCCTTGCTTGGCCCACGAGCAACTGGTGTAAAGAAAATGAGATGGAAGCTGAGAATAGGCTAAAACAAAGGAAAGGCCCAAGAAAGGATGGTAAATGCCAGAGAACAAAGCCAAATTCAACAAACGCCTCAAGGAAGCGAGCCTGACCCCATTCCTGGCAGCTGCCTGTGGTTCCCAGAGGGTTTCCACACACAGGGCTGGATTCTTGTCTCAGTATTGCTGGTCTCAAACTGGAGCAACTCCAGTGGAGCCAAACCCCGTCCTTCATCTGCCAAGGACAGAACAGCAGAGCCGCAGCCCCAGCAGTGAGAGGCGATTCCCACCCTTTTCTTGTCCCACTTGGTGACACTTGCAGCCTTTGACAGATCACAACTTGGTCCTCTAAAAGCAGCCAAATGCCTGTGGGCTCCAAAACCCACTTCTTTTTAACCACCTGCTCAAAAGAACAAAGCCCCAGAACCTTTCTTTTTGCTAAGAGGGGCTGCTGGGACCCCAGGAAGGTCCCGGCAATGAGCACCAGCCCACGCGCTGCTGGAGGGAACAGCCCACGCCGGGTGGGAAGATGCTGCCAGCATCTGCCCAAACAAACGGGCCAAGCCGCCAGACTCACCCTTCAGGAGGAACTGGATCTGATCCACCCAGTCTTCAGCCTCTGCTGGGCTCGGGGCTGTGAACTGGAGAGAGGTTCACTGTTACTGCCCTGGTTCTTGTGTGCAGGAGAAGGAAAAAGATTTGCAGCTAGAATGGGGGACGGAGATCCTGGATCTGCCATTCTCTGCCCTGTGACTTTGGGAAAGATGTTTCGCTTCTTCATCTCCCCATTCCAAACAGGGAAGCAGAAGCGGAACTAAGCTAGACTATCCCAGAGGAAGGCTGTCAAGCCTAATTCATTAAAATAATTCCGATGAAAACCACAATCCCCACGAATATACTGTACTGACTCTGAACCAGGACTCTACATCCAAAGCCTCCCTGAGGCTCGGGAAGGCTCCCATCACACTTTGTGGATTGGGCCAGGTTTTTCATTACACCAGTTTTTAGGCCCCCACTGGATGCTCAAATTGCAGATTTAAATTTAACCTGGCTCTGAATTGCTTACTTAAAAAGCCTTTCCAAAGCCAACCCTCTACTGCTTCTACCCCATGTTCTCCCTTAACCCTCGTGCCCCACAAGTGCAAAGAGAGCCCGGGGTCACTCTTGTGCCATGGGAAGCTCCACAATGGGGTGACCCGCCAAGACGGAGAAGCATCGACACCTTCTGCAGCTGGGTTTATTTTACCGGGGGGGTTGGAGATTCACCCTGCAGGCTGTGCCCCAGACCTGGGAGCGTGTGCTTTTGTGCCTAGCGCTCAAACCAGCACAGAGGGTCCATTTCTTCCCCCGGTTCCTACCTCGTAGGTGCGTTTGCCAGGGCAGGTTAACTCGAAACAGCATTTTTTTCGAGAGTCTTTGCGCAGATGGAAAGCCAGCCGGGCACTGTAGTTCTCAATGGAGAAGTTGCCCTTAGGTTGTTTGCCTGGAAGGAGAGAAAAAAGCTAAATCTGGAGTTTGCACCTTTTTCTCAAGCCTGCAGTGCTGCTGGGTGGTTGCAGATGTTTGGAAGCCGAGGTACACCACGCATCAATGGGAAATGGCCAGAAAAAACCCCTTCAGTCTAAGCATGTCCACCCCCAGGAATTCCGAAGGGAATATTGTAAAATCTTCATAAAGACACAGTAAAGAGGATGCCCTTTTAAGCCTCTAGAGACTGCGAACAGCCAGCGAGAGGTTGCCGGGGTCAGGAGGTTGGATGAGATGAGCTGGTTGTAATGAAGCAGAGACCAGCGTGTACTTGGGGAAATATGATGCCAGTGATTATTCTGCTGGTAAGGCATTAACGGGCTGGCGTGCAGGAAGAAATGCTTAGTGGGACCTTTGAGAATTGGCCTACGGCTCTTGCCGATGCACACGACGGTCGGTGTCAGCCAGGGTGGAGAGAAGGAACTTCACTGCAGTCATCCGAGCGTCCGTATTTACCCCAGCTCACTATTGCCTTATGCAGCTTCTTGAAGAAGTGTGGGAACACGATTCAGGCAGTTGCTCTGAACCTTTTTTTTTTTTTTTTTTTGATTTGCAGGTCCTGAAGAAGTTTCCAGGGGTGAGGTCAATCCCTATATAAGGATTTCAGGCCATCAATAACAGGTTTCCTTTACTCTCTTGTCTTCTGGAGACCTTTTGGAAGCTGACAACTGCTCAACCTTCACCAAAGCAACCCACTATCAGACCTTGGCTTCAACACCTCCCTCTGCCAGCAGCTCTCAGCCCTGCGCGTACCCTGCCAGGGCGAGAGGAGTTGGGAAGCTTGTTTGGAAATAAAAAGTGCTTGAGATCCTCAGGCAAGGGATGAGGAAGAAGGAAAGAGACCCAGCTTCATCCCCACGACCCACTGGAGTTTAATCCTGCCTGAGCTGCAGCTGGGTCCGTGTAAACCAAGGATGTACGTGTGCGTTTTGTAAGGCATTTCCATGCCGTGTTTCTGGACGGGTGGAACAGGGTAAGGCCATATATCTAATCACGCCAAACTCTGTTGGAGATATTAGCTGTCTGTTTATATGTACCTGATGGAGCATGACTGCAAAATATTTATATACACTGACACAGGGATTATATACAGTCACTTAGGGGGTTGAAGCCCAGCTGATGGCTAATGGAAAACGTGGTACATCATTTTATTTACACACAGCTCGGTTCCTGTGTCTCTCTTCTCTTGTTCCATACTTATAAAGATGTTTTGGGGGAAGGAAAAAAACCAAACCACCTGAGATCTACCTTTCTAGATCCTATATGTTATGCCTCGATAGGGAATTACAACCTTTTCTCTTGTCAGCTGTTAGCCCGTCCTTCAGCCAGGGCTCTCCCCTTCCCTTTTCCAGCCCCTCCATGCCCTCGGCCACCACCCACAGGCTGGGGACCGGAGGCAGGTCTCTCACCACTTACTTTTCTCGTTGGCGTAGTAGTAAAAGGTCCTTCTGTTGAGGACACACCACCGCTTCTGCCACTCCGACCCAAAAAAGCTGTGCTCTGGAAAGAAAAGGACAGCAAAAGAGTAAGAAAATATCCATTTCTGTCCTTTCGCTGTATGCTTCAGATGAGTATTTAGGGGAAAGAAGAATTTTTTCCCAAAAAAACCCTGCAGATTTCTGGCACAAAATTCAGGCAAGCAAATTTAGACAGAAGAGCTCAACTGAGTAAGGCAGAGGCAGCCTGTCCCACCAGGCTGCAGCCCCTGCAAACCTTCCCCAGCTCTCCAGGCCAGGCTGGGCTGGGCTGAGCTGCTGTGACTCTTAATCCTGCTAACGGGGAGGGAACACAGCTTTGGGTTAAACCTCCGTAATTGAGGTTTAAGCAAATGTCTTTTTCTTTGTAGTTGGAGCAAGCTAAAACATGCACCCGGCCAGTTACAGGGCTCAGCTGATGGCCATGAGGAAAAAAGGCTGTTCTTGCCTCATACCACCTGTCATACAGTAAATAAATCAAGATAAAATCTGAGTGATGAGGAAATAATTTGTAGCTTTCACAAGAGTCAGTAAAATCAAGATAAACCTGAGGCTGACTCACAGTCCTTATCTCAACTTGCTAATGTGTGTGATGCTACGAACTACCTTGTCTTCACTGGGGTTTTATCCTCATTAGGTATTGCTCGTTAGAAGGGCACATCTTGCCTTAGAGGACCGGGCTGTGCTTAATTCAATTGCTGGGTTTTAATCTTTGTGCAGTCTGATGATCTGCAAAAGAGAATAAATAAAGGCTGTGCCCTCCCCGTGTGTATGATGCCTAAGAAAAGCCTGAAAGGTTCTGCATGTGCCTACAGACAGATCCGCAGAAAAGATGTATTTTCCTCTTTGTTCTTCATCTGAGAACTTGTGTTCTTGGTAATTCTGAGGTGACATCCCCAAACCTCATCTTATGATGTACTTGTCAGGCCTTACCTCGGGACCTCTTCTCCAGGTATCCTTGCTTCAAAATGTTCCCTGTGTCTTGAACAGGCCTCGGTGGGATTTCTTCCAACCCTACAGAGTAAAGCAAAGCAAAGCCTTGGGATCTCCCGTTCACACAACCCCTCAGCACGTTTCCAGCCCCTTTCCCTGCAGAAGAGGATCAGGAAGGCAGAGCAGCAGCTGGAGGTGAAAATCACGGTCCGCCACGATCTCACCAGCTATTCCCAATCCTGGCTGCAGGCACCTAGAAATCCTCAAGGAAACCAGGACCACGATGCACACGGCGGCAGAGACCCGTCCTCGATGGGGTGAGGCTGGTGCTGCGCCGGGGGCTGATGCTCAGCCTTTTTCCCCCCCAGCCAAGGCTCTCTGGGTGCCCGCGAGCCTTTGGCAGCAGCCAGGATCTGGTCAGGTTTACGGACTTGGAAAACATGATCCCTTTGTCCGATATCTGGTCTAACTCAGACCACGGCACCTCACCTGGGCTGGCGGCCGGACCCTGCGGCCACCGAGGGGCTCTGGCGTGCACTGCACGAGGTGACGGCCACATCTCATCCCCAAAGCCAGCGGGGCCAGGATGCGCCCAAGCCACGGCTTGCTGCTGAGAAGGTCTCCCCCTCCTCTCCCGCTCATCTCCTGCCATCATAACTTGTACTAAGCACAAAACAAAATGACCAACTAAATGCCACTAATCACCTCCCCAGTGCCCAGCCTTGGCAGCCGTTTCAGTATGGACAACCTCCCAGAATCCCAGGTCACAAAAGCTCCTCTTGTTTTCTTGGTGCGTCTCGCGAACACCCAGCGCTTGGCCCAGTCCACCCCGCCGTCACCTCCCTCCCTCACGGCCTATTTTTGGTTTTGTGTTTTATAGTTTGCAAACTCTGGGCTCGCTATAAATCCTCCGCAAATGTGTCTCGGGGTGAACACAAAGACACGCGAGGTTTGGGTTGGTGAAAGGCTCCCCTACGTCTGTCTCCTCTGTTGGCTGGAAACCGGAGCCTTCAAAGACCAAATCTCTGGCTTGTACAAAGCTGTCCGAGACGATTCAGATTAGGGGAAGCCTGGGACGCTGCGGGATTGTCCCTCTGCAATGCCTGGAGGACACGGACAGCCCCTTCCCGCACAGAGAAATCTCATTTCTCTCCAGCACCTGCCTGGCATAAACGCGCCCAGGCTTTTCTCTAGCAACGCCCAGCATCTGACTTGTAAAAAGGCACATTGTCTTCTCAAATCCAAGCCCCGACCTCTTTTGCTAATGCAAATCTAAATGTCATTTTATGGGACATTTATAATTATGAAAATGGGACGGTGCTGCCGGATGCACAGGGAGACCCTGCGAGTATGAATATTACATTAATGTGCCCAACGCCAGCTCGCTGATCCCGCTGGCAGGAGCATAAAAAATGCTTGACTGAAACTTTTATTTAGACGTTAAGAATCCAGGCCCCAGCGGGGTGACGGAGGCAGCCCCGGCGAGATCCCATCAGCGCGAGCGCTCGAATTGAATTACCCAGGGGGGAAGGCAGGAGCTGCGAGTGCTGCTTCGCTTATTTAATTTCATTTACTTTCAGTACATTATCAGCATGGGGCTTCCCTCTGCCCCCGTTCCCCCAAGAAAACCGGCTGTGGAAATCGCCGGCGTGCCGGATGCTGCCGTCGCTTGAGCCAAGGCAGGGATGTGTCCGGCCATCCTGGTCCTCCTCGGGATGCACTTTCTGCTCTTTCCTCGGTTGCCAAGAGAGATTTGGGGGATACAAGGACCTTTCAGACACTGCAAAGAGCAGCTGAAGCGGGGAAGCAGCAGGGATGCGATGGGAGCCAGCAACAGCCTCTTCCAGCTCCGCATCTTCTCTCTTTGCCCATCATTTCTCGGCCCTGGGAGAGCTACTGCCTTCTCAGGTGCACTTTGTCCTGTTTGAGATCAATTTTCCACGTAAACAGATCCCATGTTTCAGCTTATTTGTGGCCCTAGATGCCAGGATCTGCCGGGTTGGCATCACCTCCAAAACACCATCAGGAGCCCAAATCTCTCCTGCTCTGCAAGGGACACTGTGCCTCAGTTTCCCAGCAGGAAAATCAGAGTGAAGGGAGACTCCCTCCTTCTTAAATACTCGGTGGCTGCTCAGACAAACTAATACAATTAAGGAGGGGTTGCGAGGGCTGATTCGATTGCACGGGGCTCTGGAAATTTTAAGTTTTACAGATTATGACATGAAGACGGCAGCTGCGACCTGCGCGTTGCACGCAGCCTCTCTAATGCAGCCGCACTAATGCAGAGCCGGGAAGATTAAATCTGTGCGAGGTGGGTGAGCGCAGGCAACACGGCGCTCGGGGCTCTGCCTGGCTGCAGACGGGGCTGGGGCTACGTGGGGTGTCCCCGTCCCTCCCCATGTCCCCAGCCTGCCCCTAACAACAATCCAGATGGCTTTTGCTGGCAGCAAATAGCTAAATTAACCCACAAAGACAGTCCCTGGGTTTTTTTTTTTCTTTAAACCATCTTAATGGACACCCAGATGATGCAGAGAGGTTAGGTGGGAGCCCAGCCCCAGAAAACTCTCCGGTCTCTAAGGGCAGAGGGTTTGATTGCTTGGATGTTCCTGTCAGAGACCAGACGGCTCTGCCCCAGGACCACACAGCTGGCAGGTAAACCACAGCTCCCCACCTCTTCTGGGGCTCCAAGGGATGGAAAAGCCAACCCGTCGCCTGGCGATCTGTTCCAACCACTAATGGCCATTCACCATTTATAAAAACAGAGAAAGAAAAGGCCTTAAATTCATCCGAGAGAGACACATCTGGGCTCTCCCAGACACATGGCCCCTCTCCGGTCGCTCCTGGCGTGGCACGGCAGGGCTGCGGCTGTGTTTGGGTGGTCTCGGTGGTCCTTTCCACCCTGCCATCTCCCCCAGGCCAGCAGACGGCTGGTACCGGCCGCACTGCCCAGTGCCACCAGCACCCCAAACCCCTGGTGGCCACCTCCGTCCTCTGCAGCCTCAGACCTGGCTCCCGAGGGAGCTGCTCATCCCCAGGGATTTTCCCGCAGATGAATTTCCGCATCCATGGGACACATCGCTCCATCTGGAGCCTCCCACAGACGAGCCGCGCATTGGCAGCACGGGGAATAGCTCTGCGCCATAATCCTGGAGACCACTTTTCTGCAGAGGATACAGAGCATTTCAGGAGTGGGAGAAACGTGGGGCCAGAGACCCACACCCACGGGCGCAGGAGCAGACACCGGCTGATTCCCTTCCCCTCCTTATCGCACCTCAACCTTCGCCATGATTTGCATTCCCCGGGTGCTGCCGAAGGACGCTCTCAGCCCCAGAGCCTTCACTCCTACACCAGGCTGGCCCAGGGGTGGACCCAGGTCACACACCGGGCCTTTGGCTTCGCTGACCAAATGGCATCTTTGGGGCAAAATTTCTAGGAGTTTGGCTGCCGAGCACCGTGACCGTTCCAACCCCGTCCTCGCCATGTCCTCAAGGACCTCTGTATTTCAGCTCTCACCCCTTTGGTCTCTGAGTCATGCACACCAGCTGCACAAAATGTCACAGTAGCTGCAGCCAAACATGCCCGGGGGCCACGTCGGTGCCCACGCTGTCACATCAACCGACTGTTCAAAGGGATGGAGCACGGAGGCACGACGGTTCCAGCTAATTCCCCATCCTCCAGCTTATTCACCAGGCTCAAATGTGCCAAGAGCAGACTCTGCTCCCGGGGACTTCGCAGGGAACACCCAACTACATTTCAAAGCAGAGCACAACTGGCTGTGATTTCCCAAAGCCCTCCGTGGTGGCTGCACTCTTTCTCCATTGAAGCTAATGAGAAGAAAAACAATCAGAAAGAGACAAACAACCCCTCCCGCCGCCTTCAGAGCGAGACGGACTCGGGAAATGCTGAAAGCTTTTGGAAATCTTGACCGCCACCAAGGTCTGCCACAGCAAAGGGGTCCAGGACGTGGCTGCTGGGGCTGATGGCACTGGTGGCCACTGTCGAGTGACATCTGTGGGTCTATTCAAACACAAGCTTCATATGTGCAAAAACAAGGAGCTGTTTGTAAGCCATGCTCCTATCAGTCTCTGATGGGAGAATAATGCTCCACAGACTCACAGACTCACAGAATGGTGGAGGTTGGAAGGGACATTTGGGATCACCCAGTCCACCCCCCTGCCAGGGCAGGGTCACCCAGAGCAGGTGGCACAGGAACGCCTCCAGGCGGGGTTGGAATGTCTCCAGAGACGGAGACTCCCCCACCTCTCTGGGCAGCCTGTGCCAGGGCTCTGCCACCCTCACAGCAAAGAAGTTCCTCCTCGTGTTGAGATGGAACTTCCCAGGGGCAAGTTTGTGCCCGTTACCCCTTGTCCTGTCCCCGGGCACCACTGAGAAGAGCCTGGCCCCATCCTCCTGACACCCACCCTTTAGATATTGATCAGCATTGATGAGATCATCCTGAAACCCGTATCTAAACCCTTACCTTTTTCCAAGATCAAGAAGATCTTGAAAGCATCTCTGCATTCTCACATCAGGATCCACACAGGTACAGATCCCCCCAAACCCTCTTCCCGGGTACCCTTAATCGCAGTTACCAGCCAGGTCTACCCCACGGCCCAGTCCCTGGGGGAGGACGGGAGCGAGCGTGGCCCCGTGGCTCCATGCTCCGGCTGATGAAGGCTGGATGCATCGGGCACAGCCGGGCAGGACCTTTGCGGTGCCACGTGGGTGCTGCAGCCCCGCAAAGCAGCCGGCAACGGGCACGGAGTGATGTCCCGACCAAATGGAGCAGGAGAAGAAAGGCCGTTGTGGGAAGCGAGCCACCATCCATCAGCGTGGTCCCCTGATGGTCCCTGCCTCCTCCATCCCCCTGCTCCAGGTCCCAGCCCACCTCCTCAGTGGCTCCCAGCCCCTCGATGTCCCTCGGACGCGCTTCTCTCTGTGCCTCAGGAATGTCACCGAACCTTTCAACACCTTGGAAACGGCCGGGGATCATTTATAACGGCGGGAACGAAATGAGTAACTGTTTCAAAGAAAATGGGGAACTAAACAATTGTCAACATGGATCACATGAAATAGGTCTTGTGCCAGGCTAATTTCATTGCATTTTTTTGAGCAGGAAAATAAGAAAGTAGATGAAGAAAAGGCAAGGCACGGCAGAGAAGATTTATTCAGGCTTCAGCTTGACTTTTCAGAAGAGGCTAGTAAGCAAAATTCAGGGTGTAGGCATCCACCCCAGGATAACCACCTAGATTGAAGGCTAGTCAGCACGCAGGAGGCAGTTAAAAATCAATGGCAACAAATCACCCAGGGGAAATTATCAACCGAAATATCCCTGTGTTCAGCTTCGGGATACATTGTCCTCAGGCTCAGGAGCCTTCGGACTCGTCCCAACCCAAAGAGCCCATCCAAAAACTGCAGCTAAACCCAGAGCTCCCCCCGGGACAGGCGGGGAATTGCTAAACACTCTCTCGTAGCAGCCAGTACAGACCAGTATTGAAAACAGGAGCCAAGATTAACTGGTCCCAGGCAACGGTGGAGGCTTTTGACAAGCGCTGACAGTCAGGAGCGAACACAAAATCCATGGAAGTGGCTCAAGAGAACCGCAATTCTCACCTGGGGTTGAAGGGTGCCTGATTAACTGTGTTGCCCCTAATGTCCTCGTTGGGCCACAATTAATGACGAAACACAAACGAGTAGGGGCCGTACAGATGGAGCTTTGTTAGGCGCGGGGTTAGTGTTGGATTCATTGTTGTTTTTTCAGAGGAGTCCATGACTGTGGTTTTTATGATCGATAAGCAAACAAGAGAAGAGACAGTCAATGGCAAACAGTTGACAGTAGACTGGACTGGAATTTAGCCCCAGAGGGTGGAAAAAAGCCTTCAACTTTTATTGGCAGTTTTTATTTTTCATTCTGTCTGGAAAATTTAACAGCAAGTTTGAAGTTAAACCAACTTTGCCAAGGGAAGAAGAAAAAAAGAAAAGAAAATTCAAAGAGGAGTCAGAGCCTTTGGCCCAAAAGTTTCCTTCCAAATCACTAAGTCTATAATTGCAAAATAAAAAACACTAAATCTCAATATCTATTTGCACAGCTCATTAGCCAAGGGCTCACGCTCAGCAAAGAGGGAGGGGAAAAAACCCCTTCAGCACCAAGTGGATTTGGGGAGTTGCTATGGAAACCGGCCCTTCGCAGCCGCGTCTCGCAAATCCCTGCTCAGATGGGTCTGTCTGTCCACCCGTCCCCTGTCCCCCGGCTTCCACAGGCTGCCCCAGGACGCAATTTTTTAAAGTCCTCTAAAAAAAAAAAGGCGTAATGTATGAAATATATAAATATATAATCTGTGTAACTCATTCCCCTGTTATTTCTCTCCCCCAAACATAACATTATGTCAGACATTCGACCTGCTGTGCTACCGGGACAACATGATTTACAACGTGAAAAGGGAAAACCTAAATCATCACGTAATGAAAACATTAAAGTTAATGCATCACAAGTGAGGAATTTATTACCATTAACTCCAATAAACAGTTATAAACCACCCGTCCTTTCCTGTCCACGCGCAGGGACACAGGCACGGGGACTTCATTAAGCTCAACTTTCTTTTCTTCTTCACTAGACCGCTCATGTGTGCTCCAACCGGCCACCATTTATTGTTAACTGGACTGGCTCATTTTCCGGGGACTGGCGAAGGTTTGAAGGCCTCATCCATTTCCTTCCATGGGTGGCTCGGCGCAGACAGATGGAATAGGAAAGTTCACGAGACGTGCAGCTCGATGAGTTTATTTAAACGCTGCTGAAATATATGCTTTGACAAAAGCCAACCCTCGCCCTGGCCCTGTACGTCGTTACTCAAAGAGGCTGATGGATAAGTAATAACATATGGGCACGCTGTGCGCTTACACCGGACACCAGCCTTACCTCAGGGTACATTTGGCCAAATATTTGCTTCTCACTGATGTTCCACCACCACCTTGGAAACCTAAGCCTGACATCTGAAGCCTTATCGAAATCCCCCCCGGCACGGGGAGGACGGCGGGGCTGGCTGGTCCCTGCGTGGGACTGTCTTTCCCCGTCCCCCTTCACCCCGTAGCAGGTCTCAGGGGGGGTCCCGGGGGTGTTTTGGGGATGGGAGCCGTGAGGATGCAATAACAGGCACCACCATCCAGTTATTAATGACTGTCTCAACCCTGAGATCTTTGCAGAAAACCACCACTGGCTTTACCAGGAGCCGCAGATCTGATCCATTAACTGTGCTGGTGGGTTCGTTATTGCAGGGCTGCCAACGAGGACTTGAACAAGAACGTGCCTTTCCCACAGCACACAAATGAGACCTGCTCCGCCTTGTCATAGAATCACAGAATGGTTTGGGCTGGAAGGGACCTTAAAGATCATCCAGTTCCCCGCCTCCGGCCATGGGCGGGGACACCTCCCACCAGCCCAGGTTGCTCAAAGCCCCGTCCAACCTGACCTTGAACCCCTCCAGGGATGGGTGTCCCTTGAGCCAGGACCCCACCGCAGCTGTACGAGCAAAGAGATAGTCCCTGCTATGAATGGTGCCACATACGTCCCCTCGTTGCGTGTTCAGGCCTTTAGAGATGCGTCTCCTCTCCTCCAGGGTTAGATGAAAGCACAGCACTGCAAGAGTGGGGATGGGACATGGCATTGTGAGGACCTCGGAGCAGGAGATGCAGCCCTGCCACTGCGTGCTCAAGCTGGAACCCTCTCCCCCCCCGCTGCTCCCGGAGTGAGGGTTATGGATGCAGGGTGCAGCTGAGCAACGTTTGCTCCTTCTGCCAGAAGGAAGGCTGCTCAGCCGTTCTCCGGCTTCATTAAACACCCACTTGTGGAGCTAACAGGGCCAATACAGAGATCCAAGGGATCTGCAACATCCAATTCTTCTAATTCCCAACAGAAGGGAATTTCGTACCAAGGAGTTTCCCACTGGAAATATTTCACCATCTTGAATTTTCTCTGGAGCATCATCATCTACACCCCACACTGTCATAGGACATCAGAGATGTGAGCACAGTGGGTTGGGTCCAACTCGAGAAATCCCTCTTGGTCTTTCTCCCCAAACCGCACCATGTTTCGGCATCCAGCTGTCCCTCCCCACCGGGCTCCGTCATCCAGCATCCTGACACCATGCCCAAGAGCCACTCACCCCTCGCCGCAGCCACAAATCAGTGCAGGAAAATTCCCAAAGGGCAAATGTGATTTTAATTTACAGGCTCTTGGCAAGGCTGTGAAAAGACCAGACACCTGTTGGCTAAAGTCCATCTTGCGGCTTCGGCCTCTTATTCCTATAAAAATTCTGTACTGCATAATCGTCAGCCTTGACACAAACGATTCCTATAGATCACCGCGGAAAATCGAGAGGATTTAAGGAGAGAGGAGGGTTAGGAAAAAGTAAAACAAACGACATGCAATTTTTCAAGCGGAAACAATGGCAATATGAAGATATATAGGTGTCAGCCATTCTGTAGGAGGCAGGAGGCTGTGCTCTTTTACCTCTTACAGTGTCACTCTCATGACCTCTACCATTTGAAATGCTTTGATTCCACCTTGCCCAAGGGATCTCTGAGCGCCGGGGAAGAGATGAGGAATGCCCGCGCCTGACCTCACCTCCACATTGTCTAACGACTGACGGCATAAATCAGTTTTTCCCCTCCGCAGACCCGAGTGTCAAGAACCCATGTGAGAAGGCTGGAAATATTAAATGATTTCCCTGAGGGTTTTCACTGTTACTTGGTTTCTCTCCTGTAACTGTAGAGCTGCATTTCACATGAAGAACAACTTTCCCTCGAGACCTCAATTTGTGTATAAAATGACCGGGAGAGGGGGTAGGAGGGATGCTGGTAGCCAGCACCCACCTGGAGGGGGGCAGGAGGGGCACGACCACATCCACAGCCCAAACTCGCTGTGCTCGTCCTTCCTGGCCTCATGCAAACCCAAACCGGTGCAAGTCCAGTAAAGAGATCATAGAATGGTTTGGGTTGGAAGGGACCTTAAAGACCATCTAGTTCCACCCCCTGCAACTAGACCAGGTTGCTCCAAGCCCCGTCCAACCTGGCCTTGAACCCCTCCAGGGATGGGGCAGCCACAGCTTCTCTGGGCAACCTGGGCCAGGGGCTCACCCCCCTCAGTGTAAGAAATTTCTTCCTTAGATCTAGTCTGAATCTTCCTTCTTTTAGTTTAAAGCTGTTCCCCCTCGTCCCATGGCTCCCCTCCCTGCTCCAGAGTCCCTCCCCAGCTTTCCTGGAGCCCCTTTAGGGACTGGCAGGGGCTGGAAGGTCTCCCCGGAGCCTTCTCTTCCCCAGGCTGAACCCCCCCAGCTCTCTCAGCCTGTCCCCACAGCAGAGGGGCTCCAGCCCTCCCAGCATCTCCGGGGCCTCCTCTGGCCCCGCTCCAACAGCTCCGTGTCCTTCTGCTGTTGGTGCCCCAGAGCTGGAGGCAGCACTGCAGGGGGGTCTCCCGCAATGAGCAGGAGCAGAGGGGCAGAATCCCCCCCTCGCCCTGCTGCCCACGCTGCTGGGGATGCAGCCCTGCATGTTGTTGGCTTTCTGGGCTGCCAGCACACGTTGCCGGGGCGCGTGGAGCTTCTCATCAACCAGCACCCCCAAGTGCCTCCTGGCAGGAAGATTTTAGGAGACACCTGGGGTAAGAGTGGGGCAGAAAAAAGGCTCTGGAGGCAGGAGCAGGCAGCCAGCAGGGACAGGCGGGATGTCTGACGGCAATCAAGTTCTGAGTCACTGCTTGGGGTCTGCACACCCCGACCGGGCAGCAGAATAACTCGAACCCCCCCGAACCTGCCCCGTCCTGCCCAGCTGGGATGGGACGGGGACACCACCGAGGGGCACCTTGGTGAGCTGAACCTCGCTGGCTGGTTTTATTCTGGCTTTCATATCCATGGCGAGCTAGGAAGCTAACAAGATGTCTTGGGGAACTAAATCAGCTTATTTTAGGTATATTTATCCAAGCTCTTGGCAACATTTCTCTAGAAAGCAGGCAGCCCACCTTTACCTGGCTGCTGACGCTGAGAGCATCATTAGCTGCTATTTGTGCAGTCTTCCCAAGCCTAAAACCGCACCGAAGCCCTAAGTGGGATCATTATTCCATCATTCAAACCCAGCATCACTCTTTAAAAACAAATTTTGCAGGTAATTAGTCCTCACTGCTATTTGCAATTTACCCACTGGTTTGTCTCATCTCAAAAGCCGGTCGAGGCACCTTGGCGGTCGGTTCCTTGGCAAAACCTCTCCGGCACCGCCAGTCGGGTTTAGACTGGACATAAGGAAAACTTCCTTCACCTAAAGGGTTGTCGAGCACTGGAACAGGCTGCCCAGGGCAGTGGTGGAGTCACCATCCCTGGAGGGATCTAAAAGCCGGGCAGACGTGGCGCTGAGGGACATGGGGTAGTGATGACTTGGCAGCATTGGGTTAATGGGTGGCCTTGATGATCTTAAAGGTCATTTCCAACCTAAACAATTCTATGATTCCATACTGCACTGCCAGACCACGCCAGTGACATCCCTCGGTCATGGGGAGCACTGTGGTGGCCCCACGGACACCCCCCCACGCAAACACCACTTGCTAACAGGTGCGATGGCTGCGGGTTAGGGCTGCGTCCGATTAAACCAAAGGCAAACCAAATCCCCAAGTTCCCTGGCATGGTCTAAAGCGCCCAGTTCGATACTGGAAATCACTGTCTCATCTGTGCGACTCCTGCAATGATAAGCAAGGTCCTTGCCGGGGCTGGAGGCAGTGAGTGGGAGGAAGCCGCCCTTCCCGTAGTTATTAAACTCTTCCATTCCAAACGAGTAGCCTGGTTCTCCCACTTCCCTTTCATCTCGGCTCAGGTCTATTTTTTCCTTGCTTCCCACTTCTGAGTAATTGTTAGAAAAGTAAAATCAACAGGTCGTAAAATGATAAAAGCACGTTCTCTGGTAAATCCTCCCCTTGGGCTCACTTCTCCTCTCATTTTACACTGATAAAATGCCCCTGCCTTCCCCGGAGCCCTCTTGATTTACATCACATACCTTGGATTACGAAAGAAATGTTGATTTTCTGATATCAACACAACATGAATCTAGACACACCCAGCCTAGCTCTGCTAGTCAAATAAATCAGGAGCAGAGCCAGGAATAGCTTATATACGAGTAATAGAGCTTCAACTACACCATACTGATACGGTGAGAGCAATCCAACCTCCTTAATGTAGATAGTTATATCCAAATAAAGGTGCTTTATGTCAGTATAAATTATTCTCTTCCCATTTAGGGATGCCTTTCTACAAAATGAATGTGCTAGAGCAGCTGCCAATCTGGATACAGATATATTGTTTAGAAAAAAACAAAACCACCGGCAAACCCTCACTGAAATGCAGTTTGACGGCATTTGACGGCTCCTTCTGCTGGACCCGACACCTCGGGGTCCCCCCAGCCCCTTGGGACACGGTGCTGTCCTGCTCCCTTTTCCATGCAGGTCTGGAGGGGTGCTTTTTTTCCAAGTCTGGTCTTTTTTTCCCCAAAACCTGCTGCCTTTTCTGATGCATCACCCCCACGCTGAGCAGGGCAGGACCCCCCTAGCAAGGAAGCACCGAGGGCTTCGCACGATGGGAGAGCAACCGAGAGGAGATGGGGACAGGGACGCCTTCGGGAGCCACCAGCAGACGGGAGGGAGGATCTCCAGAGCCGCCAAACGAATTTCAGACCACACTTAACCTCAGGATTATTTCTGCACAAACTTGCCTCCGCCGAGGCAATCTCTACTGACAGAAGGCTTTGTACCACATGCTTTTGTTCGGTCCTAAGTGCCTTACACTGGTTTTTAGTATCTTGTCTGTCCACAGCCACAATTAAACACACGTGTAGATGAGAAGCGGGACCAGGAACAGGGGCCTGATGCAGGACACGGGATACGTGGAGCGGGAGCCTGACGCGACCACGTTCCCTCCGCAGCATCCCAGGACCTGGGGCTGGGACCGCCGGGACTGAGGAACCCCTCCCTGAGAAAGAGCTTTTGACCAGATGCTCTGGCTTTTTGTCTGAGGGTTTGGTTAGGATCTATTTTTTTTTTAATAAGATGCAAACTCTGCAAAATTGAAAAAGCTTGAGAAATTTCCGAGCGTCTCCTCATCTCAGTGAGTGAGCGGGGCTTTGGGAGCCGGGCAGAATTCCCACCCCTAAGCCCGGCCTGGGATCCATCTGGAGACCTCTCGGCTAATTCCCTCCGCTCTCTTCTGTAATCAGGAGGGAGAAATGGGCGCTTTCTCCCTGTTGAGCACAAAGAGTGCCTGGGGTACGTGGCCGGAGGCAGGTGATGGGAATAACCCCTGCCCCCGAGTCCCCATTCCCATTCCCAAGACTGAACTCAACTTCATGGCTCCTGGTGCAACTCCGGGAGGAGCCGGAGCGAGGGGAGCGTCTGGAGCTCATTAGAGGATCCCGCTTTGCGCTGGTCTGGGACAAAGATGTTTCCTTTTAGAGCCTCGGGCTCCTGCGGGCAGGAGCCCAAGTGATGAAAGAAGCTTTCTGGGTGGCGGCGGTCCCAGCGGGGACGCAGGAACCCGAGCCCTGGGCGGCTTGATTTAACTCAAAGTGATTTAAATCGTCAATTTTCATGATGATTTAAATCATCGAGCAGGACGTCTTGATTGAAATCATCCATTTTAATGTTGTTTTGCATTTGTACTTTTTATTCACTTTCTTAAGGAAAGCTGGTAATCATTAAAACGTGTTGATAAAGTTCACTTTTACGGTAAACTTAACATTTCTCTTCGCTAACCAGCAGAACACGCTATTTCTACGCAAAAATATTTCGGTCATTATGTAGCTTAACGAACATTTATTTGGGTACTTAAATTTTGTATTATGTCACAAAATGGTGAAAGATGCGATTTTTAGGAAGCGATTATTAACTTTTATTCACAGCTGATGTTAAACACTATATGGCCTGAGACTGAAATTCAAATAAAAATACACAAAAGCAATGTTTTGAATTATATTGGGTAAAATAAATTTACATTTAACTTGATGGATATATGAGGGGAAAAAAAAATTAAATCCTATTTAATTTAAAGCTGATTTGTTTAACAAAGGAAGTATTATCAGTAGCGATGGGATGGAGTTTATGGTTCCTGGTTACCACATCCTTCCTGCTGGCAGATCTCATCCTCCCAAACCTGGTCTCCCTCTTCTAAATTTTGAAAAAAACAGGACATTGCTTTTCTCAGCCTTTCAGATTTTGGCCCTGCATGAGACTGTGAACTGAGCTGCTGCAGAGGATCAAATTAAAGGAAATATTCTCCCTGTG
Source organism: Chroicocephalus ridibundus (assembly GCF_963924245.1). Lineage (NCBI taxonomy): Eukaryota > Metazoa > Chordata > Aves > Charadriiformes > Laridae > Chroicocephalus > Chroicocephalus ridibundus. The sequence continues at coordinate 2,028,172 of NC_086300.1, read as the reverse complement.
TGGTGTTCAGTCTGGTTGAGGAGCTTTCAGAACTCCTGGGACTCTGCAGGGATTTGCTTAAGACTTGGGCAAGGAAAAAGTTTCGGGCTTTTGTATTTTTGGGGTTTTGAGTCTTAACAATTCTTTTAAAGCTTCGTTTTTCAAGAAAATATCTTTGGATTTTTAAAATACACCCCACCGAACTCATTCCACGATGGCCTCATGACAAACCCCGCCGTGCTCGGGGTGGCTCAGCACCCTGGCTTGGCTTCCCGGGGGGAGCATCCCACAGCCCCTCAGCACCGGCTCCATCCCCCAGCTGAGCCGGAGCCCCCCAGGCCCCACGATGGGATGCAAAGACGGAGCATCACCTTCCTTCACCCTCCCCAAGCCGAGGAGCAAAGAGACGGGGCTCACCGCAGCGAGCGTAACCCGGGATTTCACACCTCATTTTTCCCAACCCGCCACTGTTATTCCAGCAACTTCCACCTCCCGACCGCTCTGGTTTAACCCCCCCGGCTTTGCATTTCCCGCTCCCCAGCTCTTTCCGGGGTCTGGCACCCCGAGGCGACGCTGACACGAGTAAATCTGGTGTCCGTGAGGCCTCCCAGCCTCCCACCTCCTGCTGTCCCGGTTTGGCCGGGCACGGAGCCATGCGGGAATTGGGAAAAGGGGAAGGTTCCCCCCGAGCCACGGCTCGCTCCGGCACAGGAATAACGCTCTGCCTGCGCTGCCGTGGGAGGAGGATGCTCTAGGCTTCGGTGTTGGGTGATACGGGGCAATTAGATTAAAGTATCTTCCATTAGTGAAGAGTGAGAGTTTGCTAAGTGTGGGATCTGTTAGCCCAGAGTCATAACAAACCCACAGATAAATGAAGTGCCAGTTACCTCCTTCACAAGGAAAAAAAAAAAAAACAGCAAAAAAGAGCAAGCTGCTTCCTCTTGGAAAGACTGAGCTCCAGAATCCCCTGCCTAAAATTCAAGTATCTGCGTGGTCCATCTTTGCGAACCCACTTCTAGAAAACTGGCGTATTTAATAAATAGTTAGGGATGTGTATTAAAGGGAGACAGCCGGGAAATGATACAGGTGGGGCAGATTTTTAGGGAGCGCTGGACGGAGACGGTCATGCATCGGGCCCGGGAAGGGCCGGGGTGTTTGATGCTGCGGGAGCTGGGCATCGCCGTGCCGGGGAGCGGGGGACGCAGCAGCCCTGCGCGGCCTCCACCCCCCTTCACACAACTTTGGGCAGGACACGAGGGAAATCGCTGGAAAGAGATAGTTGTCCCCATGCAAAATTCATTAGACCACGCCGACTCTCGTCTGTCAACTAATTTGACTGAAATTTATGTGCCGCTTTGCTTGACCCGGTCCGGCTCAGCCGTGGTGCTGCCGTTCTGTGCCGCAGTGAGCCCTGTTCCATCCTCCATCCCCTCCACACAGCCCCTGCTGGGGCAGCCCCAGTCCCGCCCGTCTGGGGGGATCCAAGAGACCCCCCGAAACACCACCCGAGTGGAGGCAGGAGGGCTGGGAGCACCCAGGGACCAGCGGGACCGTCAGCCCTGCCCAGCTTTTCCCTTACAAGACCACGCCAAGAGCAGGAGCTGGGGCCGGCCTTGGGCTTCACTTATTTTCCTATTTTGGGCACTTTCAATCATGAAACGGTCCCCAGGGCACAGCCCCACGGTGGGGACGTGCCAAGCCCTGCTAGGCACAGTGGGGCTCGGCACATGGGGATACTGGTGGCACCGAACCTGGGGCAATTCTCAGCAGTGGGGCAAAAAAAGGGAGGAAAATTAGCGTTTCTCACACGTTGCATCAGTGATGGCGCACAGAGCCGGGGAAGAGGACCAGGGCTCCGTGCCCAGCCGGTTACGTGCCCCCCTTAAACCTCCAGCCACCCCGGCCTGCCGGGCAGAGCCCAGTGCGGCAGCATCACCCCGCTGCCCCCAGCATCCGGGCGGGAAGCGGAGATGAAACTTGGCCACTGCTTTTCCTTGTTCCAGATAAGAAAATCATTTGTCACCGTGGGGCGGGGTGGGTGTCGGGGTTGGGGGGCGGTGGGATGGGGTGGGCTTTTATCGGGAAAGTGTCAGTCTGTCCACACGACCTGGAGAACAAATGTGTGTTTTATCACCCGCCCAACAGAACCCGCCGAACACCTGCAGCAGGCGTGTGCCCCCGCCGCCTTCGCCCCGCCGCCGCGGAGGGAGAAAGTCACAGTGATGGATTTGCCCATCTTAATTAATGTAAACAAACAAAAGAGGAACATCAAATAATGCCCTTGACAGCCTGAAAACGGAGCCAGGAGAGCAGAGCGTGCTTTATAAAAGAAGGCCTTTTGATGTGCAGGCCGCAGGATCAAGGTTTGTAAATAGCGGCAGCTCCGTATCGCGGCTTATCCAAATATTTTCATTTCCCATCACAAGCTGAGAGCCAGGGGTTGATGGTTTTGTACTCTTCAACTTTCAGCTTTCACCCTGCAGCCCCAGAGCGAGGAAGCGGAGGGGGGCGGTGGGAGGTCACCCTCTCCCCATCCTTCCCGGCTGCGCTGGGCTCCCTCGTCTCCCCGTGGAAAAGAGCCCAGCGCTGACATGGGGCACCTGGGAGCCACTAGCGCCATTGCCCCCTGTAGGGCCATCTCCCAGGGGATGCTGGGCCCCACCGTTCCCATCCTCTGATTCCTCCAGACACGAGCAGGGCAACGGATCTGAGGGTGAGGGCGGTTCTGGAGCCGAACATGAATCAACGGTGTCACACCGGGGGGGTGAGGCATCACCCGGCCATGTATAAACTGGATTAGCGTTGCTGAGACATGTGAAGAAATCCTTCCCCTCCACTCGGCTCCGGGCAGGACCCCGGACCCTGGTGGGGCTCCTCCTACCCGGCCACCCCTTCTCCTTGTCCCCACTGGTCACCACGACGGGCTCTCTGCAGGGGAAGGACACGCATTGCCCAGGGCAAACCTCCCAGTTTTAGGGAGAAGGGGGGGTGGGTACTACTGGGGGTGTCAGATAGAGACTGAAGCCCACGTTTAATCCCGAGCAGCAACGGCACTTAAAATTAGGGAGAAAAGGAAGGGAGGAAAAAAAAGCTTTACACCATAAATATCCCGTGAATTCCCATCTTGACATCAGGGTTACATTTCGGGTCTTTAAAAACACATACGGCTGAAATCAAGTGCTTCCATCAGCTCCTCTGGCATATTTACGGTCTCCGGGAAGGGCTCCCAGACAGAAATCCCACTTTGACTTATACAGGCCCCAGCAAAGGTCAGTGCGGGGATGGACGGGGTGAAGCACTTCCCTCCTGCCACCGCGGGGCGGGGGGAGCCCAGCCGGGGGGCAGGGGGTGCAGCCACCTCCACCCCGGACCCGGCACCCAGGGGATGCTCGGGGCACGGGGGGTCTCCGGGGGCCGGGCAGGGCTGGGGGAGGAAGGGGCTGGGGGCGGAGGGAGGCGGGGAAGGACCGTGTCGTTCCGGGGCTTCGCCACAAGGCAGCAGCAGAAGCCCAGGATTGAAGGCAGGAGCCGGGAGCCCCGTGGTCCAGCCCCGGCCCGGCCCGGCGACGGCAGCGACAGCGGCGACAGCAGCAGGGCTGGACCCCGCTCGGGGCAAAGGGGGACCCCCCGTGCCCGGTCTGCCCTCCCCAAAGAGGGGCTGTGCTGATCCCCCCCTAAGCGGGCACCCCAGCACCCTGGGGAGCCCCCGGTCCTGGGGGTGCTCCTGCTGCTGCGGGTGATGCTCAGGAGCACCAAGATGCTGGAAGACTCGGGGGGCTCTTATATCACCCGGAAAAATAGTTTTTAGAGACTTTCATTCCAACCCTGGAGCTTTTCATCCTGAAAAGCCTGGAGAGGAGGGGACGGGTGAGGAAATATCCACGGGCAGAGTCAAAGAGGTACTAAAACAAGACCTGGGGGTAAAACAGGGCTCTCCCAGCTCCCAGTCTGGTGTCCTACAGGTTAGACTGGCCAAGCCTGACCTCTCCCAGCCTCCCCTGGCCCCGTGTCCCTTCAACCCATCCTCAGCCCAGCCCAAGGGACGTGGGACAGCTGGCAGGGGTGGCAGCTTGCCCCCAGCCCCGTCCCGCTGGAGCTCGGGGGCTCCAGCAACCCTGGGCAGGTCAGTAATGGACATTTTGCTGCAGCTTTTGGGGTACCTGTACCTTCACCCCACCATTTCTGCTCGCCGTGGGGATGCCGAGGCACGCGGACGGCCCAGCACAGCTCCTGCCCTTCCCCTTTCCTGACTTCATCGCTTTTCCTCTGCAGACTTTTCTAAAAAGTGCTGAACGCGGCACTGCTTCGCTGTCATTATTTATCCAAAGGTGGGGGATGAGAGAAACACACTATGATTAAAAAAATTATTGGTAAAAGGAGGTAAAATAAAGTATTGATCAGGTTGGCTGTATCCCACCTCTGGAAATATAAGAAAGTGACAGGGCTGTATAAAGAATGCCAGGTCCAAAAAAGAAGCTGCTGCTTATTACATCTCAGATACCCACCAAGTGATAAATCCAGGACACTATAGATCAGGAGTTTATTATAAAAAGCACCAAATGTGGTTAATCAGATGTGTCCTTGGCTACAAATCCAGGCTGGCTCGGGGGCTCAGGACCCAGGGGTGACATTCAGACCTTCACCCAACCTCCAGCACCCCACTGGGTAAAGGCTCCGATTAGGGATTTGACACAAACCACATGTAACATGCTCTATGAAAATGGGGAGAAAATGGCAAATTTACGGCGCCAGTTCTGCACCCCTTTAATACGAAGCCTTAAAGTTGCTGCCTGGCAGAGGGGGAGCTGAGGAACAGCGGGGCTGGGCTCTGCAATCCCAATTCCCGGCATAGAGACAGGGCTGAAATGTTTAGGCAAAGGTGAGAGAGACACTGAGACCCTTGAAACGTCTCTCATCAAATCAAAACACTGAGCTTAATGGCTCTGGCTACCTCGGAGACCAATAAAAGCCCCAAAACCGGTTATGAGACTGTGATCTGAGGTTAGAGGAAACCTGGCAGAGTGCTGACTGATTGGAGAGTTATTGGAAATAAATAAAAAGGTTGCATTAAACCTAACGGAAGGTCACAGCGCGAGCGTATCTCATGGAAGGTGACTGCCCTCATTACCCATACCAGGGTACCCCCTGCACCTTGGGGATGCTGCCAGTGGTTTCAGGTCTCTTTGTGGAAAAGAGATTTATATAAAACTGATTATTGTTATTTTTGCAGTGGAGGAACAGCGCATTCATCAGGCCGCTCCGCCTTTCCCTGCTTTCGGTTACTTGACTTGAGGCACCTGCAACCAACCCCTTTTTCCAGCCCTGAATTTCTTCAGGGGTTTAAAAATAAAATTAAAAAAGGCAAATAACAGACTCTGGGGGAAGATGCAGCAGCGTGGGTCAGTCCTTCCCCACCAGGACCTGCCTCCAACCGCCCCTTACCCTGCCTGAGCCGCCGGGGCAGCATCGCTCCCGCTTCTCTCCATCTCCGGGGCACACGGAGCCTTTACACCAGTGTTTCTGCTGACCCTAAAATGCAGGAGGGCTTTGGCTGCATCCCCCTGAAACATATCTATGCCAAGGGCTTATCTCCACAGGAGATACCTTATCTCTTATGACGTGAGCGCTCACTTTTTTAGCCTCCTTTGAAAATCCCGGCTTTCTAAACCAAGGAGGAAACCCAGACAGGGCAAAAGATCGAGGCATTAAACAGACTGAACCCCCCCAAAAATATGGGCACAGAGCAAAAAGGGCTCACATAACTTCATGCGCCACCATGTTATTCATGTAACTTCATACGCCACCACCCTGCATTTCTCCCTTGACATCCCTGTAAATTTTCGGCTTTTCTTCAGACCTTTGCCCAAATTCTCATAGGAAAAACATTAAAAATAAGATTCTGCCCAGAGGAGTGAAACTGGAAGCTCCTGACAGCTCAACTCCGCACAACCAAGGGCTGTGGCAAGCTTGATAATTTGCCCCAGAATCTATAAATCTGAAAACTGCAAGATATATTAACTCTGTAACCTCGGTCCTTCTAACCCCAAGAGAGCTCTCCCACGGGAATGAAGCATCTTTTCATCTTTACGGCACGTAGCGGAGCTGGGACGGGTTCGACGCAAACTTTCTCCTCCAGGAAGGGAGACGGTGTGTGTTCCTCCACCCCCGAGGACCCTCTTGGCGTTGAGGGGAGGGAGCGGAACATCATGAAGAATTTGTAACCGTGCATGTAGAGATGACATTTATAGGGCTCTCAAATTGGAAACTGTACATTTTATTGCACTCTCTGTCAAAAAATGCAGTTCCATCAGAGGCGAGAACGACAAGGGAAACAACCAATCAATATCTGGGCCTCTAATATCTGGACTGAAAAAAATCATTATCCTGTTACTTTTATTATGGCGTTATGCTTGAAATATGATAGTTTAAGGTTGTTTCCATTACCTCGACAATTTTTAAGGGGTCTTTCCTTCCCCTCTGCCTCTGGCTCAACTCCCTTTGGGCTGAAAATCAGAACAAGTCACTCGAGAGGGGGAGAGGCTGGTCCTGGCCCTCCCCAGCCCTGGGGTGGGTGTGTTGGGACTCACACAGATCTCAACCACCTCCAGAGACACCAAGAGGGCAGAGGGAGCCCCGGTCCAAGCACGCGTGCTCGAGCCAGGGGAGGCAGATCTGCATCCTACTGCTGAACCAAATAATTTGGCTCTTGCTTCACCAACGCCCTCGTGCAAGCCCTGTCCCGGCTGCAGCCCCAGCAGCTCTCTGCTGGCTTTCCGTAGCGTGCCTTTGCCACCAGCACACCCAAAACATCAGCAGCAGTCAGGATTGAGGAAAGACCATCTCATCCACCCCCAGCACACGGTCCTTGCTCCAAAGAGTTAATCTGTCCATACACATACGATGCTGCTACAGACGCAGCCGGGCAAACTCATCCTCCCCAAGCACAACAGCTCACAAGGAGACACTGTGTCTTCACCTTGCAGGTTTTTCTTTCTCTGGGGGTAGTTTGGGGAGCGCCAGGGTTGTATTTAAGTTCTGGGTTTGCGTTTGCAAGATTATTGATGAAGTTTTGCATTACCCGGGCTAAAAGCCCTGTGCCGCTTCTCTCTTCCAGACTGTCTCGCTTCAGTCCCACAGAGCACTAAGTGGGCCCTTAATGAACAAGGGAAAGGTTATCAGGACCCGCATGGGGCTCAACCGTCTGCTCCAGCGAAAATCAGGAGACGCCACAGATAAGAGTTCAAAGCGATGTGGAGAGACAGCCCGTGCTGGCTGCCGCTCAGGCCACGGCGTGCCCAGGGAGCTGCTTCCCAGCACCGAGGAGCAAGAGCAGGTAAAGAACCATCCTCCGTGCAGCCCCGGGCTCTGGAAGCCCCGGGCCCTGGAGCAATGGGCAGGGGAGATGCACCGGTGAGGAGGCCCCTGGGCTCTGCTCCACAAGCCCTCCCAGCCCTGTCCCGCATCCTGCAGAGGATGCTGGTACCCAGCACCTCCCAGACAGAGCCTGCAGCCAAAGGTGCTCCCAGCTAGGGGGTACTACAGCTCAGAGAATCACAGAACGGTTTGGGTTGGAAGGGATCTTAAAGCCCACCCAGCGCCACCCCCTGCCCCGGGCAGGGACACCTCCCACCAGCCCAGGTTGCTCCGAGCCCCGTCCAACCTGGCCTTGAACCCCTCCAGGGATGGGGCAGCCACAGCTTCTCTGGGCAACCTGGGCCAGGGACTCACCACCCTCCCTCCCTTGCATGTTATAAAACATTCAACGTTGGCCACAGGACCGCCAGAACAGCAGGGATGTGACCCCAGGAGCAACACCGTCTACTGGGAACCTGTGGTGGAGGGTCATAGGTTCCTCCAGCCTTGGATGCTGGAGACTCTGTGATGCATTTGGGCAGCACCCGCAGTGTTTTGGTCCGGCTTCAGCAGCTGGGGCAGGGTACGAGAGCTCGCCAGGGCACTCGCACACAGGAAAAACTCAGTTGAATGAGCAAAATAGGCCCTGGAAGCTGTCTGCTACAGGATGGACCTGCAGAACATAGCTGGAATAAAGCCCAGGGATGGATAAGAGTTTTCAACAAAAAACAAGGCCAAAAGCTTGTAGAATGGAGTCGAAAATGCCCATCAGCATCTCTGATTCCTCTGGTACCGGCAGTTCCTTTCTTAGAGGACTGTCCAAAACGCACTGTGGGACTCATCCATCGGAGGGACATTTAAGAGACCCTGCCAGGCTCTATTTCCACCGCTGACAGGGTCACAGGGATAGTGTCTTCCTGACAACACGGCGAATTGCATTAGGAGGCAAATCCTGGCGAGTCCCTGGGCGGGAGGGTTCGCAGGCTGCCAGGTGATGCTGCTCCTCACTGCGACCTGGACCACAACCACGAGAGGATGTCACGGGGAGATGCAGGACACTAACCACATGCACACCATCGTCAGATCCACCATCGCAGCATCCTGACAAGCCATGAACAGACACATAGCCATTACCGAAAGCTGCAAGGGATAATTACCGCTAAGCAGGGAGGAGGGGAAAGGTTCCCAGAAAGCATTTTGTGCTTTAGCCTCCCTGGGCTGCAATAAGCACCAGGTTTAGTTGAGACATGCTCATTTCTTGCCCCTTTTTGAAGCAGTCACGTAAGGTGGATCACCAAGGTGGCAATGCGGTGACGGAGCCGTCCCCCTTGCTGTCACCTTGCCCCAGGGCCAGCTCAGAGGTACCTGCCCTTCCCTGCCATCCCACCTCAGTCTCTCTCTCTCTGAGAAATTATATCAGGGCATATAGATTCCTCAGTGCCGTGATTTAGACGCTGGAGTTGTTTAAGCGGGACACCCTGGAAGGCGCTAACCTTTAAAGGATTTGTGGTTGAGGAGCGGAGAGAGTTGGGAGAGACAGGGCAAGGAGCGAACGTGAAGAAAAGGCAGATCAATCCCAACGATTCATCATGCCAAGAGCTGTCCAAATAATCAAAGGCATCAGCCAGGTTGATGTATAGCTGATGTCACCGAGAGAGACCCTTAACAAGGCAGCCAGTACAACAGCTGCTGGTCAGGGAGTGTCTCAGCACACGCCGGGCTGGGGCACAGCAACACAGCCCATCCATCACTCACCCACCTTAATGGCCAACCTTATTAGTAAGCATTCGCCGGGGCTGACAGCCCACGGCGGCCGCCCTTGCGCTGCCCAAAACGGGCTGTCCCACCTGGCAGGGGACGATGCTGGCGATGGGGTACGTGTCGGCCGGGCTCAGTGGGCTCAGCGCCGCACGAGGGTGGGCACCGGTGGGGAACCACGGGCAGTCACCGACCATCGGAGCTGGCTCCAGCGTGGCCAGGAGCTTTGGGCGCACCCGTCAAGCCCCGTCGGTGGTGGCAGGACAGCGCTGCAGCAGCTCTGGAGTCAAGCGCCATGGGTCTCGGAGGCATTCCCCATGGCTCTGCACACCCAGTATCTATCGGCACCATGGGGTAAGACCCAGCCGCTCTCCCAGCCCCGCTCTCCCACCCTCACATCGCAGGACAGGGCACGGGCCTGCGGCGAGCCAGTTTTTAACATCGTGGTGATTCTGTGTGGCCAAACTGGTGCGGAGGCTCCCAATCCCGAAACCTAGGGCTCTCCCTGTGCCTTTGCCTCCCTGATGACTCCGCCGCATCGTTCACCTGAGCAGGGCTCACACCTCTCAGCCTGTTTTTTCATGCCGTAGGTGGGACGCAATGGCTACAGCCCAGCCACTGCATAAAGAAATGGGGTTTCCCCCAGTTTCTGCCCTCCCGCGGGTCCACTCAAGGACTGAGCCCATGCACGAGGCCAAGCAGTGACATTCACCCGCTTGAGTCCCAAATTCCTGCCACAAACCCTTTGCTGTGCTCTCAGCAGGGTCGTGGAGGTGATCTGAACAGGGGACCCCTGGGGACCGATGGGCATCGCCCAGCCGGGACGCGCTCCCCTCCCTGGCAGCCAGCAAGAGTGGAAGGGACGGTAAAGGCTTTTGCTTCATTTCTTTCTCTATTTCTGTTTTCCTGAGGAGCTTCTGCCCCTGGAGTGCCACCCACAGGGGCCACAGACCCTGCGGGGCTCTGGCTGGGTTGCGGGAGGATGCACGGGGATGGGAAAAGACCCCCACGCCACACGCCAGCCCATGGAAAAACACTCGCCGAGTCTGAAATCCCCATGTGGAAACGCAGCGGATTTACCAGCAGATGGCACTGCCCCCCCCACGGCCACCCGTGTCCCCACAGGAGGGGGAAGAGCATCTTCCCGCATATAAACCTCACACCAGGAACAGCCCCCGGCACACGCATGCGCGCACACGTGTTTTCATGTCTGTGCATGTAGTGGCATGATTCGCAGGTAAAAAATCATGCAAAAATCCGTTATTATTCCTCAATAAGAAGCAATAAGATGCGCTAATGCCTGTAATGAATTAACGCAGATGAAATACATGGTGCTACACCTTAAAACCTCTGGTTCCTGCCCCTATATCCACCGGCATCTATAGGAAGGCTCAGCACCTCGGCCAAGCAGGCGCAGCTCAGCCCAAACTCAGCTTTTCCTAAAACACCCCCTTTCTGCCAGGCCCCAAGTCAGGATCCCATTGGATTAACTGGAGTCCAGTTGATTGCTGCGGTTTCAATAGCTTGTTCAGACATCGATTGCCGTCATGTCACTGGGAGAAAAGGATTAATAATCGGGTGCTCAGGTTGGCTCAATACTGCTGATAGTGCCTGACAAAATACCGTTAGGAGCACTCCCACCGGAACACTATCTATGTAGGAAAGCTGCAAGAAACATCATTCAGGGTTTCGCGGAATAATGATTAACTCCAGATCTTCAGCCTAGAAAATCCAACAAATAGTTTCTATTATTTCCAGATAAATTCTCTCTCTTCTTCAGTTCATTGCTGTTGCACACACAAACCTTTTCACTGGAACCCACCAGGGGAGATGCATCTTTTCCTGTCTCTCCCCCCTCCTCCTCCCCCCGCAACCCCTTTATAATCCATCCCAGAGGAAACACACTTCTTTCCAACCCTCACATTTCTTCTGACCCTCAGCTAAGAAAAACACATCCCCTCGCAGCCGCAGACGAGGAGCGGAGTCCCACAAAGTCCCCATGTTGGGAGCGCTACCGATGTCCTGCCTGGCCTTGGGCACGTCCCTTCTGCCTGCCACCAGCCCCCCGCCACCGCTTGATGGCAAGGGACAGCCTCGCACGCGTGTCCCCCGGCTCCCTGGGACCCACGGGGCAGCAGCACAGGCAGGGAGCTGCAGTGCCCCCCAACGCCACCCCTCGCTTCCAACCTCACTGGCGTATCAGGACCGTGACTGAGACCGAGCACGCGAGGGCAGAGACGGTTCCTCAGCCGTGCAGGTGCAGGATCCAACCCGCCATCCCATCTTCCAGCTCCCTGGGCCGGTGCTAGGTGTAGATCGGTGACCTCCCTCCAAATAAAAGGAGGACGGGATTGGGGCAGTAAATCCCATCCCGGTGCACATCAGCCCGGCAGTAAATCGGAATCCTCTCCGTGCCCTCTTTATTATCACATTCACAGCATGAAGTTATGAGCTTCTTCACAGCTCCTGCTATAAAAATGTGATGGATGGCAGGGGAACCTCAGGGAGTTAATCTATTCTCCCATTAAATTTTACTTTAATTGGTCTTTGAGTCAATCAGAAACTCACTAGACAGTGAATTAAGAAAAGAAAAAGGGGGAAAAAAAGAATGAAACAGGGTAGGGGGAGTAAAAGGAGGTGCCTTTTTTGCTGTTACTATACTATAATGCTGGATGAGCCTCCTAGAGAAAGGCAAGAGGCTGGCAGGCCACGCAGAGCGATTTCTGCATGGCTTGAGGTATCGCTACAGAGGCGGAGAGAGTCCAGTAATGCAAAAAAAATAAATAAATCCTCAGAAACCGCAGGGGCATCGAGGAAATCTGGTCAGCAGCACCAAGGGAGCGCAGCGAGCTGGCCCTGCACTGGTGGCAGGGATGCGAGAAGGGAGGATGGAAACGGCCTCACTAAACAACCGATGTCGAGAAGATGAAGGCGGAGGCTGGGGAACGGGGCAGGTTCCTGATTTCTGGCTCTCAGTGGTGCCAGACGGCAGCAAAGCCCAGCCTGGCGGCAAGTGGCACCCGGAGCAGCTCCACCAAGGTCCCAGCATCGTTCCTGTCCCCAAGTCCCATTGGCACAGCCAGGAGCAAAGCGGACGGTTTGGGAAGGCAGGTTTGGTGACTGTGTTGCCTGTGCGGCATTAAAACCTTTAATGGGCTCCAGCTAAAGGTATTCAGGGCCCATTAACGGCCTCCCAGGATTTCCCGTCTTATTAGAAGAATAAGAAGTGTATCAACCTGCAGATCAAATACCCCAACCAAAATAAAAACTGCAGCATCAAGAATCAAACCGGAGGGAAACGGAAGACAAACCAAGGCTGCCTGCGCTCAGGAGCAGCGTGCCGGGGCTGACGCCTGAAGTTTATGCCCTGGAATATATGATAATACGGTTTTATGGGAGCGAGCCCTAGGGACAGGCATTGTCTCTGTAAACAACAGACTTCAGGGAAAAGCTGAGGTTTGAGTAATGTGCTCAACCTTCACTTATGACAATATATATATGCATATATGCATATGGGTATATATATGCGCATACACACATATGTACGCATATAGGGCAGCAAGAGCAGGAAATCAGCACCCTGGTTTGCCTGCGGGACCCCGCCGCCTGCACCCCGGAGCGAGGAACACCTTGTCCTGGGCTGGTACGAGGAACTGAAACCAGTAACTCGGGCAGGGAGAAACCAGTCCCAGACGCGGTGTGGCCCCACGCAGGTGGGACATGCACCTGGGGGCTCTTTGGGGCAGAGCCAGCCCCACAGAGATGGTCAATATTTGCACCGGAGTCAAATGGTTCAGCCTATGTGAGGCCGGTGGAGCTGCGAGGGGTGCAGCACCCCCAGATCTCAGTCTCAGAGGGTAAAATCTCTTCCTGGGGAGAGGGAGAGACTCCGAAAGCTCCCCCTCCGACCAGCCTGAGTGGCAGCTAGCAGGCAGGGGGCTGGGGGGGACCTCACCGCTCCCCGCTGCACGAACGGCTCCTCGCCAGTTGTGCGCTTTCATGGGGAGCATTGCAAATGTTGCCTTTAGAGCCCTGTGCTCCTGGAGCCCCGTCAATACACAACACACAGCTCCGTTTTCCTTGCAGAGGAAGGAAAAGCTTTAAAACGCAAAAAACGGACAACAAAGCCAGACCCCGCAGTTACGACGCGTCAGAGTTATGGGCAGCACCATCTCGACCCGGAGGGCAGTGAGGGGTGCGCCGGTGCCGAGTACCAGAGTGCAGACATGTCTCCAGCCGCCCGAACCCTCCTCCCAGGCAGCACATGCTCTGAGAGCCAAAAAATCATGATGTTTTATTTTGGGGGAAGAAGAGGAAGAGGAAGAGGAAGAGGAAGGGGAAGGGGAAGGGGAAGGGGAAAGGGAAGGGGAAGGGTGGGGAAGGCTGGCTTGGGCTTTTGCAATGCTTAGAGCTGGCAGTTTTCCTTCCCAGCACAGGGAAAGAGCCCGTCCAGGCTGGAGTTGTGTGTTCCCACGCCTGCTCTCTCCAAAAAGAGGACCGAGTGATGCTGCTGGCCTCGCCCCCCCAAAACCACACCTGCACCGGCCCGAGAGGCCAAAGAGCAGCCCAAGCTCCCTGCACAGGATCTGTGCCTGACCCTGGGATGAACTCCACAGCTCTCGGAGCAGAGGCAGCCACGAGTCCCCCAGGAACGTGCCCTTCGGCGCGGCTTTCCCTGTGGATGGGTGGCAAGCGGCGGAGAGGGACAGAGGCAGGCAGGAGCGGTCCCGGGTAATTATGAAAATTAGATCTTTTAAGCCCCAGACTTTAGGCTCAATTTGGACTGACAGCTCATGAAGAGATCATCTGACGCCCTTAATGGGCGAACACGGGTTCAGCGGCTGTGTGCAATTAAATCATGCACGCCAGTGTCACGGCTGACACGGGGAGGGGAGGCAAACCCAGATGTGCTGGAGAGGAGGGGTTAGGCACCGCTCTGCATCCAACCACCGGCTCTGCTCCCCAGGAAAACGGGGCAAAGGCATCGCACACACTCGCTCCGTCGCCTCCTGCACCCCTCCGTGCCTGCGAGTGCTCCGTGCCCAGCTCTCGGCTGGCTCAGGTTCCGTTTCTGCTGGGGTAAACCCTGGGCTAATGTGCCAGTGGCCAGGAGAATTTGGCCCCACGCAGGCAATTAGTTCTCCTAACAACCCACCACCTATTCATCACCTTCACTTTGTACTTTATGCAGTTTACAATAAATCAGTGGGCAAAGCCAAGACCAGAACTCGGAAGCACTTGGGTCCCCGTTCCAGGTTTTCTGGGAAGTCTCAGCAAAGGCACAGTTTACCGTCAGGACAATTCCTGGGGAAAAATGTCCGCCGCTGGAGTCCCGGTGAGAAAAAAGCCATGAGGGCCACAGGGATGTGATTCACTGCGGTGGCAGGTTTTCCTGCCCCGCTGCTGTCAGTCACCCTCAGTGGCATCACAGGGACATCCCAGGGGCCAGCACTTGTGCCAGGGCCATCCGTATGTGCAGAGAACCCCTCTGCCCCTTTGCTGCGGGAGCCAACGAACCCCCAGCCCTTGTGCAGCCCCCGCGCAGAGCCAGAGGGGTTAATGCACACCAGACCCTGTCCTGAACAAGAGCAGGATCTGCCCTGCCCGGAGCAAATATTCTCTTCTCCGCTTCCCTCATCTCTTCCAAAAGTTAGAGGCTGAGGAGGTGCAGAATAAAACCTCTCCCCTGCCCAGCGTCTGCCTCCCCATCCCCTGCCGCCCTCTGGGCTCGGCCCCTCCGGCGGCGGTGGCCGTCCATCAGCGCCCGAGCAGGAGCCTTCGGAGGGGTGTAATTCTGCCGGAGGAGAATGGACTTCCCAAGCACATGGACCTAAACTGCAGGGAAACAGAGCCCTAAATCTCTGGCTGTAGATTTACGGCCTCCATTCTCTTTCTTTACTGCAAATACAATCCGGCAGTAATGGTCTAACACAGGAACACCATCACCAACTGGCTGATGGCTCACATAAAAGCAATGTCAACCAAAAACTATGAGTTTATAAAAGGGAACAAACCCTCAACAGTGACAAGAACATGAAACCCATTAACAATTTAAACACTCTCCATTTTTTATTCCCCACCTTGAAGCTATTACGGCTGATAGAAGGCTTCACAGCTGAGTTAACCACTTCAAGGGAGGGCTGCGCACTCGCACGCAGGCTCACACGCATAAAGAGTTTGCCGAGGCCGCGAGGTGGGAGGTGACGTGGTTTAAAACCATCCAGGGCTCTGCTCCTGCAAGATGCTCAACCGCCCTCCCCTCCCAGGCCCTGCTCAGCACCTGGCAGGATTCGCCCGTTTGCAATTTCCAAGGCTTTCGAAAGCTGCCTCGTAACCCCGAGATACCAAAAGATTATTGCTATGGTTACTGGAGAAAAAAAAAAAAATCGCAGGTGTGATATAATTGTTTTTCCTGGAGATTTTCTTGCTGCTCTGGGTCTCTTTTGGCACCTTGTCATATTATGGAGCAAATATTTGTGGAAGCTGTTGTGGAGTCCCGGAGCTGAGCACCGAGCCAGCACGAAGGAGAGGGGAGAGATCACCTGCTCGGGGAAACGCGTACGGCTTCTTCTCGGCAAGATTTTGCAGAAAATACAGGCAAAGCCCACACATTCTGGGGGGGCATTTAAAATCAGACCCAATTCAGCACCCAAGTGGTAAATGCCCCTGCACGAGGGCTCGGCGCCTGCTGCCGGCTCCCAGCGAAGGGCAGCAAACCTGGCAGGACGCCGCTCCCGGCTCTCCACTGACCCTGAAAACATCATTTTACCTCTCTAACTATCAATTTTCTCCAGCTGCAAAACAGGGATAACACCAGTTAACCTCTACTGTAAAGTGCTTGATAATCTTCGATGTAAGGCGCTCTGTCCTAACAGGGAAATGACTGTAATTTGTCCCTATTATTAGAGAAACCAGGATGGGGCTGATCCTCACCCGGCCTGGTTTAGACTCTCTTGCAAGAGCTGCCCCAGGAGCAGGAACAGCTTTGGATCCTCCAGGTCTAAAAAAGCAACGGCTCCATGTGAGGTGCGACGCTGTTTGTGTTGGGGATATCGTAGATCATTGAGGATATCTTTGATCATTGGGAATATCATAGATCATTGGAGATATCACAGGTCACTGGGATATCATTGATAAAACCAGGTGACTGGGAAAGGGAGAGTGGTGGAGAGGCTCGCAGGGCAGGTGGCCGTGCTGCTTGCTGCTCCCCGGCTCCCACACAAATACCCCCGGAGCCCCGTTTTCCAGGCTGGCTCCATCACCTCGACCACCGCGCGCCCTGAATTCGAGACCGTGGGTGCGACCTGTGCCCACAGACCCCACCGAGTCCCTTTGGCATCGCCATCCCCTCCCTTCCTTCCTTCCTGCCCCAGGGCAAACAGCGGGGACCACCGGGAACAGCTTGAAATCAGATCCTCATCCCCAAATGGAAGGAAGTGGCACTGGAGGCTCCTGCCATAAAGCTGGTCCCATCCTATTGAAACGCCGGCAGATGGGGCCATAAACGTTTCCTCCTCCCCTCGCTAACAGCCACCGCGGCTTCAGATTCATCTTTATCTTTATCTCGCTGTCAGGTTGTAAATGCCTCTCGCTCCGTCTCTCACAGCTGGGACGCGCCGGGCCAGTTCCCGTCCTCTGGAGGTTCATTTTAACCAACAACAGAGGGGAAAGGAGAGGGTGAGGGTGAAACAAAAATGGGATCTGCAAGCAAAAAGGAAAGAAAGTCACATCTGTCTCATAGGCGGGTTTATGAAGTCCCCCATGAGATGTCCATGGGATGGAAGCAGGACCAGGAGGACCCACCAGCAGCTCTGACGGGGCCAAAAATCAAACCCAACCACGGATCCGGGCACCCCCCCATTAGTGTATCTAAATCACAGGCGTTGTGGCAAGGATTAATGTACCCTCTTGTTTACCTGCGCTGATATGGGTTAGATATTTACACAAATAGCACGAACATCTGCAGCTTCATTAGGCAAGATAAAAGTTAAGGACTATAAACCTTTATGCTTCAAGTCGTAAAGCAGTAAGGGTCAGAAGGGAATTTCTAAATATAGGCAAGTTATTCCATCACTGTCCATTATGGGCTTTTCTTGTGACTCTCCAAAGCAGCTGGTGCTGGTCACTTGTAGGCACTGGCTACTGGTCAAGGTGGGCCACGGGTCTGATGTGAGCTGGCACATCCCACATTTCCACGGTCTTCATTTTATATTGCAACGGCACGCAAGGACCTCACGTGAGATCGGGGTTTGCTGTATTGTTGGGCAAAGAAACAGAGGGAGACACTTCTAGTTTGAAGACCTGAGACCCCACAGCTCTCTACTGGAAAAGCCACCTTTGGGCCTGCAATTAACATTCCCTTGATCAGGTGGGGAAACTGTCACCTTTCTGACTTAGTTTTTCTACTTGTTTGAAGATTTGGGCAGGCAACTTGTATCCTCCCACTAGGTACTTTCTGGCTTGCAATGCCCAACTCTGGACAGAAGGGACATTTCTGCAGGAGGAACGGCTTATTCGGACACCACTGGAGCTCACCCACCCTCAGCCGAACACAGTCCTTCCTGGGGTGGTGCTTTCCCACTCTTATGAAGAGCTCAGGCCGCAAAAGCTTGAGTCCGAATTCCACGGACTAATTGCCTATTTTTTAAATGCCAAGGATTAATTTTCCATCCTAGCCTGCTGCCGTATCCACCTTCTTGTGACAGACAATGCCATAAAGCCAAAAAACCCGTGCAGCCATCCCTCCACGCGCTGGTGGAGCAACCAGCCGGGAGCAGGCAGGGACTCGCACAGGGTCACACACCAAACTGCAGCGGAGGCGGGTCCGGGGTCCACCAACCCCTACCCTAAACACCGCATTTCCGCAGCCAGCAACAAACTCAACAGGAACGGCAGCCCGAGCAGCATACGGACACGTTCAGCCTCCACCACCCCACCAGCAGGAGAAGCTTGACAAGACGACGGCGCTTTTGACCCCTGCGATATTTGTGGCCAGGAGGCGATGCTCTACTACAGAGCTGCAATCGGGTGGGACACACCGTGCTTCAAAGAAGAAATTCTGGGCGAAGCAGTTAAAACCCCCTAACTAATAATAATAATAGTGACAGGCTGACGTTAATTAGGACCAGTGGACTCTTGTTCAAACAGTTCATGAAATGTTGCTTCATCCTGCCCGGGGAATGGATGCTCTGGACTGCTTTATCACACTGGACCCCAACCTTTGATTTTACGAACGGTGTGTTTTGGAGGTATCCTGGCTGAAATGGTGAAAGTTCTGTAGGAGGAAATGAGCTGACGACACCCCTCCGCTGGAGCCCCAACGCAGGATGCTCCAGCTCAGCCCTGCATCTCGGCTCCTGCCCGAACGGCTGCACGGCCATGGGGACACCAAACCTCCATGAGCCCTGGCCAGAGCAGAGCTGCCACCACAGGCAATCCAGCCAGTTTTTCAAGGATGAAATTAATTTTAAGGACCTGAGGACCGTCTGTGTCTCACAAGAGGATACGGCATTTTAAGGCCGCTTACATCCAGGCATCAGATGTGCCTCAGCTGCCCTTGGGCCTGGGGAGCAGCAGGAGATGCTCCGGGAGCTCCTCCAGAGAGCTCCTGCCGGAGAGACCACACTTCTCCTTCACTCCAACGACACCTCAAGGGGTTTTATGCTGAATTTTCCCGTACTGACTCCCTTTGGCATCGACTCCACTGCAAAAATGACAGGTTTTTTACATCCAGCCATTTTTTCCTGATATTTTACACAAAGCAATAAAGCTTCTGCCACGGTGGTGCCTGGAAAGGTTACCCACGGTGTGTGGGGTCAGCCTGTGCCGGGACAGCTCAGACAAGACGGGGGTCGTTAAATAAATACCTTTTTTTCAGAGGACCAAGGAACTCTGACCAGTTTTTCCCACCATGAGCTGGAAACATGACGAATGCAAAACTCTCTCTGTCTTGGAAGGTTTGAGGGCTTGCCCCCTTGAATGTTTAATAAAGATGTTTTTCAAAGAAAGACTGTAAACACGGAGGAATTTATTTTTATCTTTTTAATTGTGGGAGCCTGCTCTGCGTTTGTATTTTCCAGGATTAACAGCTAGAGCCGGAGCTCTCCGTTTTCTAAGTCTTCTAATTCTACTAAACATCCGCTACCCTGAAAGGACTCCACAGAATCCCATAAAACATTATTTATCTGTGTGCGTTAGCTGCACGATACTGTAATTTCCAGAATAAATGCTGGGTGTAAATTGTTGTTTATGTTGGAGTCTGACTGTCTTTACGAGAAACAAAGTGAAAACTGAATCTTCACAGCTTTATTTCTTCCGCTGAAACCTCTTCTGCAGAAGGAGAAATGCCTGGTGGAGCGCCTTAATGGATGGCTGTAAAGATTGTTGGGTTAAAACAAAGTACAGGGAATCACCTTCATCCCCCCTTTTTACTGCCAAATCCTCAGCTGGTGTAAATTGGTGTAGCTCCAGTGACTTTGGTTCATCTGGCCCACGAGTGTCATTTACATCAAGCTAAATTAAAGTGAAAGCAGCGCCATTCACATGGTTCTAATTAAAGGCCCATCAAGGTTTCTATCACACACCCTGGCTGGCGAAAGCCACCTATTCCAGCCCGGTGTCGGCCCCACGCCGTGGGCACAGCGCCCCGAGCATCCCCCGGGTACCTGCATCCCGTCCTTGCAAGGGCTGTGAAGATGCTCTGAGGTACCTCACTCCGAAACGGCTACCACGACCCATTCTCTTTGTGGATAAACATCTTTGGAAGAGTCTGACCAGGCTCCAGGAAAGACTTTGGTGCAGGATCCATCCTCACTGCTCCTTACGCCGTTGCTGTGGAGGGCCAGCCCTGTGCTCCCTAAAGCCTGGACCCACCCCGTTTAACATTTGATACCCAGGTGAGATGTCTCCGTTAGCAAAAATGCCTCCTCCTCCTCTGGCCAGATGCAAATCACTCCATGGGGACGCTTCGCTCCGCCCCAAGGTCTTGAGGTCTTCACCCAGGCTGCTGTCTGATGGCCCGAAGTGAGGGGGGCCGAATCTGAGCCATCTATCAACGACAGGAATGGAGAAGTTTGGGCTTCATCTTGACTTTCCTCTCTGGTGGATGCTTTATTTCAGCCCAGCTGGGTGAAAAGCACTTGCCAGATACAACGATGCGAACTCAGGTGGGACGGAGCTTAGTTGGGAGAACCCATCTGGGGACAGGAGCCTGGGAGATGTGGCTTTGTGCATGTCACACAACTGATGGTGGCACTGCGGGGACTTCACTGCTCTCTCCCATCTGAACTCACCTTGAATGCCCGGACTGCGAGTGTTTCTGGGTTGGGGCTGCCTTGAACTTGGTGGCTGTGCTGAGGCACCGGCTGTCACACGGTTAAGGTGGTCAGGCGGGACCTGCAGTGATGGGGACACGCCGAGCGCTGTGCTCCCCTGGGCAGCGTGAAACACCTTCAACCACACAAAACACAGAGCTCATCCTGAAAACTTTGTCCCTCTGCATCGTCAGCGAAAAGTGGCTGTTAATGACGTGCCGGGACAGGAGAAGGGGGCAGAAGAGTTCCTCGCACCATCCTTGCCTTGGGTGACCTCCAAGAGCTCCTGGGCTGCCCCATGGGAGAAGGTAAAGCCCAACATCTTCCACTCCACGGGACTAACCCAGGTCCTTTCCACGAGGACATCAGGCCTCTGTTCACCCTTTCTCTGCTTTTTGAAGGACCCCCAGGAGGGACACGAGCCCCCGCGCCCCCCCGGTCCCCAGGGTGCTGCCGGAACGACCGTCACTGCTGCGCCACGGGCAGCAGAAGATCAAAGTTCAGGGAAAGTTTTGATGAAGTGCTCTGGCAGGCCCATCATCGGGAAGCAAGAAAGGTCAGAGAGTGGAAAAAATAATAAGAAAATATAACTGCTTTCTTATGAGGAAAATATTATGAGTTCTTCCCCTTTTTCAGCTTTTATGGAAGGAGATTCTGCCAGTTCCCTCAGAAAAAAAGAAGAAAAAGTAGTTTTAAAATGAGATTATGCACCTTCAGGGTGCCATTAGGAAGTTTTACTGTACTGAGATGACATGAAAGCTCTGGAATTAATATCCCTGAGATGCTTCAAACCTGCAATAGCAATTATTGTACTACGTGTCCCTGGATAAATAATAGGGCCATTCAGCTAATTAGCTTCAATGATTTCAGCTCCCTGTAAATTCTCTCTCACTCGGCTATAAAAATAACACTAGGCAAACTTTTGGTAACAGAAACTTCTTCCAGGGAAAAAAAAAATAAGGGGGTTCCCCCAGCTCCTAATTCATAACTGCTGTCGTGGTAGCGGTGCGATTCCGAGGACTGGAAATATTAATAGGCTATAATAGAAAATATAAAAGGAGAAGCGTTATTAATTGCCATTTACTGGTAATAAACCTATCGCACCAATTTCTGCCCGCGCACATGTGCAACCCCATTAATTTCAATGGGGCTGCACGTGTTAATTGAGAGCAGAATTTAGTCCACTGGTTGTAATTAATTAATCAAGTTTTCAGTATGGTTTGCATACTTTAAATCTTTTTCTTCCTTTTTTTTTTTTAATTATTTTACGTCTCCACATTTCTCTAGGTTTGACTCATGCAACAGGGGCTCCGTCTTCCACCGCACCGTGATTTACTCTGGGAAAAAAGGGGTTTTATCCTCCCACTGCTCATTTTACGCCGGGTAAATTCACCACCACGGATGAGCCTCCGACGGACCCTGGCACGTACCCCTGCCCCAAACGCTGCTCAATTATTTGGGCCATATCCTGACCAACACCAGCGCCCACCGTCCCCCGGGACTGCCCCACCGCACCCACGGGCACCGGTTCCTGGGTGTTCGGGGTGTCTGGAGCAGTAACGTACCACTGCGTCGGAGCGGCAGCGCAGCCTCCACCTGCTTTTAAGCCCTGATGCACTGAGAAATTTAAAGTACTGGCAAATTCCCACCTAATTTCACGCACAGAGTTAAGCACGTAATTAAGTGTTTCCTTTAGAGCCCGTGCGGTTCTGCCTGTAAAAAGGAATGCTGTGATAGTGATATGTAGTGGGGTTTTTTATTAAATATGAAACAAGTTTTAGAGGCCAAATATTAACAGTATTAATACCGTACCCCCCGCCCGGATCACAGGTGTCCATGAGGGGACGTGGCCGTTTTTCCAAAGACCTCGATATCTATAATGGGATGAAAATTCTTTGTGTTTCTGATTTCAACGAAACCTGATTTCCAATATCGCCACTAACTAAGCAAAACAAAGCGAAGGCACGGAGAATTTTAGGAAGACAGGAAAAAAATAAAAATCAGAAAGCATCCCAAGCAGTTTCCCAGACCAGATTTTTTTTTGCGTGTGATTCAAAACAAGTAAGGCTCAAATTTTATTATTTTTTTTTTAATTTAATGAGCGTATGCTCAACCCCCTCATAGTGGGACCCTCCGCAAGCCCTAAGGACCGAGGGAGCGGAGCACTTCCCAGGGCGAGGGAAGACCCAGCAAAGGCAGCTGATGCGCAGTTTCCAGCAGGATACAGCCCAAAAAGCTGGGTTGCCCCGTGCCGGAGCCCGGAAAGCCCCAAAGGCTCCTGCAAACACCCGGGGGAAGGTGACAAGCCCAGGGGCGGGTGGCTGCGTGTCGGAGCAGCAGGAGCCACCGTGGCCCCTGGTCCCGGGGTGGCACCGGCCGCTGGTGTCTGTGCCCCGCACATGGACCTGGGCTGCAAAAAGGACGGAAAAACAAAGCGATTCCTCTAAATGGAAATTTATCTCTGGCATCCCCCTGCGTCAGCGCCGGCGGCACTTTCCATCTCAGCACTCGACACGATGGCCCTTGGTGGTGATATTAATAATAACCCTGTGATCAGACACCGCACCGTCCTGAAAGAACTGACCCAATGTTATTTTAACGCTTTCAAATCCCTTTCTCCTTGTTCCCCGTCAGCCGCTGCCGCGCTGCCTGCAAATCCATTGCACTTTCGGCAGGATCTACAGGCTCAGCTGATGAGAAATCCAGGCACCTCGCTTGCCGAGGATGGAAAGTCATAACATTTGTTTTGGAAATTTATTTTAGCCAATATTTCTCAATAAAATAAATTGTATAAATGAAATCAGACTGACACCGCAATATTTCCTAACTAGCTGGCGTCTCCCTGCAGCACTCAGGGACTGTCAGAAATTTTTCCCTGAGGTTTTCCCCGTTTATTTTATTTATTTTTGTAAAGCAGGGGAACGTGTGAAGGTTTTGGCACGGGATATTTTTCAAATCAGTGCAAACCTCGTTACATAATAAGCAGGTTTTGCATGTTTCCCGTGACACATGCCTCCAGTTTGAAGCACGATCCCTATATATTCCGATACCATTTTGGCTAATATGACAGGTTAAAAAAATTAAAAGCCAATCCTGAAAATAATTAATTTGTGGCCCTCAACACCTTCACGGCTCCGTGGAATTTGCAATTGTAAGATTCAAGCCCAGGTTTGGATGGGTAAAATTGCCCTTTATTTTTAAGGCTGTTACTGAGTTCTGGTCACTGCAAGGAAAGTCAGGAAAGATTTTTGCGTGGGTGACACCCTCTGTTATAGGACTGCAGAATATTAGTTTAAGAAAGAAAGAAAACCGAGCACGGCGAAGACGCAGGAAAAAATCTGTATGGATCAACACCATCAAGAGGGATTTATCCCAGCCAAGCCCTGGGACCAGACACCAGCAGAGCACTTGAGCTGGAGAGTCACCAAACCCCAGATTTAATCTCCCGCGGTGGGAACCGAGCCCTTCATGTCGCACGTGTTCCCCAGCACGTTGAAGCCAAGGAGGCTCCAGTGTTTGCTGAACTGGGACCAGCCCAGGGCTGCTGCAGGAGCAAGCTGTCGGTTAAATCACGCGGCCGGAGGAGGAATGTGCTCTTCTTTATCTTGCAGAGAAGCAAACAAAAGCCCAATGAGGTTGAGGTCGCATCAGTCGGGTCTACGCTGGGTTTTGGTGGCACAAGACCCTGGGCTGCTCTACCACCGCTTGGTCTCCCCTTGGGAGGAGGTCTGGGCAGGAGCATCCGCCGGGATGCTCTGCTTTTCTCCTCCACATCTGGGGAACATCCAGACAAGGGAGCATCCAGACAAGGGAGAATCCAGATGGCATTAGCACTCACTCCGAGGTCTCCCCTCCACACCCAAGGACCGGCCTGTGCCCATCGTCCCCTTTTTACTCCATCCACAGCCACGTGAAGCTCAAGGCACAAACCTGGAGGGAAATTGCAGCGCGGCAGCTGTGCGCCCGGCGGCGTGAGAAATGAGCCGGCTGCGCATTGAAAAGCAAGCACTGGAAAAACATTGACAAATTCAGCCCTAATTCCTCAAGGGTTTAAATTTGTCACTATTGGGGTTAAATTGCTTTCAAGGGCTTGCATTATGTGGATACAGCTTTCAAAAAGCAGGACAGGCTGAAATGCCTCATGTTGACCCATTCATGTACCCATGGCCTTAATCTAAACTTTCCTGGATCTCATTCTATGAATAATTATACACACACAGGAGGGCAGCTCATCAGCTGGCGTAAACTGGCTTAACTCCACCGGAGTAATTGGAGAACAGGCCAGAATAGCGTTTCCAGACATGGTACGATGCCACTGGGGTTGAGCCGGCAGCGCACGAGGGCTGCAGGCAGGAGTCCGGGCTTTTATCACCGCTTTGGGATCAGCTCTGGTCCAACGGATTATGAGCCAGGACGCCCGCGCTCTTTTGCCAGCTCCGTGTGTGTCTTTTGAGCTTGCTTAAGGCAGTTTGCTTCTCTTTACCTTTAGTATCCCTTTATTTTTTTACGAAATAACACCGCTGTCATCTTGAAAAAGCAGCTGGAATTGTGTGGTTAAAAGAAAAAAAAAAGCCCAACTCTCTGAGCATTGCTGCGTGCCACTGTTTATTCCGTATTTTAAGACATTGATGTGTGGTTAGCTCTGCTCGCAGTCACCCTCCCGTCTGCCTCCCAAAATCCACTTGCAGCCTCAGTTTCTTGTGCTTACACCGTCCTGACCCACGGAAAATGGGGGTATGCACCAGGTAACCTGACTCGAATTCCCAAAAAGCATCTTCCCAGCACCCAGGTGGCGTTCCCGGTGCCCTTCGCAAGAGCTTCCCCTGGGAGAAGCCTCGGCGGCGGGTCCCACACCAGCAGCCGGCCTGGTGCTGCCCCGTGGCGTATGGATGTGGGCACCGTATACGTATGTGGAGGGGATCCTCGTGGATCCTCTCTCCATCCCTCCTCTGCTCCACCTGCATGGAGAGATTTAGTCCCACAGCCAGAATCGGAGAGTATCGCAGACTGCTCATCTCACCAATCAATTTTTATGGCTGGAGAGGATAATAATGGTAATATCAGTATAAAAAAACCCCGCAATGACCCATAACAGTAACATATTACAGCTCCTTTTAAATAACTGTGCTAGCTGCAGTTTCTTTGTTTCTCTGGCAGCAGACAAGCCGAGGCGCTGGGACCGTCTCCGTGTCTCCGGGATGTGCCAATGCTCCCAAAGCGAGGAGGACACCTTGGGATGGGGACGGGTGCGCGGGGATGGGACATGGGAGAAGGGCTGGGAGATGAGAGGGGGGGATAACAGAGGGGAGCGCTCACCCCCCCAAAGGCAACTCCATCTCAACCTGGGGAAATTTAGGCTGAGATTTAATTCTCCTTGTCCCCGTGGCCCAGCAGAGCCGTCCCCTGCGGCCGGTCCCTCTGGCAGCGAAGAGGCGACACTCGCAGCCACAGCTGTAAACCAACGGCGCAGAATGCACAGCGTCATTTCCAACACCCCCCAACCATATGCTGCACCGGGAAAACCTGAAGATAAGGGCGTTTTACTGTAACGCTGGGCACCGAAAGAGAGTGGGGTCCCCGGAGTTAACAGACGTTTACTGGGGTTTATTGGGACTGGAGGAAGCAAAGGTCTCACTTGCCATACGCAAGGCAAAACAGTGAAAACACAGAACTCCCCTCACCTTCGCTCCCCAAAGCCCGGGGGGGAGGACAGGGCTTATTTTACAGTGGGATGTCGCGTACCCCACTGAAGGGAGCAACGAGGGAAGACTAAAAAGCTTTTCATTTGATAACAGGAGGAAAAACTACACAGATTTGAGGTTTGTTGGCATGGGGGGAAGACAATTTAAGCCACTGCTACTTTCTTTGCATGATATTACTTTGCAGTAATTAGTTTAGCTGTTCTGATCTCCACCAAAAAAAAAGCTCCTTAAAATCCTGGACTTGATTTCCAAGTACAATAGAGCACCTTTATGCTCTCACGTAAAAGGCCTTATGGCTGCCCTCGGTCCTAAGCACATCATTACCCCAGAGAACCTGGTATCCAGCACCTCCCGTAGCCCCGTCCAACTGTTGTTCAGAGGGTTGAAACCCTTTTTTTCTGTTTTTTTTTCATATAAAAACGGGACCAGATCCAGAGTACTGCCATTTACTTCACCAGCGTTGCACACACACACACACACACACACACGCTCTCTGCGTGCCCGGAGCTCCTCTGCTCTCCAGTCCTAGCTCCAAACTCTCGCTTGCCCTAACGAATCCTACTAATACCCTAATTTGCCACGGGTATTATTTTAAGCGGTGCTTCCGAGTGACCCTCAAATTTGCACACACAATAAAACCTAATCTGCATCTGCAGGCTGTGAAATGGGGTGGGTGAACGCCGGGGCGTTCGCTTCACACAATCCCCCGGACAAACGCGCTGTTTTTCAGAGAGCAAATCTGGAGCCCGTTTTCGACAGATAATACCCGTCCCCTCCTTCCCACAAGCATCCCAAAATCCAGAGGCCAAGCCGGGCTGGAAGAGCTGCTTCGGCAGCGGCAATCCAGCTGAAGAGGAGAGAAGAAAACGTAAGAGAAGGGATGTTAAAACAACCCTAAAATGTGCTGGTTTAGACGGACGCCTCTTCTGGAAGCGCTATTTTTAATCCTGCATCTTGTTCTTGTATTTTCTGCACAGCAGCCCTTAGATGGCTCATTCTCTCTCCCGCGTAATATGTGCTGAAATTCAGAATATTTGCCCCCCCCGTTTTGGCAGAGTACAGCTCTCGTGTAACCCCAGAGAAACCCTGCCAATGGGGGGATTCAGACTTGTCTCGAATCCCCACCAACACCCTCAGCCCCAAATCCGGCCCCGCTCACAGCCCCGTCCCAGGATCCAACCCCCCCTTTTTCGCTGTGGCGGGGTCACCCCTCCATCCCACCGTGACAAGGACACGGGCTGCAGCTCCCCCAGGACCCCCCTTTTGCTCCAGGTCGATCCTTGGTATCATTTTTAGCACCGAATTCCCAACAAACCCCGGAGCCGGAGGATTTCGTTAGCGCGGAGGAGCGGGTGCTGCTTCCTTCTGTCACCCCCACCGCTTCCCCATAAACCAGTAAATGCTGCTGGGGACACATTAGGGAGGTATTTAAATTAAACAGCAAAGGGGGTGTCCATGCCGCAAAGCCAGGCATTAAATACACCCGCAGACCATTTAAATCCGTCTGCTGCTAATATCTCCCAAGCACACCGAGAACCTGAAGCACAGGTACCTCTCAGCTCTGTGAAAAACGACTCAATTTTGCACAGGAAGATCTCACTCAAAAATCCCCTTATGCAAAAATTTTAAAGTGGGGGGAAAAGTTCCTTTTATTTATGTATTTATTCTCAAATGATTGTATGTGAGAGAGAGAGGGGGAGGGGGGAAAAAAAGTGTTTATTTTAATCAAACCCAGAATATTTAAGCAGCTGAAATGGGTTTATTTTTCATGTTAAAAAGGGACATTTTGAAAACACTCCATGAAACAAAAAAAATCAACCCAAAATGCCTTGATCACAAAATAAATTATTTAGCTCTTATATAAACCCCGGCATGAAACGACAAACATTTTTGTCACTTTTGCACAGCCCTGATTACCGTGCATTATGCTTCCTAACAGCTTTTCCTAGCATCATCACTAATGGATTTTATAACATGCTTTATAACAGGTTATTAAGGAATATGGCTATAGCTGGTAATCGCTGTATAATATGAATAAAGCATTTAAGAAACGGCCCCTTCATTTAAACTGTTAACTGGGAAAACCGTCGCATTATAAATAACCGAAGTGAGAGGCATTTCTGGGGAGGGCTTCCATCTCCAGCCCCGCAAAAATCTGTATTTTCACATTCCTTCCTTCCTTCCCCCTTTTTTTTTTTAAGACTAAAACCCGTTCATTCATCATTATTCTTAAAAACCTACTTTTGCTGCGAAGCCCACAAGAAGCGAATCCCTTGAGACTATTTTCTTTTATATGATGAGTCATTTATTTTATACAATGGTACCATAAATTTTAAAAAAGTTCAAGCGCGCTGTGCATGGGCCATTGCCAAGTAACCGTGTCATCTCACGGCTGTGTTTACGGTCTCTCCTTCCCCACACCTCACTGTTTTGTCATCCCGTCACTGAATCATTTCAGGCTTGATCCTGCTCCCATTTAAGTCAATGGCAAAATTCCCATTGACGTCAATATGAACAAGAAACGAGCTATCTGGGAGCGAGATGATGTATGGATGTGGATGTATATCTCAAACCACGGCCCGATGCTGAGTATCTAACTAATAATAAAAAATTATAGTCTGCTGTGATAGTAGGGGAATAGTAGGTGGGCTTGGGGAAGCGAGGAATAAAATTAACATTATAATTGGGCAGGTATTTATAAATCTGCATCCTGGCGGAGTTTTTAAATGTCAGTTAAAAATAAAAAATATCGTCTCGCCCCAGCTAAGACGCCGGGTGGGGTTTCCACGGAGAGCCCGCCCCAGCCCCGTGGGTGCTCCTGCATCCCACAGCATCCTACATCATCCCACATCCTCCCACATCCCACAACATCCCACAACATCTCGCACCCCCCATCCTGCATCCCACACCCCACATCCCGCATCATCCCACACCCCCCACCATCCCGCACCCCACGTCCTGCATCATCCCGCATCCCCCTGCATCCCACACCCCACAACCTCCTGCATCCCGCACCCCACATCCTGCGTCCCACATCCTCCCGCACCCTCCCGCACCCCGCAGAGCCCCGGCGGGTGCGTGTCAGTCCCTGCTCCGCAAGCAGGTGGCAGTGGCGACATTTCCAGACAACGCTTCTCAGCTGGAAATGTCCAAAGCGGGGAGAGGAGGGGGGAGAACAACCCTCGCCCAGGAACAAACACACAAAAATAAATAACATCTCGAAACGTTAACTTCTTTCCCTCTATCAGATCATTGTTAACAGCTAATAAAATATCAGTCTGCGGGGACACGAGATATAACCAATACCCTAATAAAGAGAGTCAAAGAAAGGAAATTAGATCTGCCGGGTTTTTATACCATTCGAATAAAGTGATGGATCTGAAGATTTGGACAATTGTTGCCTAAAAAATTAAAAGCGGAGCCTGTGCGTGCCAGCAGGTTGCTGAGGCACAGGGAGCCGGCACCGGCTCTGCCGCAGATCAGATTTCCTCCTCTTATAACTATTGGTTAATGTTTTTAAAAAGGGCCCATTAGCAAATGCCACATGTAAAATGATTCATCGGTGGAAACCCATATGAAAAAGTATTACGGTCTCTGCTCCTATATTGCAATGTAATTAATATCAATTGAATTAATCATAGTGAGTTAAGTGAAATGTTATTAAACAATGCACACGCGCAAACATCACGGCATCCCCCTTCAGACAAAATGTAACGTTTTCAATATTTGCCTGCAGCTGACAACAATAAATCCTCTTAAATTTGCCTTCCAAGGTCAGCGAGTGCGGGAGATGCATGTATATGATTTTCTAGTTTACCTGCTAAGGAGAGAGAGGGGTCAGTAAATTATACTCCCAATTCAGCCTAATTGAATAGACTAGTGGACGTCAGACTGGAAACTGGAGGGAGCACGAGGACATACTTGACAACATATATCTGTCACCGAAGACACGAAGAGACAGGTAAATGGACTGACAGAGGGGAAAGATATACCACACGTATAATAACCACCATGTGATGAGAAGAACAAGTGTTAAAGGAAGAATAACAGAGCCACCTCCATTATCTGGAAAGCAACTTCACTCATTTTTTTAATTAGTGGAACCTGCGGCTGACAAGGGAGGGCAAGATTGAAGACTCGCTGGAAGCTCATTACGTATTCTCATCCTGAAATGGGTGGCAAGAGGCGATGTTTTTAAGCAAACCCAGTTGTGTTTCTTTGGAGCAGGACAACTTCCAGGATTTGCCAAATGGGCAAAGAATGACAGGTTGATGTTTTCGAGAAAAATGGGTTCCCGCTGCAAATCTGTTAGAGCAGCCAAAGCGGCAACCCAGGGATTACACAGTATTTGCTCTTGTACGGGGCTTTTATGCAGAGGTTTCGAGGTTCTTTATGGGAGAAGGCTTAATGGCATTAATCCCGTTCCACAGATAGAGAAAGCGAGGCAAAGTCATTTGCTCAAAATTACTCAGTTGAGACCAAGAACCAATTGCTCCGACGACTACTCCCGAGCCTGAACCGAAGGGATGAGCAGAGAGGAGCAGCGAGCAGACGAGTGGCGAGAAGCAGGCTGACGGGGGAGGAGAGGAGACGAGGAATTCAGGGGAGAGAAGTTGGGTCTCTTCACGAGTCTGATCCAACAATCCCAAAATTGCTGTATTAGACCTTGGAAAAAGTAATCGTTCAGCTGTGGTACAAGGACTGAGACGATGAAGGAAAACTAGGAATGACAGAACTAAGTATCCTATTATATTAATGCAGCACTGCGTTAATATAACAAATATACTCCTATTTTTAGAGGAAGGGCCAGGAGAAGTTGGGTGAGTCTTCAGAGACAAGCTGGATTTCCACAGCAGAGGCTCTTTAGTCGGGAATTTTTCCTTACATTTAGCAGCTCCTGCCAGAAAACGTTAACAAGTTATTCCTGGGAAAAGGGAGAGTAGGAAGGGGAACGCTGAATGCCGTCATCCAGTTTAATCAATGAGCAAACCAAGGCAAAACGTGTTCCCTTCTTGTCTCGAACTCACCAGCAGAGCTCAAACAGAAACCAGCAATCTTAACTATTAATCTCGTTTTAAACCACAAGAAAATATATCTGCTTGCAGTACTACGCAGCTCACCGTGATGGAGCCCATAAGCTTCATGTCTTCCACTGTGTCGTTAACGGTATGGTCCAAACAAATGTTTTCAACAACGTTTTGGCAAAGAGCTGATTAAGCATCTTTTAGGTGCCCAACATTTCTCTGCCCTTCCCAAAATAGCATGGTCCCAATAAAATGTTGGAGACTCTTGAAGACAAAGTGCAGCCTTGAATAGACAGCAAGGGTTAGCCTATTTGACAGTCAACATCA
Source organism: Chroicocephalus ridibundus (assembly GCF_963924245.1). Classification (NCBI taxonomy): domain Eukaryota; kingdom Metazoa; phylum Chordata; class Aves; order Charadriiformes; family Laridae; genus Chroicocephalus; species Chroicocephalus ridibundus. The sequence continues at coordinate 1,996,717 of NC_086300.1, read as the reverse complement.
TTTTAAATATCAAGACTAGAAGATCAGAAAATTGCTGATGGGACAACAGGATGTTCTGGCACTTGCACATGACCGAGACGGCAGAACGCCGTCTGAAACCAAGCTGCAAAGTAACCTTACAACCAGGTATCCCAGGAAAGGTCTCCCTCACTAGCTATGGATCAAATTAAAATGGTGGCATCCCATCTTCCTGCCACCGCACCACTCTCTGTGACCTGCCAGGGCATGCCCTGATGAAGGGGATGCCCAAAAGGCTGCGCTGTTGAAGAAAGCTGCATCCTCACCACCAGAACTCAACCTCTGGTGCTGGTGAAGAGCCTTGTCCAGAAAACATGGCAATTCTTCCACCTGGCTGAGAGCGAGACCCGGGACTGGCCTGTTCCTCCCTATCCTCCCCAACAGGGACAGCTTCAGAGCAGGTCTTCGGATCAGCGTCTCACACCGTCCCCGAGAAGTTCCCCAGGCACCTGCAGAGGATGCGCAGCATCGCCAGCTCGGCACATGTGGCTCTCGCTACCTTCGGAGTCCCAACTTCTGAAGCTACAAGACTGCCTGAGGATCTTGCCATCGTTTAAGCAATGGCCTGGCAGCCATGGTTTAAAACAAAGTTGGAAACCAACACTTCCACAGAGGACAATAACCCTGAGTATTTAGACAACCTGCCCTTTTCAGTCCACGTGCACTTCCAGTGGCCCGTCTTGCGGCACCATGAGACGAGAGAGGGCTGATATTAAAAACATGAGGTGGGGCACAACCATTACAGCTCATTTACGAAGTGGAACAGGAAGCAGGGAATGTCTTATGGTTAAAACGTCACACCCAGGAGAAGAGCAGGTAACCGTGGTCACCCCGATGGATGCGAGTCTGAGGCCCTGGAGCAGATCTGGAGACCTCCCTTTGGCTTTGGACTCTGCACTTGTCATGGAGCATGGGGACACAGGAATTACCAAATTCACAGAATTTTATGGAAAATTTCCATTTACACAGTGCTTTGGAAGGACATTTAAAGAGTCCACAAGGTACCACAGGGATACACATAAGGCACCAGAGGAGACCAAGCATTACCATTACCACTCTGGGACTTTCTTCTATGTAATTCCAGTGTAGTCAGTCATTCAATTTTAATCATAACTAATGCAATGCCTTTTACAAGAAGAGGTCGTGCTATATTCTAATCCATTTTGTAATTAAGCATAAATTTTAAAGAATCAATTGAATACAGCGATGAACTCCCAGTTTACCCAATGCCTTTGCTGCCAAAGGGTGTCCCTGTGCAATTAGCGGACTTAAAAAGACGGGCTAAAGGACGGAAAATGCTCCCAACCTCTGGCACGCGGTCTTATCTAGGGAACAATGTAGGGAATAAAGCAGCAATGCCATAAAGATAAGGTGGAGAGGCAGGAGCGGTTTTTTAAGGAAATATGTAAGAATAGAGAAAAAGAATGGTCTGATTTAGAACTGAGCAGGAAAGGGAGGTTTTGATCCCAAGAGGAAAACCTTGTGAGGTGCTTGGAAGAGACACTGTCGGAACTCCAGCATTATCTTTAGCTTTCATTTTTGGGCATCTTCCAGTTCCTCCAGTTAACGCCTTTTCCACTGGCCAGACCCAGGATGGACCCGATCCTGCATGTACTGGCAGGAACGGCCCTTTGCATCATCCAGTTTCAAGCACTGGGACTGTCCGGGCAGGCCCGCGGTGGGAGGTATCGGCAGGGGCTGGGCGGCGATGCGCTTTGTCTGATTTTGATGAAGTAGCGCAAGAAGCGTAACGAGCCCCTCAGGTCTGACTCTCTTCCCCATCCAGGGGAAAATAATTCAGCCTGAGAACTTGAAATTGGAGTCGGGAGAAGATGAAATGTCTCTCTCTGCAGTTTTGTTAATTTAAACTGGACTTTATTAGGGGTGATTTTCAAATATAAACATTTTTAACAAGAGCCAGGATTTTAAATGTACTAAACAGTCTGGCTGCAGGAGTTTGGGCTGCTGCAGAAATTGCTGCCATTTGCAAAATTTGGACGCCGGCGCTGGGATGGTTTCAAGCATCTCCACCCCCCAGGATGAGCCCTGCATCCTGGCTGCCGACGGCTCTGGCTCCGCCACCTGCATCCGTCGAGGCTCGGCCACCCCTCGGCCGCTGTCGGCAGAGGGCAACGAAGGCCACGCAGAAAACCCCACGCCAGCACCGCCCAGAAGACAGAAAGCAAAATTTTTGCCAGCCCAATTACACACCAAGCAGCCCCCAAATCCATCTTCTTTCCCAAATCTAGCATCAGAATTTCTTCCCCATCCCACAACGAAGCATTTTCGTTCATGTTTACCCAGGGCAGAGCAGAGCAAAGTCTCTCTTCCCACATAAATACTTTCTTCGCAGCAAAGGTTCCCTTTTCTCGTCCCATATAAATACTTTCTCCCCAGCAAACGCTCCCTTCACGCAATGAGCCCGAGCCTTCCCAAACTCCCCCTGCGTTCGCGCTGGCCCCGAGGTCAGAATCCGTCCCACTGTCTATTCATCGGCGCGGAGTCCGGGGAGAGTTAATTTTCTTTCTTTCTTTCTCAAGCAAAGATGAACACTGCATGTGCCTCAGACCCTCGCAGCCCAGCCCGCAAAGGCAAGCCTCTATGCAAATACAGTTGCTAAGGAGAAAACATTGCTCTCCCCGTGTCCTCCTAAAAATACTAATTAAAACCAACCCCGCTCGCTCTCGCGGGGTACCAAAGCGACGCGAGGCAGTGAACTCCACGCGGCCAGCCATCAGCATCGGGAACAGGCTGGAATGATTTGGTTTTGACCGCCAGATGACCTCGAGGGCTGCCCGGCCTGATGGACAGTCGGACCATTAGTCCTTTTAACACACATTCTTTTCCCGAAACGCAGACATCACTCCGCTGGTTCGCAGGGAGAGAGAGAGCGAGTGAGCACCATCTAAACCAGCCATGACCCTGCCCGCTGGGTTATGGGCCCTAAGGCGAGGGGGAATTCATTCGGGGAAGGAAGGCGACAGCTCGCCTTTCACAAAGAGCCCCCAAAACCCCAAGCATTCTCCCCAGGCCTGAGAAAACCATGACACGCCACGGCAGCCCCGGGAACGGAGGGTACGGAGCTCCGCATTCCCATCCCCGCGCCCCGCAACAAAAGGGAAGAGGCAAATCTCGCCTCTCTTTGTGTTTCCCAAAGCTGTTTTATTTTTTTAATAACCCAAACAAACACTAAACATCCCTCCCAGTACCGCCTGGGAACAGCCGTGCTGCTCCGTGCTTTTTTATCAGAGGATGCGAAATCCCGACTCCGTTTATTTGCCCCCCTCTCTCTGCCGAGGCATAATTTTTTGGTCTTATTATTCCAAGCAAAATGAGGCAAGAGCGAACGAGCCCTGCTGCTAATAGACCAGAACAACCTATTAATCCAAAGCAAAATTAAGCAGCACAAAGGTTAGGGAAACGAGAGTCTTGCTGGTTTTTAACCTCATAAACGAGGCCTGAGCCTAAAGTCTGCAGACGACGAGAGTTTTTTCTACTGACTGTAATGAGATTTGGACCAGGAGATTTAGGTGCAATCAGGGCTCTGTAGATATCCAGAGGCATTTTGTCTCAACAGAACCAGAATTTCAGCAATATCTTCATTTTTCTGCCATCTTGCTGCGAGAGTGAGAGTAAACCGCTAGTGCCTACAGCTGCCTCAGTTTCCCCAACTGAAAAGTGAGGATAATAATTAATTCTCCTCCATCAAATTATCACCAGGAACATCTATTAAGTGCTCCAAGACTACCAGATGGAAAACAATAAAACTCATAAGTTGCTACAAATACACTGCTATTATACCCATTTGCTCTGCCTAAACCAGTAGCTTAAAAAGACGCTGAATTCTGCCGGCAAAATTAATACAAACCAACAAAGTATGCTTTGAGGTGGAGGGGGCAGTGTGGAGAGGGAGAGCGATATTCTGCCCCCTGCCCCGAAGAGATGATTCATTCCATCTAAAAATAAAACGAGTAAATAAATACAGATGCCAAGCCCACAACATGGGGGGGGAAGGAAAATAAAGCTTTTCATCTCCCATTTCAGTGGCTGCAGCAGACAGAGCCGTGCCTGTCCCGAGCCCATTTTAATTTCCCTCTTGGGATGACGGACGGATGATGCGGAGCTAAATGAGGAAACATCTGTTTGACTTCCCGAGAGCTGGCACCGGGTGCCGAAGCCCGAGTCCCCACTGCCACTTTCCCAAACCCCGCCGCTGGAACCAGCCCAGCCGGGGCAGAGGCAGCACCTCGGGGGCGAAGTCTCCGGACTTGCTCTTTTCTCGAGATCTAAGCCCAGAAAGGAGCCTGCATCCGAAAGGCCAGCGCTCAGCCTGTTTTCCCCATGCCAGGAGAAAAATCGAATGGCAAAGTGCAATCTGAGCCCCATTTCCCCAGGCGACCTTCCCCGCTGCAGCTCGTTCCGAGAAGACCAAGAACACAGGGAGCGTTATAACTCCTCTTAACAGGAGGCAGAGAGAAACTCCGGGTGCCTCCAGCCTGCTCTATGTCCAGGAAAGCCTTACAGGGGCCTTTAATTATTTTTTTAAAGTTGCTTCCCACAGTCCCTGACATTTTGCAGGCTGCGGGCTGTTTGTTTTCTCTAGCACGGTGGCTGTACAGTAGAGTGTGCCTGACCCCTGCGCTCCGGCGAGAAGTGTGTCTAATGCTCCTACAAGGTAACCTTTTCACTGGAGTTTTCTTGGGTGACCCCAGAGTCCCATCTGTCCGAAGACTAACTCCTGCGGCATGTGGAAAATGCAGCTGGCCTGTCTCCAGAATGCCTCCTGCAAGACCGACCCATCTGCATCTTTTCTGCTTTATCCAAGTTTGCAGCATGGCATATTTCCCCCTTCTCCCTCTGCACAAGCTCAAAAATTAACTCTTTCTGCCCAGGCGGAGGATTTAGTTTGAGCAAAAGGAACTGAGTGTTAGGAGCAAGTTTAGACTGACTTGAACCCGCACAAATCCGCAGCGACTTAAACTAAATTATACTCTGAATTTACTTTACTTAAGAAAATAATCCAGCCCTTTATTCCCTCCCTTACCCCAGGAGGGTTTATCTATCTCATCTTGCCCCAGGTCCCCGTTCAGCAGTTGGCAGAGCCGACACCGCTACGGGGACAATAAGATGCCGCTGGTATCACTTAAGGGACAAGCTGAGAACAGCGAGTTGCCCGATTGCAGCGATTACGGGTAAACTACAGCCGTGAGGGATTTGAGGGAAATAATCAGCTGGGTGGGGGCTGTACCGTGGAAGAGTGCGTTTCCACTTTGACGGAAACAACAGCGTGCCTCGATTCTTCAGGGAATCTTCTTAATAGTGAATTAGGGGCTGAAGATCTCCGGAGCACGACCAGAGGGATGCTCGATCCCAGGAGCGGGCAGGGTCCCAGCACCAGCCTCTGAGTGGGTTTAGGCACGTTCTAGCCATTAGCTAAATACTTGCAGCGGCACTGAACTGCGGAGAAATCCTCAACCCCAAGGTGAGAGTCGACGGGCACAAAACAGTGGCGTTCAACGACCCCTCTGCCATTTAAAACTGGCTTAAAATCAAGGAGGAAAAGGGCAAAACGAGGCCGCCTTTGCTTCAACAGCTCTTTGCTGCCCCGTCCCGTAGTTTGGGGGTTTCCCCAGGAAACCCTGGATAGCCCAAAGAACATGGATTGACAATCAGATACGTTTGGCCACACTTGCGAAATTCCTGGTTTTCTGCTTCATTTAGATGAGTAACATTTAAAAACAAACGCCGCCACTGGTTGCCAGTACCCACAAAGCCGTCCTTACAATGCCGGGGGGTGGCGTTCCCTCCTCCGCGGGCTGAGCACACCTGAGAGGGCCAGAAAACCTCCCGTTTGTTTATTTTAGCAGGACTAGAATCGTGTTTTACGATGAAGGTGCAGAATCCAACTCCAAATTACCTGGGAGTGAGGATCCAACACCCACAGGCACCTTAGAGAAATCCCGATTTTCATTAACAAATTACAACTGAGCTTCGGTTCCCGCAGGCTAAAACACATAATAACCCGAGAATTAACTTCAATGTATTCACAGGATTAACGTTGTACCAAGGGTTGATAATTAAAAGAATCCCGATAAAGACTCTGACAAAAATTAATTAATAAAAAGGGAAATAACAGTGTAACATTAGATCTGTGCGTTTGATACTCCAGCTCGCGCAGTTAAACAAATCTCATCCGCTCGCCGAGAACCTGGCGCTTCGGGGATGTAAAACCTTTCGGAAGGGCAGTAAGCGGGGCTGAGGTACGAAAGCAGAGCTTTTCTGTCCCGACGAGGCTCTGACACTTGAAATCCAAGGCAGCTGCTCCGCTCAGCTCGACCTCCCTCCTTCCCCCCCTTTCCCAACAGCCCATCGCTCCCTCCTCCTCCTTTATTTTTAAACTTCAAGTTTTTGCAATCAGGGGGGAAAAAGATGGCAGCCATTAGAAACTCTAGTTAGGGACTTAGTCCAAAATCAATTTTAATTAAAAACACACTGCCTTAATGTTGAACACGGTCATTTTTAGCTTTGCTGTTGGCTAGACGACCCGCGCGCTCTGGCCACCATTGATATGCAAGGAAGGACTTTCCACCAGTATCAACTCCTGTTATTGCTGGGGGGGGTGGATGGAAAGTCCTGGGGGTCAGGGGAACCCTCTTATGGCTACCAGCCAGCTCTAAACGACGTTAGGGTCACGGTGCCTAACGATGGGATGTATTTCATTTTGGGGAGGGGGGATACGTGGGTGAGAAGGGGCCGGCGAGGCGGGGAGAAATAACCTGTGAAGAGGAGCGCGAGGGTTTTATGAGAGCCGCTATGACCCAGAGTCAGTTGGTCACATGCAGCCGGTGCCCATTACCAAATCAATAAGCATTAAATCAACCTCATTTTCTACTATTTAAATTAACTATAACTGTTTTAATTGCAGATTCATAGCCTGCAAACTGCTTATTACGCTTTACATTATAGCTGAGATTTGCTTGCACGTTACAGACCATTGAGAGCACTCTACAAACCCAGCCCTGCTGAAACCTTCCCCCCCACAAGTCTCCAGCCTCCAGGAGGAGACCCATTAAAGCCAGGGGAAGGGCAGGGAGGGCTGGGAACACCCAGCGTGGGAGCTCGGCACAGGGTAATGGTCACTGTAGCAGGAGGCGAGAAATTAAGGGCTTGTTCCTGCTCCCACGGAAGCTGCTGCTTGCCTGGCAGCACCCGGGGTCCCAGCCCGAGGAGGGTGGCTGTTTTGGGGGGGGGGGTTCACATCGTGTGGGGTGAGCCCTTGAGGTCCCGTAGCACTCAGGTGAGGTTATGGGGTTACAAATCCTAAAAATGAGCCTGAGTGCAAACCGGCAGTGACCTTCAGCAGCGCCGGGCAAGGGGGAGAGAGGGGACGAGAGACCCCAAAAGGCAAAATGAGGCCCAGGGACATGGTGAGCCTGGGCTGTCCCCGAGGTGGGGCTTCCCACCAAGGCTCAGCTCTTGGAGGCAGGAACCACGTCCCGTGGAAAGCAGTGTGGGGGACAGATCCTGCAGATGCCCGAGGGGCTCCCGGCAGGTGGGAGCCCACCCGCTCCTGCAGCCAGGAGTGCGGCACAGGGCTTCACCGCACAAACCTGCCCTTCCTCAGGTCTTGACCGCATTTCTCCCTAATTTCCAGATTTCTCTCCAGACATAGCTGATTAAAAAAAAAAAAATAATCCCATCATTAAGGTGGGGGCTCTTTAAACAATCTTTGGAAGTTTTCATCTTTCCTGGGGAGTGCACACCCTGGTTTTGGCCCTGGACGTCATACTGGCACTTTTGCCTCTGTTGCTCTTGTCTTCTTCCCATCCTGCCTCCGAGACAAGGAGCAGTCTGTAGGTAAACGGGAGTTTGTTAATTTTTTATGGATGTCAGTCTCTTGACATTAGCGCTAGATAGACTAGTCCCTGGGTCAGTGGCAATGACCCCAGCAGCACTAAAACATGCTCAGAGTAAACACTCGAGGGTGGGCAGGGAGGGGGTTATTCCACAGCCAGTTTGCTCCGCGCCGGCTGTAGCCCCTCCTCGCTCGGGAAGGGTCTGTGGGTGCACGGGCCCCCCCGCTCCCCGGTCAGCCCCCAAGACCGAGTCCCTCTGGCACGTTGGTGGGGCCACGGTCAGCGAGGAGAGTCCCCAAGTAACTTTGTGGAGTTTTATGAGCAATGAGCTCTACTTGATGGACTTGGCAGCGGTGATGAGAAGCCACCTCCCCAGCAGCGGAGGTTTACATGTGCCTTTCTTCCCCAGCTCTCCAAGGGACAGCTTTGTCCCCATGATTTCTCACCTGCTTCTTTTTACATCTCAGATCATACAATGCAAGTTGAGAGTGATCTCTGCTAAAGCCCCTGGCTCCTGTACAACCAGCCAGTGACACTAGTGACAAAGCTGGGATCAAGACTAGATATGAGGGTGGTGAAAAACCCTGGCCCAGGTTGTCCAGAGGGGTGGGAGATGCCCCATCCCTGGAGGGGTTCAAGGCCAGGTTGGACGGGGCTCTGAGCAGCCTGGTCTGGTTGGAGATGTCTCTGCCCATGGCAGGGGGTGGAACTAGATGGCCTTTAAAGGTCCCTTCCCACCCAAACTGTTCTATGATTCTATAAACGCTTCCACCTAATGCCGTGGTTACTCTTGAATCAAGCAGCCTTGAGTATTTCCACAAGCACGGTCCAATCTCCCATGGCCAAAGGAAGAGCTGCCATGAGAGGGCATGAGCAGAACAAGAAAAAAGGTACCGGTAGATGCTATCAAAAGAGGAGACTGAGGAGCAGAGGGGCAGATCAAGCCTTCTCCAATCCCACAGTGACCGGGGCTGTGGGCACGTCGGAGTCCACGTGGCTCCAGGATCAGTTCACCACCTCCCCAAGCACCTTCCTGGTGCCTCCATCCTCCTCCCGCACTAGCACAGCCCCAGACGGTGAAGCTCCTGGCTCAGTAACTGGACTGAACACCTAACAAGGTTTTCTCAGCATCACCAGAGCTCTCTTTTTCTTTTTTTTTTGGCCAGCCCAGAGCACCAGGGAAAGATCAAACGCTTAAAGCCAGCATCATGCAGGCTGCCCTTCGTGGAGAAGGCCATTCACAGGATCTTAGTCCAATCTCTTGGGTCTGAACGAGAAATTTAATTCTGGGCTCCCAGATTTTCTATCTGCACAGCTGGCTCCGTAACAGGAATTCTGCGTGCATGCTGGGTATAAGCCGGGACTACTTTAACATCTAATTTCAGCACAGCAAGAATTAGCTCATCCATAAATGACAGCAGGCCTGCAGCTCCTCTGTCCTCTCAAATGCCCAAAGCACAGATTAGCGATAAAAATATCTGATTTTCTAGATGCTATACTTGATAATAAGCTAGTGAATTCCCCTGGATGGATTTCTTAAACAGTCCCTTTTACTCAACAACCTGCCGTCCCCAAGAACTGTAGTTTCCAAGGCTACGCCAGTGGACACCCCCATCTGTCCCCCCTAGACCCCAAGGTACGGCTCCACTGGGACCGTTAATAGCAAGGATTAGTGAGCTAACCAATCCCACGACTCTCTCCCGTGTATTTCCCCGGTCTCCATTACTGCCCAGAGCGCTGCTGGAGCCGCCTGAGCACTTTGCAGTCATTAACGTCCCCCAGAGCGCGAGGGGCTGTTATCCCCGTCCTGCACACAGCCGTGCTGGGGCTCGACTTCCCAAGAACCTGCAAAGGCATTCAAGGGGGGCAGAGCAGCCCATCGCCCTCAGACCCCCTCCCCAGCCTCCTCTTCCTCAGGAGTAGAAGAAAAGAAAATGTTAAAAGGGATGTGTAAATAAGTAAATAATTATAACCAGACTTGGAAGCCAAAGAGACACCAACATGTGCCAATATTGTGCCATGGAAAATGTTCCTAATCTGTCCTCAAGGTGAAGAGCATGGAGAAGACCCTGTAAGCAGCCTCCTACAAAACTCCCTCTTCACCCATCACCTGACTTTGCTTGAAGCTCAACCTCAGGGGTCGGTCTGAGGGACAGGCGTCCCCCATGCTGGGCTGCATCCCAGGGAAACCTGCTTCCCGAAAGGGCCGTGGGCGCTGGGCTGGGCTGGGTGGGCAGCTCCGCTGCTGGGCAGGTAGGGAAGCGCTCGGCTCATCACGCTCCCAGCCTGAGCAATGGTGAATAACACACAGGACCCCAGAGGAAGCGGAGAAAAATGAGGGGATGCCCAGGGCTCTAATAGGGAGGCAAAGGTCCCCGCCCAGGTAGGAGAAAATGTGCAATAAAATTGGCCGATTTGGCTTAACAGGTAATTACAGAGTTAATAAAACCAGGCTCCTTGACACGATAGGTCCTAACGCTACAGCCTGTGTCATGGGCACTAAGTGACTTTTTACGTTGCTGATCATTGATCCAGCAGACAGTAACGGCTCCGAATTGGATCGATGCAGCTGTCGCAGGCTGGCAGCGAGGCCGCGCGCTCGCAGACCGCGGGACATCGCACATGAAGAAGTTTACTGCTCTTGCACTGTGACCTGTTTGGAAATGAAACATCTGGCCATTTACCTCTCCTGCTTTTAATGCCAAGATTAATCCATGCTATGAACTACTTGCTGGAAAGATCCGCTTTACTATTTTTTTTTTAAAAAGTAGCAGTGAGTTGTATTGCAAAGGGAAGTGGCAGCTTTTCGTGTTTGTAAAGTTTTATTTTAATTAAAAAGTTCTGGAGTTAAAAAAAAAAAAAAAAAAAAACCCCAAAACTCATACAACAAGCAAGTCTGGGTCAAGGACTACAACCTGAGATAATCTCTCTCCGTCCTACCAATTCCCCAACCAGAACTTTTTCGTTTTCCATTTGAAAACAAAACCTCGACGTTTTTGCTAGAGAGACTATTTTTATAGAGTTGTTTACTGCAGAGGGCTGCCCCAGCAGCTCGAGCACACACAACGCACAAGACCCAAGTGCCTGCTGAGCAGCCCTGGGGTGGGCGGATGCCCATGGATGGGACCTGGGGTGGGCGGATGCCCATGGATGGGACCTGGGGTGGGTGGATGCCCACAGATGGGACCTGGGTGGATGGATGCCCACGGATGGGACCTGGGTGGATGGATGCCATGGATGGGACCTGGGGTGGATGGATGCCCGTGGACGGGACCTGGGTGGATGGATGCCTGTGGATGGGACTGCAGCCCAAAGCTGTCCCCAGGGCTGGGACGTGGGGTCTGGCCACCCTGGGGTCCTACAAGACGCAGGGCTGATGGCCACAGTCCCTGCACCAAGCCAAGGCACTTACTCATTCCCTCTTCTCTGTCAGACACAGAATTTCATAGAAATTGTAAGAGATTAAATCCTTTAAAACAACTTCTGTTAAATTTGGGTGAAACTGGCCAACGGGTTAAAAAAGTCAGAGCAAAAGCAGGAACCCGCAGGCAGGTGGGATGAGCGATGAACTTCACCCCCCTCGGAAAACCCAGATAAAAGCAAAAATTAAAGCTGCAAACTTCTGGCAGGAAGCAAAGGGTGTGGTAAACATTCCTCCTGGTTTGATCTCCCCAGGTATAAAATACCTGCAGGGCAACGAGCAGAAGCAAAGGCAGGGCCCAGGCCACGGAGTCACCCCCGGACAGGGACAGGAATGTCACCGCAGCTCGGGGCCTCATTTTTCACCTGCCTCAGCACAGCACACCTGTGGCTTCCAGCCCTCCCTGTTGGTATAAACTGCCGAAACAAAGAAATACAGCTGGATTAATATTTAACAGTGCCACCCGGGCATCTTTAAACATTACCCAGAATATATTTACAGCTTGCTTTAGAGTTACTCCAGCTCTAGAAAGTTTCCACAAAACCAGTCACCCATGCTCTGCCTAAGTGTGCGGTTTGTGTTGCTGGGAAGAAAGCGATCCATCAGGAGCTGGAATTCAGCATGGCCTTGCATGAGCAGCTCAAACCCGGTGGATAGGAAGCACGGTCTGCTGGGGCCAGCACCAGACTGGAACTGGGGTGACTGGGCTCCAACATCTGCTCTGCCACCGAGTCCCCAGCAGCCCTGGGCACATCACTGAGCCTCTGCTCCCCGACCGTCACACGGGGTACGGGTGGTATGAATAGAAATACATTAAAATAAAAAGAGAGGCGTTCGTAAAGCGCCTGTAAGTGTGTAATATATTGGGGAAAAAAAAAGAGATGGAAGAACTGTCCCCCTGGCCGTCGCATGGGAGTTGATGGGGAAGAGGTCCCCAACTCTGGCTGACTCACCTACCGCTACAATCACTTATCAATTAAATCTCTTTAATTATGTAGAGCTGGCGCAGTCCACAAAACAACTTTGGCAAAAACAGGTGAGGACACAAATACGGGCCCCAGTTTAAGGAAAGAACTGCCCTTGCTCTTAACAGGGCGCCGGTTCCAGCAAGGTCCAGTCGCCGCTTTGATACTGCAGCTTTTGAAACATCCCGGCACACATTTCCCCCGCTGGGATTGCATTAGCTTGGGGAATGGGGATTTTTTGTTGATTTTGAGAACCTGGGTCTCACAAGCTCACCGTAGCACCCATCCTCAATGATGGGACAAGCACCGAGTTATCTTCTGCAACCCAGAACCAGCAATGCTGCACCGAGGCCAAAACACAAAACACTTCTGTAACTTTTTCTGTTTGGAAGAGGGGAAAAAAAAAGGTATTTCAGCATCCTTTGCAGAATAAGCACATGAAGCTAAACATATGCTCGATAAACACATCTCCCTGGACCAGATACATCTGTCTGGCTCCTGAATTAACAATTTCTGAGCCTGGTTGGGATAGGTGACTGACTCTCAGCCATTACATCAACTATTTCCCTACAAGAAGACGAGCCTGTCAAATTTTTACAGCCTCATATGCAGAGAGCAGATACACACACACACACTGTGGGACAAGAGAAACGAAAAACATCCAGTTGCTTCTTTACAAGCATTCCCACTTTAACTAAATATTTGCAATATGTTTATACAGAGCGAGCTGCATGACCTTTTATAGAGCGAGCTGAACAGGCATCAGCTCCGCAGCCCTCGCTACGCCCCAGTCACCTCCAGAGTCCTAGGAACCACCCAAAAAACGCAGGAATTATCCCCCTCGCATCGTTTTATCGATGAAGCAAAGGCAATGATCGCCTTTTCGAAAACATTACCGAAGATTCATCTAAGTTGTCCTTTTTTTTTCCCCCCGACAAGGATTTCTGAAAGGCACAATAAAGTGCAACACAAATACCCAGAAGCTTTCCAAGGCAAATTATTAACCGCAAGCGTGACACGAGGCACCGCAGATTCCAACCAGGCAGGGGCACAGTATCAGCTAACAGGGAGAGTTAACCTCGCGTGGAAACTCTGCCATCTGATACCAAACCGGTTTGAAACCAACCAAGTCTCCCCCCGCATAGTTTTGTACCTTCTGCACACAAAAGCCCGTCGTTTAAGAGCACCCAGAGAAGCCCGTGTTCCGCACTGATTTAAGAGCACCCATTCCAGGGGGGCTGCACCCACTGAGACGGGGGTGCCGGGGCCGGGTGCTCGCCCAATTAGCAAGGGCTAGACCTGGGTCGTGCGATGCAGCCTTTCACTCCCGCCCTCTTGGTTAAAATTGTCTTGGAGAATTTATTCCACCTCCCCACACAGGAGCCGCAGAGCAGCCCTGGGCAGGTTTGCCTCGCTGCTGACACGGCCCTCGCTTGCCGAGGACTCGGGGACTGTCAACGTGCGGCATGACAGAAAATGCAATATCAGGTATCGCACAAAAGGACGGTTAATCTCCAGAGTCCTTCAAATGTCTTATAAAAACTCCCATATATAAATAATATCAGGATGGAAGTAGAGGTCCCCGCAGAGATCAGGGCCCTATCACGCCGGGTGTTTTATGTACACGGTGAAAAAGGCTGTCTATATTCAGAGGAGATTATATTTTAAACAGAAGATAATGAACCTCATTTTGCAGGTGGGGACAGAGACATAAAGATAATTTGCACATGCAGAATCCGTTGCTAAGCCAGACGCTGCGCTCAGATCCTCTTATAGGTCCTGTCCACTGCCACCGCCACCAAAGCATCCTCTCCCTCCCTCGCCCAATGCCGCCGTGTCACGCTGCCAAGTTCCTCCGGAAAATAACCCGTGCCATTACGGAGCTATACTGCTATTCTGGGGCAAATTCTCTGCTCGGCGGGACTGGTGCAACCCGGCTCGCTTCAGCCTGGCTACAGTGGAAAACCAGTCTAAATTTGGCCCTTGGGCACCTCCAAAAATAATTGGAGGTGAGAAAAACACAATAGCAGCACGCAGCTTTTAAAAGTATACATAAAATATTAAAAAAAAATAGATAAATTATATATGTGTATACAATGCCCAGAGATGCCTCGATTTATACGATACGGTTTCCTGAGAGCAGCACAGCTCCAGGCAACAGAAATGAGAAGTCAAGCTGAACAGCAATACTGTGTCCCAGAGATTGTGACATCTTATAACAGGGAACAGAGGTGCCCCTGGGGCACCCCGTAAAAATTATTACTGAGCAGCAAAACAACAATGTAAGTTAATTTCATTGAAATTAACAGTAGTTTCCTCCCCTTGAGCACACGGAGAGGTATAATCAGAGCGAAAGGGGGGGAGGCGCGTGTAAAGAGTCAACCAGCTTGGAGCGGCTGAATCGCACAAATGCTTTGGAGAGACTTAAAACCAAACAAAACTATTTCAGGATTTTGGACTAAAGGGTTTAGGAAAAAAAAAAAAAAGAAAGGAAAAAAAAAAAGACAACTGTTTAAATGATTGCTCTATCTCGCCTTTGGAAGCTTTAAAAAAGAAACCCTGCTTCTTCTTTAACTACATTTTCCTCCGTCGAGCCCCAGTGTGACAGCAGGGCTGCGCGCTGCTGGTGGAGCTGCTCGGTTTTTCCTTCGCTGAGGACAGAGCAGGGTCTTTGCAGGATTTCGAACAGATACGGGATTTCACACGCATCCAATCTATCAGTGAACCCCGTCCCGGAAAAAAAAACTTTGGTCCAGAAATGGATTTTTGCACGCTGTAACCCCTGCTGTGATTTATCTGAACTGGATTACAATAATTATATTAGTACATACTTCTAAAGTGAGTCTAGTTAGACCAGAATGGATCTGGTTTATGTTGGTACAACTTGTTTACTTCCTCTGGAAGTATTCTGGTACCAGCGCCTCCACGTGAGCGGGTCGTATGCCTTAACGCATCGTTAAAACAGTACGGGAGCGTGCAGACGTGCCTTTAATAGATGGAGGCTCCGACTCTTTAAAAAGACAATCCCCATTCAAAAAGTACTTACACACATGGTTAAGCCCCGCTGACTTAATTTGTTAAGTAAAGGCTGTTTTAAGCATATGCTTAAATATTTTGCCGCAATGGAGGCCACAGGACTTGGATGCTCTGCCGAGGACCAGCCGCGTTGGCGAGGATGCGTCAAAGAGCTCCGTGTTGGAGGAGCGATGCCTTATTAAACACTTACAACGTGCAATTAAAAAAATCAACCCAGACAAGCCTTTGAAGAAGGGGAAAGTTACTGAGGATGAAATACTCTAATGTTAAGAGCCACTAAATCAGGGAGCAGTTTGCTTTGGCTCTATGTCCTTGGCCAGGCTGGCTGCTCCGTGTGTCCCTTCACTCCCAGCCCAGGGCAGTGGGAATCACAACCCTCCTTGTCCTCCTCTAACTGTCATCCTAAAAATCACTTTACTGCAAACTCCTCATCTCCAAACGCGAGGATAAGAGACAAAACGTCCTCCAGTGATAATGAAACAAAAGGGAAAATACTGGGAAATTCAAAATGAAGACCGAAAGCCTTTCGTCACGTCCTCCTGCTGAAGTTCGGTAATATATGAGGCAAATAGGGTAACATATCACAGGCATCCAGGACATTTGTAATGCCAGGGTCAAAGTGCCATGCACGGAATTGTGCCTTCTCCCTCCGGGCAGAACTCTCCCAGGCAGATTTTCAGCTGGTGTAAATTGCCCAAACCCCATAATGAAGTTATGACAATTTACAACAGCTGAGGATCTGTTCATCTAATGAAGAGAAATACTGGGAGGAGGGAATGAATTAGTCTGAAGTTAAGAGCTCGTTGCAGAGCACGCACAAACCTCTTTAAGAGATCCCTAAGAACTGTTCCCTTCTCTAAAGAAAGGAGAAGGAACGACGACGTCCCTTCCTCAGCAACGGGGTTTTTCTTCTCCCCTTCAGCTGAAGGATGGGATTCAATAAAAAGCTTCTCAGACGTGCAGGGGAAAAATGATGTACAAGTAAGCAAAGATGTAAATAATACTAAAAAAACGGGGCTTCGCTTTTCTTCTGGGCTGCGGGTTGTTTTTTTTCCTGTTTCCCTCAAACAGGAAAGCCAGCCACGCTGCCCATATTTCACTCCTGACAGTCCCTTCCATCACGGGAACAATAGCCCCGCGCGGCTGACCAGGGTCACAACCACGCCGGCGCTTTCCCAACGCCGCCGTATCGACAGAAAACATCAGTCTCTATCTCCCATCCTCTTCCTGCGATTCTCTCGCCAGAGCCCTCTCTCCAAGCCCTGGCTATTTCACAGAATATCTACAAAATCCAGGCAAAAAGGGGATCTGAACAAAGAGCGCAGATGGAAGCGCTTTCATCCGGAGAGGCTCTGGGCAGCGCGAGTTCGCTGTATTTCAGTCGAGATCCTCTATTGATCTACAGATAAACTATCGGGGAAGTGGCTCCTTACAGCCCAACCCTCGATAAAAATAAAATACGCCGTCTCCGTGTATGGAGCACATATGTCCTTTCCACATGGGAGACCCCATTCCCTGCCACAGGTGTCCCGAGGACAGTTGTAATAAATATAAGTATTTCAGCTGTAGAAGGAACAGCAGAGAGTTACGCATTCGGATGAACACAGACCTGAAGAACTCAGCAATTTGAATTTACATGAATTATGCCTGTAGTAGACTATGCGCAAGGTACGAAGTACTCGGAGAGTAATGGATGGGCAATATTTCAGCCACCCACCATGGGGAAGCGCAGGAGATTCGAGCTGGTGCTTTCAGACACCAGAACGAAATCTGCTGGGGCACAGAAAAAAGCCAGAAAGGGGCCGATAGGAGGCAAAGGATAAAGAGAAAGAAAATAACCCTTTTGCGATCCCTGTCCCTAAAGCACTGCATGTTTTAAAAGCCCAGAGGAAAAAAAAAATATTAGAATACCTTAAAACAAAAGGCGTGCAATGCAAAATCTAACCTGGCTAGCTTAAATCCAGCATTACTGAATTTACTGGCAATTTTAAGTCTTGATTTTCTTAGCATTCATTTTTTTAAGCTAATCTAAGTTTTTGAATGTTCACCTCTTGCATTTTTGTGAAGGAAGGAAGGAAGGAAGGAAAAAAGTCCAAAGCTCTTCAGCTGAAAGGACTTTGAAAACATCTGTCATCACAAATGTGTAAAACAAAACCAGGCAGCAGTGAATTCTCTGTCTTTATTCACTGTGCGACCCGGCAGAGGCAAAATTCATGCTCTGTAAGTTTTTCAAGGAAGCATTTGTAGCAGAGATTTTATTTTTTTTTTAATTAAAAAAATTGTTTCAATTAAAAACAAACAACAAAAAAAAGAGAGGGAGGACTAAGATGAGGATAAGTCTGAAAAATGCGCCTGCTTAGCAGACTTCAAGCCTTTTTTGCGAGCAGAAATGCAGATTGCAGCGCTGAGACGAGTGAAGGGGACGCAGAGAGAACACCTGAAAGATCCACTGACAGCCCCGGCGTCGGAGGTGCTCGATGGCTGTTTACACCAAGTGCCATCTGGCTGTATAGATATAATAACAATTATTCCATCGAGGTATGCAGCTCTCTAAATCATATTAATATACAATGATTCCACTAGTCTTATAGGACTCGCTGTTTCTGTGCGCTCCCATTTAACCTGGGTAATGCGCTAAAACAAGCCTGCCTCATCATTAAGAATTGATTTTTTATTTATGTGAATGTCGCTTGCAATCCCATGATATCCCTTTGTAATTCAGGAGAATGGGGGCTGCATCCCTGCGTTAATCTCATTTTATGGCGTATCTTTAAAAATTTGCAGCATCTTGCTGCATTTGGATATTTATGTTGAGATTTGTGTCCTCACGCAAGGCTGCTGTTTTGCTTCAGAGATCTATTTCACACGGCACTGGCGCAAAGTATCTAATATACTTCATTAGCTATATTACATCAGATAAGGGTTTTATTTCTTTAAATTATTTAACCTTGGTAGAGCCCACTGGGACCACATAAATTACAGTCCCACTAATGAAAATCATTAGTTAGGCTATTCAGAAAGACAACAGGAAAAGAATTAAATATCTTTTAAAATCAACTTTTTTTTTAATATTTGAATTCCCAGATATTCGGTAATTCAGCACAATCATCTGTTTTCCCACATTGGTGCTGATTAGAGCTCGATACCAAAACATCCGAGGTAGCTACATAACATTTTTGCAGAACATACTTTTTTTTTCCTCCAATTTCTGGAGTCCTTTGAAAAGCTCCTCTGCTGCCTTGCGAAGGAGCACAGGCTATTAAACACCTTTTTATCATCAGCAGCAGAGGCAGAATTTAGTTCCTAATTACAGAAATAAATGTCAAACACTTTGTGTGTCTTTCCTTAAAGCTGGAACACGTCATCCAGCCATGGAAATTTGGAGCCAAAGTTGGACCATCCCTGCTCCTCCTGGAGAACCCCTGGGCTGGAAACCCAACCAGGGTCTGCGCGGGGCAGAGAGAAAAAGGGGGAAGAAGCACAATCCAGTACACTTGCTTCAAGTTGTTCTCTGAGCATTACGTAATACACCCAGCCCATTTAATTTGGACTCTCCCCCACTAGGTATCTCATGGGGGACATCTTTAATAGCACCTTCCACCACCCAGATCGCTCTTATGGTAAATGTTGCCGCGTTAATCCAAGTTATTAATTTTTCGTCCGTCTTCTGCAAAGCAGAGTTGTGCAAGTCGCCGTTTGGGGCAGCGGGTTTGGTCGAGCTCCGCACACGCTGAGCATGGCCAAGTTTTGGGAGGGGATGAGGAAAGGCAACAGGAGTTTGGAATTTTGCATGGATTCTCCAGAATAAAGGCCACAGCAGCACCACCTCCCCTCTTTTGGTCTTTGATTTTCTTTTTTTTTTTTTTTTAAAGCAGTTGAGAAGAATCAAACAAACCCCACAACTCACCAAACTGACCCTACTGGGGGTGGGGAGCACAAGGACTTGGGCACAGTGTAGGTCCTCACCCATGTGGTGGTACCCTCCAAGGGCCCTTCCACACATTGGGCCCCAACCGTAATGAAACCATCAGAGAAAAGAGAACGTGAACGACAACCATCCTCCTCCTCACTCCCAGCAACCAAATCAAGACAGCTTCAGCAAGCCACAGCAAAAATAAAAATAATAAACAGATTTAGAGATGAAAAATATCCTACGCTTGTAGTGCCCTGGAAATGGAACCACCTCCTCAAGAGAAGAGCTTGATTTACAAAGCTACAGAAGTTTCTTTAGGTCCACAGGGAGGCACCAGAGCAGCCCTGAAGGACCACGCAGCACCTGGTCCTCTTGGGCCACTGGTGAGCGTCAGACTGGGCAGCCCTGGGGCAAGCCAAGAACCCCACAGCTTTCCAAAAGCGTTAGCAGTCAGATAAATATATTTCAGAAGTGCTCAAATCTGGAGCAACTTTACTGGAATAAAACCGGAGCCAAAGGAGACTTTGCCCATCAGGTCCGGGGACGAAATCAGAGGTGGCTGGACCCTCGTCTCCAGCCGGGCTCTGCACCACGCGTAGGATCATGCGCCGCTGTGACCCCTATAAAACCCCAGGTTTAAAACGGTGATTTAAGAATGGCAGTTCAATTTCCCGGCTCCTACAGATTTAAACTCAGAACCTAGTAGAAGCCAAATGTATTTTCCCTTTTTTAATTACTGCACCTTAGTTTGTTTCAAAGGGCTTGCTTTTTTCTTGTTCCTTTTTTCCTTTTTATTTTTGTTAAACCTGTAAAATACGCCCGGCGCAGAGTTAATTTTAACATTCAGCTGATAAACCATGAAAAACATGGGGTTTGCAATGAAAGTGCTGACAGCAACAGTAAAGACAGAGCACTGCCATTGGGTGCCGCCGCAATTTGCCTTCCAGGGCTGTCTCTGAAACAAAAAAGCTCCACATGCAGCATGCAAAGAAGTTACAAGTGTGTTGGGGGCTTGGGGAGGGGGGAAAGCACATGTAAGACGAGAAGGGCGGGTGGCGATGGGAGTGGGGAAAACTACAGATCAATCATTTATAATTAACAAAAATCCGATTGGTGCTTTAAATAGAGATCAATGTGTTGCAGGCTGAGTGGATTGCGAGGATGTATTCACCTTCTCGTAACTCTCCTCGCAAGCTGTCACACCTACAGAATCCCCATTTGTTTTGTTAACAAAGCTTCAGGGGGCGCCAGGCTCTCATTGAAATTTCATTAATCTAATGGAGTAAAGTCCTATAGAAAAAAATCAAATTCTCGTTGGGCGAGATGGTACCTGGGAAAGATAACCTCTGGTTGAACTCCCCGACTCCGATCGCTCTGCTATTAGTCTGAGGAAATAGACAGCAACTAGGATGATTACAGCCACCGGCCTCAACATTTCCCCCCCCCCCCTTCTCCCACCACCCCTTTTTTTCCCTCCCCAGCAGTTGCCAGCGCCGCGGGCTCGGGGGTGGCGGAGGGAGGTGGGTCCCCGCAGGCTGGGGTGGGAGGGGACGGGGACAGTACGTGGGGTGTGCAGGGGGGGCTCGGGACAACCCCTCCCCCGGGTGCGCGGGACAGCAGATATGGAATGAGGATTTCTTTAAAATTAAAAAGTTATTTGGGGTGAGACTGGCAGGGTGGGCCACGAGCGGGCATGTGGCTGGCGACGCCGTGTCAGGTCCTGGGTATATTCTGGAGATGCACCGAGTGTCCTCTGGGCTGGTGCCCACCATATTCAGACCCTGCGGTGTCATCATTCCTATCTCTAATTTCAAAAAAAACCCTCAAAACACCCAACTTCCTTCTCTTCCCCCATCCCAGCCCATCCCACACCTCATTCTTCAGACCTGTAAAGATTTTGCTAGAGGTTTCCAAGGGAAAACCACTGCGTTTCTCCCGCTGCTGGATGCGTGACCTTTACAGACAGGACGAGCAGCATTTGCTAATTTTTGGAAGATGTTGTATTTGGAATATTCCAGGAATCCCAACAACTGGAGTAATACAATCGCAGGAGATTCTCGACTTTCAGTTCACACTCCTCCCAAATTCCTTGTCCCCTTGTTTGTGGGAAAGAGCAGGAAACTTGAATCCAAGGGAGGAAAGACCATTAAAAAAAAAAAAAAATCTCACGGTTTTCTGAATGCTTGGGATTGCAGCGAGTGCGGGATTTTCAGAACTCAGCACCAGTTTCAATGGGATTTCAAGTGAATGGTTATAAAGATGCTACTGAGCACAGACATATGTACAGCTAAATTCTGCTACCCAAGTGGCAATTATTTTACAAATTCTTTTAAATTTATTGGAAAAGTGAAATAGTCCATTCCTCCACTCTCAAATCACTCATCCAGGTGGCTTATAAAATCCAGCTGCAATTTTTATTTTGGAGGACTTGTATAATCCAGGACAACACTATACTTGCCATCTGTGGGTTGTGGTTCGGAGTCCTTGGCCAACTGTCAACATGAAAATAATAAAATAAAAATCATGCCATTATTTCAAATTAAAGGACTCCCGCAATAAATAGAACTTTAACAGATCGGATGTGGAAATCAAAACCTGAAAAATCTCATCTGACCGAGCATAAATTTAACAGCATCGGATAAAGTGTTTGTGCCACTTCACCCGCATCACTGGATATAGCTATTAAAAAACAAAAAGCGTCTTTGCTTTCTGTTTACAATCTAAAATATACGGTGCACTTTAGTGCCTTCATCTGAAACTGTCACAGGTCTTTCTGGGAAGCTGAGGGAGCCTCCGCTCTGCTGGGAAGGGCACTTACTCCCTTGTTGTAGATGGCGAAGCTGAGGCAGCCATTGCCGTGCCGGGGGAGGTCCACGACCACCCCATCTCCTCCTCTGCTCGCGGGAGCTGACGGGCGCACGCACAGGCTCTGACCCAGAAAGGTGACAGGTCCCACCTCGCCCCTACACCAGTCCCACCATCATGACACAGAGGTGCTGAGAGCCCATCTCCTCCTTCCTGTCGACCCACTGCATAATCTTTTGGTGTTTCCCCTCCCAGCCTTCATGTTCTCCAAGGTCTTTGCAAGCCATCACCTCCTCCAGCGCTGAGACTCACCTCCCCAGCTCCACCCATCTCAAACCCGGTAACCCCAGCATGCTCCGTGTGTGGTCAAGTGCAGAGGGACAGATACTCCGTGTCCTGAGAAGAAGGGGATCGAGGGGACCACGGCAGTACCCACCTCCTACTACCAGCTGCACAGAGCCCACCCCACCGCGTCGCAGCAGACACGGGTGTTTGGATGGGTGTACTCCACTGAGCTGCATCTCAGGAGGGGACTTTGCACTTAAATGGCGGAACACCCTCCTGCTCTTAGCAGGTGGGAGCGAACCAGCTCAGACCAAGTTTCCCAGCCTGTGATGGCACACCACTTCAAAGGGACAAGAAGAAAAAGATGATGGGGAAAAACGGCAAACTGAGGTAGCCTGGAGACGAGAAGGTTCTGGGGAGACCTTAGAGACCCTTCCAGTCCCTAAAGGGGCTCCAGGAAAGCTGGGGAGGGACTCTGGAGCAGGGAGGGGATGAGGGGGAGCGGGTTTAAACTGAAAGAGGGAGATTGAGATGAGATGTGAGGCAGAAATTCTTTGCTGTGGGGGCGGTGAGCCCCTGGCCCAGGTTGCCCAGAGAAGCTGTGGCTGCCCCATCCCTGGAGGGGTTCAAGGCCAGGTTGGACGGGGCTTGAGTAACCTGGGCTGGTGGGAGGTGTCCCTGCCCAGGGCAGGGGGTGGCACCGGGTGGCCTTTGAGGTCCCTTTCCACCCAAACCATTCTGTGATTCTAGAATGAATAGACACAGCCAGCCTAGGGGGGGCAAGGGGAGCTGAGCCAGCAGAACCCCAGGCCACAACCAGAGACAGCGTCTATGGAGGACACGGCGTGCCGGGGCTGGGAGCTGCACATAAGGAGCCTGCTGGAGACAGGGAGGCAGGCAGGGATTCAAGGAGAGGGCATCATTGAAGGAAGACAGGAGGGGATTGCGGTTTGGCAATACACACGTTGTCCCCGCTGTCCTCACCTGGCCCAGCTCTACTCACTGCTGGATGTTTTCCCCACGGCTGCCCTGCACGCCCAAACCCCTCTCCTTTCACAGGGCCGTGTTTGCGTGCTGCTCGCTCTCACGCACACCCAGGCGCTTCCTACCGTGGATCCACCTGTGGAATCGACTTCCCGTCCTCCATCCCTTACCCCTGTTTATTCGCTTATGCTGTTTTAAGCCATGCGCTGGAAGCGTCTTTACCTTCCCAAGCCAAAAGGGATAAAGGACAAGCAGGGGTGGGAGAGGAGGAAGGGCGCTACCAAGTTCGGATTCTTCCAAGGGGAAAAAAGAAAAAAAAAAAAGTAACCTTTGTTTAAAGTACAGCACCTTTCTGGGCATCTGTCTCTTAGCAGCGAGCAAATCTGGGAGCGAGAGAGATGTGCGCGCACACCCGATTGCAAACACACACACACACACAGATGAGCCTTCAGGGAATTGTATGAACTTTTGAACCAGAGATGCAGAGACAGAGCCTAGCCTGTTCCCACTTTAATAAACAATTTTTTTTTCTTCAATTAATTAAGGTTTGGAAAGAAAAAAAATTGCAGAAGAGAAGTAATTTAGCATGCAGTGCGTACTTTACAGATGGATCCTACCTTTGGATGCTTATTAAATCTATGCATGATTGCGCTAGAGAAAATTAATCGCATTGTTTTTCACTATTCAGAGGGGTTTGCAAACAGCACAGAAAATGATGCAGAGCTCCGAGTCCCTACCCCCACCCAGCTCCCCCCATTCCCACACTAACAATGAGGACAGAAACCTAATTCACGTCCTACCCGCGCCCTGCCAGAAGGAGCATGTTTTGACCGAGACGCGCCGCGCAGCCCACTGGCACGCAAAGCTTTCTTTTCAAGACTCAGAAGCCCCACTACCCAAATTTCTCCCTCTGTGGCCTCTGAACTACCCAGTTAAAGAGTGAGGGGTTTTACTCGGACCCTGCTGGGAAGAAAGAGCTGAGCGACAATTGGGGGCGTACTCCGGAGTAAAACTGCTGTATTTCAGCTTGCTGAGCAAACCCCAAACCTCCCGTCCTTTGAGGATGGAATATCTGGCTGAAAATACGCGAGGCCATGAGAGATCTGCCTCCCGTCAGCCTTAATAAAAGACTCTTGTATTTTAGAGATGGAGTCCACCTCCGGCCTCCTCCTCTCAACCTCACCCAGCCTGCCCCAAAACGAGCAGCTCACAGGGACCACACGCTCTTCTAAACGAGTCGAGAAGAATCACTGGGTTTTCCCCACATCACCTCAAGGTTCCTCCTAAACCAGACGCTCCCAACCCAGCTCCACTTGGCTGGGTTTTTAGCAGGACCAACTCCCCGTCAGAGGCAAACCCACCCTATTCGATTAAAAACCCCAGAAACGTTTGAACTCGGATCTCAATAGGTCAAGAAGATCATAGTCCCTTCTTTTTCTCCTCGTTTCTCTCTTCCTCCCTACCCCTCATCCCACCTAAGAACATACAAGGGTCCAGAGCTTTGAATCCCATGGATGGGGAATTGCCAATTTTTATAAACAATTCCAAGTTTTAACGGTATCTGAAAGGAAAGGGGGAGGGGAGGGAGTTGGCCCAAAGAGAAGCAGTAACGTCAGGAATTTGGTAGAGGAAACGGTGCTGAGGTGGGTGTTCTGAGCAAATACTCTTCCTTCCTAGAGACAAGTCCCACGAGATAGCAGGACCCGGGAGGATGCTCAGCTGTGCCCCACAAAACCCACTTGGTCACACGTTGGTATTAATGTGCAAAATCTTACTGGTGCTCTGCTAAACACCAGCGAAAGAAGAGGACATTTCTTCTGGGCTACAGCTGAGGAAACCGATGGAAACTAATCAGGTCAAAATCCGACATCAGGAGCAATCATAAAAGAAGGGTAATGCAACGAAGGAGAGTAATGAAAATCAGGGCGCAGGGTGAGACACCTCTCACCCTGATTTTGACATCCCTGGTGACCGTGTGCAATTTTATACTCTAGTTTACAAAAGTAGAAACTGTTTGCCACAACCTACACTTGCCTCTCACCCGCTCAAACGGCAGCTGCAGAGCAGAGGGATGGAAGCAAAGGCGCACAACGCGACGGCACATCTTTCCAGCAAATGCTGAAAACCAAACGTCAGAAAACCAAATATGCCAGAAATGATGTGCAGGACCGTGCTCTAGTGGGGTCTATCTGGTACACACAGGAAAAATACACACACAAAATCAAGGGCGGGTGACATAGCCCACTGGCCTGGGCATGCAATGCGTTAGGGACTACAAGGTGTTTAAGGCTTTAATTTAACAATAACTTAAGTTGCTCTGATTCAATTCCTAGTCCTCCGCTGCCTCTGCAGAATGGAGATAATTCCTACCCAGTCTACCAGCAACACCACGAGAGCGAAAGCAGCAACACGGCATACATAGCACTGGCTCCTGCATGGTCACAGCCAAAAAAACCCCCATCCATCGCGGCACAGATGACAGAATTCCAAAAATTAGTGTATGCAAGCAAAAATGTGCAATTCCCCACTGGCACCAGCTGTCAAATGGAGAGGTCAGCATGAATGCCCACCTGGCTCACCAGGCAATGCTCTGTCCTGTAAGGATTCTGCCCCAGCATCGTCACATTGCCAAAAACCTTGGGAAAAGTCCGAAAGTTGGAGATTTTGTGCCACGTGGTTGCCTGTATGCACAGCAGCTTCAGAAATGCCTCATCCTCCAGCACTGGTCAAACAATTAACCCTCCCACTCAGAATAAGGTTAAGATGTAGAAAAATGGCCACTAAAGAACAAAAAGAAGACCAAAAGGATGAAAAAATCACATGAGGTTTTCATAGGGCTTTAACGAAATGAGTGATAGCTAGGGGAATGAAGGAAGCTCCAGAGAATGAGCTCCAGGAGCTGAGCAGAGAGATGGAGTCAGGACTCCAGGTGTTCCTCTAAATTTTGCTGTTAAATCTCTTTCATCTCAGGCAACTTATTTTCCCCTCTCAGGCTCTCTTTTAAGAAACCAGAGGCACAGGAGAAAGAGTATGAAGTGGTCTGATACTTGTCAGAAGAGCATCACGTAGGACCTCGCCTGTTCCCAGCAGCCCCACTCCCCGCTAAGAGCACACTCAGACGCGGGTCCGGCTGAGCTGAACGCAGGAAAGGCTTTTCTTGGTTTGAAGCACCTACAAAGGGAGTTTTCGCAAAACGCAGCCCTGGCACTTTACAATCCACATCTCACTCCGCTTTACAATAGCTTCCTGGCATAGTTATGCCCTTATTGTGACATTTCGGTGCATTAAAAATACATCGGGCAAAGCAAATAACTTTAAAACCCAGATTTTACCAACGTGGAGCTATAACATTAACTGCTGGGCTGGTTCCACGTCTGCTGCTTTCCTCTCAGCTATCGCTAGCGCATCTCCGGCCGTAAAGGCAGAGGACAAAACAAACATCGTGGGGTTCTGGCTTCCTCCTGGTGACAAGCTCATGCAGCTGAGAGCACCGTGCACGCAGAAAATGATGCTACTGATTTTCCCACATCCCGCTTTGCTTACAGAAACCTTGACGTCCTTCCAATACAAACAGCCTGTGCCTTACTGAGCGCGTTCATGCTTTCCTGCATGCCAATGGGAAAGATTTTCTTTATAACAGATAGAAGGGGCGAGAATATTGTGGAGCTTTTAGGGTTTTCCGTTCATTTTATGCAAAGTTTCTTCTATATTCTGCTTTGCAGAGGTACAAGCAGGGACTCTACCAGCCCCACGGGGCGACAGGCAGCAGCGAAGGACCCGCAGCCCCTTCCTGCGCTCCCTGCATTAAACAGGGCTCAGTCACACACATTGCAGCTGATTTGCAAAAGTTGTTTTACATTATGGTTACAGCCCTATATCTATTAACTTATAATAGGGTTATAACAACAATTTTTAAAAATAAGACAATGAAGTCATACTGATAAAATAGGCCATAAACAGGGATCTATAGCCTGCTTATTGCTCTGTAATGATGAAATACGGCTCGCTCTCAGTTAGCTGCAAGAAGGAATTTTTTTTAACACTGCATCTATTAAATAAATTATCGGTAAGTTCTGTTGTCTGGAAGACACCACACATCACTGGAACATCGCAATATGGCCCAGGTGGGGACCAGAAGTAAATAAAGGCCCGCATCACCGTAGCGCTTTCCAGCCAAGGTTCCCGGAGTATTTTGGACGCTGTGAAGCTTTAAAACTTTAGGGCACCGTCTCCGCAGATGAACAAATGTGATGCAGAGGGAAGACGCAAAAAGATTCTCTTGCAGGTCAAGCAGAATCACATAAGGTAAAAATAGACGCTCTACTCCTTAATTCCCATTCTGGTACCTCCAGAACCTCTTGGTTCCATTTCCTCCATCCCAAGGGATGTGCAGGGACACAGGTCCCATTCCCTGGAATCTCCCTGGGGTTGGGGCAGGGTGGAGAACGGGTCCAGGTCTGCAAAGGCATCACCGCAACCACAAAAGCACAGCTCTCGCAAGCCCGGTTCTGCTGAGGCAGCCATGCTGCTCGGATGAGCATCGACATTACCCCCAAGGCCTTTGGCCGAGTAGGTAACGCCGCCAGTATTTGTATTCGCATTGTTCGGAGCAAGCGAGTATTTTCACAGCTGTTCCAAGGTCTTTGGAAGTTGCAGTCAGGCCCTTTAGACACCTAAACTCAGGAAAGCAATTAAGCATATGCTTATGTGTGGTACCGATGACAAATCATTTTCTGTTCTGGAGCTCAGAGAGGGAGAAACCACATTGTTATTTTCAAAACAACTTCAACAGCAAATGCTGGCGTTTCTCAAGTCCAAAAAAGCTGAATGAAGATGTCTTCTGGGACACAGGGAGACTGGGGGTGCACCAGAAAGGCAAAGGGAAACAATTGGACGTGGAGAGACTCTCCTTCCAGTAACATCCGTTTTGTCAGCAATACAAAACCAGTGATATTCCTTGGATTTCCATACCAAAACCAGTCCCAGCTCCAGCTGAGACATCTATGGAGCAGGGATGGCAGAAAGCCCATTCTTGCTGCCTGACTCCAGTGAATTGACCTTCCCAAACCATCGTTACCTGTACGAGACCTCTTTCCAGTTTGAAGACTTGCTGGTGCTACTGAGGCGGATGTTCTTCACCCGGATTTGGCCTCGTAGCGCTGGGCATCGCTCAGAATTACAGAAACTTTTCCCCTTTCCTACCAAGCGCAAGGAAAAGTCACGGCACAGAAGTGAATTGACCAAATGGTCATCCAGGGAGGATGAGCCGCAAAGCAAAACAGCAACCGTTATACACAAACTTAATATAATAAATACACCTACAATAACAAACTGCATAGGGCACAAGTGCATGATTCCAACTTGAGTATATGACAGGGGTGGAAATTATTCCTGCCCACAGAACATGCGTGGACACATGTTGCCCCTTCCCAAGGGCCGTTGTTGTGCTCTGCCGGGCTCAAAGCGGAAGCAGCCGCCATTGGGAAGGGCACCAACCACCTTCCCCACCGCAGCGTGGCTTTCTGTCGGCCACTTGTGCGAAAGCTTGGGAAGGGAAATGCATCCTTTCCTCAGCACAAAAAACTGCAATTAAGTGCCCGTCTCCAAAATCCACCACAATCCTGAGCTACCAGCCATTGGACCCGCTGTTCATCAGCCCTTCTCCCCCTCGACGGGGCAGCCCAGAGCCCCAAAATCAGCTCTCAGCCCTGTCTCCATCTAACTTTTAAGGAATTTGTACTTTCGCTTGGGCTGGGTAGAGCAGCAATAACCACCACCACGTTATGTGCCGATGCATAACAAATAAGTACCTAACATTCATCTCCTGGGAAGCCCAAACCTTTTAAAAAATACTAAAAATGCCCCAAAAGATTATTGCTATTAGACTCGTGGGGAAACTGAGTCACGATGGAGAGGAGGGAAATGGCTCTGCAGCAGTTCCCCACCAAAGCCAGGGGCAGAGGCAGGGCCCATCCTACCCACCCACACCGTGGTACCCAGCACCCATCCTCTTCCTCATGGTCCTCGCACAAGGGGCTGACGTGGAAAAGCTTTTCGGCAGTGGGGGAGGCACAAACCCAACTTTTTGCATCTTTGCACGGAGATGCCCAAGATATAACCAATTTCTTGGCAGTTTTTAAGGGCCAGGGAAGGATGGAGAAGGCCTGGACTATCTTTGGGGGTTGCCATGGCTGCAAGGTCATCCCTCCAGACTTGGCTCTACCAGCAGAGTTCAGATGGGTCAGCGTGTGACCGGCTCAAACCCCGAGGTTAAAAGTTCAAGCAGCGAAGGAAAAACCAATATGTCCAACGCAGGGTATGCTGTACAATTTATTTCAATTTACATCAAGCCATGCATATAAAATTTAGATAAATTCTATTCAGATCTGATGTTGCCTGACACACAATGTATGCAAACAGATGTCTTTGGGGCTTTCACTCAGCTTTGGGGAGGAGACAGGGTGCTAAGTTAATATATATTAATAATATATATAAATGGGTGTGGGGGGTGTCCTTTTGTTGTTTTACAGAAAAGATTTTAGGTTTAAAACCACTAGATTCCCTTCTCCTGGTTTTAATTCCCCCCCTCTTTGTAATTTCCCGAGCTCTCCCAATCCACACGGTGTCATATTAAGAAAGATAATGAGTATTTACAACTGCAGCCCTGCTTGTCACCGCAGTTATAGCCTCTATTTATATCCTGTGCCACTTTCTCCAGATTCCCAGTGACTGATCGGTTTGATTTATACTGGAACGCGGTTTCCCCCCTTTTCTCGCCTCTCCTTGAGGTCCCACCTTCGGAGCGAAGCAGGGTGGCTGCGGCTCGGCACCGTGGCCACGAGATGGCTCCTGGACCCCTTCTCCGGCTCCTGGACCCCCTTCTCTGGCCACCGCCGGGGTCTGTACAGGGTCCAGAGACCCACCGGGACCCCAAGGGGCCAGCGCTGCCCTGAGCCGCGGTGCGACACTGGCCAGAAGGGAGATGCTTCCCCCGAGCATCAGCACTACCTAAATCTACACACAAAACTCCCCCATAACTGCCTTTTGCTGCATTTAGGAAATACTAGGAGGAAAAAGAAAAAAAGAAAAAGATGGAATATCATTCAAGAATTTTAAAATCGTAGGGCACCCAAAATGCCAGAGAGAAAAGGTTTCATGTGGCAGCACAGCAGAAAAGAGTCAAATAATTTGTTTTTCCCTTGATTATTAGCTCACCTGGGTGGGATTTTTTGGGGGAATGTGGCAGGCAGGAAAAAGAGGGGAGATGGGGGGGAAAAGGGGAGAAAGCCAGGGGACAGGAGCGGGTGCCGCTTTTCCCCGGGGGGGGCTGGATTAAACCCCCAGGGTGGGCAGATACTAAAAGTTGGTGCTGGGGGCTGGGTCCCACCGAGCCCCTCCAGCGAGAGGGACCGGCAGGATGAGGCTGAAATAATAAAATTTGAGCATTCTGGAAACACGCTGCAGCCTTTTAGGGAAAATTAGCCAGATTGTTTCTGTAACTCCTTTAATGAGAAACAGTCACACTTTAAGGGGTGCTGGAGTCCTCGACAGTAACGAGGAGCTGCTGCACTTCGGCTGAGCGCTGCAGTTATTTGCCAAAGGGCACTCGTCTGTAATAAGCACGTAGGCACTCTCGCATCCAGCAGCAGCTTCCAGCTTCCCAAGATTTTATATTTTTCAAATAAAATAGCCTGACTTATAAAAAAGCTCCTTTAGCCTGGCAAATAACCAGAAAACTGTTAAGTGTAATTAATAAGATCAACTTGCTTGAAATAAAGTTTTCCTTCCCTCCCCACCGCTTTTAAACCAGTCTCTTTTAAGCTGCTTTCAATGGTAAAAATTATGCTTTTGGTTGACCAATAATTTTCTAATAGTCACCCTTAGCTTTTCTTCCTCCAGAAAATAATGAAAAAAAATCATTTACAAATTCTTTAGTTAGTCCCATAAATTTGAACAAACCTACAGTCAGTTTTCTGTTGAAGTGAGACGACCAGAATTTCATACATCAGAATATAAATCCAATTCTCTTTACCTGCCAGAATTTCCTTGGAGAGCAATTTCAAGGTCACAAAGAATGGGCCAAATCCTCAAGTCTTTATTCAGTTTTATTTAGTAATTATTCTGACTTCGCTGCGAGTTTTGCCCGTGACCCGCAGTCCGTACAAGTGATGCCTAAGTAATGGTTTAATAAAGACCTTGGCGTATTAAGGTAAGAATATTAGGTCAAACGGCAATCATCCGTCCGAGAGCAGCAGTGTATGTTTGTGTTACAAATGTATGTATGAAACCTTCCCCATGTTCAAAGCAGTTCCTTATTCCAGGACAGGAAATTAATGATCTACCCACTTTTCAATGACTAAAAACGAGGGAATAAAACCATTTCAGAAGCCCTCAATTTCTCGATATGTACAAAGTGCCTTATTTTCATCATCCCTGTCAGTTATGACAAGTGCCGACTGGACAAATACCAGCTCGAATTCTGGCCATTCATTTCTATTCATGATGATTTGAGCGGAGGCTCAACTGCCTAAAAATATATGAGAGTTCCATTTTGGTGGTCGGGGTTTTTTTGGGGGGGTTTTTTTGGTTGGTTGGTTTTTGTTGGTTTTTTGTTTTGGTTTGGTTTTTTTCTTTCTTTTTTTTTTTTTTTTTTTTTTACACAGAAAGAACAATAAACTATAAAAACAAGACAGGAAGATTTCGAGATGCTTTGCAATGGTTACAGCTACTGCATTCCAGGCTCCGGTTCTGCAAAACAGACATTTCCACCATTAAAAAATAAAAATAAAATAAAATAATAATAATAAAAAAAAGCATTTGCTCTCTCAGCCCCCCTTCCTCTCCCAAGACGTGCCGGTCGCTTGCTGGAAGCCAAGTTGCAAGAAATAAGATTTACTGCAGCAAGAAGCTTTTACTCTATTTGTAGCGAGTGTTTCTTTTATATCAGTTCCAGGCTCCGGCTCACAGCATCCCTCGAAGAACAGATGTCCTGGGGCCGGGTAACCATTCATCCTACCCACGGTTTGGGGGGTCAGTCCCGCAGGAGCCGGCAGCCAAGAGGGCTCTACAATTGGCATGAGAAATCTACTTTTCTGATGAGCCGGAGAATAATATAAAAACGGAGCATTGCTGTGAGCAAAAGACGCTAATTTGCTACACTACTGGCTGTGGCTGGGGAGAGGCGGCGGGGGGGGAGAGGGAGGTGAGGGGGGGGAAAGAGGGGATGGAGGAATAAAATTCCACCCAGTTACAGAATCAGTGTTCGAACCTGCTCCCAGTTCTTCATCAGCATGAAAAATTACAACTGTAACCAGATTTTTCTCTGTCGCCGGCATAAATGTGCGATTACAGCTGTTCATATTTTCACTCTAATGAAGGGTTGCACATTTAAATGGTAAGATTTATTATATATTGTATCCCGCCTATGTACATGCAAAACTGTTAACCGACGCCTAAAATGCTGCTTGTTTATTCCGGCATCAATTATCATTTTTCTCAATTTTTAAATAATAAAAAAGCCCATTTCGGCACAGACGGGTTTCTGTTTCTTCTGAAGAAATAAACAAAACCTCAAAATACAAAGGGGAGGGAAGGAAAAATGTAACGATGCGGACTGCAGGATCAAATAAAAGAGGAAAAAAATAAAAGAAACCCCATCAGAGAGCAGGACCCTTCCTCATCCCGGCAGAAAGAAGGAGCCGATCGCCCGCCCTCGTTTGCCTTTTTGCCGAGAAACCGGGGCGAGGTTGGGTTCATAAACAGGTGAAATGATGGAGTTTATTGCAACCAACATCAACACTGAAACTAAATAACCGCGTTGCCATCTCGGTTCCCCGCTGAAAAGACGGATGGTAAACTTGACCTGCCGCTGGTACTATCCCAGTGCCATTTTTTATCGCCCTTGGCCGCCCCCCCCGGCTGAGCGCGCCGGGGAAATGCCGCTGCGTGGCCAGGTCAGGCGCGGGCGCGGGTGAAACTCCGTTCACATTTGCATACAGGCGGGCTCTCACAATGAAGACCCATCTGTTCCCGTCACCGAGTACAAATCGAGTGTCACCCAACTCGCTGCAAACGACAGCCGCGCGGCCATTAGACGGAGGAACGCTTAAGCTCAGGTTACGGATATGGAACTGCTGATTTGGGTTTAAATACCTGATAACTGAAGACTTTTTATTACACGCGAACAAAGAGTGAACCTTGAACTGCTGGCGAGAGCACCCTGCTCCCCCACGGACCCGACACCCTTGCGCTCCCACCCTTCGCCCTCCATTATCCACACAAAACCACTGTATATTTTTCCAGAAAAAAAAAACAACCCACAAACCTAAAACAGATTGAAATGTCACAAAACAGATCCTAACAGCGACCAGTGACACCCAATTTAAACGTAAGATTGGACGGGTGCAATAGAAAAAGAGAGAAAAGCATCAGTGGTGTAAACAGAAGGCGAACTCTGAACTTTTCATGCCCTTCAGGGTCATTAATATTGTTGCAATGTTGTTCCTTGAACTTCTGCTAAATTTGGCCAGGGTGGAAATATTTGCAGCCGGGGTTCAGCAGAGGTGAGGCTCTGCCCTTCCCCAGCCACCCCTTCCCAGTCCCGGCTCCGTTGGTCTCGTGGTCTCCCAGCAAGGATGGGTCAGGACCCGTGTCACCGTGTCCTCCTCCGTGGCGCGTCCCCAGCGCCAGGCACTCACGTACGGCCAGGCTGTGCGAGCGCCAGACCAAGTTCACAGCCAGCTTTCCTGACCACGTGAGGTGTCTGGGGGCTGCCCCCCATCTCTATCCAGTTTAGGGGCTTCCTGGGGTACTTTTCCCCTTCAAGCGAGGGAAGCCCTAAACTTCTGCGGTTTAGCTTCAAGATGAGGTCAAACAACACTCTCTTGTGCCCGGAGTGAGCCTCCTGTCCCAAAATGAGGGGGAAAAAAGCAGCAAGGCTCCAGACTCATGCAAGGAAAACCAGCACGGTCATTACCACCACTAACAACCCCTCTTTGTTTCCACAGAGAAAAGGGGACAACAAGCACTGACGAATCCTCCTGCAGAGCCACCTCCAAGCATCGGTTGCAAAACTCTTTGGGCCCAAACGTGCCCAGCTGTGGCCACAGGTAGAAGAGGCTTCCAGACCCCCAGGACCGATGCACTGGTGGTTTACAGATCATATTCGGTGCCACAGTCAAAACCATTTCCAAAATCACATAAGCACGCTGCAAGGAAGAGGCCAGAGATCCTGACTTGTAACTATTAGCCCATCTTTCTACACCAATTTTAGACCAACCACTTGCAAGGGCAGCCATCGACTATTTTTTCTTACGCCCTTTTCTGCCAGGCCCAAGAGCGCCCAAGCGCTTCCCAGCCGGGCTCCAGGGAAGGTCGCTCCTGCCCTCCATCCAACCAGAACACCCACTACCATCGAGAGAAGTCATGTATCTACTGGGAGGAAAACAGACCGTTTCAGAAGCATGAATAGGAACACAATTTTTTTCCACCTAAAAACATTTATGGGAAGCTGAAATCTTACTAAATCCCCCAAGGTGGGCAGTTTTCCCCACCGTTCATGGCCCAGCTGCCTTCCCCTCCCCTGAAAAGTTCCCATGAACAGAGCGGGTATCTGCATATCACAGGAAAGGCCCTTCCCGGGATGTCACCGATTTGCATGCAAGGTGGCTGCATGTGGCAGCGCGCTCCGAAGGGAAGAATAAACCAACTAGGAAAAAAACCCATTACACAAGGTTTACCCTTCTGTTGGCTCCTAAAGAAAGAAAGCCCCATTAAAGAGCTGTCACTGGTTTAATTCCAGTTTTCCTACAGGGATATGATCCCATTCCCTTCTCCAAAAGATAAAGCAACTCATCTGATAGAAATATTGGCTGCTTGGTGTGCGTGGGTGTTGTTTTCTCCTTTTTTTTTTTTTGTTAGGAGTGAACAGGAACTGAACCTTGAACTTCATTTACCCTTTGAACTCGTTACCTTTAAACAAAATTCCCCATGCTTTCCCTCTTCAAACAAATTTCATCACAATTACAGTCCCTTCCACTTCGCTTAAAGATATATAATCATTGACTTGACCTAATTACCTGGTGCAGGCCTTTCTCTACAAGGTGAAAGCCATATTGGTGTGAACAGAAGCTGACCCCTGTATTCTTGATACCCCAATTTTATTCTAATTATTGTATAGGAGGTTTTCCATCTTCCTCTGTCCTCCTGTTCCCTCCCCCCAGTTGCTATTTTGTTGCTGGCGCATTCGGTGATGCCCTTTGGGTTGCGAGCTGCCTGGAGACAGGCTGCAAAATACATCTCATGTTGAAAGGCGCAGGGTTTGTTGGTTTTTTTGTTGTTTTGTTGGATTTTTTTCAAGCTCCCCCATTCAATAGGGAACCATGAGACTCAGCCCCGCAAAAGCTGCCAAGAACTGGCTCCCATGGAAGCACGCACAGCCTGTACCCTTCACCCATGACGAGCACGGGGAGCAGCCTCGGAACCCCCCAGAGTGACACCCCACAGCGCAGTCCCCCCCTCCAGGGAAGCCCAGGCTGTTTGCATACGTGGATTAAAAGCTTCACGCTACCAGGGAGCTGGAATTCTGACATGGAGATGGAAGCCAACGTTCCCTCTGACTCCAGAGCAAGGCGATGGCATTGAGAACATCAGCACAAAGGCTTGGGGTCTGGGTGGCCCCCGCAGTCCCCTGTTCCTCCAAATCCAAGCGAGGACAACTCCCCTGCGAGCCAAGGTCACTCAACCGCTAAGAATCAACGTTTTCAGCTAAATGTTATTTTCAGCTTGAATAGAGTCAGTGTGGCAAAGCCAGGACTCACGTGCACATCACACTGCTGGCTTTTCATCCCCAAACTCACCCTCGCAAACTACAACGGAAATTTGGAGGGTGCTGGGTTGATCCTAGTCTGACATTAACCTCTAACACCTGGTGTTGGAGTCAAATCCCTTCACTCTGCTCTCGCATCACCCCCCTCGTCATCCTTTACCTCGTCTGTTTGCCTGTTCAAACTGCAAACTCTTCAGAGCCATAACTTGGTACAAAACCGCTTTGATACCGGGGTCGTACCACAGAATGTCACTGCAACAAGAATTAAATCATCTTCCAAAAGACTAGGACAAGACTGTTGTACCTTCTCGTATAAGGTTAAGGTTTACTGTGGATCCTCACCTTCTCTGAGGACACTTTTTCCCTTTAAAATAAAATTAAGTTGCAATGAGAAGATGGAACTCCCCACCGGTGTCATTAGTCTGCTAATTTCTGGTGGCGTTCAGAGACAGAGAAAGGCTTAAATTACCTCTGCAGTTCCAGATATTTCCCTCTTATTCTTTAAAACCAACAAGAAAAATCTAACAAAACCAGCCCCAACATTAATAAAGCGTCACAGCAATTGACAGGCAGGGTCACTGAGAAATGGCACCTCCCTAACCTTCTCATTTGTCTTGGGCAATTGAAAAATAATTAGCAATTGCGAAAGGGTTCAATACCTAAGAGTAAACAAAGGGAAAAGGGTTACTCTAAGTCATGGTCCCATGGCCTGGGGCAGAGCTTTTTCTCATCCACAAGGTGAGCATCCCCCCCTATGAAAAATGTCCCCAGGGACTGGCCAGGAAGCGAAGGGGCAGGTGGGGACGGTCAACCGGAGTGCTCTTTGCATTCAAAGCCCTTCCTGCTCCCTCCTAGTTTTATAAGCACCACAACAAAAGAAGAAGCAGAGACAGAAAGAGCCAGCACCGAATCGTGCAGATAGGTGGTGCGCAAACCTCGGTTGTGTGTCAAAGAGGTAGTGCATCCATTTGTTATGGTCTCTTGGCGAGAAAGGCCATGCTCAGATGCCCTGGAGCTCCACTGTAATAAATAGACACTGAAGATTAAAGGAGCAAATCCTACCACCTGCCCCAAGCCTGAACCCACAGATTTAGCATACTGGGGTACCCAAGAGGGATGGGGGCTTTGTAGACAGCAGAGCTATAGCCATTTTATGGCAGTTTCTGCAACCTCGGGGCTTGTGCGGGTGCCCCTGGCTCAGACAGCCCAGCTCCCCTGCTGAGCCGTGACTTCAGGGCGTGAACGGGAAGACCAAGGGGGAGGGGAGGAAAGCGGTGCTCATCGGTCCCAAGCCTACCCCAGCCATCATGGGATCAAATCGAGGAACCAAAACCCAAAGTCACCACAATCCGCACTATTGTCCTCCTCCTCCCAGAGTTCTTTGATCAGCAGCAAGTTTGCATATCAAAGAACAGAGGAAAAGAGAATATTCAAATACTGATATTGTCTGGCCTTACTTCCCTTTGGTAGGGCTGGTTAGTTTTCCATCATAAAAGTTTGTGTGTTTTTCAGTCTTCTTGCTTTGCTTTTCTGTTCATTGGGGTTTTTTTTCTTAAACAAATTAAGAATGGCTTTGCAAGACCTTAAATATAAAATTGAAGTATTTCTGATCAACTTATTCCAACTGCATTTGAAAAGAAAAGCTTGTGTTTGGGGTTTTTTTTCACAGCTAGATTTCTCCTAGGCTGGGGGAAGATGAGGGTTACAGAATTTTTCCTTGATTCAAAATAAATGCATTTTTTTTCCCAACAAAATAATCAAAGCTGATGGATCTGGTCCAGTAGAGCTAGCAGATCTAGGGAGACACTCGAAGCAGATGTGGAATTTCCACCTACAGATGAAAATAAAGCAACTTCAAACCAACCTTGGCAGAAAGCAAAGTGGAAACCCATCCCAAGAGCAGCGTCACCACCCTGACACCCACTAGGTGACAATCGTAGCTAAAAGTTAACAGTGCAGATTTCTCACTTACTTGGGAGATGCCATTACAACTCAAGGGAGCCAAAGTCATGTTCTGCTCCTTGATGGCTACAGAGATTACTCAGGTAGCCGTGCGCTTCCTAGACCAGAGCGAGAACAGGGGTGTGAGCATGGAAAAGGGTAGACAAATGTACCCATTTATTGTTTTGTACTTCTAAGGTTGTGCTTTCCTTCCCAGCAGTCTCCCTTTGCATGCAGTCTTACAGGAATTACAATAACAAAGTTCCCAAACTTACCAAACCACTGGCCTTCCCTTCTAACCATAGCAAAGGGCAAAAAATACGGAAAGGGCAATAAACAAAGGTAGCACCAAAGTGTAAAAATACAATACCAAGGTGAAGCTGGAAAAGGCTCTGGCAAATCTAATGTCACCCTCATAAAATAACAGAACAGATTTAAAAAAAAAAAATCAAAAAGGGACTAAATTACTTTGTAAGCTAAGCTACAATTGCCTTCTTAGCAACAAGCAACCTTTGGGTTTTGTAAAGAGCGAATGACCTTAGGCACATACGGTCAGCCTTTCTGATCAAGCTACAAAATTAGCAGATGAAGGGTAATGTGGAAGATGCAATATATCTAGAGACTTTACTGAGCGTTTGATGTGGTGCCACAGCAAATCTCACTGAAAAAATTAATTTACCTCGGCTTGGATAGAAGCAATCGTCACAGACTGAAAATTGGCCCAAGGGCCACAGACAAAAGCTGGTGATAAATGGCTTTCTGTCACGTGGGGGAGAAGCGTCTGTGTTGGGGTACTGCAGGGTATTAGTCCCCGTTTTATCTAAGGCAAGTAAACAGTCCATTAATTCAATGAGCAGGAAGATACTAAATTAGGTGGTAATGCAAATATCAAGTGAAAGCAGAGGAAATAATAGTAGGGGACACAGAGAGGTTAGGAATATGGATAGAATAATAAAATGAGATTCATCCTACTACAGAATAAACCAGGGTAACAAAAAAATGTAATCCAGAGCACATCCAGCACCAGGGAATGTTATGGAGTAAAAGAGGAGAAAATAACAATTTGCAATGTTATTGAGGATGTCAAAACCCAATTGGTTGCACGGTACCCAGGGGTGAGGGACCTCTACCACGGAGTGAGAGGAGGCGAGTCGGGATAACAGGCTTCTTCCAGCAATGATGCAACATCAACACAGGCTAAACCCCAGCACTGGATCTGGCCCAAAATCTTGGCAACTCACACCTAATACACTGACCACAGGATGGGGGCGCACAGGAACAGGATGGAAACCGTTTCCCTCCAAGGTCAGGGGATCTCTGAACTCATCCTGTAGTCCACAGCTCTCTGGAACAATCCGCTCTGCTTTGAAGCATAAGGATATGAATGAAGTTTAAGGAAGCAGAAATCAGGGTAGACCTGAAAGCTCCACTGAGCCAAAGGCCTCTCCTGCAGATGCCCACCGCCTTTGGGGGACAGCAGAGTTCCATCTTTTTAGGTAATTAAAAGCGGGTAAAGCAGAAACACAAGTTACGGGGGGTGGAGAGCACCACTCTATATATATTTCCAAAGATTGACACCAACTGCCTGCCTGTTACAAATCTTCAAGGGAAGTTCATCCCTATCATGCATGTCCTCTCCCCACACCTCATGCATCAGGTGTTTATCAGGAAAGGCAGAGCGCTTCCAGGATTTGGAAGGAGTTCAGAGAGTACAGGGAGCTTCACTCCACTAAATTTTGTCCTCCCTTGGGTTTTGTGACTTCTTCGCCCACCGCTAGCACAGCCCCTCCTAGGTATCTCTTTTGGCAGGCTCTTGTTGCCCTCAACATAAAAGTGTCTGAGCACTGAATGGCTTTGCCCCACATACCATCAGTTTAAAGTTAAAATAAACTTCCGATTTCTTCCCCCAAATTCCATCATTTTTGTTAATGCTTTGATCCTCTGCAGAGTGATGCTGGATCATTTTCATGTACAGCAGATGGCCAAGCCCCATTACTAAATGCAAAATAGTTCTTTGGCCAGAGAATCTGAACAAGGTGTTTGGGGCTCCACCTACACCACCGGCTCTGTAACGGACCCGGGTCAAGCCACTCACACTCCACATCGGCCCCAGCTCAATGGGAATTATTTCCTCTACTCCAACCGATGAATATTACAGTAAAACCAGGCTAACGCTCTCCTCTTGCTATTTTTTGATTTACACAGTAAGCTCTTTGGGTTTGTCCAAGCAAAAATTCACAGCTTCTTCCTCCAAAAGCTACTCAAGCGCCAGCAGCATCTTCGCACTGCGTCGCTGCTGGGAAGGTGCCATTGCGAGGGCAACTCAGTTAAAAACTGCAGCTGCCGAGACACAGCCCTGGGTGATGGGACGTTTGAAGGAATTGATCTATCTGCCAGAGCGTTTGTTCAAGCACAGGGTGAGGGCGGATAGAGGAACGGCAGCAATTCACCAATTTCAAACAGCAGCTCCCACTTCAACCTATGAGTGCAGGGAAAAAAAATAGGGGTGAAGCTTTGTAACCAAATAAAGAGAGCTGTGAGCTCAATAACAGGCATTATCCTATGGCAAAGATTTTGTTATTGTTGAGTACTGATTCCTTTATCTCTCGGAGACAATCAACCTTCAGCCAGAGGAGTCTAACCTTAAAACCCCATAACTCAATTTTACATAGTGTTAAAGTTTGGGGGGATATTTGTCAGTGCTGGAGCTGATACAATCAGTCTGGAGGACCCTAGAACAAAGAGCGGTGGGTGAAGAGCGTGTCACCTCCGCGCACATTCGTTTCCTTGATGAACAAGGAGCTATTAGTTGGCGAGAAAGCATTATCAGGGTGAAGGATGATGCCGATTGTTTCGGCTGCTCTTCCCGTGACACTGGATTAGACGAAGAAGTCCCAGTGTTTGCTCAATGCCCCACCAGCGCTGCCCCCGCCGCACACAGGTAACGCGTCCGCAGCCAGCCTTCACTGCCGACCAAAAATCAATCCGGACACCCAATCTCTTTCAACTGCCACATCTCTCCCAGGGTTAAACAATAAAAGTTTAACTTGCTTTAAGATGTAGTTCATCACCGTAAGCCTTAAACAAAGCTACTGTTTAAAATACACACGTGCGCGCACACACACACAATGCCTTCGTGCAAAATGACAATGACAGAACATCCAACGTGGCCTCTTTGCTTGAGTAAACCCACCGGTGAGTACAACAGCTCCGGGGAGAAGCTTGCTGAATAAAGTTGTACTTGACTCCTTATATTTAAAGGAGAAATGAAAGAAATGAAAAGAAAAA
The DNA here is from genome assembly GCF_963924245.1 of Chroicocephalus ridibundus. Lineage (NCBI taxonomy): Eukaryota > Metazoa > Chordata > Aves > Charadriiformes > Laridae > Chroicocephalus > Chroicocephalus ridibundus. The sequence continues at coordinate 1,955,379 of NC_086300.1, read as the reverse complement.
GAAAAGAGGCCTTTTCTTCCCTCCAGTTGTCCTTTAACACATTTCACTTCAGAATTTATTATAACCAGTCTTCAAATTAAATTCTTCAGGACAGTAGCTTTATTTTTGCACATAGTGATTTTCAGCACTACATAACGTGAGTAATAATTTAATGTATTCCCTGTGGCTCACACTGAACCACACGTCTAAGCACATGCTTAAGTCGGAATGAAGTCAGTAGTAGTTTAGTATGTGTTAATGTATATATAGCAGGGGCTTTTATTGCTGTCCAGACCATTTCTCTCAGCTGGGAATTTTGTATTTCAGGACTTGTTAGTGTTTCATGATTGATCCTGCGAGATACGGGCACGGCCACCGTCATTCCCACCAGCAGTTCCACCCAGGTGAGCAGACACTGCTCTGAACGTGTCTGGGGGACGAGGCTGTCTTTATTCGCACCGTACCTCGCTTCTCCCCCAAGGCTCTGCGTGTGCAGGTACCAGGAACACAGGGAAAGCACGTGTCTCGTTCGCCTTTTTGTCCTCAAGTTGTCACACAAACATGTCCCACAGAGGAACGAAGAGCAGTTTACCCTGGCTGCAGACAAGTCATTCAAGCAGAGGAAGAACGTCCTTCACTTCCCTTGCTAACAACCTCATTACGCTCAATATTCTAATACCAAAAAACATGAAACCCAAATCTTTGCTATAATCACAGAATGGTCACGGATGGAAGGGACCTCTGGAGATCACCTAGTCCAACCCCCCAGCAAAGCAGGGTCACCTAGAGCAGGCTGAAGAGGCACGCATCCTTCCAATGGGTTTTGAATATCTCCAGAGAAGGAGATTCCACAACCAGTGGAATGCACTTCCCCAGTACATTTCAAGTGCCTGATCTAGAGCATCTCTTACCCCTGTTCCTGATGAAGTATGTGTGCAGAACCCACCCAATATTTTGTTGTACTACTCATGTATTTGGTGAAAGAATGACAATTCTAGATTTGCTGTAAGCCCATTATTACTGGTGCCAACGAACTCAATGCCTGGCACTTCTGCAAGGGCGAAACACCATTTCCCAAGTCATGGTGAGGCCCTTGGTGCCGACCAGGGGCTCTGGGCATCCCAAGGCTGCTTCTGCATGGCCACAGGGCTGACCCAGAACCGACAGCTCTGCCACGCTGCCCAACCACCGCACCTCGGCATCCCACCCGCCAAGCAGGTCAGTAACGAGAGACGCTGGTGCCTGGTAATTTAGGAAACTGGAGTCACTTTCTTTCGAAAAAGGGCAGAAGAGACACTGTGATGAAGTTCTGCCCTGACACTTCGTTAACTTACATTTCCTGCATATCGATCCCTCTGCTGGGGAGAATCTAGACACACAAAGTGTTTACGCCTTGGATTTACATACTCATGAATAAAAAGGCCTTTAGGAGGCGGGTGCGTAAGTTACCCAGCCCCCAGCACAACAGTAACTTGCGCATTGATAATTCACGTGTGTTTGACATGAGGAACATGCGATTCGCCATGAGAGGAAGCTCTATCCCGGCTCCTGACAGCTGCCACATCACCCGGGACCACGCACTCGACAGCGCCGGCTCCGAGCCCCCCCCAGCCGCTGAAACCATCTGCGGGCCGAGGGCATCCTCCCCCACAATTAATTTTAAGCTGTGTTCATAAGCCAACACGCCCTGTATTCACAGAAGCGCACTGCTGTTAAGCCGCTTACTAAAAGAAAAAAAAAAAAATCCACATAACACCTTGTCGTTAAAGACTGTCCTCTAGGTACGGAAAATAAATCTGTTCATCTGATCCTGCACTTATAAAGCAATACAAAGAAACTTTAATTATGCTTTTTCCCTGTCGGCAAACAGCAAAGGCGGCAGGATTTTTGCTTTAGAAAAGCCGCATTAATAAGTTATCGGCGTTTCACTGACTTCTAAGCGATTTCCATTATAACTCCTGTCTGAGGCCCCACAGACCCACTGAACTGCTGAGATTTTACACCACACGTTTCATAACGTTTCCGTTTTTCTTAAGAGCTCTTGCGATCAAGGAATTACTTGAGAACATCCGCTTAAACCAAAAAAAAGAAAACAAACAAACATCCCAGCAGTTGAGCAGAAACCCCTTTCCAAACCACAACCCAAGGCATCCAACACCCAGGGACCAAATCACAAACACATTATTTTGTGTAACAACAACGCATGCTTTTAAAGCCAGCACTTGAATCCTGAGGTTGATGGTCCTCAATTGCAAATAACCACCATGAAATCACATTCCATTTAGATGTGGCAGCTTAAGGGATAGGCTAGACTAAAAGATTTGGGAGCCCGATCTGGTTTTTGTCAGGATTATGTCCCAAAAATGCGCTAAGGAGCCACCGGACGGGTCCCTCCGAAGAGATCCAGGCTGCCGGCCCCGCACAGGGCTGAGCAGCAACAGGGATTTGCGTTCCAGTCCTCCCCTCGGTGTGTTATTTCAACACTTCATAAAGAAGAAAATGCTTTTACGGGGTGCAGGGGAAGATTAGGAGGGAGATTAGACAAGACAGAAGGCACTTCCCATCTCCCACCCTTCCACAGACGCCCTTAGCACAAGAACAGCCTCTCACACCAACTTCTAAACATCTCCACTTGAGGAAAAATGACTTTGAACTCAAAACAAGCACCCACAAAGCTGCAGGCTCGGTCGGGTGCCCTCGGGACCAGCATCCACAGCTCGACGTGGCCAGCTGATGGAAGCGATGGCCACAAGCCTGATAGGATTTCTGCTGCTATCACTCGCGCTACAATTTGCTGCAGCTGTAAAACCCCAAACAAGAACATGAAGCCACTTTGGGTTGGGTTTGGTTTTGGTGGGTTTTTTTCATTTCTTTGTTTTAAATGAAAGGTGAAAATCTTGGTAGCATTACTCTCGCTGCTGCTTGTTCTCCACACAGGTCTGAGCTCTCCGATATAATTTATGCATCTATTTCTGGCAGCCTGCAAGCAACCCACCCTCCTCCTCTCCACCCCGAACAAATAATCCTTAATATAGAGGTGAGGCGAGTTGCTCTGTATAAAATATAGCCAAACCTTTTGACCAGCCAGAGTACCGTTCCAGGAACTTATTTGCACAATGCCAGAGACATTATCACACTGGGCTTGAAAGCGCTAATGTTATGGTGCATTTCCATTCAGAAAACGATAAATCAAAGCCCATGAGCTCTGTAGCTTTAAGGGAGTCTGATTTCTTTACAAACTGTCAAGCAGTATAAGTAGATATTTTTTTTGAAAACATGTTGTTTTCTTATGCATGGATTTGTGGCTGCTCTCCTCCCCTTGGCAAAACTCAGGTTGAACTGGTCAAACCTGCCCCAAGCTGTGGTGAGGAGAAATAACCGATCTGTGCTTTAACCTCTCGCTCCCTCGGGTCGTTTGGATGATTCTTGAGATTGAGGAAGAAAATGAGCCAGGAAAAAACCCCTCGCACCCCTCACAAACCCCCTCCCCGAACAGCTCCTACACTGTTTTGTACGTCAACAGCAAGTTTATAATAACCTGGTCAAAAGCAACAAAAGACATTTCTGGACATCAGGGAGGCAGAGATAATTGCTTCTAATGGTATTTGAAAAGAAAAATATAAAGCTTTCAACTCCGGCATAAGAGGCGTTTCCACTTATCTGCGGGCATTCAGGATTTGATCTATACAGACCATCAAACTCGCAGATACTCAGCGTTTCTGAAGCAGGCTCTTAGTCTGCATTTTATTTCATGCATTTGGTTATTACACCTGAAATTCGGCAGCGTTTGGGCCACAGCGCAGGCTGAGCGCCCCAAGCCACACGACCCCCCCCTCCATCGGTCACCTGGCGCCCCACCACCGCTGTGCCTCCTGGTGCGGCAGACATCAGGCTGTCATTGGGGGAGAAAAGCACAATTTCCACTTTTGGTTTGGAAAAGCAGAGACCTGCTGTCCCGCCACCGACACAAGGGCTTCACGGGAGCCCACCCGGCTCCGACAGGGCTCCCGCGGCGGGAGAAGGAACTCCCAGAAACACCTGCGTTGGCGGCTGGAGCGGGGGGTGGGGGTTGGTTGGTTGGGGTTCTTTTGGGGTTGGTTTGTTTGTTGGTTGCGTTTTTTATTTAAAAGTAACGAGAAAGCAGCCGCCGCCCGCGCGGGTCTCGATCGCGCAGCCCCGCGGGAGCGGCGCCGCCCGGCGCCACAAGGGGGCGCTGCAGAACTCCGCTGCTGCCGCCGCGCCCCGCCCGCCCCCGCTGCGACTGCCCCCCCCCCCCCCCCCCCGCCGCCCCGGGCACCCCCCGCACCCCCCCCCCAGCACCGGGCGAAACCCCACCCACGCCGCGAACCCCCACGGCACCGGGCACACCCCCCCGCACCCATTGCACGGCACTGGGCATCCCCCGCACTGAGCACCCCCCCCTGCGCACCCCTTCGCACAGCACCGGGCACCCCTGTACACCGCCCCCGCATGGCACTGGGCACCCCCCCCTGCACGGCACTGCACACCCCCCTCCCGCACCCATTCCAGAGCGCTGTGCACCCACTGACCACCACCACCCCCCCCAACACCCACCCTGACACCGACACCTCTGAGGTGCGCTCAACCCCACACACCCGGGTCACCCCCTCCCACACCGCGCAGCACCCACTGCCCACCCTGTACCACTGTACCCCCGTACGACGCACCCCCTCCTTCACCCGAGCCAGGCTGCACCCACCCGCACCCCCAGGTACCACTGAGAACACCCCTGCAGGCTGCATTAAAGCAATTAATTCCATATTTAGGAAGAGATTCCTTAGAGTTTAGAAGCGTGTAGGAAGCACTGGGGAAATAGAAGCAGGAGCTGTAGTGGGAGACGCGAGGACTAACTACAAGCAGGGAGGCACGCGTGGTTCACAACAGTACGGACTCCAGGGAGGGAGGATTCACTGCTCCAAAACACCACCATGAGGGACCAGGGGACGCCCTGGGAGACAGGAACACCGCGGGTCACACGCAGAGGCTGGAGGCTGCCACGGTCCAAGCAAGAAACGTCTGAAAGAAGTTTAGAGGCTTCTCCCCTGGATTTGCACCCTGGCATGCCAGGATCTGGGTTCTGAAGAGTTATGTACAAAACTCACTTTGGTACTTACTTGTTTCCCTACCCATTTCTATGTTCTAGACAGCCAAACATGAGCAAACAGGGCCTTCTCCAGGATGCAAATGGGTTCAAGAAGTACCTGGAGATGGATTAAAGACATGCCACCTCTTTACAGTTTCTAACCCCCTCAAAACCTTTAGCATCACGTTGCCTTTGTGTCTGTTTCCCCCATCCTCATCCCGTCCCCCTGGGGCACAGTGAAGTACCATCCCATCTACCACCCTCCCCACCTTTTAAGACAACAGCCATTTTTAGCACATTTTTATAAAGCAAAGGGCATTTTTGCTAAAGGATTTGGTTTTAAGATACTCTGAATTTGCGTATCTAAAAAAACCCCAACACACAGAACCAAATGAGTTGTAAGGATGCTCGGCCAAAGTTCTCTGCTGACATGACAGAAAAAATCTTGGAAGCCAGAGGCAAGATTTCTCACGCCGGAGACCATGCCTAACAGAACCCATCAAGTACGTCCCTGTCACTCTCAGTTACGCTCCCTTCCACGCGCTAACAGCTACCTGTGTAACACAGAAGAAAATATATTGTCGCTTTTGTTGTTGTGCCACGGCCATAGAGCCGGCAGCCAGGCGCAGTGGCAGAAGGCACAGTGGCCCTCACCCCTCAGCTCCATGTGATCCCGGCTCCGCATCCCACCGAGCGAATCACCGGGATCCCGGCTCTGCATCCCTCCAGACACCCCACAACCATCGCAGAAACCCCGCTAAGGAGCTGCGGGGAACCCCAACTGCTAAAGCAATATCTAGAGGTGCTAACATAAAAGACGCGCAACTCCCGCCCCTCAGGACTCTGTGGTATCCACCTCACGCTTCAGTAAAACCAAACGAACGAACGCTGGCAAATTAAGTGATCCACCAGCTTAAAAGACAAAACATCTTTGAAAAGTCTTCAAGTGGTCTGAGCAGAGTACATTACATGGGAAGTGTCTCCTAAGAAATACTTATCATTATAACAGTACTTAGCACTTCCACAGCGCTTCCCAGCCTCCCAGCACTGTACAAACATTAGCTTCTTAATCACTCATTAGGGACGATCCTATAGAGCTGGGCCATGCCTCATTGAGTAAAGTCATCCCCAACTCGCTCAGTCCCTCTCGCTCCCTCCAGAGACAACTTGGAACGTTCTCTGCGATTCCCACGAGAAGTTCAGAGCGAGCAAGGAAAAGCCTGTTGAAAATGAACAGCAGTGGATCAAACTCCCCCATTTTTCATAGTGAGGATAGAGAGAAGTGAGCATTGTCCCAGCAAGAGACCCGCTTCCATTAAAACCTTGACTTAATAAAGTTGGGAAATTCAGGAATTCTAACGGTGCTGTGGGCTTGCGCCTCAGGACATGACCTCTTGTTGTTGCAGAACAGGGCTAAGAAGGGATGGAAAAAAGCCACAGGAATGACAAGGATGTTCCCACGACCTGCCAATTCATTCTTCTTGGCCACAGCTGGCTGGCTGGCTCACCCCCACGCATCACCTGTGCTGCCCGAAAGGAGCAGCTCTGGGTCACCCAGCTGTGTGACAGCAGCACCCCGAAGGCCCGTGGTGGCCCAGGCTCTAGGGACCTTGCCGGCTAAACGGGTAGGAGAGCGTGGAAGCAAAAAGGGGCACAGTAAAAGTGAACAGTTCCCACTCGGAGAAGCCAAGGCAAACCAAAAAGACGAAAATCAGCTCATGCAATCTTAAAACTTTCTACTTTTCCTGCAAGGATGTTGTCATTCAGAAACCGAGGCTGTTTGACACGCCCTTCAGCTTAATCCACTTAGAAGTACCAATTTAAACTAATTTTTAAATTAATTAAAAAAGAAAAAATCATTGTCCCTTCTATTAAAAAAACCATTGTGCCTTCATCTTCTACAGTGAAAAAATTAAGCAATGAAAACAAGCAAGCAAAAAAAATAATCCCCCAAGTAACCAAAACAATCTGTCAGTAAGTCATCACAGAAATTCAAAAACCCAGAGGAAATCACAGCCCCGATCCACAGCCATCCCCCTGGCAGATATCTAGAAAAATTCATTCTGATGATGCCCCTACGAACCATGGCAGGGCAGAGAAAAGGTTTCAAAAACCTGTGTTCATCCTTTTCTCCCTTTAACGTCGTTGTTTCAGGCTACCAACAGCCTGCATCTAATCAGCCAAAATTGCTCAACTTTCATCCAGAACGAACACACACCGTGTCAAGCCCACGATTTGCTGTTATCCAGCATTCTGACCAGTTTCCAAGAACTAACACCTCATTTTAATGTAACTGCTCTCGATGCCAGCTTTCCCCACCCCCTTCCTTTTTGTAGTATGTAATTTTTCTATGTTATCAATCTCCTCGCCATTCACCCATTTGGGCACCCTTCCATCGAGCCTGGCATTTCATCTGTGTCTGAAAACTTCCAGTGGTGCCAAGTGTTTGCATACCTTGCAAGTGTTATGTCAAACTCTGCCCCTCGGAGCTGCCAAAAACCACCACTCAAAGTTAGCAAAGCAAATATCTCCTTAGACAAGCTTAATAAACACGCCAGGAGAAACTCTAGACTTCATAAAGACGTTGCTCGCCTGACGAGGCCAAGCTTGAGGTCTTCAGCACCCTTTCAAGTCCCATTTAGGCCAACATCCATTATCCTTGTCACGTTCTCCATCCGCACTCGGCATAAGTGCATCATATCTGAGCACACAGATTATTTAAAACAACCAATCCCGAACTCTACACCTCTTTTCATGCTGCAATTACCAGCTATCAGACCAACCTTGTCTCTAATCAGTCTAAACGAAGCCATTTATTTTATAGCATGAATCAACACATGCAGCAGACAGGCCTGGCGTTCCGCACTGCGCGGAGAAGCTAACTCTGGTGCCCATCAGCACTTATGGCCTCATCCCAAATAAACCCTTGTTTCTTCGTATTCTTGACTGATGACTAGCGATTCACTAACGAGAGTGGGAGTAGACATGAAAGAGTACATTGAGCAGGGAAAGGTGGAGAAGAGGAGGGACGGAAGCAGAGAAAAATGAAAGAGGAAGGACAAGGCCAGGGCGGGGGGTAAGAAAGCGTAGGGGAAAAGTGCAAGGGAAGGGAAAGAGGAGGAGGAAACATGATCTGTGGGAAGCGGGAGATTGAGAATCTGAGGCCAAAGCAGTCAAGCCTTCACTAGGGCCCAGAGATAACCCCTGAGAAGATCAGAACAATCTCAGCTCTGGAGGCTTCCATTTCAATAGCTTATCACAAATCCATCACTCCTAAACCACCACTCACGCAGACGCGAGCATCACAGAAACTCTTTGTCCAGAAAACCCTCATCTGATATTTAATGCTTTGGAAAGTGCCCTTGGCCTTGGATGCCAGCTCCCATCCACTGCTCACCTGGGAGGGCTTCTACGCTTGCAAGAATAACCCCCAAATTCCCAAGCACTAGAAGGTCCCAAAAAAAAGGCTTTCCAAAGCAAAGCACTCTAAAGAGGTCTAATCTTCAAAGGGTGGGGGGAAACAAGGTTTGAGAAGACTCAGCACCTTTGAAGTGTGAGGCTGAGCACCCAAGAAGAAATGCACCCAGAAATCACACATTAGCTTCGGAAAACAGTATCCACCAGGTCAAATTCTGCTCTTCTCCATCACTGTTGTCAATCCAGTTCACACCAAGATAATCAAGAAATACATTTAACTTAGCAATACTAAATTTGCAATTGTCATAACATTTTATAGTCACTGATAAAACAGGTACCAGTTAACGAACAACAAAAAAACCCCAAACACCTCCAACATTACGAGATGGATGGATGACAACAGGGAAGTCATACTAGATTGCACTTATCTTTCCATCTTCTTCACTCAAGGACTTCAGAAAACATCAGTGACTTACCATCGTCCTGGAAGTCTGATGGCAGCGAAGCATCAGATGTCATGGAAGGGGCCAAACTCCAGCTCTGATTTTCATCAGAACTGTCCTGTCCATAGCCAGCATCATGCTGATCCTCTCCTAGAAAGAGAAGGAGAGTCCGATTTTAGTGAAAGGGAATCATTGCTAAACCCAAATCTTATTGCCTACAGCATGATACGTCTCTTCTCCTGGTTCCCACCTTTCACTGGAGTTCTATACAAAACCTAAAACCACTTTTGTGGATTTAAACCAGATTCGTCATTTAGGGCCAAGGCAGCACGTTCCTGCTGCAAGAACACTCATGCTGGGTATGTACAGACTTCACACCTGGAGAACATACAAGGAGGAGGCTGGAAATACCCGTCTTGAGGCCAAACTACCAGAGCTATGTCCAATTCCTTGTTCTTGCCCTCAGCACATGACCTCTGCATCAATCAGCCATCTGTAAAGCGGAGGACTACGCTACCTGCTTCACTAGAATGAAGAATCTTCCTCTAATGTAGGAAAAAAGCTTTGAGATCCTTAATTGAAGAGTGGTAGGGAAAAAAAGATGGACTTCCTGTGACAGGCGGTCACATACAAATTAACAAAGCGACATGTCTGCGTGTGGAAGCAGGAGCTACTACCTCCCCAGACTTGATGTTGCACGGAATTTTTCTGTAAGCAGGCATTTTGCGAGGGAATTTGCTGCTGGTATTGGATTTTATGCAGAAGGCACTTAGATACTGCAGTTACAGATGTTAATATCAAATTTTAATATAAATGGAGCACATCTAGCCTACCTGTAGAAGAAAATACTACTCGCCCTAAACAAAGGGGAAAAGTGGTCTTTCAAGCTTCTGCCTTGTGTTTCCTGAATACACACAGCCCAAACTGCTGATAACAGAGGTAAAGACAGCTGCTTACTCATTCAACACACAACAAACAGCAAGAAAGGTGAGTTTTCAGCTGATGTTAATTGCGTTCAAACACTAAAAACAAGTTTTATCTCAGCAAACAGAGGAACTGTGCCCCACAGTTTAAATCAAGCGCTGATGAAAGGGTACCAAGGCCTGGGACGCAGGTTACAACGCTCTTCCTCCCACCAAGAAACACAGTGGAGACGCCGTCAAGTCTCCAGCTGCAGAAAGACGTGACAGAGTATTTTAGATGTATTTTATTTTCCACATCCCAGGTTGCAGCCTCCCCTTGCTTGCTCCGAGCATGAAGCTCTCAGAGACCCTGGGCTCCTGCATTCAAGGGCACGTTTTCAAGAAAACTTCAATTCTTCACCAAAAGGAACAATCTGGCTGTGAAGAATGTAACAAGCACAAGATTGTCCTTCCACAGACCAGCTTCTCAAAAAAACAAACCCCACTGGGTGCCAGACACCATGACAGTCTTGCTGATGTTATAAGCTCAAAGGCCTTGAAAAACCGATTGAAGATTTGACTTTGAGATTTACCAAAGGCCAATGGGGGGTCAGCGACAGAACAGAGGGGTCCCTGGCAGCCCACCACAACTTTCCTAACAGGAAAGAGCCCAAGAAGTAACCATAGAATGGTTTGGGTGTGAAGGGACCTTAAAGCCCACCCAGTGCCACCCCCTGCCCTGGGCAGGGACACCTCCCACCAGCCCAGGTTGCTCCAAGCCCCGTCCAACCTGGCCTTGAACCCCTCCAGGGATGGGGCAGCCACAGCTTCTCTGGGCATCTTGGGCCAGGGTCTCACCCCCCACACGGCAAAAAATTTCTGCCCAAGCTCTCATCTAATCAAATCTTTTCCCAGCTCTACGCTCACTTGCTTCCAGCAGCCATCCTAACACGCAGTGAACAGTAGATTCTGGAGAACAAGGAAATTCAGAAAAATAACTTTTCTCCTTTTGGGAGGTGCATCATTCAGCATCAGCCTTGCCAACCTCTTACGCCAAGAAGAAAGCTGCAGGTCCCTGGCTCAAAAGGGATCAGGCACCTGCAGAGGTGGTACCACAGTTGTCTGCCATCCACGGACAACTTCTCAGGCATGAAGAGTAAGCGAAGCACCTTCCTCTATGCTACAACAGACTGAAATTTCACGCATGCACCTCCACAAGAAATAAAAAACTCACACAATTAGGGGTTAAAAAGCAGAGACTGAAATTCCCCGCTCGGCTGGGCAGACTCCGGGAAGTGGAGTGCATCCGCGAGCACCACTGACCGCCCGACCTTGGAGAAGTCATTTCAGAGCTTTGCTCAGTTGTGTGTGACAAGGGGATGTTTCTTCCCTGTTTTTACTGTAGCATTTTGAGATCCTTAAATAAAAACGCTCTAAAAAGCTGCTACCAAAGAGCAACAGCTCAGTGTCGTAGGAAAAAAGACAGCGTTCGTTCTGACGAGGAGGAGCCTTCCTCCGCGCCACAGTGTTGCAGGCTCAACTATCCGCAGCCGTGCGAGGATGCCAGCATTGAAAGAGTTTCCATCAGCCCGTTCAGCCCCTTAAAAAGAACAATTTTCTTCCACCCAAACCGCACCGCATCAAACCCAGCTTTTCAAGCGAACACGGAGGTAACAGGTGGTCCCCTATAACGAGATACAGGTGCAGGATTATTGCGATAACGAGCAGACTGTTCCCGGTGTCTGAGGCGCAGGAGGCAGTGCGGCAGAGGCACGGCTCATGCACTGCTGCGTGGCTGCACTAAACCATTCGGAACAAGAACAAGGGCCCAATCAGGAAAGTTACTTGCAGGAATAAGTCACCTTTAACGGCTTAACGGCAGGAGAAGCTGTTACGCACGTCAGCCACGGTGAAGAATCAAGTCACAGGTCCCTGTTTTGATAGGATAATTCCCATATGGGGGGGCTGTCACTGCAAACGCGCTTTTTTTCTTGCTGTCCCCACGCAGGAGTGGAAACGGGGGTTTCACGTGTTCATACAAGATACCATAACCCAAATATAGCCAGGCTGCAGCGTGTACATACATGTATCACGCCAAACACAGCGGGGCTCCAAATTGCATGAGCTGCTGCAACACAAATCAACACAAACAAAGGCATTTTGTTTGGTTTAGTATTAGGAATATTTTCCAACACCACTTACAGTTTCAGTAACAAAAAAAAGATCAACAAAAACTCTGCACACATAGCTACTTAAACCAAATCCTATTTCCTTTCCATTTGGATTTGCATTACGAGAACTTCGTGTGCTTTAATCCACTTCTCCATAAAGTTTATGGAGCAGCAACAGCTAGTTGAGTCCAAGCAGAAAAAATAACCAACAACTTGTCAGGGGCCAAGCTATTGTTCTGAATGAAGAAAAAACTCATTAGCTTTTAATGAAAACGCAGGGAATAAAAACCAAATAGCACAGAACCCCAGCAAATAATTAGTCTGCACCTGACGCAAAGCTGCTCTATCTTCCTACTCAAATCCTCAGCAAAATTCCCCAACTTACACTCTTTGGAGCGTGAACAAAAGCAAGATTGACTCTAAGGGGAAAAGCAAGAGGTTTCTTGGGCTTATACCTCAGCCAGGGGCTCCCCTGGCACTATTTGGCTGCCCCCGAGTGTGCTAAATACCCGGCTTCCTTACTTCATGATAAAAAAAAAAAATGAAATTATGCCATCTTTTAGCTGTCTGACATTTTCTGCAGAAACAGTTTCTCGCACAGCAGCGGAGAGAGGGGCTTGAAGGCATTCTGCGTAATTAACACAGATATCACGCCTTATATGTATCGACCCTAAACAAATTACAGAGAGGACAGATTGCGTCTCTGGTGACAGGGGTGTCCCCAGAAGAGGGGGTGGCAGTTCCGAGCGCAGGCCCTTTGGAGAGCGGCGTCGGTCAGGTCGCGTCAGTCACAGCACGTCCCTGCAGGACCCGCAGCCACCACACAGACCCGGCAGCAGGCACAGACGCAGCCTCCAGCAGACCCCCTGCATCGGAGGGGTAAAAATTGACCAAGAGGAGAATGAAAAGAAGCCAATTAAGCATTAAGAGGGCTCAGAGAGCAGCACAAGCAGGAGCTACAGGAGAAAGAGTCTCCACCATCAGGGAACACACTGTTGCTTCTTCCTCCGCAGCCTCAAGTCTCTGCAAGGAAGGGAATAATCGGACCTTCCTACGGGCTCTGGGGCTTGTGGTGCTGGAAGGAAAAAATACGAATCCAACCTCTGCTCTGGCACAGTCGCAGGATCTGGCAGATGTCAGGTCTTCAGACTAATGTTAGAAAAACCTCCGTTCAGGTTCTGGTTTTGCTGTAATTCTGTTGTGGCGGGGTCAGAACATGCCTCCCTGCCCACCTCCCCCCTCCTGCAGAAGCAGGAGAGGACAGTTACTCTCTCTGAAGGCTAAAACCTCTTACTGAGACCTCAGAAATCAAGTTCCCCAAGACTGAAATTTTTTTCTCCACATATTTACCGGCAAAGAAGTTTTCCTTTCCTTAAGCTGCAGTTTACCTCTCATGGTGGGGGGAAGAAAAAAAAAAAAAAAAGAAAAAATACCTGAATTAATGCATCCTGGCAGACACAGGAAGAGAAACAATCTAAATAGGTGAAAGGGCTTTGTAGTGGAAAAAAATTCATCTCCAGCAGCTTGTTAAGGGAACTGCAATTAAGCTTACTTTGCATTCAGTGAAGGTCTTTATCTAGGTACCTAGAGTTTCATTAAGCATCTTTTTAGAGCATAAGAAAAATCAATACCAAGCGAGTTCCATTTACGCTTTTATGATAAGCTCGTTCATGCCAAAGCGGAAGTAAAGTCCCCAACTCGAGTTAATATTCAAGGAAACGAAGTTCCTGCTTTAAAGTAATGACTCCTTAGTATCATACTACAAATAAAGGTCTCTGATCCAAATCCCATCTGCCTTCATGCTCAACAGTGTTAATATCTCTAGATTTTCAGGGACTAATTTAGCAGTAATGCATTTCCCAAAGCAGAGCTGTAAAAGTATTATCAATACCATGGTTTAATATCCCTTACTACAATCACTTGCTGAAATTATGGAGAATCACATGGAAACACATCAACAGAGACGCACCCACACAGTAAGTACTGCTCACATGTAAATATATTATAGTTTAGCTTTTGTAATGTAGTTAAAGCTCCGTCAACATCCCTATTATAAATTATATACCTTTTTAAACACACTTATGTGCTAGAAAATGTATGATGTTTCTTTTTTGAATGCCTTAAAGACTTCATTGGCTCCTAAGCACCCATTTGGATCTGTGTGGTTAGCCTCTGTGATGAATATGCGAATAGCTCAGGTTTTGGTGGATGCAGATTTTCCACACCTTCTTCATGGGTGCTATTGACTTCCTTATAGTACCAGTGCCTGGGTAACGTGACATTTGCCTGAAAACCCAATTTTTTCTATTGCGCATCACTGCAATAGGCATATATGTCCGCCCTCTCTTTCCTGGCTGTACTACCAGCAGCAGTATTATTAACAAACTACGAGAGAAATCTCTTTATATACAGATCTCAAAGTGTTTATCCCCCTTAATAAATATTTTCTTGGATGCGGAGATCACACACAGAAGGAAAATAACTTTGTCCCTGGCTCACGGGGTAAACAAGGCCATGGTGAGAGCAGGACCCGTCTCTGCGTACGCTGTGTTTTATCAGCGGGACAGGTCTACCTCATGGCAACAGGGTCAAAAGCAAAGAGAGGGACCTCCTCGCGCACAGGAGGAGCCGATTTATCATTGTTTTAGAAACATCGACCCAAACAGGTCTTGGCTGGCTGACAAGTGAATCCAGTCCAAGCCTAATTTTGTTCGCTCAGTATCCAGTTTTTTTGGCTAATTACATGCAGTAAAGCAAATTAATAGCCCACTAAAAACGCCACTTATGTTAAAAACCCAAGCCGAAAGTGGGAAGCTGTGTCGCGGAGGCGAGTTCGCTGCAGTGAGCCCCTGTGCCCAGCAGGTCGGGCTGCAGCGCGCAGCATCAGCCGCGGATGCGCGGCATCAGCGCGGCCCCGCTGCGCCCGCCGCCGGGCTGGGAAAGGCAACAAACTGCCCGGGATTCATAAAAAAAAAAAGGAAATCCATCACGGTAGACTTCCTAAAGCTTTCCGGGGTGCAAAACCTAGTCTCATCGTCGGCGGGGCGGGAGGAATCAAAGGCTTACAACGGGTCCAAGTAGTTTATTACACTGAAAGGAATTCAAGTTTTGCAACTCTCAGCTGGGAGAGAATAAACCCAAAGGATGTTGAGAAGCTCAGGGCAGGCTGGGGTTAAATTATTTTCTCTCTCTGTCACATGGCAAAGGAACTTCATGATTATATAAAACAGAAGATAACCTGGAAGTTATTAATTCATAGGTCTTTAATCTGACATGCAGATACCCAAACTGAAGCCTTCCCGCAACTGATTACGGGTTTATTTCCGAAAAGAAAAAAAGCAAGCTACAACAATAGAAAACCCAACTCCTACACACCCCCCGAAAAAGCCACCCCACAAATGACACATGAGATTTGCAACTTGGAAGCCTTGCCCGAAAGAGAACTTTGGCAGGGCTGCTCTGTAAGACAACAAAGCACATTCTCATGAATCCTAATAGCTGATGAGGTTGGGGGGCCCAAATATCCCCCCCTGAACCCATGAGGACAAGAAGAAGCTGCTGAGCTCACACTGCATCTCTCCCATCACTCTATTTTCTAATCTCTTGCCAGCCCCTTGTGTCATTCCCCAGCTGAGCTCTCCTCTCCAGTTCTCACTGTCTGTTTGCTCTCCCCCTCCCTCCCCCTCCAACTTCCTCCCCTCCAGCTCCTCTCTCGCAATCCTTGGCACCCTTTCAGCAAAGGCACTGCATATTCCGCCTCTCAAGTGGGCAGCAGCTACACAGAACAGCTGCCTGACAGGGGAAGCACAGCACACTTCAGCCTTGCTTAGGAACAAGCCTGAAACCCAGCACAGCAGAAGATTCCCACGGGATGTAAACAAGTAAACAAGATTTATTCTTTCTTTTGTGACCCGGTAACACGTCAGTAAAATACAAAGCCCATCCAATGTGAGCAAAAAAACCCAGCCTAAAGCTACCAACAGTTTGTATTTCTGTCTGCTGATAAATTATTCCTCTTTGAAGAGAGAAGGTCTTCATTTAAAGGATAGGGATACTGAGGCAGAGGAAGATCACAAATCTGTGCTTTGGTTCATCCTCTGAGGTACCAGCTCTGCTAGGAACATGGAAAACAAGGTCTGCCAAGCCAGACCCTGCGCTTGTGCAGTGCAATAGTTAACAAATAGTTCTGCAAATACAGTTTGGGATCTAAAAAAAAGATGTCAACATCATCAGTACTGAAGAGGGGACTACAGGCCAAATAGTTTTGAGTAACGTCCGTTGTAGTGTCAGGAGGTTCAACGTATTTTCTTAGCCAAAACCCTTCCAAGCGCACAAGGAATAAACAGAACTAACCCACGAGGGAGCTGGAGTTTAGCGAGCATATTCCAATGACAAGACACAAGGAGGCTGTCTTGCCCGTATCTGCAGCAATTTTCACTGTTAAGAAAAAATAAGTACAGCAAGCGAATGCAAAGACAGGAGCGTACGGCAGAGCGATGGGCTCTCTAGGGACTGGAGGAGATGCCCATTAGGCATTTACGATAATGCAAAGGATGATCTTACAGTGGTGTTTCAGGATGGAGCCTGACTAAAGGGCAGAATTACTACTGTAGGTGACTTGGATGGGGTTACTGCTCTACAAACCAAAGTCACTGTGGGGAGAGCTACTCAAAACTCCAGATTAGAACCAGCTGAAGGCTTGGAAGACTCAGGAATCGGGACCCAGCCCCCCTCCCGCTGAGCGAGGGCTATGGATGCAGAGGGGACCAACGCCCCCACTTCCAGCAAGGCTCAAAGGTATAAGACAGGGCACTCCTTTCCCTAAGGGCTCCAAAACATCTTAATGGCCAGAGAATTTACATCCTTTTTCCCCATTTTCGTGGAGCAGGAGGGTCTATTACCCACTGCAAGAAAGCTCAGATGATGGTATATATGAATGCTCTCGTGCTCTATCCCCAGCGGGGCAATTTCTTGAACGTCCTTCTGTTCTGCATGAGCACGGAGCAACGCTTGGGCGGCGTGTTCATCTAAGCACATTACAATAACCCTTGAGATTTCTTTATAAAAAGAAAGCTGCAGCACATTCCTATTACGCAAACAAGTTCAGAAAACACAGAGGGTTCATTTGAGAAGGCTCTCTATCTCCAAAGCTGCATATCAGGCAATTTAGACAATCTAATAATTAGAGTATTTTATTAACTGACCAAAGCGAGAGCAATAGAACTTGTTAATATTTAACTTACAGGGGCTCCCCAAACTGCTGTATATTTAGCATCTTTACTGACATTTTTATACCTTCCTCTTTATGGTGCATTGCTTTATTCTTAAGAGTCTGGTGGGCTTTGACCCCCCCAGGGAGGGAAGCACGGGACGCTGCTGAATGTGAGCCAAGAGGGCAAGTTCTGCCCAAGGTGTTACAAATTGGGATGGGTTTCAAAGGACTATGGGTGACTCGGTAACTCCACCGCTTTGATTAATGAAGTAGAGATCGGCAAGCAGCACCTGGTAATCCAAACCAGGAAGCTTCCCTCAAGTTTGTAAGAAGTTTTAAATCAATGGGCTGGTTTAAAAAGAGTTCAAAAGCCCTCCTCATTAACCTAATTCTTCTCAATAAAGGTCATGAAAGTTTTGACATTAACAGCAGAATAACCCAGCCAAACCACTAGTTGCTGTTACCTAGTCTTTCAATCCTATTATAAATTCTGCAAGTTCTTCATTTGCTGGCTCCAACTAAAGACTGATAACAGTAAACCCAAGTATTTAAAAAAATAAAATCAAATGACATGTTCATGTTTGGAGGCTTTTCCCTTCTCCTCCCCTCACTTCATGCATTGAACACACCCAGAAAGAAAAAAGTGACTAACGCTTTCGAGAAATGCAGAAATGGCCTTTTGTATTCCCTTGCGCTACAGCAATATGAATGTCTATCAAGGGTAAACATCTCCCCCTTAATTTCTGTGCACTCGCCACCAACTAACCCTATTTCTGACGACTACAGACCCCCACTCAAGGTGCTCACTGGAGCAGCCTGGGTCCAGAGACCTGGGGCAAGGTGGGACGTCACACTCAAGGGCTCTGCCCAGAGTTTTCTTGTCCCTCCAGCTGAAGGGTGCTCCGTGCTCTGTTGGACTCCCAGGTGGGTTTTTTTCAGGGTTTTAAAACTTCATGATAAGGGGTGGTGGCTTGGTTTCTGGTTTGAACATTCAAAATGCAATAGCAACAGTTTCCAAGTTACACAGACCCCTTGATTTTTCTACTTGTATATGTAAATAAAAATGCAGACACACCCCCATACAGCAGTTCCCAGAGCACAGACGCCTTCCTCCTACCTAGGACAATTTTCCAAGCAGAGCGTTCTCTTTTCTCCTATAATCATTACTTGCCTCCAAAATTTGTGCACAATACCTTAGGTAGCAGAATAATTTATAAGTCCATGTAAAAGCAAAGCTGTGCAGCTGCTCAGAGTTTGCAAAACTATGAAACAGGAGGGATTTTAATGCAAAAAAATACTGTCTCTACACAGATTAGTTTGCCCAGAGTATAATATATATACAGAGGCAGGGAGCTGCACGCTCAGAGCTGCAGGAAGCAAAGCTTCAGCGCTGATAAAGGGACCCGTCAGAAGTGTTGATACTAAAGCTTTTCTTTTTTTTAAGTTAAAGAACATATGCCTGTGTGTATATTTTATTTTTCATTAATTAACTCTCTGTTCCACATACCACCCAAACACATCTTGGACTTTAGACGGCATTCTAACAAAAGTTTTTTTGTTTTCTTTTTGTCTCTGTGTGTTATGACATTTCAAGGGTTGTAGCTGGCACTCATGTTTATAAAGCAGGGGAATTCCACGCATGGCGATAGAATAGATATTTTAACAATATGTTACAAATATTGTCAATTCGATATTTTTTCCCTTGCGTTTTCAAACACATCATAAATCTAGACTAGGTTTCTGTGTATGAACCCTGCTTACCACTGAGCTGGAGACTCTTGGCATGAACGCAAAGAGGGTTTTTTATAAATAAAACTTAGGAAAATCACTATGCACTCCATTAATTCAGGAACACTCTGCCTCAGCTTCAAAGGGGATCTTTACAGTAAAGATGGTGTTTTTGCTGCTTTAATGATTTGCTACTTGTACTTGTCATAACTACACGAACCAAGTATGCAATACCAGGGAGCAGCGGTTTGGGGAAATGCACAGTTCCGTCTCCCATCCAGCTCCGCTTCAGTTCAATTCAAGAGTTTTGAGGCTTTATATAGAAAAGCTACTTCATAGATCTAACACTTGAGGCCTTTGTGTAACGCCAGTTAATGAAAGAAAGCTACATGCGTGCCCTGGGTACGTACATACGTCGTGCACTGCTACGACATCCAACCCCGGGAACAACCAGCGACCCATGAAGTCACACCCGAGCCAAAGTAGGGCCGATAGACATAAAACGATAAATGCTTCGTCTAAATAGTATATACTATGAGATAAGTGGCCTACTAAGACTTTCCACACTGTTACTTACTTAATCCTTTTACAGAACATGAAGGCTCCCAATTTTTAAGTCATGTTTTATCCTGGATTGTCCCTTACCCCACCTCCCTTCCATGTAGTTATGTTTTTTCCTCCTACTTACATTTTCTGGGGTTAAGGCACAGAACCGGGAGAAGCAGTAAAACTGGACCCAGTTCCTGGACACGCCTGCAGATGCTCTGGTACCTTAAGCACATTTCTTGAGCCTCAGTTTTCCTAAATTTCATAAATGGGAAGAACAATCCTCGCTCTCACATGTTTTGGTTACTTACAAATGTTTTAAGAAACACTACTATTCAGCAATATACATGCAGCACTTCAGAGAAGACCATTTAGGATGAACTTTTGATGAAAAGACAAAAGTATTGTCATAAGCCCAATGAAAATAAATCTGGCTTTATTCATCTATTTGGGATTTTCTTCAAAACAAAATAAAAAGTCATTGCCTACAACTGCATCCACTGTGAAGTTTCTTTAGCGTGAACGAGCAGGTGGAAGCTGAGTTCTGTGCAATGCTGTGCTAAGGGTTCACCCACCCAGCAGAAAGACCCAGGTACCCACAGGAGGATTTGGAGGGACAATCCTTTGCCAGCCCCAGGCCGGAGCCCTCGGCTGGGAGGGCAGAGCCACATTTTCTCCATCTCCAGAGGTCTGTGTCTTCAGGCAGAGCGTTATAGAGCAACTCGTACTCCTGAGTATCTCTAAATACTGTATGGACATCACTAATTTAATCTAACTCACTTCTACCAGTGGCCATATTGTCTTTTCACACTTGCCCATCATTGCATGTCTTTTGGGTTTGGGAATGGAGAAGCTGAAACACATCAGTGACAGTAATTTAGGGCAAAGTCCCACCCAGCAAAGACAAACTTGCAGCCTGACCCACAGCTCTCATTTAGCCCCCCACACACCTTTTTCTCCTTTAATCCCTCCTTTTGCATTGCTCCCTGTCCCTCCATTCTCTTCCCAAATACTCTTCTCTTCCCTCCAGTCTCCCCGTCCTCCCATTTCATGCTGGATTCCCTTGCAGTACCCCAGAACGGCCTCTCGCTGCTCCCTCAGACCACGCGTTTCTTCCAAACCAAAGCTGTTGCAGAACATTTCCCCTGCACTGAATTGTGAGAAGAGACGGAAACAGCAGAAAGGAACTTGGGGGAGGGCTCCGGCTGACCCAGGTCCTCTCCAGATTTTCTTTGCCAACTTTCCTTAGCTCCCTTTCCACAAAGGGGAGGTTGCTGCAAGACAGCAAAGGCATGCATGCATAAAATATATTAAGTGTATAAAATGCTTTACATAGGCAGACAGCCCTCCTCCAAAAGGAAATACAAGTCACCCTGGGGCTCTGTTCACAGAGCGCCTACGGAACAAGGCAGAAATACTTTGCAGCTACACACTATGGCCAACAACATCACCTGGTGCCTATGACTTGGGCACAGCAATTCATCCTGCGTCGTGTGCTCTGTTCAGTTACATCTTCCTGACACTGCACTGATCCGCCCAACTCATGCTCAAGACCAGACCAACAGTCCATTTCATATACGTCTCTGCCTGCTGGGAGATGTCAAGACCGATTCTATTCATTTCAGCCAATACCAGAAACCAACAGGTTGGGATAGCTGGAATCACCGAGGTTTTAGTCTTCAGAGGGATTTCAGCACAGCTCTGAGTTCAAGGAGCTCAGTTGCCTTTACCAGATGTGGTCACAAGTTGTGCTTAAAGCCCTTTAGAGAAGCTGGTTACTAGATATTACAAAGAAAATCCCAAAGCTTCTTAGAAGTCATCTTTTCCTTTGCCACATCAGCCTGTTATTTAAATGCAGTGGCAGTGCAGCTAGGCAGATAATTTATACCTGTTTTTTGCAGTCCTCTTATGTGTCTAGGCACATGAGATTTTTATTTTATTTTTTTTTTTATTTAAAACCAAGCCCCACATTGTTGTTCTCGTGCTCTTTTCCATTCAACATGCACCAAGTTCTCATCGCCACCGTTCCTTCCCCCGGCAAGGCATCACAAACCGGAGCTGAGGCTCTCGAGGTGATGTCCGCGCCCATGTTTTCACTCCCAGGTTGCCCTGTTTCCTTAGTACATTTTTTCCCCAATAATATTAATTCCCAAGGTGACATAGGGACACATTTAGAGATACCTATATACCTGAAGATCCAAATAC
Organism: Chroicocephalus ridibundus; assembly: GCF_963924245.1. NCBI lineage: Eukaryota > Metazoa > Chordata > Aves > Charadriiformes > Laridae > Chroicocephalus > Chroicocephalus ridibundus. The sequence goes on along the minus strand of NC_086300.1, from coordinate 1,933,672 downwards.
TTGTACAGTAATTCCTAGCAGGCATTTAAATGAGCTAGGCACTTCATTTGCAAGTCTATACACAGTTCTACAACGCAGTCTTCCTAATATGACTTAGGCTTCCAACTCTATAAAAGAATAAGGAATATTTCAAAAGAACAAAAGCATCCCTCCCCCACCCTTTACATTGTATGAACTTTCAAAATTAAAAAAAAAAAATCTAATTTTGAGCCCTTTTATGTGTTCTAATCCTCTCTCACTCTTTTTTTTTTTTAATTTTGAACACAGCTGTCTGTTGTACTTTCTCAAATGATGCCAGATGCTGGGTTCATCAACCAAACGCATGAAAACAATGGTTTGAAAGCAATTAGAAGCACCGAGGCTGCACCGAGGCTCATATTAAAATGTGATAACACTGTTCTAGTGGGAATTGCAACGCTGCTGCATTTCTGACATTTCTGTGCTGCCAGACAGACAGGATGTGCTGGAAGTGGGCCCTGACCGAGGAGGTAACATACTGGAATTTATTCCTGGAGTAAATGAAGGATTAGCTGAGTTGGAACGCTCGCAAGGATTTTTATTACAGCCCCAGCTCCCATCTTGTTTGAACATTGGCAGATCCTTCTGTCTGTGCTCGCGTATCACAACCATTATTTAAGGAAGAGGCACAAACCCACCAAACCACACACCGTGGCTGTACCCATTGCCCCAAATCAGGAATCGGAGCTGAGCTCCACTGATCCGATAGAGTCAAAGGAACTGTAGGTCAGCTCCGAGCAAACACATATCCATCAATTGCCCCAAATATACAGAAGTACCCACTGACACGGCTTGTGACCTGCAGGCACCCTGGAAAGTTTAAATCATCACCCGCATTATTGCGGAAATGGAGATCAAAGTCACAATCGGAGTCTCCCAGCTTGTTAACAGACATAACAAGAGATGGTCACGGTCCTGAAAAATTTACAGCCTGACCATTTGTCTACACCTGGAGGTTGATTCAATTTCAAATTTGGGTTAACATGAAGCAACGGGACCAGAGGAAACTCCCTGAAGGTCACCCAACAGTCTTCGCTCCCAAGTCAACGGTCCATGGGAATATACAGCCCTTTCTGAACTTTATTAAGCCTTTTCTGGAGACACAAGTTTTGCAGAAAAAATTTCCTGCGCTTGTCCAAGACAATACATTTATGTCAGCACTGCAGTTTTGTATCACTTGCTCTCAAGGGGAAGGAGAAAGACTTCTGTTGTTCAGAAAGGATACTAACCCCAACTCCTGCTATCGCCCTCCCTACAGCTTTGCCCCTTTCTGCCCCTAAGAACTGCCACATGCTTACATTCAGTTTAAGCTCTGATCCCTGTTGACCTTGCATAGAAGTCACCACACACATCCAGCCCTTCCCGGCTCCCTGAGCTCATAGAATGAGAACTCACCCCTCCTTCCCCTGGCTCGTACTCACCTCCGGGCAGAAATTCCAAGTGGTACCTGAAAGACCAAAAAGAAAAAGACAGATATAAGCATACATTATTTTCTTAATGATTTGTCCCAGCCTGATTAATAAGTGACAGATGGGAGAACTATGCCAGAAGTGCCGCCAGGAACTCAGCAAATGGTCACCATGCACGTTTTGTACAAGAAGCTTCAAGAGGAATTGCAAGTCCTACAGATGCAACTGGCCCCTGCGACATCCTCTGCTACCCAGGGAACCTCCTCCACTTCTCCTCCTCTTCAGCAGTTCCAAAGGCTCCCAACTTCCTTCCATTAGAACAGGTCTCTCACGCCAAAAGCAATGGTTTACGTGACCTTTTGCTTTGCAGCCTTAATTAAAAGCCTCTAAAGGTCCCTTCCAACCCAAGGTATTATATGATTCTACTCTGTGACTCTTTTCTTTGCCTCATCTCACCCCTTCCCTCGCAGCAGTGCAGAGGGCAGTACACACACCGCCCAATTCTGGCCATGCCAGACAAAATCCTTCACAATTTCTTAATTTCTCACGCTTTGAGTGCATCTTGGGTTGACATCAGAGTTATTTTAATAAGGGAACAGCACTGACATGTTTTGGAAACAGATCGAGGACTGGGGGATAAACCACAAAGTGACCCATTCACGGCAAGACGTGTAACAAAGGGGTGGTCTATAGGCATTAGTGGCAAGAATCCAGTATGTAAAAATCAAATCAATTTGTTTCCTCATTAAAAGCTTTCATGAAGAAAATGATTTAACACAAACATTCAAGCTACTGACACAGATTAATTAGAAAACAACAACAGAATTCTGATTAAGGGCACAATATTTATTTGACTTGTTTGCTTTGGACACAAAAAAAATAAAAAATGTGCACAGACAGAAGAAACTTTCCTGGGAGAATGGGTTCAGTGATAAATAACAGCTGTATGATATTGAAAGAGCCACACCACAGTGCTTTGTAGTGAGAAAGGGCTGCAAATTCCTCTGGGCCTTGGGATGCTCCTGGCAGTGGTCCCCATTTTTACAACAAGCTCTTTCCTAGCCATCCTTTGGCAGCTCCGCCTTATCTCTCAAGCCCAGAGAAGTGACACCACCTGCCCAAGGTCAGGGGAACCCCTGCAGCAGCTCCGTCCTTTTGCTTCCAATCATCAATGGTTACTCAACATTCGCTTTGAGAATTCAAACATTATGCAACATTTGCTTTGAGAAACCTTCCTGGGCTGAGCCTCTGCTCTGCAAGAGGTACCTGCATCCCCTCCAGCCCCCAGGCCCCGCATCCCCGAGAGCTGAAATACTTTTGTCTCCTGAACGGACAAGGACTGTGAGACAGGACAGCAAAATGACTTCTTGTTTTGTGAACTTTTGTCTCTTGTGCTTGAGAGACTGTCCTAATCTCCCCTGAACATGTTTTAGTGATAACATTTACTGCACTAGGACCAAAATGATTTTCTGTCACTTCTAATTCCAGTTCAATAAAAGTATAAGAGCTTTGTTTCTAACCTCTGTCATTTTTAATACAGTAAAATGGTTTAAAAAAATGTAAAATTGAGTTCCATTTCCTACTGGACCAGCAAGCTCATGTTAGCTTCACTCTGATCAAATTTAAGGGGGGGGAAATACCAAAAAGATGCTTTGCTTTTTTTTTTTTTAAGCATAAGGAAACAGTCAAAAATTCTAATCTCATCAGATCAGGATGTGTCTTTAATCTCATGCTTTGATCATTTTCACTCTGGAAAGGCTTAAGCACAGAATGGAAGTTAGTTTAAAAATCTAATCGGGAGTGGGGGGAAGATGGTCTTGTTCTTATGGAAGATGAAAGAGTAATGATCTAATTCCTTCATCTGCCACTGACTGTATGAAAATCTTGAATAAATTACTTATCTTGAGAGCTTAAAAGGCACCCGCATACGATGCCACAGTATTTTCAGTATGTTCGCTTAGAGGTTTTCTTTCTTTCCCCCTGGTGTTTTGTACATGTCTAAGGGGGTGGGGGGAGGATGAATTTCAGCATCGGTGTTTCCTCTACCCCTTCCTGCAGGTAACCTCAGCCTTAGTTAATAAGCAAGTTATTATATTTTCACAATTTTCAGAGGTGGCCAGAATATTTTTTTGTTCCTGCGTTACCCGAGAAATGCAATTACTTGGGCAAAATGCCCATTTTTGCTGCAACAACCTGAGTAGCAAATAAGACTAGTTCAAATGTATCTATAGCCCTGTCACATGCATGCTTACAGATTCAGAATAACTCACGTTTCTGTGCAGCAGAGGAGGAGGAACTCAGCTGGGAGAAGCAGGTTTGTCGTCTTGGGCCATTCTCCAAAGTACAGAGCTTGAGGCCAATTCCGATTTTTGTTCCCAATTAAGACAGCACTAACTGACAAGTACATTACGCCTTTAACGCACCCGATCTCGGGGTACCAGGCAGTTACACAACATCTTGTTCTGTAGCTTTGCAGGAGGTTTACCCTGAAAGTTATAGCCCAATCATTTCTCCCAGCAAATAATTAAAAAAACCAATTGTAATTGCTCCATACACATCCCCCCTTGAGCCAGACAGTATAAGTTAGAAACTATAGGCTTAATCCTCATTCAACTGCATCTTTATTTTGGAGGTTATTTGCCTTGGGATCAGTTTGACATTTTCATCTTTAATAAAGAATTTTTAGATCTCACAAACACCAAGAGTTAAGAGCTCCTTACTTACTTTAACTAGAAAGTTTGGCAATAGGTGATATATCTGGTCATGCCTTTTAAGCACTTAATTTAAAACGCTCCTATCCACCAGCTGCGGGTGTAATCCCCCAAGAAGAGAACCAGCTAAGGCAAAGCATAGCGGAGTTTCAGCCTAATGGGAAGGTCCGGTCTACATCGGACCTTAAGAAAGTGGAAGGAGATGGGGAAGAACTCGTGTCAAATCATTAACTAGCTTCATCCAAACAACCTCACAAAGGAATCTATTGAGAATTTGATGCAACACGTAAAGTGAGGAACTAACCCAGAAATATCTGATTTCCATTACAAAGCCAAAGGACGAGTGTTGCGCTGCCAATACTTTAACAAAAGACATCCCATCAGCATTTCCCCTGCCTGGTTCGCAAGGAACCACCCACCTCTCTCACCTCATCGGTGCATATTTTGGGCTAGACAGGAAGAAGCCACAGATTTGTTCTGTTCAAAACACAAACTGTTTCTCATGATCGTGTAGCCTTTGAGGTTACACACTCAACAAGCAAACATCAGTTGAGCTTGCTTTTCTGGAAATGTTTATGTTCTTTGCTCCTGAAAAACATACAGATCACAGTTCTAATCCATCAGCCTCCTAGTAGCAGTGTCTCCAACTGGACCCAATCAAAGTTGCAACTCAACTGTGTAAGCAAACCTCAGAGAGTGAACTACCATGAGGAAGAGTAGAAGAAAATGCTGTTGTCACATTGGAAAGGGAAATTGAGTCACAGAGCAGGCAGGTTTGCCAGAAAGCCTCCTTTCCAACAGGAACCCACTGTCCTTACAGTCTTGAGCCAGAACTAATGTTTCTCCGTGTCTGGTCTGTAAGGATCAGAGCCTTCTGCTGCCTCCCACAGAGTCAGGGCTTGGTCTTCAGAAGTGAAGGATGCTTCCAGGACACACCAGAACCTTGATGACAGATCTCATCCTTGCACCGGTTTGTAGCAGAAGCAAGACTGGAAGCAACCCCAAGAGCATTAGTTAGGCACTTACAAGTTCGCCAGATCCTACCCTTCCTAGCTGTGCTGTATGATGGATTCACCTTCAAGGGAGTAGAGTTTGCTTTTCATAGCTTTTACTGAAAATCAGTCACCGTGATGCTGCCAGGTACGCCCAAGCAGGAGTCCATTCCTTGCAGATGCAGGACTACTAGCAAAGAAGTTACCTGAACACTCCTATCACCTCAGCAGCAGCATTTAAACTAGGGAAACCCAGAATACCCCTTTTTGATCCAGAAAGAAGGGCAGATTAAGCCCTGGAATACGCAAGGATGAAATTCCCCCTGTGTCAGTATTATTCCTGCCACACTAGGTCTAGATTTGCCCTTTGGTAGGAGCACAGGACTCCTATTTTCTTGGAGCACCAAGATAATTTGGTTTTGTTCCTACATTTACAACCTTTACACAAAACTCAAGCAGTAGATCAACCCCAGGCCCCTACTCCTCTTTGCACGGGGCAGGGTGTCGTCAGAAATCCCACCAACGCACAGAAATCCAGTAAAACACATGATTAACACACCCATTCCTCCCATCCACAACTTGAGTTTGCTGACCAGCATCTGCTGCTTCCAGCAAATCCCAGAGCTGACAGAGTCAAACCAGACCCATTTGGGGCTAGAAGCAAAAATTGCTGTCTGAAATCTTACGGTCTGTATTATGCAGGGGGTCAAACTTGATGGTTATAATGGTCTCTCTGCAGCTGTAAAGTCTACAGAAGTCTAAACCCCACTTTCCTCTCAGACTCAATTTCAGCAGGAACCATAAAATAAAGTCAGGTTTCAATCAAATTTCCTGTATTTTCCTGTCCAATTAAGAACACTAATATCACCACAGATGTTATTAAATTAGATATTTCAAGACAGCCTAATTTGTTTGGTGCACAGTATTTGTTGGGTTTTAATGTTTGCAAAAAAAATTTTGAAAAAAATCAATGCTGTACAAGATTTCAAGCAAAAAAAAAAAAAGATGAAAATGGGATTGGGGAGCTCACCATTAGCAGAGTCGGTTACAAACCACTTCAAATGCATTTCTCGGTTAAATGTTAGACAAGCAGCAGCAGCAGCTACGCAAAGACTCTGGTTACACAATTTCAATCATTTACAGTCCTCAGGTTTCAGATTAACAATGCATTCACAAGGAAATGGATGGGGAAACAGGGGTAATTTTATCAGCTGGAATGGAAAATGATGCAAATTACTGAAAGGAGTCTAACCCAGAAGGCACCAAGCTGCATTACTGGCAGAGTGAATGGCCACATTCACCCCAGGTATAAAAGCAGGTAGAATATAACAACAGCAGAATTGAATTTGTGCCCCTGCCACGCCGTATCTTAGCACAGGAGAATTCCTTCCTCAGCAGTCCCCAAAAGGAGAGGGGGAAGGGGGGGAAAAAATCCCCTACCGAGATTACAGAATAAATTGGGAACATCCTAACAGAAACATTACCAGACTTTAAAAAGAAATAATCACCACGGTCGGTATTCAACTTGGCTGTTGAAAACTAAAGGAATGCCTGTGCTCACACACACCCAGGCGCAGATGTACTGGTGCAGGGTGGTGAGAGGCTTTAGATCTCCATTAACACCAGCTGGTGCAGCACACGCTCACGTCTCCCCAGGCCAGTGCTCCCCCCACCCTGCGCAGGACCACAGCTCCCCTGCTCCAAGATTAAAAAAAGAAATACGCAACTTGAGGAGCTCATTTTTAGGCTAGAAAAGTCCAAAGAGTGCTAAGTACTTTTGAAGTGACAGGGACTTGCTTTTATTTTTTGCAGAACAAATCTGTATTTAATGGCCAAAGTAAGTGCGAATGAAATCCTGCTCAGCAAGATCGTTTCCTTGCTGAGCAAATAAATTTCAGCTCTCTGAAGAACATGAAGGAGGAGAACAGCACTTTGCCTAATTAAGGACAGTGTGGCAGGGCTATAGTCCAGCCCCGGCATTAATGTGCTGAGCTCAATTATCTGCCCATCAGGTCACATTCTTAAATTCCTTTTTATCTTGGTATCACACATTATTCAGCATAATGAGTTTAATATTGGTAGGAATTACAGGCAGTGCGTTTACACTAATGAAGCAAAATTACCCTGAAATTGCATTTTCTTTAATTTCAATCTTAAAACTTTAAAATAAGGTTGAAAATTGAAGTAATAGATGTAGTTAATACAGTTAGAAGTTTATTAAAACAGGCCAAACAGGCTGGTTTAGACAGAATTTTAGGTATGTTTCCATTAGTGAATGTTTTACAATCTTACTTTAATACCTTGCCAGAGAAAACATCAAGTTCAGCCCAATAATTAGGCAGAGTTCCCCTGGTGTTGAAGTAGCTACACCTATAAAACCAGTAGCTTATTGGTTTGTGACAGCCTGCATGAACCACATGTGACAACAGCTTGCTGAGATTTGTAGCACAGCCTCAAGGATGCCCAAAGCAGAGGCAGTTGCTGTGTTGCCTTTACCCTGACACTTCCATTTGGGGTCAAACCATCTCGTTTCCGCTCCAGCAGCAAGTGCAGGATTTCTTATCAAGAGTAACGCTGCCAGGGCCAGATGTGTCAAAGCACTCGGCAGGAACTAGGTGAAGGCGTTACCTAAGTTTGCTCCCCAAAACCCAAATATTTCTGCAGCTCAGATTGAAACGGAGCATGGAAACACATACCCATGGTTTGGGAGCATCTCAGAGCCCCTCTGTATCCTGCATCTCTGCACCAAGGAGAGCAGTTTCCAAGCTCAGAAGCTGTATTTATCTTTCCGAAGATAACGTGCTCCTGCATTTATGACACCGCACACAGGTACCAGCGTGGCAGCACAGCACCCGCAGAGCTCCAGGAAAGACCATGGCTCCTGCAAGCTCTTTAGCAGGACAGGACATTACCTGGAGACGCCTGATATGCAAGAAGTTTCATCGTAGAGTTAAAAGACCACGTGCAGACTTTTCCTCACCAATTGCACAGTAGCAGAGTTGGGAATATTGCCATAAACTTTAAGAAGAATTAGACAACGAGGCAGTAAAATGAGGTTTTGGGGCTTGCTAGTCAGAGATGGAAAGCCTGGTCTACCCTGGAGCTCCTGCTGCTGGAAGGAATGTCAAAAAAATGGTCCTGTGTAGTAGTTACGAGTAGCAGGATTGGACCTCAGGTTCACACTGGTGTTTCAGTCACAGCGGAGCAAATTAAAGGTAGAGTTTCAGTGTCTATTTTGGATTTCCTAGTGGGTGTACGCGAGAAGCTCAACATTAATTAAGCCCCTTTCTCTTCATTTCTGCTTTGATATACAACAGGTCTGCCTTGCTCTCCTTTTAGTACTATTACATTTCGCCTCAGGGAAAAAAAAAATACTAAGAATTTGTTTCCATCAATGCAAACTTGCCTTCCAACAGGGAGTTTAAATGACTAGCTGACTCCAAGGAGGTGGAAGAACTATTTATCTCCATATTTTTAAATAAATCCCATTCTCCCCACCTCACCCCCTGCCATTGTAACTGCTCTAGAAATGTCGAAATGCTGAGGTGAGGTCATTTAACAGCAAGACGACTTTTTTTTTGGTTACTGCTCTTGGCAAAGGACAAGAATGGGCTTGTGTTCCTGAGCGGAGTCATGTATCCGATTCATCCCAGGTGTCGGACATCTGCTGCTAGCTCTGCAGCCGCCTTTGTTAGGACACAAGAAACAGCAGCCACATTCCCAAGGAACAACTTGAAACAAAACATTGGCACCAACAGACCTAAAACAGAAGCAACTGACAACCTTTGGGGCTTCTGGAAGACAAGTAAAACTCTGCCCCAGCACCACATCCTCCCCAAAGCAAAGCTGCTTTTTAAGTCATTTTTATCCATTTCAAACACTTTGTTTCTCTGTTCAGGACTAGAGCAGAGTCCTCAGCCTACAGTCAGGACACAGGTAACAGGCTGCAAGACCCTCATCCTTCACACAGATGCTTCCTGGGGACCAAACCTCTGGTTGTGTTCTGTGGCTTGTTTTCCTGGATGTCACGCAAAGCAATCAGGGAAAGAAATTGAAAAAAAAAGATTATAAACAAAACCAAAGAGATGATTAGGAAAAAAATTGCCAGGCCAGGATTTACATTTAAGATATTAGAAAGTGGAATAGGATCTGAGTTAGTAGGGAGGGGGAAAAAAAAAAAACAAAAGAAAGGAGAGAAGTGTTTCAACACAACAGTGCACTTTAAATAACCAAATGAGTTCTGAAAGTAAAACAGTACAGGGACTCATAACTCAGCCGTATGGTGACAGCCTCCCCACAGCCACCGCCTGCACCACCTCTGACACAGCTCCTCAAGCAAAAATACCCCAGGATTGCCTTGGAAAAAATTATAACCTGCAAACACAATCCCCTCCCTGCCTACCGCACTTCTTGCGGCGAGACGGGAACAATATATCCTCACAGGTAGCACATGGAGACATAAAGCCCAACCACTTGTTCACATTATAGTCATCAGCGAACCTCCTGGTGGGGGAATGTTATGAGGCCACGGGGAGAGCAGCGATATAAAGACCTGACGGCCAAGTTACAGGAACAGTTATTGAGGCTGGCTCAGGATAATCATACTAGATGAAGCTCTTCCCTTTCAGAGACACTTGTGTCTCTCCCCAGTAGTTGAGCAGTTTACTTATGTCCATTATGAACCCAAATAACGAAACCCTACACGCCGTGTTGTTTTTGGCCCCGCAGAGGTGGAAGGCGGGGAGCGGGGCTGCTCGGGGGAGGCAGGCGCTTCCTGAAGACGACAGCTGATGATTTCCTGAACGCCCGCCACAGCAGCCACAGGAAGCTCCCCGAAGAGACAAACCCCTGCGCCTCATCCCCATGAGCAAGACCTGCTTAGATCTTTTCAAATAAAAAGACACAGTCATCGTTACAGTAATCTCCCACCACAAATCATTGCGTTAATGGCTCGGGTCAGAACAAGGACATCTGTATACTCTGTTCTTCTCACCCTTTCAAATGCCACCGAGCAATAAAACACAAGCAGGAAATCAGCAGTGCCCCGTAGTCTTTGCTCAAGAGTCTCACTTTCCCCTCCAGAAGTACCTGCAGTTTATTTCAATAAGCAACAGGACTGAGGCCCACGGCTGGACCTGAGCATCCAGGAGGAACCTGCACATCGCCTCTCTTCCCGATTCAAAGGCTGCGTCACCAAATCTCCTGCTTTTTTGAGATGACTTTGTTCTAAAAGCTTTATCCCAAATTGTAGTCTTAGGCTGAGAAAGAGCTAAGAGCCAAGGCTGAGTGCTGCATTACAGCATCGGTGTTTGCCCCAGGACCTGAAAGGCTCCTCCTTCTTGAGCAAGTCGCCAAAACCACACACGACCTCTGGGAAGCTGGAGGTCCACAGGATGATGGTCATAGCAGCATCTTTCCCCGCTGCTCAAGCACCCTTCACAACTCTAACAGCACGCAGAGACAGACCGCTGACTTCAGGAAGGCACAAGAACCCAGTATTTCCAAGTTTGCCAAGTGCCTCACACATCTACCAAGTTCTATGCTATTTTTAATTCATTAAAAACAAACCTAGAGTTGTGTTATATGAAAATAAAGAGTTGTCACTTTTAAAGTTGCATGCTCCTGAGACAGATGAAAAAAGCTTGTCTTGATGTCCAAATACTTCACATTCAGAATTCTGCTTACTTAACTCCTTCCATCCAAGATCAATACCCGCCAACAAGCGGGAATTTTTCAGAGAAAGCACTCCAATCTGTTACAAACATGGAATCAAGCCCTTTCTTCCGCAGTATTACAGGACGCTGCCACACACACACACCATTCTTCCATTAGATATGCTACAGCCCCATTTTCCAAAGGCTTCCATCATCTGCATTCAGCTTGTTTCAATTATTCAGGGCAACCCAGGCTGATAATTACACAGTCCCGTGTTGCTGAGTAAAACCGATGCTTAATTAGCCAGCAGGAAAGATCGATTAAGATACAGCAGGGCATCTTGCAAAGTTCTTCAGTGGGACTGCAGGGAATAGAGTCTGGCTGTGCCCTTCCGAAGGATAAAATTCTCCTCTTCTCAGGGACTCGACAGCAGTTTTATTTAAACTGGATGCTTAGATCAGTCAGCCACCCTGAGTTTTATTGTCAGGTCTTCACTTCGAGTGACACAACTCATATCTTATAACTAGAGCATTAACAGCAAGCTCTGGATCAAATTTCTAGCCAAAAATATAATGCAGCTTAGGCTGAAAGTTTTATTTAAACAGAAAAGAAGTTGCTGTAAGCTTACATTCCTTGATTTTTCCCTCGTATAGCACAACAGAACAACCCTTGTTTGCTTCACTCGCTTATCTCAGTGATGCAGCTCATGTTCTCACACGGGACTTGAACAGTCACAAGGACATGAAATTTTGGAATCCAGTTTGGACCCAAGTCTTAACTCAAGAAGTCCTCCTCTTCATTGCATCAAAGTCCAGGCGATGCATATTTGAGTTCAGAAGCCACTCGTGAAATAGATGTTTTTGGCAGCATGAATCTTTGCTCACTGTATTGATTTACCCACGTGCTCAAATATCAGAGTGATGGCTTTTTTTTTTCCCCCCCCCAAAACCCTCTGTAGCACAAGGGAGAAGGAAGAACAGGACAGGATCAGAGACCCACATACAAAAAGCTGTACAGACACAGTCCAAGGCATACTATTTATTTTTTTTACCTTAAAAAAACAAACCAAATTCCAAACAGAGATAATAACAGCTTTGCAGACAACTATATACCTAGTTGAACGTACAAACCAGTGTGTGTGTACTCTCACATTATACCAATCCCCAAATGCCCATTAACTTCCAAAGCATGGTCCAGCTAGTCAAACGCGGTACCCCAAGGCATCACACTTTTCTGAAGCACTTTCATTATAAAGTGACACAGACAACACAAACCTGGCTTTGACTTGCTGGAAGCCAAAGAGAATTGCATCCCTCTGCTCCCTTGCTTTAGCAGTCAAGTTTTCATTCTGCAGTCCATCCGCCAGGTAAAATTCAACATCTGGGGAAAACAAGAGAATTACAGATTAAAACCTAACCTGTTCTTGGCCAAGAAACCCAAACCTGGCTGTGCACTGGGAAGCACCACACCAAGCAGTCTGATCTAGAGACACATGTCTGAAAACTTCATTTGGAAAAGTTAGGACATTGAACTGATTGCGGATAGAAGGTGGTCTAAATATCACATGCGATTACAGAGCTGCTCTCTAGCTGCAATGGTACAAGGCAAATACACAACCGCAAAGAAACCACCAAGTAGAAAAAAGGAAGAGGGAGGTGAAACATCAATAAGTCTATTGGACTAAAGTACAACTCCACCTGGCTCTCTGCTGCCCCAAACCCTAAAAATCTGCTGCTGTGAAAGGCTTTCAGCATTAAGTAAGGACACAGAAGCAGTTATCCTGTTCAGAGGAGGATCCAAAGCTCTTTGAAAACACCAGTGCAAGATATCCATTGGCACTTGAAGAAAACCCTGACCTGTGGTTTTCACAAGGGAGACCTCCGCAGAGGACAAGCCCTGAACAACAGGTCGGTTGTGCACTTGTATCACCACATGGGTTCTCCCGCAAGGTTATCGCTGAAATACTACACCCTGTGCTTGCTCAGAGACAGCTAAACAAAAGTAAATATGGTTTTCTCGCACCTGGAAACGACATCTACACACCAAAATTTAACCTGAACTGGAATAGAAAAGGATTAAGCGTTTTCTATTTGCATAAATATTTATGTTCTTTACAGAAACCTCAAAAACAAAATCTCATTGAAAACAGAACAGTTCCAATCACACCTGCTCTGGATAGGAGAATATCACCCTTGTACTTCAGCAGCATTACTGCTAGTTGCCCCTAGCACAGAAAAGATTGGCTTCAAAGCTATGGTGGTGTGCATCCACAGGCCTCTCCAACCCTTAACTCACACCCCATACTGTGACACTAATGGCAGTTTAATATCTTGCTTGCAAGACTTTCAGCTCCTTATGCTTCAGCTGCCAGTACAACAGCCAGCACTGTTTAGCACACCCCAGGAACCTGCACAGCTCCTTAAAAACAGCTCCTCCACCTGCAAGCACATCTCAAGATCAAAATGCCACAAGAGAAATTAATACCTTTTTCTGTTAGTCACGAGCCCTCATTTCTTTCTGTTGTCTGCTCAAGACACACTCAAGAAAGGCTTAGAGCTTGGGGGGGAGGAGGGGGGAAAGGAGATCTTTAAATTGAAGGGCTTAAGGAGGGACACAGAGGGGAACAAAGCTGGTGCTTGGGCATCCCCCAGGAACAGAGCCCTCTTCCTACCTCCTCTTCAAAGGGACAGAAGGGCAGGATGAGGGAGACCCAACTCTGCCCACAGCAGCCTGGGAAGGAGGAATGAATCCAGGTGCACTTGTCTCCATAACACTCCAGTTCTCCTTTCTGGATTTGTTCAGCTGAAAGCACCAGTTTCCATGGGAGCACTCACTAATAAGCACATTTCAGGCAAACACAGACTCCTCCAGGTCCCCACTAGCTCCTTCCTCTATCTCCCTGCCTTTCCTCCTACCAGGAGTGCTCCTGACCCACAAGAACCAGGTCTGAGCCAGCCATGCCTCGTACCTGCAGCCACTTCATCGCCAAGACACCGAGCTGAAGCCTGAACACAGCAGAGATAGCTAAGCGTCCGAGCACAGCCCCTCTGGTGCGGGGATGCACAGTTGCCGTATGCCAGCAGATGGGCAGTAACGCTAATTCACAGCATCGCTCTCAAACCCACACCTACATCCAGCGGCGGTTTTGGGAGCTCCAGGAGCACAGAGGTGTCCGGCCAAAATGCCTATTAATAACAATTCACTGCTAGTAATTTAGGCCTCGGTGGCCTGCCTGGGCTAACACAAAGGCTTCGCCAGAGCAGCTGAGTGAAGCTTTTTAAGTCCCAGGCCAATCCTGCAGTCCTTAAGCTCAGTTTCATTTTGAGCACATCTCTATGCAGTTTTAATTGTACATCTAAGATACAGTACCAGCTTATGACAAGCCTAACAATGCTGAGGTTTACACCACTTACGAATTACACAGAAAGTACCCAAGTACATATATCTAAGCACAAAGGATATATCTTGCTCCGAGGAGCTTACTGCTTAAGAACAGATGACGCTAAGGGGACAATTTATTATATACAAACCAGCATAAAAACAGCAGAGTAGAAATGGGTCAGCAAGAGAAACCATGTACAGGCTGTATTTCCACAGTGAAAGAAGCAGCAAGAAAAACAAACTGCTCCCAGAACTTGTGCAAATATCAGCTGGATCCCTCTGTCATTTTTAAGCGCAGATTAGCTCCATGAGTATGCGATTAGCTCTAATACGGTATTTACTTACTGGGATGTCGGCACAGATCAGCTGCTGGATAAGTTATAGTAGAACTGGGGTCACTTCTGCAAACCAGGCAGAGCCCCTTTCAGAGCCAGCCACTATGTTTATAGCGCCAGGAAATGAAAAAGAAAGCCTAACCATAAACTCTCAAAGTGGATCAGGAAGAGCAATATGTAAGCAGCTCTAGAGTAAATCACCCTAATGTTAGTTTTACTGCTTGTCGGTAACATTATATTCTTGATGTTTATAGATTGCTCTCTGCGATCCACTCTGAAAGTTTACAGGACTCTCCTTTTCATTTCCTGCAGCTAAAAAGGTAAGAGGGGGAAAAAAAATAGTTGAGATTTCATCAAGTGTTTCAGGGGAGTTTCTAGAGGCAATTGCAGTTATCCACATTAATCCTGCAGGAGATGCACAGCATCATGAGAATTATGTCACAACCACTGAAGTCCAGGTAGTAAATAACCTTTTAATGGCAGCACTAAATTCTAGGAGTTAATCAGCACTCAATGAGCAGAGCTGAAAGGTATTAAGATGCCATGCGTATTCTCCCCATGCACACACACTCACTTTTTTTTTTTTTGCTCATGTCTACTCCTCTGCCATCAGAAGGCTGCCAGCAGAAATCCTGCCCTCCATGTGCAGGGGAACCAGCCCCGCAGAATCATGATGTTTTAGCCATGCAAGATAATGCTGAGCCAACCACCCCGCTCCAATACTTCTTTGATGCTTCACACAATCCCTCCTGCAGTTTATCACCCCAGCTGGCTGGGAAAAATTAGTTTAAAAAAAGTTTAGGACACCTATCAACACAGGGTGCAGGTACCTTGAGCTTCCCTAAGGCTGCATTAATATTCCCAGGACGTGTCCCAAGACAGACAGGGATTTGGAAGGCCTGTTGTATCATCTCCTGTCCCACTTGTCAAAATGAAAGCCGTGAACTATAACACACAGTATTTCTTGACTTTTCTGCAAGCTCAAGAAAGGATGGTTTAATTGTGAAACAACATTTTTCAGATGAGCCTTCCTGCCTTTGTGGGGCTGAGTCAGGGAAAACCTTGAGATCTGAAGCAATCTTCATCCATCCTCCCGCAATGGGCCAAATGGGACATTCTCCACTACGCAAGGGACAATGGGGGAACTGAGAACAACTTTCCAGATTTTCAGCTTCCAAGTCTCAATCCAGAATTCCCTAATACTTAAATTCCAGAGCTACTCATGGTGCTACGTCAATGCTGGCTGTGGCTTATTAGCCCTCACAAAACAGAGCATTTTATTGTTTATTTTTAAAACAGCATCGAGGCTGCCTGCCTTGCAATTAGCAGCTAACAGCTTTGTTAGGCTGTGCAGGTGCAGTCACAGCCTCCCACTGCAGCACCTGCACCCCCCCCTCCTGCTGCCCAAACTCCAGCAAGAAACTGGCTTTCCAGCCCCACTGCCTGAAATGAGGCGGCTGGAGCAAGGCAGGCGAAGGGAAGATAACCAGGCTGCCTTTGCCTCTCCACACGAAAGCAGACACGCCGGGTTTGTCAGAGATATATCACACTTTTTAGAACCACTGTTTCAGCCTGCAGAAGAAGTTTGTGCTAAACAGACATGAAATACCTTTAAGCAAAAGTAGTTTTAACAGGGACCTGTCTGAGCCAAAAGTGAAACTGCACCATTAACTGACAACATGGAGTTAATGAAACTTGGATTGCTGATTTGCAAGGTGGAATTTAAAGAAATATAGTTGTTGCAACCACATCTACTCATTAACAGAAAATAAAAAGCATTCATAAGTGTTGCAGGATCACAATGTAGAGAGAATAGCCATATTGTGTCGGCTTTCAACCGCTGCAACCTCAGAGATGTCTTCTGCGATAACACAACCGTTACTCACAAGCCATTGACTTCTGGGCATCACTTAAACAGCGCTGCACTACGGACCAGGCTTTCATGTAAGGAAGCAGATCTTATTGCCTGTACATCAGTACATGTTTCCTCCTCTATTTGTAATTTTTATTTTAAATACAGTAATGCTTACAGTAATGCAGTTTGCAAACACTCTAATAGGTTAAGCTCCTTCATTTCCAGCCTGCGTAGCTAGAAGCCTCCTCAGCCACTGGAAGGCCTCAAAACCGTATAGATTGTTAAGACACAGCAAGTTTGATACAGAGGTATGTGACATGCAATTAATCTCCATTCATAGCCTGCTACACTTGTCAGCAAACAAAGGCTGTGCTTTAGAAGGAGATCTGAAGCCTTCAATTAAAAACAGTCAGCTAACAAGAAAATAATCTAAGTTAAAGGAAGGTGGCAGGTGCAGAAATGAGTTGTTTACAAAAGTGTCAGCACTGAACAATAAAGTGCTGCACATCAAAAATGTGAAAGGGTGAACTTCACTGAAGCCCCCATGATTAAAAAGCAGAGGAGAAAATTTACACCTACATCTGGGGGAAGACACAAAGCATTTGGAAGTGAGCTTTGATGGGCTTGGAGCCTGCACACTCCTTCTCTCGGACTGACAGATCCCAGGACTGGAAGTTATCCCACGTCTCGGAGGGGACAGGACGGGGCAAGCACTCGGTGCTGCCAGGAGCCGTCGCAGCAGGAAACGAAAGGTCACCGAGCCTTGCAGCAGCGGGGCCAGCCCCAAACATGAGATGCTAACGACTCCTTCCCCCCAACCCACCCCCATCCGTGATGGCAGGATGTGTCAGTAACACGTGCGCATGTTGTTCGGCACCAGGCTGACACGGCTGCTGCAGTTTTATTTATGGGCAGGTTGTAACGTGGTCACCTCTGCACACCACCGCTCCCACCAAGCCTTTGTTACCACACCGTAGGGTCAGCAGTGGCTGCAAAGGGCCATACAGAACTTGCTGGTGTTTGTGAAGCGTCTCTCAATAGAAGAGTTTAGCATGGCTTCCGCTTGGCTGACCCACCTCGTCAATGACTGCAGGTGTTGCAGTTCAAGTTTGTGAAGAAATCCATGAAAAACAGCTTCATAAGCCTCCCACCTGCCATCTTACACACAGAAGTAAATGCTGCCAGCTCTCAGCACAGCTCATTCACTCAGAAGCTGAGACCTCAGGAGGTCACATTCAAATTATCAAGCAGAAGTGGGACTGGAAGCAAGCACTGCTCTCAGCTGTACCCCCTTTTTCAACAGGGTTGAAGCTTTCCTGAGGTTGCACCCCCACTGAGCTTGCTCATGGCATCCCCAGTGTGACATACAACGCTTGCACAACATCTAGAGCCAGGAGACACCACTACACAACCACAACAAAAGCCTGCTGAGAGGGCTCACTGCAGCACACAAGCTTCTTCTACCCTTTGCATCTGTGCCCTTGTCTCACCCTAGTGATGCTCACCAGGGCTGCCTCAATTCCTTAACCAAAAGCACTCAGTGGAAACATCTTTTGACCGTGCCAGAAGACACCCCTCAATCTTGCCTACACTCTCTTCCCCTTACACAGGCTCTGGGGCCACCAGAGAGCTTCTCCCACCCATAGCACAGGCACGGACCCACCTGCCAGCTCCTGAGCAACATGAGGACAGCCCCAAAAACACCAGGACAGGCAGCCACATCCCCTACGCTCTCGCTGGGGTTAGGGACAAGAAAGGCATACATAACCTGAGGATCCCAAAACCACCAGCCCTGAAGAAATAGCTCCCACAGTCCTTCCACTCCCCTCTCCGGCTCAGCACAGTGAGGTATAAAAAGCTTTTCAGCTTCTTCCCTTGCAACCACAGCAGACTTCCCCCATTAAGCACAAGGGGAGCAAAGAGGAACATGTGGTTACCTTCCAGGAGCCTCTGAATCTCCTCTGGGATCATGATACCTGCCATCTCCTTTCCACAGGAGTCAAACTTGCTGCTGCTGCTCCTGTCCCACAGGGGCAGGGACAGAGAGAGAAAGGAAGGAGGGGGGGCGGGGACACCCAAAAAAAAGGTAGGAGGAACCACTCTGAGGCTCTGCTCAGATGCTTCCTCCCGGTACAGACACGGCCAGACCAACCTACCTCCTCACCAGCAGCCAGGATGCCCAGCTCCCCTGGCCACCAAGCACCTCCAAGCGCTGGAGAGCCAGAGCTCCAGCCAACAGGCTGTAGAAGTGCCCGACCCCAGCAACAGCACAGCTGAACCTATGTTTCTGCATTAGCATTTTAATCTGGTGGCACTTAGGCATGCATCTCCTTCATTATCACACAATTCAGGGCACCTGCTGGCAGAACAGAGCCACGAGCCATTGATTTAACCTCCTGTGCCGCTTCCTAGTGCTACAGGAGGTGGGGATTGGAGTTATTCCAGGCAAAGGCAGGCTCCTTCCTTTAATGTGCAGGGGAAGAGAATGGTGCTTGGCTGTTCTGCAACAAAACTTCCCCTCTTCCTGCATCCTCTGTAGGAAGGGGGCTAGATTGTAATAGCCGTTCATATTTCTATGTCTTGCCCAGAGAAATAACAGGGTTGCGCACTTTAACTTGCTTTATGACAGGCAATAAATGCAAACTGCACTCTACAAAACAAAAATGGCATTGCATTAGATTAACCCACAGCCCTGCATCTGCTCCGCTCTTCTATATAAATGAATTAGCACAAGCTGACTGTGAGGATACCACGATTATTTTTCATTCTTGCAGTCCCAAATTTTAGGCTTGACAAATACAAAGACTTTATGGGAGTCTTTATCCGGAGCCTTTATCGGAAGCTCATCAATGATTCCAAAGACCAGTTAAAGATTTCCCATAGGTTAAGTCTATGGGATCCAGTCCTTACTTTGCAATATCCTGGTATCAAACAAATATTTATTATTATAGCTCATAGAAAAGGTTATTCCGAACATGGTTGCCAATTTTACTTTTCTAGTATTTTATACCTGGCATGTGTTCTTTAATTATGTTTTCCCAACATAGCAAATGTTGGAGATGGCACAAAAAGGATGCAATACGTCTGTGTTAATAGCAAATGCAAAACTACATCACTCCATGAAAGTTAGTGCCCGCTACTTTCAGTGGGGCACAACTCCTGAGAGTGGAGAGCCAGGGCTGGGCACTAAGTTTTGTCATAATGCGATAGGCAGAGCCACGTTGAACTCTCCAAGGCGGCCCCCGAAAACTGCTTCTCTCACTGCTTTGCTATCCTCCTGCTCTGGACAAGCCAGCCTGCCACAGCAATTATCACAAGCTGGCAAAGCAAGATCTGTAGGGGAAAAGAAAAAAAAAAGCAGCATGCATTGGGGTCCCAGCCTCCAAAAATACACAAATGCTCCAGTACAGTGCTGCTGGCTTCAGTGGGACAGTGCCACGTCGTGAGGCTGAGTGTATTTCCAAATCATTGCAGAATCAGATTCTCTAGATGCATCACCTGGGTGGAATAAAGGTTTAGCCGCTGGGTGGCTTGGATAAAGGAAACCTGGAGCAGCTTCCAGATTTGCCCTGAGCTTCTTGCTTCATTCACTCAATCTGTGTGTTTCAGGCTTATCTCACATATGTGATATAAGAGCTATACTCGGAATGATGGAAATCAAGGAGCGAGATACTCCTCCACATGCTGTCAGCTGCTAATATGCTTTGTGACCCACTTTCTGAGACATGTGGGTGAAACAAGGGAAAGACTCTGTTATGCTTTTAGTTGATCAGTACAAATCAGGTAAAGAACAGGTATGAGATGAAGCACAGTGCTTTGCGTTTTTGGGGTTTGGGTGTGTGCCTGCAATTCTAGTGCATTGTCTCCACTGGAGACAGCAGAGTGAAAGAGGAACACCCACAGCCACACAGAGCAGCTGCAAAGTTCTTTTGGGACTTTTTAGTTGAAATAAGCACTTTTATGCATGGGCACACCACCTCAATAACTCACACAGAACTAACACTTGTCAGGAAGGGATGGCTTTAAAGGAGAAGTGATGATACCGTGACCATGAACATGTTTAGCGTATGCAGCTGATTTACCAGAGAAGTAACGTTCCACTCTTTTCTGTGTAACGTCTCTCCGCATGGTAATGCTGAAGTGGCAGCTGCCATTTGGGGTTTAGTCACAAGGAAGAGAAGACAGTGTGTTTTCTCTCCTGCTTAGGGAGGCTCAATTGCTCTCCGGATCTGGGAAAAGAAACACACCACCACTTCTGATTTGTCACTTGGCTGTGCTCTGCACGCACATGTAATTTCAGAACAACCTGGAGAGAGAATCCCCGTCTGCCATTACCAATCCAGACCTCGTGGGTTTCCTACTCTGAGTAAGTTCACTCCTCTTCTCTCCTTCCCCCTTTGCCTTGTGCTCAGTTGTGGGCGCTCACCCACACTGACAACATCGCTGCGGCGGTGATTTTAGGACAATATGTGCAAGAATTAGCTCTTCAGCAGATGCAAAGGTCTTAAAGCACAGGAAATGTTGCTGCAGTTCAGAGGGCCTCACACAGGAGACTGCTTAGCAAAAAAGCGTCTACATTGCAGTAGTCTTCCCCATCACATCTGCTAATGTTTTCATGAGTCAGGATTTAGAAAACTGAGTCTCCTTTGGGAGCAAAATGTGAATCTCTGCTGCCTACGGCTCCTGACACATTTGAGTGTTCTGATTGTATGCAAGAAATGGCAGCGCATGTAGGTGGATGTGTACGGTAGATGGATCTGTGTACGTGTTCTCACCTAGAGGTGTTTAGGGATAAATATTTAAACACTTCTGTGTAGAAATCCTACTCAGTTCATTACAGACTACAAATAAAAAGCAGCTGCTTGCTGAGACTGACTAACTTTAAAAATGAGTTTATAAAGGAATGAATTAGGTCCCTTAGATGGAAGAAACTGCCTTCAGATATGCCAGAAAGATCAATAAAACCTGATCAATGCAAATCTCAGAGGAAGAAATGTTCATGCAACTGCAGAGAAAAGGGTCATCTCGCACGTTCTCTGCATTTCTGTAGCTCACATAATAGTCTGAAAACATAGTGTTGTAAAGAGTAAACTAGAAGATACCTGGTCAGTGAGTCTTGCCCAAGAGTTAAACCAATTTAACATATTTAGGGTCTGGAATAAATTTTTCCTCACAGCAAACTGGCAGTGACTTGTTTTGCAGGTGCTTTGTGTGGTTTTGCCTTCCTTTGCTGCCTTGGGTGTGATCACTGCTTGGGAACACATGGGGATTTCACCCAACAAATTTCCTGCCGTTGCAGCGTTCACAGCATCAGTAAAGCTCTAGATCCTTTCTACTCAGCTTCTCAGATGTATTGTAGCTTGGATTTTTGGTCTTTTGCTACAGATCTTAAGGTTATCATAGAGCGTAGAAGACAGTATCACATGTGGAGGCTGGCACAGTTGCACCCTGGCCGCTCTTGGCCCACATGTCCATCCCATGGTCCTGGCCACGACAGCACCCAGCACCTCAAATGATCCCCTCAGGCCCTACAGGAAGGTTTTGTTAAGACCAGGTTGAATGTGCAGCATCTGTTGTTATTATTAAATCCATTTTACTGAGGAATACCGAGGCCTAGAGCCTCAGCTGCCGTGGAGACATAGGTGCTATTACCTGAAGCCTTAGCACCAAGCCGAACCTTCCACTCCACCTTACGCAGCTGCAGATGGAGCCAGGCAGACTCTTTATCTGAAGCTCATCAATGATTCCAAAGACCAGTTTAAGATTTCCCAGAGGTTAAGTGTACAGGATCCAGTCCTTACTTTGCAATTCCCAGGCAAATGACCTTTTTTTTCCTTGCCATTTTCCTTGCCACTTTCATTTTTGAATGTGTGAACAGGTTACAAATTTAGTTTAGTGGTCAGCTGGGAAGGAGATGGGGGAGTCTGTGACTGGCAAATTCCACTGCATCATTCTTATGTAGCATCAAGCTTTAGGGGCTCTAGATGTAAAGCTGCTTCCCCACATGATAAAAGCCCCACCTTAATCATTTTAGGTCCCAAGTTCAGCAGACAGGCTCTCTCCTAATGATATTCTGTTAAATGGACAAATTCCTTTGAAGGCTTGTCTTGCTTTGAAATCCAATTTCACAGGAAGCCAGATGCGATTGGGTGTAGCTATGGAAACAAAGCCGGGCAGCCTTAGAGGAGCTGAGCGATGCAAGGTAAAATGTGAGCGTCAGAGTCCTTTACTGCGCTGTCGGAAATATCAAAGGATCTGGAGAGGTTGGCAGGAGACGTGTCCCTGTTACGGGCTGTTCTGTGTGGCTGGGTACCAGCGCCTGTCAGCGGAGGTAAGCAGCCAGATGTCCTGTCACACAGCCCGAACGCACAAAACCGGGGGGGCTGCAGACTCCCCAGTTCCCCTCTGCCCCCTCCCTGCTCCGCCAGCACATCCGCGCTGCTATTCGGAAAGGTTAACAACAAAAGGGTAACAAGGTTAAACCACAAAGCCCTGGCTGATAACAGCCCTTTCAAGCAGCTGCACTGAAATTAATCTGAAACTTCTAGTAATTAGATAAGATAAGGATGTGTGCATGCTCGTGCAGGCACACGCTGACCCTGGGACACCCATTCCACAAAGGAGGTGGAGGATCACAGGCTTCATTAAACCAGATCAGGTTATTTGTTCACCTAGTCTGGTGCTGCAGCACTGAAAGTACATTTCCAGCCCCTTTATTCATCTTGCTTGATATCCTTGGATAGTGCACTGACTTGCCCTTTTGTCCTCTCTTCCCGGTACTGTAGCTCCTGCCAATTCAGAGCAGCCTCTAATTCTTGCTTTTGCAGAGCAGATGCTGCTCCATCCATTTCTGTATCGCAGCTCCTGCCATTCCAGGGCAAATTGTTGGGCCACTGGGTCTCATTTGCTGCCTTTGACAGTGACCAACAACTCAGAAAAAAGGCAACTTTCCAATCTGGTAATGCACCTGACTGCTTGAATAATGTCTCCTGGTTTACTAATCAGCTATGCCATGCTAATGCTCTGCTGTAATCCCAGAGTTTACATGCTCATGTCATTTTCATTGTCCAACAGCTCATGTGTCTTTTAGTGTGACTAAGTCATTCAGTTAGAGGGTGGTTACAATCCTTATAAAGCCTCTTTCATTTTTTAAAGCAAAGTGGTCTTCTGTTATCTTCATAATTTGATTCTGCACCTCTGCTTCACAAGGGTTTGTGGGTTACTGTTCATCAGTTTCTGAAGCCAAAGAGAAACAAAAATATGTCAGCAGCTCTTAGTTACGGTAAACAGATCTGGTCCCAAAGCAAAACTAAATGACTGGACCTTGCTCCTGGCTTAGACTGCCAGCCTCTGGATTCATTTACCTTCCAGACATGCTGGATTTTTTCTGCTGTGAAGGCTTCTCAGAAGCAAGCAGGTGTGTTGAGGTGTATTTATTAGAGGATCTGTGAATGTATAGTAACTGTTTTTCATCACGCCGGCACATTAGTTACAGTAGGACCCCACTAAAATGTTCCTCCAGTAACACACATAAACCCCTGAAAGAGTTTATAATCTGACCGTACAAGATGAAGTACAGAAGTCTAGATGAAGTATCTCAAGAGAAGACCCTGGGAAAATAAAGAAGAGTGTTGGTGCCTGGGCTGGTGTTCGGGTTAGCAAGGTCCCCACCGCCATTGTCAGCTGCAGCACTTTGTGCCCAGCGCCCTGGAAATGGAAAGGCAGAGCCAGAGCAGTTGTTAGCTGAGAGAGTGGCAGGAAGCTCAGAATCTTAACGTGGGAGTAGAGAGGCCCAGGATTCCTCCCCTGCTTCATTCTTTCTGTGCAACACTTGACTGTACGTCAAGCTCAAGTTCAAGGCAAGGCCTCGATCCGGAATCCAGATTCATCTGTGTTCACCACATGGCCCCTCACTGTAATCCTATGGACATGAACCAGTGAAGACTGGGCAGACATTTCCTTTTCATATGGCACAAACAACCTCTCATGGACTTCACTGCTCCGTCCACTCCTACATCTCCCCTGAGGAGTTGAGGTCTGTCTCTGGGAGTACCCACAGTGATCAGTGGGGTGGAGGTGGTCCGTGAGGTGGCAACATGGAGGAGGCATCTCCCAGCAGCATGGTCTCTGAAAACTTGTGATCCTGAAGCGAGATGTGGGGAATGGATAAAACCACTGGGATCCTAAGCAGGACACAGCTCTGAGACGGCATATCTATGGCCTCTGGCAAAAACTGCCCCGCATCCGGAAGAGAAGATCACACTGTAAAGGGAAGGATTAGAAAGATAGATAGGAAGCCAGAAATGAGCAGTGAGCTGAGCTCCTGCGGAGGCTGCTGTTCCTCAGGCTGACGAATGGGCTTCAGTTTAAAGCAAAGGTGATATTGATCCCTTGCTGTTTGGTTACAATGTGTGATGGGGCTGCCCTCTGCCCTGTAGATGTGTTGTAGCACCTCTTCTCTTTCTCCCAATCCTCATCAAACTACTTTAATGACTCTTTTATTGACAACACTGAGTCTTAATGAGGAGGGCTGCCACACACTTCATTAAGGCTGCAGAGGGGACACTTCCTATAAACAACTAGGACCAAGGGCTGCCATCAAGGCTGAGGGAGGAGGATGGAGTTGAGGGAGGATCCATAGTTCTCTAGAGGAGGGAGAGCTCCCTGTCTGCTCCTGAGAGAGCAAAGATTTAGGACAAAAGTCCACGTGACCTGAGAAGCAGTGGATCGTGGAAGGAGAGATCAGTCCTGGAGAAGAGTCTTGGTGGACACAAAGGACATGACATGAGATCTCCTTGAATATTTCAGTTCAGGGTGAAGATGAGAGACGAAAAAATGTTGGGTGGCTAATGGCTGAATTTATTATTCAGTATAATAATAACACAGCATGTCCACACTGCTGTGGAAGGCGGTGATGGCAGCATGTCAGACTCCCGTGAGCAGGAATACGGACAGAAATGTAGTGCTGGCTTTGGTACAATCTGCCAAACTGGCATTACGGAGTTGGCTCACCTGCACTGAGATCCAGGCTGCCACAGCTCAGTTTAAAGACAGTTCAGAGACGTCTACATAAACGTTACACTCGATGGTCCTGAGATGTCACGGACAGTTCAGTGACATTTCAGATTAAAATTGGACCAGCCATTCTGTGAGGTTTTCTTCATTTAGGAGAAGAATCTCCTACCTAAAACCAGCACAAAAGACAGATTTGGACTCAAGGGTCTGGATTCAGAAGAAACTCAGATATGATGTTCTAATGTAGCCCTGCTTCTGCATTAACATCCATAAATCTCCATCCATCACACAGCTCTATTTCAATTATTGAGCCAATTTCCAGACACTTTTATGATGTATTGTTTGATTTTATTAACTGGAGTGAAGGTTTAAACTCACTGAATTCCCATAGTAATCTTGCCCTGTAACCCTACCCACCTTATCAAATCTTGCTTAATGAAATGCAGGCATCTGTCTTAATGGCTTTCAAACTATGCTGGGTAGACTGACCCAGATGTTAGTTCATAAATAGGAATATTTGGAGGTGTTAAACAGGGTAGTTGGAGACAGAGGTAGGTCCCTGAAGTGATCTTTTCTCTTATGAAGAAATCAGTGATATGGGAGAAATTACTATAAATCTTCATGAAGAAAAATGAGAGCCAGAGGCCTGAGGAACGGAAGCACAGCACCACAAGCGGCACAGCAATAGATTTGGTCAAAAATAATTTCCTGAAGAAACTGATTATTTTGGTACAAATTTAAAAATCAAACTAGTTTGACTTAAGACTAAAATATTCATCTGAAGTATATTGCTTGGGGACTATGGTTGTTCTGCTGCACGGAAGTAGGAATTTGGGTGCTTCAGGCTCTGTGAACAGGATTCTCAGCCAGGCTGCCTTCCCTGTGGTGCTCAGCCTGGCTTGTCAAAGAGAGTACGTCCTCAGGGGCCACGGCACATCCCAGAGAAACAGCCAAGGGGTGGAAAGGGGAGTGCAGGGCCCATGTAAATGATTACATGGAGTACTGGGATTATATCCAATGTAATATGCTATGTAATAATATTTACGAGTTGAAGTGTGTTCCATTCCAGGTAATTGAGGGTATTTCACTGTTGAAGAAGGAAAAAAAAAATCTTTAGAAAACAAACATTTTCCTTGGGGGAAAAAAAAAAAACCCAAACCTCATTCTTTTTTGCATTTAAAAAATAGCGAAAAGAAATCCAGACAGTCTTGGAGGCAGCCCTGCAATGTGATGGACGCAACACCAGGGGCTGGCTGCAAGCCTTCACTGCCTCACTGTTCCTTCAAAGCTGTGATGGCGAATAAGCCATGATTTTTGTCCCTCAAGGGTTTTTTACTGCCACACTGCATCATCTCAGCTCTTCGGCTTCTCCTTCCCCACAGCTGCTCTTGTTCCATACTCATGAGAAAGAAAGAAAGAAAAACTGACAAGGCTGCATGACAATCTGGTATTTAGTGTGACAGTTAAACTTAATGATATGGGAGGCATGTTAGGCTGTGTTACAAGCCCATTATCTGCGAGCTTGGATATTGGATGCATTACATTATTAATTAAACACAAAAATGACTACCGTTAGTCGGCGATCTTATCTGCTAAAAGAACTGGAAGGCAGAAGCATTCCCTAAATTCAAGAGCTTATTGTTTCATTCCTGTCATTTTGTAAAACAGTTACCCTCCCGTTTCATGCTTGTCAAGCAATCAATGAATGTTTGTAAACTGCTTTGAGATCTTCCAATGAATGATGCTACAGTTTATAAATGCAAAGTGTTGCTACAGTTCATTCATTATGAAATTAAAGGATAAAACTTGCAGATGCAAAAGAATTCGGCTTGAAAAATACCCCAAACGTTTGTGCAGCTGTTATTATGTTGCCCCCTTCTGCCAGATGCTTTAAACACTCGTATGTGAGGGATGAATTCAAACATCACAGAGCTGCTCTCAAGGTGAAGCCCTAGAGACATCTTTGAAGTAACGGCACTAATGCCTAGCTCTGACAGTCTTCATGCGCAGACTTGAGAACCCTCAGAGTACAAAAATGCAATCCCCATTTCATGAAAGAGGAAACCAAGGCTGAAGGAAAGGAAGTGTCTTGCCTGGACAACACCTCGGGCCAGTGAAAGGATGAGGAGCAGAGCCCATATCCTCTGAGTTTCAATCCAATGCCCTTCCCAGTAGCTCAATTAATTTTCAAGTTTAAAACCGGAGTCCTCTTCTAGCAATTCCTACTGCAATGGGTATCCCCTAAGGGTGCAATTCTGCAAAGTGCTGGGTGCTCTGGCCTGCTTCCAGTGAAACACTTAAGTATGTGATTAACTCCAAGCTTATGAATTGTCTAACTGAAAACATCAGAAATGGTACTTTAAAAAGAAAATAGCACAGTTTCCCTAATTAGTGCTTCCCACCTAAGGAAAAGGCAGACAACAGAAGCATCTGCACTAGGAGCCGTGTCACACCGGGCTCTGTCCACCGGCAATGGAGAAACAGAGGGTGACACTTCCATAGTCTCACTCCACCTGGAATCTGAACTATCCTCCGGAGCTGCTCCTTTCTTCCACTGGCTATAGAGGCCATCAGTGCTTGACTGCATATGGAAACAGCAAGCATAGCCTCTCTGGATGCTATGCAGGCACAGCACAAGCACTCCGGGGGTGTGTATTGAACAGGGCATCTCTGAGACAATGGCTGAGATCTGGAACAGGATCATCAGCAAAGTGCGCTCAGAGCTTGCTGCCATCTCAAGTGTGGATGGTCTCCTGCGTTGCTAGGTAAGGAGCACGTTTCTGACATTCTTACCCACAGCTCTTACCACTCCCTGCTTTGATAAACGTCCATGCTGGGCTATGGTTCCAGCCATGAAGGACCTGGCAGTCCCGCAGATCTGACCTGCTTCCTGCTGAATGTTCTCAGGTGAAATTACACAGCAGACTTCAGTAATGTTAACCAAGTTCCCCACAGCAGAGTATAGCAACTGGACCAGAGAAGCATCACTCCCTACTGCAGTAGGACAACCTAGATGAATGTTACAGCTCATTATCTGGATCCAGCCTACTCTGGTGATTTGGTCAAAGTCTATAGAAGAGCTTGGAATCAAACTTGCGTCTTCTAAATACAGCTTCAGTGCATCACTCCTACAGCAGGTCTTCCTCTCTTTCATCCCATTACCACTCCCAAACAGACCCAGGCAGCAGTAACTGCCTCTCTGCTGCCTCTGTTACAGCTTGAAAAGGGACAGTGGTAACTTGTGTGAAAAGTTTGGCCTTTCTTTTGAGTCACTGATTAATATAAACAATAATGTGTGCCTTTTGGAGTGGTTATTCACAGTACAGATCTTTAGCCAGCTAAGTGCCCGATTATCCCACTAGTCTGAAAATCTCTTTCCTTCTCTACTCTCTTATCTCATCTCCTCTGGTGTAATTATCTGCTACTTTGTACTGCACTTCTCTAAACTTCTGCAACTCCCTGCTTTTAACCTCCACTCTCTGTTTCTCTGCTTCTACCCCAGAGCAAATGGAGATTATTCAAGGTGAAAGAGAGGGCAGTGGAGAAGTGCCCTTCATCGGTAGGGATGTCTGTGGTGCTGCTGTGCTGCCCCATTCTCTCTCACTCTGCATTTGCATGGCTTTGAGGGATGCACATATTAAAGGGTATGGAGATGTAATCCACCAGGATTACAAGGGTTTACAATTTCAAATCAAAGCATTACAAAGGTCAGATATCCAACGCAGAGCAAGCTGATCTGGGATTCCAGCTGATGCCTTTTCTTTCTCACCTCCTCCTGAACCAACTGATCTCTTAGTCATGGCTCTGCATCCTCTGTCTACAGCACTCACAGTAATCACTCTTGTGGTGCCTAAACAATGGATTTCTTACACTGAGCTGGACTCCAGGGGCTCCTGAGCTGGTATGCAAACTCTTATTCTTTGTGCCATGATAGCTTTGTTGAATCCTTTCATAGTGCAGATTTCTGCTGGGATAGGCAAGCGGGGCTAAGAGATGCCCCAGAGAGCTTACAGTCGATGCATAAGGCAGGAGACAAGGCAAACAAAGAGGTAGGACCTTAAGGGGTGCAGGAATGAGAGCCTAGTGGAAAATTCAGCTAGATGCACTGGTCCCCATCCTGTCCATCTCCCTGGAAGCATCCCTGACTCCTCACACCACAAAGTAACCGTTACGTGTCACTCTGTTTCTTGCTTCTAGCTCTAGAATCTGTCCTCCTTGTTTCAACTCTCCTTGACACAGTTCCTATTTTGTCACACCTTCTGGTTAGGCAAATCCGTGACGCTCCCTCATGCCAATTCAGTCGTAATCATGATGGTTCTTTTCTTTGTAACATATATGTTAAAACGTGCATCTCCAGTTCTCACTGTGGAGGGGGCCTGGGTAACTACCTGCAAACTGGACTTGCAGAAACTAATGTCCAGGGAGAGGAAGTTCTCTTTAACTGATCCACCTGAGATCACACAGAGAATTATGGAAGAATACGGAACTGAAGCAGGCTCATCTCAGATCCCAAAAAATGTTTTAGCTACAAACTTCCCATTCTGTGGGCACTGCTCTGATTCCCAGCCATATCACCACAAGTGCTTTTCTCCTGTAGTTTATCTCCTTTCATCCTGCCTCCATCAGCTAGTCCCCAGCTCCCAGCTCTCCTCTGTCTTCCACCAAACGATCAGAGAATCACGTCTGCGAGAGGAGCAGAGAGAGAGCAGCGCCTGGGTCCTGTGTCAGTTTTATTTACCTTCATTGCACTGCCTTCCATTGCTTAACAGAATAGTTTTATACCAGAGAAAATTGGAAGCTAAGTAGTTGCCTGTCAGGTAGTGTCTGTCGCCTGCGTGAGAAGCTGACATCGTAGTCAGCTACACTGTCAGCCATCTCCGTGCTGAGCATCAGTCCTGGCCCCAGAGTCCTCCAGCTCGTGCTCTTTCTCTGTGCTGGTATTTGTAACAGTGCCACTGGGGACTCCCCTTGTACAGCAGCATGCTGCAGTTTCCACTTACATCCGTGTGCACTGCACACACGGCGAGTTAGCTAACGAGAAGATGGAACTGCTGAGATACAGAGCCCAGCGCTGGAGGAAGTCTGGTTTGTCTAACAGTCGGGGACCAAGGACCCCACCCATCTCCAGAGCAACATCCCTGATTTCATAGAATGCCAGGGAATTATACCAAGGGTACACTCAGTTCCAAATATATAGAAGAGAGAGACATAGAAGAAAATTAAAAGATCATTTCGCATCAAGGCAGACTAGGACTAAGAGTATGTTTGGCATGGGAGAGACGTGGGCTGGATGTAGAGCCTGTTTTGGAAGGTGGGAATGGAAGGGGAAGACTATTTTGATGGATTCAGAAAATTGCTGTGTTTCGTAATGAGTTTAATACTCAAATTCCCTTCCCTATGCAGAATAATTGCTTGATAAAGATGAGTGAATTCTCTTTCTCCCCCTCGCCTCCCCCCCGCCCCGCCCCCTTCCCCTTTTCTTCTTCTCTTCTTCTCTTCTTCTTGTCTCCTCTTCTTTCTCTACCACCTTCTCAGCATCTCCTGGAATTGCCAGTCGGGATTACAAGGTGTCAAAGGGAGTGAAATGAATTTTGCCACTCGGCTGCTCGTAAACTTGGTGTCCTGGCTTTCGATATTACAGCGCCATAGCCTCTACCTTTAAATATCAGCCACCCACAGAAACAACCTGACTGTACATCGGCAGCAGGAGAGGTTTCCATGGTGACAGGATGCAGGTCACAACCTCTGTAAATGTAATCAGAGCACTGGGACTGCTGTGTGGAGACAGGTTTAATTTCTCCGTTAGTGGGAGCTCTGTGGTCCAACATGTACATAAGCTCCTCACATTGACAGACAACCTGTTATCTTCAGGATGGCACTGCCTATTGCCAGTCCTCTTGCGTGCCTGCCATCTCACCTTAATTTTTAAGCAGTGACAGAGCAATTCCACCCGGGGTCCAGCGCGGCCCAACCTTCACTCCGCTGGGCTTTGCAAAAGCCTGTTCAGGTTGTTTCAGCTGCCCACCATCTTTTCTCGTTTCTGCTCCCTATCCCACTCTGGCAGCCTGTGCAGGTGGAAGGTTGGAGGCATAGCTTAGTCCCCTCCACTCCACATCTATCAGGTCTCTCATTCCTTCTCCATCTGGATACACAGGCATTGCATTGTAATGTGCCTGTCTCCGCAGTGCCTACATGCCAAGTGCAATACAGCAGAACAGCGTACCTCCATGCTGGCTGAGAGTCGGACAACTCCTCGGTAGGGCAGGAGTGTTTCTTATGAAACACACTGCAGAGGAGCTTTGTGGGAATGTACCTGGGGACTTTTGCTGAATATACTGAAGATTTACAAGAAGAGCATGTGCTAAGCGTTTATAGGGTCTGGGCAGAGTTATACTCTATGAGACACAGAATTTCTGGCTATTTCTTACATATACAGAAGCTGGATATTTAGTGACTGTGCCATATGTTGAGTATTTTCAATAGTTCTCAGCTTTATGCTTTTCTTTATCCTTTTTCTGGCTATATATCTGTCTGGCATTGCAAGCCTCAGTTTATCTCCTTCTAAGATGCATAAGAACTGAATAGTTCCCATCTTCAAAGATAAAAGCAGCTGCATGTGCCAGACTGTTTTAGCGACACACGGTGTTTAATAAGCTTTAATTACTGGCTTCTCCTCTCTTATTAAGTTAAGCCAAGAATAATTTAAGCCCAGTTTGTAATAGTACTGGAGATCTCCATTTTCTGAGTCAACAGTTTGCACAGATGACTTTGGAAGTCAAATAGCAATTACTGCTCTCTCTCCTGTGTATTTGTGCATTTGCAGTGAAGAGAACTTAAAAGCTTCTCTCTAGTAGGAGCCACATACATTCAGGGCCAGTCCCTGAATGCTATCAGAGCCACAGAGCAGCTCAGCACTAGCAAGTTTGACAGATACTGGAAAAGAAGAGTTAAAGGACTTGTTCATTCAGAGTTCATCTAAAATTGCCATTCCGCTGTAGCTTTATAGCCTTTAATTTCAGATCAACTTTCACATGTAGTCAAACCCATATTTGACTGGGCAGCTAATGTGGCATGCACAGATTCCTTGAAACTGTGCCTTTGAGTCTTTGGCTGAGAGAATGTTTTGAAAGCATTCAAGATTTTCAGCATGTGAGCAAGTGTCCTAACCACTGGTTCATGCTTCCCTCACACCGGCAGCAGGTACCAGCCAATTCTTCATTCCTTTACTCTCACTACGCCGTGCTGTGCCAGTCTTTTCAAGTGCCATCACTGTGCTCAGGAGGGAATTTGCTGAGTACATTCACGCAAGTGCTCTCTGAGAGGAACTAATCGATTGCTAAAGACAAAGCTCAGGAGCAGAAATCTCACTGCCTGTCATCTCTATTATCTTGTTTGCTTCGTCTGCCTCCACACTGTGCATGGACAGAGAATGGAAACTCTGCCAGGATCCTGTGCGTCTCAGAGAACCCTGTCACCTGAAATATTATCCTGTCTAGTCCTGTGCAGCAGATTTAGCATTTCAGAGCAGCGGGTGTGAGTCTGTCATGTGGATTGCTCTGTGCACACCTAGGTGATGATGGTAGGAGACATACATGCTTGGGACGAATGTTAACCCAAAAGAGTGAGATGAAACCAACGAGAGGAATAGGGCTTTCCTGGGCTATTGATATCTGGCTTGCAAAGGCCTTTTGAAAGTAAGGAGAGAGAAATAGAATTGGATAGGGTTGGGCTAGGGGAGGTTTTTTCCACCTTTGATCCTCAGATTGTCCTGTTCAGCTGAGTGGAATACAAAGCAAGGGTGTCTCAGAGCTCACACTTCACCTCAGCAGTGCAATCGACGGGAGAAGCAGTGAGCGAGACCGACAGACTGTCACTGGCAAAATGAACTGTCACCTCCCATTTTTCAGAGGCGCGGTGGGATGAATTGCGGCTTTGAACCATGTGGCCCGTTGCTGATTGAGTTCCGCTGTCTTAGAACCCCACTGAACAAGGCAAGTTCATTTCAGGCTGACGTACCACTGCTTATCAATTTTGGAGCCAGTAAAATTAACCGCTTCAGAGCTGATTTCCCCTTTTCTTCCCCTCCTACTGCCACCTTCCTCGTTTTGTACCTGGAAAGGTCAGTGAATAAATCTCACAAAGCATCAAATAAGGTCTGTGTGGCCTAGAGAAGGCCTAGCAGAGGTGTTGTTCTTCAACTGTGCTGGCTCCAAAAGACAGCTGTTCTGGTCGCCAATCTCTAGCAAACATTTGTCCACATCACAAAAGCAGAGCAGAAGCTTTGCTGCAGAGTTCAGCACAATTCCATGTGCTTGGCAGCCTCCGAGGAGTCAGGGGGAGCCCAAGTCCTGCAATGACAGCTGTGGTGGAAATCAGGGTTGAGATGAATTGGAATGGCTGTGGGAGAAGGCTGGTAGTGGAAAGGCAGCGGATGTTCAGGGTCAGAAACAGACCCTTCCTGGAGCTGCGTGAGACCAACAGTGCTAAAACACCAAAGATACTGGGAGCCATGTCTGCCTTCCCAGAGCTGTGCAGAGAAAGGTGTGTGTCCCACCTGTTTGATCCAAACAGTATTCTGAGCCTCTTGCCAGCCTGTGGTGTTCATTCCAGTTCTGCCAATACCAGTTAGCTGTCTCTGGCATAGTTTTTTCTGTCTCTTCATTCCCTCAAGAATTAGTCGTAGTTGCCTGGCTTTTCTTCTCACCCAGAATTTACAAAAACTTGCCCTTCCTTTGCTTTCACATCATCCTTATTTTCCAATATCACTTCTCTCCTTTCATATTTTTCTCCTTTCTCCCTCTATATAATCATGCATCTGATTCCAAGCCAACATTTTTGCCCTACAGGGCCTGTGAGCCAATATTGCCTCTCTTTTCATCCTCCCTCTTGAAGTCTATTTTTTGTATTTGACCTCATGTCTTATTATTAACTCAGGGCAAAGTCCTAGAGGTTGATAATAGTTAGTATACAGCTGAAACTTGGTTTAGGATGGAAGAAGCCCTGAGAAATCAGACCTTTCAAGGCAAGATTTTGTGGGACAAGAATTACTCTCCTTTGTCTTTTCAGGAAAGGTGGATGCATGTGGCATTCAGTAGCATAGGTCTTTTGCTGGTGTAAACCAGGATCACTCCACACTAAGTAGTCCAGCTGGTGGTCAGGTACAATATACGCTTTGATTAAATTAATGCCTGCTGTAATTCTATTGGCATCTGGAGAAAAATCTCTTTTGTCAAGCGTCATCCATTGCCATGTTCCTACCTGCGTAAACAACTCTAACACAGTATTCCATCAGAGACTTCCTAAACTGTTCTCAGCCTGGTTCCAGCCCTAGAAACACTATTTTTCCTCTGAATACTTTGTGTTCTGTGTCCCAGACGTTTTGGTAAGTGTGCAGAGCTGCAACGAGAGATGGATGGCCCACTGACAAAAGGGCAGGAGAATTAGTTCCAATGGAAATAATTTAAGAAAAGCTTTATTCAAGATGTCCATGAGTGGGAAGCTCTGGGCCTGTGTCTCACCTTCCTACAGACTGAACAATCAGATGAAATATTAGCACTTTCCACATGTTAACGCTACAGGATATCATCCATCTTCCTCACCAGTGGGAAGTGTTAGCTAGCACGGGCCTTTATGAAGCTGATTTCTATATTCCCATATGCCAATCACAGCTTAGAAACTGTCTGAGTTTGCACTTTAAGAAAAGGGACTGTGAATCTGGGGAGGCAGCCCTCAGGCTAATGGCTACCTCCCAGGCTTTCTTTAAAATACACAGCTGTACATTACCTCAGCTAGCTTGAGAAATAGCAGCACAACTTTCTCTAAATCTTCAGTGAGTGAGCTGCAGTGGCAGAGCGGCTGAGAAAACTTGCTATGGTGAGTCTGAGCTTTGCAGGAGACTTAACGCTACAGCAGCTGAGAATGGGTAGCCGATCATTTGGGCCAGGGAGTTGAAGTTTGTTGATTAGGAAGGTAGTCATGATGCTCCCTCAGGGGAATGTTGGCTGCAGAAGCCGGTCCACTGTAGTCTGTGTGAGTAGGCTTGGAGAGAAGTGACGATGGTGACCACCTGGCAGTGTTATCTAGTTGTGTAAATCTCACGTTATTAGAAAGGGAAAGCTGTCAGAAATCCTTCCTTACAACAGGAGTCAAAGATTTGTTTATACCAGCAGAGAGAGAGAGAAAATCTTTCCACCAGTACTCAGGACCAGTACTTGGTAAAAACCTGTTACACAGCACTCTGATTTCAGCAAAAAGTTTTCCCTCATTGCAGGATCTGACAATACATGTAAACCTGTCCATTACACAGGGTTGAGGTGGAAGGGCTGATATAAAAGGTGTTCCAGTGCTCACTGTAAACCAGGCAATGCAGCAGTGTCAGCCTTAACAGCTTCCTGTGAACTGTGGGAAGATTACTGCGCAATTCCTGGGTCACACTGAAAGTCAGCTTAGGAGCAGCACTTAAAGTGCTGAAAAGCTGTGTGTAGCTCAAAAGCTACAGACTGGCCATCCTTGGTCTCATGCAACCTTCATTAGAGATAAGAGCTCGCTCCTCTGGGTTTTCAGTACTTTTTCAGATTCCTGAAATGAAAGCAGTCTGAACACACACACACACACACGCAGAGAGCAAAAGATAATTGATAGTTTCAGAAGGGCAGAAGCATATTGAGGACCCCCCATTCAGAGGAATTGCCACATTCTTGTTTCTCGCATTGCAGCAGTAATCAACCGGCAGTCAGTAAACTGAGTCAGAGCACAAACCAGCCTTCTGAGCAGCAGCTCTACCACGTTGCAGCTGGATGAATATTTAAAATATGCAGACTCCTTCCATCCATCTTTCCTCAAGTAACCAAGTCCTCAGGTTTCAGCTGAAGCTCCCTGCTCTTGAGGGACAGTTTGACTAATACAGCGATGGATAAAAGGTTTTTCCATGGTTTAAGTATTTATCCCTAATGCTACCAGAGAGTGCTTTTTTAAAGGCCAGCCCTGGGAGGCAAGATGCTTTAATATGAATCTTCCCTTCCCAATCCAAGAAGAGCCTGCAGGATCAACGCTTGTAACACTCCTTCACAGAAATTAATGCCACTGTGTTAGGGCTTGTCTACACATGAGTTATCCCAGTGAGGCATTCTGCTTTCTATTTGCACCTTACTTTATTGCAGAATAAGTTTCACATACAGACAAAAGCTCCCTTCATAAGATCATCATGTCATTAGGGGAACAATCACCTAAACTTTAAAAGCTCATGGGTATTTTCTGACCATGTTCCAGTGCCCATTGGAGTCTACAGAAGGATTACACTGACTTTAATGGCCATTGGTCCAAGCTATGGGAAAGTAAAATTGATAAGCAAGGACAGAAGAAAGTGGAAAATTAATTTCTGTCATAAAAATTGGAGCTCGATCCATGTTGTGAGCTTTAGAGTGTAAATAGTACCACGTCTAAGTGTTCCCACAGGTAGGGATGTGTGCATGTGTCTGTCTGTAACACAGCAAGGGAAAGGAGAGCTGAACGGAGAGTAAAACAAGGCATTTTTGGCATTTCAGCTTCTGGCAAATTTACAGTTTCAGCAGAACAGATAAACATGCAGCAAAGAGAACAGAGAGACTGTCATCCTTCACTGAAGCGCGAAGAAAATCTGTGTCTGAGGCTTCCTCAAAGCTTCGTATGTAACAGAATGAACTTGACTGTTGTTTTAATTAAGCTTCTATCAAGGCCTGATCCACACAGAGATTATAGAACATGTGACTAAGAGGACTGCCATTTTACTGATGGAAATTACCCTGAAACAATGATCAGCGTGAAGACAGGAGTGAAATCAAATCCTAACCTGGCTCTGAACTTCCCCAAAATATGAGTGTGATTTTTCCAAAATGAACACTCCCCAAAATGTTCATTTATAATTCAGTAAATAAAACGGCGCAAATTCAGTATCAGCGTTTGGGAGAAATATTATTAAACCTTGAATCAGGTCAAATTTAGCCATGTGAGCTGCAGCAACAGTCACGTGGTGTGCAGTGGGTGTGATGTCATCAATCTGTGTGGCAGATGTCACAGGCAGGCGCATCATTAGTCTCTGCAGGGCTGTGTGATGCATGGTGACACCATGGCTGAGAGGGGCGTGATTGATACTTGGTGCATGGAGCCATATGAAAAATCTAGTGTGCAAATAACAGTTTTATAAATGCCTTTCTCATTCTATATGCAGACAGGCCCCTGGAAGGAATCTAGGAGATTGAATTAAGCTTTTAACCCTCTAGGCTCTCCTGTCGTTTATTGTTAGGGAATTAATAGGAACGCAGGAATGCAGATGGCCTGCCTGTCAATTCCAAGAGGTGATTTTTCTGATCTTCATGGACGTTTCCAGCATCTTTCATTAAACACTCATGTACCAATTTGTCATTTTAACTGGGCAGGAAAGAAACTCCCGTTGAACTCCTTAGCTCAGGTGCTGTAAGTTAAATTCAGAAGCAGAAAGCCTTGCTCTGTTACATCTGCCAGACAGGTTTAGGGCTGATGAACAGCCTTCGATATCTGTTTATGTGGGTAGAGGGATTCCAGTAGGATGCTCTAGACCTCTCTGTAGTCAGGATAAAAGGATTCATTCAACAGGAATGATAGAAAGCTTACATAGATCCACCGAGATCCGAGAGCAAGTGAAAGCGTAGGAATGGCAACAGCATATTCAAAGAGAGATAGAGAAAAAAAACATAGGGAGACAGAGTCTAATTCAGATCTTGCTTACTTTAGTATTCACATAAATGGAGATTGTCAATGAGCGTTCATCATTATATGAGTAGAATTGCAGCCTCATCTTTCCCAAGGCAGAACTAGTCTTTTAAATGGCCCTTTCACAGGCAAAATCTGGAGCTTGTAGAATGGATTTGCAAATATCAGTAGCAGCAAGGTGCACAGCAAAGAGATCAAAGAGCAGAGTAAGGTGCCCTGTGGGTTTGTGAGCTTAAGGTAGTTTGAAGGTATCTCAGCCCTGTCTGTGCCATCAAGAGATACGTGAAATGGGCACCTGGAGTCCTCACCACCGCAGAGGCCCCTGAGTTGGAAAGCAGCGCTTTCTGGGAGCACAGGAACAGTCAGACTTGGTCAGATACACGTTCTGCCTGTTGCTGGTGTCAGGAGAAGTTGTAGGAGCATAGCCTGGCAGTAGGAGCCACACAAAGCAGGCGAATACACACAACAGCAGTAAAAGGGATGCCCATGCCCTTGCCGACTGCTTTGCCCATGAAGGAGAAGACAAGTCCTGGCTGTGTGCGCTGCAAGAATAGGGGATGTCTCTGGTTTTTGCTCACCGGGTTACAGCCACCTCTACCGCTGTGGCTGAGGGTGCTGGGGGCAGCAGCCTTCGCAGACTGGGTCCCCACAGCATTTACCACCCCTGCCCTCAGGGCAGCGGCAGAAGACGAAGCTCAACTTCCCTGGACTCTCATCCAGAGGGATTTATTTCTTTTCATTTTCAGGTTTCCTTTCATATTACTTAATAAAAGGGCAAAATTATCTACACTGAAATGAAGTATAAAGTTGCAGTGTGAACTGTATGTTCTTTTTTTTTTTTTTTTTTTTGCTTGAAGCAAATAATTTGACAGCTTCTCTATCTGCCAAGGCACTTTTAAATGGTTTTAAGCCCAACCAGAACAGATTTAGTGCCCATTATTTTAACCCTAAACCACCAAGATCAGAGTGAACTTTTCCCTTTTTTCCCTTGACAGGCACAGATGGGGCTGTCTGTGTGGGTGATGTGTTGAAGGAATGGGATCAAATTCAAACTCCAAGCAAAACCTGTGTGAAAACTTACCAAAAAAAGAAGGGTGAAGGCTGAAGGCTCCTACCATGGTGGAAATTCTCACCTCTGCCGCCAAGCTTTCCCGAGCCTCACAACAGCAGGGAGGCCACGGTACCTTCCCCTCCTGAGGCCTCTTGGGTGCCCAAATGGAGGACACTGAAGGACAGCAAGGTTCTTCCCACAAGCTGACTGAAAACACCATTACCTGTCACGAGGCTGTTTATTAAAATGCTCTGTGGGGCTATTTCCAAGTGTAATTGCTAGGCAGAAAGCAAGCTGTCATGTCCCCAGTGCTGTGGTGCTTGGGTCCGCAGTCGGAGACGGAGCGTGGGGAGGACCGCTGCGGCAGAGGGCAGCGGGGCTGGGCTGGAAGATGGAAGATGCAGTCTGGGAGGTGACACGGACTGTGAGGTGACGAGGCTGGGAAGCAATGAGGCTGTGAGGCAACGCCGGCTCTCAGGCGACTTGGGATGTGAGGCGACACAGGCTGTGGGGCCCTGAGGCCATCTGGGCTCCGAGGCGACGCAGACTCTGAGGCGACACAGGCTGTGAGGCGACTTGGCCTCTGAGGCGATGAAGGCTCCAAGGTGACACCAGCAGTGAGATGACACCAGCAGCGAGGTGACAGTGGCTGTGAGGTGACGCCAGCTATGAGGCAACACCATCTGTGAGGCAACGCTGGCTGTGAGGCAGTGCCAGTGGTGTGGTGACGCCAACTGTGAGATTCTCCAGCTGTCTCAGCCTGTGAGGTGACTCAGGCTGTGAGGTGATGAGGCCAGGAAGCAATGAGGCTGTGAGGCGACGCAGGCTGTGAGGCGATGCAGACCAAGGCAACACAGACTGTGAGGTGACTGGGGCTCTGAGGCCATTCGGGCTCTGAGGCGACGCAGACTCTGAGCCGACACAGGCTGTGAGGCAATACCAGCTGTGAGGCGATGAAGGCTCCAAGGCGAGGCCAGCAGGGAGGTGACACAGACTGTGAGGCGACTCCAGCTGCCTCAGTCTGTGAGGTGACTTGGTCTGTGAGGTGACTTGCACTGTGAGGCGACACAGACTAAGGTGACGCAGGCTGTGAGGTGATGGGCTCTGAGGTGACTTGGGCTGTGAGGTGACACAGGCTGTGAGGTGACTGGGGCTCTGAGGCACTGAAGGCTCCAAGGCGACGCCAGCAGTGAGGTGACGCCGGCAGTGAGGTGACACTGGCTGTGAGGGAGGTGACACTGGCTGTGAGGGAGGCAACACTGGCTGTGAGGCAATGCCAGTGGTGTGTTGATGCCGACTGTGAGGCGAACTCCGGCTGCCTCAGTCTGTGAGGTGACTCGGGCTGTGGCACAATGCTGGCTCTGGAGAGGAAGGCCCAGGCCACCTTCTTGTGGCACCTGCCTTGGCCAGGCCTCTTAGGTCCTGCGAGGCTCCCTGCAGTGTGGGGACAAAATGGCCGCAGCCTGAGGGGAGAGGAGCCACGGCCAGCTCTCCAGCAACTCGCAGCCTGTGGGGAGAGGAGCCACAGCCAGCTCTCCGGCAACCTTCTCGTGCTGAGATTTTGCTCTGGATGGTGGAGGTGATGAGGGACTTTGCAGCACAGACAGCACAAGATGCAGGAACAGCAGGAGCAGCACTGCTTGGTAAGTGCTATTGCCAGCTCTGCCTGCACTTTCTGGGGTGTTTCATCATCCCGAGGGTAATGCATAGTTGCCCTTCTTATGGGTCTGATCCAAAAGCAGCAAGCCATTCTGGTAGTTTACATGGGCTTGGGAGCTGCCTGTGGAAAAGTGCGAGAGCTTTGTGTTCTCAAGATTCCTGCTTATGGCTTTTTGCCCCCGTCAACTCATCCGCAGCCCGACACACTCCTGGCACCGAGAGCTGGTAGAGCAGAGAGAAGTCTGCCCGGTGGAAATGATCAGCTGAGCTGAAAAAAATGAAGCAGGTTGACTTCATTATGTGCTCATTAAGAAATCTGTAGCTGTAGTTTGTTCCTGTGTGTGTGAGCTCTGGCTGTCATAAACCCTGACAGATGGACAGACACACTGAATTATAGTCGTAGAGTATAGACTGGGCAGGATCCCCCATTAACGCTTATTGGAAATTGTCATCACTTCAAGCTGAATGGGCTCCAGATGTTGAAACCCTTGTAGGGAAATCTTGAAGGTGAAGGTTAGAGGCTTGTGATTTTGCCTGTGTTGTATGAGCTGCAGCCGTTCCCTTTGATTTATTATTGTTTAAGTCAACAAGATTTGGTAGTAGGGGAAAAACTGGAGAGAGCAACACATGGGTGAGGGTGCCTGGTTCTGAGCTGCTGAAGGAATTGCTCTGCTTTTATTACCTGGGTGTGAGAGAAACATTAAGCAAATGACTGTTGAAAGTTTCACAGGCAAATTCAGTGCCTCAGTATTGTGTGCTTTAACAACAAGTAGTTTATGTTGCTTTGTTTGTGCTTATGTACATTTTCATTTATGTATTTCAAGGGCACTTGGAAGCCACAGTTGTAGAAACAGGGAAGATAGAGCTGTATCAGCCAATCTCTTGTTCAAACATGGGAACAGTTACTTCAGTCAGACTTTTAACTTTTCTGAGATTTAAAAATGTCCAGTGATGGGGATCCCACAGCCCCCTCAGGCAGTACATGCTGGTGCTGCACCATCCTTACTGTCAGAAAGTTTTCCCCAATGCCTAATCTAAACCTCCCTTGGTGCAGTTTAAACTCATTACCCCTTGTCAAATCCTCAGTGAACATGGAGCATGGTTTATTACCTTCCTTTTTGTGGCAGCTATTAATATGCTGGGAGATTGATAAATCTCCCCTCAGTCTGCTCCCTACACTCAGCCACTGCTTTTGGTCTTTTGTGTATGTGTGTGTATGGCTGGACTCGATGATCTCAAGGGTCCCTTCCAACCATGAAGATTCTATGATTCTATGATATAGGTCATACTTTCTAGATCTGAAATTATTTGTTATTCTCCCTCTAGACTCTTCTCTTGTGGTGTCCAAAACCGGTCCAGCTCAGGTCCTTGTTACAGCTGAGAAGAGTGAGGAGTTTTCTTCGTGTATCTTAAATCTTACGTCCCTTTTTTGCAGGCCAGCATAATTCTGTTGATGCCTTTTCAGTTATGGCTTAATGATTGTCCAAGATCTTTTCCTGCAAAACTGCTTTCTTGGCACTTGTTTCCCAGCTCACATTTGTGTGATTATTCCTTCACAAGTTTGGAATTTAGCACTCATCTTTATTATCTTACTGCTTTCAGATTATTGCTCTTTCTGAACTCAAACCTTGCTCTCTGAAGGGCTTGCAGCTCTGTACCTCCTCCCCATCTTGAAATCATCTGCACATCTGTTTCATTGCCTGAGTTATTAACACATATATTGAATACTGTTGAATTCAGGAGCGGGGGTTTAGATGAAAAGGCGGACTAGTAGCATTTTGCAGGATAAAGCCTTCTGTTTTGATTGCATAAATATTTACAGATACCAGAACTGTTGCATCGCTGGAGACGTACTTTGCTTTTGGAGGTCATGTCTCTGGCTTGTTGTGCATGATGCACATTTGCATTCCTTCAGTAGAACCACTGGGAATGGCTTCTCCCTGCACTACAAACAGATGATTTTTTTTTTCTTTTTTGCTTATCAGGGTTCGTGAACTGTTCCCTGGCCTGGGCCCACAATGGGGCCTGAGGCAGAGGAAAGGGCTGGAGCAGAGACCTTAAGAATGGCCCTTACTCATCAATAACTGCTCCCTGACAGGGCTGAAGGATACACAAAGTGGCTTGCCTGTTGTGCTGTCACTCCAGCTGGGGCACAGTCCACAGCAGGGCTCTTGCTCACTGGACTTTGCTGTCCAAAGCACCCGAGAAATCTTTTCACTCACCTTTTGAATGTTTAAACTTCTGTATTTCTCTGGGGTTGTGTTTTGGGAAACAGGACATTGCTAGTCACCTTTTGTGGTTTTTAAGGATGATTGTACCAGTGGAACATGAAGGCATTGGCAGGCTTGGTTATGCTATGGACTCAGAGCAGGTACAACCTTCAGATGATGGACTGAAGTTCTGTTTAAGTCAGCTCAACGAGCCGAAGAGCTGCTGGCCACCACAGATCCTGACCACCAGTTGCATTCAGAGCTCTGTAGAACGGGGAGATGGGATACGGGAAATTCTCTTCTGAGGTTCACATTCAAACACTCCCTTTCTTCTTTTAAGCAAATATTCTTTCTCCTGCCTGACTTCATGTGGTGTAAATGAGGAGCAATTTGACTGAAAACTCTGTAGTGAAGTCAAAGTTGGGGGAGAGAGGAATAGACACATGATTTTTGTTGTTTATTATGAAGTTTGAAAACTGTTACTTGAAAAGTCAGTTAACCTGGGGAAACATCATAAGCGTCAATGTCCAATTTGATACAATGAATGGGACAGAAATGAAGCTTCAGTGTCTGCTCTGTGGGAGAGTTCATTCGACAGCAACTTCAAAGCTATGCTTTGAGGAGGTAGTTACTGTTTCTAAACCCCAGATCTTGTGTAACTTTAAAAATTAGAAATGAAAAGTAACTCAAGTAAAAGAAGGGTAAAGGTGAGAGAACCAGGTCTGATTCCTGAAAAGTAAATATTATAACATCCTTTATGAATGCACATAGAGTTAAATCCTAAAATTCTCATTTAGACCTAATTTCAAGAAAAACCGCCATGGCAATCAGTAGTGGATCCTGCAGTCAGCCAACAGTGTACCCGACACCTGAAGGTCTGATTCTCTTATTTTACTAATGCAATACTACAGACTGTAAGGAGTTGTTCAATATTTCGCCAAGCATGAGAGGAAACCAGGCTATAATGTTTACAGGCTGTTTTTCATTAAGCGCACATGTATGTGTTAAAAGAAAAAAGAAGTATAGCCATTTGAAGGTATCACAGTACTACCTAAGAACTCCCACTAGAAAGTGGTCTCTGTTATAACAAACACTGGGAAATACTGGAGGAAGAACCATCTGTGTCCTTGTTAAATTAAAAGCCTTTACAAGAAGAGTAGGTTCAGCCT
The DNA here is from genome assembly GCF_963924245.1 of Chroicocephalus ridibundus. NCBI lineage: Eukaryota > Metazoa > Chordata > Aves > Charadriiformes > Laridae > Chroicocephalus > Chroicocephalus ridibundus. The sequence continues at coordinate 1,889,486 of NC_086300.1, read as the reverse complement.
TAAGAAACTTTAATAAATGGAGGAAAAGAATCAATTAAAAAATGGGAACTGATAACTGTAATTATATGACATTAAATCATGCAAAAAAATGTTGTCTCAAATATCACACTGGCAGGGCATGGATTTTTTACCCTGAGCTTTGTTAATTTTCATTGATTTATTTTTCCTTGGAAGCATTTATTTTCTGCAGCAAGGATGACTGCTCTAGCTAAGGATTAGATGTTTATCCTTTAGTGTGGGCAGACAGCCTAAGTGGATAAGAGAGATTTCACAGCTGAAAAGGATATTCTGCTTTTTTAGTGTTTCCTGTGTTTTAAGAATATATAATTCCAGCAGAAAAGCAGAGAACAAGCAAGCTCCAAATGGAACACTCTCCTCTTAATCTGAAGAGTTCTTAAGCCTAGAAGCCAAGTGTTTTCAGTACTTCTTTTTGTAGGCTTGCTCAAACGTTTTGTGGGTGGTGATATGAGGTGGAATAATTGCTAAGACTGTATTTCCTTCTCAAACCCTTCTCGGAGGCAGGCAGAGGATAATTTGGTGGCTCATCCCTTGGGGGTGGGTCCCCAGCCGTTGCTGGGATCTCTGGAGACTGTGGTCTGTTGGTGAGCACAGGGAGTGGCTTTTGGAGTCTGTAAGTCATGTCTGTTGGGGCCTTATCCTCCTCCCATAATGACACCCGGGCAAGGTCTTTGTCTGCGAGGATTAATACAGAGAGGTTAAAGGTCCTCGGAACCAGTGGTGTTTAAAACCTGTTTATAAAGAGCTCCTTTCTTGGGTGCTTCTTGCCAGTAAATAAGGCTTGTGCTGTTTCTGTGGAAGGATTTTTTTATTATTATTTTTGAATATAACCTATGAAACCATCGCTGCAGGTCAATGCGGGGCTTAAAGCAAGCGGTGTTTTGGAACAGGAATCAAGCCAACCTGTGTCTTCTCAAAGGGAGGGATCTGGAGGAGCTGTGTTTCTTGTAACCCCTTCACCTCTGAATTATTTGCTGACACACGCACACCACGTCACATCTGTAACTCCTGAGGGCTGAGGGGTTAAGTATCTTGTCACTCCAGTACAGACACCTCACTTGCAAATCCCAGACTTTTTACCAACCTTCCCCAGCAGGACTAGGGGTTCCCTGTTGTCAAGCCAGAGTGAAAGCTGAGGGCTCTCTCTCAGCACCCCAGAATAGTCTCTGAATGCCAGGCAGTGTAGTCTAGGGGGAAAGAGGAGTGGGAGAGCACTGAGCAGGGGGTCCAAAGAACTGAGATCTACTCCAGCTTCTGTCCCTGACCTCCTGGATGACAGTGGGCAAATAAGTCACTTTCTTTCTCTGTGCCTCAGTTTCTCCATTTGTTAAAAAGGTGGGAGTGATGCTGACGTCCTTTATGAAGGGTTTTATGGCCAAACTGACAAAAACCAATCTGTGAGAGCTCGACATTGATTTATTGCAACAAAACAGGTAGAAAAACTGTAGATTTGAGAGTCTATTGCAACTTGCCCTCCACAGAGCTGTTCCTCCTGCCCCATGTTCAGATGCCCTGGCCACGCACGCAGGCTGCACACACACCTAGAAGTGATGAATAACAGCTAAATTGCAGAGCTGCGTGATAAATTGTTCGCATCGTGCACTTTTGACCACCTCACCTGTGCACTCTGCACACTCATTTGACAACGTCTGGGTAGCAATTGCCCTGGCACTCTGGCCTTACCCTGCTGACCAACATTGTCTCATCATTTTCTTAGGTTCTCCCATCTATCTGTATCCACCTGCTGTCTTTCTTACCCTTTGATTGTAAGCACTTTAGGGTAGGGACTGTCTGTGTTTGTAGTCATGAATGAATATGAGCATTAGCAGCTCATAACAATCCACAGACAGGGATTTGAAATACATCAACAATTAAAATAGTGGCACAGAATTCACATAATATTCATTGCCCCAAACTTATGAGTACTTTCAAGCTGACCACATGGCAAGTGCCAATACCATATTCCTTCAGTGGGTTCAGTGGGGGTGGCTTACTCCTAGAAACTGAAAAATTGCAAGTGGTTTGTGGAAAGCCTTGGATAAGCGGCCACAAGGGTGGCTTGGAGCTCTCCATTTCTAGCTTTGGTTTGCCTCGCAGCCACTAACATCAGGATCTCAGTGCTGGGAACACCATTCCCATCCTTTCCTGCACTTTCTGTTGTTGACCTCCCCTCTGGAACACGCAACCTGGACTGAACCCTTGATCCGTTCTAATCAGTGGTAGATTTTCTGAGTTGAACATGGGGGGACTCCAGACCTCTCATCTTCTGTTCCTTCATCTCTCTGCTTTCTTGTAGCCAGCAGCTTGCTCTTTATTGTCTTCACCCAAGACTACCTGTAATCGTGCTTATTAACGATCTAAACCAAATTGCACCAAAATCAGTGAGAAGATGCTCATTAACACTAATGGTTTTGGATCAGCCCCTAAAATAAAGGCTTTCCATTGCCCTCATGCTGTGCTAACATTAACTACTTCATTTCCACAAACCTTGCAGGCGGATGAGCTGAGAGGCAGGGGATACCCTCAGCCCTTGCCCAGGAGAGTGTGGTGAGGAAAAGAAGGGGAGCTTCTGTTTTCAGATCCATTACTCCTCCCTCCACCCCCTTTTCCTCCTGCCCCAGACACAGCCTTGGCTGCTTTGCAGTTGTTCATAAACACCATCTACATCTGTCCTGAGCCACGAGATGTATTAATCAATTTGATGAGGATGTTAAAGCTTTCTCTTTGCACCTAATTATAGGCTGATTTATAGTACTGGCCTTGTGTTTGATGGAGCTCTCCCCTTGGCAGTGATTTACATGGCATTGGCACCAACCTCTCCATCTCTCCAATACTCTGTCATTTTCTCTGCCCCTCTTTCTCTTTCTTTCTCTCTCCCTCACCATCTCCCCCCTGTTCCCCACACCCCTCTGCTCTATGTTCCCTCATGAGAGCCTAATGACATGTTGACAGACTAGTGAAACATTGCTCCCTCTTCACTGCATCTGTCTCTGGCTCAGTGGCTCCCCAGTGCTCTCTGACACATCCAGATGGAAGGCCTGGCAGGCGAGGCGGAGGCTCTGGCCATTGCCCCAGTGCAAGCCCTGCAGCTCCACAGATTTCCTTCTGGAAATAGTTGATGTGGAGCTCTAGATTCCTCTAGGGGACATCTCCATACTGGCAGGGATCTGGGGACCCGCCATCCTGGTTCTCCAGACTCTACTGAAATCCTCTAATGAAGTAATGAAGCAATTAAATAGCAGTGATTCAGACTTCCACAGTGTGACTCACCTGAGGATCTCCAAAATTTCTGTGAGCAGGGGGACGGGTTTTATTTCCTTTTGTACCAGTGAGGAAACTGAATCACAAAGGCATTAGGGGGTTGTGTTTCTGAAAGGTGCAACTAATAAAGTCATCCCACTCTAGTTATCACCCAGAGGTTCCTCTCTTGAAGTTATGGGGGAAAGTGGGAGGAGAATGAAGCAATTACACCAGTTTCACTCATCCCTGTGAGATTAACTCTGCCCCAGAACAGAGCCTGTTCCATATGTTTCAGTCTTACCTTTCTTTTATTTTCTCTTTTTCTCTTTCTCTTCCCCTTTCTCTTTTTCCTTTATATTTTCAGAGCTGAGATTCTTGAAATAAAGTCAAAGAAGTCTCAGGAAATTTGGAGACATACCAAAAGAAAGATGTGTTTCATATAGATCATATGTTATACTAGATCAAGCATTCATGGCTATTGGTACTAATGTAACTCCAGCTTCATCCCCCACCTTCTCCTGTGCCTGGAAATTGCAAAATTCACTTTTCTAGTGGAAATACTGTTACCTCCTCTGTGTGAGCGAAGATGATAGGCTGAGGGTGAAGGGGATTCAGAAAAGTTTTTTATTTGTTAATTCTGAATTTACTAACTTTGGCTGCTTTCAATTAGGAGGTCTAATGTGTGGGGAAATGACAACAGTGATGCATACTTGAGCTAAGGAGGTGTGCTTAAAATCTCCAGAAAACAATGAGATATTAGATGGCACATACTGACCCTGAATCCTTCCTCCGGTTTACGTGTGCATGCACTTTGAGCTGTACATCCCCGTTCCCTACATGCAGCTGCCACTTTGCACAGCAGGTGGTTTGTTCTCCAGCTGCCAGATGTGCCCGTGAGACCAGATGTTTTGCGTGTTCAAAATCAGCTGCTCATCCACAATGTATAGATGAATTCACTGGTGTGTGCTGAAGCGAGCACAACAGTACAGAAGGTGAAATCTCCTCCTATTGCACTACTAATGCTGTAATGACAATAGACCTTCTAGTCTGTCCCTTCTTGCAAAAAAGGGTTTTGCCAAGAAATTATAAGTAAGTAAAGCACTTTTTGCTTTGCCATGATGAAACTGAAGCCTCTTTCCACTTTCTGGGATTGAGTCATCAAAATTCAACTCACAACCAAACTAATGACTTTAAAAATCTGAACTTTGGAGTTACACCAAAGATAAACTTGGCCACTTGTAACATATACCGAAAAAAGTCAACAGTCTGAATAAGGATATTAGGATATTTTTATATGTATACCATATCCATGTGTCACTGCAGTTCATGAAACCTTGTCCATCTTGTGAAGACCAAGATCTTGGCTTGACAACACGGCCTTTGCATGCAGGTGTGCATATGTGCAAAACTATGCAGATGCTTTAGCCTGCAGATTGCACATGTGTTCTGTTGCACTCCATAAAATGCATATTAATGGTGCTGAAGCTGGAGTCCTGTCCAGAGAAGCAGATGCTTGTCGATGGTGAAGCTGGCTGCGCTGAACAGATGAAAAGACATCTCTGCTGCTGAGTGAATTCCATCAGACCAGGAGCAGCTGCTCTAAAGCTTCTGAAAGCAAAAATCCTCATGAATAAATATTAGGAGGGAAAAAATGAGGCTTCTAGAGAACAAAAGGAAGCAGAGGAAGTTACTGAGAGATGCTGAGACCTTTCATCTCTGCAAAATATGCAATTAACACAACACACACATCTCCCCCAGAAAGGCCTTGCATTTGTTCAGGGTGACTATAGGATCAGAGATAAGGTTTCTTTTGGTGAACACGGAAGACCATAAACTGCTGTTCCTCTGCCTGTCAACACAGGAGCACTTGGCATTAGTGATTTCACAAAGTTACTGAGTCAGCCTCCTGGAAATACTCAGCAATCATTTGATCTAAAGGAAAGCTGCTGGGGTTTCGGATCCAGAAATGCTTGGCATTCCCTTGAAAAAAAGTGCCCATTTTCAAGGATGGCCATACCTTGGAGCAGTGTTGCATTCCTCTATGTATCATTGCTTCCAGGTACCAAAGCAAAGCTGCAGGACCTGATTTCTAGTAGCCCAGTTTACACCTGCGTAATGTAAAATGCTGCCGGATCAGCATGCTGCACAAAGGACTGTGGCAGTATGAGGTGTGATGCAAAGGAGGACTTGCAGACTCAGCATTCTCCATATTTACAAGGTATCTGGTGATAAGGTGAGGCAGAAGCAGCTTCATCTCTTCTGGGAAATGAAGGATGAGCAGATGTGACTCGCATGCTTTCCGTCCACGCAGCCATCTGTTAGGCCAGCTTTCACTCAGATTCAGAGGTCTGCAGCGTACTCAGAAAGAGCTGACCTTACACTATCTGCTGATGGACTGGGCTAGGGGACAGTCGGCTTCATCTGATGTATCCGATCCCTTTGCACTGTGTGAAGGAGAACCTGGAGGCGTGCTTATCTGGAGCTTTCCCCTGCCCACGAACTTTAGAGCCCAGGTTCAGACAGCCTCCCACCGTGACCCTGAGGACTCACACCACAGCCAGCAGGCACGGCCAGCCTTGAGAAATGCCCAGAGCTGTGCTGGACTGGCAGTACAACAGGCCCGGTGGAACTCAGAATTTACTCTCTAGCTAAAAGCTGAGATAACATTTCACCCAATTACTTTCAAATCCATTGCTCCGTTATTAATTCTTATGCTCACACTGGTGCAAATTCTTCATTTCCACCAGCTCTGCTTGTTGGTGTCAACAGCCAATAAACGGGCCACCAGCGCTGTTTGTGAGAACACTGGCATACCAAGGTGGCTAGGCTTAATTCAATCCCATTTGTTTCAGGAGCCGGAAGGAGATGCCTAGAGGAATACGTAAAACTTTCCAGTAGGCAGATGTTTCTCCTACACCCTCATCTTCACACCCTGCATGTACACACATTCACTGGAGTCTGCTGGCTCCAGACTTGCAGAAACTGCTTTCAAATGTATGCCTTTTCCTGTCCCCCTCCCCATAGCTCATATTGCTACCAGGAGATGACATGTCACTGCCTCATTGCCGTATGCCTTGTTATGGTGGCTGTCAGGAGTAGCCAGCTTCCTCCTCTCTCATTTGATCCATTTGAACCACTTCTTGATGGCAACCTGGAAATATGTTTCTCTGCCTTGCAGTGTGCTCACCCCTTGGAGCTATCAATTTATTACGGATAAAAAAAAAAATTAGGGATAACTACAGATGGCTCGCAGCTGGAGGAAAAAACAGACACAAATTTCTGCTGGCTACAGTTTCAATTGAGCCCAGGATAATTCCCTCCTTCTGTTTCTTCTGGGTGAGGAGGTGCAGTTCTTTCTCTTCCTGTAAGCAGTAATAGGTAGGCTGAATTAGTGCAAAAACAGTAACAGACTGAAGCAATCAAAAAAGTCCAGAATGACTTTGCAGAATAGAATAACTCTTTTGCCTTTCTTTCAGTCTTCTCTTTCTTTCATTTTATTTCCCCTTCCCTTCCCTTCCTTTCCCTTCCCTTCTCTTCCTTCAGATTTTTGCACCCACAACGAGCAGGTGCAACTCAGTAGTTAGAAAGCTCCATGTATTCTGAAGCAAGTTGTGCAATAAATCCCTTTCAGAAAAGCGACAACATCAATTTATCCTATCTCCATGAAATACCTCCCATTCCTCATTCTCATGTCTGTCTCTCTTCTCCCCTTCCCTTTATTTTTCCATCAGACATGCAATTGTGGCTTCTGGTTGAAAATAATCTGATATAGGATGCTGTGTTTAAAAAACAACATTTAACAAGTCCCAAAAAGCTGGTATCTTCTACTAGACAAGGATCCAGATTTCATGCATGTGGAATCCCTAACATTATCTCTTACGCTTTCTTGGTGAGTCTGGTGCATCTGGACTCACTCACTTATCTGTTAGATATGAGTAGTTATCTGATTTACAAATTCTGGAGAAGGTACAAAGAAGAGCTATAAATTGATCAAAGGTATGGAAGGTCTTAGCAATGCTGATAGACCAAAGTGTTTAATCTCATGCAGTTTGGAGAAACTGAGATTACAGGGTGGGATGCTGGGTGTAGAGAAAGATATGAGGGAGAAAAGGCTGCTTTTGCTCTCCCTGAAAGCAGATCTGAGGGACATGGATAAGAATGTGTTCAAACTGAGCAGGAACAGAGAAATATGCAGCTGCTCTGAGAGGTTAAAGTGATGCTGTCAAATATTTTTACTCAGAATGTAGGTTTGCTAATGCGTTGTTTTCTGCCCTTGAGGAAGATGGAAGGTAACTCTAATTACCCAGTATGTCAGAGGGAATCCCAGGTCTGTTTGTACTATACAGACAGTAGTAGTACTGTAACCATGACAGTCTAGTGATTTGGGATATTTTTATCCATTATCCAATGCTATGAAATGGCACTGTGGCTGACCCCCTCCACCAGTGAGAACAACCTTTCTGCCTTAAAAAAAATCTAATTTAATAGTGCATTTAGTTCCCATAAAAGAAGAGCTGGCAGTCTAGACTCCCTCCTGGTAGTGCCACAAGAACTGCTGGTTGACAGTGACCCTGATACAAGAGACGAGAGGAAACCTTTCCTCCAGCACTTGCTCCTGGGAGTTGGACCTCCCTGTAAGCATCCTTGTGGTTGTGGATAAGCCCCTGAAACAGTTTCTCCTTATCCAGGAAGAAAATATAATATCTATGACCTCTTCTATTCTTGGCCTCTCTACTGTGAATATCTCCAATGTTGGCTCTCGCCAGCGTGCTTTGGGGACCATTCCTGGCAGGGGAGGATTACAGATATTGGCACAGAGGTGATTCAGACAGTTGGGAATTAGAACCAGCCTGGCTTTAATTTGAATTAGAGTGCTTTTAATGAGAAGAGTTCATGAGTGGCTTTATATACTTCTCCATTACTGCTCTTCTGGGCACTAATTCTGATGATACAAAATTTTTCTGATCACCCATAATTTCTGGCCTTGTTCCTTTCACGCTGATTCTCATTCTGATTCAACTGGTATTCAAGTTCTCTGTCACCTTAGCTATCCAAATTGAAAGGATTTGCTTAAGCTATTCAGGGAGAGATGGTTTCTTACAAAATGGTCTAATTTTGTATTTTCAAGTGCTTTTAATAGCATTAGCTTTAGCAGGAAGCTGTGTTGACAGTGCAGGCTAGTGGATAGAGCACTGGGCTGGGACTCAGCAAATCTGAATTTTGTTCCCATGTCAGCTTGCCTTGTAGTTACGAGCAACTCACTTTGCTTGGCCCTACATTCCCAATTATAAAATCATAAAAATGCTGATATCATTTCTGAAATCTACCAGAGAAAACCAGGACTGGTCTTTCACTTATCTCCTGATTGCATTTTATCTTTGTATAGTGTGGTATTTGCTGACGAAGGTTGTTAAGTAAACATTATTTATGACCGGTGTCATGTGAGAAATGGCTTTTCAGTGCTAGCGATGTGGCTGGGGATATAAGCAAAACAGCAGTATGGAAAGTAGAGGGATGAGGAGTGTGGACACACTAGTGGGTTTTTATCACTTTATTTTTATAATGGCATATTTCTGGGCTGGCATGTCTTCAGCTGGTACAGCTGGGGCAATTTTGTTTCCTTCAGTGGAATTCTGATTATTTGTAATAGCTGAGAAGAGAATCCAGTTCCTATAGTGAACTCTTGCTACAACAAGAGCAAAGGGAAAATCAGGTCCCGAAAGGAATTTTGAAAGAGTGGTTTCCACTCCACGTGTCTCTGTAGATCGATGCAAGGCCCATAGAGCTGGAGTTTTTCTGCCACTGAGTTGTCAGTAGCCATGATGCTTCCGTATCCTGTTTATTCCTAGGCAATAGGCAGAGCTCCTTCTAGCGTGGATTTTTACTCCATCTGTATAGACTTCAGTGTGATGGAAAACTAAAACAAAACCCAAACCCTACAGGACAACCAGCAATTACAGAAGACTTATTATCCTTTCTTAGCTGAAACAGGAGGCTAAGATCCCTTAGGCTGGTAACTGCAGCAAAACCCAGGAAAGATGCAGCATCAGTCAACATTAAAAACCAAGTCATGGGAAGCACTTTTGCTGCTTGAGCAGCATCTAATGCTAGTGACGGGGCAAGTTTTCCTTGCCAGCATGCTGTGGATCTGCAATTCCTCAGCAGGACTGAGATGGCTCTGTTGCTTTTGATTTGGTTTCCCTGTTGCTTTTGATCTGATTTCCTTTCAGAAGGCGAGGGAGAGAAGGGCCAGGTTAGCTGGATCCAGGAAGGGCTGGAAGTGTTGATCCACTAGGGTGCATCTGTGGGCTCGATGCCTGAAGGGTGCTGTTTTCCGATGCCAGCTATTAGGCTTTGGGGTTGTTTCTACTGTAACTATAATTAGGACGGGGGGCTCTTTGTTTATTTAGGCTGAGAGCTTTAAGATAAATGACAGCTCCGAAGATGCTTTTCAGCACTTCATAAATCAACTGCCAGCTGGCCAGTTTCACCTCTGAAATGTCTCCTGCTTTTTCTCTTTGCTTTTTTTTTCCCCCTCCCAACTTTGGAAAGATGGTATATCCGAAAGGGAAAAATCTGCCAGAAAAATATCTGTGATGAGGAATATGTGCATTTGGGGAGGGGAAATGACTTCATCTTTGAAAGACTCAAGGTGTTAAAAATCCTAGCCCATTGCCTCATTGGAATTTCTGAATTCAAAGCCTGAGAAGGCATCCTCACTGAGAATTTGCAAAGGGCAGAGACACCCAGCAGACTAACTGACACATCCTCAGCTGCCATGACAGACATTTTTCTGATTTCATTTAATGCCTCTTTTTGCTGTCTCACTCAACACATCCAGAGATTTACTGGTGTTCTTTTTCGTTAGCTGAGTTGCTTTGATTCCTGCACAGCTCATGGGATTGTTTGTGCCAAGGACCCAGCATCCCCTTTCTCCCGAGTGAGGCAAGATTCCTGCCGAGAGGTTGTTGACAGCCTTGCAATCTCTGTGGGCAGAAGTGAACAGCATTTGAACTCGAACACCACGCACACTTAGAAAGGCTCTGGACCGTTCTCCAACCTCTTGCCAAGCCTGGAATCAGCTATGTACGAATTTGTCTGTGTACGAGGGTGCAGTATGGAGCAAAACGTGACTGAGGCCTTTGGATTCTCAGAAAAGTACTGTCAAAATCTGTGGTGGTTGAATTTTAGGATCCTAGATTATAGGTCTGTGGAATCTGAAGAGAGAGAGTTTTCTTTCATTTTGGAACTGGATTCCAGACTAAATGCTACTCTTACAGCAGAGGAAGACAACATTGTCAGTCTAATCCTGCTTACATGGGCATCTGAGCACAATTAACTGAAACACAGATTCTACCCCCATGGGTGATACAGAGACTCAGACAATCAGAGGTACATAACAGGAGGGACAGTGGCCCTAGCTATTGGAACAGGGCTCAGGGCAATTTTGCCTACAATAGTCACAAAAACACGGCTCAGTGGAGTCCTACCTTAGATACCTCCTTCCAAGAGTCCCTTCCCATGGTCACCACGGCTCCACACAGTCATGGCACTTGGGCAGGTGAAAGTAAATACCAAAAATGATGCTACATGACCAGGGAATGGCACTCGTTCTGTTGGCAGCAGAGTGTATGACCTTGATTCTCCAAATCCCCACTGGGACAGAATGTCAAAGAACTGCTGATAGGGGCCTTGATTAGTCTGACGGACATTTGGATGGAGGAGAGCAAAGGGAATGAGCAATCTGCCTGTGAAAGATCCTGCTAGAATAGGCCCTAGATTTTATTCTAGATGGGTGGTAAACCTACTATGGCTGTGGGGCACGTTCCTCCTCTTTCAAGTGTGTTTTTCTGGGCATCAAAACTTAGCCATGAATAGAGGAGCCAGGAACTCTGGCTACAGACCAACATAAATGCAGCAGAGACAAAAGGAAGAAACAGAATGAGTAGGAAATCGTGTAAAGAGGAGACAAAAGACTAACAAACGTACATATGGCTTTTACACAGATCCTCAGAGGCTATAAAACTGCGTGAATCTCAGGTGCGTGTCACAATATTGCTGAGAAAACTGCACTTAAATTAACTAGATTCCGAACTCGTGTAAACTGGCCCAGCTCCACTGACCTCTTGTAAACCACAGAGAATAATGGGGAAAACTTTCTTTTCAAAGAGAAGTGAGAAGACTGAGAAGTTTAACAAAGAAAAGCTCCAAGCGCTGGACAATCTCCACCTGGTTACATTAAACCAGTTTCTACATTTTTCAAAACCCACCCGTGCTTTAATCTCTGCTCCATTTCACATTTCCTTGTGATGTTGTCCAAAGAAATGCACTCATTGGCAATAAGCTTAACAGTCACCACAAAGCTTAGCAGGACCTTGATGTGGCTTTTAAAAAACCCCAAACCCTTAACTGCTGAGGCTCACGAATTTTTTCTCCTCAGCAGATGTTATAGGGGGACTGAAGCTTGGCAAACATTTGCAGACATGGATAATGTTCATACTGATGGCCTGATTCTCATTTACACGAAACTGCCTTTACAATTCTCTGGCTTGGAAAAAAGTGCCTCTAAAGTGTGTGCAAAAGCAATTTATGTAAAGGGACCTTAGTAGGAATGAAAATCAGACTGCCAGTCTCCCCAGGCAGAGGAGGATTATAAATATAGTTAGCTTGGCTTTCTTGATTGTAGTCCAAAACCCTTGATATTATCTGTATCAGTGTTATAAATGTCAAATTCTTTCACCAATAGCCCTTGTGACTGCCACAGACTCTGACTCCAGATTCCTGATTGTTAGTGTGTGCTGTGATAGCATCTAGGAGCTGTTTTCCTGAGTCAGGACCTTATGTTCAAGCACAGAAGAGCAAAAATATGTTTAGTTCAGAATGTTTCCTATTTTGCAGCGCTGTACAACCTTGTCACCCAGAGACCAGGTTTGAGATATTCTTCTTCCTCTTTGATGTATGCTGAAACAGCAGCTGTGACAGTAGCAGCTCCAAGCTCCAAGACTCGTGAAACAGGAGGTGGTGTAGGATGCATGGTATTTTCAACCCCATCTTGTCTTTTCTTGTGTGGAGGCAGCGATCCAAGCACATTTTTACATATACTGCTCTCAGACTTCTGTGCATTGATTTTAAAATGTCTAACTCACTCGAGGCATAACAGTTCTCTTTGCAGCTGCTTATAGTAGTTAACTTCCAACATAACACCCATACGTATAATCTGATGTCCAGGAGCCCCACAGCATAGTAAACCAGGAACTGTAAACTTCTTGGCTGATCTTAGGGCCAGCTTACACTTCCAGAAACTGGAACAATTTAGAACTCCGTGCATTCTAATCATACACAGGTAGATTAGGTGGAAGAAACCTCTTCATCTCTACTGGGTTCAAAAAGCATTATAAAGAACTACTTCCACTATTTCTAACTTTGGGAAGGGAAGAGGGGAATGTGTTTTTACAAGCTTTGAGGCATTTCCTCCTCTGGTGATACTGAAGCTGGACATGACACAAGTGGTGACAGTTTATCTGGAGATGCTGCTGTGTTCATTAAGAGGAGCTGTTGCTGTTTATCTGTGTCTTGTCTGCAAAATCAGGTGTTCAGAAAACAAATTCTCAATGTTGTCACCATGCTGTAGTGTAAGTGTGGAAAGGGGTAGATTTTCAGAGGCACTCACCCAAATTCTGAAGCTGGACATTTCTGGGAGATACCGCTCCTCCTTACAAAAGCTTTCTTTGGTGGTGTAAGGGAAACCATCCAAACTCCGAAAGAAAATCTCCTTTTTCACCCAAAACTCCATCCATGAAAAATCAGAAAATATTTAAAGCCTTACAGCAACTTTTAAAATATTGCCTTAGGCAGACTGGTACATCCATACAGGGGGCAATATGAATAATACTTCAGATAAGTTGTCATGGATCCGGTAGATGTCTGCCTCTGAGCTGGTGCTTTATGCTTTCTTTATAATAACTCAAGGGCAGCGGGCACTTTTAAGTTGCAGCTCATCTCCGCCCGAGTCAGAGTTTAGCTGAACTGTGCAGGCAAAATGCCACTTACTTTCCACCAGCTATAAAAGGAGTCTGGATGGCTGGATTGGATGAAAACATACGCATTGTAAGCATCTAAAGTTAGCAGAGATGAGTCCCTCTGGTGAAATCTGCTGGTCAATTTGCTATTGCTGCTTGTTCTTAGCATTCAGCTATTACTATGATAGGCAGCAATTTAAAATCCTAAACCAACACATGATCACCCTGTTGCTTTTCCCCTCTTTAGGTATGCCACAGAAGGAATAAGCAGCCACTAAAGATAGAGTAGCAGGTGGACTAAACAGCCCCATGGCTAAATTTTTTTTTTTAATCTTTTTAATTATGTTTTTGACTTGGAGAAATGAGCTCACACTAAAAATAGGAATGAGAAGATTTAACCTCCACAAAGCTCCACCTCTCTAGCTGTCAGAATACTCTGCCCTTTGCCTGTGGTCGTGCGAGAACACCGTGCAGCCCTTCAGTTGTGACTGCTCTCCGGTGGGTCTCACATGCTCGCTGCAGCTGAACCTGAGGCATTCCCGGCCACTCCAGTCATCTCACAACCCTGGATCTGACAATGGCAATGACCTTTTTCTGCAGAACTCTCTGCTGTCCCCACACGAGCCTACAGCCAAGTCTGACAGCTATTAGCAGTCCTTCCTCACACCAGTGACTCTTCTCTGATCCAGCCCTTCTTCTTTCCAGCTCTCCTAACCCTAGTAAATCCTGCTCTGCTCCTTCATACAACTGCAGCCCAATAGACTGTGCCCAACTGTTCAGTGCTTTGTCAAGTGACCCAACAGCTGGTCGAAACCATAACATTCATCTTTATGAACAAGATGAGCTGGGATTTTTGGGATAGAAAGATGGCCATGTTTGTCATCCTACTGACACAGCTTCTTTTTTTCAATCTAAGCAAACAGTCTGGGCTTGCTTTCCTGATTTGCCATTTTTGTCTCTATGAAATGCTGCAAACTGACACAATATATTAGTTACTCAGAGATTTCAAAGTCTCAGCCAGCTTCTCAGTAGCCAAGAGCACTTGTTGAGAAAAGGGAAATCAATATGATGAGAGAAGCAGGCATGTGTGATTTAAAATAGACCATTTTAAAGTCATTGAGCCTAGTTCTCTGCTGCCTTGCCCTTCCTATGTGACTTGCATGTTCTATGTTTTCACAATGGTGAATGAGAGTTGCACAGGTAAAAATGTTGTCAGAGAGTAAAAGACAGCAGAGGGCTGAGTCCTAAGATGTAAGTAAGTGGGTTTTATTGCTAAAAATATCACACTCTCTCCACCCCATTCCAATCCATGTACTGGCTTTGAATAATTGTACGTAGTGCCCCTGCCCCATAACAAACAGTGAACTCCCAATAATCTAAAATAGATGTATCTGATACCAGCACCCTACTATGTGGCTGCAAAATCATGCAATACCCTGGACAATGTCCCACAGAGCAAACCTTCAGTTTAAATTGAGCTTTTCTACTACTGTCCGTTCCCTGGCTTTCTTATGACAGAGCACAGAAGAGAGCGAACATCTTGTCTGAAGTGTTGAACAGGATTTCCAGCGTCATAAAACTGGAACTGGATCAGACCATTGTTTCTTCTGGTTTGAGGTTCTCTCCAGGAGACACAGCACCAACTGCAGTACTGGAAGGTACAAGAAACCTCTGCAAATGCAATTATCAAATCACCTACCCACAAGGAAGCTTTCTCCCTGACAGCCATTAGTTAGAGGTTAGTTTATACACTTCAGCGTGAGGTTTTACAAACTTTACAAAATTCTATGTCTGAACATTTCTTTTCTCTCTCCCTCCTTTTCTGTATTATCAGATATGGATGGTGTTTCTTACTTGACTGCTTCTAACAGTAACCACCTTAAATGTCCATATTGAAAAGTCGACTCATACACTTACTCATTTGCTTTTGAGACCCTAAGCCCCTGAAAAAGCAAAAGACGCTTTATATTCGGGTTATGGCAGGGTTAAATCAGCCTCAAGACATGAACAATTTCCCCATCTTTCTCTCTAGTCTTTTCCCTAGGATAGGTGGGGGAAAAAAAGAAAAAAGAAAAAAGAAAAAAAGAAATCCCCCCTCCATTTAGTATCTATTGGTCCCTTGCACACAAGAACCACTTGACCCTTTTGCATAAACTCCTGTTAGCCCCTGCCAGCTGGATCCCATGTCCTGCAGCACTCTGTACACCGGGGGGTATCAAGCAAAGCACAGATCATCTGCTGACTGCTGGGCGGATACTCACCCGCTGGAGAGCAAAGCGTGCTTATCAGGATGCTGCACCTCCAGACACCAACAGCACAATGACAGCAGGACCTGCCTGTGAAATGAGGCCAAGATAAATGATGTATTGCCCTCATCCCTAACAGTGTGGCCCAGACAGAAACCAGGTGGAGGGGAGGGAGCCAGCACCTTCTGTAAACAATCTCCTGTCTCAGCTGAAACAGCTTTAGGCCGAGATGCTGCATTAAGAAAGTGATTCTTGCCCTGGACAGAAAGTTAAAGGGCAGGGGTGATAATGCACTGATGGCCAAAGGTGGCGGGGGGAACTTAGCCATTACTCAGCAGTGGTTCATTTGACCTGGCAGGAGAACATCTGATATCTAAACAGTCCCACTCATCCTGAAGCACTCAGAAACCTCTACACTAAATATTTGATGCCCTTGTTTGATAATGTTTATTTTGCTTTCTTCCCACCTGTGTGAGGCTAATATGCTGTGAGTGGGGAAAACATGGGGTAGCACATACCAGAGATAAAACACTAACCTGTGATCTTTTTTAAACAGAGATTTACGAGATGTACCATGAAGCTGACTGGGCAAAAAAAGTAGGGAATTTACTGTGGGGACCAGTTTTGTATTGTCCTAAATGCCATCAGCAGCATGTGATCTCCCAGATCTTCTCTGTTCTGCCTTTTTAAGAAACGTGCAAATCTTGACACGCTCAGTTGACTCATGATTTAGTACAAGGATTTTGATCAGCCTCATCTGGGTATCAGTTTCTCCACTTCTGTATGGATGGAAGGGGAGGGGGAAACAGTAAATTTAAGTCACTTTCATTTCCCTGTATCTGAGATAGTTCTGTAGCCTCTCACTGCCCCACTGTAAGTTAAAACAGTTTTGATACAGTCATGGTTTCTGGGTTGTCCACTGAAGACTCTGCTTTCTCCTTGTGAGTTTGTAGTTGATCGGGTGATGACAATTTACACCAAGAAGTTGGGCGCCCCAGTTTCCAAGGGGGGACTGCTGCCTGGGTTGTAGCCATCTTTATCTAAGTTGGTTATCCAGAAACTCTTTACAGTCAGCAGTCAGTGAAATCGCCTGACCAGAAGTGACGTTCTCTAGAAATAGACGGATGGTGCCCTGGACTCTGCTCTCTCTACTCACCATAGTTCCAGTGATTAGAAGGGGAAGCCAGCCCAGACAAAGGTGATGTTGTTACAGACAGCCACATTTAATAGTGAGTCCTGCCCTTGCTCTCTGAGGCTGCTAGAGACAGCAGTGCAAAGGAGAGGTTTGCCACTGGATTTGTAAGCTGATTAGTTCTTAATTCAAGAGGCCCTTATGGATCTTATGGACATCTGAGACCAGTTTGAAGAGCAAGGCCACCAGTCTCCTAAAGTACTCCAAAATCCTATAAGGCCTACCCAGCATTTAAATCAGAAGTACAGCTTTCTCTTTTGTGTTCCTTTACAAGCCAAGACCCTCCCCCCCAGTTTTAAATACCAAGGCATTTACCACACAAGGAGAAAATACCATGTGAGCTGGTTTCTTTCTCTGCCTCAAATGAAAATATCCTTTGGCCTTTTTCATTTACCTATTTGACAGGAAGTCTTGGTCTCTGAGCTGACATGTTTCCTTTCCAGATAGAAAGAACTGTGGTCTTCTAAGAATTGACGTTGTCTAGTAGTTACTTCTGAGAACTCAAAATCTTGGACTTTCTTTCTGATTTTTCCCCTGTGCAGGAAAGAGTAAGCCACATTCATGTATTTTGCCTCAATTTCCTTGTTTGTCAGAGGTACAGTAAAACCCCTGTTACACAGGTTGCCCTGTTACCATTGGCCAGTAGTTTCACGTTCTCAGATGCAGGTTTAAAAGCTCTTCATTAAAAGAGCTGGATGTTGCTTTCTAACAAAAAGTAAATAACAGAGGTGGTCACAGTGCTGGTTCTATTGCTCTTGATCTGAGATAAACCCTTTTTTTATCTGCTGGGTTATTAGAAGCACACCTTTACTTGTGAAAGTTCAGGTGAAATTGGGATAAAAGCTGGAAAGGATGCAGGCTATAAGTATGTTTAAAATGTTATCTGTTCTTTCTCAAACATGTCTTTCCAGCTCAGGTATTTACATGCTGATAACCTTTTGGTCCCAGCAGTGCTAGGGACTTCATGCCTTGTATTTCAAAACTGATAAGAAATTGAAAGATGTGGAGCCTCCAAGAAACATTATGAAAACCAATCCTCCTCCTTTTCCCTAAGTTCCTTGGGTTACTGTGCTACTTGAAACACTGAATTTCTGGAAATTATTTGCTGTAGGAAATTTTTTGCCCCAAAGAACATAAGAAGCAGATATAACTTTGAGGACTGATGAAGAAGAGGAGACATAACTGCTTTTGTTATTCGGAGGTTTGGCCTTTGTTCTCCCTTTGATCTGCCACTCTTGTGGCACTCTTCCTTCCTATCAGCAGATCAAGGAGAATTTTTATCTTGCTGTGAGCCTTTGCGTGTGTGCTGTTATTTTTTATTAAAATCCTTTTGCGGTAATATCAGGAGAATTTTGCAACCATCTCTGTCTGTTTGTCTTGTAGGAACTGAACAGACAAAAACCCTCCATGTTCTTGATGTTTTAAATAAGCCAGCGAGTAAATGTGCTTGGAATGCTCCCCCCCACCCCTCTTCTAGTCAGTAATGTGGCCACACCACAGAAGAAAATTTAGCCAAAAAGTAGAAATTTAGCAATGCTGTACACACTTGAGAACAGGAAAGCTTATGCTACTGATTGACTTTGACTGAGCTGGTAGATATTGAAAATAAACTTTCTCTGGTGTCATATAAAATGAGTTCAGCAGACCTAAGGCCGAGCAGAAGTGCAGTTTTGCTGTAAAAAAAAAAAAAAAAAAACAAAACACAAATAAGCAAAATCCATTGCAAGTGGCACTGTCTAGCACGGACTGGGGATTACTGACATGGGATTCCCATTCCTCGAGATCAGGAGTGGAAGGAACCTCGGCAGGGTGAAACTTCCCCTGCCATTCCCCGCCTTACGAATACACACAAGGGCTCATTCTCCCAGGCCCTCTCACTGGCACCTTTCACAAGCTCGCCATTGAGTGAACGAGAACGAGGAAACTACAGGGCGATACGCAGCTCTGAATTTACTGGCAGAATCAGCAGCAGTTTTGGCTTGATGCTGTTGACCTCTGATCCCTGCATTAAGTTTTTATGTTCAAGTAGCTGGTACAAGGCCAATTTTATGAATTGAGTTTTAAACTTGTACGAAGGTTTTCAGAAGGAACAAAATTTAGACTGTTAAGCTGTTGAAATGACACTGATACTGACCTGAAATACTCCGATCTTGCAGAGACAGAGCCCAAAAGGCACTCAGATGCTGAGCAGATACTTTGCATGCGTCAAATGCATTAGTTTAGTGACATGTATCCTCTTCTTGTGCTTCCATGAATGTTTCTCCTCACTGAGAGTTGATGACCACCAAAGACAGTTAATATAATGTGCTTCATCTGGAATACAGTGCAGCACAGCAGGGTATGGAGGCCTTGGCGCAGAGACAGTTAAGCAAGCCAGATGAGGTTCCAGTCATACCTTTCATAGCCAAGACTGTGCAATTGATTTATGTCCAGTGCTGATGATGACAGAAAAGTGCAGGCTAGTTAAAACAGGGCTCTTGGTGTATTTCATGTATGACTGGACAAAGCTTAACACAGCAAGTCAAAGACATTGCAAAAATTCAGGTCCTTAATAAAAACTCTCATCTGCATCTCGCTGGAAGTCTGCAGAGGGTATCACCCTATTGAGCTTAGCACTGTCTGCGAGCTGCAGATTCCTGCCCTCGGGCTCAGTCCGCATTGTACAGCACCAGCCAGCTGCCCTCAGACCACCTTCATCAGCTGGTTGAATGAACCTCACTCAAACTGGCCTCGGGGAGCGCTCAGACCACCCTTCCTGCTCGCAGGCAACTGGGAATCGGTCAATTTGACTGCCATGTCTTAATGTAACTTAAACGGGCTTGATCCAGCATACCTGAGGAATGTCACTTCCCACCCAGCTGCAGAAGTTACAGCGAAGGGCAGAAGCCACCTGAGACAACCCAGCCAACCGTCGTACCTCTGATGTCTTTGAGTGTAAGGTGCACGAAGCAGAAAGCGTCTCCCCTCCACAGCACCTAGCAGAGTGAGAGCCTCACCCCCTGGGAAATAGTGTGCCCAGTACAACAGCTTATCTCTGTATTTCCCTGCCTTCTTCCCCTCATCGTATCAAGAGAAAACAAGAATTTTGTGTTTGGATTGTATTATTAGTGTGGGGTTTTTTGATGGAGCAGCAGAAACAATATAAAATGCACAAAGAATGCCTGCTGATTTTCATGGCACTATCAATTTCCTCTCCAGCGTGGAGGAGAGGCAGGGTATGGGTCAAGGGAAAAAAGATTTACTTTTCCTTGATACACACAGCCTTGGCAACACAGTTGTGAATGTACTGAATTTGTAATAAGCCATTCAAAAAAAGCTCCCCTAGAAGACTTTATAACTTTGTAGGCAACCAGCCTCCATAATCAAGTCTTACAACATAGCCCGCTACTTCATAAATTTGAAATAAATCATAAAAGGGGCATATTAAAATAATTTGTATCAGTAGGGACTGATTTAAAGCCCAGCTCCTCATCCATCAACGAGATGCTTTCATTTACTAGCGTATTCCTCCAAACTGCAGGAAAAGCTTCGCCAAATCCATTAATAATAAAGAGAAGAGCGCCTTCACAGAGCAAACAGACAAAGGGAAAGCAGAGAATGATTCTCATAAACTTCTTTTTCTTTACAAGATCCCCTCCAAAAATAATCATGGCAGACAAGATTAGAGGTAAAAGACTTTTGATCTTTTATTGAAGAATAATTTAGGACAATTTCTAATGCCATTCAGCTCAGAGGGGATAATACATTAAAGGAGAGAGTGGCTGGAAAAAAAAATTGGCAGGCAGTAAACCCATCGGCTTCAGTGGGGGAAGTCTAGCGAGGAAAAGATTTATCCTTTGGAAACTGCTAAAGGTGATGCAAAGGGAAGGACTTCCACTTTTTTCCCACTTCCCTCGCCGTTTCGGTTGCCCGCAGGAGCTATTGGCTGGCGGGGGAAGCGCCCCGTCCCTGCGCGTCCGCGGGGCCCGGCGGAGCGGCGAGTCCCGGCGCCGAGGGAAACCCCGGCTCCCCCGGGCTCCTCTGCTGGGTTCTCCGCAAACTGCAGCAAAGCTGACAGTAGCTCTAACCCGTCCTTTGGCTGAGCCCTGGGACTAGAAGTATTGCTCCAAAAACATTTTGTTTGCACACGCTGGAGCGTTTCTATCAAGAAGACTCAGAGTTGCTTTTGAAATAAGAGAGCCTTAAAAAATCTCCGGCTGCTAGAAGGAACTATATTTTCTTCACTCTGACGATCGGCATTTAAATGTGAACTATCTCGAAGCCTTCCGTAGGAAACACAATTAAAGTGTCATTAAGAAAGCATTTTTCTCGTATCCTTTTCTGTAGTAAACGAGTTAGGCTCAGTGTTTCGGCGCTGTGTGGTGTGCTGAAACACGGGGTAAATCCGTGGCCATTTAACACTCTAGTTGGAGCAAAAGGGATTCAAATTTGGAACAGGATTTCAAGTACTGCTCCTTTTCATCCCAGCAATGCCAATATTTTCAATATTCACAGTAACTCACACAGAGAAATATTTTGTAGTAGTAACCAAAAAAATAAAAAATTTCCTTCCTTTCTCCGAGACATATTAGCAATATAACCGAGGTTAAAAGCCGCTTTTTTTGTTTGAAGGAAAACGTTCTCACCTAATTTACGGAAATTCTTTGGGAAAGGCGTTTTCTTGGTTTTGATCTCTTAGCATGGCGCGAACAGGGACTCTTTGAACCCTTAGCAAAGGAGATACTTTGTTTTTAGATGAGAAACAGTTTCTTTTACCGTCTTTTTGCAGTGCCAGCTTCTCTATTTGAAATAAACGGCATGTTTTCTTTCAGGTAACGCTGTTTTCTCTCTGTCTTCCCACGTGTAGCTCCCTGCCTTCCTGTCTCCAGCGAAAAGAATGCAAAGAAGTGGACAAAAAACACGGGGAACTCCAAGCACCCACTGCTGAGCTGGGAGAGGGAAATGCAAAGAAAATGATTCGGGCAGAATTGCTGAATGAAGGAAGAAATTAAATAAAGATCGAGGTAAGGTTTCCACGAGGTAATATTTCCACTGAACTAACTCCCGGGGGAAAGACCAGGAGAATCATGGTGCAAATTCCCCACCCTTCCCCCTTTTTTTTTTCCCCTGCGACCAAAACGTTTATGTTTTGCCACCTCACCAGGTTGTTTAATCAACAGGGACTGTGATAACCCCCAGAATTTTATAGCCATTTACAAATCCGTTAAATCTTTTGGGATTAGCTTTATGGCCACTGAAAGGGAGCTCACCTTCCTCGTGTCTGATTTTAAGACATAACTCATGCACGGTTATTTGGCAATCCTGTGTGAAAGGGCTGTAGACTCACAATATAGACCTCAAATTCCCCTGGTTCTCAGACGTGCCCTGCCAAGGTGTTAGAAGGATGCAAATATTCCGCAAGGCTTCAAAGATAAGTTCTTGCCGTGGGCTCTGGGGACAAACCCTGCCCTCTCTGGGACCCTTCAGCTCTCAGGTAGGAGCTCCAAGTCTGACCCCAAACCCTCTAGAAACTCGTACGGGATTTTTGCCAAGCCCCAAACAGACAGCGGGTGCCCCAAAAAAAGTCTCTCCGCCTTTACCAGAAACCCAGCAACCTGGAGAGGGGCAGATTCAGCTCCCACGGTATCTCTGAGACATGTCGGGTGTCTGCGATCATCCCCAGCTGACCCTTGTTCCCTCAGTCACCTCGGCCACAGACCTGCCCTACATATCGACCCAGTTGTTATTTTCTTTGAAGCCACTTTGGTTTTGCCTTGTGGTTCTGTCTTCTTTTCCTTTTTTAATGGGAACGCGTACGGGTGTTGCAATAAGCCTCTTTGCAGTATTTCTAATTTGCATCGGATTTTTATTTGCTTTTCTGACAAAAGGCTTTCAGAAGAGTCTTTTGGTATTTTTGCTGAGGCAGATTTCAGCTTGCTGTTACCTAAAGCCACCTCCTGTGTCATGGCTTCAGGCAGAAACAAATCAGTCTTAATTTTGCACATTTTAGGTTTTCATCCCTTGCTGTCGGGTATACTTTTACATTAAAAAATATAGATTCTATAATATATAATAAGTAATATATATGTGTGCTTTTTATACTTTGTATAAATATATATTTTATATATATGTATATCCCTTTCCCCCCCCTGCTGCAGTTTTTATGATTGTACTGAGTTTGCGGGGTTGTACCTTGTCACACAGGCCCCCTGGGCAGAGAAAACGTCCATGAACTATCCACCCTCCCGGAAGGGCTGACCTGTGCTCTCTGCACTGAAAAGCAGCTCCTGCCTTTCTTGGTGTGTCCTCCCTGGCCCGGTGCTTTTTCTTTTTTAACCCCAAATAATTGTTCAAAGCAGCCTCCTGGCCGGGAGTGCTGAGTGCTGGCCTTCGTGAGGGCTGGCTGGGATGCAGAGACCCAGGCTTGACCCCATCTCTGGTCCTCAGGCCAAGCTGGGCCCATCTTTGGGTGAATTCATTTCAGGCTGAACTTTGTGTGAACCTGGGCCCGAGGGGAAGGGAACCCGACAGAGCAAGGCTGATGGAGGCAAGTTCTGAGCAAACCCATCAGCCTGAGTAAATATTGAACAAGTCCATATGAAGGCTGTGGTTGAAATGGAGCTGTCAGACCAGTGTAAACTGAAAGGATAGGTGAGGCCTCTGAAGAGCAAGGAAACATTTTGTACACTCACTTCTGCAATTGTTCCTTCTACCCAAGCCCTTTGCCCCAGACCTCATTTCACCTGCCTGAGAGGCTAAAGCAACCCTGAAGCTGATAGGCGCTGAAATATCTGTGTTGGTGGAAGCAAATGGCTGAGGGGCAGCGGGGTGAGCAAAGGGACGGCACCGTGGGGTGGCCCTTTCAGTGTAATGAGCAGGGAACATTACAGCTGGGGTCGGACACGAGACAGCAGATCGGAGGTCCCTGACTTAAATCCAGGTGACCTATGCAGCATCGATACTGAAAAATAAATGTACTATATATTTGATACAAATACAAGTGAAATACATTGTCTATAAACATACACAATCCAAATAAACACATATATGCCCAGTTCCCATGCCAGACAATGCTGCTGGGGCGTTGGGGCAGGGGAAGTCCCAGGGATGGGAAGGGCGTTGGATGTGCAAGCTCCTGCCCAGTTGAGATCTGAGGGCAGCTCCACTCACCCAGTGCTTCCCACAGCTGCAGGTCTTTTGGCCAGTTCTCCAGGGGTTTTAGTGACACCTAAAAATGTGTTCATGTCAAAATGTTGAGTTTTACGTAGCAGGCATGAGAATCCCTCCTGGTTTACCTGATTTAGTGTGTATCAACTCCCTTGGCAATGTCAGCGTGCAAGCAAGTGCATGTGTACCTTGCTGCCTTGGTGCCACTCACAGAAAGTGGATCAAATTCTGTTGCAGTTGGCTCACTCACGGTGTGATGAAAACCTCTCACCCTCATCCTGCTCTGGTTTTGCTGAGAGCTGGGGAAGGGGTGGCCCCTGACTAATTTTTCTGTGTGAAACAAGTTTGGAGAAACACAGAAGGCTTCCTCCCCTCTTCTCCTCCACTTCAAGGCATCAAAGACCTTGTGGGCCAAAGGGGCCAGCAATAGCCCAATGCAGATACAGTACAGTCACTGAGGGGGAGGTTTTGTCCCCAGAGACCCCCAGGAACGCTTCACACCTTCAGTGCAAAGAGGCTCCAGGAGCAGAGTTAATAGCAGCCAGCAAAGTGGAGTTGAAAGTAAGGAAGTCTTCAGGGTATTATTATTATTATTTTTTAATAGGAGGTCCTCTTCTGAGATCAAAAGGGCCTCACATTGTGAGAACAAATGCTTTAGGAAGAGGAGAAACATTTCACACTAGGGGGGAAAGGAACAGATGGCCCCGGAGTAGCTGACACACCAGGCCAGAGCGCTGGGTGTGCTCCTCGGGTCCCTGCTCTGGGAACAGAGCCAGAGGAGAGGGACTCTGGGCGTCCCTTCCTCATTCCCTCCTCCCACAGAGGGACAACAGCTCCAACACGGTGACTGCCATTAATAATTTACACAGTTACGTTTCTTTAACTGGGAATTTCCCCTTCCTTTGGGATATTAAAAGAATAAATCTCCATTAAGAAGCGGCTTTGTGTGTGAGTGTACAGGGGCACTTGGCTAATTTTCCTGCTCATGAAAAATGCAATACCAGGGACCCACAGACAGACACACACAGAGATATGGGAATATACCGGATTATAAATAGCCACGTCGTTGTGTATCATTTATATAAAACAAAGTGCGTGTAGACCTCGAATTTGTGATAAAGCTTGACTATGGTGATAGGGCTATATCTCGACAGGGACTGCTGCATGCACATCTGCAGTGCGTGCCCCTTTCTGTGCAGCCGATGCCGATGGGCTGTGGGGAGGAGCACATGTTCATGCCCCGTATGGATCCATGGATACCTGTGCGGGTACTGAAGTACCAGTGCCCGCTCTTTATCTGCTTCTCCGGTTGTGGAGCGGACACAGGTGTCCCTCACCACCTCACAGGAGCATCTGCTACCGGCCGAGGGACCCCCAGCCGCGGGTGTCCTGGCGTGGCCTTCCCAGCCGGCTCCTGCTTCACAGCAGTGGGTTTCGGGCTCTTGAGACAAAAGGGAGCGTGAGAAACTTGGAGGGGAAAAAGAGATTAGCTGTGTGCGGTGATCGTTGTTAGAGAAACAGGGCTGGGCAGCGAGGGGGGCAAAGGGAACGGGTGAGGGGGGAGCCCGGAGGGGGTTACATATGTAAGGGCGCATCGGCACCGTCTCTGCGGACCCTTCCGGAGACTCCCTTTGAGTTTCAAATGGGAGCTGGCAGCCTTTGTTGTGCCCGACACACTGACACACCAGTACCCTCCTTTTTGTCCCGGCCTTTCCGCTCTCCTCCGGCTCTTGGGGGCCGGTCCGCCCGGCGCTGCCCGCCTCACCCGGCGGCCGGGGGGCAGAGCAGGGCCCGGAGACACAACCGGGGGTGAATATCGTCTCAGTGGAAACCCACGGGCTTTCTGAAGCACAACGCCCTGTTTCGATGAGACAGCTAAAATCGTACAGCTTCAACAAAACCTTCAATCCCGTTGGTTCAACGAATAGGTTAAATCAAGCTGACTCACACCCAACAGGTTATAAAGCCAATCTGTCTGGCTGTGCCTTTTTTTCTCTCTCGGTGTTTGCTAGTGTAACAAAATCCTCTTTTCACCTTTTCCCCCCTCTTTTTTTTTTTTCTTATCTCTGAGCTAATTGGCCACTCAAAAATCTTTTCTTTCGAGCAAGAGAGGTGTATTAGATGGGGGAAGATTGTATCTCCGGGGAAGAGCGATGCCCTGTCGCCCAGGGACCTCCAGATGAAGCGGGCCGGGGCCGAGCGGCGCTGCGGGGCAGGGTGCCCGGTTCCAGCAGGTACTTTGCTCATTCTTCGCCCCACTCACGCCCGCACCGAAAAGGTTCGCAAATTTGACGAAGCCAGAACAATAGGTTCTCCTGGCAGCCCCTCTGTTTACTTGTTTAGAAATCCCAGAGGCGTTTCGAGGTAAAAAGGTCAGAGCTATACTCGGGCTGGCTGCCTCCTTCCTCCCCGCCCGGCCCCAGCACGGCTCTGCCCCCGCCCAGCGCTCCGGTACCCGCACAGGGCCCTGACCTCCATCCCCCCGCGAACTGGTTTCGTATGTTACTTATACTGTGGAAAACAGCCTTTCAGGGGTCGCCTTGGGAAGCTGAAGGGAGGAAACTAAAGCGACGCTTCGTTTTGGTTTTGAGTTGGATCAGCCTCACAGGACTGTTCCGTATCAATGAGAAACTCGCTTTGCCCCCACCCCGGATTGCAAGTCCGTTCCAATTCGTGTTGCTGCTTCATTAATGCAGATCTGCTTCCGTGCCGGGATGCTTACACTGAGGATGACGATGATTTTCTGTTCTCATCAGGCCTCGTTGGGCTGTAAAATAACTCCACGCGGGGAGCGCCGCGTTTCTCTCCGGCCCCGTCTGGGCGACTTGCTCTGAACGCCCCCGAAGCAGAGGCGAGCGCCGGGCCCGATCCTGCCGATGCCAAGGAGGGAGTGGGAGGGGTTCGTAGGGTACCCACAGGAAGAAGGATGGGGCGTTTTGTTTGGAAGCTTTGGCAGCAGCCGGAGACCTTTCCTTCCTCCTCCTCCTCCCACCGAGCCCAGGCTCCCCCCGCCCTGTGTCGCGCATTTCCCTGGACGGGAGAGATTTCCATTTCCATTAGAGTAGAGAGGACTTGCGTGTGGAAAAAGTAAACTTTATTAGACTGAGGTAGTTTCATTTCGAGATACAGAGCACGGGGAAGGGAGTGGAACGGAAATAGGAGATTCCGATTAAGAAACCGCTAGTTTTTCTCGATGACGTTTTTCCCTTTAAAACAATTTTTCACAAAAGTCGCCGTGGTTTTCAGTTGGTCCTACCCTAAAGTTTCTCGTGGGGAAGGGAAACAATTTAGCCATGGTTAAATAATGTTTTTATCGGACTCCGATAAGCCTAAAAGGGTGGGGGTACAAGGAACCGTGCTACTTCGCTCCAAGACTTCAGGCTATCGAGACGTACAATAAATAGCAGGCAGTGCATCAGTGCCTGGGGGAGCCAAGCCCTGCGGCCCCCCCGCAGCCTTGTTCCCATCCACCTTCACACCTCCTACGACAGTGACCGTTGCCCAAAGTACTCCGAGGTCAGCCTTCGCCTCATCTCGTTTCCTCTGATAGCACAACCCTCCCTCCCCCAGGATCAGTAACAGCCACAGTCGCAGAGCGTGTAGAAAACCCTGTAAAGCAGTAATAGTGCAAAATGGTAGCGGAAGAGTTGCGTTTTTTTGCTTTGTGTTTGTGTCTTTGCAGAGGCTTCTTAGCATCTTGGGGGCCTCAGATTTC
Source organism: Chroicocephalus ridibundus (assembly GCF_963924245.1). NCBI lineage: Eukaryota > Metazoa > Chordata > Aves > Charadriiformes > Laridae > Chroicocephalus > Chroicocephalus ridibundus. The sequence goes on along the minus strand of NC_086300.1, from coordinate 1,861,910 downwards.
ATTCCAAGATATACATACAGTAAATAAAAGGGAAATAAAAAAATACCCAAAACTTTTTTACAATCTCGCGGGGAGGAAAAACACATCAAACGTAGGATTTTTGCAGGCAAAAGTCGTTGTGCATATTTTTTAAAACGGGAGAAAACTAAATTCGTTTTAAAGTTTCTGTAATTGAAAGTGCAGTTCCTATGGGGGGGGAGAAGGGAGGGGGAGAAACGTCCCTGAGACAAACGCCTATTGCTAAGGATGTACGAGGACACGGCTGCTCCTTTGGAGTCCAGTGTTTTACAGAGGGTCTATAAATTAAGAGAGAGAAATGCGAGCGGGAGAACCGGTATCACACGTGTGGAGGTGGCCGGAGCCGAGGGGACTGCTCGGAGGGAAGCCTGGCCTTCCTTCCACGCCTGTGTGCGGTCGGGGCTGTGCGTGGGAGGTGCGTGTTCGTGCCTGTGGGTCTGCTGGGGTCTGCGGGGAGCAGCTGCCCCTCGAGGGCAGCCCCGGGCTGGTCCCTGCGTCCCCGCGGGGACGCGTTTCAGGAAGACACCGAGCTGGGAGAGGCCTCAGGTGAGGTGCAGTTGGACTGATCCGAGGCTTCGCTCGCTTCCTTGGCAGACCTGGAGGCAGCAGCCGGGGCGAGACCTTCCTTTTCCCTCTTCTTCTGCTTCATCCGCCTGTTCTGGAACCAGATCTTGACCTGGGTTTCGTTGAGCTCCAGGGTAGCGGCGATCTCCACCCGCCGGGCCCGGGTGAGGTACTTGTTAAAGTGAAACTCCTTCTCCAGCTCCGTCAGCTGCTTGGTGGTGAAGTTGGTGCGGATGGTGTTGGGCTGGCCCAGCAGTCCGTACTCCGACACTTTAGCTGTTAAGGAGCAAACACCAACAGGGCAGGAGCAACCAGAGAAATTCCCTTGCTGGGACGTGGCGGGGCGGGGGGGCTTTTCCCCGCTCCTCTCCTCTCCTGGGCATTTGGTCCCTCCACCGCCCGGAGCTTCGTGCTCCCTCCCGGATCCTCAGCTACCCCTGTCTTCCCAGCCCAGGAATACGGACTTCACCGGGCTCTGCAGAACTGCCCCCCCCTTTCCCTTGTAACCATTCCCCCCAGTTCCCTGCAAACTACCATGAAACCTGAACGTGCGTGGGAAGGAGTGGAAGGGGAGGGCGAAGGTGATGATGAGGGGAGGAGGGAAGATTGTGATTTAAGGAAGGTTGTGGAGAAGGAAGTTGAACAATAGGGGAGTGGAAGCCACGACTGTGGAAGAAGCAGGAAGCCTGGAGAATTTCCCATTCCGAGCTGGGCTTAAATCGCATTGGGCCTGCGGGAAACTGAGCTCAGGGACCCTCCATCAGGCGTGTCTGGGAAATCTCTAGCTGGCTTTTCCGCAGCGCTGAGCTGGTGTTAAAAAAAAAAAAAAAAAAAAAAAAAAAAAAAAAAAAAGACCCCCAAAGCAAAACAAATCTGTGTTCCCCTGGAAGATGAGCCCAGTTACCTTGCGTACAAACCCCGGAGAAGGCAACCTTTCCTTGCAGGGCTGGGGAGCTGCCCCCCGCCTCCCTCCTCCCCCGGCTGGGGACCATCCTCACCCAGCTCTGCCCTCCCCCAAACTCACCTGTCTTGGGGGGGTTCCTCTTCACTTTCATCCAGTCGAAGGTTTGCGTTGCGCTGGCGCCGGGGGGGCACGGCTCGGAGGGGCACGCAGGGTCTTTGTCCTCGTTTAAAGAAGGCGAGAGGTTACTGTAAACGCCGGGCAAGTAGCCGGGCTGCTCCTGCCCGTAAAGGTGTTGCTGCTGGTACTGCCCAGCGGCCCCGCAGTAGCTCTCTGCTAAGGAGCTGAGGTTGGATCCCGCGTTGGCGGAGTAGCCGGCCGCCTGGAAGTACACGCCATCCGCGTCCTGCTGGCCGAGGTAGAGCTGGTGGTGGCCGTAGCTGGGGCTGCAGGTTTGGGCCGGGTACCCGGCGGCCGGGGCAGCGCCCGCGAAGGGGATGGGGCGCCCGGAGGAGGGAGGGTGGTAGCCGGGGTTCTGCGGGGGGAGATGGGCGGCCGCGCTCCCTCCCACGCCAAAGCGCCCGTCTCCGTTAAAAGTGTCACTGGCGGGGCTACCTGAGCAGGAGAGGAAGGAAGGGGAGCTTTGCTCTAAATGGTGGTAGGCGCCCGTCCCACGGTTACAAATTGCATACTCTAAGAAGGAGTTCATCCTAGTATTGTCCATCTGCCACTGATGGAGGAGGGTCAGCCTGTTTTGGGGGGGATTCCGCCTGCCCTACAACCTTTAGATAGTATGTCAAAGCTGTAAAACTTCCTTCCATGCATCGCTGGCCCTCGAACCCCTCAGCCTTCGGCGGGGCCGGGGTGGGGGCAGGGGGAGGCGGCCACGTGGTCCGCCCCCAGCCCAATGAGCGAGGGGCTCCTGAAGTTTGTCACATCTCTGAGCTCATCCATCAAGGCCCTGACATTTGCATGACAAAGGGGTTTCAATCAAACCCTGCCCATCAATCTGATAACAACACGAATACGTCAAAATCTTTCCTCAAAGACTTTAAAAGAGAGGAGGGAGGTGGGGTGCGGGGAGGTGGAGGGGAAGAGGGGCTGGGGGAAGAATTAGAATTATACACAACTGTTTTAAGTGCTAAAAAGGCTCCCAAGTTATGCGAGTAGCCAGTTTCAGCAGAACTTCCCCTTACCCCAACTTAAAAAGGTTTTCCCCAATCCTAGCTCCATCTGAGAAAAAGAAAGACAGAGGGAAAAGAGGTAGGGAGGTCTGACTACTCTTTCCCCCAGGCACAAAAGGATGCTCTTTTCTTCATTTCGAAACTTTGCCTACAAAGTGGCTTGAAGATGTTTTGCGTTTTCTGGGCTGAAGAGTCTAATAAAAGCTCCGAAGAAAAAAAAGGCTCCGTGTGTTCTAATTTTGCCACACCGGCTTTGTGTCTAGGGCCAGTGTGGGTAAAAGCAACATAATTAAATCAATATTCTAATGAGGCCATGAAATAAAGTTAGGAAGACAGAATGTCTTTTGTTGGAGAAATACCATGCCCAGTTTAGCAGTTGGAGGAATGGAACTAAAAATGATCCGTATGTCTATCTTCATGTCCTCCTACCCATCCACTCACCCATGCACCTACCTATCTACACATTTACTACTGAAAACAGCAGCTGTTTTAAGGGCTTTAACCAATGCTGGAACTTTAAGCTCCTCTTTTCCATGGCAAACCTGGTTTGATCTTTCTCCAAATCTGTTGCCACTGGAGCTTTCCCCTAGCAGAGTCCAGCTGATGAGTAGGTGGAAAGACACTGACTTCAGGCCGGCCACTCCACTGCTGAGAGAATGGAAACATAGGTAGGCAACATTTATTTACTTGTTAGCAGAAGGGAGACAAGAGCACCCAACAATATGACGCCCACAGTCATTTGTTACTTGTCAAGATATTTACTGGTTATTCAGCCTCTAAGAAGAACCAGGAGGGCTCTTTTTTTTTTTTTTTCTTTCCCCAGGCCAAAAGTTCACTTTGAAAGGCATAAACACGGCCTTCAGTTGGTAGGTTTGGCTGATGCAACACGTTGGGGTAACATTTGTTAAGAAACTGCAACACAGACAGCCACGACACCAACCTTCCTCCCTCCTTTAAATCCCCCCCGAGAGAAAGTGTGAGTTTTAGCCAATTACAATTCTCGCCCTTCAATAAAAAGAATAAGGAGAAAACTATTTCCAGAGCTGCGTGCCTATTTATTCATTTATTCTGCCGACTTTGCTGATGCTGAGATATTCAAGAAGAAAATCTTTCAGGTTACAAATGTTCTCTGAAACTCGCTACCTCCTTTTTTGCATAAAACAACCAAAAGTGATTATAAAGATTCAAAGCAACTCTCATGTCATTCCACTTGCAAGAGAAATCGGTTTCTAATTTGATTCCAGGAGTGCTTTTTATATTATGTTGCACTCGCGTTTAAATTTAATGTATTATATTTAAACGATGTCTACAATAGATGATTTATGGGTGTAAAATGAAAAAAGAAAAGGATAGATGTTTATTTCATCCATGAATCAATTGTTTCATATTGTCTGATAATTTTCCACTGTGATCTCACTCCACTGTTACATTAAGGAGATGCTTTATGTCATTAAAATACAGCTGTCTTCTGGAGTTTCAGAATTAGCTCCGAGAGAGTTCACTGCTGCGGAGTTAGGGAGGAAAAAGTTTTGCTATTCACCTCCTCCCAGCGAAGGCTAAACCAAAGTTTAGACCTGAGGCAGCTCTGGGTGAAAGCACGGAGTTTCTTTGGTAGATGGGAAAATCAGCCAGGACGGGATCAAAATTTCAGCCATGAAATGCAGTAAGTATCCCGACCCGAGCAGGGGATGAAATGAGGTCCCCGGGCTCCTGGACTCCAACCCCACTTTTGGGGGAAAGTGAAGATATTGGGGAGGTGGGTGTGTGAAAGTGAAGATAGAGCTGAGGAGGGCATGTGCGGAGGTGAAGTCACTTTGGCAAAGGCTTTTTTTGTCTCTCAGTTGAGGTAACTGTCAGATCACGAAAGGTGGGGTGTTGGAGCCGATTTCCCCCCAGAAAGGAAGTCCAGGCGGCAGGATACCGGGCAGGTCTCGGGGTGTGCTGGTTTCCCACCCCCTGCCCGGAGCCGGCACACCCGGGGCTCCCCTGGCCGCCCCTCCCCGGAGCTGCCAGGCTGACGGCCCCGGGCAGGGCGAGCGGGGTAGCAGCGCTTCAGCCCACGCTGTCCTCCGGCTGACCTCCCCAAAGTGGCACGGTCTTCCCCAAAATGTATGGCTTGTGGTGACTGCGCGGTATTTTCGAAAACCGCAGCGTCAACGTGCATGCAGGCGCACTGGGAACGGCTTAGGAATCGCTTTTCCGAATTTCCTGCTTAGCCCCTCACCCTGGATCCGATATAAAATTGCTGCTGTTATTATTATTGATTTCCATTCCCCTTGTGGAGAAGGTGTGAGACCCAGTTTCGGTGCAGACCTTCATAACCTGCAGGAGAAAGAAATACCACATTATTGTTAACAAGCAATCGCCGGGTGAGCCTATCACACGTTTATTTATGTAAAACCTCCTTTATGGGGAGCTGAGAGAGGGAAGGCGGTCAAACAAAAGGTGTTGGTGGAGGTTCTCAAATTATCAGAGCTTTCTCCTATATCCCCCCGAAATAGTTACTTAGCCTTTCACTATATTAACTACTTGATTTTCACTTATGTATAGAGGGAGACAGTAATTATTCCTACCCCCTAAACTACAGACGGTGCCGTTTTGGGGATGCTGCTGTTGTTCACAAAACAGGATTAAAACAAATTCTCGAGAGATGGATGATGCTAGAAGGTGAGCGGGGAATTTTTAGCTCTTTGATTCCTGGAAAAAGAAACTCTGCTGTCCAGGAGCGTGGTCGGCTGCTCGGTGGGAGGCAGAAGAAATCACTTCTTTACCTCCTGGTCCCGATTCCTTGCCCGGCACTGTGTGTGCGGGACTCCGCAGAGCTGCATCCCCGCTCCCCGAGAGCCGATGCTGGCCTGAAGCACTTCGGGAGCTACCGCCCCTAAACCGCAGGCTTTTTTTGATGAGCAGATAAGAAATGAGGAGGTCACCAGCAGAATAAGGTTTTGGTGGCGGGGGACTTACGATGCCCACCACAGGCATCCCGTGCCCTTGGCCCCTCCATCCACCCCGAGGCAAATCCCGGGGCAGCTCATCTGCTCGCACACCCACACCCCCTCACTACAAAATGGGGCTTTTGACCCCCTAGGGAAAACCACGACTTTTGTTCCAACCCGATGAAGATATCGTATTAAAATAAACCTTTTCTTGAGAGCAGTTTCTCCCTTTTAGCGGCATAAAGCGGTTCCACAAAACCCGGGGCTGCAGCAGCCTGGCGGCGGGGAGAGCAGGGGACATTTCTCCCTTCCCTAAGAGACGGTTTGTTTGATTTCAAACAACTCTCCTGACATGAGGGATAGGGCCCTTCTGAAGGCGGTTTGTGGAAACACGTCTTATAAGAAATCTTAACGCGAGAAGTTTTCTGTGCAGGCGACACAGAAGGAATGTAGCGTTTCCAAAGGCTCCAGAGTGCTCCGAGTCTTCAGATACTTCGTTTTGGAGTTAAATATAACTCTCTGCAGAGAAAGTTTGTGTCGTGCGTAAGAAATGTCACTTTTGGCTCCTGGCGGGGTGATTTATAAGAAGCACTGCTGACGCTGGGGGTGCGTGTTTGGCTGCGGACTTCGTTATCACCAAAAAGGACTCGTCCCTAGAAATTGTCAGAGAAATTTATAGCCCCGGCATGTGTCTTGGTTAGATCATAGCCTGCTAAGCTATATTTGGGGCTAAAAACTGAAGAGGGGAAAATAAAACTGAATATGGAAAAATCCTTCAGAGTTTGGGAGTCCAAAGAAATGCAGAAGGAATCCTTTTAATGAGTTACAAGCGCCGGGCTATCCCCGAGCTGCAGAATAAATACGGGACAATTAAGATAAGATACAATAGTTCTTATCTGCCGCTCTCGGGAGCGGGGCGGGCGCGGCGGCGGGGACCGGCCGGGCGCCGGGCGGGGGACCGGCACCGTGACCAGCTCCAGCACGATGTCGTGAGGGTCCCTGGACGGGGACTGTCCGCAGGTGGTCAGCGTCCCCCGGAGGGGATGGGCGCCTCTTAACCAGGGAAAGGGACGTGTTTTGTGTTCTCGATCTCCTGAACAATACTTTGAGTGGAAGATTTGGGTGAGAAATGCCTCTTTCGATATTTTTCCTTCTCAGGATGGCACTAACCGCTCAAATCCCGCCTCCTCCTGCGCCAAAACATCAAATTCCTCCTCCGACGGCTCTGGGGAACCTGTCCTGTTTCCCTGTGAATCCCATCGGCTATTTCTCTCTGGTCCCCAGGGCAGGGGTGTGTCTGTAAACCGGCTCGTCTTACTAATGAGGATCATTTAAGCCTTTCTACTGGGTGAGGGCGAGAGGAGAGGTCTGTATCTGCTGCTCCTGCGTGCAGCGGTGCTTTCTCTCGTAGCAGGCAGACCCTGTGCGCTCCTTATCCCGGCCGAGCCCCGCTCCGGGCCGTCCTTGCCTTCCCCCAGGGCAGCTCGGCAACCCCGAGGGAGCCTCGCCCGGGCCCGGTTGGCTCTGGGCTCAGGGCCGGCCTCGGGCAGCTCCAGGGGGATGCACGGCCGGGACCGAACCCGAGGGGTCCCAAACCCTCCGCGTTTCGTTCAGATCCAGCATCTGGCAGGCCCGGCGTGGGCTAACTCGACCAAAACCCGCCCTTTAATAAGTGCATGAATTTATTAATAACTTCATCGACGTTGCTAATATGAATAGGTCCGCATTATTAATATCCACCAGCGTTAAACAGTATTCCACTGGGGATGAGGACTAGATTCACGTGGGCGAACTGCAGCGTTTCTTAAGTTAGTTTCCCCGGACCCGGCAATCTGTATTTTCCCCTGCGATGTATATAAAGAGGGAAAAAAATATCCGGCAAAGCTGGGATAGAGGCGGGAGGTGCCAGGATGTCGAGCAGGAGGTGGTTCCCTCTGCCAGCTCCTTCCTTTGATGGTGGTGGAGCATTAGGGGCACTCCTCAAGCTCTGGCCACAGAGGACTGGGATGCGGTCAAGTGCTGGAAAAGAATGCTACAACACAGCTGGGAAAACGGTCCCTGGAAGGATATTCCCGGAAAGCCGGAGTCTGGCACCGGCAGCTGAGGAAGACTGGGATGAATCCCCAGGAGAAGTTAACTCTTCCCACCTCACCCATCAAAGGCTCAGCTCCTTCTTCCCTCTCTCCCCCGCGTTTCCTTCACAGAAGGTTTTCCGCCTCGAGCCTTCCCATAGCTCGAATGGGTTGGTTCAACATCTTCAGGGCTTCGAGTAGCTCTTTAGCAAACACATCCCCAGACTAGATCAGCACAAGATAAATATTACTTTAACACCCCTACAACACGTGCGAGCGTATCTCATTTGCATATTTCTAGGTTAATAATCGTGAGGCAATTGCAGTGTTTTGACAACGATCAAGAGCTGAATACGCTTAATATGCTTAATATATGCCCTCCAGTTGCACAGAACAGAAGGGCAGGGTTGCAAATATGCATTCCCCATTTGTTTGACATTTTGAAGAAGGTAAAGAATGGCTGAACTAATGGCGAAATCTTACAGTCATTCAATAATTTAGATTTTATTGAATATTCCCCTTCTTTCCTCCGACATTTCAGTCTTGCTAATTAGGACAAATAAGAAGGGGCCTGCTGTTAGCAAGGATAATAACTGGCGAGGTTCCATTTATTAAGTCACTTTCCGTGGGTGTAGAATTGATCTGTGGCTGTGACTGGCATGCTTTCTAGACCTGCAGCAACTTTGAGAAGTCATTATGATCTGCAGCAGGGCCCTTGTTAGAGATTTGTATTGATAAGGTGTCAGGGTTTACGTTGGGGGGTTCGTGGAAACCCCTTCCCCGCTCCCGTCCCATCCTGGCGCTGGGGGGAAGCCGCCCCCTCCCAGCTCCCTGCAAAGGGTGACCCTGCAGTGGACGGTGTCCCTCTTGTCCCCTCCCCTCCGCCTCTCCCTTCCCCTCCTCCCTTCCCCACGGAAAGGGCGTGTGTGTTTGTGGAAATCCGCTGCACGATCGATTTGCGGAGAGATCTATCTATGTGCACCTATTTTTGAAGTTGAATAAGAAGTTCCCTTCTTTGGAGGGACAAAGGGGATGTGCAGATCCATGATCTGGACCGGGACCGGGCAGGGCTGAGCGGCCCTGGGGACCGGAGAGGGCCCCGCCGTTGCGAGCACGGACTGCCCGGCAGCGCTCGGGGCTCTTGGCGTGGGCCAGCCCCGACCGTCTGATTCCCTGCTCCTGCCGTCCCCCAACAAGCCTGTATTCAGGCTTGCGAGGGGGAGGAGGCGGGAGGAGAAATATGTAAAGCACTGGAACAAATGGCGCTTTGATAGACAACGTCTGGCAGTGCCAACGCTGCCGCTGAGTATGTTCCAGAAGCTGGAGATATTAAATAAACTTAAAGATAATGAATAGCCTTCTGTGGTACTTGGGCTGTGCCTGGGTTTTCTTCCCCCACGAATGGCTCTGGGACTTCCAGAGCGAAGAGGAACCGGTGAGAGAGGGCAGCGCGATGGGGGAGGCATGTGATGACTCCCAGGCTGGGATGCGAAGGCAACTCGTCTGCAGGCAGCGCAAACTATGCACTAGGCGCTTCCTTTTATTTATGGGAAGGTGTTAAGTAATGTTCACTTGCATATTTTAATTGCAATCTACTTCGATTTTCAATATAAACCTACTCTTTCCCGGAGTGAGATGCTAGCAGGTTTGAAACGTCTGCTCGTTTGGTAGGGAAAGAGGCTGGCAATATTATTAAGAATAAAAAGGTAGCCGTAAAATCACCCCCTCTATCTTACAGCGGGAAGAGACAATCCAGATCTTCGCGCAGCAATTTCGAAAACATCTGTCGAGGGCTTGCTTTATTTTATTTTATTTCTTTTCACAGCCCGAAGTAGAAAGCAAGCCTGGCTTCTGATGCTCTTAATCCGAAATAAAATATCGGGCCACCTCGCGGAAGTTTCCCGGACTCCACGGTTCTCCCGGGGACTCCTGGGGGAGGGGGTGGGTGACACCTCCCAGGCCAGCCCCAGGGACGCAACAACGGCCCGGGACCCTGCGGGGTGGGGGGTGGGGGACGGCAGCCCCCCGAGGAAACCCCCCGAAGGCCAGACCATAAAAAATAACCCTAACCCTAAAGAATAAGGCTGGTGGCAACGCCGCTTGTCATGGCCGCTCCGCTCTTCTCCGCGGCTCCCTGCGCCATTTTAAGGCCGCGGGTCCCCCCCATGATTCCCGGCCGCTCGCCTCCTGCCCCACGCTCCCCCCGAGCTCGCCTTTCCGCTTTACTTTCGCACAAACCCCGCTTGAACGCCTACCAAATTTCTGCCGTGGCTGAGGAAACACCAATGACTTAGCAAAGACGTAATATGATTTATTTTGGGTGTCACCGCGATTGATTCCTGCGCTGACCCCTTTTCATTCATAAGCCTCCCCACCCCCCCCGCCTCACTCTCCCTCCTTGATATATGAGTTTTGTATTTAAAATTACATGTTGCCAGAAAGCTTTCGTAAAGGGATCCGCGAGCCGGGACAGAGCAGCACAAATTGCTGTGGAAGGAGATCACAGATTTATAAGGCTCGGGGTGGTGGGGGTGTGTGTGTGTGTGTGCTGGTTTGTACTGTTGAAAAAAGGAGAGGAAAAAAGAAAGGCCTTTTTCAGGCTGATCTCTTACCCCTTTTTCCTCTATAGCATTTATTTGTTGACTAAAGTGCTGCCACGCACCACCCTCCCAGGGTGGATTTTTTGCATTTTCTCAAAATCCTCCCTTTCCGCCTCTTTTTTGGTACTCCGGGGCATTTACAACACCCATAATCGCGATATGGCACGGCTGTGTTTTCTGCTGCAAGAGCCGAGAGAAGGGGGAGTGGGCTGAAGGCAAGAAGCGGCGCTCGCCTGGCCAGGCCGGGCTGTGGGAGAAGCGCGGGGGGGTGGGGGGCGGGATCGCCGCGGGGAACGGGCCGCGGAATGTGCGGGGGCTCCGCGGAGCGGCCGCGGCCCCCGCGCCTCTCCGAGCCCGGCCTTTGTGTCGGTTTCCATCCCTTTATCCGGAGATTTCCTTACAGGAGGGATTTGCAGTTACAAAAATATAACCGCAAACATTAAAATTGGAAACAAATGTCTGCTTTGGTTTGGTAAAAAAATTAAATAAATAAAAACCAATGCAAACAGAACTGAATACAGCAAATATTTCTGACTCCCGAAGCCTCTTGAAGTGTTAGTTGGGAGCAATGTCTTTTGTCTCCTCTCTCAATGCACACGAGGAGATCATTACTGCAAAGCAGGAAGGAGGAAGGCGAATGATTTAGGCAAAAAATATCACATTTTCGAAAGAAATATGTAGCAACACACGTTTCTTGGTTTTATAAAGACATTTATTTACTCTATGAAAATAATGTACAATAAATAATTTGCCATTTACTATTAAAGGATTTGAATAAATAGTCTACATCTAAAACTTAAAAAGAGGAAGGAAAATTCCTCTGTTTTTATTTTATTTTATTAAGAAATCTAAAAGTCTCGTTCTGATTCCTGAGAAAGTCGCTTGAAGGATTTACAAATGTTTTCTCTTGGGGGCTGGCATCTCTGACGTGCGTGAGAACTATCGGGTGCTTTCTTTAAAATAAATAAGAAAAAAATATTAAAACTATACTTAAATACCTGCATTTAGCAAAACTCGGGCCGTTCTTTCATGTGAGCCTCCTAGAATAAATATTGGGAGGGTGATGCGGGTCCCACAGTGTGAGAAGCTTTAAAAGAAAGTGTTTGGGGGGTGGAATGAGGTGATTGAATGAGAGATGGCTGGGGTTTATTTTTGGGGTGCCCCCCCTCCTTGCGGAAGCCTGGGGGGAGCTGGCGGTGGCTCGGGACGGGACAGAAACCAGAAACGGCGAGGCGGGCGGGGAGCGGGGGCGGCTATTGGAAATTTAAATGTTGCAAATCTATAGTACAAAGTGCGCTTGTAAAAAAGTCCAAGTCTTCCTCGGAGAAGTGGACGGGGCTCTCCAGGGAGCCCTGGAGACCGGGGGAAAGCCCCTCCGAGAGCTGCAGGCAGGACTCTGCCGAGAAGATGCTCAGCTCTGGCAACAAAGGCGAGTCCTGGCTCTCGGGGTAGGCACGGTCCGAGGGGCCGGCGACGGCCCCGGGCTCCCCCCTGGCCCCCGCCGCCGCGAACCGCGGGCTCCCGGGCTCCTCGCTCCCCGGCTTCTCCCTCCGGTAGGGCCCGCCGGTCTCCGGAGCCGGCCCGAAAGCCGGGCTCTCCTCAGCCTCCTCCGCCGGGTCGCTGCCCTCGTCCAGGTTGGGGTAGGCGAGATCCCCGTCAGGGGTTTCTTTGTACTGGGTTTGCCTCTTGTGCTTCATCCGGCGGTTCTGGAACCAGACCTTGACTTGCCGCTCGGTGAGGTCGAGCAGAGCCGCGATTTCCACCCGCCGGGGCCTGCAGAGGTATTTGTTGAAGTGAAATTCCTTCTCCAGCTCCAGCAGCTGCGTGTTGGTGTACGCGGTCCGGAGCCTCCTGGAGCCGCTGGTGTCTGCCAGCCCCTGGATGTCTTAAACACATAAAAAACCGCACGTTGCAAAGAGAGGGAGCGGGGGCAAGCGGAGGGTCCGGATCCGTCCCCTCCCTGTTGCGGGCAGGGCAGAGCCGTGCCCCGCATTAACGAGCATGAGTGTGTGTGGGGGGGAGCCGCTACGGGAAAAAAATAAATGTTTTATTAAACTCTTCCCACCGTGGAAGAGGCTTGGAAATCACTTTCCTTGTCCCACGGAGGAGAAAGGATTTTTCTCCCTGGCCCCTTCCTTCAGGGACCTTCCTTCTCTGCCATCTTCGCGAACAAGGGGAATTTCGACCCTTTCCTTCCTTTTATTTTTTTTTTTCTTTTGCCGGTAGTCCGGGGACGGACGCTGTGGGGCTTTGATTTCATTATTCCTGTATTATCTGGCCAATGAGCTCCGGTGTCCGCCCTTCTCCTGCCCGGCGTTTACCTGAACGGTGCCATTAAAATACTGAAACACTGAATTGTGCCTTAAACACTTTGTCCCGGGGGAAGGAGGGTCCCTGTCCAGGGCTGCTGAGCTCCCCGGCCAAGAGGAGCCTCAGGGAGAGGTTATCACTTTATTGGGGGATTAGGGGGGATTTGGGGGTGTATTTAGTTTATTTTGCCATGAGGAACTGGCTCTCCCCACTGTGCTGGGCGCTGAGAGTCCAGCTCTCGCTCTTTCCACTTCCCCATCCTGCTGGGAGCAGCCGCCGCGTTACCCACCCGTCTTTCTTTCCCCCCTCCGCTCTTCCTTCGGGTTTTTTGGCTTTTTTTTCCCCTCCTGTAGGCTGTAAAAAAAAAAATAACTCAGGGCTGGGAGGGAAAATCAAACAAATGGAGCTGTGGCTCGGCTGCCAGGTCCCCCCGCTGGAGCTAATAAAGAGCCCGGCTCCCCCCGGCCCCCTCTCCCTCTTTGCTTTCGCAGGAGTTACATCAATTTGCTCTTTTATTTGCGGGGGGAGAAGGCAGGAGAACCCCCCCCCTCCCTCGGCTGTGTACATTGCTGCGGTGTATTTTATTGCGTGACATGCGTTCGGGGGAGGTGCGGGGCAAAGTCTGCTGGGGGGCGGGGGGGGCTGGGGTAGGGCTGCTCTGGGGTCGGGGAGTGGGGGGCATTGTTTATTATTCGGATCCTCTCCGATTTCAGCAAACACCCCCTCACCCCCTCATTATACGAACCTGCAGGAGATCCTGCGGCAGGGACCGGCACCGAGGAAGATGATGGGGGGGAAGAGGAGGAAGAAGAGGATGGAGCCTGGGTAGATTTCTTGGAGGATTTCTTCTCCTTCATCCAGGGGAATTCCGCTGCCAAGGGGCCGGGCTGTGCCGGAGGCTGGGGCTGGAGCTGGAGCAGGCCATGAGATGCTCTTTTTTGGCTCCTCGGTCTTGCCTGGCTGCTGGAACAAGGATTCAGGCTGAGGACGGTTTGCTCAAAAGGAGGAGGAATTAATGTCGAGTCCTTGATTGATGAAGTTTGAAATGTCTCCAGGACAGCGGGAAGAGACGTCAGGCACTCTGCGAGCGAAGGCTGGCTATTTATAAACCCGATCTCCCTCTCAAATTCAAAATTCATGGCTTTTCCAGGGCCCAGGGTTTAAAAAGTGGGAGGGGGGAAGAGGGAGGAGGAGGGGGAGAGGGAAAGAAATCTGAGGGCCTCAGTTTTTATGGCAGTGATGATGATGGTTCTCGGGCTTTTTATAATTGTTATATTGCTGATAATACAGGCGTATGGGGACCTTGCTCTATTAAACTCGAGACTGGGGCGAAATTGCAGCCAATTCCTGGTCACGTGGCCAGCCCTGGCCAATGGCAGGCGGGGCCTGGTGGCAAACAGAAAGCATTATTTTCTTTAATTGATTAAAAAAGGCGAGAGAAGATCCCCAGAAAAGTCCCCTCCTCCCCTCCGCCGCCATCCCTCCTCGGCCGGCCGCGGGGCGACGGGCGGCTCTGCCGGGGCCGGGGGCTGCGGCCAGGGAGCTGCTGCCTGCGCTGCCTGCCCTGCCTGTGCCGTGCGGCTCCAGACTCCCTCGCTGAGCTCCCGAGTGTTTGTACCCCCGAGGAGGGGGGAAACCAGGCGTGGGAAAAGGGGCTTTCCCCCCCTCCGAGGAAATGCAGCCAGGGAAACGCAGCCTAAACCGCGAGCCAGACGGGATCTCGGGTCTGGCAACCGAGGCCGGGAGTGCCTGATGCATTTGCATATCATATATATATATATATGTATTGCAGAGCTTGGGAAGTTCGAGCCAGCAGGAGGGTTTGGTCAGGAGGTTTGTGTCTGGGTCTGGGTATGAACACTTAGGAAATCAAGTGAGCTTTCAAGTCAAGTATATTTAAATCGGCCTGATTTACCTGGTTAAATTACTTTTAAAGGAACCGCATAATCCTTCTGCTTCTAAAGCCAGACTTAATGGATTCTTTGTGCTTTTCTTAAAGGCCAAACATATTTTAAGGTCACGGATATCTTTGAAATCACGTTTCTTCCTTCCCATCTTTTTTCCCCCTTTTCCCCCACCGCCAATAAACAGCGCCACTTCCAGAGTTTACAAAATAAATAAATAAAACGAAAAGCCATTTCCCAGGAAGATTTTTTTTCTTCCTTTTAAAGTGCCCGGGTCCACACAAACCAAAAAGAAGAGAGAAACGATCAATCTTTTTCTCGAAAGACTTTTGACAGCTCGGCCTAACTCAGCGAACAAATTTGGCTTTTGCTAAAGAGTTACTTAAACCAAGAAAGATTCAAGAAGTTTAATTCAAGGGTCTGAATTCAGGAAGTCTAGGAAGCAAAAATTTGGGGGGAGGAAAAAAAATAAGCTTCTTGTGGTAGAATGGAAATGTGGCTGGTTTGCAGTTTGTTTGTTCAAGGTCCATTTCTCCCATTTTGCAGCAGAGAGGGACTGGCGGGGCTGCATTCACGCAGGGAGAAGCCTAGAAACTTTTGTCAGTTCAAGCATCTGTGTGGGTGGTAAGGGTTTCTGAGAAACACATAATAAATCTAAAGCTGAAGCCGAGGCCGAAGCGCAGTTTAGCAAAGGGTGGGGGGAAGAAAATAAAAAAGCATTTACAAAACGCAGCTTGATTGAAGGGAGAATTTCCATAAATATTTCCTATATGTGAACACACTTACCGAAATCAGCATAAATCTACTCAATCTCGGCAGATCAGGACTTTTATAAAAATTAATAGTTGAGTTTCCGGTCATTTCTTGCTTGTTTGGTTTAAAGTGGCATTTGGGGGGTCTCGGGCTTTGCCCCGAGGCTGCCAGTTCCTCCCCGTGCTTTGAGGGACGGGGTGGGGAGCTGGGAGACAGCGAAAGAGTTTGGGATGCAAAAGGAAAACTCTTTCCATCCGTTTCCAGCTGGTCTCGCTGCTTTTGCTAACACTAAAGTTGCAAGGAAATAAAATGAAAGAAAGAAGGAAAGAAGGAAAGAGAAAGAAAGAAAGAAAGAAAGAAAGAAAGAAAGAAAGAAAGAAAGAAAGAAAGAAAGAAAGAAAGAAAGAAAGAAAGAAAGAAAGAAAGAAAGAAAGAAAGAAAGAAAGAAAGAAAGAAAGAAAGAAAGAAAGAAAGAAAGAAAGAAAGAAAATAAAAAACCTCTTGGGGAAAGAGGGATTTTTTCCCACGCACCAGACGGAGGCACAAGAAAAGAAATATCTCCCTCCTCAAGGGGCAAGGCATCACCTTATACGAATAAATTCACAGAGTTAGTGAGCGACAGAGAAATGCAATAATTGTAAAACAAACCCAGGCCTGCTTCTTTAGTGCAAATTAAAGTGGGGCTGTGAGGAGCTGGAGGAGGGGGAGCCCATCGCCAAACTGAGAGGTGTCACGCTCCGAGCCTCGGAATTGCCTTCTTTTTTCCACGATTTTAACTAGCTCCTGGGAATCCCTGACACAAACCCCAGCAACATGGCGACCGGGATGCGAGGCTGGGAAAATTATATTCAAGGAGGGGGGGTGGGGGGGTAGAAGCCAACGACAAACCCAAGCCCAACCCAAGCTCTTGTTCTTTGAGCCGATCCCAATCAGACCCTGCACGCTTTTATGCTTTTAAATTACAGTATCCCCGAATGGTAAATTGCTCTCTGCATGGACGGGCATAACCCAGCCCCGGTCCTGGGGAGAAAAACAAGCCCTGTCTCTCTGTTATACCGTTATTTATTATTGCACGAAGGTTATAATTATTAACCTGGAACTTCATTTATTAAGAGAGAGCAGAGATAGAAAGAAACGCGAGATCATTTCTCATGTAAAGCTTTCTCCACTCGACCTTTTTATACGTGTGGGTTTATCCAGGCACCTATGGACGTCCCTGGCTGTGCACACCTGCGTGTGTAAAATACGGATGCACACACTCCTTATTTCTACAGCCCAGCTCTTTTTTTCGGTACTTTTTACAGCCTTTTCACCCTTTTCTCCCGGCAACAATCAAATCCCCCCTCTCTTTTCCTCCGGAGGGGACCTTCCTCTCTTCACCAGCCACAGAAATGGAGCATTTGGAGCCTGACAAACAGTTCACCCCCTTTCCAGAGCCATAAAACTTTTACGGGCCCTCGCTGCTTTAATATAAGTTTTCTTAGGGCTTTAGAGCATAAAAAGCAAATTATTCACGGTATTATCCCATCTGCTTTTGCTGCTGGCACAGAGTTATTCTCCCTTTCGCTCGCACTGATAACGTAACCTTTGTCGGTGGCTTTTTCTGCCTTTTAATAACAATTTTAGATGCGTGTGTTGGTCTGAGGGGGATGTAAGTGTGTGGGGGTTTGTGTGTGTGCGTGTGCACATGTATGTGTGTCTGTGCGTGCGTGCACATGTGCCGTATTTTTATAATAATTAATTATAACAAGTAATTTAATTTCTCCTCACTTTCAAGGAAGGACCCCGCATAGAAACTCCGGGGCTCCCCCCCCCCCTTTTTTTTTTTTGTGATTAATCCTTTTCCTTTGTTTTCATTCGCGGCCCAATGGCAGCCCGGCCCCGGCGCCACGTGACCCCCTTTTGTGGCCGCGGGCGCGGGCCGGGCCGCGCAGGGCCGCGGAGGGGGCGGCGGGGCCGGGCCGGCCGCCCCGGGCCCGAACCCCCGGGGTTTCACCCCAGAAGGGGACGCAGACGTGAACCCCCCTGTCCGAACTCCGGAACATTTCGAGCGCTGCCTTCCCTGCCTTCTCTTCGCTATTTTTACATACACGTTATTTATGTTTTGCCTTTCAGCCCGACTGAGAGGACAAGATAAAATTGATAACAGAAAGTTTATTCAAGAATTGTTCAACAGACAACCCTTAAGCAAGGAAATAAAATAACTACTATAAGAACAAAGAAAGATCTCCAAAGAGGAGGGGTGAGGTGGGAGGGAGGGATTAGCTATAGTTCTTCTAATTCAGGACTATACAATTACAGTCTGGTTCTGCTCTCATGCCTCCAGTAGAACTAATTACATTATTCATAAGTACGCAGGTAACATAAAACTACTGGTCTTTCTAAATTACAATAACTAAAATAAGCTTGTTGTACAATGACAAGGAAACACAATGTCCTTTATAACAAGTAAATACTAAAAAAGTACAATTTGATTCTTTTTTCCTCATATAAATACATAATATTGGGGATAAATAATACAAAAAATGAAAATATTTTAAACTGGCTATAACCAATAAATATATATGAATGTTCACCAGAACACACACCTATTGAAGGACGTCTCGACTGAGTTGTACGAACGCCCTTCAAAGTTGTTTTTATACCCATTATATGTAAACTCTAAGTGCAACAAAGATGTCCAGACAAGAAAGCATTAGCAAATACTAGAGATCCATTCACTTCTGCTTCGATTGGAGGACATTCCGTTTGTTCAAATATACCCTGTTTTCACGTAAGGTCAAGAGAATAGGAGGGAAGAAGCATAGGACTTCTAAGTCTTAAGATTGCTTTTCTGTTACTGAACCCTAAGAAAAATACCCCCAGAACAAAAAACCCCAGTGTCGTCGAATGGAGACTTCATGTCGTCAGAGGCGAAGGTGGGAAAATATTCAGACCTGTCAACTCTTTGTTCCTCTCTTTGGACTGCTGTTATTGTTGGTAGAGGAGGTTTTAGGCATTTCAAAAACTTGTTTCCCAAACCTTTTTGCAATTCTTAGACCTCTCTTATTCTAATTTTTAAATTTTTTTTTTTTTATTTTTGAGAGGGGAGACAGGGGCTGGAGGGGAAGAGCGTGAATCCCATGTGTTGGCAGGTGTGTATATTTGCAGTTTATGTGGGGGCTGGTGGGAAGTTACTCAGTGAAAAAGGATGCCGCCTTCTGAAGGCTGGAAAGGAAAGTGCGAGGCTCCTCTTGAGAAGGAGTTGGAGAGGAGGGTAGTTTTCTTGCAAATCTCTTTTGATTGCATATGTATACACGTGTGCATGTTTCTGTAGACGTAGAGAGACCAACTGTAAGGAATTGGCTGTCTGACTGTTCTCCTTTCCAGTGTCCAAGAATTATCAGTGACGATTGGTACTTGGTTTGGAAGGATGTTGCTGATAAAAATCTGCTAGATTCCCACAAAACTACCCCAAACCCTTTTCAGAAGCATTTGTGTTGAAACACAGGAGGTATATCTCTTCAGAGAGAAAGCTGCTCTTGGCAGTAAATACTGAAATGGTTGGAAATTGTGCCTAATAAAACCCAGAAATAGTAATAGCAAGCACAACAAATGGGTAGAAATTGCCCCGTCAAAGAAAGAAATAAAATAGCTCAACACAAATGTTCCTGAAGCCAATCCTGCCCTCTTCCCCTTTCCCGTGCCCTGTGGCGAGGTCCCATCCGCTTCACCTGAGCCTGTCCCTGCTCTCTATCACAGGTGGGTCAGCTTGGGCGCCTCTTGGATTCTGCCCTGAGAAGAAGCGTGGTGCGTGGAAAGGTCTGTGTAGGTGGGGTGGGTCTCGCATGGTCCATGGTGCTGGCTCGGGGGCATCTGCGGAGGCCCGTTGTAGTCCATGTTGGCAGCCTGGTGATGTGGCAGGTGATTGAGGCCATAAAGGGACGGGCCAGAGGTGGGCATAGAATCCACATAGTTACCTCCAACATAGACGGGGCTTCCCTGCATACTGGGAGTCCCGTAGGCCACCCCGTTCCCTTGTAAGACGTGGGGGTCATACTCGGGGGCCGTGTTGGCGTATTTCTGCTGGGAGGGGCAGCCTTTGATGGGGTTTTGGTAGTTAGTTGACATGGCATAGGCATTTTGGTGGGGTTTATTGAAGGAAGGCGGTGAGGGGGCATCATAGTTACTGCTCATGGTGTGCAAGGCGTTCATAAATCCGGCTGAGGATTGCATGGGCTGAGGTGGGCTGCCGGTGGGGGAAGGCCCTCCAGAAGAGGACCCCATGCCTTTCGACTTCTGATCTTTCTTATACTTCATCCTCCTGTTCTGGAACCAGATCTTGATCTGCCTCTCGCTGAGGTTCAGCAGGTTGGCCATCTCCACGCGGCGGGGCCTGCACAGGTAGCGGTTGAAGTGGAATTCCTTCTCCAGCTCCACCAGCTGAGCACTGGTGTAGGCTGTGCGGGCTCTCTTGGAGGCCGAGGAGCCTGGAGGGCTTTTCTCGCCGCTGCAGGTTTCTGCTGGCCGTGAAATGAAATAAAAGATAATTACTTACATGCAGAAATTGAATGCATCGTTTCTTAATAAATCCTGGAACAGGCACAAGAGTTTGACCCCCCCCTTCCCTCACCCCTTTGCATTAGCCTGCACTCCATAATCATGTCATTTATTAAGAGTTCTGTTCTCCAAAGCTGCCCCTGGTTTATGAAAATTTGATCATGTCATGTAGAAAAGGATTCCAGGGCCATTTATTTAGGAGTCGATTATTTCCAACAGATAATTTTGAGAAAATAATATTTGGCAGGGGGGCAGTCACTGCAAAGCCAATTAATACTAACACGGGTCAGTGTTGGGAGGTATTTTGTTTGCCGAGGTACGAATGCACGCACACACACACATCTTGAGTGTGTCTTGTATTTGTGTAACACAAATATTTGCATGTACATTGTTAAACACTAAATCACATTTGTACCTACCTTTTTGGGAGATGAACATGGATATAACAGATAAATTATATTAACATAGAATGAAGTGTTTGCCCCAAAGTTTATATGAGTGTATTTGTCAGAACAGTGATATTTCCGTACCATTTTTTTTTCTTGATGGCATTAGGGATGTGTGTATGCATGCAAGAATATCCATGTGTTTACACACATGCTCTATATACACACACGTACACTCAGAGAGCACCATGTTTACTGCTGTGTCTGGAGGCAGGGAGGTGGGATGAGAACAAGCGCTCTGCTTTAGCATCGCTAGGTTGAGCAATGGGTGTACATTTTCATGTATCTGTATCCACACAGCCAGACACCGGCTGTGTACAACCGCCTGGCTGTATTTCCCTGTGGTGCTCTGGATATGTTTAAAATAAACCAAGTGTGCGCAGCCAGTGCTGCAGGATGGGCCAAGGCTCGCTCAGCCTGGCCAGGGCGTGAGGCTGGCAGTCTTGGGATCGTGCCCAGCATCGGGATCCTCACTGGACTGTTGCTGGATCCTCTCCCCATCTCCCCTCCCTCCAAAGAAGACCACTCTGGCCAGCGGCTTCGTTACCTCGCTGTTTAGGAAAGCGGAGAGTTACAAAAGCAGAACAGTGTACCTGTGCTAGGGGAGCTGTTTTTCTGTTTGGAGTTTTGCCTCGATTCTTTCATCCAGGGGAAAATCTGCTTGGTGAGACTGGCGTTTGCACTGAGGTTGGCTTTGCTGGGGGCAGTTTTAGTGCTCCCCGACTGGTTATTGCTGTTGCTACTGGTGCTGTTGGTGGCAGGGTTTGGGGGCGGCGAGACGGGGGGAGGCGGATGGTGCTCCTGGGGCAAACTTGGACGCATGCAGCTCCCGTTCAGGTCTTTATTTTTTGCGTGCGGGGTTGTGTTGCCAAGAGACTGGAGGGAGCAGGCGGACCGCTGGTAGTCGTTCTCCACGTGAGAGGCCGGCTGGAAGGGCTGCTGGGGACCCTCGTAGCCGAACCCATTGGCACTCCCATAGGAGTAACCCCCAAAGAGCGTGGAGCTGTCGTAGTACGTTGTCTTCTGCATCTCTGGGACTCCCCAAAATGATTTTTCCGGCTACCAGGGTCTTGACACCCCTATGGCAGAACATTGGCACCCCAAGGCCACGTGACAGGCCGTTTCCAGCTGTCTATTGGAAGCTGACCTGAAAGGTTAGGAGAAAACACACAATAATAGTACCCAGCCTATGAATCCATCTTGGGGCCTGAAAGGCCCATGACATGAATAGGGTCCCGTAGAACAGGGCGAACAGATGCTTTGAGCAGATTTTGTCCTGTGTGCAGCCTAAGGAGGCTCAACAAATGTTACAGTGCAAAAGAGTTGAGCTGGTTTTGGGGGTAGTTTTCCTGGTTGGTTGGTTGGTTGCACCTTTTTTTTCCCTTAGAGGATTGCACCCAGGATGTATAACTACACACATGCTCTGTAAGTACACGTGGTTTCCTCTGTATACATCTACTTCTGTATTTATCTGTATACATATATACACACATCCATGCATACGTATATGCATGTAGATGTGTGTTTGTGTGCACGTATACACATCCATGTCCAGATAACACACACATTAATGTAAATATAAGAATCCAGAATGGATAATTGCTAGCTACAAGCATGAAAGTAATGAAAGTCTTGCTTTCTTACCCCTGACCTATTCAAATCTGCCAGTCACACACACGAAAACCATCAAGACATCATATCATCAGAAATTAAAAGTCTGCTAAGTTTATTGTAGGGCCTCTGTCTGGTATATTTGTTTTTAAACTGGAAACAGCAAATAGTCAATGTGTTTTATCCAGGTAACGGTGTCCTGACACAGTTGGCTTGATTTGCTGTTTACACAATGTCTTTGGAATTCAGTGCAAATATTTTAAGCAGATTTAAGCAGGGGCATGAATTCAAGAATGTGCTTCCTTTGGCCTGTTTGTTACTCTCTCTGGTAGCACAGGTTGTATTTAGAAAACATACCCCTTCATTGCCTGCGCTGCTTTGTACTCATCAGTCTTGAATCTGGAACTATCATTGGCAAGATGTGATTCCAAAACCAGTTTAATTGCTGTTGTTTTTTTTGCCTTGGAAAACAATCGCGTCACCAGGCCATTTGCTCTTAACTTTCTACCCTTTGATTTTTCATCGTTCCTCCCTCCCTTAATCCAAGCTCAAAAAGTCTAAAAACCCAATCCAAAACCTCAAATTACAAAATGAAACCTTCCTTTTTTCTTTCTCTCTCTGACCTTTTTATTTTTCTTTATCTCTTTCTTTCTCTGTCTTTTCTCAAAACATAAACTTTCTCTACCATAAACACAGACTTATTTCTACTTAGAAATATGAAAACTATCTTGACCTGAAAACAGTCTGATGTGTGAGGATCAATCAAGCAGCAAACGTGTTTTAAAAAGGCAGTGACTTCTCTCTGCAGCTTAGAGTTTGCGAGGAGCCACTGTGCATTTTGTTTTGAAATTGATATCCATTGTATATTTAATTGTATCTATTGTATATTTAATTTTATCTGGGCTCTTTCATTCTCTAAAATAAAATAAAATAAACTCGGTGGAGATAAAGTCTAATGCGATATTTCTAAGTACCGGGGTTTAACAGAAGCCACAGCTCGACAATAAATAACATCTTTTTTTTCCTTTCCCTGACTGCTGTGTTCTTATGTCATGTCAGATGAAACCTCCGTACACTTCTAACACAGCCTCAGACAACGTGTCCACGAAGGGACTGCTTTGCTTTTTTACACTGATTAAATCCTTTATGCATTCCCAAATCTGTATTGTATCTTCCACGGAGATGTATTATTGTCTACAGAGAGGATGATATCCTTGCTGGGAGTTATTTTCATTTGGTTTCCTCGCCATGATAAATATGTCTTATTAAAAAGTAGACTCCACTACCCGAGCCGAGAAGCTGTGAATTAATTAACAAACAGCAGCGCCTTTATTATGAATAGGTTTGCTGAAAATATCTACGAGGGCAGAGGTGGGAATTTCTCCAAGGCCTTCCCGTCTGGCATAGGTTTCTTAAAAAAAAAACAAACCACAAAACAAACCCAAACCAGAACAGAGCGGAGAGGCTCAGCTAAAGTAGCTAAAAATAACAGCGACGATTTTTTTTTTAAATGTCCATAAAATAAATTTACAATCCCCTTCGCCCAAAAGCTCGCTCGCTTGTGGCTTCCACAGAAGATTTGCTTTGTACCTCATCTCTCAGCGCCTCGCAAATGCCGCTCATTTATCTTCGCCGAGGACGGCCGCAATCCTAATTATTTACTCCAAGGAATTGTTTAAAAAAAAAAAAATCTCAGGCAGAATAATAAATATTCGATTATCTCCTGTTCCAATTAAACCCGGGCAGGATCCGCGCTGGGTGTTTCATCACGCTCCAAGTTTCACTTTGCGAGCGGTAACATTTAACCACAAACTCTTTTCCTGCAACTTTTGAGTGCGAGGATTTAGAGGCATTTTAAAAAAAAATAAATTAAAAATAAATAAAAATCGGGGGAAGTTGCGAGAGGGAAAGGGCTGCGGGGAGGAGGATGCTCGGGAAAAAAATCAGGCGGCCGGGGGAAAAAGATAAAAGAAATGTAAGGCAGAGGGATTCTCCTGCAAAGCCATCCCCTCCATGTTGGAAATCCTAAATTCACAACCTGACTGTGTTTATGAAGAAGAGCAGCGCCTTTCCCCTCCCCCCGCCCCCTCCTAAGGTATATTTCCCAGAGCCAGCGAAACCAGGCATAGCCCCGCTTTTAATTTAAATTATTATTAATAATAAATATTCTAAACATGCCCTTAACAATAGGTCGGCTGCTCAGAAAGAGCTCAAATCCCAGCGACTGCCTTGCGGTGGATATGCCTGGAAAATAGAGACACATTCCTAAAATTTCCCTCTTCCCTCCCCCACAACCGAGCTTCACCCCAACCAGAACTCCCCAGTTGTAAAGCAGGGGGGGAAAAAAGGGCCCTGGATGAGGGCTGCAAAAGAGTCTCTGCGTGGAAGGAAGCTTAAAGCTTGTGAACTCTTCTTGAACCGAGATTGGAGTCATATGGTCATAAATCATTGGGACATATACTCCGCCATTCACAAAGTGATAGCCTATTTGAGTCCGGCTTACCTTAGTCTCTGACGAGCAAAGCACAGGCAGACATAATATATTTTCACATCCAGCATCCACGCAATCAATAAGCAAGGAATGACCCCCTTCCTTTAAAAACGTTAAAGGAATATACGAGAGAGAGGAAAAAAATCCAGCATATGCATGTATATATGTATAAAAAAAAAAGCCAAAACAGAGGGGGAGGGGGCTCAGCCAGTGGAGCTTTCGGTTACGGCAGCTCAAATTGTCTCTCTGTCTCCGTTTGGGAAGAGGGAAAAAAAAAAAAAAATCAAGATGCTTTCCAGCTTCCAAGATGTGCAGAAAAGCTGAGGGCTTTGAATGGACAAACCCTGAGATTCTAGTTGCCCTATAGACTGGTACGCGCTGCTCACTGATAACAATGGCCTCTGCTTTACCACAGCAAAGGGGAAGAAGGGAAAGGAGAAGGGAAAAAAAAAAAGAAAGAAAGAAAAGCTGAACACAACACCCCCCCCCCTTTTAACTATGCAATGCTTGGCTGGGATTAAAATAATAACGAAAAGAATCCAGGCTACGGGAGGGTGGGCGAGGGGGGAATAAAGCGGAGGGGATATTTAAAAATAAAGATTTGTTTCGGATTGCCGGGCAAAGCCAACGAGCCTCCCAAACAGCGTCACTAGTGAAAAATTATGCTAATTGCAGACGTGGTGGACAGAGGCCTAGGCAGAAAGATAGCAAAGCTTGCCTTTGATTCACGTGTTTAACAATTAGGTGTCAATTTATGCTAATAAACCGTTTCAACATAGTCATAGTCTCCCCCCTCCCCTTCCGCGGCGGCAATCGCGGCTCTTTCAATAGCTGATGCTTCTCCTCCCCCGGCCCTGGGGCTGCCTCGGGCTCCGCGCAGAGCCCCCCCCATATGAAGCCCACTTTTCTGGGGGACTGGGAGGGGTGGGGGGTGGGAGCCGCCGGCCCCCGCGTTTGCGAGGGCGGGCGGGGGGGGAAGGGGGAAGGAATCTCTTGTGTTGATGTAACTCCGCAGCCCCGCGTAACTTCGGCGTTAAGTTTGTGCTTCCCAATGTCCGGGGGGCTCCTCTCGCCCCTCGGCCTCCGCCGGGCAGTGAGTGAGGGGCTTGGGGAGGGGGGGGTCAGGGCCCAAATCGCCCCCGGAGGAGGCCAAGGCAGCGAGGTGTTGAACAATAAAGATGATTATTATTGCTATTATTAATAACGCCGTTATTGCTATGCAAGGCGCTGCCGCTGTCGCCACGGGAGATTTATGCCTTTCCCCGCTCCCACACGGCTGCCAAAGCAGAAACTCGCCAAGATGCGTTTTGGGGAAAGTCCGTGACGAGGAGGGGCTGGCGAGTGGGAGGAAGGCAGGGCAAGGAATTTAGGTGTCTGCACTTTTTTCTTTCTTTTCTTTTTTTTTTTTTTTTCCAAGTGCTACTTTTGTTTCACATCACGACTGTCTTCCCTCCTTTAATTCTGGCGCTCACTCCTTTGGGTTTAGTGCTGACGGGGGGGAATTTACGTTTAGCAAACCAAGAAAAAGAGGGACCACAAAGGCTCTGTGGACTTCGCTGGGAAGGTACGACCCGTCGGGGGGTTTCCATCGCCCCCCTTTTTTTTTTTTTTCTTTTGTGTGTGTGTGTGTGCACCTTAAGGCTGATAACTCTGGAAAGAAAAAGAAGGGTGTCCAAGTAAACATTTGACTTTTGAGAGGACTTACTCTGGGCTGGACAGCCAAGGTTTTCCAGGTGATGGATAAAGTCTTATCCCAAGGACTACGGTGTTTCCAGCTATTGTTCTGCCTGCAGCGTTCGGATCCCAGACGTGAGGGTTTCGACCAGGCGACACCATCATTGCCTTTTATTCCCCTCCCCATATGACTTTTTATGAACTGCTCCAACATAAATCTCCTGCTACAAGCTAGTTCCTATTTTGGAGCCCCGGCGTTGAAATTCCAGGGAAGGAAAGAGGAAAAACAGTCGTGGACTATTCTTTTAAAGACTTCTCTGTAGGTGAAGTACTCTATAGATTACTGACTATGGATCTCCACTGACTTATTTGGAGTACCTAAACAATCAGAAGTACCTCGGATTCTGCAAGTAACTCCTCTGAAGTGCAAAATTTTGTTTTAACCCTAACTGGCAGCCGAAAAAAAAAAAAAACTGTTAAGAAGGTCGTTGCACGTTTCTGTGTTGAGCTCCTGTAAGTAGTTTTTTCAGGCTCCCTGTGTATTGCCATCTTTGCTTTGGTTGCAGCTTATTTTTCTTTAAAATGTAACTCCCTCGCACTCGTCACGAAATCAGCAGCAAATGTTGCAATCTGACTGGGTTTCCCTTCAAAGGGAGTACAGGAAATATCTTCCATTTAAAACACTCCCTCAAAGTTAGGGCCATAAATCACAAAGTTTAAAGACAAGCCAGTAGCAAAATGAAAATACTCAGCTGAAATCCAGGGCAGCCGTGCTTATTCTGGGGTTGGTGGAGGGGGGGAGAAAAAAAAAAAAAAGTCACGTTGGGTGACTTTAGAGAAGGAATGGCTTCCAAGCCTGATGCAGGGGGAGACACGGACACACACAGAGAGGGGACCAGGTAGGATATTCAGCAAAACTCACCAATTCTCGGATGTCTGGTCCAGCAAACACGAGGCAGCGGTGGACTTTGAGAAAGCAGAAGAACTGGGAGGGGGAAAAAAAGGGGGGGAAGGTATGAAACTTCGGTCAGAAAAGCCTAGACAAGGGAATTAATCATAGAGAGAAACCTTTTGGGTGGAAATGGGGAGAAGAGAGGCTCTAATGAACAAAAGCCCCGGCATTTCCTCTGAGATTATCTCCCATCCAAGTAACCACAGCACTTCCAGGGATTGCCCCAGTCTCCATCCATTGATAACCCAATATTTCCATCGGAGGCGGTGGACACCAGGTTGATTTTTGTAAATCTGATGCGATCCCCCGTCTCCCCGGCGTTTCCTCACACCTTCCCCCGTGGAATCCCCCCCTCCCCCCCCGCAACGCCGACGAGGAAAACGCTTCGCCCGTTCTGGGGTTCGCGTTAGTGATGGAAACGGGGTGGCGTGAACCGTGGGCGGTTTGTCCACGGCTGGTGGTGAACTCTGAATGCAATTTTTAAAATATATATACATCGGGAAGGGTTTTGGTTACATTCTGGTGGTAATTTCAGAGTTCAATGCGTCTAAGAGATTAAATACATACTGTTAATTAGCTCTGGGTTCAGTAAGAGGGTAACAGCAGGGAAAATACCAGGCCGTTTTCCTGAAAGGCAGAAAAGCCTTAAGGATTCAGAATATGTTTTTTCGTGTTTCTCCAACGTGGTCGGAGGTTCGCCACGAAGCGGGGAGGAGCACGGAGATGCTTTATAGTGTACGAGGACACCATTCACACAGCAGTGATTTGGTGTCAGAATTAACGGTTTCGGGCCGTAAACATTTTTAAAGCCACGCCGAGATTTATCACCGCAACTTTGGCACGAAGGACTCGGAAAGGGAGAAAGAAGGGTAGAAAGAAAAAGCAATCTCATTTAAAAATATTTTCGTTTGGGGAAACATTCAGTCGCTTTAATAATCCTGTTTCCGTTCTGTATGTTGATGTTATTAATCTCAAATAAAAATGTTCCCCTCACACCCCTACTCTGCTTGTGACAACATCCCCGAGTCCATAAATCACCCGCGGATGCTTCGTGACCTTCTCTAGTCGGCGGCCTATAGCTGTATTTTTTATTAGTATTATTATTACATGCGCGCACCCTTTAATACACAGCTTTGGCAATATTCCATTTACATCACAGCCTTCCCCGGTTAACTGGGGCTTTTCAGTTCCCTCTGTAAAGTACACACGGAGATTTGTAAAGAGGAAAGGCGGGGGGGAGGGGGGAGAAGGAGAAGAAGAAGGAGAAGAAGAAGAAGAAGAAGAAGGAGAAGAAGAAGAAGAAGAAGAAGAAGAAGAAGAAGAAGAAGAAGAAGAAGAAGAGAAGAGGAAGAAGAAACAAAACACCCTTTCTGGGCTGGGAGCTCAGCAAACGCAGGCTCAGTCTCGGCAAGTTCCTCCCACGCCGGGCCCGGGGAGGAAGGGGAGAAGTGGGCAGCCCGAGAGAGAGGAGGTGGAGAAAAGAGAGGAAAAAATCGCGTTTATTTAGAGTGGATGCGGGAGGGAGGTGGGGAAAAGAGAAACAAACAAACAACCGAAAAGAAGCTGGCATAAATAAGGGATCCAGCAAGGAAGGCGTGGGGGCGTGGTGTTTGTTTTTCTTTGTTTTTAATTTATCCCCTCGCAGCACAGGCAGAGGAGGGATAGAGAGAGGTTTTTCCCTCGGCCGGTGTTCTTTGTTTTGACTTTTCTTTTATTCCTCTATTTGTTTTGCATTAATTTTTCCCTTAGAAGCAGTGCAGACCCAGCCGGGCCCCTGCTCGTCCCGATGGGCTCAGCCCCCCCGGGGCAGGGCAAGGAGCCGCGCAGCACCCACCGCATCCTCCCGCGGGGCTGCTCACCCTCCCATGGCCCATTTTTATGTCTGAAGAGAAGAAGTTTGGGTTTTCCCACTCCACAGACAGAGAGCCCGAGGGAGGGGAGAGCTCCGAGGAGGAGGGGAGAGTTATGGAGGGTCCAGGACCTCCTGAAACCCCAAACAGAAGCCAGCCCGGATAAGAAATCAAAATGAAACTGAGTGAACGGTGGGTTTTGCCTTGACAGATTAGACCTTTTTCTCCCCCTGACCTTTGCTTAGAAGAGCAATAACTCACCAGGTTAATGATCAATCGGCGGAAGTGCTTTGGAATTGTCGTGTCCCCCACCCCCCAAAAAAACCAAAAAAAAACAAAACAAAAAACAACCCAAAAGCAAAACAAAAACCGGCCGGACACACAACCCCCAGGCTCCTGCCGGGGATGGGTTCCCCCCGACCCCTGCAGCACCCCTCTCCCATGGGTCCACCCGTCGCCAAAAGCCCCGGCGGGGGCTGAGGTGCGGCGGGGTGGGGGGTCTGGGTGGGGGTAGGGATGAGGGGGGCCATGGGGGTGAGAGGAGACGGCAGTTTGCGGTATCAGCGTGCTACACAGCTATTTCGGGAGCAGCTCACCAGAGGCGGACTGGGAATCACCATCCCCACTTTTCTTCTCTCTCCCCCGCCCCCCCCTACCCCCGCCTTCCAAATGCCAAAATAATAGCTTGAATTATGCGCTCACGTGACTGGGACACGTCAACCTTTTGCCCATTTTATACAGAACTGGTAAATGACCGTCTCCCCCCTCCGTCCCACTAATTCCCCCATCAGCAAATTCCCCAAACTTCCCGGACAGCCGGGCAGGCGATGCCCCTCGCTCCCTCCTGCCGCAGCTGGGGCTGCCCTGGCTTTTGGGACATTCTGGGCTGCTTTTTCTTTCTTTTTTTTTTTTTCCCTTTAAGTTTTCCTTTTTATCTTTTAACCTGAAAGCGCAAGAGGCGAACAAACACTAACGAGGAAAGCCACTGCAGCAGCCACCGCTCCCAAAGCCTCAGCGTCCAGCCAAACAGCAAAGACGATGGAAAAGGAGGGAAAAATAACCGTTTGGGGGGACAGGAAAAACAGAGAGGGGCTTCTCCGCCTCCCCGGCGGCGAGGCAGCGCCCAGAGGCCCTTGGGGAATGGCTCTTCGCCCCCCGGAGCCGCCCCCGGGCTGCCGCCGCTGGCCCCGGCACCGAGGACGCGGCTCCTCTGCTTCCTACGTCCAGGCTCCTCGTTTCTTCCCATTTTAACCCCCACCTTCCTCCTACTCCTCAAAAAAAAAAAAAAAAAAAAAAAAAAAGAGAGAGAGAGAGGGGTGGGGAGAAAATGAGGATTCAAAGCTTTTCTCCCGCTCCCCTTCCTTCGCCTCCCGGGAGGATGAGGCACCCACGCTACGCCGTAGCCGTTTCTGTGAGAAAAGGAAGGAATTCGGTTTTTGTTTTTTTTTTTTTTTTCAGTGATACTCGCCTGAATCCGGGACCCGTCTGGCACTGGAGAACGAGCTGGGCATGGGGGAGAAGGGACCTGGGAGAAGAAATGAGTTCCATTTTACCTGTTTCCATTTGATAATTCATAAAGACTAACAATTTCTGAGGAGGAAGTCTTAGGAGAATGAGAAAGAAGTGGTGTCAAGGAATTATATTTCTCTCTTTTTGGGATGTTTACACTGAATATTTATCGTCTGTAGGGAACCTTGCGGATACCACTGAGTCCTGCATCCTCCCTGCCCAGTGCATCTCTGCAAACACCCCCAAACATAGGCACACCCCCGAGCCACTGCATTTTGCGAAAATCCTCTATTACTGTAAGGGTATTCGGTCTGCCATCCTCATCACCATATCAAAGGCTCCCACCCATCCCGGGCTCTTAGTTAATTTTTAATTAGGCGGGAAAGCTTTGAGAACGGTAATGTTTAACACAGCAGAAGACACGTAGGTGCAAGCGGGGTTTTTAAATCCTATTTCTCTTTTTAACACGGATGCGAGCGAAGACCCACCTCGCTGCGACACGCGTGTTTTTGCCAGAGGTATCCCACCCCTACGCCCACCAAACCCCCGGACAGAGGGAATAACCCACGCAGGGGAATAACCCGAAGAAACCCAACTGTTCGGTGCTCATCCACCCAAAAAAAACTCGTCTCGGCGCTCCTGGATTTACCCACCGCTGCGGTGCCACAAAGAGGAGCCGAGCTCTCAGATCCCAGCCCCCCCCTCCACACCCGGGATCAGATTCCCCACGCTGGAAAAAAAAAAAAAAAAAGTCGTTTTTTTTAGAGAGGGTGGGAGAAACGAAAACTAGAAGGGTGGGAAAATACCTTCACCTCCCCAAAATCTCCTGTCCCAAAAGAGCAGAAGTGGGAGCACCACCGCCGTATAGATCTATACGGTTAAATTTCAGAAAGTGTCCATTAATATCAATTTACTTCAATGAAAACTTTGGTTCTTCATGAAGTTGATGATTTATGATAAAATCAATTAAATTACGGCCACTTAGGGCCTGCGGTTTCTTCTCAGATTTCATTCGCCAACAGATCAAGCGCTTGGTAAAAAATCTCAAGTTTAGCTGGAGGCGAGTAAAAATAATTCCGAAGCTGAGGAAATTTAATGCAAAGCAATTTTCAGCAAAAAAAAAACCCAGACGCTTGTGTATCCGAGCTCCTGCTCTCTGCCAATATACCAGTTCGCCTCGGGAAATATCAGACACCGAGTCAAAACTTTTCCAGTTTCACAATGTATGAGGACATTTTTAGAACTGGCAACTTGTCCCGGGGACTGAGTTATTATCTCGCTCTAAAGGGAAAGGAACCAAAGGAGAACAGAGAGCACATATATATATATATTTAGAAAAACTTTCCAGGTTTAATTCGATTTCTCGGAGGGTTTTTTCCTCCATACAAACGATTTTCCTGTCTCGCTCTTAAAATACACATCGGGCGTCCACGGGGGAGGATGAAGGGGGGGGATGTTCGTCGTTTTTTGATTTGTTTTTTGTTTTTTTCAGCCAGAAATGAATAGCACAAAGCTATAGAAAATAACGCATCCGATATTCCCACGCGAAACCTCGCCCTCCCGGCCGTTTCCCTTTCAACCCCAGAAACTGCATTTGAGCGAAATGACCCATTTTCGAGGACATCCCTCCATCAAAACCAAACAAACCTTGAACCTTTTTAAAAGCCTGATATTTTCAGGCGCGGACTCCCCCAGTAGCCACAGCTTTTATGCCAAATGTTTAAGAGTCTCAGTCTTACCCATTTCGGTCAAATGCACTGCCCGGCTACAAGGAAAAGCAGCTCAACTAACCAGATGTTTGTTAGTCACATCTGGCCACTACTACACCCAGACCTGGGGAGGGAAAACCCGCGATGGACATACGCAGAGCTTGGGAAATCTTTTTTTTTTTTTTTTTTTTTTTTAAAGCCCTTGTAATTAAGGTCTGCTTCAAGTAAACAAAAAACTTTGTAGGGCCATAAATCACCATCACATACATTCTTCAGTTTAACACCCCGCTTTTCCAATGGGCTTTTGTAGTTCTTTTTCAAACGAGAGAGGTGCTAAACCTTTAACAAATGTGTCCCAGACAAACTTTGCGGGTAAACACGCGCTTGGAAAGAAGCGGTTTGCGGCCGGTCTCGGTTATGGACCCTGCGAGATTATTTTTGCTCATCTTCAACCTCCCCGGTCCTGCTCCCGAGGCATCACTCTTAATTTGTGACCAGGAGAAAGTCAGCTATAGCTCCCGGTGACCGGGGGAGAAGCCTGTCACAGCTTTCGGAGCAATTAATTATATCTCACAGCATCGGAGCTGAGAAGGTAGGAAAGGCAGAGCTGCATCATTCTTTTATTTATTTTTTTTAACTTCTTACCTGTGATACTGTCCGACCCAGGACTTCAAGAAGAAGGAGCGAAGCCGGATCGGGGTGGTGTGAGTTCGCAACTGGAGCAGGCAAATTAAGGAGAAGAGACTACTTTATTGCACCCCGGTGGATCTTGCTGACAGCTTTCTCGGACGGTTTGGATTATTTTTTTCCCCCAAAGCTGCTTTGATTTTTTTTTTTTGGACTCGTTCGATTCAAACGGAACTGACTTGACGTGGAGAAAAATAGAAAATCTTCCAAAACAGCTTAAAGTATTGCAAGGATGAGGCCCCCTTTGCAGAGAGATACCGAGCGGAGGGGGATGAGATGGGGGTGTCGGGAGGGGGGGTTGCGCACACGGTCCCCTTTAAAAAAAAAAAAAAAGACCCCAAAAACCTCCCCCACTCCTGAATCCTTGGTATCTATCTGGAAAGCTGTTTCTCTTTATAAAGACTTAAAATGTTGCAAGACGGTTATAATACTGAGTGACAAGGGGTGCTGGAGAGAAGGGAACCAAATGGATTCTGTTTTTTAGAGCCAGTAGGAATTGGCCAGCCTTCAATGTCAGGATTCAAAATTGATTCCATATGTCTCGTCCCGGGGAAAGGGGAAAAAAACGAAGGAAAGAAAGAAAGAAGGAAAGGGAGAGAAAGAAAGGGGGAGAATAAAAGTTATGCAAAGCCCATCGGGTTTGTTTCTTTCTTTCTTTCTTTCTTTCTTTCTTTTTTTCTTTCTTTCACACCCCCCCCTCCTTCCCAGTAGTCCGTGTAACTACCCTGTCATTAAATCTTGCCCTTTTTCAGGGAATATTTTGGGCTCTGAAGCACGCAGAGGGAGAGGTACCAGTAGCAACAAACCAGATCCTGGAGGTTATTTTTAGGCTTGGCTTTGCTGGAGCTGACCTCAGCGCGGGGAGAGGAAATTTGGATCTGGATGCTGGTGAAAGGGCGAAGCGTGCCATGGCGCGGCGTCGGCTCCCAAAAACCGGGAGGGAAAGGTGGGGGGAGGGTGGTAAACCCACACACACCGAAGAAAAAACACCCCATCCACCCCGAGCCGGGCAGAGGCGAGCGGCTGGAGCGCTGGACCCGGCGGCAGGTGATGGGCTCCAGGCTCCGGTGGTACCGGAGCCCCCGGGGCGGTGGGAGAGAGGCGCGGGGGGGGCCGGACGGTCCCTCTCCCTGTGTCCCCGTCCCCCCGCCCCCCAGCCCCAGAGGCTGCGGATTGCAGTTCCCTATTCATTTCACCGGAACATGCTCGGAGAGAATTTGACCCGAAGTTTTTCAGGCTTCTCTCCTGACCTCTAGATACCGCTGCCAATAAAGGACTGATATATTTCTCATTGAGTCGGACATCAAAAGGGGACGAAATAACAACGAGAGAGGATTTCTCCGTAACCCCTCCCCTCATATCTACACTAAAAAATATAAAGAGTCAAATCTCCACCATCGCCTCTGATTTATAACCTTCCTTTTCAACTGGGATGGTTACGCGCAGGGAAGTGTTGAAATGTGGTTGTTGCCTTTTATTTCTTTCGTCTTCCCCCTCCACTCTCTCCTCCCCATCAATACAAAAAAAAAAAAGGAGAAAACTTCAAAGAAAACCATCACCGTTTCCAAACTTTTGCCTATTTAACTGAAAAGCGACCGAACTCTTCCCTTTTGTCTTGTCTGCCTGTGACTCGTGTTCGCCTCCCTTTTTAAATATGAAAATGAAGCAGCATAATTGGCGTCGGCTCCGGGCCCTCCCCTGCGGCTCCGCGGGCCTGCGGCGGGGCGGGTTTGGGGTGATGCTGGGGTTTGCTCCGGCCTGAGCCGCATCGATGGAGCGGCAGGAGCTGCCTGGGGGTGATGCTGGGGGCCGGGCAGGGCAAACACCGCCTGGAACCCCCTTTCAGGGAAAAACAACAAAAAAAAAGGGGGGGTGTGTGGAAGCTGCTGCCGCGTCCTGCCCACCCCGCCGCCGCTCCGCGCCTCTCCGCGCCTAAGCCACAGGTTTCCGCATTATCCTCCTTTACTGCGCCGCTCCCTGGTCTCCACGCCTTGTAGCTCTCGCCCTCCGCGATGCTTTGATCTTAAATAACTCTCTCCTACCGCCTGCAATAAATTATGTATTAAGGTGCTGTTGACTCATATTTACAACGTTAATAGCTTCCTCTTTGGGAAAAGATAGGGTACGTCTGGCCGAGAGGGGAAGGGAGGGAGATTTCTTTGGGGATGAGATGTGATAAACACGGATTCGTGGCGCTGATAGACCAGGAACTTCTGACGAGATGACAGGCGAGGAGAAAGGCTTATTGCACAGAAATTAATGAAATAGCACTTGCTCGAGCTACTTGAAATTGCTTATTATCTCCTCCCGCCTCTTGAACGTTATTTCTGCCATTTGTAACTCCAAGGCATAATAGCTGGTTTCTCGAAAAACTCGGTTTCGACGAGTTAATAAAGAAATACAGCTTAAACGTGGTAAGGAACTATTCGCTCGTTATTTTTAGCGGCTCTGGGAGAGTAGCGGAGCTGTTGGGCGGCTGAGCTGGGAGAGGCGGTGGTGAGCGGCGGGGCTGCGCGGAGGATGCGCGGGGGATGCGCGGGACAGGGGCTTCTGCTCCAGATTTCCTTCCCGAACTGTGGCCGAAACGAAGCCGTTTTCCCTCGAGTCACCGTTTACCGCAGAGGGGAGAAACTTGTTTTTTTGGGGGGAGGATGGAGCCGACACGGGTGGGGGGAGCAAAGCCCTGAGGATCTGGGGCAGAAACACGGACCGAGGCCGTGCTCTGGGGGTAACGACGCCCCCACAATCCGCATCCTACACGGAGGGAAGTTTTGCATCACCCAAGCCCCTCTCTGCCACGGGTCCTACCCTGGGTGTGGGGTCCCCTCCAAGGTTTGAGGTTCTCCTCCCGAGTTTTGGGGTCCTATCCCGGTTATGGGGTGCCCTCCTGGTTCTGGGGATCCTAATCGTGTTCTGGGTCTCCTAATGGGGGTGTGGAGCTCCTATCCCGGCTCTGAGCCTCTTAATCGGGGTCTGGGGCTCTTATCCAGGGCCATATTTCGGGTCCGGGGTCCCCTCCCGGGCCGGGAAGGCAGAGCCCGGGGGTCGGGGCAGTGTCCCCAGCACGACGGCTCGGTCAGAGCGACCCTGCAGCCCTCGGCCACCCCATCGCCTTCTGACATCTGATTATTAAAGGGCGACACTCGCACAAAGGCGTCTGGACCGGGGATAAATAAAGCCCTGGTATTGATTTAAAGGGGGCTGCCGCCCAGGGCGGGGGCTGCGGGATGGCTCCCCCGCACCGAGCCCGCAGCCGCCCCCCGCCAAGGGCCAATTTCTCACGCTTAGCATCCCAGGCCGAGAGGAAAAACGAGAATACAATAAAATAAAACAAAATACCACCGAATAAAATAAAGGGGAAGGAGGGGGGAAGAGGGGAGGGGGTCTGCATCCGTTTGAAGTCGACAACTTAAATTAATACGGGGCTTGACAGAGAATGATGTTCTATTTCTGGCTCAGTCACCGTCCCTGGATCTCCCTTAATATTTAATGAAAGTCGCTGAGTTGCTCTAATTTTGCTACATAAAGGTTTACACTAGCAGACAGAGTTAAATATCCCCGCTCGGGCGGTGTGAGACTTGGCTGGCGAGCAGAGGGGAGGAAAGGGAAGGGAAGGGGGGAAAAGCGGTGAATTCTCATCCGAGAATCCGGTGCGAACATTTAATCTTTGCTCCTGTTGTCAGTTTTATTGACTCCTCGCATGTTGGAGCTTGTAAAATATTTAAAAACGCGATCTCCCACTTCCTCCTTCCCTTTCAACACTCCCGGTTAGGACCAATTTGGTCCAGTTTGGAGACGGGAGGGGCGGGCAGAGCCTGACTCCTGACCTCCCGTTCTCCGCGGAGGATGCGCTCCCCGCGCTGACATTAAAGCAGGTAGCGGTGCCCCCGGTTTGGGACACACACCTCGTCCCCAAAAGCTTCATCTTCGCTGCCCTTCCTCAGTGGCTTGGAAGAGATTTCGCTATTACAGCTCAGCGATATTTTACATAGGAATCACTAAAAAGGTAACAGCTGCCGGCCAGGTTCTGCTACTGTTTAAACCGATTTTCAGTGCTATTTTGCTCTGCTTTTCCAGAGGTTAATAACAGGCCCGGGCTCCTCAACAGAAAGACATTCCTTAGAGCACCTTCTCCAACTTTCCTCATAAGGACGTTGTCCTCTATCTCTCCATCCATCACCATCGCAGCCTCAGCCAGATCGGGGCGCTTAGAAAAACCACGCAAAGTTAGAGTCCCGCTAGAAAAGCACAAGGAATTACCCGCAAGGAGTTTATTCCCCGTTCTGTTGTTGTTGTCAGTTATGGGGACAACCCGCCTCTGCTGGGGTCCCTCGGCAGCGCCCCAGTTCCCGCAGATCCCCATTGTTCTGGCTTTGATGGGAAAACTCCCCTTCCTGCCTGGGACCAGAATCGTGCCTCTCTCAGAGGCAGCTACATTCCAGCCATCCTGCTGCAATCTGATTTGATTTTGGTTTATTTTTGCATTTTAAGCCCGATTTCTGTGTCTGCTTTAAAATAGGGCACATCCAGAAATTGCCTTGGTTTGCTAAAGCAACCTGTGCCTGTTCTCCAGCGAGGAGTCCTGCCGGGGGATGGGGAGAGGGAAATGGGGAGAAAATGAGTTATCGTTGATAAAAGGATGCTGCAACGCAGGACTCCGAGCTGTAATTTTTATATTAAGGTCGTGCTCTTTTACTAGGTTTATATGCCAATGAGGCGTTCCCGGTTTACCAAATTTATACAAATCTCTCCTTAATTGGTAATCACAGATGCTGTAATTTAAGACCCCCAGCTACAGAGCTTTCATATTAGCTGCTGATCTATTACTGTAAATCGTCTGAAATAATCAACTCCAGGGAGTGGGGTAGAGAGAGATCCTCGCTCTAAAATATCATCGCTTGCACATCATTTTCACTCGAGAAATGATTTATCTTGGACACCACTATAAACAACACAACTCTCTCACAAACACACACACAATGGCAGCCGCACTGCTGCTGACATGTTTATTGTAATAAATCAAGAAAGGGGGAAGAGAAAAAAAAAAGGTTGCGAGGAGAGAGAGGGAGAGGGAGAGAGAGGAATATTCCTAAAAATATCAATGAAATGCCTCGATGGGTATAAACACACATACCACCATGTGAAGAGAAATGGGAGGAAATGAAGACGGCTATTTGTCACATTTTACGACAATAACATTAATAACAAACAATAAATTTACATGGACATATAGACACGCTAGGAATTGGGAAGCCCCTGCTACTTACAATAATCCAGCCCTCGGCGTGGCTTCGTGGTTCCTGAGAATTGTTTTATTGCAGACTCCTCTCCCTCTCCCTCTCTCCTCCTCTCCCCCTCTTTCTCTCTCTCCCTCTCGCTCTTTCTCTCTTTTTTTTCCTCAGCTATAGGCTTGTTTTTTAAAGGACAGTTGAATTTCACGTCAGACACAAGGAGACCATGTCTGCGATTTTCCTGACGAATACATATCTATTCTGCAACCTCTGCATTAATTATTTAATGAATCACGTGATGGGGAAGGGGGAAGGGGGTCTCTCCGTTTCATACTCAAAGGACCACTGTGACCTTCCACCGGAACAGTATTTTTTTAAAGAAGTTTCGAACTGAACGAAGCTTGTCTGGATGGACAGAGATTCCCCCCTCCCAGGGCTGCTCGCCCGGCTGCCTGGCACGGCCGTGCCCGCGTGGGCTGAGGGTGTGCAGAGGACACCCACCTCTCATCCACTTCTCCATTAAAAAGCACGATTTTCGGTTTATTTCCCCATCCCCTCTCCTGCCTGGAGCTGAGAGCACTTAAATCCTTCTCCAGACCTTTCCTGCAGGTTGGCTTTGCTGGACTTTGGACACATCGTGCTTTTTTTTCCTTTTTTCCTCTCCACGCCGAGATTTTTATTACAATAGCACAACTGTTTTAGAGTCCAAACCAGCTGAGAATATTTATACTCCCGGTTTTTAAAGAGCTCAGCCCTCCCTTCGCCTCACTTCCAGGCCTTTTCTCCCCGCTGCTGTTATTGTTTGGCCAGCCTTTATTGCATTACAAAAAAAAAAAAAAAATCAAATTTTGACTCGGAAGAGGGCTGCCAAGTACAAGGATCCTGAAAAAAAAAAATAAAAAAAAAAGGATCAGCAACAAAGGAGCCGCTGGGAAAGGCCGCGGAGCCGCCGAGCGGGCGCTGCCCTGGCACAGCGCTGCCACGGGCAGACAAGGGGGGGCCCCGCCAGCCCCCACGTCCACGGGGGGGGGAATTGTCACCCGGGAAAAGGCAGTACGTAAAGCCTGGGAGCCTCAGGACCGCGTCCCGGCGCTCCCGGGTCTCCCAGTGCCAGCTGGGGGAACACACACGCCAGGGCAGAGCCTCTCCCCCCACTCCCAGCATCCCTACACCCACACCGGGGTGGCTGAACTGGGAACCGAAATGCCCTCCCCCCGCCGCCTGGAGGGAGCTCGTATTAAACGTAAAAATTAATTAAAAAAACCCCAAACCAAACTAAAAAGGTTTTTTTTTTGTCTCGTTTAAGCCGATGCTAAAGGGCTGGGGGGGGGTTGTATGTGTCTGGGCTCTCCCCAGCCAGGAAGGAGCGAGCGGAGAAGCGCTTGGTTTTCAAAAGCCCTCGATTATTTCTGAATCGATTTTATCGAGTGAAAGTGGTTGTCGGAAGAGAGACGTTTGGTCAAGGTGTAGGAGGAAGCGGGGGAAAAATCCGATTAAAAGGGGCTCCCGTCGCTGGGGGGACGGGGGGGGCGGGGGGCCCTTTTCCACGAGGGAGGAAACTTCGGGGGGGCTTTTATGGGAACTTCAGATCAATTCAGAAGCCGCAACTTTCGCTTCACACAACCACTTCTTTTTTTTTTTTCTCTCCTTAGTCATAAAACGGAGTGTCCCTGTGAATGGAGACGAGTAAATAAATTAAAAAAAAAAAAAGAAAAAGAAAGGAACAGAGCCATCCCAGGCAGCAAACGGGGCAGACACCCCCCTCTGCACCTCCACTGGCATTTTCGGGTTTGTTTCATGCAAAAGAAGCACCCATTTCAGTGGGGTTTTTAAAGCCCCCAGTTCAAAGGGTCGGAAACGCGGCCATAAACAGCGGCTTCGCCCTCCGAGGTGCCGTGATCAAAGCCGTTTTCTTTCTAAAGATAAAATGAACGTTTATATAGTGAGAAAGCGAGATTGATTTACGGATTTAAACACGCCGTTCTTATTGCGGATCATAAATCTGTCACCGGGGCTGAGAAACTCCCAACCCGCTCGCCGAGCCGCCTTTAAAGCGACCCAGCGCTATACCGGGGCAGCACGACCCCCCCCCCGGACCCCCTATACAGGGCAGAACCCCCACATCCCCCATATCGACGCATCTATAGATAGATATACACATATATATTTATTTTAACTTCCTCTATACCCCTTCTCTCTAGTAACTGCACCTCAGTACTGTTGGGTTACGCGATTTTTCTCACACAAAAACCGGTTTTTGTCCAATTTTGGGACCAAGAGGAAACAAAGGGGTTCAGCAGCCCGGCGCGGGGGAGGGGCTGGGATGGGGGTCCCAGCTCGGGGGTCCCGGGGCGAGGCCGCCCGAGCGTCTCTCGGCCCGGTGGGATTCCCCGCGCCGCTCCGCGCCTCTCCGCGCAGCTCCGCGCAGGCAGCTGGGCACAGAGAGGCTTTAGAGAGCGCTGTGGGCAGGGGCGAAATGGGAGGAGGTGCGGGGGGAGGGTGTCGGGGCGGGGGGGGGGGATGGAGGGGGACTCTCTGAAACAAAGGAATTTCTGAAAATGAGAGGCGAGATGAGACGCGGGACGAGGGAAGGGGCCGTTCGGGGGGTTCGCTCCTTCGGGTTGGGGTTGTTTTTCCCCAAATTATTTTTGGAAAGCGAACAGTCTGCTCTGCACAGGTAAAGCGCTGCCGCTCCCCCCGCCCCGCGCCTCCCTCCCTCTTTTTTTTTTTCTTACAAAGAAGCAAACAAACGAGCAAACACCGGGAGCTTTTGAAATGAAATCAGAGGGAAAAACGACTGTCGGGCCCGGGCTCGGAAACAGAACGATTAAAACGTGAGAAAACAGAAATAAACCCGCTCCTGAGTCCCTTCTGCGCTCCTTTCTTCCCCCAGCTTTTCCTTCCACGGCCTGAGACCGCGGTGAGGGCCGGGCCCGGCGGGACCCCGCACACGCAAAGTTTTGCTGAACTGCGGGGCTGAGCACAATGTCCAGCCCCGGAGAGGTCAAGGGGTTTGCGAGGTCAGTCCCCGGCTGGAATACACAGCTAATCGCCTAGAAAACGTGTCCTCTGCCTGAACTCTGTCCCCCGAGCGGGGCTTTGCCAGCGCTGGGTTTTGTCTCCCCCCCAATTTTCAGCCCTTTCCTTCGCCACGGTATTCCCGCATCGCTCCCGGAGGGCACCAGCACCCCCAGGACACCAACATCCTGGGACAAAAACACTCCCCAGGGCACCCGCACACCCTGGGACACCCGCATCCCGGGATACCCGCGCCCCAGCACACCCGCACCCCCCGGGACACCCGCATCCCTGGACACCCGCACCCCCCGGCGCTCTCTCCCCTTTGGGACACTGCAAATCCCTCCCGTGACACGGACAGGGAGATCTTGCTCGGAAAAAGCATTTTAATTTTTTTTTTTTTTTAAAAAGAGAAAAAATAGTAACAAAAAAGAAACCAAGCGTGGTGACCCTCCAAACCCCCACCCGAGGGGACCCCCGCCGCCCTGCCCGGGGTCCCTCAGCAAAACCCCGCAGGGCCGAGCCCCAAACACGCACAGCCCCAAACCGAGGAGGACACACACCAAAAAAACCCGACAACCTTCTCGCCACAAGAAACCCGCCTGCAAACTTTCTCTGCCCGCTCCCCTCCCTCACATCGGTCAAAATAAAACAAGAAAACAGAAGGAAAACCCCGCACAAGAATTCACGTGTTGTTTTTCTTTCTGCCTTTTTTTTTTTTTTAAATAAGCTCCTTTTTTCTTTTGCTTTCCCCCAGCTTTCTCGTGAAAGGAGGCAATAAACCGATCAGAAATGCATGCCAAGAGAGCAGCTCTGTTACCTGGTTCGCTCCCACATCCTTTTTCCAACGCCCCAGAGACGGCCCTCATGGTTTGGGTGGTTTCTTCCAAAGTGAGAGGTCTGGGGGAAGGGGTGGCTTGGGGGGGGTGGGTTTGGTTTTGTTTTTCTCCCCCAAAAATAAAGCTTTCACCTTTACGATCCAGATTTTATTATTAATATTATTATTTCCCCTGAAGATTCTTGTAGGACTCCGGGTGCTTTTTTCCCAACAGACGGTCTGCGGAGATTTGCT
Organism: Chroicocephalus ridibundus; assembly: GCF_963924245.1. NCBI lineage: Eukaryota > Metazoa > Chordata > Aves > Charadriiformes > Laridae > Chroicocephalus > Chroicocephalus ridibundus. Next base: position 1,819,879 of record NC_086300.1, on the reverse strand, counting down.
GTTGAATAACAATGGGAAAAGGATAAGTATTTAAAGAAAAGAAGTGATTAATGATTTTCTGTATAATTCTCGCATTTTTCTTGGCTTCTGTCTGCTTATAATGGCTGTGAACTTTTAGATCCTATAGAAATCTTCTTTTCTCCCCCTTCTATTCTATTCATACTTTCCAGCTTTGATTTGCTTCTATAGACCCCGCATTCCTGGAAGCATATGCTTTTTTGGTTTTTTTTTGGTTTTTTGTTTTTTTTTTTTTTAAGAACGATTTTTTGGCATTCTTAGAAGCACTATCTTGAAAATAACACCCTCTTTACAACCCAGCAGATCAAAGAGAGAAACGGTAAAATAAAATGCAACAACAACAACAAAACACCCCAACCTCAGGCATTACAATAAAATACAGCCCTTGCCACCCTCCCTGGGGAAAAAAAAAAAGGGGGGGGGGGAAGAAACTTTAAATGTTTGCAGTTGCTACCTCTAAAAATGCGATAGTTAACCCAAAATACATCCATAAATCCATTCCCTCTACATCAGAGCGTGTAACAGATCCGTACCATGTGACTACATTAATATTATTTTAAAGTATTAAAATGTCAATAGAAAGAAAAATCTAAGGGCCTTTGTTTGAGCTGGGGGCAGGGAGACTTTTGGGGACGCTTTATTTGCAAGGTGGCCGCGCGGTGACTTGCTACAACTAAAGGAATAACACATAAACACACCCTGGCTTTAAATATTTCAAACCCTGCCTTTGTTTCTGAATAATGCGGGGGAATATTTCGGCCCTGCTGGGGGGTCTCGGAGAATTCCGTGGACATTCAACAAATAAGCAAAAGCTATATTTTTTTTTAGAGGCAAGTACAAGAAAATGATTATTTTCTTCAGCTGGTTCGGAGGCTTCCCCCCCCTGCGGACCCCCCTGCACACAATAGTCTCTTTTTTTTTATTATTATTTGTAACTTAGAACTGGAATGTTATTTCGTCCCGAACAGTATTTTCGATACTTTCTATGAGAAAGAAAATGAAAATTAATACAAGAGCTGCGGCTCACAAAAGAAGCCATTTGTCTTCTTGATTATCTATTTGCTTGTCAGGCTATGAGCTATCGCAGGAGCCAGCTCCTTTGTAATATAAAAATACACAGAAAACCTGCAAACACCGAGAAACATCTGTGCAAAAATTAGACTCATTAATGCATTAACTACCTTGGAGAAGGAGAATTTTCATTTTATTTTTTTTTTAAATCGAGAAGTCTCTCTAGAGAAATACAACGCTGCATCCATTCCTTACAGCAAAGCGAAGCGCTAATGACCACCTCTGTTTTGTCTGAGACCAGTTTGGGAAGAGCGTATTAATATATGCTTAGAACAAATAAATCATAATATGTAAGGCTTAGCAGTACTTAAGGCCGATATACCCTATAGTCAAACATCTTTTGTTTTCATTAGGGAGTTGAGGCTGTGCCACTGACAACAGAAATCCCTGTAAAAAAGAAGCGTGCTGTTTAATTAATTTCTTTAAAATAGTTTGGTTTTTTTTCCCTCACCAGAACAAAAGGACAACACCCCCCCCCTCAAAAAAACCACACAGGGTCAGATTCACAATGAAAAAATTTATTTCCAATTGCGCATTTTTTTTTTTGTTCCTTTTTTCTGCTATTTACAGGTAATCACGGACACCACGAAGGACAAAGGGAGGGGATGGAGGCGGCCGGGCCGGGCCGGGCCGGGCGGGGGGTCGGGGGGAGCCTCGAACCGCCCCCCTCCTCACCCCCTGCTCACCCCAAGAGGGGCGAGCCCTCACCCCTCCGGCCGTAATTCACATTTTCAGTACAAAACTGGGCTAGACATCAGGAGAGGAGCATCCCCCCCCCTCTGCCCCTCACCCTGGGCTGGGGGGTGAATCCAGGTGCTGCTGTTCATCGCCCAGTTTCTAACCTACCCCCCGGCTTTCCCCTCTCCCCTCCCACCCCCCTTCCCCAGACTCACAATTAACCTGCTGGACCCAAAAAAATGGCAGGGGGGGCCCTACATCACCCTCCATCCTCTCGCTTTCTTTGTCCACCACCCACTTGACCTAATCTTCCTTTCCCCCTCCTCTCCCCCACCCCCGCACGACCAGCGCAGTGTCCGAGAGCCCCCGGCTCCCCACGGTCCGTGCCCGGCGGGGATTTTGGTTATATTTCTTGGGGTTTGGGTATTATTATTTTTTTCTCCATCGCAGGGCTGTGCTAGAACCGCCACTTCTTTGGGATGGCGGGACAGAAACTTTCCGTTTGTGGCTGGTAGGCGAGAAGAGAAAAAAGAGGAGGAAAAAAAAAATAAGGGGTTGGGGGGAGAAAATCCAGTTCGTCTTGAAGAAACTGAGCCTCATTTATTAAAGTGAGCGCTGGTTGTCGAGGTAATAGCAGACATAAGGTCCATCCTTTGTACGGGAGAGTAAACATGACAAATGGGGCAGAGCTTGGCGTGATTAAAGATGAAACAAGGATCCATCTTAGCCAAATCTGAAAACTACTATCTACAGCCTTCTTTTAATGGAAGAGAGGCACAACAGCACAGCTCTGCTTTGTTGCAGCTGAGTCTCCCTCTGTTCCCCCTATAAATAAAAAGCACCCCTCCTTCCCTCGCTTCTTGGAGCATTAAAAAAAAAAAAATTATCATGTGTTCCCTACACACACACACACACACGAATTCACACCCACAAACACGCACACTCCATCCATCCGTCCAAGGAATAGTTATAGGCTGGTGGCTGGTCCATGGGATCGGGTTTGAGATCCTCCTTGTGGGATCTGCAGGCTGGCGGAGGAGCTGGAGGAATTAGACCTGATCTTGGTATTTGGTAACTTGTGATCTTTTTTCCATTTCATCCTCCTGTTCTGGAACCAGATTTTGATCTGGCGCTCGGAGAGGCAGAGGGAGTGGGCGATCTCGACCCTGCGCCGCCGGGTGAGATAGCGGTTATAGTGAAATTCCTTCTCCAGCTCCAGGACTTGCTGCCTGGTGTAGGCTGTGCGGGAGCGTTTCGGTTCCCCTCCTGAGCAATTGGGGTTTACTGAACAAACACAAAGGAGGAAAAAGAAAAAAGGAGGAAAAAAGGGGGAAAAAAAAAGGAGGGGGGGAAAAGAGCAGAAGAAGAATTACTGAGCTGTTCCTTTAATGGGTCCTCTCCCCCCCAAAAAGCATCAGACATCCTTTTGGTGGGGGGATATACTCAAAAAAATACACCGCGAACCTTCTAAAAATACACCCAGAACCTATCTCCAAATCTCCACCTCCATCCTCATTGCTTGACGTGTATTCCTGTCTAAACGTTTTTATAAGGTCCCCCAGACACATTTTCCATGCCCTCTACGTGTGTATATACACATTTATATACACACCTCTACTGGAGCATCGCTCTATTATCCCCAAATCTTTAAAGTTCCCCCTACACACATGCAAGCAGGCAAACACAGACTCTCCTTTTTATTAAATATCACACTAAAAAAAAAAGGGTGTGGGGGAAGGGAAAATAGTAAAAGTTTACTCAACCCGCCACTTAAATACAAATTACGAAAACATAAAACTTAACTTATGAAGATTCAACAGCCATAAAAAAAGTAGCCTGCAAGAAATTGGAGGAGGATGGTAACAGAGACTTCAAAGGCACATGGCCAAGCAGAGCAATAAAAATTTATGGAGGATGTAATTATACCGCTCTGCAAACAGGCGATCGTAAATCTCCACGAATGGTTATTTTACAACTGGTGCAATAAGATTTCTACAAGACTTTGAGGTGCTACTTAGTATAAAGCAAAGCCACTTTAGTTCACTTACCCGTGCTTACATGGACTTTTTTCATCCAGGGGTAAACTACCGGCTCTTTGCAAGAGGAATTGGAAGGGCTTTGGTTGAGAGAGTTTTGGCTGCAGGAGGGTGGTGGGCTGGGGGTGACCGGCTCGCAGGGATGGTTTGGCTCAGAGAGGTGGCTCTGCAGTCCGGCCGGAGGATGGACATGACCCCGGGGGGATAACACCGCTGCTTGGTGGCCGGAGCTCTGACAGGACGAGTAGAGCTGCTCCTTGCAGGCTGACCGCGGCTGGTACATCGCTTCATGTTGGAAAGTGCTCTCTCGCCTCTGGCTGCTGTAATATTCCGGCGAGTGATTGGGAAGGTAATCGCTGTGGGAATACTCTTCACAGGGTGGGAACTTGGGGTCCACATAGTTGGAGTTGATCAAAAACGAGCTCATGGCCATTAATTTCTTAGAATTGCACACACGAAAAAAAAAATAATATATATATCTCTCCTAAAATTTATTCCTGTCCCCCCCTTTACTCGTTTTCCTGTTTCGTGAAACCCTCCTACTTACTGTCAAGTGAACAAAGTTGGAGTCCATGTGACAGCGCGGGCCAATGGCGAGGTGCCCTGCGATCCCCGGATAAGGAAATCTGCCCAGCCCGGGCTCTCCCGGGGCCCCGAGCATCCCCGGGGAGGCGGCCGGGGGCGCCCGCTCCCCTCCGGCCGCCCCCGGGCCCCGCCGCCCCGGGCCCCGCCGGCCCCGGGCTCCGCAGCGCCCCGCGGGCGAGCAGCGGCCCCCCCCCGCCCACACCCCTCGGGGGTGTGTCCTGGCTCGGGGAGGGGGGGACCCGGGGGAAGGGAAGGTGGGAAAAATAAAAATTCTTCCTCCCTCCCGCCCCAAAAAAGCAAAAAAATGTAATTAAAATAGAGAAATAGAGGGTAAAAATGATTTTTCAGGGTTTTTTTTTCAGCACATGATCCATGGCGGTCCCTCCGGGTGGTGGCTGCATCTCATTCCCTGCTAAGGTGATACGGGAAGGGACATTGCGCCCCGAGCCTGGCAGAGATGAATAGGGCTTCTTGGGGATCGATAAGAAATTCATCAGCTAATTCGGGGTACCCGGTCTCCTAAATCACATTTAGCTGTGCTCGGAGATGGACTGGTTTCCCACGCACCGATGGAAAAAAAAAAAGGAGCCCCATCCTCCAAGCAAGAAATCGAGGACTTGATGAACAATTACAAAAGCGAATTAGCCCAAGTCCTAATGCATCTTCGCCTCGCCCTTCTCGTAATAAAGACGCTTTAAAAGCCAGAGCAAAGCAGCAGCCTTTCAAAAGCCACCCCTAATTCCTCAAATTCGTGTTTAAACCTGAAACGCGCAATAAGCTCCTCACAAGCGTCAGGAAAGAAAGCGAGAATATATTTTTTTTCCGGTGTCAGTGCTGAGATTACACAAACTAAAGCAATAGTGGGATCCTGCCTCTTAAATCGCGGTAATAACGCCCCTGAATCCACCACACCACCACCCGCCCCCCCCGCCGCCTTCGCAGCTCAGATTTTATCTCGAAGTGATGATAAAGTTTATCGCGGGAGCACTGGAGTTGAGCTAAGGTCAAATCCAAAGTATTTCTTTTCAGCTATAAAACGGTTTTCTAGTTAAGACCTTGTTTTCACCCTTTTATTTCGTGTTCTGGGGGTGTGGGTGGCTTTTTTTTTTTTTTTTTGAATGCCTTCTGGGTTTGTGACCTGTAGTGTTTGTGTCAACTACATATTCCCCTAGATACGAATTTGTGACCCAACTTCCTTTACACAAATTCGGATCTACAGGGTACATATAGAAGACAGATGCATCCTCCTTGGTCGGAGATCTTCGCCTACCGCCATAATTATCTTCTGGGCAGGGGGAGCAGGGGGGTAAAGTTTTGTGACTCGAGAGATCAAGAATTAATCTAAAGATGGTAAAAAAATTCACTCTTCAGAGGAAGGACGATTCGTGAAAGCAGTATCCGAATATCTGATACCAGATTAGAAAAACTACAACTATTCTACCTTCTCCTCCGTAACTTATACATGAATTTACCGCTGTGTTAAAAAAAAAAAAAAATCAGCTCCTGGACTGAATATATAAGTATAGGCGCACAACGAGACCCGAATCCAAATAATCGTAGTTTAAAAGCGAAATGCCATAGCTCCGTCCCCCTCCATCCTGAAACACTCGTAATTATTTTCTGATACGCAGCGCCAAGATTTCATCCATTTTTCGTTCTTGGAGGTCAACCAAGGTTTGGGTTTATACGTGCGTGCGCGGGTAAATTATAAAAAAAAAGGGGGAAAGAAACAGATGAAAAGAAATACAGAATGTAAAGGCAGATGGGACGACAGGTTTTTTTTTTAATGACAGGCAATTCTTTTTACAACCCGAGAAAAAGATCAAAGGCGTTTCATTTCCGAAAAAGGGATATAAAGCAATAAAATATTCATACTGTCTAGGTAATGAACCTTCATTCGGAACTAATGAGGGTAGCATCATGTTGAGATTTCGTTTAAAATTACAGTTGCCCAAGAGATTAAAAGTATAGCATCCCCCCCTTTTTCTTTCTTTTTTTTTTTTTTGTATTTCAAAATGCAGAACGTTTTTTTCGTCAAGTATCTCCCGAATTAATGACATTTAAATGCCACACCAGAGAGGCTAGGAGAGAAAAGCTCTGTTTCCCCTACATTAAAATTCTCGAAAAATAGCTTCAATATATTTCACAAACTCCTTCATTTTACCTAAAAAAAAAAAATTAGTTATGGCCAAGAACGAATTTCCCGTAGTTCCCCCGGACACTCGATGCCCGAGATTTTTCAGGTACTTTAAGGTGAATAAGTCGGTTTTCCTGATAAAACGTAACATTCCCAGATAAACAGATAAACGAACCCATATTTTAAGAAATTAGCCCAAATGCACCTAGGACAATCCGCGAGCCATTTTACGCGCCTGAACAAAACGCGGGTTTCCAGCGAAAGCCGCGGAGCGCAGCGGAGGCGCCTTTGGCCCCGCGCAGGGAGTTTCCCACCCCCCGGCCCCGCACCTCCACTTTGCTGGGGAGCAGACAGCGACCCTAAAATCTACCTTTTCCTCTCTAAAACCTGCCATAAAAACTAAGAAGCCGAATCAAATCTGCTTGTTCAACGTGTAGATGCATGCCATAAAATAATTCTATAGAACCAATCCCATTAGAGCGCTTTTCTTTTTCTTTCCCTCTTAAATTTTATTCTTCCTTCCCAATCCCTGATTTATTTTATTGTATTTCCTCCCAGCCGCTACCGTAGCCATCTCCAAACCCAGGAGAGGAGCCTGAACAGAAATAACTAAATAACTAGGCCTATTCCGTATTTTTAACCCCCTCCCACATCCTTTTAAAAAAATAATAAAATAAATAAATCGGTTTTAATTTTCCTTCCCAATGACACACGGGGTTTGGTGCCAGCAAACCAGCACCCCTAGCGTTTACCAGAATTTTTCCCCCCACCACACCTCCAAGAAATCCCCCCCCCCTTGCCGTCTCTGATCCCAAATTAAAGGCAGCCCCTCGCTGCCCCCCCCCCCCTTCCCCGCACACCTTTCTCCCTTTCGCTGGGAAACCGCCCCACGCCGCGGAAGTTTCTCACAGCAGATTTCACCCGGGCTCTTTTCCACTTCAAAGCAATCCCAGTCTGGGAGGGCGGGGGGGGTGTCCCACGGCCTATCCCCCCTGACCCACAAAGGGGGGCCGGGAGAGCCCCCAGTCCTCCCCAAAAGCCTCCCCAAGGCACCTGTCAGCGCGGGGCGGGGGGGGGGGGTGGTTGTGCTGTTAAACCCCTCTTGATGCTGAGCGCCTCTTTGGTGGCCCCAAAAGAGGGGGCACTAAGACACCCACCCCCCGCCGCCCCCCGCCCAGGTGTTACGCCGCAGCGGTACCTACCTCGGCGAACGGCGGGTCCTTTCCTGGGAGCAATTCCCGAGGGGTTTAGGACGCTCCCTCAAAACTTGGGAAGGTTTTTGCAGGCGGAATCCTATAGAAACCCCCTAGAATTCCCCCCCCCACATCCCGCCACCCCCCTCCCCAATCCAGCCTGGGCTGTTTTGCTCTCTCTCCCCCGTGTTGCTTTTTCATTGAGATTATTTCTCGATAAGAACACTAATTTCTCTCTCTCTTCTTCTTCTTTTTTTTCTTTTTTTTTTCTTTTTTTTTTGGTGGGGTGCCCCCTCCCCCTCTCCCCCAGTATAAACCACTATTGTCCTTAAAGGCGAGCGGAACTGCTGCTGGCAGCGCCAGGAGGCCCTCTGAGCATTTTGGGGTGGGAAACCCGCAAGTTTTGGTATTAATCTCATAGTTTGTCAGTCTTTGTTAAACAGCGAGGCGTGTCCGCAGCGCGGCGGCCGCCGAGAGCCGCGCTGACCCGCGCTTCACCCCGCGCTCCCTCCGCGCCTCTCCGCGCTTTCATTTTTAGGGTTTTCCCCCCAACCCCCCCCGGGTATATCCCCCTCCCTCCACCGGAGATTTCGCTCTGGCAGCAATGAGGATAGGCATTTTTTAATTTTTTTTTTTTTTTTTCCCTTTTCGGAAGCGCCAAACCTCTCGGGTTTGTCTATTAAACTGGGATTTCCGCCCCCAGCAAACGGGGAGCGCTGGGGGGCCGAGGTGCCTTTTTAGGGCAGAACTTTTAATAAGGAGCGAGCGGCGCCTCGGCCCCTCTGCGCTGGACGAACGTGCCGAGGGTGGCTGCGGGGGGAGGTGGAAATTAGCCCACACCTGTTTTGCAACAGGGGAATGAAGATTTAAGCCTTGCGCGGTTTCCCAGCCAGCCTTGTGTATCTTTTTCATTTTTAATTAAAAAAAAAAATTAAATAGTACTTTCACCTAAAAGCCCGTGCGGCGGCGAGCGAGGAGCGCTGGCAGGGACGGGGTGAGCATCCCTGCGAGGGGGATTCTCCATTGATCTCCAGCCCCAACCCCGCGTTTCTCCCCGCGATAAAGAGGTCATTCGGAATGAAAATCAGGATTAAAAAGCGCATTCAATTGATTGTCCGGGGCTGGGGGGAAAAAAAATAGAAGGAAAACCCACCCTGAATTGTGTTTGCAGCGCCCGGCCGGCACTCGGAGACCCTCACCCCGGGCCGAGCAAGGGAGATAAATTAGAAATATCCTTGAAAATGATACCTTTAATTTCCTCCCTCTCTCCTCCCCTCCCTCCCTCGCTCTCTCCCTCCGTACATCTCTCCAAATGAACCCACTTCACACGAACACACGCAGCCTCGCGTCCCTAAATTGAAAGTTAAACGTTATGATGTAGGAGTGAATATTATAAAAGGAAAGTTGGGAGGTGGTTGGCTTTTTTTTTTTATTGCCGTGAAATTATACCTGCTTGTTTTAATATCCCGAAAACAAATGGCCTTTATTATCCATTACCTGTTCTATAAACCTGGAGTAGAAATGACTGTTCTAGAGAGATAAGTATAGTAATTACAAGGGCGAAGAGATGGATCACCCAAGTTACAACTAAACGGTAGCCCTTATATAGTGATATTTTATAAATACCAAGCAAATTCATGGCAATTAATTAAACCCGAGCCTTATCACGCGAAACAAAACGCTTTACGTTCTCTTGAATTTCACCTACTCCATGAATATATCCGCATCGGGAAAGCAAATGGATTTTCCAGAATGCCTTTCCCAGGGCTCTAATATTCTCTCTTTCTCTTCCAAGAAAAATGACCCTTGTTATAAGTATTTAGTCACTGAAAATATTTAAAAGCCGAGGGGGGAAAAAAAAAAAAGCAAATTTGCAGGGCTTTTTTTTTTTTTTTTTTTTTTTCCAGAAGAGTTTGCCTTGCTACGACTGTTTGCTTAAGAAGCTATTGAAAAGATCTTCCCCGGTCCCAGTGCAAATAATATTTAGAGTTTGGAGGGTTCAAAGTCTGGCAGAGTAGAAATAACTTTGAAATGCCAAGGGAAATATTTATTATATCAGTTCATTAAACTGTTGCAATGACCAGAGTGGAGTCACATTTCAAGCAAGAAATATAAAACATTTCATTCAAATTCCGGCGGAAAGCGTGCTGCAAAACAAAATTAGTTACTTCAACCGGGCCGAGCGACGAAACAGGCACTTAAAAGCGCCTTTAAATACATATGTTGAATTTTTTAAAGCCATCAGTCCATCGATTTTGCCTATATATCATTACTCTAGATTTCCTACGGTTAAGGTAGAAACGCAAACAGTAAATCACGGGCGTTATTTCGTGTCATTCTTTGGGGTTCTTGGATGAGTCTTTGCGCTCACACCGAGTCCGTATCGAAGGCTGTTTGGCGCTGGAGCTGCGGCGCCCGGGGGGGCGGGAGAAAGGCACCTCTCAAGGGTTTGGAAGCCTTTCCAAGTAAAGATGTTAGAACACATTTTCAGCAACCGTGTCAGACCTTTTTTTTTTTTTTTTCTTTCGGTATAATTTAAACCCTATCCAAACAAAATTGACGCTGGAATGAAAATTATTTTTTAACTGCTCGCGTTAATATCCTAGAGGGACCTCCACGTAATTGGATTTAATAAATGCATTTCCCCCTATATTCTGTTAATTCGACTCCAAATAGCGTTTCAGGGGTTATCTTAGAAAAATACTAAGAAGTCGCTCGGCGTTTCCTCACGGGAAACCCAAATCAATCTACCTTATTTCCTACCGCCATCCCACCCCAAATCCTGCAGCCCTCTTTTTTTTGCCGCCCCCCCGGCTCTCCGCTTTGCGGCTGAAGGTCGCTCCCACCTCACTATCACCCTCTCCCATCTCTGCCCATGAGCACAGACTCTTCCTCCCACCTCGCCCCCCCCCTCCCGCTTTCTTTTTTTCTCTCTCTCCCTTTTTTTTCCCACCCTGACATCAGTCTATCAGGGTTATACACAAGACTGAGTCACGCACAGCGTAAACTTTTGACCCTCAACTTTTTGACCCCTCGAGCTATAATGCTGTACTAACAAGCCCCCCAAGACCAGAGTTACCGTCTACGTCTCTAGAAACCAATGCGGCGCTGATTCCCCTATTTTAGTTAGTTTACTTTAAAAAGAAAGGAAGAAAAAAACCCTTGGATATTTCTTCTGGATTTTTTTTTCCCAGGGGGAACAAAAAATCAGAGCTTTACGAACAGTAGATGTTTATCTCTAGATCACGCATCGCTGTTTTAGCTGAATTTTTTCCCCCTTTTGCTCCTCCTATTTTATATTTAAAAGAATAGGAGAGGGAGGGGGGAAATCCCTTAAACCACAGCTGCCTTGCTTTAGTTCTCTTTTAATTGGGATTTCACCTAGGTGAGTTGTTGAACTGCGGTAACTGGCCTGCTTTGATTTTTCCTTTTTTCGGGGGGGGGGATAAAGAGGGAGGTGTTTCTATGATTATTTTTGGAGCACCGGAGCTCGGCGACGGGCAGCGGCCGCGGCCGCCCGGGGGGGGGACACAGGGGCGGCCGGTCCCGCTCCAGCCCAGCCCGGCCCGGCCCGGCCCGGCCCGTCGCTGCTGGCAGTGAACTTGGTCTGAAGCGAGCTCTGCTGGCTGCTTGGGGACGTTACAGGCGAGGCGGCTGCGCCCGATCCCCCTGCCCGGGGTCGCCTCTTCCCCCCTCTCCATCCCAAATTCCGCCTCCCCCCCCGCCCGGCCCCACAACACCAGCCCCGCTTTTGCAAAGTCCCCCTGCGTAAACAGAGCCCCGATTTGCCACCAAACAAACGTCCTTTAACAAAAAATCCCAGCGCTGTAATTTGTTTTGACTTGAAGGGTATATATATATGTGCGTGTGTATATACATACACATGTTAAAAAGAGATAAATCAAAGGGGGAAAAAACCCTCTCGTACTAGTCTTATTCTTTCAACGCTCCCTGTCAAAATAGTTTCTTTTTAAAGCTATTTAGGGTAACAGAACACGGAAAAACTACGCAGGGTGGACACCTCTCGAGTTAAGTTATCAACCTCCTTCCAAATATCATTTATTTAACGTTAGGAGAGGAAAGAATGGGAAAAATCAGCTCAGACACCGAAATAGCCACGCTCTGAAAGAAAATTTCATTATTAGATCCATTCTAGGACTGGAAAGAGACCCCCAGAGGAGGAGCCAAACCCCATAAAAGTCCTTTTCGGGTTCCCCAATTGAGGAGAGACCTTTATCAAGAGGATTTTAAATAATCCCGTCAGCTCGTTCCCTTCAGGTCGGACGTGTAATAAAAAAAAAAAAAAAAAAGGAAGAGGTTGGGGCTGGGGGAAAGAAAGAGCAATTTCTCAGCCTGAAATTCAGCTGTGGGGGAGGGAAGGGGCTGGTTTCCTTCGAAAGCTTTCCCTTCTTGGGGAGGTCACGGGCTGTGCGTGTAGGCTGGAGTAATTTACAGCACTATTGCGAATAAATAGGTGAATAATCGGATTCTTCCTTTAAATAGAACGAAACGCAAGAATTACAGCCCGAGCAGTGCAATTTCTAGTCTCTGCCGCCAGCCCCCACCCCCGCCAAGGCAGATAAGGACCCGCAGCCTCCCCACCTTCAGTTTTCTGACCAAGGCGGGGGGGAAGAAAAAGAGGAGACCCCTTTGGCTTCTCAAAGCATAATTACCACATTGTTGGTGTGTGTCTGTATTGGAGCAACATGAACCGCATCCAGTCCTTCTCCAGCCCTCCCCCGTCTTACTGCCACTCACCGACACACCCGGGCAGTGGGACTTGGTAAATTAAAAAAAAAAAAAAAAAAGACTAAAAGAAAGAATGAAAGAAAGGGGGAAAACAAAAAAATCCAAAAATGGAGCTTATGTTTTCCTCCCAAAGGTGACCCGGCAGCCCCCGGGGTCCGGGCGGTGTTGTGATCCGGTGCTCACCCTCCCCTCCGAGAGCGGAGCCGGGGCTGTACAAGTCTGCTGACCTCGGAATGATCCCTCTTGCCTATGAATTATTGATGAGATATGAGCTCTGATTTCTCTTTTCAGTATGCAAACCCCATTATACTGTTAAAATGGCGATTTAATCGTTTAGAATAGCTTCGCTTTTTTCCAACTCATTTGTGCCCCTTCCTTTTCATTTAATTCTCTTAATTAAATCCTTTAACAGATTTTAATCACTTTTTGTTGAATAAAATAAGACATCATACACATCTGTAACTAGGTTACCTTGGCGAAGTTTGGTTTTGGTGGGGTTTCTTTGGTTTGGTTTTGTTTTTAGTTTGATCTGCTTGCTTTCTTGGTTGAGTTTGTAAAACCTGGGCAGAAGGAAATTTTATGTCGTGTTACGCCGTACCCTGTGAGCAAAGAAGGTCTGAAATGCACAAAGGCGTTTAAAAAAAAATCCTAAAAAAGAAATAAAAATTAATAAAGCCATGACACTCAAGATGGCCTGACAGCGGCATTGCGACACCGAGCTGCCTTTTGCATTGAAGCGCTCCCCAAACCTCTCTCTGTCTCCCACAAACGCGTTTCCCCTCCCCATTTATTGCTGGGAACCGAACAGGTATTCGATGGGTGAAATTCCATCTTTTTTGCCCTTCAGCAGCAGCCTGGGCATGGGGGTCCCCCCCCCGCCCGGGCTCAGGGCCCGGGGGAGATGCCCCAAAAGGCAGCTTGAAGGGGCTGTAATTAGTAGAGATGCTCAGCTCGGCTCTGCCAGGCTGGAGAGCCTGGGCTGGCCCTTGGGTGAGAAATAGCTGCTTTTGGGGTTGGGTTTCTCCGCCTTCAAAATACCAGCGAGGTTTATATACCGTTTACTAAACGAAATAGGAAACCTCCAGGGATGAGGCGAGCCTAAAGAGACAGGACGGGGGGAAAAAAAAAAAAGGCAAAAATGGGTCTGGTTGCAGGCGTTTTTAGTAAGTGAGAGATGCTGGGAGGCAGGTGAGCTCATGGGGAGGCTGCTCTGGGCTCTGGTGGGCTTTGCACACTTGGGGCAAAGAGCCCCCATCTACCCAGGCCATCCCTGAACTCAGCTTTGGAGGGTCCTTAAATCAAAGGTTTCCCGCTCTGTACCCAGAGCCACGGCACAAAGGTCTGCACAACCACAGGTTTAAAAAAGAGACATTTTCCTTCCTAAGCGGCCATCACGTCCTAGAGATTCTCCATATTCTTAGACCCGATATTAAAGCATTTTGTATTCATTCTGTCTTCTACAGCTACAGAAGAACTAATTGTCCCACGTCTGATGTATGCCATTAAAGTGAGAGAAACGATGAAAAATGCAAAGGAAAATCCCCGCCTACCTGCACGGTCAGAGCTCCGTTTTCCTGTTTACTCTCCTTATACTTCCTTTTCATCAGCAACAGGGAGATTTTTTTTTTTCCTTTAAAGGATGGGGAGGGGGGAAGCCTGTGCTAAGCTTGTGACCCTTTCCAGGCTGTAAAATGGTAGCCAGTTGTACCTCCTTATGCTTCACTGAAAGCTGGAGGTTAACAACATGTAGGGGGGAAAGCAAGGAAAAAAACAAAAAGAAAAAGAAATAAAAAGGAACACTCCCCCTACAAATAAGCCCCACAAAATCCAGCTTGTAAAAAAAACCCCAAAACCTCAAAAAAAATCCTGTTACAGGCTGCAGGTAGAAAGCAGTTCTCGTGGACAGAGAGGACAGGGTTTCTCGTGAGCAACGGAAAGGAGAGGGAAGGGTGATGATATTACACCAGCAACAGAGCCCAGTCCCCGGCTCCTTTGCTGTGACACAGGCCCAGTGCCACCCCTGTGCCGAGGATGCTCAAATAAGAGGGGGCGGCACGGGGCTGTTACCTGTGGTCACCCATACAGGCATCTCCTCCTGGCTGCAACGTCCTGCAGCTCAACTGCATCGCAAATTCCCCTTGCTCTGGCTACTCCGGTCTGCCCTTTTCCCCTTGGAATAACGTGTTGGGTACACCAAGCCATTAGAAATGGTGGTGCTTAAGCAAAAACAAACCAAACCAAAACAAACCCAAACCAACAAATCCTTGTGCCTCCTGTGATTGGGGTGGATTTGGAAGGAAAGTTTGCCTGGGACGGTAGAAAAGACAAACACCTTTGCGCAGGGATGTGGGGAGCAGACAGCGATGCAGACGATGGATGGGGAAGGGGTGGATGGATGGGTAGATCGCTGAGTACATGGGTAGATTCATATATTTTTGAAACACAGTGTTTGTGGGTATTGAACGTATGATCACATTTTCAAACATACATTAAGGCGGAGGGAGGCCACTTTTCTTGCCTAAATCGCTCGTTATCATTTGAATCGGTAGAAGTTATTTGTAGCCACCAGTACAGACCAGAAAGGTAAAGAATTAGCAGGCCGTCACTTGATCTAACCCCAGCACGATCCCTCACCTCTCCCCACATCCCCTCTCCCCCCGGCGTTTCTAACCCCGTGTAGGACAAACCGCCTGCAGCCGGGCGTGTTTGCGCGGATAAATTCACCATTAAAGACCATGCCATTGAAGCCCTTCAGGATCCCGTAAAATATCTTTATTACCAACTGAAAACCAGGCGTTCCAGCCTGCGCAGAGACCAGGGAGAGGCTGCTCAGCACAAAACCAGTCTGCTGGGTGGGAAAGGCTCCCTGCACCCCTCTTCCCCTCCTCGAATTTCCAGCTTTTGCGTTTGTGTTTACAGGTTTTCAGAGCAGAGGTTTTTCAGGATTGCACTGGCCACCCTCTAACTGCTCAGGGAAAAGCCAGAAGTTCAAATGATGATAGCAAAGATATTAGGAGACACATGGAGTAGGACAGGAAAAACAGCCCAAGGAAGGAAAAGCAATCTCCAAAGTGTGCTAAAGGGGGACATTCTGCTTTGTGTAAAAGAGACGGACATGTGTCCACCAAATGTTGTCTTACCGTAAAAAGGAGGGGGGGGGGAGCAGCTTGTGACTGCTCCAAATTCTAGAAAAACCCCATCCCCCCCCCAGTACCTCCGCTTTGAACTTTTTTTTTTTATATAATTTTTTTAAGGAGCGGGGGTGGTGGGGCGGTAGATGTGAGTTGGTTCAGGTGTGGACGAAGTGTCGCCCCACCTCTGGCTGCAGATGTGGCGACTTGGTTTTAAAAAAAAAGCAACAGCCAAGGGTTTTCCCCCCCGCGCCTTTCTATTTTGCTCTGTCTGCCCTCTTTTACTCTATCTGCGCGACCGCGGAGCCGCAGCCTCCGGCCGGGGCCACCTGCCCGCCCCAGCGCGGAGCGGGGGGACACGGGGGGCCGCAGCCCCTCGCCCCCGAGCCATGGCAGGCTCTGCTCTCCTGCCCTTCCCCGCTAAACTTGTTTATTTTCCCAGAGAAAAAGGCTGCTGCCTGCCTTTTCCAGAACGATGTAGCCCTTAGAGGGAGAGAAGGAAATCTGGGAGATATCGGTGGGTTCGATGAGGTTTGGAGGGTCCGTATGCAAACTGCAGCGCCTCTGATTATTTTTCTGTAGCACTTCAAGACAGGCTGGAGACATAACAGCGGTCATTCAGTGTCTCCATATGGTAGAAACGAACTACGGAAATATGAGGACACTCGTTCGTATTATTGGAAAAAAACCCGAAACCCAACAGAGAAAAAAAAAGGCAAAAAAAAAAAAAAATCCCTGGGGCAAAACCCCCGGTCTCTACACAGGCCGAAAGGGAAAAAAAAAAGAAAAAAAAAAAAGTGCACACATTTCCTTGGCAAGCAGGTAAAAACAATTAAAATCAAAAGGTGTTAACAACCTGAAGAGCACAGACAGAATACAGCTAATTGAAATGCAAAGGCATGGGGCAGATTTGTGGCTATTTGCGAGCAGTATAAACCACCCCGAATCGCCTCCAACAAACGAGCAAGAGCCTTTTTACATGGCGAAGGACAAAACCAAACTTTTTCTGAAGTACACATGTCCCCCGGCAAAGACAGGATGGAGTTTGCCTTGCAATGATAATGAATCTTTAGAGATTTTTCTATTTCTCCCGCTTCCACAAAGTTTACTTGCGGGCCTCGAAGCTGTTGATGGAAATGTAATGCAATTCCAGCTCTCGGGAGGATAGGAATTAGGACCTTCTAAAAGTGAGAAATAAAGCTCTGAAAGAGAGACAGACCCTCTTTCCTCCCCGCTCAGCCTTCAGCCATATCAACCCTTTAAAATAGTTTAAGCAGATAATATTTCAGAAGAACTTACTTTCAGGACTCCAGTCTATTGGCTCTCTGGACTGAAAACTGGACCCGCAAAACATGTTCCCTGCAATTGCAACGTTTATCTCATCTGGAAAAGTGCTCACCCATTGCTGCCCCTTACAAGCCAAACCAAGCAGTTAAAGTGTCACTTAACATTCTAGAGAATGTGAAATATATTGTACATTGTCAACTCCCCAAAACCATAAAACTAACTTTATGGACCTCACGTGACTTTTGAGAGCCAGTGAGGGGTATCTGTCTGAGGTCTGGGCGATTTTTACGATCTAACTTCTAGATAAAACCCTATCCATTTGACATCTAAATGTCATACCCACTTTTGGTATAGTTTGCTATTGGTAAAAAAAAAAAAAAAAAAGAAAGAAAAAAAAGAAAAAAATACCAAGGGAAGGCGAGCAAATGGTTTGGGATCTGACAGTCCACTTCACATCCCTCTCAAAATCACTTAAGAAGTACCTAAACAGTGGGAGATTAAGTTTGGTAAGTTTTAAGCTCCAACTTTACTTGCTACGAACAGAAAAAGCCTAAGCTGTATTGTAGAGATGTCAGTGGCGTTTTGCCAAATCGAGCGACTTTAAACCGGAGTATGTCGTGCCTTGTTAGATTCCCTAGGTAGCGAAATGGCAACATTTGCCATCTTTGATGATGTTAAATTATCTGCAGCCGAAGCGACTCGTTGTAGTGTCAGTAGTTACAGGGCTGTGAGCTGTTATTTACATGTTGAGCCAGAGAGTAGGAGGTAAAAGCAGAAAGCACAATAAACCGAGGACGAGAGGGCGCGGAGAGAGTACAGTTTAGCCAGAAATGTGTTATATATATACATGTTTTGTATATATATATAAAAAATAAATATATCTATACAAACACACAGATCTGTAATTCTATAGAACACAGTTTTACGTGGACATCTACGCGGATATAAATACCTCGCTTTTACGCTTTTGAAATGTGCGTTGTGTATGTCTGTATCTGACAATTCCTGAAATGCACGTAAATCTGCCGGGGAAGCGTTTATACCGTGTTATTGCAACTTGAAGTACTTGAAACCAGTTTGTCTGATCAAGTGGGGTGTGTGGGTGGTGGTGGGGGGTGTCTGTGTTGGTTTTTTGGGGGGGAGACGGCGGTTTGGGGCAGTGCGGAGGGTCGCGGTTTATTCCCGTGCGGTGCCCAGAAGGGGGTTTGATGCGAATATTTGGTGGGTTTTGAGCTCCCAAGGAGCTGCCCGGGAGGGGCTGCAGCTCCGCCGAGAGCCCCCAGCACAGGCTCAGCCCCAGCCAGGCACCGCTCCGGCTCCAGCCTGTGCTGCAAAACCCCCGAGCTTGTGGAGAAAATGCAACTGGGAGCCTTTGTGAATAGGAGAAACGTTTATTTGACTTCAAGTAAAGCTACAAACAAATACAAAAAGCTTATTGGCAAAGTACTAACAGGCAGCTAGACATGACAGATGCCATTTTTACACATAACATTGCATTCACTCTGCCCACTACAAACCGTCTATTAGTCACATCAGAAATATTTCTAGTATTTACAAACATTAGAGCACTCCATTGTTGGTCCGATTTTATACATTTTTTTTCTTTAATTGTGAAGTTTACCCACGTCTAAGAGTACGTCTTGGAATTAGCCTGGGACTAGAAATCCTGGCCTGAAGTTTGAACTAAAACACAGACTGGACAATTTTAAGACAGAAAGATACAAGAGCTTTTTTCTTTTCTTTTTTTTTTTTTTTTTACTTTTTTCCCTTTTTTTTTACATTTTTGTTTGGTTTTTTTAGATTCTTTTTTTTTTTTTTTTCTGCGACTGCAGTGCAGGAACCCCCGATTTTAGCTTAGGCAGAGAAGAACTCACCCAAAAGCAGTAAACTCAGAAAAGGGGAAAAAAAACCCAACAAATAAACAAACAATCGTATCTGTTCTCAATTTATAAATAAGTTATAACATTTAAAGGGCTCACATAAAACATGCTAGCTTTCCAGAAAGCATCAAGAGAGCACGGACACATACATTTATAAGAACAACAAGAGCATGAGGAGCATCTGGAAATAAAATTTAATTAAAAAAAGGTTGTTTTTTTAAAAAAAAAAAACAAAAGCAGAACACGACATGAACTCAGTCCTGGGATAACGGTACCATACGCGTTGTTTTAGAATATCAACAACATGCCGAAAAGAAGGTGCCTCACTGTACAGTACTCCGAAACTAAGATCTGCGGCGCTTTATTTATTTATTTACGTATTTCTTTCTCGTCTCCTCTTCTTTCCTCGATATTCCTCCTCTAGAATTTATGGCTGAAAGGCGCTGCCCGCCGAGGCTAAGCTCATGCTTTTCAGTTTATTATCCTTCTTCCATTTCATCCTCCTGTTCTGGAACCAGATTTTGATCTGGCGCTCGGAGAGGCAGAGAGCGTGAGCGATCTCTATTCTCCTCCTGCGGGTGAGATATCTATTGAAGTGGAATTCCTTTTCCAACTCCAGGGTCTGGTAGCGAGTGTACGCTGTCCTCGCCCTCTTACCGTCTGGTCCAGTCATGTCTGAATAACACGGACAACAGCGGGGTTTGGGTTTTTTGCTTTCTGCTAGGATTTTTTCCTTATCCTTAAGGCTATTTTTTTTTAATATACCGAGGTGAAATATTCGCCTTCTTCGGGCATCTAGTAAAGCTGCTTATTCCCCAAATAACTGTCCCCCCCCCCCTTTCTCGCACACCCCCAAACACGTGTAAAACCCCCCACCCTTGGCCCCTCCAGAACCGACATTCGCAACTCAATATTCATAATTTAACTGGAGAAGCGAGATGTTGAAATCTCCCCTTTTTTTCGCCTCTGCCTGGGTGTTTCTGGGTCTGTTTGCAGGGGCATCTGCTTTACTGCTGCTTTCTTTTCTCCAGGAGAAAACCGGGGCGGAGGCGGGGGGGGGGGTCGCTATTCCCCGTGTATCTCCTCGCAATTTTGGTTTTGTCAAGAGCAGATTGTCAAGAATACACCCAGCAAAATAAGAGTAGGAAAAGACTGAGAGACCCATCTGTGCATATAATGCCATTTTAATGGTCAATTCTTTCCTTTCCTCTCCTCCCCCCCCCCCAAGGAACACCCCCTTCCCTCGATTTTTAAATTACCTTCTCCCACCATCCGCTTAGAGCTAAGAGCTCGAAATAAGCCCACATTTCGCGGCAAGAATAGCGAAACTAAAATAAAATCGCCCCCCCTCCAGGCGCCAGAGGCAGCTTTAAAGCAGCGACCAGAGCAAGAAATACAAAAGCAATAAATAGCTGCGTTTCTGATCAAAGCGCCTCCACCGAATAAAAGGAAGGAGGGGGGGGGAGAAAAAAAAGGAGGAGTGGGGGGGTGGGGAGGGAAAATAGGGGGAAAAAACACAAGAGAAAAAGAGAGGGGTGTGCGAAAATAAACAACAACAACGACAACGACGGAAAAAGAAGTAGCTGTACCATGGCTAATGTGAAGTTTCCTCATCCAAGGGAATATCTGAGGTGCCTGCCCTTCTGTTGCTGCGGTGGAGGTTGCGATGGGCTCTGCCTGCGCTCGGGGGATGCTGCTGCTTATTGGAGTGCCCTCGTCGGCTCCCGAGGACGCGCTGGTCTCGTCTAGTTCTGTGAAATTTGTGTTGGTGGTGCTGGCAGAAGTAGCTTGGTCGGAGGGGGACGGGGCGGGTTTGCCTCCATGGCTCTCGCTGTTGGAGCAGGGAAGGGAGTCGGGAGAAGATAAGGAGCAGCTGGACGCCTGTCTAAACCTGCTCTCCTGAGCTGGAGAAGGGAAACCGCGGGAGCTCTCCCCCACAGCCCCAAAGTGACTAGAGGAGGCTGAGCGGTTGATGCTAAGGTCCATCCCATTGTAGTTGTAGCCATAAGAGCTGGAATGCATGGTGCTTGAATCTCTGTAAGAACCGTTCATGGAACTGCTGGTCCCATAATTTAGTAACTGATAGTCGGGGCCATTTGGGTAGCGCCCTGAGAACGAGTTTACAAAGTAAGAGCTCATTTGGGTTATTTTGGAGGGCTTGATTTGTGGCTCGTGGTCGTTATAACCCTGTGCTTGACGATTTATGATGTATTAATGAATTATAGCAATGCACTGTACTTCGTTTTTGCTATGTATGCGGCCAAATATGGGGGGAGGGTGGGGGTGCGTTTGGGAATCACGTGCTTTTGTTGACCAGTCGTAAATTCTCACTGATGACCTCAAGAGGTAATTCATGCTCTATGGTTACAAATAATGACGATCGCGGAGTCGTTTAGGCCCAAAGTCGGTGCGCGGCGCCCCAAATCCCCGGGCGCGCCGGCGCGCGCTCGCCCCCCACCTTGGCGGAGCGCGCCACCTGCCGGCCGCGCGGGGACACGCACCGCGCCCGGGGGGGGGACACGGATCCACACACGGGGACCCCCGCACCCCCAAACCCTCCCCCGCCGGACGCCGCTCCGCATCCCCCCCTGCTCCTTTATTTCCCTTTTCCTTCCTAAAAATCAAGGCGGAGATGAAAAGCGGGGCGGGGGGGGGGATCCTGCTCGCGTGTCCGCGCTCCCCGCGTGGGTCTTCTGCCCCGGCTCCTTTTCCTTATTAAACTCTTAATTTCTTCCTTTGTACGACCGCCGGGGAAGTTTGCGAGGCAGCGAGGGATGAGGTGTCGGGTCGCTGCGAGGCCGGGCAGTCTTCTCTCTTAATATTTGGAAGGGGGGGAGGCAAAGCGAAGCTGGAAATTGTTGAGGGGGAGGGAGGGGGGAGCGTGGCTGCTTGGGTTTATTTTCGCGTGGTTATTGTCAGAAAAGTCGAGGTTTCTTGCACGCTGAGCGTGGAGCCAGCGATGCGGTCGCACCTTAATTCTGGAGGAAAAAAAGAAAAAAAAAAAAGGCTGGGGGAAACGAGGGGGAAATAAAGGAAAAGGAGGGAAAGTTCAGCCGGTGGAACTGGTTGACAACGTTTAGGATATTCTTGCTCCTGAGCGTTTCACGTCCTCTTTGAACACAGCATTGTGCTACGTGGTTTTTCCTTTCCATTTGCTAACCTGCAAGGAATTTTGGGGAGCAAAAGCACTCTGAAATTGGTAAAAACGTTGTGAAAGAGCTGTGCTTTGTTAAGCATTACTTTCTTTTTTTCTTCTTCTTCTTTTCTTTCTCTCTCTCTTTCTTTTCCTTTTTTTTTTTTTTTTTCCAAGGCAGTTTAGGAATTTCATATGCTTGTCTGCAACTCATTGGAAATTATGCGCCATATTGAAAGTGACATATAATTATAATAATTACGGGCAATGAAAAGCGTGGCAATAATAGTAAATGTCCTACAGCTGTGAAGCTTCTGCATGAATTGATTTTAAAAGTGACTGACATTAAACCAGCTTGTGGCATGGGGGAATGCATTCATACATAGGTATTTCTGGAGGGTAGTGGGGAAAGGGGATGGGAGGCAGGAGATACTGTTACATCGCGTTTTCCCCCTGTGCAGCTGCAGAAAACGGTATCCGAAACAGGCTGGGCTGGTCGCTTGCTTCCAGTCCTAAATCCCCGTCAGAAAAAGCACTTCCTTTCGTTTGATTCCCCCAAACCCAGGAAAAGTTTGCCATTTGCATGCACGAGATTCCTCTGTGGTACGGAGCAGAAACGTTCCCCATCCCATCCCGAGCAAAGTCAGCCTCTCCAAAGGAGCCATTGGAAACGCTTTCAAGTGAAAATAAAAATCTACGCTTTTAAAAGAGGTCATCAGGCTTAGTTTAGATTTTTGCCACCTTTTTTCCCCCCGCCTTAAGTGGAGGCTGTATTCCTGGAGCTGAGAAGCCACTCGTTTCGCAGGGCAAATTCCCTTGAAATCTGGACATTTTTGCCATACACTTCACTTTGATTTGGGTATATGAAGTAAGGGACCAGATGTTTGAAAGATGCTAGGCAAATGTTAGGTATCTTTGGTAGATAAATGAGAGCATATTTTTGCCCGTTTCCTTGATTTATTATGTATATGGAGAGCGTTTCGTCATAACTCTTTGTACTGTAACAATAAAAAAGAGCGATACTAAAGCAGAATGTCAGCGAGGAAATACTATTGGTGAAAGGTCTTCCATTTAAGATTAGACAAAAAGAGGGAAAACCAGATTTATCTCTCCACTGTAACTTCCGTGTGCTTGGAGTTGCTTGTCCTTGCAGATTAGAAGACAGTGTCATACAGAGAGAAGCAAGGCTTTCTTTACAACTCTCTGCTCCTTAAGAATGGCAAGTTCCCTGGAAAAGGGAAAGATAATAACACTAATGACAGGGCGGTGTGCGTGAGATCGAAGACTTTGTTTTTATTAGAGAATTCCATGTCCATACCTAAGACAAACTCCAAACACAACACGTACAAAAATTAATAAAATATAACTTTTTTTTTTGTCGTTGTTGTTGCTTTTGCATCCCTTTAGGTAGTACTCGTTCTTTCAGTAGATATTCCTTTTTAAAAAAAAAAAAACCAACAAAACTAATTACAAAGACCCCAGGGCTTGATTAATTTACCAAAGGAGAAAAAAAAAAGAAAAATGAAAAAAAAAACCTATGTCAACCGTGCATGAAACATTTTTACAAAATTAAGACAATAAACACCCCAAATGACATATATTGCAGCACTTCCATTAAATACAAGAGTTAGCAGATTACTAACAGTGACACCAAGGGTAGAAACACGGGTAGGAGTCCTTTTTTTTTTTTTGTCTTTTCTCTTTCCCTTTCTTTTTCTCCTTCTTTCTCTATCTCTTCAATTTTTTATTATTATTATTTCATTTCGGGGGGTGGAGTGGGAGGGCAGGGAGGTCTAGGAAGGGGAAAGAAAAATTAAAAAACGCAACTAGAAGCCTGATTTTTTTTTTCTTTTTTTTTTTTTTTTTCTGGACACGACATCACTGGGAACACGAGTCCATGGCATTGGTGGCCCAAACTTTCTAGCTGTTGCCACTGCTGCAGAGGGCTTGTCCCACCAATGTGCAGGTTCTCCCTGTCCTCGCAGCCAGCCCACACCCTCCTCATCCTCTCGGCTCTCACACACACTCACTCACTCCCTAGTTTTCTTTTTTGTTTTTTTTTTGTTTGTTTTGTTTTGTGTTTTAAATAATACTTTCACTCCGCCGTTTTTCTCCTCCTCCTCCTCCGCGCTCAGTTGCGAGGAGTTGAGCAATTTATTCTCTTTTTTCCACTTCATCCTGCGGTTCTGGAACCAAATTTTGATCTGCCGCTCCGTCAGGCAGAGGAATGGGCGATCTCGATCCGCCGGCGCCGGGTCAGGTAGCGGTTGAAGTGAAATTCCTTCTCCAGCTCCAGCGTCTGGTAGCGGGTGTAGGTCTGGCGGCCTCGGCGGCCGCTGGGCCCGAAGGAAGAACCTGTGACACCCGCAAAAGAAATAGGCAAAAAGATAGGAAAAAATAGGAAAAAAAATAGGAACAAGATAGGAACAAAACGGGGGGGGGGGGGGGGAGGGGGGGGGGAGGGGGAAAAGGAAAAGAAGAGGAGGAAAGGAAAAAGAAGGGAAAGCCCTGAGGTTTAGTGGATCCACGGAGATGCTGGATAATGCGCGGGGATGCTGCGCCCCGCACCGCGGCTGTGTGCGGAGGGGTGTGTGCCCGCTCCCCTGCCCTCCAAAAGCTTTGGCCAACCCCCAAAATAAGCCCCGTGGCGGTGAGACCTTCCGTGCGCGCAGGGAGGCTCCGCACCCGCGGAGGCTCCGCAGCCGCGCTGCAGGCAGCCGGGCAGAAGGGTTAATGCTGAAGTTGCCAGGCTGCAGGCAGGGCTGGGGAGAGAGGGCAAGATCTATCTTATTCCGAGATGAAAAATCGCAAGGTGTTCTCAGCTCCCCCCCCCCCCCCCCCCCCCCCCGCCCTCGCTATTTTCCACCCTACCGGCAACTGTAATAGATCTGAGCATTTAAGCAATAATGAAGTGAATCGATCTGCCCAAACTCTACATTAAAGAGGACACAACACTTTATGTCCCTGCGCTAATGGACATCAATTTGGAACTTAAAAGGCAACAAATGCATCTAAACATGGGAAGGAGGGTGGTGAGCCTCTATTATTTTTCTCCCCCCCTCCTTTTTTGGGGGGTTTGTTTCTTGTTTTTTGCCTTTTTTTTTCCTGATCGAGGAAACAGCACTTAAAGAAGTCATATATCACCGGGTGGGGGTGGGGTGGGGGGGAATTCTCCCCTGGCAGACTTTTCATTATGTGCGAGTTTCATTAAAAATGTAGCCCTCTCCTTTCAAATATTTAAAGACTTTTATATTATTTAACTCCAGATCGGGCAGCCAGCGAGAGAGGGAGCTGCGTGTGTTTGTGGGGGGGTAGGTCCGTGCGTGTGTAAAGTCATCCAGATCTGATTTAGAAAAGATATCTCCCTGTGCGTGTGGGGGAAAGACAGAGACAAATCGTTGTAGCTGAGTGACACGCAAACTGGAATGTGTAAAAAAAAAAAGGGGGGGGGGGATGGAGAAATACTGTCTGGGGGTTTAAATACGGAGCAAACGTTTTAGCTGGGGGGGTGCTGGGGGAAAATACTTTAGCGGCGTGAAGTTGTGGTGCGTGTCAGGAGCAAGTTGGAGCCTCTCGTGTCGCCAAACTTCCCCGCTGGAAGTTTGGGCTCTAAAGTGAACCTTATTCCTGCTTCCCTCGCTCGCTCGCTCTCTCTCTCTCTGGCGGTAACAAATAAGAAAGGGGGGGAGGAGATTGATGTATTTATTTCTGTAAAAGAGTAAACTCACTATTGCAAGAGTTCATCCGCTGCATCCAGGGGTAAACCGGGGCGGAACACTTTTGCTCCTCGCTCTCTCCGAACACAGTTTTGCTCTGCGCGCAGTCCGACTTGCGCGGCTCGGGGGCGAAGGGCACCTCGTCCAGGCTGGGGGGGCCGCACGCAGGGTCCTTCTCCCTGAAAAACCCGCCGGCCCCATAGTCACAGGCGGAGCTGCGGCTGTAGGCTCCGTTGCTTTGCTGGTAGTAAGGAGAAGAGGTATAGCCCTTCTCCTGGACGCCCGTGGCTCCATAGGTGGTGGGGTAGTGCCTCAAAGGATCCGCATAGCCCGAGGGATATAGCGGGATCTGTCCCAGGAAGGGCTCCTGCCCCGCCGCCAGACTCACCGGGAAGGTCGAGTTGACAAAATAAGAACTCATTGGAAGGAGCCCGCCGTCCTTTCCCCGGCTTTATGATTTGTTGTGTTTTATAGTCCAAGTGGTTTAGCTATTAGTAGTATATCGGAGATTGGGTTTTAGCTGAAGGGAGATGGCGTGGTGCCAGCGAGGGACACAAGGAAATACAACCATCTGATCATGGGCTGACCAATAGCAGGCGCCTGAGGTTGCAAAATAGCACCCATGAGGAGCTGAGATTGCACCAGGGACCCCAAGAACAAACCATCCACCCCCTCTTCCCTCCCTTTTAAACAACAGAAATGCACCCCCTTAACCAAATATATAATATCTGCCGAAAGAAACATTCCCGGCGCGCTCGGAGCTTCATAAATAAATAAACGCGTCCCCCCCTCTCCCCCCCCCCCCCCCGGAGCTCGGCGCGGGGGTGTGCGAGAGCCCGTCTGCGCGGATGGCGGTGTGCGCGCCTATATGTATTTACACACAGAGAACGTATACAAATACCCCCTGTACGTGGGGGGAAAAAGAAAGTTAATTCTTCTCATTCGGAAAACTTTAACCCTTGGTGTTTCCAAGTCGTCCTGAAATGTCTGGGTACTTGGCTACAGTTAGAGGAGGGGAAAAAAAAAAAAAAGAGGGGAAAAAAGTTTTTTCTTTCTGTGTGTGTGAACTTTGCGAGGAGGAGATCCCGCCGGGTTGATTAACTTAGGTTTGCTATAGGAGAAGAAATCGGTTTTGACAACTTATTTCAGTTCATGTTTATCTAATTACCATAGATTAGCATTCTCTATTCGGGCAAGCTGCGCCCGCACGAGCCAAACCTTCGCTTTTCATATATTGCACCTTTTTCCTTTCCTTTTTTTTTTTTTTTTTCCCTGCAAAAGCTCCGTATTCGGGAGATAAATGGAAAATCGAAGTATTTCCTTTAACCCTTGCTAAATCCCGATCTCCTCCGGAGTCCGGTACCGCATTGTGCCCTCTTGCGTTTTTTTGTTAATACCAAATCTATGTCCGACCTTTTATGGCTAAAAGGAAGGATTGGGTTACGGTCATAAGCTGAGTTTATTGATTGTTACCGATAGAGATTATATTTTTTTTAACGAGAGGAAAGGTGGCGGTGCGGTGGGGCTGCTGCCTTGGAGGTGCGCAGAGATCCCGCGGTTTTGCATCCCCCCACTTTAAGCCCGTCCACACTGCAAAAATGCCTGTTTTTGCAAAGTTAAAACGCTGGAAGGGATAAGCCGGAAAGTCTCAAGCAATTCCCGGCTACCCTAGAAGCTGCACTTTGCTCTGGGTTTTGCCTCTCTCGGTTTTGCCCGGGTTTCCTCGCCTGAGATGTGCTCTGCTCTACCTGGTGCATCCCCCCCCCTCAGATCCCTGTTTGCTCAAGGTAGAGTTGGATCTCTGATCGCCGCCTTCCTTTTTTTTTTTTTTTTCCAATGGGAAAATCAGAGCGGTCTCACAGGGAAAAAAAAAAAACACAACCCAAACCTAAATTAAAGCCAGTACTGTCCTCCGATCATTCCCGTTTTGTCAAGGATTTGTTTCCTGTCCGAATTTGTAGCCATCTGTCTGTCGGGTCTTATATGCAATGAAATGTCACGCCTTATAATACACACTCCCCTGTACTTGAATCTGTGAATGTGTGTGCTACAAATCTAGAATTACATATATTACATGGTGACTGCAGAGCTGCCAATGCGGCGCTCTCTGACGGAGCTTTAACTATCTACGAAACTAGTATCTTATTACAAGCTAATTTATTTTAAACATCATGTTTACAGCAGCAAAGCCAAGATTATTTCATGCCACGGCTGCAATGAACATTTCGACTGAAACGTAATCCTTATAATTCAAGGAAATAACATGCAAAGGAAGTAGTTTTCCATCCTCCACCCCCTCTCTGACTGATATCTCTTATATTTGTTCTTGCAGAGTTTCCCTTTGTGTATGGAATGGACCCAAACTTACGTAGATCTGCTTTATTGGTATGCAAGGAAAAAAAAAAAAGGAGATTGAAAGGGAACGATGACTAGAGAAGAAGGAAAAAAAAAAAAGGCTCGGATGGGAGCCTGAAGTTAACTGCTTTGCAGGAGCCGAACAGCTCGTACGTTTGATAGAGAGTTACGCAATATTTGTAGCTCTGCAAAATCAGCGATTATCTGGCATGATCAGCTCCGCATGCAAATTTTGGGCTAAGAAATGGGATGTCCTGATAATGCAACGCGTGAGTACATCTGTTGAAAATGTTTGCTCTTTTGCTCTCATATTTTCTCTCACTTCTCGTGATTGCTCTGCAAATAAAACCCTCGAAATTGTTTGGAAAAAATCCACACACCCCCTCCCCAGTTTTACCGTATTAAAATACTGCTCATCCTAGTACCTTTGTGGCTAAAACAGGCTTTTTGCGTAGTTTGACAGTCGACATTTAAAAGAAAATAAAAATGCACTAATTGAAGCTGACCGCTTGCTAATTGCTTATTGCTGACATCTTAGTCGCGCTATAGATAAAAAAATAATATGTCTTGCCTCTTAGAAGCAGGATAGATGGCTATTTGGGGGAGAAAAAGAAAAGAAAGAACTTGGTTCCCAACGTGAAAAAAAAACCAATGCCTGCCATAGTTTTCATCTTCCGGAGGGTCAGGCCCGCGGTCTAATTGATTTGCCACCTATAATACATGTAAATACGAGCAGAGGTCTTAAACCGCACTAAATCTGAGAACTGAATGTTTAGCACAGAGGTGTTTCTATTCCCAGTTCAATAGCTTTACAAAAAGGAAAAGGGGGGGGGGGAAAGGAATTTAAATGTTGGGTTATCAGCGTAGCTGTTTAACAAGACGCTCTCCTGCTTTCCCCGCTAAAGTCCGAAGGTAAATCTGAGACGGATTTTGCGAATATATTTCCTTTGGACGCCTCTAGCGCCAGCCCGGCCGGGAGGGAGACGCACACAGAGCAATAACGGTTGCAGAAACGAGCTTATACAGTAGCCCTTAAGTCAGACCCGTCTTTGACGGCACCTATGGGCACGTCTTTATTCAGTCTTTGGCCCCATCTCCCCAAAAACAGGCGCAGGGTTTGGTAAGAAGGAGCAATAAAGCGGGGAAGTTGCATTTCACTGCGCAGGGAAGCCGGCTTTCCCCTCCTGACAGACATCACTCAACTGGCAGGGTATAAATACAGATAAAGAGAAGTATTTACAGTCTGTACAACCTCAGCTCTCTGCCCAGCAAGGTCCCGCTTTTTGTCGCTTTGCTTTTCTGGCCAGCAAACGCCAACCCCACCAAGCAGAGCTCGGCAGATAGATGAGGGGATTAAAACAACACCCAAATATTTCGAAAAGCAAACAGAACAGAGCATTGCTTGTGTGAAAGCTAAACCCGCTAAGAACTTGGTAGAAAGTTCAGGGCAGTTGGTTCCAATAAAAAATGAAACTCTTTTTTTCATGTGGAGCTGGAATTCCCGATCCTTCTGAAGTGAGAACACAGCGGGGGTTTCCCTACCGAGGGACTTATTGCAGCCATAAAGTCAAGCCAACACCACGAAACCACTTGAAAAAACCCCTTGTTCCTGGAGTCAGACATAGAAAGCCATTGGCAGCAGAGAAACCTCCTCTGTAAATGCTCATGCACACCCGAAATCACCTCGGAAAAAAACACCCGACAAAGCCATGTAGAGCTCCAGGGTTGGAGTATTTAAAACAATGATCCCTGAAGGTGTAAAAAAATACCCGCTCTCCCCGCGCATAACCGCCTGAAACTTAATTTCCAGCAATTTAAGTTTAATTTACCTGACTTCCCGTGCAGTGCATAATAACCTTGTTAATGGGATCTTTGAAAAGAAGCAATAATAATCTACCATTGTTCTATTAAAGAGTGCAGCTAATTATTAACAAAAAAAAAGTGGGGGGGAGGGGGGGGGCAGGGAAGGGCAGAGGGGGAGAGGGACATTGGGGGAGTCAAAAAGCATCCAGACCGAAGTATTTCCGCGAAAGCAAGCCCGGGGAAAGGGGGTGCTACTGGTCAAATAATATTGGGAAAGCAGGGAGAAGGAGAGGAAAAGGCGAGACGGATCATGTAAGGCGGAAGGCGAATGCTGGGGGCTGTTGGGAATTACAGCATGGAACAAGTTAATCATGGCTGTTGCTGGTCAAAAGAGAGAAACTTTTCTTTTTCCTCCTTTTTTTTTTTTTCCTTTCTTTTTTTTTTAACATAGTCCCTGGGCATCTCACTTTCTTCCAGAAAATGTCCCTCGTCTAGACGTAAACAGTTGCCAGGAAACTGTGTGGTAGAAGGAGAAAACGAGAGGGAGAAAGCAAGAGGGAGGGAGGGAGAGAGAGAAACCTTTTAAAATAACAGACCCGCATTGTCCCTTCAAAGCCTACAGTAACTTAAAAGTGATTCGTCGTCTGCCTTTACTCCCTGCTCCTTCCCCAGCAACCACCTCAATTCTGTGTACACGACTTGACATATCTTTTCCAGACCCCACCGAAATGACCACTCGAAGCAATAAATAAATAAAAGCTCCTCTGCCTTTTATGATTAGCTGAAATCCCCTTCGCCTCGTACGTCATTATTGCATCGCATTTTACAACATCTCCGCTCGCGTTCACGCTCAGCCGCCGAGCAGCCACCTTTCATCTCCCATGTGCGTATAGAAAAAGAGATGGGAGGTTTCATATGTGCATGCGTGTGGAGATCGGTACACACATGGCCGCGCACACGCGTGTCAGGAGAGGGTGGGGGTACATAGAGCCACATGCACGTATAAGGTGTCCATAGCTCACATGTCAGCGCACACACATGTGCCAGCGCATCCTGTACGTATAGAGAGAGAGTCACTTTAAGGCTAGAAAGAGAGCTAAAAGCGCATCCACCGTTTGTAATTCACAGCAGGGCACCAGGCCTGAAGGGTGAAGCGGGGCCGAGCTCTGCCGGGGGACGGGGGGGTGTCCCTGGGCCGGGGAGAGGGGAGGGCAGCCGGGGCATGCCCCCCCCCGCCGGGACACCGGCTGCGGGGAGCCCCCCGGGAGCCGCCGGCCGCCGCCGCCGACGGTAGATGGCAGCAGACGGCGGGGAATGGGCGAGCCCGGCGGCGGCGGCACCGGGGGGACGGCGCGGCGGGGGGCTGCCCCCCGCTTTATGCCGTTTTATTTTAGTTTTCTTAAATAAACAAGCAGGGGAGGGTGGCAGGAGGGGAGCCAAGCCGGGAGCAGCGCGGACACCCCCCTCCCCAGACACGCACACCGGGGTA
The DNA here is from genome assembly GCF_963924245.1 of Chroicocephalus ridibundus. Taxonomy (NCBI): domain Eukaryota; kingdom Metazoa; phylum Chordata; class Aves; order Charadriiformes; family Laridae; genus Chroicocephalus; species Chroicocephalus ridibundus. The sequence goes on along the minus strand of NC_086300.1, from coordinate 1,788,618 downwards.
CACAGAGGTTTCTCGGTCATCCCACGCCGGACCGGGCTGAAATGGTTAAAAAGACCCGCCCGCACCGAGGTGAGGGGTTTCCACAAGTGGTTGCCCACGCAGGATGTGGAAGAATCGGCATAAAAGCGTTTTGGAGCAAGGTTTCTAAATTAAATTAATTTTCAATATTTTTTTTCCTTACGAAGAGCAAAAAAAATAATAAAAAAAACGAGCGCGAAGAGACTTAGGGAAAAGGGAGAACAGGCGTTTGAACCGGCATTAATTTCTTCCCCGTGATTTATGAAAAATATAACAGGTTCGTGAAGAAATAGCTTTTAAAAATGACTTTCTGTTTATTATTTCCACGGCTTGCGATCATTTACTCTTGTCCACACAATATTCAGGCACAGTCCGTTTAGGTGAGATAAATCGTCACGTCATAAAATGGTTTATGCTTAAGTAATGAATCTCTTCTTACTCAATCTCGCTTCACATACACAGGCTCTTACATTATCTTATTTAAAAATCACCTCGTAACAGTAGCAATTAGTACTATATTTCAAACCCCCCGCCTTGAAATCTTGGAATAAAAAAAAAAAACAAACCACATTTAAAATGACGGGCATCTCCGGACAAATATTTTCCTAAACCCGAAGGCAAGCGTTAGGGTATCAGACAGGGAGAGCAGAGGGAGATTTGCACATAACCTGGTGTGGAAAAGCACGGCACACCGTGGGGCTGAAACCCAAGCCGACATTCCGGTCGGGAAAGCCGTAAAGCCCCGTTAACACTGCAGAACGCAATTAAATACAAGGAGGTTTATTGCATCGCAACGTCAGCTTCATTTGGGAGTTTCACGAGGGGAAAAAAAAAAAATACAATGAGAGCGCTGCGCTCTGGGTTGGCTTCATTCTTATTATCTTTTTTTTTCTCCTTTCTTTTTTTTGTTTTCTTTTCTTTTCTTTTTTTTTTTCTTAACTAATTTCCAGAACCTTATTTCCGAGGATTGCCGCGAACTGCCCTCTCCGAAGAAACCACCCACATAATAATGACCCTGGAGAGCAACGCAAAACCCAACTGGCTTCCACACAAACTTCGCCAAATTACTGGGCTCGCCTGAAGACAGGCAAACTGGCAGGAGATTCTGCGAGGGGAAAAAAAATAAAACACGACAACTACCCACAAAGGGTTTGGTATTTTTTTAAAGGCAGTATCTAAAAGCCTCCGTCACTGAGCTACTGCAAAATCCTTCATTCCAAGTCTACTATCTCCAGGTGACATTACAGGCTTTCTTTTTCCTTCTTTTTCCGTTATTTTTTCTTTCCCTTTCTTATTTCTTCATCTCTTTCTTTCTCCCTCTCTTTCTTTCTCCCTTTCTTATATTTTTTCTATTTTCTTTCTCTGTTTCTTTCTTCTTTCTCTCAATTTCTTTCTTTACCTTTTTTCCATTCTTCTTTCTCTCTCCCTTTCTCTCCTTTTCTCTCCTTTACGCCCCACTTTTTCGGGGAAATTGTCACTTAAACAGATTTCCACCACCCCTGATTTCTTCCAGTGCCTCCCTTCTTCATCACCCCACCCTTTTCTTTCTATCCTCCCCCCCGGGTAGAGGGGAGAGGGAGATGGGGATTGGAATAGAAAAGGCAGCTTGACAAATGCATTTTTCTCAAAGAAAAAATTAAATGAAGAGAAACAGATATTATTCCCTTACCTTTTGACGTCCATTTCTGTGGTATAAGTAAATTATATAGGGAGAGAGAGACAGCGTTTGCTTATCTGTTAGCTGACAAATATTGTCCCAACCTGATAGCCGTCGATTGCCTCTCTGACTTGTGAGAGCTTCTTGCATTTCTGTCATTTGCATAGAAAATGGAGTAACTTCCCTCTTTGAAAAATGATAGCCTCCACTCGGTCCAGAATCTCCTCTGCCCCTCCATTACTACTGAGATTCCAAATCAGCAGGCAAATTAACAGAGGAATTAAAAAAAATAATAAAAAAACCCCATATAACTCTTTTGCTATGTGTGTGCGCGGAGGTGGGTGTCTGTGTGTGCGTGTGGATGTGTGTATAGGCGTCCCCCCCCCGCCCCTCTCCCCTGTTTTAGCCCTATCGAGCTTATACACAAAAGTAAAAAAATGTAAAGAGGCGAGAGCCCTATAGAGGACACTGATCCGACCCAAGGTGCAGCGGACAGAAGAATGGTGCAATATAACCACATGGGAAATAATAAAAAGTTCATGTTCACGGTTAGCAGTCCACATGACCGGCTCTGGCCAATCCCAGAACCCAGCCACTCATAAAGTTCTATCACAAAGTTGTAAATTTTCATAAAACAACAAGGAATTTATTGCATTTCTTCATGACCGGTTTAACAGCAGTCTTTTTCTTAGCCGCCATCTTTTTTTAAAACAAAAATAAAAGAATATGAAAAGGGGTTCAGAGATATTTTTTTTTCCCCCTTCCTTGGTTGCAAGTGGGGGGTGTTGGAGAGAAATAATCGAACGCTGCCTCAGACGTTAGGCTATGAACAATAATAGCCCCCCCAGAATAAAGAGCTTGGGGTTGGGGTTGGTTTTTAACTGGGGAAAGGCACAGTAAAACAGTGGGGTTCGGGTGGGATTTTGGATGTCTCTTTCTTTTTTTAACGCAATTGAGATCCTTTCCGCTGAAAGGAGCAATTAGCAGATTTCGGGGGGGAAATAAAAGAGGCAAATAAAGGCAATAAAAGGCTGGCCGGGGTGCCCACGCCCCGGGCAGAGCCGAGCCGGCGGGGTTGGTGCCCGCCGGGGTCCCCACGGCCAAACACCCCCACGGAGTCGCCGGGACCCCCCCCGGGTCCCCCCGGCTGTAGCGCGGGGTGGGGTGGGGGGGATGCTCCAGCAAGGTGAGTCACCCCGCCGGTAAAGCGCTACCCTGCCTTTACCAGATTAAAGCGTCGGTGTGACTCGCTTTGCCTTTTTTCCCCGGAATTCTCCTCAATTCCTGTTTGCCCCCCGGCCGCCAAGGGCCGTGCCAGGGGGGGTCAACCAGCCGGGCCACTGCGGTCCAGGAGCGGGGAGGGGGCGAAATTTCTGGAACCGCTGCTTTTTGCTTTTTTCTTTTTTTCCCCCCTCCATCCCCGCTATGCACAGAGCGCTCCCGCAAAGAGCTTGCACCAAGGGATTTCACCAAGGAAAAAGGACAATTTCCCTCTCTTTTCCCATTGCCTTCAAGTGGGAATTTCGGTGCGCAAAAGCCATTAGAGCCGCTGCCTTTAATAATGGGCTGCCCATAATTAGTATATGCAGCATATACTGGGAAGCTGTGGTGTAGATGTGGGCGCGCAGATGCTTGACGTGGCATCTTATTTTCGCTAAAACCTGCTGAAGGATGCCCTGAGCGCCTTCGCCGAGGACTCGAAGTCATCTGCGGTGGCGGGCGGTGAAGAAGCAGAGGGACAGGGAGGGAAGGAAGGAAGGAGAGAAGGTGGGAAGCTGCCACCACCAAGTCCTTCCAAAGCTGGCTCCATTATTTTCCTCTTGTTTTTTTTTTTTCCCCCTGTACATCTTGCGCAACGCATTTGTGGAGCAAATTACGTGGAGCCTCCGCGGGAGGAATCCGCGGCTTTACTGCGCAGCCTGGCAAATGTAAATAAACAGGGAGGGGGAGAGGACGGCGGAGGGTGCTCCCCCGCGCAAGTGCTTAAATTTACTTGCCTTTTGTTTTGCATTGTTGATTTTTTTCCCCTGCGTTTAATTGCTTTAATTTATTTTATGCGTGCTTTGATGCTAAACGTTATTTGGTGCTAATGAAAGAGTTCCAGTCCGCAGTAAAGTAATTGAAGGGCGGAGGGAGATTCTAAAAAAAAAAAAAAAAAAAAAATACTAAAGGCACGGCAAAATAGATCGGTTTTCTGCAAATTAGTTGCAAGAAGAAGAGAATTAAAGCACTGGGCGGAAAGACTATTTGGGCTGATTCTGGCTTCTTTACATTCCTCCTTTACGCTCTTACCTACTTCGGTAATAGCCCCAGCGCAATCACAGAGGGAGAGAGAGAAAGGAGAGCTGCCCGCATTTCGAGAGCCCCCACTATCAATTAATATATCACTATATTCGCCAAATCTATGGAAAAGGTACTAAAATTTTGAAAGGAGTGACTGTCCTAAAAAAAGAGAGAGAAGTTCAGGATGATGGGCCGGGGCATGTATTAATCTAAAAGGATCTTTTAGTATATTTGTACGTGCGAAAAAACACTTTCAAAAGCCGGTGTGTAATTTTTAACAAGGGGAAGGAACCCAACGCGCTGGTAGATTATTGGAGATTTCTTTTATTTCGAAGAATAATAATCACAGACATGGGGGGAAAAAAAAAAAGCAACGCGTCGCCATTAAATAATTTGCTACTTTGATATACAACATTTTACGTAGCACAATATTAATTCCTCTCCTTTCTTTTTTTCGTAGAGTGTTGGACAAGGAAGAAATCCAGGTAAAAATATACACAGACAAAAGAGCATAGCAAGGAGAAAAGAACCACAGAGGTTACAGGGAGAAGGCGTGATAATCATTCATATTATGTACAGGACTATATACGCTAAGTATAATTTGCATTCAGACTTTCAGGTCACGTTTTCTAAATTAAAGGTGCTAAACACGACCACGTTACTTCATACCAAAAGGTACACCGCGAAGTACAAACGGAGATTTACAAATTACTTGTACTATAGGAAGACTCACATAGAAAAATGTGTCTATTCTGACTCTAAAGCCACATTTAATAGGTAGATAGTCATTCTATTGTACAAAAAAAAAGACTTTAATATAGGTAGTATTTTTTTCAGTGTCAGGAAACACAATGTATCATTCCTAGGGTTTTTAATTATTTATGCACTTATCATTTATCTATTTTAATATATAGTCTTTTTCTGTGTGTTTCCCCCCCGCCTTTTCTTCTCGCGTGGGTTTCCACGTTTCCTGCATCCACCTCTTCGCCCCTTTCATTCCTCCTCGTCGTCCTCCGCGTCCTGTTTTTCCTGGCTGTTGGAGCCGGAGCAGGCAGTTTTATTTTCTTTTTTCCACTTCATGCGCCTGTTCTGGAACCAGATTTTGATCTGTCTCTCGGTGAGACACAGGGCGTGGGCGATCTCGATGCGTCTCCTCCGCGTCAGGTAGCGGTTGTAGTGGAATTCCTTCTCCAGCTCCAGGGTCTGGTACCTGGTGTAGGTCTGGCGGCCGCGTTTTCTGTCGGTGCCTGGGAAATAAATACAGATTTACATCAGCTGGGGGTTTGGGGGAGATGTTCTGGGGCTGCTGGCTTGGTTTGCTCTCTTCCTTTTTCCTTTGGGTGCTGCTTAGCGAGCACCAAGCACCCATCCACTGCAGTCCCACGGGGGGACAATGTCCTCGGAGGATCTGTGCAACCTGGGACAGCCCTTCTTTTTATTTGCGAGATCAACTCATCCTGCTCGAGGCTTTCCCCACCTCACCCTCCCTCTTCTCAGCCCCCAAACCACCCCAGCTTTAATTTCCCTTCGTCTCGGAAAAACGTGCTGTGCTTTTTTTTTTTTTCTTTTTTTTTTGCTGCCTGTGCGTGTCTCCGAGGGAACAACAAACTTCAGAAAGTTTCCTGCCCTCATAGGACCCCTCAGACTCTGAGCTCCCGCTTTAGTTTTCATTTAGACGCCAGAAATTTCGGATGGTTGGGGAATAAATACAGAAATCCAGTTTAGACAGAGCGAGAGAGGCATCTGCTACCTACACAAATCCAACTATTTGTCCTCTTTTAAAGCTGTCATCAGGGCGCCTGCTTGGAAGGTGTGATGGTCTTAATTATTTCAGGGGATGTTCTAGGTACAAAATTGACTTCTGGGGCTGACGGGGGGGGCTACTACCCCCGGTCTGCGCTTGTGGGGGTGTCTGCAGATGAGAAGCGCCTCAACACTTAGCCCAAGCTCCCCACCACCCTCCAGCTGCCTGCGAACGGGGTTTGGAAAGGGCCCAGCTCCTAATTCTCCCTTCCACCCGACATTTCCTGCGGCCTGATTGGAAATAATTCTACAATATGGTGTTTGTGATCCTGACTCTATTTTCTATGTAAATGCTATGTATATCTATAGTATAATGTATTCTTTCCCAGAGCAGTGGGGATGGCGAACAGCAGCCCTCGGCCTCTCCTCCACACATTCCACTGGACTCCTCTTCTTCTTGCCTTTTTTAACACCCCCCCTCCTTTTAAAAGAAGAAAAGATCCAGTCATTAAAAGGAGGGGGGAAAAAAGGCAAAATAGCCAGGCTAGCTGTAAAGTAAAAATGTGCAGGTCGTGGAATGTGGGTTGTAAAATCCGCTGAGGGGAGAGCCATAAACTGCTGCTGAATAGGGATGACAACTCTATCTCTGCTCGCTGATGAAATTCCACAAGCGCGATCGCACAGTGGGCATGAGGCACCGGGGGGGTGGGGTGGGAGGGGGACCCCGCTTTTACGACCGAGGTCGATTTTCTCTGGTTTTAGGCACAGCAGATCTCAGAGCATCCAGGGGCTTTGGAGCGCAGGTTTTTTTTGCCCCGCTCCCAAACCCTCTCTAATGTCGATCCTCGCAGCGTCACAGGCTAAAAAGGGGGTGAGCCGGGGAGGGGTCGGGGGGAGCTTCTTAAATCTAAAGTCAGATAAAAGCAGAGATGAAGTGTTTACGGCCAGAAATATTTGGTCTTTGATAAATCAACTGTAAAAGTGAATGAATTATGGAGCAGGTAATGGAAAGAACTGACCACCAAATAAGTGTGAGTGTAACTCCTGCCTTTATAACCCGCTACACATCGGCTGCTTCGCTGCTTTCTTTTTCCTCTGCTTCGCAGGGAGGGTGGCCCGCACTCTCCTCGCCCCCGAGGGCTGCTAACAAGACCCTTCCCGAATATTTGGCGGCGGAGGGCGCCTGGCTCGCAGGGATGCTCTCAAGTTGCAATCTGGCACGGCAGAGGCGAAGCCGGGGCGGCTGGAAAATGAGCTCACGCCTTCCCCTCCGCTCCCAGCCGGGACAGCAGCGCCTTTCCCCCCCCTTCTCGGGATTACACGAGTGTAAACACAACCACGCGTGTACACGGACTCCGGCCGGGCCGCTCCGAGCGGGAGGAGCCCGGCCCCGGAGCGCCCGGCCCGATCCCGGTGGGCTCCGTGCGGGCGGGACGGCTCCCGCGCGAGGGAAATGGATATTTATTAAATGTTAATTGACATTAATACCCTGAGACGGAGCGCGTTGGTGACTGAAGGCAGCGCGGCCGCCCGGCGTTCAGCCGGTTTGAGACACATGTGCGGGGGGCAGCGCGTCCCGGCGCGGGGCGTCCCCCGCCCCGCTCCGCTCCCGCGGAACATTGCGCGGCCTTCCGCGGAGCTGCGCTGTCCTGCGCCGCCGCAGCGTCCCGGGGACCCCCAGCAGGGCCATGCTGGCGTCCCCAGAGAGCCTTTCCCGAGCACACCGCACCCCTCCGCGGTGCTGTTTTTTGCGAGGTGACACAGAAAAGCGTTCTCCCCCCTATATCCATCCATCCATCCATCCATCCATCCATCCATCCATCCATCCATCCATCCGGACTCCGGCCGGAGTGTCACCGTTTTAAGAGCAGGGCTTTTAATTGCAGCGGGAATGATGTGTTGCTGTTTCTGATGGCAACACGCTACGCTTAATTGCAGTGTCTGGGAGATTGTGGTGAGGGGCTGGCAAATGAAGGTTTTGCAATCTAACAGAAAACAAACCAAGCTTGCAAGCACCTCCCATAAACAGTTTCTTTCAGAATCTATATCTATATCTACACGGGGGTAGCACAAGCTCCATCCTGTAAATATAGGAGAAGAAGGGGCTGGCCATTATTTCTGCAGCTCTGTCTGTCCCCTCTAAGACAAACTGCCTTTTGCATGGCACATACACAGCCCCAGCAACACCAATAAATATTTAAAGCTAAAAGGATGGCTTTATGGCGGGGAGGGTGTGTGTGTGTGTGGGGGTCGCTCTCTCCCCCTCTCTTTTGAAGATGCGTTTTCAGTGAAACGTCATGAAAGGAGTTGGGGACAATTCCCCCCTCCCCTCCCCCTCCGCCACCCCCCGCGCACGCCATGGAATAATTTACACTCCCCCCACGCCCCCCCTCCACCCCGGGCTCCTTTCTTTAGGGAGGCTGGGGCTTACCTGTGCTCCTCATCCAGGGGTAGATACGGAAGTTACTGTCGCTTTGCAAATCTGAGTCCCTCTGGTCCGTTTTGCTGCAATTCTGCTTGGAAGCATCTCCCGGGCACATCATGGAGAGGTTTTGCTCAAAAGGGGAACAGTGCATGTTGAAGGAGCCGGGCTCCAGGCCGTAACCGGAGGAATACATGCTGGGGGGCTGGGGGTGCACGGCGCTGCCACTGGAGTAGAGCCCGGGCATGGAGGCGGCGAAGGGAGGCGTGGATCCGGCCCCATACCCCGCTCGCTGGGTGTTGGAGGCGAAAGCGCAAGAAGTTTGCTCGGGAAAGACTCCGGATGGGAAAACCGAACTTGCGGCTTGATATTTAGAAAATAAAGCATTCGCATAATACAATGAACTCATAATTTGGCCGGGTGATTTGTAGGTCGGGACGTTTTAGTGTCGGTTTTACGAGGTACCGTGATATATTACGGAATTAGAGTCCAGATTTACACCAAAAAGGAGCCCTTTTTCCTCCCGGCCCATGTGACGCGCGGGCACGTGGCTCCGGCGGCGCCAATCGCCGCCCGCTCCCTCCTCGGGGGCAAAAAATTGTAGTGCTGCTGGATTTATAAAATATGATAAATAATTGATGCGATATAAAACCCTCCAAGATCTATGCTGGAAAGAGTGAAATTGTGCTGGAGTCGATAAGCAACCTGTAATCAGTTTTCAGCTCAGACCGAGGGAGAAAGGGGAAAGGGGAAAGGGGGGGGGGGTAAAAGCACGTTGCTGATAAACCAGCGTCTCCCTCTCGGTCTCTCTCTGCTGGAGGAAAAGGAAGGGAGCTCTATTTATCCCTTTATTGATCCCGTCTAAAATTCCCTCCTTCGCACCATTTCCCCAGCTCCGAGGTACTTTTTCACAGGACTGTACATAATTCCCTCCCCTCCCCCCGTGACTCCCTCGCCCCCCCGGCCAACCCCCCCCCCCCCAAAAAAAAAAAAAGACAAATGTCTCATTGATACCTAATAGTTTCAGGGTTCTTTTTTTCCCCAAATGCCATTCAGCTCTATATCTAATTTATTCCAGTGCCACAGGCTTTGAGCTTCGTATTGAGCTGGCATTTGCTTTTCTTGTTGCGAAAAATAAAGAGTGTAGAGATCCCTTGTTTAGCGTGTCAGCGGTTCTGCGGGACTCAATTACAGTTAGAAGTAAAACCTTACCAGCTGGCTGATTTGCTTTCTGCTGCAGAAGCAGAGAGACCTTCCAAAATGTGATCTGCCTCAATTTTTTATTTTTTTTTTAAGGGGATGGGGGTGGTGGTTTAGAAAGAAAGAAAGTCTTAGAGGCAGGAAAAGCAGCCCAGACAATGGTGGACGTGCATCTAGGGTTTGTGCTAGATCTCCTTTCCCAAGGTTACGTTGCAAGGGGATGGGTGTGCGTCCCCGCACTCCTCTATTGCCATGGCAGGGCAGCTCGACAGGCGAAGGAGCAGAAAGCAGCTCAGCTGCGCGACTGACCATTTATTTTTTTTGCAGCCCAGATGAGTGGGAGGAAAGGAGAGGGGGACCCAGAGCTGGGCTGCGTCTTGCGGGGACAGTGGGGTGGGCGAGGAGAGGGAGAAAGGAGGAAGGAGAAAGCAAAGAGGGGAGAAAAAAAAAGCGCCACGTTACCTTCAGGAAGGATTTCCACACAGCCTCCCAACCTGTCACCACCCAGGAACTGTTAGAAACAACAACAAGAGCAGAAGCCATGGCAGTTGCCCCGTCCCCCTCCCCTTCCCCGCCGCTCCCAGGCAGCAGCTCCCCGGCCCCAGCCCGTCCCAGCAGCGATCCAGCCCGCCAGCATCTCTCCAGGCAAAGAAGTCTTTGATGGCCAGGGCTGCAGCTCCGACACAATTGACTTTTATTTCCTTTCTATCAAAGTGGTCCTGGAGGAAATGGAGCAGAGTAAAAGAATGATGTCACGGAATTCTCGCTTGTAAACTTTATTGTAACTTTCTTCCGCCGCTTCCAGGTTTAGACAATAGAACAAAGTGATGAAAGAACAACAAAATATATCATTAGTTCCCCCAATAAAGTAATTCACGTATACAGTATACATTCTTTTTCACAGTTAACCTAAAGATCACTTTACAACTTGCTTCACTGTGCGCATGCTAACTAAAGGAGAGAAAACCGCTTTTTTTTCTTGTCTTTTTTTTTCTTTTTTTCCCTTTTTTTTGGAAGAGACATTTAAAAATTGTAAAAAAAAAAAAAAAAAAAAAAAAGAAAATCCCTAACCAAAGAAAAGAACAGAAGTAAGAAGTAAGGAAAGTAAAGAGAGAAAGAGAGAGAAAAAGAGAGATAACTATAGCATAAATAGGCAGTTTCATGTTGTTGGGATGTTTGTTTCAATAGCTACCTCCAATACATACAGATAAACCACAACAAAAAAGGTGGAAAATAAAAAAAAAAGTGCACAAATGTAATTTCACGTAACTCCTATAGCATTGAAAGCTATGTTAACCAACCCACCCCCCAGGAAAGAAGAGAGAGACAGAGAGAAAGACAGAGAGAGAGAGAAAATTTCACAGTCATGTTTTACATAAGCTATTGCGTTACACTACCACTAGTTAATAACTGGCAAAAGGCAGGAGAGACCTCCCGATCACTTTTGCATACTGTTCATTGTATCAAAGGATAATCAGGAAAGTGGTGCTTACAGCTATATTGTTTTACAGCAATAAAAGGTTTTTTTTTTTTCCTTTCTCTTTTCTATGCATTGTTGGTTTTTTTCCCACCCCTCCCTTACATTAACTGCCATTAACGTGGGGCTCGGGGGCTCTTCCACCCCAGCAGCGCTTGCCTTTCAGTCCTTAAAAATCCTTTTATTTCTTGTCCGCCTTCTGTGCTTCCCCTTCCTCGTCCACCTCCTGGGCTCTTTCCATTTTCTGTTTTTCCAGTTCTTCCTGCTCGCATTTGCTGCTGGGAAACTTGTCTTTGTTGTTTTCCTTTTTCCATTTCATCCTCCTGTTCTGGAACCAGATTTTGACCTGCCTTTCTGTCAATCCCAGGGCATGCGAGACCTCGATCCTCCGTTTGCGGGTCAGGTAGGGATTAAATAGAAATTCCTTCTCCAGTTCCAGCGTCTGGTAGCGGCTGTAGGTTTGCCTCCCCCTCCTCCGTCCAGCGGCTGCTGGGGAATTGCAAAGGTTGGGTGGAAGAGGGGAAGAAGAGAAGGAGGTTGAAAGATACATAAACCAGGCTCGGGAATAGGCACACACAGGCTCACACCCGCTCACACACACTCACACACACTCACACGCACACAGGCACGGGAGGGGGAGGAAGAAAGGACTGGCAGGAGCAAAGGCAGGAAGCGCGGAGGGAGAGGGAAAGGCTCCTGGAGAATATTATACAAGGGAAGATGGTTATAAAGGAAAGGGGTGATGGTGGCGGGGCGGGGGGGGGTCACCCACCAGCCCACTCCGAGCAGCCCAGCTAAAGCCTGCACTTGCACACTTATTATTACCCGAACCACAACAACAACAACAACAACAACAACAACAACAGACTCCGGCTCTTTGGGATCCCGCAAGAAAAAAAAAAATCAGAGCTGCAGCCCGGGGAGAACAAGCAGCACCACCGAAATCCCAAATCAAACGCAAAACAAAAATGAAGGGGCTTTTTAAGGCTATAAAAGTGCCATAAACTTTAAGGACGCTTCCTTCCACAGAAAGCCGGGCTCGCTCAGCCCCCAGAAGAAAAGGTCTCCTTCAGGGTAATTAAACTATAAAGCAATTTACAAGTGCAAAAGTTTACCCCCATAAAGCAGTAAAATACAGTCACTGGGGAAGAAAAAGGGAGCGAAAGAAAGCAAGCAAGCAAGAGGGGCAGAAAGAAAGCAAGAGGGCTACTTTATGGGCTCAGGAAATGCCTCCTCGCTGTCCTCTCCATCTCGCCTCACCTTGCGGTCGCATCCAGGGGAAAAGCTGGGTCGGAGAAGGGCTCTGCTCCGAGCTCTCCGCCTCCTCTCCAAGGCCGCTGGCAGCGAGCTTGCAGTCCGTGTACTGCACCAAGTCCGACTCCTGGGCGCTGAAGAGGCTCTGCCTTTGCAAGGGGTCGTAGCCATAGAAGTTGCCGGGGTCCCCATGGCACGCCACGGCGCAGGGATTCTGTTGGTAAGGGGAGCTGGAGAGTGAGGATGCTCCGTGGTAAAACTCCTGGATTTGGGTCGGATGCTGGAAGGTGCCCCCCGTGCTGGGTCCGTACACCACCGTGGGTCTGCCCCCAAGATCCTGAGCGAACCCACAGTCATAGTAATTGGGACGCAAGGAGTCCCCGGTTTTGTATTTGGAGAAGAGTGAGTTGACAAAATAAGAGCTCATTTTAATTTAAATAAGAATATTTGTTTGGAGGAGGAAGAAAAGGAGGAAAAAAAAAAAAAAAAAAAAAAAGAAGCCAACCAAACCAGACCACAGGAATCTATTAGCAAAAAAAGAAAGCGCTAAGATGCTAAGCAACGACAGTTTGTGATTTCCAGGAATATAAAAGGAGGATATAATCAAAACTCTAAGCCTGCATGATATTGAATTCTTTCCTCCCCCCCACCCCTAAAAAAAAAAAAAAATCGCCACTTAAAGAGTTCTCGCTTTACATTTCCAAGAAGAGATGCCAGTTCATAAACAGTTTTCAGTGATTTACTTCAGCGCAAATGAGTTGTTTCATATTTTGCAGTGTCTTTTCATGATCATTTGCATCTATTACCAAAACCTCATCCTATTGGCTTCTCCTTACTCCACACGGACTCTGCACTGCATGATTGTGAAAGGAAGAGTGTGAGAGAATAAAGAAGGAAAAGCAAGCGAGGGGGAGCGAGAGAGGGAGAGGGAGCGAGAGAGAGAGAGAGAGAGGGAGCGAGAGGGGAAGGGAGAAGGAGGTGGGGTGAATATACGGATTAAATATGTTTAACTACCTACATTAATGAGATATCGCTCGCCTCACAACAAATCACATACCTAGACCACCCAAAAGATTGATTTTTGGGGAGTGTTGGAAAATTAAAGAGAAGCGCTCGCAGTCGTTAATTTCAAAATTTTAACGAGGCAGTTTTAGCCTTTTTAAATGTCAGGGTCGCTTTGGAAAACTGTAAAAGAACACGATTTAATTGCTACCAGTTTTAAAAGGTCCTATAAATGTAATTGGTATTTTAATACAAGTTATCAAATCATACAGCTTCTTACCCTAAACATATTTTAAAACAAACGAGGTAGTCATATTTAACATTTTAATGATCAATTTCCTTATTATTGATAAAGGTTTAACTATCACATGAAGGGAATTGCATTTGTAATAGCCCCAAAAAAGGCTGTAAACTGTTTAACAAACTATAAAACGCCATAAAGCCGGGGATGTTGTTGTTGTTTATACCGCACTACATAAAAGCCGTTAGGATTTTACGAGTTCGTTCCTCTACTGCTATAAACCAGAGGTTTCGATTGGACCCGTCCGCATTACAGCGAGATGTTGAGGTGTCAATATTGAATTAAAATGATTATAGTTTTTCATATATAACATTGACTTTTTGTGTCTCTCCCGCAGCCCCCTCCCTGCCTCCTCCCCCGCCGAGGACTTGTTCAAGACGTGGTCGGGGATGATTGCGAACTAAAAGTATTGTGTCGCTTATCACATCCAGAACAGAGCCTTTATGGTCAGTAACTGATGGCTGTTCCCTACCTCACCCCCTCCTCAATAACTTCATATTTATTTATTTATTTATTTATTTATTTTTTGCATGATACTTCTAATGAAAACTGGGGAGAAGAGGGGGGATGGGGTCAGGCAGAGAGGAGCGAGGCTTTCTATTTTATTGGCATTTGGTAACAACGGAGCAAACTTACCCCTAAGATGCCAACGCTGCAATTTTCCACCATCTAAACACACAGGGGGTAGATTTTGAAATTCATTTATCGCAGTCAGCAAATATTACCGCGACGTATTTCAGCTAATAACGACACCAGACCCTCCCAGCCCAAACGCTGCCCCAGCCTGCCTAACACCCACGGCGCCCCTCCAAGCCCCTCGCAATGCCAGCTATATTTTCCAATGCTTCACCCTTCATCAGGAGTTAAAGGCACTCTTTTAAACCTCTATTTATTCATCCTTTTTCCTTTGCCCTGGGTAGATTGCTGCTGCTTCCCATTGCATCCGCCTGCGCGGTTTTGACACGAGAAAGGTGAATTAAAGACGGTTTCGCTCCTGCCTGCCTTGAGCTGAGGGACGATTTTCAACCTCCACAACATGGAAAAGAGGAAAAAGTTGAAGTGTTTCGGTTAGTCTGTCTTGCCAGGGCTTTGGTAAAAAAAAATACCTGAATTAAAATTGGCAGTGGGAATAGGCAGGGAATTGAGAAAGGCAGAGAGAACGAGAGAGAGAAAGAAAGAAAGAAAACAAAGATAGCAACGGAATAAAACTTTAAAACCATCCTTAGAGAAATAATTTAAGTAAATACGGTTCCTTTATTTTGTGTAGGGATAATTTCAGTCGAGTCTAAGAGCCTTTTCAAGTAATTATTGTTGTTGGAGTACTTGCAGTGGTATAATTAAGACTTTTTCCCCCCTAAAAGACAAGTTAACATTTTATTTTTCTCAACACTTTTATTGTCGATTGAGCAGAGTTTGGTTTCATCTTTGGACATAAAACCCCAGAAATGGTGCTCAGAAGTAAATAGAGCTTCGCAGCCTGGCGTGGGGATGCTCGATGCTAGAATTTTCAAGAAAGCAAAAAAAAACCAAAAAAAATCTGAATCGAGTATTTTTAGAAAAGCAGCTATCTTCCTCTGTGTGTATTTGCAGGCGTGCTTCCACCTACTGAAGTCTGTAAAGTAAAAAATAGCAGGAATTCCCGTTCGTACATGGACCCCAGGAAGGCGGGAGTGAAGTTGTTCTTGGAAGTTAACATTTTTATCAAGTGCAGTAGAATTTTATGGTCATGATGTGATGGTAACTCACCAATGCACCAGAAATCAATGGCTGATCTTAAATCATTCATATACTGTACTCGGATTCCTGATGAAAGGAAAATGTTTCTATTATAAGAAAAAACAAGTGGGGATGTGTGTGTGTGCGTGTGTGTGTCTGGGAGAGAGAAGATAATTTATAAATACCCAGTGGAGGAAAGATTTATTGGGAATTCACAAGGAAAAAAAAAAAAAAAGAACCCCAAATCCTTTCTTAGGTAAACCTTAACTTTTCACTACTCTGCATTTTACTGAGCGCACAAGGGCAAGATATTTCTTTATTTTCCCCATCTATTTCTGTTTACGTTTGTATGTCATTTAATAGCATTTAAACAGTCTTGAGATGCTTAAACTTTGCTTTTTAAAACAACATGTCGCATCCCGTTCTGTCGTGAGCGTCGGTTTAATTTGTTACGTTCTCCCCCAGAATGTTGCTTACGGGAGAACGGGCGTATTTTCTGGTGGGACTTGGGAGAAAAATTTATTCAGAAAAATATCTGTTTATAACAATTTGGAAGAAAACCTATATTGAAATTATTGCCACCGTTGCTTTCTATGTTATTTGTAGCTGAATTTGTAGCTGAAGGACTGAAACTATTCAGACTGTTTTTCTCTTGTAATTTTTAAGAAACAAAGGCCAAAACAAAAGCGGACTAACGGAGTTAAAAGTTTAAATTTTTGCTGCCGCTGCGTCAGTGGCGTATTTGTACGTATCACAAAACGTGGTAAATTAAGAGCTTTTTGGATTATTTTACTATTTCGTAGCATTTAAAAATATTTCCAAACATGTTAAGTGAAGACTTTGGGCAAAGAGCAGCAGCATTACCAAAAGACAGAGCAACTATACCAAAAATGACCGATTCGGCTCCTAAAAAGTATATACTGTTTGGTTTTTTTCCCCGCGATGGTTATCAATCTAAAACATAAAAAATAAAGAGCCGAGACAGCGCAGATCATCCTGACGGCTGAGATGAAGAGTCAGGGAAAAATATCCTGGGTTTGGGTGCGCTTTTCTCCCCGAAATCTTGGAGCCACTCTCTTCTCCAGCCCTGCAAACGTAAATCTTTGCTTTGGAGATAATTAAGCTGTCCTCCCACCTCCACCCCAACCAGCAGAAGACAAAAAACGATGGGTTTGTGTTTTTTCTCCCCTTTTAAATGAACATTTCAAATAGATGCGTGTCCCACCTCTCACCGCATCCCAACACAGAGCCTCCACATTTAAAAAAAAACAAAAACAAAAAACCCCCCCCAAAACTCGCATAATTTACCCTGGCAGGGAAAAATAGATGTAAGCGATAAAATCGGCAAAATAGCTATAATTAACCCTATATTTTATGCCTCGGGATTATTCATGCTCGCCAGCCAACAGCCCGCTTGTCGCCGCTAACGAAGTCAAGGTGTTACGCGGAGCCCCGCGGCCGCGCGCGGGAGACGCGCGTCTTGCGTGGAGCAAGGGCGCCACCTAGCGGCGCCGCGCGGAGCCGCAGCCTGCGCAGCGAGGGGGGAGATTCCCTTTGGGGTGGGGGGGCAGAAAAAGCGGGGGGGTATCCCCGCTCGGACCTGGGGAAATAAAGCTAGGCAAAAGCGAGGGGAGGCGGAGGAGAAAAAGAGGGAGAAAAGGGAAAAATTGAGCTCTTCCTCCGCGCTCCGCAGCGCTTAAGTTTTACGCGGGGAGAACCGCACCATCCAGCCGGCAATAAAAGAGGGAAAATGGGTTTGCTTTTGAAAACCGCTATTGTTTCAAATTCCGAGACTAAACAATTGGTCATTCTGCTCTGGAGGGGGAAGGCCAGAGCTGTAAACCGATAAAGAGCTTCCCAAGCCCAGACGTCTCGCCAGAACTTCGAGTGTGTGCGGGGGGGGTGCCCCTGTGTGTGTGTGTGTTGTTGTGTGCACGGCTCAGCGTTCTGGCAGCCTGGAATTGCTTTAAAGGAAAAAGAAAAAAAAAGCGGGGGGGGGAGAAGGGGAAAAAAAAAAAAAAGAACAAAGGGAATCATCCAGAGCGCTGGATTTTCACGGCATCTGCAAGAGAAGAATAAATTAGCCGAAGTCCCTCCCCACCTTTTCTCTCCCTCTTCCCTCTCCCCCCCCCCCGCTTATTTCTTAAATACCCCCACCCCTAAAAAACAAAAAAAAAGAGAAAAAAGGAAAAAAAAGGGGGAACTTTGTATGGAACTGAAGCAGAAACAAGAGCATTTACACGTTGGGTTTCCCCACATTCCCAAGTCGTTGTAGTAATTTAGGAGTTCCTGAAAGTTTTCTTGCACTGTTTGCTTTACAGCCGTTTAGTTCCTTAACCTTCAGAAATTTATACCCTATAAAGTTTTATAGCGGTCATATTCTTTTATTGCAGCACACTGCACTGAATTTTCCTTTTTTTATGACAAGTTACTTCCCTTTCTCTCTCTTCCCTCACTAAGTTCCAAATATCTTTCTTCTTCTTTTGTTTTCTTTTCAGAGCTGCCCCAAAGAAAGGATTTTTTTTAAGAAGTGAAATATTGCCCTTTAGAGCGCCCATTATGTTAAAAATTAGTGGAGAGAGATTCTTGGTTATATTTCTCACTACCTGCTTCCTGCAGGGCTGAGCAGGTCTTAGGGTTTGTTTGTTTTTTAAATATAGAGATAGAAACACTTTCCAAGCGCTTGTATTTCTTCATGAGCAATAAAACGTCAAACGAATTTAGAGACGGAGTTATAGGAGCCGCTCATTGAGCCCTTGGAAAAAGGAACCGCGTGTCAAATCCGAGGTGATGCCAAGCAGGGAAAGCGGGGTGGGGTTTCTCACTGTTTGTTTTGGGTTTCTAATTTTTCTTTAGCAAAGTTTTCCTTGGGCGGTAGGGGAATAAGCCAAAGAAAGTCAAATAAAGCCAGCCCACTCTGCGCCTTTGCTTCTGGTCCCCTAAGGCTGATGCGGGAAAGCAAAGATCAAGCCCTCAAAAACAAACAAATAAACAAGCAAACAAACAAGCAGCCACCGGTAAATGTAACCAAAGATTAAAGATCTCCGATTTAAAAATAAAAAAGTATTTAGAAAGGCAGCAAGTTTGCGTGGGACCAAATAAGCACTCGCTACGCCAGAGAGGAATTATCTCCATTTGCCTCTGGACAAAGCAAAAATTGGTTCTTATAATACACTTAACGAGCCACTAAAGAACACAGGAAAACACAATAAAAATATTTCTGAAATTTTAGATGAAGCAGTATAACACAATGACATATAGGAGCTGTTGTTCTAAAATCGATTTTTATTCTGGAGCATTAAACATCTCTGGAAAATACATCCGGGCTGATGCTACAGAAGACAGTTTTTCCAACATTCCTTAAGTAAGCATATTTCCTAATAAAATGAACTAACATTTTAAATTCTATTTAAAAAGAACCTTATATCGTCGTCTTAAAAATATCCGCTCTTTACCACAATTCTAAGGAAAGTGAAAAACGTTTCTAAATCCTAGTGGCCGATGGGTTGCAAACATCAATTAAGTCACGGATACGCTTCTGAAAAATATAGTAATGAGGATTTAGGCAAGTCCATACTCAGTTCGAGAGATGAGGAACACACCAATTCAGCACGAAGCAGATTTGAAATTCATCCATCCTTGAGAAGAATCAAACAAAACTGAAAAATTTGACTGCCCAGCTTAAACACAGATAAATCAACTTTTCTGACCCACTATTTATTTATTTATTTTTAATAAATCCAGATTTAGAGAAATGATGCTGCTGCCACCAACTTTTTTTTCCTCGGCTCAAAATGTCTCCGAAACAGCTTTTCTTAATTGAGTTTCGAGGAAGGAGATTAGGCGCTTTGGCACAGGGTGAAGTTTGGTTACATTTAACACCCTCCGGCAACAGAACAGTTAAATTTTGAAACCCCCAAGGAGCTACTTCATGATGGAAAGTTTTACATGAGAAAGTCTAGGCATTAAAAAAAAAAAGGAAAAAAAAGGCACAAAACTTTCTGAGGAATGGTCTTAAACAGTTAAGATTCGGTTTCTTGTCGAGTAGGAGATTTTATTTATTTATTTTTTAACCCCTTTCAAGGGGAATTGAAGTGGTGGAAATTTCAGTGCACCGAGGCGCAGCTACTTGATTCTTATCTCTGGATCATGGCGGGGGGGGGGAGGGGGGAGGCAAAAAAAAAAAAAAAAAGGCAGGAACACTTTCCAAAAACACAAATCTGCCTATCGCTCCTTCCCAGAGCAATCCCTGTTCACCAGATAAAAGTGGTCTCACAAAACCTGACGCTGAGGATACACAAATTAGTCACTTCTGAAATCAGATCTGCACTGGCTCCTTCAGATATACAGCAGAAATAAATTTCTTTTCTCTATTCCCCCCCCCCGCCCTATTAAAACTAGGCACCTTACACTCGCCTTGTTCCTAGAAAGCCTCCTGGCAGCTAAATATACAAATTTGCACACGAAGAAAACGAGAGAGGTTTATTTCGACATTTTCCATCCACTATCAACTGCAGAACTCTTCGCATACTTAAAAAGCCACAGTAGAAACAGAAAACGAGCTTCAACAGTCACAGAAACACAACCACAAACACAGTTTACAATACCCACCATATAATCGACTGGTACTAACCCCCCCGGACCCCCTCCCTCCTCCCGTTCCCCCCCCTCCCTTCCCAAAACAAAGTTAAGTCTTACAGAGATAAACGGAAACCAGTCCCGCCCGGGCGGGTTGGAGAAACCTCCAGCGGATCTGTCAGATGAGAAATCAGCTCCGGCCGGCGTGACATGAGACCAGCAAGGTCCAGATTTGTTACTCTAAACCCTTCTTGGGGATGAGGATGAGGATGGCGCGGAGCCGACGCATCCCCCGGTGCCACCCGCGGGACGAGGTTCCTTCCCCGGGGAGGCGGCGGGGCCCCGGCGTGGCACCGGGCCCCGGAGGAAAGCGGGTGGCAATGGGAAAACATGCCGGGAGCTCGCTTCAGACGAAAAAAAAAACAACAAAACCACCCACAAAAACCCCACCCCAACAAAACCCCACCGACATTCAAGTATTAAAAGCATCTCAGCAAACGGGAGGGGGAAGAAATACACACAGGCTAGGGTTGGCACTTTATCTCTGCAACAGCCTACTGCTTTAGGAAAAGTCAATTCACAATAAATTATAAATATGCTAGCACTAAGAACACAACCTTCCCCTCCCTTATAGCTCTACTAAGGTAGTTTTTTAACTAGAAAATCCCTTTCTTCCTCTCCTCTAAAAGTTAGGAATAAGTTGGCAGGGGTTCTTCCGCCCCTTTTTCTCCTAAATAATTTACAATGCGGCTCTGAGAGTGCCCCCCACACACTCTCTCGCCTCCCTCCCCGTCCTTTCTCCTCTTCCAAGTGACCCAGTATAAAACTACCAGATGAGGAGGGCTGCCTGTAAAGATCCTACTAAACTTTCAGGTCAAAGTCACATATCTGCCATGGCACGATTCAAATAAAAATCCCGCATAATAAAACAAACTAAAAAAAAATAGAAAGAAAGAAAGAAAGACAAAAATAAAAGAAAAGAAACCCAGCCCGGTTGGGAGCTGGGCTGTCATTAACCGACTACCCCGGTATAAAGTTGGCGAATTGAAAATGATTTGTTGGGTGCAATTAAACGCAAGTCTTACGAATGTGTCTGTCTTGCAGTAGTTTAATTAAATCGTCTGGTTCCTTGGCCACCTCAACGTGTGTGTGTGTGTGCGCCGGGGTGTTGTGAATGTTATAGAGAATCATTGTCCTTACGTGGATAAAGAAAGACAGCGAGGTTTGGTGGGGGCTTGGGCCAGGGTTGTTTGCGGCCAGTTGTGTTTGCCGTCTTGCTTTCCATGGAGAAAATGCGAGCAGAGAAAGCTGCTGCTCAGACAGGAGCCTGTGTCTATGTTCCACTGCAGGGAGAAGAAAAGAGAAAGGGGGGGGGAAATAGAGAAAGAAAACAAGAGAACAGAAACAAAACCCAGCATGTGTCCCCAAAAAGGAGCTGCAGTTTAGGCTAAGTTGCCTCCTATGTGGCAATACTAAGAAGATTTAAAAAAAAAAAAATAAAGCAACATCTCGCATGCAAAGGTGGAGATGGGACACGGGGAGGTTTTTCCCCTCGTGTTTGGGGTGTTTGGCAGCACTACAGTGGGGGTGCGCGGCCGCGGAGGCTGGGAGCTGGGGGGGGAAGGGGATGGGGGGGGATGTTGCTTTTCTGGGTTTTTGTCGGGTTTGTTTTGTTTTTTTTTTTCTTTTTCATTCTTTGCCCTGTTCCTTGTTCATTTTCTTCATTTTCATCCTTCGGTTCTGAAACCAGATTTTGACTTGTCTCTCACTCAGGTTGAGGAGTCTGGCCACTTCGTGTCTACGGTCCCTCGTCAGGTACATATTGAATAAAAACTCCTTCTCTAGTTCCAGGGTCTGGTATTTGGTGTAAGGGCATCGTTTTTTCCTGGAGGAACGGGCGTGAAGCCAGCTGGCAGCTGGGTTGGCTGAAAGAAAAGCAGCAAGATCAATACGATGCAGCTTGAGTGTTTCTCAGAAGGTTTTAATCATGCCATCAAATATTAAGATTACACGGACGCATATGCACGCCCGGGTGAAAAACGCTCCCCGCCACAGGCGTTGGCAGCAGAGGCCGTACGGAAATCATACGGGACCGTCAGGCTGCGCAGATGGGGCGGGGGGGCGATCCCGAAATGCACAGGCACCCCCGTGTCTCCTAAGTGGGGGGGCCCAGGACCCGCGGACACGGGGTTACACCCACAGATGTGCTCACACGCGTGTCTGTGCACACACATGCCCCCGCACACGCGTTTGTGCACGCACACGTTGCCCCGCACACGCGTGTGTGCGCACACACATGTCTCCCTGCACACGCGTGTGTGTGCACACACGTACCCGTGCACACACGTGTGTTTGGGCTCACACGTGCCCCCGGCAGAGCTCCCCCCACTTTTCCCCACGTCCATCTCTGCCAGGTAAACACCCACATGCACTTAGAGATTTGCATAACGCACGTTACGCACCATATATACAAAGAAATCCATGAAAAAAAAAAATTGTATATATTCTATATTTTTCAGACGTGTTTTCCCACGTGTCTCCAGATTTGCTCCCACAGCCACGTCGCGCAGGAAAAGAGCAGAGAGAGGGGGTCTGGAGAAACCTTTCATAAATCCTGCTTATTTTTTTGGTATGTGGCAAGAAACGGTCGCGATACAATAAACATCCTCTGAGGGGCTGGCTGGACCCTGCTGCCGGAGATCTGGACAGTGTTACCCAGAGACACGGACATTTGCAGGGCTGCAAATGCGGCCAAAAATAAATAACAGGCTGCCCGTCACCCTCGCGTGTGGGAGAAGTTACGTGGGAATTTTTTTTGCGAAAAGGACATTTCAGGAATTAGCTTATTCAAGGAGGGGGAAGAGGGGGAAGAGGGGGGAGAAAACAACATTTTGGGCGCAGAACTCACCCCCGCAGACACGGTGGTGGTGCAGGTCGCACCCAAAGGTGAAGTGGGTTTAGGGTAAATAATAGAGCATTTACTAATCACGTGCAAATATTAGCTGACCGTTGGGTAACTGTGAGGCGGGAAAGAGTGAAATGAAGGGTTATAGACAGACCACGTATTTCTATTTTATTTCCTTTGCCTCCTCTGAAATTATGACTGAAGCCATAAACCTTTACACCAATTAAATGGACCATTATAAATACATACATACACACACGCGCGCGCCATCAGAACGTTTCCTCTACGTAAAATGAAATATATTGAATATTTTTAAAAAATAATCCGGTTAATCTTCCACTGTAAGTACTGCCTCTTACAAATTTGCACGGCTATTTCCTTAATGTAATTGACTTGATCTAATATGCAGAATTAAATATTAAAGAGGAAGAAAGCTGTTAATAATTGATACTGTTAATCCTGCTACCCATCCTTTAATGGCGATGGAGGGCTCTGCTTCATAACAGATTTTTATTCGGTTTGGGTTTATTTTTTGGTCACATCTTGGATCGTTAAAATATAAGATAATTCAAACGCGAATGTTGCTTTATCTATTCACGATACACAAATCCCTGAACAGGAAAGCGAATGGGAAGAGGTTCTGACACATCTTTTCTTTAAAATCCAGCAAATAAATTAACAGATCCCTGTGCCCTGCACAGGGCGGAGATTCATTATTGCGAAATACTTTCAAAAATTGAAAGAGTCAGGGAAATTGGTGGGAGTACTTTCTGCAAAACAGCTCCGTCTCCCAGCCCTGGCAAGCTCTCAACATCAGCCCAAATTAAACTATTATTTAAAACAAAATATGCGTCGTAACCACATGCCATAGAAACCACACAGCATCCTCTTAGCGCGGGTCCCTGCACTTATAACTTAATAACATTTTCTTGGACAAGATTTTTATATATTCAATTTCAGGGACATTGAGCACAGAACCTGGATGTTTAATTCTCTCAAATCATTCACCTCACGGTTGCAGTTTGTTCTGGACCTCTGCCCAGTACAATAGAACAGGACTTTCTTTTTGTGTGTGTGTGTGCGTGTGTGTGTGCCTGTGTGTCTGTGTGCAAGTTAAATGATAGGAAAAAAAAAATGTCACCATAACATCCTGCACAAGGAGGAGAGGAAATCATGAAGGGCGAGAATATACTGTATTTTTGATGGTATGGTTGCAATGGCAATCTCTGCTGCTCTTCCACGGCGAGGGAGGGGGGGAAATAGAAGTTAATTCAAGGGGAAAAAGAATGACTGTGTCAGTGCGTCCTGCACAGACTCCGAGCAGTTATACCCTCGGCGGGGGCTGCTCCTCCGCCAGTTTGGAAAACTTGGGCTTTCACTGCAAAATATTTACCGTGGGGTGAAGACAAGTCCCCCCTTTGCTCGGGCTTTGGCTCCGCTTTTCCTCTCAGATGGAAACCAGGGACCAGCCGGATCGGTACGAGGGGAAGATACTGCCTCTTTCTTACTCAAACGCCATCGCGTTATTATTATTAGCGTTATTATAATAATATTATCATTATTATTAATAATAGTCTTATTAATAGCATTATTGATGGTATTATTAAGTATTTTCAAGGTGAATGATTTTTTTTTTTCGATATTTCAGGAGAAAAAAGACAAGCCAGCTCGCGAAAAAAAAGCACATGCTGAAGTTTAACTGTTTCCCCAATCTGGCGAGATTACAAATAAAAGCTAATTAAGTTGGAAGCACCCCCCTCCCTCATTTTTTTTTTTTTACTGGGAAAGAGCGTGATTTTGAAATATTCATACCCCGAACCCTTGCGTTTAATACACAACTTAAAAAATATAAACCAACAACAAATAAACAGACAAATACGAGGAATGAAAGAAAAGCCACCGCCGCCGAGAGCCGCAGAGGGGGTGAGCAGGGCAGCGAGCCCGTCCCCGCATCTGCCCGGTGCACCGGGGCGGCGGGCACGGAAAAGCCCCCGCTGCTGTTTACTTCCCCCACGTGAACTTTTCCTCCGCAATTTCTCCTCTTTCCCCCCTTCTTCTCCTTCTTTCTCCCCATCCCCCCCCCCCAACGCCGCCGCCCTCCGCTCCCCTTTCCCCACCTTTCTCCCCAACATCCACGGGCTCCCCCCGTCCCTTCCCTTCCCCTCCGCCCGCACCCGCGCAGATTTACTCCCGCTTACTAAAGTGGTCTCTGCTGCCGGAGCCAGCGCTTTGTAGCAAAGAGGATGACTCGCTCCAGCTTTTGTCCGCTCTGGACTCTGTTTAAGCCCAGAGACGACGCTCATTTTTATTTTTATTTTTATTTACCGGCAGAGACAATGCCACCCCTCTCCCCTCCCCACCTCTCCCCTTAGGTTGGCATCAGCAAGCTGAGACTTTTCTTTAAGCCCTGATTTTAAACTTTACGCAGCATTGTCCCCTTTTATTGCACCTCCTCCAGCTTTTATACTGTTTACTTCCTCACTTTTATAACTTACTTTGATCTGTCCTGTCTTTGTCTTCGCTTCCTTCACAAACTTTATTGTCCTCGAAGCTGGGCCTTTGATTGGAAACGATCCCTTCCCTTGCAGCAGAAGTTTCTAAATTGTACTCCTGTGTTCCCTGTTTATGGACATCCCCGGGACGGCCCAGCAGCGGCTCTGCCTTAACAGACCCCTGCCCGGGGAGGTTCTCTGCTCTGGGTACTGGATCCAGCCAGCTCCGGAGATACCTGCTATCAGATGGGACGCTTTGATGTTGAATATATGGATGGTAGACGGCAGGAAGGGTACCAGAAGAATGTGGATTCAAAGGAGTCCAGGAGGCGCTGAAAACTGGAGGTTTTGGCTGAAAACTACAGGAGGGGAATTCTAGATGCTCATTGTGCCCAGCTTGCCTGGAACTTGTATATTGCCCAGATGAAAATTTAGCTGAAGGCGAGTCTTCACTTTCATGACTTATAATAGAGTCGACATAATAATTGCTAAGAGTCCCAGAAATGGACATTCTCAGACATCATACAAAGCACGGTTCAATGAAGGGAAAAAAATATATAGGACAGATCTAGATTTGTACTCTACCCCCTTCTCCAACTTCCCAGCCAACAAAGTACAGTTGGGCTGCTGTGTTGTGAGCTCCCAGCAAAATGATTGGTCAAACTTTTTTCGTGTGCCTGATAAAGCGTCAGTCTCGGCGTAAATCAATCGAAGCCGAGGGGGCTGCGCTGCGCTGTCATCCGCCCTTGCATTCCATATCAAGGATGGATTGTTTTATGTTTATGCAATGTTGCAAAACGTCAGGAGTTTCGAAAAGCCACCAAACGGGCAGAGCTGGGGCTAATATCCCTTCCTAGATTTGCTCCCGAAATATTAAGGGGGGGGTCCGGAAAGGGGGGGGGGGCGGATATTTTTTATCATTTTTTTTTTAAAGAAAGATGCTGATGTGCTCGCTTTGCCTTTAATAACCATCATGGGGGAATAGAGATAAAAGCTATTCTTCGCCACTCGGGCTCCAGAGTACGATAGCAAAAAATCAGAGAATAAGTACAAACCACCACTCCCCCCCCGCCGTGATTTCATATACATACATGTGTGTGCCTGCATTACAGGCATATACACGTAGAGCCACACATATATGCGTTTTTGTAAAGAAAAAGACAGATCTAGATAGCGGGGAGGGGGGGGGGGAGGGCGTTACGAATAATTAACCAGCTGGGATGGGAAAATGGATTGTTAACACGGTAAAAATAATGTGGGTAAATATGAAATTTAAAATGTCACTGGCGTGGACGGGGCATTGCAACTTTGACCAGGCAGCTGCCGAGCCGCAACCCCTGTATCCATCCAAAGCCTGCCTTACACTTCACGCTTATATATACATCTCTACATATATATATTTAAAATATCTCTGCATATGAACGTATGTTCGCATGTTTGGCGGTATAATCTCAGGGTTGCTTTGCTTGGGCTAAAATAGTTTCCCACATCGCTGAAATCAGAAGCCTTCATTTAACTTTACAAGGCTAGTAAAATACAGTGCGCCACTGATCCGGCTTTGTTACAGAATGCCTTAAACTTGTGATGGTTAAATAGTTTAATAAAACTTACATTAGCTTTCTTTGATTTTTATAGCCTTGAATTTATTGCCTGTGGAAAAGAAAGGGGGCAAAAAAGGAATCCCTCGCGTTTTCAGTCACCGTGCCCCCCCTCACACCTCACATGTATGTGCCCACGGAGTGTGTGCGTGTCAAACACACACCCCCCTCGCCTGTCCCGCTTGCATATTCCGCGTGTTTTTGGAAAACGCGACGATTTCGGGTTTTTTTTACCTTGCACCGAATGATTGACGCGGGGTTGGAGCCCGGTGCGGCTCCCAGCACAAATGATGCGGGGTAACGGGGTCAGTTTTACCAAGTTATGATGATAAATCCCATTATTGCAAGATGGTCCGACGGCGTCGTAAATGTTGGTTAAGGGAAAGGTGCGCTCTGTGATTACGGCAAAAGTGTTTCCCTGGACTTCAGCTGTAACAGTCTGGATCAATTTGCCTCCTTTAATCTATTGCCCCTCCGCCCTTCTCCCTCTCACCCCAACACTGAAGGATATTTAAAGTGAAGGGCAAAGATATTTCTAGGAATGATAAATCATCGCGAACCCTTCCTGAAGTGTATGGGGATGGAGGTCTATATTAACAGGCTAATAATAACATTGAGGGGTGCTGATAGCCGCCTCAAATGAAGGAAGAATATATTTCGCATTTCTCCCTGTCCGTATGAGAGTGTGTGTGCGTGTGTCCATATGTCTGTGCCTGCACAAAACGGATGTGGGAAATTGCTACCAGAGGTGTTTTACTGGTACTGGAAGATTATGAATGCGCTTAAAAACCTCCACCCAAAGCCTGAGATTTTTCCCTTATTGCTATAAGCGGTGCTTTTCCACGAGCATCTGCCCTAAAGCCTGATGGAGGGACACGTTTCCCCATGTCCAGGACCAGAGCTCCTCTAAATGAGGCGCTATTAGGAAGCTGTCCATTTTCATTTAAAAAAAATCGAGAGGGTCGGGATGGTGGGCAAGGAGAGCCGGAGCTTAATGGCGGAGGTCAGATTTATTTTTGATTTTTGCATCCATCAGGGTAGCAAGAACCCCCCAACCAGCTCAAAATCCTCCCTGGGCTGGAAAAGCAGAGTCAGTCTGCAGGCTCCAGCCAAGGTGAGGTTTGAGGAGTGGTTGGGGAGCCCTCTCCAGCCTCTGGGCTAAGACCTTGCAAAGCCAGCCGTGGGTAAATGTCACCAGGTGAGTACTCCCCACTGACCTGCAAACTCTCCTCTCCGTTCCGGGGGGGTCAGCTCCAAAGTAACTCCACTTCACCCCTTTAAACCGGTGAAGGCAGAGAAATCCCCTGCCAGTGAGCAGCGTGGGGCAGGGTCGCTGCTCTCTCCAGTGCATCTCACGCGAACGGGGGGTTGTGTGAAACGAGGGGGGGAAATTCCTGCTTTTTCCAACTTTTCACATTTCTATATCTCTTCCCCCCCCCCCCCCTTTTTTTTAAACTTCCTGGGGAAGTTTTGAAATGAAAAGACCCTGTGTCATCAGACGTGAAATACGAGTTGGTTGCTCACATTGTCATATTTCTCGGCTTTATTGCCTTTCAGAAATGATTTCTAAAAATCAGACTGTTTCACCAGAGGTTCGGAGGGACTCTGCAAATGTTATGGGAGCTTGGGAAAGGAAAGGGCTGATTTAAGTGTGTTGTGGAGATTAAACTCGCTTGGCGCACGGAAATGTGTTTATACAACTGATGGATAAACAGCCGTGTTGGTAGCAGGATGTTGAATAAGTATAGATGAAATTATTGAACGTTAATTGAAGCAAAACACCTGTTCTCTGTTTGCTAGATAGATTGGCTACGTCTTACCTGTAATAAATATATTCTTGGAAAAAAATCCTGGTGCGCCTCCTATAAATAATGATGAACTATGTCAGCATGTGAGTATATAATTTTCTGTAGTATATAAATTTAAACCAAGAAGACTCTTAGGAGTGTGGCTGTGAGGCAGAAACCAAGGGCTTTCAGATCCCCAGTGAATGGAAACCTCACAAGAAGATCTGCAAAATCCATTTGCTTTTGCTCCTCTGGAGGTTTCCGTTTGTTCAGTAGTTTATTTTTTATACATATCCCCATAGCTCATCTCTTTGTAGCCTTTTCTGAGAGGGGCTTAAGGCAAACTACAGCTTCATCCCAGGTCTGCTGGCTTGGAGCGAGTGCATCGTGCGGTGCTGCCTGCTTCGGGGGACACCACCTAGGCGTTTGTATTTTAAAGCCCCAAATAAAGCCCATCAGAAATTACACGAAAAGCTCTTCTGTTTGCAGAAAAAATCTTGAAGAAGGAAACGTCAAGGAGAAAGTGACCTCGGAGCAGAGTCTAAAAGTCTAAAAGGATGAATCTTTGGGAGAGGGGAGGCAGGATGTGTGAGCTTCGCTCGGTTCGCAAACTAGATTAATTTTAGGTATGTGGTTGTTGTGAGCTGGTAAAGGGAAGTGGAACTGGAAATAGTTATTAAAAAAAAAAAAAAGTCCGAAGTGGAAACTTTTTCCTGCTTTCAGAATCAGGGCCAAGTGTATTTGGCTGTGAGGAAAAATTCGGAGTGTTGTCAGCTTGCAATGGAAAGCCAGAGGCTTCTGAACTCAGATACTGTTTATAAATACTCTTTATTGTTTGTGGAGAGAAGGAATCACTTCCAGATAGTGCTTTGAAACACACAACTGCCAAAATCCATCCTTAACAAACAACTCTTTGGGTTGGCGTTTCTAAGCTGAAAACAACCAAATATGAAATATTTTCAAAACAAGCAGATTTTAAGTCTGTGCAATTGCCACCTTTTACTGATTTATAAGTTTTGGCATAGGAAAGAAAAAAGAGCGGATGAGCCATTTCTTACCGGAAACATATTTAATCACTTTTTAAAGACGGTTGTTACCATTTATTAGAACTGGCACCTTCTTCCAGCTGATTTTGCCTCTTTATCAGGGATATGGGGAAGGTGGAGGAGACCTGGGGGTGCGGAGCCGGACAGGGCAGGGCTGGAGGGGTTCACCAGGATCTTTACACCAAGAGGCTGACACGGCGCCGGGGTGTAACGCGCGTTACTTGGGGCGTATTCGCTTCTCCAGTCTAGGTTTGGAAGCCGATAAGGGTAAGCTAAGAGAGGATAAAAGCTGAGAGTGAACTTCATGGCTATGGAGAGTCTGGAGACCAGATTCTGAGATAACCCAACCTTCAAAAGGCTGAGAGTTTATTTTAGGCGATATGAAACATTCCGAAATTATAATAATAATAATAACAACAATAATAGTGATAATCACAACAACAACAAGGAATAACTTTTTTTTTTTTTTTTAAGAGCCAGGAAACGGAAATAAAAACTCAGCGTAAAGCAAACATAATTTATGAATGATACATTTAGGCAGGTCTAAGAGGCTATGAAAGAAACTTCAGTCACGGACCCCTCCAAATGCACGAAAGCGCAACAAAAAATCCCTCCTGAAGAGTAAAACCTTTAAAAAAAAAAAAAAAAGTTAAATAAGTTTCTGTAGCCTAAAAGCCGAAGGATCTACCTTTGCCATTTCCTGTGCTAGCTCTCAGTTTGAATGCTGCCGTCTGTTAAAAATCCGTAAGTGGTGAAGGAGGGAGGGAGGGGGGGGGAATTCCTTGTCTGAAGAGAAGCAAAAACAAGTTACACATGTGGGCAATTTTCCAAGGACAGAAAGTATACTCTGGCTAAAAACCCCAATTCCAAATGAGGTTTGTAATCTCAGCAGTTAATAAAGCATTTCGATCCCTTGCAAAGTAAAAGCGTATGTGCATCTGAAAAGCGAAGCTGGAAGGGGAGAAAGTTAAAATAAAGTTTGATTGTTGTTCGGGAACCCGCATTCTGGCTACTAGACTAATTCCCCCCCCCAGCTCCCCTCGCCTCCATCCTTGAAATAATATTCAGCTCCCATGAAATAGCTGGGCGCCCGCCTTGCTCCGGCTGCCGCGGATTTTACACCCCGGGAGCTGCTGCTGCAACCGCTGCGGGTTCCCCCGGCTCTGCTTTGGGGTCACCACGACATAACTGATCCCCCACCCCCACCCCCAAAAAAAGTCGTCTAAATCTCATTAGTCTGGGAGGAAGGGAAGTAACAGCCCGTGGTGGTGAGAAATCTGTCGCTCCCACTCAAGGCAGGGGAAGAGGGTGGGAAAACACAAGCGCAGGTACAAGAATTAAGTTTGCGATGGAATTGTTTCCATAAAACCAGAGCACGAGCCCTGGCAAAATAAAAAAGAGGGAGTTTCTTTCAGACAAGCTCTTTTCACAACACTTTTGCCCGTAATTAAAACTCATCCCGGGTCGGGGTAATATCAGACAGGCTGGACCCTGGCAGGGGAGCGACTTGGGGGGAATTTGCTGCATTAACGGCAGAAATGTGCAGCATGTCGCAAACCAGGCAATTAACTACGCGGAGGATATTGTTTTTCTTGTTGTTTTAGCCATCCCCACACAGCTTCCTCTCCAGGTAAGGTCGCTCTTATCTTTCTAATTTGGAAAAGAAGAGAAATGAAGGGTCCCTGCGGGACAGGCGGGACCCCCTGCCCACCGCACCCTCCTCTCCCCGCTCCTGCCTTCCCAAAGCCCTTGGGAAATTAGTCCCAATTCCCGATTTCAGGCAGCAATACAGACCCCCCGGGCCTGATTCTGATCTTTCCCGGCTCTGTGTCCCCCATTCTCCTCCCTGGCCCTTGTTTCCTGTATTTACGTGGGTAGGAGGGAGATCAAAATCAGAAGCCCAGACATTTACAAGGCAGGTTAGTGGTTGCCTATGGGGACATTATTACCGAATAGTTTATGATTAACTTTCCCAGATTGTCCTTTTCCGTTTAAGGGCTTTGAGTTAGGACACAAGTAGCACGTTGTTTCTAAGGAAGGAGTCACAGGGCTGGTGAGTGGGGTAGAAAACTCTGAGTTATTTTACGCTGTTTGACTTTCCCTCTCCTCCCCTTGAGCGGCTGTTTGTTTTATAGGCGAGATAGGCACTACGCCTACAAGAATCACCAGTTTCGGGAATAAAGCATGCACCGGTTTAAAAGCCATACAAGTTTTTTGGTTGTTTGTTTTCGTTTTCTTTTACCACTCCGAGTAGAGAAAAAAAAAAAAAAAAGAAAAAGAAATCCAAGTAATCCTCTCGGCCACAAAAAGTAGCAGCAGATGGTGGTTTAGACCCTGGATATGGTATCAAAGTTTAATTCTTGAAACCTCGAAGGGAGATCCAGTCCCAGGCTTCTCTAGCCCTGGCCAGGACCATGTGAAACTTGGTTTTATGCGTATTTGAAACACCAGTGCAGGGAAAATCGCTTCCATGGGCTGGCTGCTCACACACACGCACAACTCCACGGGCTTCCAGTCTGCAGAAAGTGGAATGGGTGGACTTCATCCCAGATCCAAGCACACCCTCTGACACGCAGAGCTCTCCCACTCCCTCTTTCTCACGCGGATTTTTATAGTTTTTAGTATATATATCGATATATACTGTTTGGTTGGTTGGTTGGGTGGGTTTTTTTTTGTTGGTGTGGGTTTTGTTTGTTTGTTTGTTTGTTTGTTTTGTTTTGTTTTTTTTTTTTTTTAAACAGCGTATTCCCACGTGCAACACTGAGATACGGAGGAAGGACGTGGTGAAATATTGTGGGCATTTCTGACGCCACCTGAACCCTTTTGTTTCATGAACTTCGCAGCCGTGGTCCTCGCACAGGTTTGCCTAAAGATGGTATATTCGATGAACTTAAAGATCAATGCCCAAATAATGAGCATCAGCCGCGCATCTATGTGCGGCTACGTGCGTACAGACCGCGGCTTGGCATTTATCAGTCTTTAAAGGCGTGGGCACGTTTCTTACGAGATGCAGGAGCTTCTCGGTGACTAAACATACCGAATTAAATATCCAGAGGTTATGGCTAAGTCCGGAATCTTTACCACTATAGGGAAAGGCACAGAGCCCCGCTCGCCATCCCGGTCCCTATAAACGTTGCCAGCGAAACGACGAACGCGAAGCGCGGCGGAGACGCGCCGCAGGGCCTTTAGTAAACTTATTTTTATCAACGGGGACAATTAATTTCATGCGCTGGACGGAATTCTTTTGTGTTCCCTAACCCCACGTTTTACCCGTTACACCGAGGTGTAGATCACGGCTACTGAAATAAGACACGGTTCTATTTCTTTATAGCTGTGCGTGTACTTATAAGTACATATTTTTCTGCGAGACACAAACTTTAGTGGGCACACGGAGGGGTTTGCTATCGCGGGGCTGCCTGTCGCTGGGGAGGGGGGGGTTTAGCCTCTGAGAGGCGCCTCACCCTAATTAGACCTTTAATAAGCTCTTGATGATTCGGGGCGTGACTGCGTCGTCTCGCAAAAGGACCCTGAAACGGGGATTTAAACAAAGAAACCATCACCCCTGGCCCGGCCGTGCTCGGTGCGGGGGCGGCGGCGGGGGGGGGGACAGGGACCCGGCGGGTCCGCGCCCGGTGCCTCTCCGGCCCAGGGGATGGAGGGATGGATGCGGGGGGGGATGCAGAGGATGGAGATGGGGGAGATACAGGGATGTCACCCCATCCTTCCCGGGCAACAGCCCTCAGCAAACAAGAGCGAGGAGGATAACTGGAGTAAATCAGGTAGTTTGATGTTCTTGTGTTTAAAATTAAAAGCCCAACAACATGAAACTACCTAATTCACAGAGCAGTTCTAGTTCAGCCTTGGGTCAAAGGCTAAAATTCCCAAGAAAGGCGCCTGGGCGGCCATTTTGTTTGACATCATCTGCAATCTGAACTTTTATAATAGAAAACAGTTGCTAGGAAACAAAAGCAACAAAAGGATCTTTTCAGAGTCGAAATAAAACCCCTCGGATTGCACGAAATAACTATTCAAATGATTTCCTATGTACAGTGTCTGGAGCGGATCCCTCCTGCAGGACTTTACAAATAGTTTACAAATAGACCAGAGGAAACAGTAAAATGCTATTGACTTTGAGAAACAAGCGATTATCGCAGCCATAAAAAAGAGCAAAAATTCCTAAAGTTCTTCCCCCACCTCCTCTGGAAAGCTAATTTAAAGGAGCGTTTCCGATATGAAGCTGATTTATCAAGACTCCGTATTAAAACTCTATTACCAGATTTTTTTTTTTTTGGTATCTAAATCTGCCAGGGTTTGGATAACTTTCCGCAGAGAATAGAGTCAAATCAGTGAGTTCCGGGAAAAAAAGCAATTAATTCATATTCTCCTCCCCTGAAAGCAAGTATAACGTGATTCATTTAAAGAAAGAAAGTAATGAAAGTAAAGAAAGAAAGAAAGGAAAGTAAGGAAGAAAGTAAGGAAGAAAGAAAGAAAGAAAGAAAGAAAGAAAGAAAGAAAGAAAGAAAGAAAGAAAGAGCCAAGAACATATAAATCAATTAAAGCAAGAGAAAAAAGCGTCATTGTGACTATTTTATAGGTGTAAACAGCAACACAGAGAAACTTATTGTGGCCTTTCCTCCCTCCAAAGCGCACCCCGCGTTGGAAAAGCGTGTTATAAAATAATGACTGGGTGGTGACAAAAGGGAGAATTAAAGCCGAGGAGCGGGGCCGGGAGGCGGCCAGGCCCCGGGGGCTTTGCTGAGCCCCGAGTAACTTCCGCGGGGGAAGTCTGCCAAAAAAAACCCCACCCCAAAACCAAGCACCAAAATTCCCATTTAGGGAAAAGAAAAAGGGGGGGGGGCGTACATCCCCAGCCCATCGGGTGAAGGCACAAAACACTTTTATATATATATATATATATATATTTAGACATATATAACATAAAGTCAATGTCTTACCTTGTAAGCTGGGGGTTTGTCCTCAAGTGGATTAAATAACTAAAAGGGGTGAGCAAAAGAAATAATAAAGGCTGGAAAGACAATAGGCAGAGACAGCCCCGTCCCGAAAGGGCAAGTTTAGGGGAGTTTAAAAGTTCATTGAAGAAACAAATCCTCCGAGTTCAAGAGATGCACGGAGGAGCCAGAACCTGGCCTATAACTTAACTTCATTTCATTTGAGAAGCCTTGAAAAGCCTGGATGGGACGGTATATAAATCTATCGTACCGGAAATACAATAAAACTTAGCCATGTTGTTGAACTTCAAACACTTTACACCAGGTCGGGCGGGGAGACGGGGCGGAATCCGAAAACAAACAAACAAACCCACAAAGAACAGCCGCCCCCCGAAAAACCCAAACACCCATTTGAAAGAGAATAGGAAGGGGGGGTGTGTGTCTTTTTTTTTTGGGAGGGGGGGGAATATTGACAGCCTTGGGGGGGTTGTTTGTGTTTGTATTTTGTGCGAGGTTAGAGCTCTCTAAGTGCACCGAGGGAGGAAAACGTCTGATTCCGCATCTTTGGTAGAGGCTGTAATTTGAAATTAATAGAGATTTTTTCTGTTATTTCACAATGCATCATTTGTCTCTTTCTCTCCTTTTTGATGCACAAATATAGGCAGGTTCAAGTTTAAATCAAACCTGCGCAGGGAAAAAACTTAAGGTTTACCATACTTCAATTACATTTACACACGAGGGATCTGTCATATTACATACCTCCAGTACATACATGCGGTATGTGTTTGCAGACATGCATACATACAATCTGCTATACTTACACGTACCGCACCTATAGCAATTTTAAAATTTGTCGAATTTTTTCTATTTCCTACAAAGAGGATTAAAAAAAACTCTAGACCCACTGCTTTACTTTTTATGCCAATGCAATTTGTAAGACAAAAGTCGCGGTCACACTTGAACTCGTCTTACTAAAAGCTCTTTTTCAGACAAAACAGGCAGGAGGAATACATTTTAACAGAGCTTTCACTGCTGCAACTTGGAAATGAAGCATCCCCCCCGCCCCTAAATTGCAGATTGAAAACATAAATAAAGAAAAGCACTCAAGATAAGCGTGAAAAACAAAACTGCATGTGCCATTTAATTTCACGATTAGGTTTAAAATAAATAACAGTAAGGGGGGGGGGAGAGAAAAAAGAAAAAGAACCCCAAACCTAAGTAGGTGATGTATTAGGTTTAGTTCTTGGGCTGGAATAACATTTTAAGGTAATGGGAATTTTTTTCCCCCTTCTGGCTGTTGCTAAAGTTTTAAAAGACATTTTAAATTCAGACGTCAAAGACAAGTTAGAGCTCTTAGACAGTAAATGGATGTCTCAGCTATAAGATAACTTCTACTTGTCAGGGGAATAAGTGCTAAAATAATTAATAGGCTGGGATGGGAGGGATTTCAAGTGTTTGCGTGAGCATATATCAGTAAATGTATATATGTGTACATATCCATTACACACACGCTCTTACATAATAGAAGAATCTATTACAGATCATCCAAGGGAAATAGCACTGAATCTCAAGATCTCATTATGGGTTTCTTTGTGACTTACTTAGATCTTCACAAAGCGGCATTTTTATTAAAATATGGTTATAGCAGCTGGTTTTCACAGTTCCCATTCATCAGCCTTAGCCTTTGGGAGTATTTGGTGTCCGCTCCTCAGGAGTCATGCGGATATTCCCAAGCAGAATATGTTACTAACGGGAGGTGCTTGTCGCATTTATAGGAAAAAGATTAAAAAGTTGGCCTTAAACCCTCCTCCTTCCCTCCCCCTCCGCATGTCCGTGCCTGGGAGTGAGGGGGAAACAGCTCGGCGTGGGCTCTTTCTCTCTTTCTTCCAGCTATCCATCAAGCCAAAGGACATACCAGCAATGCACACAAACCCGCGCTGTGATATTTCTTAACCACCCATTGCAAAAAAATATGTATGTATTTTTTACGTGGACGCTTGAATCATTACAGTTCTGGTAATAATAACAACGATAAAAGAGGAATAAATAATAAATGCCGCCCCTGCGCTGGCCGGGGGTGTATTTAACCACCCGGCTTCCGGAGGAGCCACCGGCAGCGCCGGCGGCCCCGGTGTGTCCCCCCGGCTCCGCTCACGGCGGCGGCGGGGCCGGTGGCCTCGGGGCGGCGCTCGCCAGCCGGGCTCGGCCGGGACCCGCAGCGCCCTCGGCCCGGCCGCGCTCCGCAGAGCTGGCTGCCAGCTGAGGCGGGGGGCAGCTTTTCTTTCTCTGCCAAGGAGGATACAAACATTTTCACTGGTTTGTTTTGTTTTGGTTGGTTGGTTGGTTGGGGTTTTTTTGTTGGTTTTCTTTTTTTTTTTTTTTTAGTGAAAGGAGGGTAAAGCAGAGAGAAAAGAGCTTTGGAGTAAAAATGGAATTAAACTTCCTGCCTTAAGGAAAGACGCATTAAAATTAAAAACAACAATAACAAAAAACACCAACAAAACCCCCAAATACACTTCTCCGCAGCCCCCTATAGCCCTTGTGATCCACGCTACGAGCCCGTAATCCCGGGGGGGCGGAGGGGTGCCTCGGGGTGCCACGGCCCCCAGTAGGGGTGACCGGGGGGGTCCCGACAGCGATGGGCAGGCACAGAGGAGGGGTCCTTGCCCCCCCGGGGTGTCGAAGGGCAGGAGGAGCCCCGGGCGAGGGACCGGGGGGCGAAAGTCCCGTGGGCCGCCAAAACCACGTCCAAGCCCGGCCGGGGGCAGCTCCGCCTGTGGTTCCCCTCGTTGGGGAGAAGCAAAACCGGGGGGGGGGAGTGTCGCCCCGGGGGCAGCGTCGCCCCGGCTACTTGTTGCTGCGGGAAAAATAGTTTTCCTCCGGGATAAGGGAGGAAAACCCCACGAGTGGGGTGAAGCAGGAGCCCGTGGGAGCCCCTCGTCCCGGCCTCCATCCGGGCTCCGTGGGATGGGGGATTTGCTTTTCCGTATGCGGGTTCCCCCCCCTCGAAATAAGGCTCGTCCCGCGTTCAGGGAGAGCCGGAGCCCCTGATTTTATGGACTGAACCCGCAATTAGACAGTCATTAATGCCGGGCAGGGAAACCCAAGGAATGACCCACGCGTGTCCCCGCAGCGCCCCTTCCCTCCGCACCCAATTCCCGAGAAATTAAGGGAAAATAAACTCTGCAAAGCTCCGAGGTTAAAAGCAGAACCCAGGCAAAGCCCCCTCCACGTTCCCTTCGCTGCTCCAGTTAATTCCAAAACTCCAATTAATAGAAAACTCCAATTAATAAGAAGGAGAAGGCGGCGGGAACTCCAGCACACTCTCCTCATAATAATTCCCTGTTTCTTTGCAGGGCGAAATGGAGCCCTGGAAGGTGCGGAGAAGCAAAATGAGAAAACCCCTCGGCAGCGAACAAGGACGTAAGAACCTTCCCCCGCCCCGCAGCCGAGTTTAATTTGGGGAGTCCGGGGACAGCGGAGGTGCCTTTGCGGGCTCCCGGCTGAGCTCAGCCCCAGCCCGGCCCGGCCGCGGGGTCCGGGACCCCCCAAAACCGGGGGATGAGGGAGAGCTGCTTCGCTTGGAAAAAAATTAATCAGTCTCCAGACATGCGGCAAAGTTTCAGAGTTAGTTAAATGAGGCTTCCTTTAATTAGCAATAGCGGCTTTGGGCGGAGGGGTTAAGCCTTAGAAAGTAATTTTTGCACGTACAAAAGAGTTCCGTAGGCTTTAAATAAAATAAGTTAGCAAAATATTTCGGACAAGCCTATGGTCAGACAAGAAATCGATCGGTCGAGCGCCTTTAACTTTCCAGAATTAAACCTCTCCCTTTGCCAAGAGCGTTACAGGTCCGAGAACTCGAGCGAGAATGTATTTTGCCCCCTATATTCGCATGCCAGTAAAACATTTCTAAAATCTTCGTTTTAATGATTTTCAGGAGAGTTTTTGTTTCTTTTCAGGAATTCTTTCAGTTGCTGTATTTCGGGGTATTTTGAATTACACTTGAATCTTTGCAAGAGTTCTCAGTTGGGAAAAAAAGAAAAAAAAAAGGGAACAATATTGATAAAAATTCTCTGGAAATGAGCAACAGAAATCTATCCAGCACCGGGCGGTCCCTTGAACAAAATACTCCATTTGTTCCTACGCCATCCATTTGTTGGGAAATTCAATTAAGCCTGGCTACCTTCAATTATTTACATAAGCCCTCTGTCCCGGAGACTTTAATAGGTTTCTTCTCTGGTTTTCGACATTGTTATTAGAAATCCATAAAGCAGGGGAGGGGACAGGAAATTAAATTTAAAGGTACCTCATTATGGCACAACTGCTTTCCTAGCTCTGCATCGCTGCGGACGGACGCAAGTTTATGCAGACGGAGAGAAACACATGGCGACATGAGAAGGTTGAGTCCCCTCAGCGAGTGGACTTGGCAGTCCTGTCGAAATGACCTTTTAGTTTCAAGTCTAGCAAGAAGCTTTCCTTCCCATCCCACCGGCGGGCTCGGAGAGTCAGCAGAGAGGGGAAAAGAAGGAAAAAAATAAAGAGGGAGAAAAGAAAATCGTGCGAATGGTAGAGCCACGTAAGTAGAAAGCGTGGGTTGGGTTGTTATTATTATTATTTTTTTTTTTAAACTACGTATGCGCTGGGAGAGGCTGAAATGAGGTGGATTTATTCCAAAGGTTTTCCCAGCCTTTGAGCCAAGCAGGATTTCTCTGCGGTGAGCTGGAGCTGCGACGCGGCCGCTTCTAATCCCCGGGTCCGTGGCGCAGGTTAGTGGGTTTAGGCAAATAGGTGAATAAATAAGTGATGCGAAAGATGAAGAGTCGGACCAATGACTAAAAAAGAAAAGTAGTCAAAACTCCCGGCAGAGAAACAGGCGGGTGGAGAAGGGGGATACGAGCAACGCGGTTTTGCCTCCCATCTCTGTTTTAGAAGAGAGCTTGAGGGTTTTTTTAGAAGACGGAGCATGAAACGGTCATTAAAAAATAAAGACGAGGGAAGATAAGCAAGTCGGCTCGCCCGTCCAGAGAGCTGGCTAGCAGTTTTCTAGCCACACGTCTGCAGCTGATGAGGAGGATAAAGTATTCTCAGGAAGCTACACGTGGGAAATTATAAAAACCCAAGACGTTACGAAAACCGCCTCCCCCTGCAGTCTCCTGGCGAGGCCGAATCCAGCCCTCACTTACCTGTCCGAGCCTTTCCTTTCCTTTCTGTCTTTTTTTTTTTTTTTTAAAAGCAAATGCTTCCCCTCCCCCTTAAAAATACCAGGGAAATAAATAAATACCGGCAGCCCCTCTTCTTCGCAGAGGCATCCTTCCACCACTTGTTACAGCCGAGCAAACCTCCCCCAGCTCCGGCTGATTTTATTTTATTTAAGGTTTGGGTTGGTTTTTTCTTTAATCCTAGGGACTCCTGGTTGAACGTTAGTCTGGCTTGAGAGCGAGGGTGCTGTAAATTAATTTTTAACCAAAGGGCCATTGTGTTAGCAAAGGGGAAAAAAACCCCACCTTCCCTCCCCCTGTCTAGACAAAATCACTCTGTTTTGACGGCAAACCGCAGCTTTCCCCGCTCCTCGCTAATTCCTGCTTGTTTGCCTTTTTCTGCTATAAAGCAGGGGAGGGGAGTTTAATTTTTATTGATTTGTTTTACCCACCTTCGGCTTCTCGTGCTGTTTTAGCATCTTTAGACCTGTCTAAAGATGGAGCTTCCTGACGCAAAAAAAAAAAAAAAAAGAAAAAAGAAAAATGAAAAAAGGACTTTATCTTCTCTGTTACTCCCCCCTCGTCCATGGGCAGGCTCCAGCACAACGGGCACCTCAAAACCCCCCTCGGCAGCGTCTGCCCCCGCCGGTGCGGAGTCCCAGTCCCGGGGAGAGGCCGCCGCAGCGCGGGGAGGGGGACGGGGGGACGGACTGGAGAGGCACCCCACAACCTGCAGGGTCGGTGGGTAAAGCGGGGAGCCGCTCTGCGGCATGGCCCCCCCCCCGAGCCCCCCGGGGGGATGGCAGGGGGTTTTCCAACCTCCCTGCCCAAGCAGGACTCCTCATCTGTGCCCATGCAGAGGGGGGGACGGGGGTGGGCAGGGCTCCTCTGGCCTCTCCGGGGGGGAGGCAGCCCAGACGGGGTGCAGGGGAGGCGGCAAGACCCCCAGTCCTGGCTGCTGCCCGCTCATCTCCATCCCCAAAGGAGGTGCGGGGGGGGGAACTTCTCTTCCCCCCCAATTTGCAGTAGGATGGGGGGCAGGGAGGGAGGGGAGGCGGCGGGGGGAGCGGGGCGCTGCCCGCCGCTGCCAGGGGAAGGAGAGGGCTGGGGCTTCACAAAAAAAGATATTTTGGGGATAAGCGGGGGGGGGGGGGAGGTCTCTGCCGATTGACTTATCTGTTAGAAAGCGCGTCTGCAGGCGAGCCCACCAATCCGCGGCGGCCGAGGATGCTGAGACCATCCCCTGGTGTCAGTTTTAATGGGAAACTTCACCGCTTTGCAGAGTAGGGGGTGGGGGGGATGTATTTTTTAATATAAAGACCTGCAGCTACCGCCGGCTTTTCCCCTCGCCCCTCCCCGCCCGCTCGGCCCCAAACAGTTTGCTCACACCTCTATTTCCAGCCTCCCCGTTTTCGGAGTGGGGATTATTTTGGGAGAGCCCTTTGCGGAGGTGAAGCGGGAGCCTGTGGCTGTGCCAAGGCGTGAAAGCCCATCCCCAAAAATAAAAAACTAGGGAGGAGAAAGAGTCCTGCCGAGAGCTGATGCCCAGCTCCCCCCACCGAACCCGGCGTTTGCAAGCCGGGCTCCAGACCTTTGCCTCCTCTCAGTGCACCTTGCCTGCAGGCTGCACCCAGCTGCGTGCAGAGAGGGGAAAAATTGTAATATTATATATTAAATATTGTATATTTGATATTACATAATAAATATTATATATTAAATATTAAATGAACAAGGCCGTGGCATTTTTAAGGAAGGAAAGACTTCCCGGCTGGGGTTTCTTGCTGTAACGCCGGGACCCACGGAAGGAGGGAT
Source organism: Chroicocephalus ridibundus (assembly GCF_963924245.1). NCBI lineage: Eukaryota > Metazoa > Chordata > Aves > Charadriiformes > Laridae > Chroicocephalus > Chroicocephalus ridibundus. Next base: position 1,747,180 of record NC_086300.1, on the reverse strand, counting down.
GAGCCGGGAGGTGACGCTTGGAGCACCCCAAAAGTCGGGGGTTCCTCTCTTTCCTCTCTCGGCTCCTCCTCGCCCTTCCCGGGGACAGACTGGGGACGGGGTCGGGCCGCTCCCGCGGAAAACCCGCGCCCCGCGGGCTGCGGCGCTGCACACGCGTGGGTCTGGTGGGGAAGAGTTGGGGGATTAGCAAGCAGAGCAGTTCCCCTCCCCCCCGGGTACATATATCCTCAGCCAACTGCTTTTTCCTACCCCCTCCCGCAGGAATTCAAGTTCTTGGCCGGTGGCTGGATGGGGACCTTCCTCTTGGGGTGGCAAAGCCGGGGCTGCGGGGGGGTCTCCCCAGTTTGGGGGTTGCTTGGGGGCATGGCCGAGGAAAGCCGGGTTTCCGCGGAGGACGGCGCCCAGCCCGATTGTTCTCTCTTCAGAAAGGATTTATACGCAGGATTAAATGCCCGGCCGCACAGGACAATTTAACAATCAGCGTGAATTAATTCTGACTCCGTCTCTAAGAAAAATGATGGTTTGTGGTACAATCCTCTGCAGGGCTGTCAGTGCAAAGAAGAAAAGAAATCAAACCCCAACAGCACCGGCGGGTTTCCGATGGTTGGATGCACCTTTTCCAAACCGTCTCGGCCTGAGAGCATGGAAAAAAGGGGAAATTTGGTTCTTCGGTCGAATCTATTTATCCAGTTTCCTCGCTTTAATTCACCTTCCCTTCTGGAAATGAGCCTGCGGGGACGGGCTGTTATTGGAAACCTATTCAAGCTTACGCCGGTAGGAAATACTCTGCAGTTGCATCTCGTTCTGTATTGGTGACACGTCCTCAAAAATATAAAAATACGCTGGTTTAAATGGCTAACAATGGGCAATAATGAAAAAAAAAAAAAAGGAAACAGTAAGGAGGAGTAGAATTTTACAGATTTTGGAAACCATGAGTATAAACCAAAACTTCACATAGAAAAAAAAAAAAAAAAGACCCCAAACCAAACGCAACCAAACCTCTGCTATAAAACACCCGAGGGAGGAGGAGAGGGGGCACATTTCCGAGGGCTCTGAGCCCCGGCGGGTATTTGCCCCCTTCCAGCCGCCTCCAGCCCCGACGCTCCCCCCCGGCCGGGACTGACCAGGACCCGCGCCCCGCACTTCTCCGAGCCGCAGCCGGGAGCTGTGAAATTGGGGTGTTTTTCCCCATTTCAGCTCTTTTTTGCCTCCCGTCTTCTATTGCAACCGGTTCCCCACTTGCCCTGGCAACGAGTCTTTACACAAAGTTCTTCATTAAAAAAAAAAAAAAAAAAAGCCCTTTCTCCGCCAGGGTCTGATCCTGCACTGCGCTCCCTCGGGGGGGACTTTTCCCTTCAGCCTCTCCCCCTCCTCTTCCTCCAGGGCCCAAAGTCCAGCCCCGCTTTGCACATTGATCCTGCGGTCCAAGGGGTCACCCGTGGGTGCTTCCGGGGAGTCGGGGGGCAAAACCAGCGTGTGCCCGAGGGGGACCGGCCGTGACTGTCCCCCCCCCGACCGCCGGGCCCGCTGCAGCCCCGGCCCCGCTCCCTGTACTTGCTCCCTGGTCGTGACCGTCTCCCCATCACCGGGAGCCGTCGGGGAATTGGGGAGGAGGAACGGGACGGATAAACGGGGGCAGGACTTTTAAAGGAAAAGTTCAGGATGGAGGTTTCGGGTGTCTCGGCTAAAAGGGGTGAAGATTTGCGATTTATTTTTTTTTTTTTAGGCAAAAAAATCCGTGGTTTGTCGGAAAAGCATGAAGGAAAAGGCAGCTGAATTCCACTGGAAAGATGGGAAGAGGGCAGGGGATGTGATCAGCCCTTGGAAAGGACCCTCGGCCCTCTCGAGAGTTTTTTTTTTGTGGAAGTACTTGAAGGATGACAAATGTACGTCCGCAGGGATGGCTGGAGAGGGCTCAGGCGTTATCCCCGCCCGGGGGAAGCCGCCGAAGGGCCCGCACTAAATGCACACCGTGAAGGCGGGTGGGGTGGGGACTTTCCTCCCTTTTTCTCCGCGCCAAATCCTGACAATCGCTTCTCGACTTGATTTCAGCCGGGGGGCTCTGTCCCCTCCCCACCCCGACGGGTTTTACAAAATTTACTTCACCTTGGGGTTTTCACGCTGAAGCCCCGCGGCTACGATCGTGCGGGGCCACGGGGCGGCGGGTGCCGAGGGCAGGGGACACACAGTGAATTTTGCCACACGGTGCAAATCACATGAGAAACAACCCCAAACCGCTGCATCCCCAAATTCGTGCTCCACCACCGGTGCTGGAGGCGACCGACCACGGGCCGAGATCCCGGTCCCGCTCCGGTCCGGTCCGGCGGAGCACGGGACACCCCCGGCCACAGCCCTGATGGCTCCGGTTCTTAAAGAAACCTTCCTTGTAAAAGTCACTTTACATCTCCCGAGCCTGAAAATTACCAGGTAACAACTTTTTACGACCCGACTCCCAGGTCATTCCTTAACTCAACTCTCCATCCCTTTCTCTCCTGGCTGTGTTTCCCAGTAAGAGATCCCTCCGGGTTTAGCATGAATTTAAACACTCAAACCTTGCAAGGAGAGCTGATTCACGACCTGGCCTTAAACCGCAGGATTTTCGTGTCGGCTGGAGTTGAACTCTGATTCCAGCTGGGGGATTTTCGGCTTTTTAAAGGTCGTTGGAATCCCCATGATGGGGGTTAGAGCCCCTCCACCAGCAGTAGCTCCAGTATCTGCAGGAAGGTGCTGGGACTGGTTTGTCCTGAGGGTTTCCTGGCCCTGGGACATCCCAAGGGCCATTCTGTTCCCTTGTAGGCCCAGTCATCCACACAGAAAAATCTCAACCCAATCCCAGCCTGAAGCAGTTGGAGAAGCTCCTCAGATGCGTTGCTTTGCTGTTCTTGCTGGTTTTCCTTCTAATTAGTTGTGCATTTTGTGGTTCAAAGCAGGAGGTTGGTGGGGAGAGAAGGAGGGGAAAGAAGGGGAAAGCGGCACTGGAAATCCAGTCAGGGAAAAAGCACAAGAGCAAATCCATGGCTTAACTCCCCTTGGAAGTGGATGGATGTGAGCCCTCCTCTCCCCTTTGCCCCCCCAGCCCTTGTCCGGGGACCTTCGCCTCTCGGGTTTATGGTTCTCCTCTGTGTATGTCAGCGTTTCACGCCCTTGGTGACACAGCCTCCCCTTCTCCAGTCCCTCTGAAGATTTGGATCCCAAATAGAGCCAAAAAAAGGCTTCTCCAGCTCTGTGATTGTTCCTGGTGCTTGGGAGCTGGTGCGGGTCTGACCACTACTCTGCCCATTATTCTTTAGATAAAGAAATAAAATAAAATTAAAAGACCCCAAAATGAAGAGGCAAGTCACAAGAGTAAAAGGAGACTGTATCCCAGCCGCAGAGCTTGGCGTCTCTCCCCTCCGACAGAGCAAAGGCAAGTTGTGGCACCATCCTGAAACTATTTAGTTCGCGTCCATGGGAGATGGGGGCCTTTTAAGGTCTCTTCTCCCTTCCCCACCCCCAGAGCCTCTACCCCTCATATATTATTTTTACTAATGTGGTGGGATTTTTTTTTCCTTTCTTGGAGGAGGAGGGATTTGTGTAGCCAGATCCGAGGAATTTAGAGAGAGAGAGAGAGAGAGAGATCCCCCTGTTGACTGGAGAGATGTTGTTCTTGGGATTAGAGATGTCTGACCTTGAAGGTCGCAGGTCATGGTCTTGAATAAGGAGCAGGAGTGCGAGGTTGGGATTGAAACTTGAGGTGTGTCTGCTGGAGATCACAGGAAAAGTCTCCCAAACAAAGAGGAATGCCTCGATCAGGGTGAGAAAGGACAACTTCCCCAAGAATTATGGGCTCCTTCCGGATGGTTGCATACCTGCAGACCCCCCTAAAGGATGCGCCGTGGCTGAGGGAGGAGAGAAAGGAGGGGAGAAAGGAGGGGCAGGATGGCTGGAGCCAGAAGGTCCCATTATTTATTACTATTTGCATTCTGGGCAGGCCCAGAGGCCCCGACGCCCCGACTCTGGCGGTTTTATGGAGATAGGTGCTGTGGAGAGCGATAGAAAGAGCATCCCACTGTTGGGGCAGGGCTGGCTGCCCAGCAGCATCTTTGCAGGAAGGGAAGAAAGGAAGAGCTTCCCCCGAGGGCAGGGAAGTAACACAGAGGCACAGCACGAGTCTGAGTCTCGAATCTGTGTCCAACACAACGACTGCGAAAGTCTTCCCTCTGGGAGATCCTGCAGTGCTCTGGGGAGTAGCTCGCAGCTCTGCGCCTCAGTTTCCCCACAGGGATACCAGTCAGAGGAGCAAAGAGGACTTGTTTAAGGGCAGCAAGGGTAGAATAGACTACAGAAACCTTGTTTCTCTGCTGGGATCTCCATCCAAATAAGGAAAGCAACATATTTAGTGGTCCAGAGACATCTGTCTTGTGCCCATGGACCCCGCAGATGGAGGTTTGTGCATGTCTGCTGCTGGGCCCCTGCTCTGTCCTGGGCATGAGGTTATGTGGGTGGTGTGATGTCCCCTGCTGAAGGCTTGCACATCCCACCAAAACCACATACAATTCACTGCTGGAAACAGATCCCTTTGGCTAGTCAACGTGGCATTAAAGTCCATGTTCAAATATGCGCCCCCTTCAGACCCCTGGGCCAAGAGGAAGAAGCACATCAGAAAGTGTTTGAACATCCATGACTTTCAACGGGACCTCAGCCCACCTCCCTGAAGCCCCAGCCCCGAGAGTCTCAGCTCCAGACCCTCTGATGATGTCAATATGTTCTAAATGACCTCAAGGATGAAAAGCCCTGATCCTATTTCAACTTTTTTTTGAAGAGAGCGATGAGGACCGCATTGTACCATCCCTGCGAACCGTGCACGGAAAGATCTGCAGTAAAACTCCACAGGCCAGGTCTTGCTGCGATGCTTAAGCCCATCCTTAAGGCCTTTTCCTTTCCCTCTTCGGGGCCGGTGGTCGGGAGGGGAAGGCAAAGGTTCAGGGCGAGAGCAGCCCCCGGCCCCGGGAGCGGCCCCGAGCGACGCTAGAGGGAGCCCCGGGCTCGACTAATTAACGAGCGAGAATCAGCCAAGTGAGAAAAACATCGGCGCTGGGAAAGAAAGTGAGAATTAGTTTACCCGTGCTATTACCGGCATTTCAAGCTGCATTTATGCTGATTTATATTTAAAAAAACCCTCTATATGCGTAGCAGTGAGATGACACTAACCCAAAATGCAGAAAAGGAAATGGCTTTGTGCGTTTGTGATCTGATTCGGGGCAATTTGTGTTCTAATTGATTTAAATGGCTGTCAAACCCGCTTTCCCCTCTGCCTAGGTGTTTATTCTTCACTTTGAGGCATTCCAGGGAAAGCAGAAGGCATCAATCTGTCTCCAAAATGCCTTTTTTATGCCGTTATTGATTTTTGAAGTGCCTCTGGAGGAAGGGGAAATGTAAAGAATAAATGTTAAGGGGCTCAACGCTTCCCAGCCTGGCCCAGCCGTAAGCTCATGGCCAGGGAGGCCAGAGCAGAGCTGCTCCAGGCAGGTCCCCAGGCCTGATCCAGAGCCTGCCGAACACAGTGGGACCACAGCCAAGAGGCCACAGGAGAGGGTCGCAGGGGCCAGGGGCACCCTTGGGTATCAGTTAAGCAGCTGCAGCAGGGACCCTTGTTTTTTGGGGTGCTTGTGTGGTGCTGTCTTCACACAGAAGGGTCTGCAGACCCATCCTGAGCCCCAACAACCTCGCCTTCCTCCCTCTGCAGTCCTTCCTGCATGGCGCAGAGCTCTGTTGGAGGTCCGAAGCCTCCTGAAGGCAACTGGGGGTTTTCAGAGGTTGCAGCAGACTTAAGCGGAGCTCCTGCGGGTAGGGAAAGGGGAAAGCAGTGCCAAAACATGTCTCCGTGACGTGGTGGATGAGCTGGAGCTGTGTGGTGGATGAGCTCAGGCTCGAGTCTGAGCAAAACTGAACCAAAAGGGAGCTCAACAGAAACGAGGTCATAAAAGCTGCTGTTGGTCTTATTTATTATCATTTTAATCTTATTAGCATCCCATTCAGTGGCTCTTTGGAGAATAAAACACTGATATTGTGTATTTATCTTGACAGAAACCAACCAACCTTAATAAAAATGAATCGCTCGATAAAGAAAAAAGGGGAATCAAACCTTTCTTAAGTTTTATATTGTCTTTTTAATTAACTACTCTAATATTGCCTAAGTACGTGGGAGGAGGAAAATAGCAGAGATTATGCAAAGGGTTTACTGTATCCCATGTCCTAGGTGTAAATAATGCTCCCGTTAATTTAAAACCAAGGCTGCCTGTCTTTACGACTTCACTGCACTCCCATTAGCTCTGTCTTTATACAGTGTCACGGGTGCAAATAGATTGGGTTGAAAACTTCCCCCAGAGCCACTTTAAAGTGACTTCTAATCTTTCCCTTTAGTGGTGTTAATTCAACTTCACAAGAGTGTTTGAAGCACCATTAGGCAGAGAAATGGACCTTCTCTCCTGCTGGTGCCCTTATCCAAATAGCAACGTTACAAAAGAAAAAAATCTGTTTCATATCAGGCCAAGTCTCTGGGGCTCCAGAGAGCAGCTGAAGGAGACATGGGCTTCCTTTTTATGAGACTTAAATACATAAAGGATTTATGCTTTGCATTTCTGTATCACTGCCCCATGGAGGTCTCCAAGCACCTTGGAAACCTCCTGCCTCGTAGCATGCAGGACGTGTGGCAGCAGCTGCTGGAAACGGGGACAGAGACAGAGCTGGGGATACAGCCCGGGGAAGAGAAGTGTCCACGTAACCCAGGCTGCCTACATGGTGGCTTGCCACTGGGGTGGTTTTTTTACAGCAGGACGCCAAGGAAGTGTGGAAAATAAGGTGCTGGGATGCCCTATGTGTTTTGTGGTAGGCCGTGGTCATAGCTATGTGCCTGTCTGGCATCCTACGAGTGGGTGATGGGGGTGAACAAAAGCCACCATGGTATCTGTCCTTAGCGGGAATGTGGCTGGGCATTAGCAAGAAAGTAGCTGCAAGACCTAGAATTTTCAGTGCTGCTGGGTGCAGTAAGGTCTGTCACAGCATCAGCCCCGAGAACCATCCAGCCCCACTTCCAACACCAACCCCAGGTTTCAGTGGGGCCCAGGAGCAGATATACAGGGGAAAAGGGACATGCACACAGCACATCTTTGCGGAGGGTAATGTCCCAGCTTCGGGCAAGCAGCAGAGCAAGAAACTTTCTGACCTGGTGGCTCTGCCTGGACCATCATGATTGACGGCCAAAGTTGGATTGTCCCTCAGTAACTCTTGGATCCCTTTTTGACCCTCTTTTACAATTCTGGTTTCTAAACCTCCAGTAGCAGTGAGTTCCAAAGTGTAAGTGCACATTTTGTGAGAAACAACCTGTCCATGCTCTGAAACAGAGGATAAATATTCCCCTGGACCCTTCCCTTTGCCTTCCAGGCTGGGACAGACCTCTGCCATCCTCCATCTCAACCTTCCCTCTGTTCCTGGCAGCTTAGCCAGCAATGGTTGGTGCGGTTACCCCAAGCTTTGGTGGAGAAAATATCTTATTACAGGGCACTCTGCCTCAAGAGAGCCAAACTGTCCCTGGGGTCTGGCAGGTGCAGGGATTACAGCCCGGGAGGAAGGATTGCAAGGTCCTGGGATGCGACTTTCTCCTGTCCTCCAGGAGAGGGCAATCCCCGGCTGGAGCTGAACTGAGAAACGCTGCTTAAAAAGAGATGCTTGGGAGGATTTTCCTCTTTCGCGGCTCCTTCCAAGCAAAAGCTCAAATTACTGTGATGGAGGAAGGCTGTAAAATGGAAAACACAGATGGGGGAACTTGCGGGGAGTGGGAGTTCGGGGTAGCCTGTGTTTCTTTACACAGCGGGATTCGTTAATACAAATTAGTTCTGTGAAAAGGAAAAAGCAGAGTTAAATATAAAGCAGAGTTTCTTTTGAATCAGTCAGAACTTTCTGCTGGGTGATACAATCATAAGCTTGTCCAGCCATTTATTTTTGTTAGACTTGGGTTGAATTTATCTTCTTTCATCTTCTTTCTTTTTAAAACCCAGACAGAAGATGCAGGTGTACGTTGGGTAAAACAAGCAGATCTATACGTAGCCCCTCTCTCAACCTCCTCCAGATACTTGATTTCCAGCTCACACACTGTCTTATTTACGCAATACACTCTCACACCAGCAAGTACACTCTTCACCTGCCCGGTGGAGACAGGCTGGTGAGCAAGACCCTGGCAAAAGTTTATTCCGAGTTTTATTCTATACCATTGGGTCACAGATCCAACAGCTCAACCTCTTCTCTGTCTCACTTTCCCCATCTGCAAAATAAGAATCACGGAACTGTAACATTTTGCAAGATGCCACATTGCAGAAGCCATGAATTAAACATAATTTTCTTCAGATGTCCTCTTTCCTAAGAGGGCGGTGAAGAGCACGCCAGTATTTCAAGAGTGTTGTATTCTAAGTGTGAGAGGTGTCCCATGGGTTTCAGTGAAGTTGCTTCCAAGCATGGCCCTAACTTTGCACTTGAATGTGTCCAGGGGCTGGGGCTGGGGGGGAGGTGGGGAGGGGAAAGGGGGTCAAAATTCTTCTAAGTAGAGAAACCACCCATTGAGGAGGGCTGCTCGACACCTCAGAGATTTCCCAATTACTTCCAGGGAGAAGGTTTGGAAAACCCAATATACAACTATTGGAAGGGAACTGGGCATCCCACCGGGCCACTTCATCCTGGTGAGGGTGTGTGGCTCAGAGAAAGAATATCTGGAAACTAAATGAACAAAACCTTGTTAAAATAGTCCTTGGAGCATCCTGTCTCTTGCTAACTGTTAACTACAGAAAGAAAGCAGGAATGAGAAACAAGACTCAAGCCTGGGAGAACTGGAATGTGGAGCTTTTTGGCACAAGCTGAGCAGGAGAAGTTTCCAGAAGAAACAACATGAGTGAGAGGATTATTACGAAAGGCCAGAGTGTCAAATCTGTGCTGGGAGTTAAAAGGAGCCCATAAAATCCACTCACCAGAAATGGAGCCAGAGCAAGGTCTGGAGTTAACTCCTTAAAGTCTACAAAGCAGTGATAACCATCAGGAGTGACTTTCTTTCTGCGAAGTGCAGACTCTGGGCAAAGTCCCATCTTAGCCATCACCCAGAAAGCTATAAAGAGGAAAAAAGCAGATCGAGCAGGTTGATGAGTGTTTTATGCAATGCAATAAATCCAGTGTCCAGAGCAACTCTCTAATTTAAACTCCCCCTTCATAGCCATTTATAATGATTCTTTCAAAAATAAGAGAGAATCATGACAATATAATCCAGTTATATTATAACAATATAATCCATATGCATCTAATTTTACCATCATTATTAATAAAAATTATTGCACTGCAGTAGCTCTGTGAGGCCAAACCCTACTGGAGACTTGCAAACTGATTTCAAAGTAGGAAAAAAAGAAATTCCAATGGTTTTTAATTTTTTTTTCCCTATTCAAACCCTTTGCAAGTGCTGAGCAGTGAATCTCTGCAAGTTACACAGCCATTTCTCCTCTTCTGTATAAATGCAATGAGCCTTGGCAGGTGTTTGAATACTTATTAGTCTAAAGAAGTAGAGTCTGAAGAGAAATTTCAGAGCATTGGTTAAATAATATATGAAAGCGGGGGCAAGACTGGAGTGTGTCATGTTCTTCACTTTCATGGTGGACAGGACAAGAAACGATGGGCTTAGATTGCAGCTAGGCGGATTTATGTTACACATTTTCAAAGATTTTCTATTTGCAAGGAACAGAAAGGATGAATTTGGAGTCCGAAAGTGGTGGCGGATCCCTGACGCTGGGTGGATACGGATACGTGTCACAGAGATAACAAGATAAAACTGTCCCAGATCATGTGGCAAGCTGAGACTGGCATTCCAGCCTTTCGCAGAGGGTACGGGACTCATTCTTACAGCTCTCGCCTCCTGCTTTCCCTGCCAGGAGCAGCTGATTAGTAGATTACAGACCAGTCCCGACCCGTCCCCGCTTCCCCTTCTGCTTCTGGCCTTTGGACCCTGACCCTGCTCTCCACGAGTGCGATGAAACCCAGCTGCAAGTCCTGCCCTCCGTGCCCAGCTTTGGCTCATCCGCACGAAAAAGGCAGGATGAGAGAAGAAGCAGGGTCTAGGAGATCATGAAACGCTGACTTGAGAGTTGTTAGTAATTCAGTCCTGTTTGGATCACAGCTGTTCAGAGGCATTTTGGGAGGAAGAAGAAAGCATATGGCCAACATTTTCAAAAGATTTTGGGTGCTCCCCTCGAATGGCAGGTGCTCAGCCAGAAGAAATGACTCCAGTTTAACACACACCAGAACAAATATCGTGTCTCCAGCTCAGAGGGGCAGAGCATAAAGGGACAATCAAACTGAGATGCTTTGAAAAGACAGAAACAAGTGTAATACGGAAGCAAAGGCAAACTAATGAAAGTCAGAATGAATTTATGAGGCACCTTAATGAAACATGCGGACATGCAGAGGATGAATCCATGATGTTTAAGCTTTTAAGTCTGCAGATAGCATGGAACTCACATGATTGGGAAGGTAATAAATTTCATAGCAAATGGACAAGATCATATTTGCACAAAGAAAACCTTTGCCCAAAGCAAGCGTGTGTGGTTAGTGAAAGATTCGATTAGGTTATTTGATGCCAGTTGCACAACTGTCTTGTTCAAAGACTTGTACTATGTTCTGTCAAAGGTTGCACCCCTTAAATGGTAACATTTATGGATTAAAGTCGAGCAGCTTTGCTCTGCCCAACAGATGGGTCTTGTGCCTTTGATGAAAGAGATCACAGAGAAAATGATAAACAAATCATGTCCAACTCCATACCCACAGTGACAGAACATATATAATATATGTTACTTTTCACTTAATTACCGAGAAAACGCTCAGACAATACGCAGTCTCAACACGGGACGGGGAACCACTGCGCAATGATCAGAAGCTGTCAGCATTTATTACCCGTCCTGCAGCAACGCCCCGGCCCAGATGCGGCTCGGAACCCCCGCTGCACCGCTGGGCAGGCACGAAGCAACCCCCCCGCGGGGTGTCAGGGGGGACTGCGGGCCCGGGGACCCCTCCCCAGCACGCCCCGGGCTCTGTCTCCGCAGCTCCCCGCGCCGCCGGGGCCGCGCTTGAACCCGGGGCCGGCAGCACCGCGGAGAGCTCCGCGCCCCCCGGCGGGGCGGGCCGAGGAACACGCGGGGCTCAACGTATGGGCACAGCTATATACCCCTAGGAACGCGTATTTGTATATTTATATTGTCGTATATCTATATGGAAGCATCATTCCGTCTGGGCATTGACATCCACAGGTTTTCCGACCGAGGGTCTGGACACGGCCGCGCTGGCTCATGGCAAAGCTCCATCTGTCCCACCAGGCGTGGCGTGGATTTCCCCTTTCCTACGAGGTTTGGGGTTCTTCTTCTCCAAACCCACCCTCTGAAAGGAGCCCACAGTGAGGGTCTGCTCCTCCTCCCTGCGACTGGCAGCGAACGCTAATGATGGGCATGACCAGCAAGAGCTGTACTGGTTGTGAGTCCTCATCAGTCCAGATATGGGGAAGATCCTCCCTGCTCTGGGTATGGCCACGATCTCCTGAAGCAACAGAGACGTTGAGTAAACCCAGTTACTTGGGCTGGTACCTGGCTTTTCTTCCCTGCATTTATCGGTTTGTAGTTGTGCACGCAGCTGCATGAAAGCACTGTGCAACAAGACAAAAATACCACCACCTTAAATTGCAAGAGTAAAATAACACCACCACCTTGAATTACAAAATTATAATAATAATAATAACAACAATAGCAGCAGCAGCAGCAACAATAACACTCCTTAAGCGATATTTAACACAGAGGGACAGAAAGAATAACTTCTTCCCGCAGAGGAGGAAAAATCTAGAAGCTAAGTGGTAAAATATAGGTATCAGAGTGCTGCAATGTATTTGTGCTTTCTACGAGCTGATGAGGTGCGTCTCAGATGGGCAGAACGAGGGGACTGTTGCCTGGGGAGCCCCTGCGTGTGCAGCGCAAGCGGCTCCGCTGCCCTGGGCTGTGTTTGGGACATCTTTTCTTGCAGCCAAGATCTGCAAGATTGCAAGTGTCTCTGCAAGCCAAACAGATGCGTGAGGAAAATTACCAAATAAGCAGTGGTTTCGTGCAGGGAAGAAACGGCGGGTTTTTTTCTTGATATTTAGTTTTCCATAGCTGTAATCACAACTTTCTGCAAAACAGAAACTGAGGATGACGCAAAGTGGCAGCATGAGATATTACAGCATAAGGAGAATTTAAATCTTCTTTACTTTTCACTCACCATGGGCGAAAGTGATTTTCTCTTCGCTTTTCTTTGAGAAACTTGGAGCTGCAGGACCCTTCTTATCTTCAGTGATAACTTTCTATTGTTATTTAACTGAGTGTATCCGATTCGCTTTTCCTTTTCTCCAGTCAGGCAGCGAGCAAAGAAAAAACTTACACACCCAGAGAAACCGGTACGGATAATTTAATTAACCCTGGGGGAAGTGTAACTGCAAATAGAGCCAAATAATAATTTGTACCCTAAAAACTTGGTGTCTAGGGCGAGCGAAAGGTTTATTTCTGATTCTGGGAGAATAATAGTAGCTGTGAGTTTTCTACAGCGTAAATTGTTAATATGACACGAAGAGTTTTACAGAAATAGTTTCAAGGTTGAAACTTGCATTTAGTGATATCGTTACCCCCGCGAGAATGGTATGTCTCCGGTCTTATTTTAAAAATGCCTCCTCGTTATTTGCTGTGCGTGCACGTAAAAAATTACCCAAAGAAAACGGAAACAACAAAAACTGAGAGGGTTTTACAGAACTTTTGCAAACGTGCGGTGGCGGCAGGGCCAGAAGCGACAAGGACCCAGGCGGCGGTGCCCGGTTCAGCCCGCAGCCAGCGCTGGGACACGGGCTTGGGGGGGCTGCGACCGAACAGGCAGGTGGAGCTTTGGATTAAGGTTTTTTTGGCGACGGGGTTTATATATTATGGAGTTGCGGATGTCCAAAATAATTTTAAATCTGATTAATTTGCGAGTTTCACTGTTGTAAAAAATTAGGCTGGTTTTTGTGTTTTGGGTTTTTTTTTTCCTTACTTTTTTCTTTTTTTCCTCTCTGCCTTTATTAATTTATTCGAAAAGCAAATTTAAGCGGGTAAAACCGGCGCTTCTAACCGTCCACAACAACGATTCCCCGGGCTGTTTCGGCTGTGGGAGAAGGCTCGGGGTGGCCGCCACCCTCCCCCTGCGACAGCCACCTCAAAACTCTGCTCCGTACGGCAGGAAAACGGCCCCTCGCCCCCCTCCGGCCCCGGCCCCGCCGGGGCTGCACCCAGAGCCCTTTCCCCGTCCTTTCTGGCCGGATGAGCCCCTCAACCGCTTCCCTGAAGCTTTTATTTTATATTTTTTTTCAGGTGGTTTTACTCGCACAAGGTGGGTGCGGAGCCCGGACGGGGTCCCCGCCGTCCCCCTGCCCATCGGTGCGGGGATGTGGCATTGTCGTCGGACCCTCTCGGTCGGGGGACGAGAGCCGGGGCCGGGATTTGCCGGGATTACCCGGGACATGGATGCAGTGAAATGCCGAAGTTAAGACTCAATAGCCTGGGTGACGATTAAGCAGATATTCTTTATTGCAGCTTTAATATAGCAAACCCTACTTCAACATGAATCCCGGACCGGGGCACCCAGCGGCAAGGCGGGCTGCACCCACGTCCCTCGGGGGCAGGGGGGTGGCATTATTTCATTTATCAACCGATCACCCCCAAGCCCTTTCCCTCTCCCTGCCTTCTGTCACGGAAAAGGTCCCCCCCGGTTTTTCCTTTCCGCGTTTTCCCTGCGCGGAGCCGCGGGGGGGTTGGTTTTACGATCCGGCCCGTTGGAAACCGCAGCACCGGGATTTACTGTAAAACGTCGCGGCGGCCTTTCCCGGATGGGGACTTGAGACGAGAAAGTCTGAGAATGTCACTTAACCAGAGTTTGTCGCCAAAATACCGTGCTCTTGTTCGGGCGGCGATAAATTTCCCCTCTGGCACGGAGCAAATTGAACCGCGACGGGGGGGAGCCGGGGGGGGCGCTCCCTGGCCGGGCGGGGAGGGGGTCGCTGCTCCAGCCCCTTATTTCTCAGCATCTTTATCCCTGTGGGTCAGATCCAAACCTCCCCCCCCTCGACCACCTTTCCCGACAATATGGTTGCCCCACTGTTGTGTCCTCCCCCCCCGAGTTTTGTCAGTCCCAGCGCACACAGGCTCTCTGACGGGGAAGGGATCCTGATTTATACCCAAAGCACCATTGGATTGAATTACGCTTCCTGAGAGGTGAAAAGGGCCAGACACACACGAGCACCCCTGGCCAGAGCCTGGGAGGGGGCACGGGTCTTTGGGGTGGGCTTGGGTGGACTCGGCCCCACGCATCATCCTGGGGCTCCATCATATAGAGGAGCCTGGAGCCTTCTGCTCTGAGAGGAGGGCTTGACGGTGAAGTGACAAGGGTGAGAAATGTCCCGGCATGGTAGAGATTCGCAAGAGCAGGAGGGGAGAGAGCAGAGAACCTGGTGTCCACTAACTCCCTTGAAGAATTCCGGTATCTCACTTCTCGTCACACTGGCATTTGCAGCAAAAGGAAAAGTAAAAAAAAAAAAAATTTAGGAGGAAAAGTGGTAACTCCCACTGATTGTGGTGTGTTCTTCTGTCTTTTAAGACCAAACAGGGAGAAAGGAGAAAAAAACTCCAACAGATCCTGTTGAGCAGAGATCCCTAATTCCTAATTAATTTCTCCTTCCTTCCATGCAGAGCTATTCTTGGAGGTAGCCAGACGTAGGAGGGGACACCTGAAGCCCCCAAGGAGCTGGAGGCCGGGGCTGGCAGACCCGTACCCAGCACCTCTGCGCTGCCCAGCACCAGCGACGCAGCTCTGCTCAGGGAGCAAAGCCAGAGACACTCCTGCCCTAATCCCTGCAGCAGAGGTGGGAATAAAGCGCTTTTCTCATAGAGGCTACGTCTAGAAACTCCACTTATTAAATCAGTCCTGTTCTCCTGCGGGGTTTTGCTGAGGTCTGTGTCTGCTGCTCAGGCATTCATGACCTTGCCCCATGTCAGTCTGGTGAGCCAAGAAGAGCCACCGTCAAATCGTCCTTTTCCTCTTCAAGTCTGAGAGAAAAAGGTTTGAGAAAGCTGGATTTCGGAGACTGGTTAAAGGTAACAACTAAAAGAGATTTACGTTTAGGGAGAGAGGAGCCCTCCAAGGTGCATGGTCCTCGAGGTTCTCGGTGGCCCGGTGGATCGTGCAGCCATTCTTGGTGCTCCAGCCAGTGTGACTGAGATGCCTCCTGCTCACACAGCGTCTCTCCAGCCTTTTTCCCAAGTCTGCAGTCGGCCGGGCTGCAGGACCCCACAGGTTTGCTGTATTTCTCAGTGATTCTGGCCTGCTGCTGGCAGATGAGCTAGATGCTGGGCAGATTTGGGAGGATTTCTTTGCAACTTAGACTATAAATGACATCGGCCCTTATATAGCAAAGTCCCACAGAGATCTCTGTGTAGTTTACAATGGCTGTAAGAGGTGGAAATAAAATTAGAGATAATGGTAAAGCCAGAAGCACAACTCAAACCTCTCAAGTCCCAGGGTAGCACCTCAACCACCGGGCTCTTGGGTCTTCTGAAATACATTAATTCCTTTACAGCAGAAGCCGTAAACCAAATGCAAACCAAATCTTGGGATTTTTATTTAAAGTACTCAGTCTTGGGCTTTGAATTCACGCTGAGAACAGAGACAAGCCAACATTTATTTTTGTCTTTGAGAAATCCTAGTCCTGACCGTTCCCCTTTTCTTCTAAAACTTGGGTGGGGAAGGGGAAGAAGTAGCTTGATTCTGGGAAGTATTTTGATAAAGAATAGCTGCAGTCAAATTCAAAACCTCCAGTTATTTTATTGAGGCGATTTCCTTAATTTTACCTCTCTGTGGAATTTTAAGATGTGGAGCACAGAGGAAGGTAGCGGCAGTGGTGGGATGTGGCAAATACCGAAAGCCTTCAGTGCGTTTCCAGTTCTGCTCCACACGTATCGCATTGTTTCATGCGTTTGTGTAACCCTAGGCTTAGAGGAATGTGCCTGAATGATGGTTGAGCACAGATGTAGGAAAAGACTGCCAAAAGCGCTCCAAGAAAGGACATGGGACTGGCAATAAATGGAGCTGCATCAGCAGGAATGGAGGCTCTGAGCCCTGGAATCTCGTTCCAGATTTCACATCCTCTACGGACCGATGATGATGGGGAACTTGGGAGAGGGACAGGAAACTGGGTGGCTGGTGTCCCAACGCCGGCGGCTCAGGCATAGGCTCAGCATTAGATTTAGCAACAAAAAAAAGAGCAAGTGGGAAATCAGAGTTAAAAAAATTAAGGGTGGTTCAATGATTTATGTTGAAAAATACTATCTCTGCTGATTTACGGTGATGGGGGCTTGGCCCAGGGCACGGAAAGCACCGTGCAGATGGGGTAGGAGAACTGCAATTCCCAGGTGCCAGTTCGCGATGCAGCCAAATGCAGACTGCAGGCGTAAAGCAGAATACGCAGAAGCGTAAGGAAAAGTGCTCTCCCCCTGTACCATAAGCTCTCCAGCCTCAGGGACTAACAGAGCACATGGAAGGGCTTGTTACGCCTGACTCTCCCTTTCCTCTCAGAACCGGGACCGTGCGTGGCTGCAGGAGTGAGCTTTGTCCTTTTTTTTTTTTTCATTTGGGCTGAGCTGAGTCACTGTGGAGGAAAAGCCCATTTGTTAATGAGAACAAAGTGATAAGGTTGAGACCAGAATCTCTCTGGCTGCCCGTTAAAGATGCACGCCGATTTCCCTGAGGCTCCTCTAAAAGCCTCAGCTGAGATTCCCAGCCCCGGGGGGGCCCAGCAGCCCCCTCCTCGCCCGCCGGCGGAGGGGAGGGCAGCAGCCCGCTGGGCTCCAGCCGTGCCCGGCCCGTCTGGGCAGCAAGACGAGTGCCTGGGCCTCTTACGCGTCCCCTGGCACCGCAATGGGCTGCGCAGGGCTGTGCGGGGTGCGCATCGACACCCCCTGCCTTGCACCGCCCGCCCAGACCGCAGACGGAGCCGTACGGTGCCATAAAGCTCAAGGTGTGTGATTTTTATGTCAACATTTATTCAGATGACGGTTCTTTGGACTGCTCAGGAGACTCTGTACCTGGGGCACGTTTGCCGCTGCATACGAGCCTTTGTGTTTCTTTGCAAACCCTCCGAAGTTATGGGGCACTTGGGTCTAAGGAGTGAGGCAGTTCATGAAAGTAGGAATAGAAGAACAAGAGTCTTCATCAGAGACGGCAACATACATTAACCAGGGATTCCCATAAAAATACCACTGACCTTCCTTTGCTTGTGAAAACCGTATGTCTGAGGAGCTGCGACACCACGGCGCTTGTTTCCCCGTCTACGCAAAAGCACTTTCTCTTTTAGTGTCGGTGGGGAGCAAGGTCCCAGACTGGGCAGGGAAGGTCCCAGGGTGGGCAGGGAAGGTCCCAGGGCTGGGCAAACACGCCGCTGTGACGGGCTGGAGCTGGGAAAATCGCTGCTGTTGGTTCTGGAAAAATATGCTGAAGCTATCTCAGTGCTAAATGCCGGTGCTTGACTTCTCAGAGGGAGAAACAGGAACAAAATCATTGTTTAGAGCCCTCTACATAAGGATCAGACCTTTTCAGGAAAATAATCTGGGATCTGGGATAGGCTGATTTATTTAAAAAGAAGAAAAATGTCATTATTCAAAAGTACGTTCAGGAAATACAGAAATGTTAAGCGCTATTTTATAATCCTGGGGGAGATGGATGGTTGTTGCAAACAGGGTGAGCCTTCAAATGACAGGAAGTTCACCCCAACCTGCCATGTAATTCAGCAGAGGAATTTTAACAAGAAGCACCTGCCTGTCTCTTCCAGCTCAGCACCGGCCTTTATGGCTTTACACACATTGTTAAATTTAATCAAGCACATCAGTTTACATATTGTTTCTAATGATTAAACTCTCTATGGCTATTTTTTTACATATAGGTGAAGGTAGTAAGGTGTATTAAAAATTTCCAAAAAAAAAAAAAATCAGCCAAAACCGTGCAGACTGTTTGCGTGCTGCGCCCTGAAGTGGGAACTTGGATATTCTCGGCACCAGCGTCCAGGAGCTCACGCAGACTCCTGAGGAATATCATAGGCGAGAAATGATGAGACGGTAAAGGCATTTGAGTTAACAACCGACCTGCGCTCTGTGTCTGTGTGACACCGGTAGAAGCATTAGCCCAGCAAATGGTCCCCAGGGGTAGCCCAGCTCAGCCGCTCGCGCGGCTGGAGGGCCAGTACGCAGCGGACTGCAGCGTGTTTGCCACCATGCATTTCAGATTCAGCTGTGAGGAAACATTTGGCGCCAACAAACATTCTCCAGGGTTAAAAAACGAGCATCCCAAAAACATGAGGAACTTAGTGTTGGAGAGAGGAGGGCAAGGAAGGGTCACAGTGTGGAAATCCTGGGCATAAAGAGGAGGTCACGGGCCGCGCAGCACGTCTGAGGATGCTGGAGTCGCTGTCTGTGTACTCCGCATCTACCTGCTCGTGTCGTAGGTCCCAGCATGTCCCAACTGCACCAGACACAGCCCTCCACGGAGTTAATCTATTCCCACTTTCCTTTGTTCTGTATTTCTGGATGTCCAAAACCCATGACCAAATTCCTCTTCTGCCATCAAGGGAAAATTTCTTGGTGGATAAAGAGAACAAGTTGTGAAGCCGTGAATTCCCATTTCTTTCTCAACCGTCTGGCTCAGCCTCTTCTCACAGGCCCACGGGGACCGTTTCTGGGTGCACATAGGAAGGGACACAAGAGCACGTGCTGCTTCTGCTATTGCAGCTCACAAGTCTCTTGTCCATCTGAAAGACATTGTCTCAATAGGCCACCGCTTGCACGGGGCGGATGGAGAGAAGACGCTGAGAAACCTGCTGTCGGAGGAGGAATCTCAGTTCCCGTGGGAGCAAGCAACAGCTCCGTCCCCAGTGGATCTGCAGCATCGGGTCGGTCTTCCAGCAGTGTCGACTGAGGGATATTGTGGAGGGACAAATAGGAGAAGCCATAATAAGGCGACAGAAAACAATGGCTCGTGCTGTAGAAAGGCTCTGCTTCGTGCCTCGCAAACGTGCATGAAACGACGGTCCCAGTCTCCTCCGCGCTGAACTCGAGGAGATTCCTTTCAGCTGTAACCAAAGCAAGGGACGGCACAATTTTGCCGCTGCACTTGAGGGGAATTGTTTGATTTATATCAACACCAGCCCAGAGGCTGAAGGGGGCGATGGGGAGAGGTGCTGGTTCGGAACCCCCCCAGGAGGAGACGCTCACCCTCACCCTCACCCTCAGGGCCGCGAGTGCTCGGCGGGGACGGATGAACCGCGCCTCGACACGGCTCCCGGCTTTTCGGTGCACATGGACAAAAGCTGGAAGCTGTTGCCCCCAGAGCTCACGACACTGACAGAGCCCCCATGATTCCAAGCATTTCACCGTGCAGGAAAAAAGGCATTTAACATAATTTAGTTGTGTTCCGTGTCCCGCCTCTCCTGTTTCATGTGGTAAACTGCTAAAACTCAAATATGTGAGAAAAGAATATGGTGCGGTTTGGGTTTTTTTTTGTGTTTTGTTTTTTTTTTTTTCAGGAAGGCTAATATAATATCTATGTTTCAGATAAACTTTAGGATAAATTTTAGGATAAACAAAGGAAATTTCTTTTACATCGCTTCATTAATTTGAGGGGGGAGGCAAGATGAAGGCATATAGCCATTTTAATAATGACAATTTTTTTCAGGAAGGTATTTCTTCCAACTAGCCTTTTCCTCATGGGATTTTCCAAGCCAGAATGGTTTTCCTCCTTTCCCTCATCCAGTAACAGCCCTTCAGTTGAGCAACGAGCGTCCCAGCAACCTCGGTTATTTACACCCGCGGGTACCGCGACCCTTGCGGCTGCGTGCGGTGCTCGAGGACAACCTTAGAAGCCCCGTGTCCCACAAGGTGCTCGAAAGCTGCCTGGTTTTAAGCCAGATGAAGCTCCTGTGTCTCATTCACCTGCTTAAAGCAGCCACTGAAGTGTCCTGTGAAACTGAGACTTCGATGAGGAAATGAAGCCATGAGTCCAGGTTACTTTTTTAGAAATAAATTGTTGAGTCCTGCTGAAATATACGTGTGCAAACACAGACCTGTCTCTGCTTCCACCCCTCTGGTTTCCATCTTTCTCCAGCATTTCAGTACATTTCAGTGGGGATGAGATATGAAAGCCCACGCGCTCGCTTTCTGGTTTTGGCAGCTTAGCGTTGCCGTCGGCTCTGTATCGGCTCCCTTTGTCCGGGTTTGGGTCTGTCCCTGGCATTTCCACACCTCATTCCCTTCTGCTTTTGATATTCTTGCCAGGACCCGCTTTCGGGGTCACAGACCCAGGGTGGGCCCCTGAGGGTTTCAGCGATGTGCGAGGGCGAGTTGGAGTTGGAGGTGAATTTTAGTAAATCAAATCTTACCAAGACTCTGATAAATGGTCCCTGGAAGGTGACCCAGCTGGGACCTGGGTTTCTTCTGGACATTGCACACACCAAGTGTCCTGTCCCTCAGGTGGCCCCAAGCCCCCTTGCTAGTCTTATACCTATACAATGGACGGGAATCAGTGGCATGAAAAAAACAACAGATAGTTTAATTCGATTCCCCGTGTTGCTTTATGCACCGGGATTTTCTTTCCCTTCTCTGGGCAAAACCCCCGTAGTCTCATAATAACCAACACGCTAATTTCCACGTATTTTTCTTCATTAGGTAGTACCCTTCCTGTGGCCATACAGACAGGCTTTCTTACTTGCTTATAAAAATTAAAAGCAAGTGGGTGTATCCTCCAAATAAAAAAAAAAAACAAACCTCTTTTAGCCTCGGGTGTTCGGCGAAAAGAACAACCTTACAGGTACTGCAAAAAAATCTGTCGGGCTGCAAATTGCTGAAGGGGACAGGAGACACTTGCAAGGTGAGCTCGGGTGCAGTCAGGGCCTCTCTCTAGGTAAAATTGTGCTTTAAAAGTGGTTTTTTTCCCCCTCCCGTAGCCCGTCCTCGGGGCCGCAGCCGCTGCCCCGCTCGGGTCCGGCGGCCCCGGTGCAGCCTCAGGAGAAGCGAACGGCGGTGGGACCGGGTAAATCGGGCTTTTTCCCCTCATTTCTGGGCCGGGTTCTGGTTTTTCCTCCTGCCCGGCCGAGAGCGGGAGGAATCGTCCCTTTCTTGCACTTTTTTGCACGCAAATTGATGGCGAAGAGGGCGACGGAGGCTGCGGGATGCGGGGAAATGCAAATAGGCAGCCTCGCGTTTCTGGGCGTTCGTCAGCGATCTTCAAGGGGCGAAAAAGAAAGAAAAAAATAAGTGTTTAGCGTCACAATAAAGACAAAACGGTGCTTGAAAAGGAATTGAAAAGAGCCCCCTTTTCTCCGTCTTTTGGTTGCGACAGAAAATCGCACACGGATGTATAATGCGGGTATTTCACAGTCTTACAGTGGCCATTAACATTCAGCACACGGTTCTCTGCGGTGGGACTGAAATGGGTTTGAGCGTGAATGAACAAAAACCCATTAGAAAACCATGACTGTATTAAATTTCAGCTCGGAAAATTGAAATATTTCTCACTTGGACGCTTACTTCTGTAGATCAGAGCAAAAAAAACCCAACGAAAAGAGGGCTTTAGTTGCTGTTTAGGGAATATTCCATCCCTGTGGCACTTCCACAGTGGCGTGAGACCCATCAACGGCGAGTCTGCTCGCAAACAATAAACCTGTTTCATCTTTTTTAATTTTTAAAAAAATTTTTTTTAATTTTATAAAAAGCAATTAAGTCATCTAGCAGAGAAAGATAATGTGGATTCCCGTGGAATATTAGTTATATTTCGCCTTTGTACAGAGTGTAACACTATAATACATCGAAAAGCCATTTCCCTGGCAGTGCTTTAGAGTAAGGAATTTCATTTTAAATTTATTGGATGTAACCACAATGAGGAGTTTTCCTGTTTTGTTTACAGGTCTAAAATTACACGGTGATGTACAGCAGCACACACACAAAGAGATCGCGTCGTCTTATGTTTGAAAAAATAACACGTTTTAAAAGAAATTTTAAAAAAAGAAAGAGAGGGAGAGAGGCAGAGCTCCCTTTTGTATTCTATTTTATTTTTTGGACTCAGATTAGGAAACAAATGGAGTGGGGATGTAAAAACTGTACCTTTGATTCAGTTGAAGGAGAAGCAGGGAACGACAGAGCAGTCTGGGGTCCCTGTTAATGACATCCCGTCAAAATGCTTGTAAGACCCAAGAATGTTTACAACGTGGGCTCAAGTTCAATGACAAAATCCTTTGAAGGGGGAAAGGGAAGGGAAAAAAAAGAGCAGCTCAGACACTTTGTGCAGTGGGCATGAACTTGAACAAAAGAAAGGAGTCAAAGGCTGGGGAAGGGGGGGAGGCGTGAAGGAAGGGCTCGGAGAGGTGTCCCCACTGCGCCTCTTTCTGTCCCCCTTACGCTCCTAGGTGGGTCTTTGGTGCCTTTTCGTCTGAGTTAGGGGAAAAATAAAGGAGGGAGAGGAGAGGACCTCAGGACAGGGCAGCCGGCAGATGGTGCCTCTCCAGTGGCTGTTTTAAAAGCAATTTTCTTACTAAACCCATACCAGAGCCCCCCACCCCACCCCGCTGCCCACCCGGGACCTCCCAGGGCTGCTCTGCCCCAGGTTTTTGGGTTGTTCTGCCCCAGGTTTGGGCTGCTCTGCCCCACGTTTTGGGCTGTTCTGCCCCACGTTTTGGGCTGTTCTGCCCCAGGTTTTCTGAATTTCAAGTTCAACGGCAAAGGGAGGGGGCGGGAGCCTTCACCTGGCCCGGCGCCCCCCCGCAGCGGCTCCTTGCCCGCGTTTTACGAGGATGTCGGGCCTTTCTCGCCCTTTGCTGAGGCCGCCGTGTAAAGGTTTTACAGCTCGTCCCGAGACTCTCCTCCTCCCCTTCCCATCCGCATTTTCCGCCTCGGGTTCGGGGCTGGAGCTGAGGACAGGGATTGGGGGCGGGAGGGGACACGTCTCCCAGTTTCAGCCCAGTTTCTCACTGGGGAGGGGGGTGCTAACTGAGCTGGAGGTGTCTGGGGGATTCCAGCCGTTCCAGAGCGGGTTTGGGACATGGGGAGAGATCCCTATATGGTGGTGGTGGTGGTGGGGAAATAAGGATGGAAGAAAGAAGCATCTCACTAAAGGGATTAACCCTTAACGTGCCGTAGAGGGGAGCTCTAAGAGGAGCATCCCTTCCCAAACCTGTAAACACACCGTGTTTATTTTGAAGTTGCGCTCAGATACGGGTCAGATTTGGTTTCTTTTCTTGCATTATTTGCTTTTCTTTGGGGGACATCCGAGAGGTTTCCTTCTCTCGGGCTTCTGTTCTCCAGCCCCTACAGGCACACAGAAATCAGGGCGAGAATGTTCATTCTTGGTAACAGAGGGGGAAAGAAAAGCAGATTTTGAGTTTTGCATCCATCGGGGAAGGCAGAGGAGCATTCCCAGCCGCTTTCTAGCGGGGGAGGAACGGCGGATCCGGCCGGTGCCCCCAGGACTCGGGGCCGGGATCCCCCCTCCGGCCCAGAAATTAAGAAAATAAACCCGAATTGGCTCAAAGCCGAGTTAATTCAGAGCAGGGTCCGGATGGGGCAGAGCAAAGTGTAACCGGTCCCTCGGGACAGAGCTGCCGCCGGGGCTCCGGCTGCCGGGGGACCGGTCACTGCTCACACAGGGCAGGGATGCCGGGGGCCGGAGGAGCGTTATAGGCGAGTGCGGGGCCCTGTAGGCGAGCGTTATAGGCGAGCACAGGGACCTATAGCCCGCGCTGGGGCCGCGCGGTTTCCTACGCGTTTCTGCGCTCACGCTGACCGTATCGCCCCGTTTCTTCCTTTTGGGGGATCCTTTTTGGGGGGGGACCGGAGTCGCGCGGGGCGGGATTTATTGCGTCTGCCCCACGGCCCCCGCTTACGTCACCGCTCGGAACGCTCAGCCCGAGCGCCATTGGCTGTCCGCCTCCCGGAGTTTCTGGCGTCAGGCGTGACGTCACGGGAGAGTGCCGCCCGCCCAGGCGGGGTCAGGCTGCACCCCGGGGTGCCGCCCGCACCTCCTGCAAAGCGCGGGGACGGAATATTTGGGGAAAACGAGGAAAAAACGGGGAAAAACCCGGGGAGAGCGCGCCGGGAACCTGCTGGAAGCCAGAGCCAGGCCAAGCCTAAAATGTTGAATAAATACGTTATTAAACACGAACAAAATCGCTATTTAAAACGTTCATTATTTAGGGCGCACTGCGGTTTAGTGCTTCAAATTTATAAAAGAAATAAAAGGCAGGAAAAAAAGGCAAATTATTGTTTGCGGTAACGGTGTTTTTGAGTTTTTTCACCGTTTGAGAGGTTTTGGGGGGTTTACAGGCAGGTTTAAACGCGGCGCTGCTGCGGGACACGCCGACACGCCGCTGCCTTGAGACGCCGAGATATTAAACAAAGAAATTGTGTACGCGGAGTTTGCGCTTCCCTGGAGCTGTGAATAACCCGAGAAGGACAGAGAAAAGCGCGTGCTCAAGTATGTTTACTTTCACCCGATTTATTCTGCTGAAAAGGATGACGACGTTTCTTAATATTAACCAGGACCCTTTAGTATTATACGGGGATTATCTCAGCACATGCTACGAAACGTATCGCTATAATTCTGTATTAGTAGAAGGAAAATGCGTGTACAAATACACGTATGTTAGCACAAACGAAAGCGCGCCTATGGAGTTATACGAATTGCATTTACCTGTATCAAAATATAGGCATGAACGTACATATAAGTATGTTTATATGTACGTATACAAACACGTGTATATACACCTTTATCGAGTATATATTTATAGCCACACATCCAGTACTATATTGCATACGTTTGGGCAGCTGGGTATATATAAAGACACGAACACAAACATCGTATATGAGAAAAGGTAAAATAATGCGTACTGCTAAATATGTGCATGTGCATACATTATGTATATTTTATATATAACCGCGCAAAAAAACGTAGATCATGCCTTCATAAATGTGTGCCTACGGGTACATATACGTCATATACTGTACATTGATGCAAACCTGCGCGTTTATGCAGAAAATGCGCGTGTGTTTCTATCCAGCACACCTGGACTATATTTATTCTCCTTTAGACGCGCATTTTGATACTTCTGCCGGAATTAAGGAGATTTTTGTTTCGTTTCTAAAAACCAAATTCCCTGTAACCTCCCAGCCCCGCTCCGGCCGCACGCAGGCGAGCCGGGAGTTGCGTATTGGGGTTAATTAATGCAATTAGGCCAGTTTTTCCTCATTATTACTTTTTTTAAGCGCTCTGAGGATGCGGTTCAACCCGAAGCGGTGGGAGACGGAGGGAGCACGAGGTGGCGGCGGCGGCTGTAACGCAGGAGCGAACTGTACAGGGTCCTCTGCGTGCAAAGCGGGCAGGGATGGGGCATCTTCCGAACTCGCCCCCACACACACACACTTTTCGGGGGGGGTCTCACCCGCGGGAGCGGCGGGGAGCGGTGCCCAGCGCCCTGCGCTGCCCCGGGCGGCGGGGACGGCTCAGCCCGCCCCGGGGGGGCCGCTCGCTCCCGCCGCTGACGGTGCCGGTGTGTCCCCCCCACACACACACCCCGGGGTGGGGGGGCAGACGGGGACCCCCTTCGGGGCTTGCGGTGGCCGTGTCCTCACGGGGTGCTGCTGCTGCTTTTGATTTTGGCGACGACTTTTTTCTCTTTCACCCGCCTGTTCTGGAACCAGATGGTGATCTGTCGCTCCGTGAGGTTGGTGGCGGCGGAGATCTTCCTCCTCTTGTCGCGGGTGATGAACTTGCTGCTGGCGTACTCCTTCTCCAGCTCCTTCAGCTGCCCCTTGCTGTACGGGACCCTCTTCTTGCGGCCCCGGCGGAAGGAGCAGCCGTCGGGGGGCAACGGCCCGGCGGAGTCTGGGGTGGGGAGAAACGGGGCTGAGCGGGGCCGGGGGGGTCTCCACGCACCCTGCACCCACCTCCCATCACCTTTCCCTGCAAGCAGCACCCCCCCTCCCTGCCGCCCCGGTTCCTCCCTCCGGCCTCCTGACAGCGATGATATTTGAAGATATTTAAATGATACATTCGCCCAATTGATATTTAAATATTGTTTTTCTTCCCTGAATTTATTATTATTTTTCTGGGGGCAGAAACCCATGTATTGGCAAAACACCGACGCGGGTGAGACCCGCGCTAATACTCGCGTACTCGCTCCGCGCTTTCAGCGCGGTGAGTGCGCGGCCGCGCAGGGCCGGGGGGGAGTTCAGTCCCACCGGCGTGGACGGGGGTGCCTGGGAAGGGGCCCCGCGTTCCCGGCCCTGCACGGTGGGGGGTCATGGGCACCCCTTCCCCCCTCTAAAGCAGCCCCATTCCGAGGGATCGGGTCTGAACCCCGATAGTAGCACTATGGAACCCCGATAGTATCGCCATGGGATCCCGATAGTATCGCCATGGGATCCCGATAGTATCGCTATGGAACCCCGATAGTATCGCTATGGGATCCCGATAGTAGCACCATCTGCCTCCCTGCTCGGAGGGCGATGCGTTGCAAAGCCCGCTGTTAATCTGAATTATTATTTCGTGAAACCTACCTACTGGCTAATTTGGTTCGTAATTAAGTGTGACTGGAGGGCAAAAGCCGCTCCCAGCAGGTTACTTTAAGCCTTGGTCCCAACCCCCCTCCACACACGAGCACCCCCCCGTACCCCCTCCCCTCCGCCAGCCCCAGCGCAGGGACTTTACCTGCAAAGGCGGATTTCAGGAGGTACCCGGCCTGTCCCTGCTCCTTGGGGCAGCACATCTGGCTGCTCCAGCCGCCGCCCAGAGCCCACGGCTGATGGTAACCGTCCACGGGCAGCAGAGTCTCATGCCGGGCCTCCCCCGCCCCCCCCAACCCCGGTACCACCGACACGTCCAGGTAACCGGCGACGGGCTGGTAAGGAGCCCCGTAGCCGGGGTAAAAAGCGAACTCGGCGGGGCGGCTCTGGAAGTCCTCGCTGCCCGCGGCGGGGTCCAGGTACTTCTCGGCGGGGAAGGGGCCCTGGGCCGGGCCGGTTTTCAGGGCGCTGCGGGCGACCCGGCAGGAGTAGTAGCCGCTGCCGAAGTATCCGTAGGGCAGCGGGGCGGAGGCGGCGGGACCCGGCGGGGCGGCCGCGGGGGGCGGCGGGGCGGCGGGGCACGGCTTGGGCGGCTCGGGCGGCCCCTCCGGCGGGTAACCGGGGTTCATCCCGGGGGGAGGCGACGGCCCGCCGAGGGCCGGCGGGGGAGGCGGCAGCAGCCCCCTGCCCTGGCCGCCTGCGAAGCCGCCGGCTGCCAGGAGCCCCTCCAGGCCCGGGGGGCCGCGGGGCTCCGGGGGCTGCATGGGGGGCAGCGCGGGGGCCGGGGCATGGGGAGAGCCTGCTCGGCAGCACCCGGGCACTGCCCGAGGGGGGTCCCCGGATCTTTTTAAAAGGCTGCGAGCTGCCGAGAGCTGCCTTTCCCCGCCGGGCTGCCCTGACGCAACGCCCGGGGGCTGCCTCATTGGCTGCCGCTCGGGGGGAAAAGGACGGAGAAGGAGGAAAAAAAACCCAACCCCACACAAAAACCCTCCAGCCCCAATAAACCCTGGCTGCAGAAATTGCGAAAATACTTTTATTGCAATGGGAGGAGGAGGACGACCCCCCCCTGCACGTGACAGGCGGGTACACGGGAGGCGCCTCTTTGCGCTGCATCTTGCAAAAAAAAAAAAAAATCAAGGGGGGAGAGGTGGGGGAGGAATGGGGGGGACGAGGGGAGGGAGGGGAAGGGGAAGGAGGGAAGGAGGATCACGAACGGCGCGGAGGAGCAGTCCCCGATGGAAAAATCCGGGCTCAGATTAAAACCACCTTTTTATTTATTTAAATTTTTTTTTGCGGTGTGGCCCCTTCTTGCCACGCAGGTCCGGGGGCTTCTGCCCTGACAAAAACCCGGCCCAGCCCGAGGAGAGCCGGGGACCCCCCTCGGCCCAGCAGGGTGACGGCGGGCAGCGATGGGGGCAGAGATGAACCCCCGGGGACGGGGCCTCCCCGCGCCCCAGCCTCACTCTCTGCCCCTGCTCGGGGGGGGTTTATCCCACGCACATCGCCGCACACCCCCACCTCCAGCTGCAAAAGGCCGGAACCTGCCTCCCTGGGGAGAGGGACAGGGCATGGCCTTAAAAGCAAGGAGAAAGGGGAAAGGGGGGGTCCCAGGCATCCCGAAAAAATAACTGCAAAGGAGGGGAAAACAATCTATTTGCACCAAGATATTGCCACGTGTGGGTCTGGGCCTGGCCCGGGTCTGCAGGTCGGTTGAGAAGCATCCTGAAGGGAAAGGGCTTGGAAAAGGAGGGTGGTGGGAAAATAATGTAGAGAGTGAGCCCCTTTGGGGGCCAGGAGCACCGGGCAGGTGGAGAGACAGACAGAAGGGGGAAAGATGGACGGACGCGGTGTTGAGGCGTCACATTGGCCTGGAAAAGTTTGGGGTAAATACTCTGAGGCCTGTGTGCATGTGTGTGCTAATAAATGATACAGGTACGTGCGCTTCGAATAGTCTGTACACATGGTATAAACACACACAGCCGCGTTTTTCTCTCCTTTTTCTCTCTGGTTTTCCCCCAAAGGCCTTGTCTGAGGAAAAGCTTTGCCAGAATTCCCCCGAAGGCAGCTTGAGCTCATGCCTTGTTTCCTTCGTGCAAAGAAATCGGGGATTTATGCTTTCTGACTGTCAAATCACAATAAAAATTCTCCTTCTGCCACATCTTTGGGCCACCAAAGCAACGACCCAGTGGCCCAATGAGCCACAGCAAGGTAGGATGCGTAGAGACAGAAATCACCACAGAAAACAGGGCTTAAAAGTGATGGTTGCAAACTCGCCCAGGTGGGGAAAAGCCCCGCTTGGCTGCGGGGGGCAGCTTTTCCCCCGAAAAGCAGGGCTCCTTCCAGCTCCCCGCATCGGCAGGGTCTTTGTCCCACGTTGTCTCGGCAAGATCCACTCCTGCACCCTGTCCTCCCTCCCAGGGAAATAAATAAACCACAGCGCAAAGCTGCATCTTGGCTCCTCGGCCCTTGTCGTCCACTAAAAATCCCGCAGTCTCACCGAAAACGATGATTTTCTTTTCCTGGAGAAAAAAATAATTTTATTTTTTTTTTAAATCCCTGTGCTTTTAGCCTTCACCTTTCCGATTTCAAAGGTCCTTTCTTCCCTTTTCCGTAGTTTAACGACTGCACTCCTTCTTTGATGCCCTTTTTATTCCCCCCCGCTCCTGCCCTCTCCCCATTTGCTTTGAACCAGCCCCATAACCCGGGCGCTGGGGCGACGGGCGGCCGAGTGTTTGCCGACGGGGCCGCAGCTCCCCCGCGTCTCACCCCGCTTCCTTCCCAGAAAAAGGTCGGGCTGGATCCGGAGGTCAAGGCCAAGTTGAAAGTTAAGAGCCTGTTGACTTCGGGGCTTCGCTGCGGCGGCGGCCGTCGGGGCTGCCCCCGGCCCCGCCGCCCCCCGGAGCCCCCACGGCGGCGGGAAGAGCTCGGTCCCCCCGGGGGCTTCGCTGGGAGAAGCTCCCGAGATGTCCCGGGTTGAGGCTGGAGCGGGATCCGCGGACAGAGCGACCGGCTGCAGACTTTCCCGGTAGTTTGTGTCACTTTATTTCATTTCATTTATTTATTTTTAAATCCAAGCGGGGGAAAAAAAAAGTAAAGTAGGAGGAGTGGGATCCAGCGGCAGCCCAGCGCCCAGGCGCCCCGACGAAGCAGGGGTCGGAACCTCCGATTTAGGGAAATCTGCTTTTATTCCGTTTCCCGAGGACTCCTCGGGCGGCCGCCGCCACCCCTCCGCCTCCCGCGGCCGCTGCCCCGGCGGGAGCAGCGTCGGGCAGGAATTCACCTTTTTCACCCCAAAAAACTCCCTCCCTGCGCTTCGGCTAATTTATTTGGAGGTATTACCGGTTTCCGAAATCGCAGCCTACCTCGTGCTTTTAAGACCTCGCTTCCCTTCAGCTCATCCTCTTTCTAACACGCTCGGAAATTTTCGAGCAGGCTTTGCCGTGGAAATAGTTTAAAATGCGGCTTCCAAACCGATATTAAGATTTCCGTTTTTTGACAATTTTACGGAGAAAATTTCAGTGTAACATTTAAGGTCACAATAAAGCAAGAGGAACTGGGGTATTTTAAAGGAAAAACCGGATTTCTTTTACTAGTTCCTCTCTCCTCTCTGTGATCGGGCTTAAAATTATCAAATGCGCTTATTAGTTTGCAATTATTCTTTTATTGTGTTCTCGTTAGGATCCATTTAATATTTATACCATCTGGAATACGAAAAACTGGGAAATAACTTTTTAATGGTCTATGTTTTTTTAAAGCAATTGAATTTGAGGCCATCGTTAAAAATACAAGAAAAAACCCCTCAAAACCAACCCAAACCCCAAAGCAGTTTGAAGGGGGAAAAAAAATAAAATTGGAACTACTTAAAGACTGAACGTTTGGAAATAATCAATTGTTGGAAAATTGAATTCTGGGTTTGGAAGGGAGCCCAGCTCTTTGGTTTCTGATTTTGGCAATATTTCTGGGAAGAAAAAAAAATCAAATAAAGGCAAACATTTTGATCTTTTATTTCTCTTTTCTCCCTTCACCGCCGGCCCCTCCTTTCCCACCCCACAAGCATCCCCGGAAGCCCGGGGGACGTAGGTGCGAATATTTCTCTCCCCGATGCCTGGAGGGGCAGAATCTGTACTTTATAGTGCATTTCTCGTGGATCCTTTGAACAAATCAGCTGGCATGGGAACAGAGAGCCTGGCCTGACTTCTCTTCCCTCTTTTTATCCCCGTTCCACGCTGAAGCCCCGGCGCCGCAATCACTGCAGTGCGCTTCTGACACTCACCCCTCCCCTTTTTGGGGTGAAATTTGGGGTGATTTCAAATTCGAGGTGTTTTGTTTAACTCGGTTCTTGCCGTCCCTGCACCTCCCAGGTTTCCTCTCCTCTCCCCAGGCTTGACCGGAGGCTCCTTCCTTTCCTTTTGATTTCTTTATGATAAACCAGGAGGGCCGAGGTGGAGCTCTGTGCTGCTCCCAGGCTGTCCAGCCTGAAACCTCCAGTTTGGGTGTCTCCCTCCAGTTTGTCAAAAATGGAGAATGAAATACCATGGTGGATCCCCAAAGACCGCAGCTGCCGGTACCCCCCCCCGGCTCCTAGCCCCAAACCCCTCCGCTCCCTTGGAAAATGCCTTTCTAGGAGCCCCCTTCCCACTCCCGCATCCTGCCTTGTCCCGAGCTCCTCGGCCAGGGAGGCCTAAACCTCAGAAGGGACCAACCCCGACCCCGCTCCTGCCTCCGGGAGGGGAAGCAGCGTGGTGGGGGTCCGCGATGGCTCTACCCACAGAGCAAAAACCTGGAGGGGGTGGGGCCTGGGTGCAGCTTATGAAACCAAAGCTCCTGCCTGGAGCTTTTTTAATTATTATACATAATACAAATGTATTATACAATATGTTTGTGTCTTATCTCTCTGTCTACTGCAGTAGAGACGTTTGCGCATCCTCGGCCTGGGAACAGCCACATAAATGCAGCTGCGCACTCCTGCTTGTGTTGGCTCTCTGTGCAGTCCAGCTCTTCAAATACCTTTTCTTTAAATATGGCAAAATGTGCGTCTCCAGACACCCCTCTATGTGCGCGAACGTGCATTGTGTGCTGCGGCTGTGCATCCCGTCCATCCCGTCCCGCTGGAGCAGCCCTTGCTCCTGAGCACATTTCCCTGTCGGCGCCGAGCCCGGCAGCGTGCGCCCATCCCTGCACGCACCAGGCACTCGCTCCCCGTCCCCCGGGTTCCTGCTCAGCTGAAGCGATCCATTTCAGCTGTTGTGGGAGAAAAGGGGAGTTGCTTTTGGCTTGGCTTTTTCAGCCCCGCTTCTGATGTTTAATTCGGTAGGAGCCGTCGGGATCCTTCCCGCTTCCCTGCTGCTCCCTCCACTGCTGGTGGGAGCCCGCGGAGGGCTGAGGGTGGCGCAGGCAGCCTGCGAGGGGGCACAGCTTGGCCACATGTGGGGAGGGGCAGGAGGTGAGCCACATTTTGGGTGGAATCAGGAAGATTTTGAGGCCTATTCTTAAAAACGTGCCCCACAGGAGGCGAATCCGTGGTACACAGGCAGGGCAGGGGCAGCTCCCCCGCACCAGGCATGTCTCTGCTGGGTACCCGGGGCACGGGGCAGCCTGGAGGGAGGAACCAGAGGAATCCCCTTCCCTCACAGCGTAAACCCATAGGAAAGGCTCTCAGCTGAACTGTGCCTCTGCTCCAGGGTGGCTCCGCTGCCCTTGATGGGTTGTTGCTCTCTTTTCTGGTCTCTCTGGTAGCTCAGAGACTTTTTTGGGGTAGAAATTCAAACGTGAGGCTTTTGTCTTTTGGACCGAGTCACCGACACGGTGATCTGCACTGAGGGCCTGGCCCGAGCTCACGCTCCTGGCGTGACTCACGCCCTGCGCCCAGGGGAGCCTCACCGAGCTGCGCAGGATCGACCGTAAATCACGGCAAGAGGAGCGATGGCTGCTCCGAGTCCTCAGGCCGGCAGGACGGCAACTGAGGTCCCCAGGCCTGCGGTGACCGCTGCAATGGGGACTATGCCTCCTGCTGTTCGTGACAAAACCTCGTGAGACTTTTGGGGCTTTGGTCTTCAGAGCGGGTCAATACCTCGGATCTGAACCTCCTCAGGGCAGCCACGCTGTGGAAATGCCCCGAGGAGGTGTCTGGGGTGCAGCATTGCTGCTTTTCTGAGTGAACCTTGTGTGTTTCTCACCTGTGCTGCAGGGAGAGATCCACGGACATCCACAAAGTGGCCAAGTGCCCCGTTCAGGCTTTTTTTGCCTTCCTGAGCCTGGTGGTGGGTCAATAAATAATGCCTGAAAGGGGTTACCGACAGGCCCGGGGTGGGGCTCAGCATTGCCCAGGCAGAGCAGAGACCAGAGCGGGTGTGTGGGGATGAACAGATCGCCAAGAGATTAATACAGTTGCTGGGAGATGGTGTGTGCCATTGTCACTGTCACTGTCACTGCCAGGCCAGGCCTGGGGAGGTCTCTCCTGTCCCCCCTGCCCACTGCACTCGGCGTGGGGTGATTCCCAGTGAAGATGGCTGGATGCAGCATGGAAAGGCACCGAGCATCGCTCCCGAATCAGCCCAGAGCTCCCCTGGGCTGCAGCGTTGTGGGGGACGGGGAAAGACATCCCCGTCCCAGTGGGTTTTAATGCATTTTTATACTTTTCTACTTATTCTGTAATGCAAAGGTTGAGAGCAGGGTCTCCTCCCCGCCCCCTCCCCAGCCCTTGCATCCAGTCTGAGATCCCAGCGTGAGGTGGGAAGAGCGATAAGGACTGAGAGCACAACACAAGATGTGGGTGGATGGAAACGCTCTGAGGCCAAATCGGGCCCGCAGAGCTCCTCTCCCCTGCCGCTGCCCCGCTTCCTCCGCTCACCCCGCCGGGGAGGTGTAAAGCCCCCCGGTGAATCCGACGGGGCGGGCAGCAAATCCCTCCCGGAGCATCCCCGGCCTCCGCTTCCCACCGTTCGCACCCTGTACCTCTCTCCTCTCCCCAGAGCCCGTGGGGGGGCCGGGAGGGCAGGGGGGAGCCCCGAGGGTGCCCCCGGCTCTGCATCCCCCCCCGGGCGGCCCTGAGCGCCAGGCGCGGGCGGGTGCCCGGGGCAGGGGGAGCGGGGAGGGGGGTTTCAAAGGTCGCTCTTTCCCCCCCTTCCGTCCCCTTCCTTATTGCAGGGGCGGCGGCCGGGCCTGCCCGGGGCGGCGGGGAGGAGGAGGGCGGGGAGGAAGGCGGGGGGAGGCAGGGAGGGAAGGGGGCGGCCGGGGGCAGACACGCAGCCGCCTCCCGCCTCCCTGCCCGGGCTGCAGCCGGGGCTCGGGGGGCTCCGGGGGCTCCGGGACCTGAACAGCATTTTAGTCTTAAATGAAGCCGGTAGCCAAATCCAGGTATTTCCCGTCATTTTTCAACGCTGGATTCGCTGCTTCCCCGCGACGCGTTCCCGGCTGTTGGGATTTGCCAGCTGGTGCCGAATTGATTTGGTTTAGGAGATAAATGCGTTGCTGTGAATCAATTAAATGCCCAAACGTTACTTGCCAGAATGGTGGGGGGAAAATAAATAAATAGTGCCAAGTATTAGTCGATGGGCGAGTGAAATGTGCGTTTACAAGCGGTGCCAGACTACATTAATCCCACGCGTGAATACAATGGCAGGATTGTTGCTTTACGAGAAGGACAAGGTCGGATGCTTTATATTCTGCTTTGCAGAAACATAATTCCGTCCTTTTCCAAAGGGCAAAACACAGGGAGACCGCATTACCCGAGTCCGACGTTTGCAATCGCTTTTCCTCCCCTTTTTTCCACCCTCGGAAGGGAAATTGGGGCTCCTCTCCCAGCCCCGCCGCTTTTGGGGGTGAGCGGGGATTTTTCAGGCATTTCAGGCCGGTCGCACCCTGAGACTGTTCAAAACCCCGCGGGTTTCGGCACACGCCGGGGGGGGCTGGACCAGGAGCTCGGGTCGGGCCGGCAGGAGAAGAAGTTCTTGTCGATGCAGAAATAGCTGCTTTAGGGCTGAAGAAATCACGTCTGAAAAGTTTACCGCAGTTGCAATTAAAGAAAAAATATCTGTCCCCGTCTATACATTTCAGCTAAATAAATCCCGGCGCTGGAGGCAGGGGGATTCCCATCTCCATCGCCCCCGAGCAGGATAAAAGTTGTAATATTCCCTGCTCCCAACGTCCTCCTGATAAATAAGGACCGTGGCAGAGCAGCAAGGGCATCGCAGGGCTCAGACCTCTTGTCAATACGAGAGTCAATGCCCCGAGCCTTTTCCCTCGTTTTCCCTAAAAAGCAAGGAAATTCCTTGTATTTTCCCTTCGCCGCTGCGGAGCAGAATGAACACCTAAGGCGCGTTGTGTCGCAAACCAGCCGTAACTATAACCATGCCCACATCTCCATAGGTTTTTTTTTTTTTTTTTGACGGAATACCTTTTTTGACCCGGTACCGGATCGACCCACACCTGCCCCGAGCCCCCCCGAGCCCGTTCCCCTCCCGGATTCCTCGCCCTCCACTTGCTGGTTTTCCCGGTGCTCGGGACACGGAACTTCCCACGGGGGAACCCCGCTGCCTCCCTGTCTGGGCCATGGAGATGGAATAATTAAGCCCCTCCAACTGTAATCGAGACCCGATATCCCTTTGGGAGCTTCCCTGAGAGGTTTAAGTAACTGAAGTGCATTTATCAATGTATTATAAGTTACGAATAAATATTAACATCAGTTATTATGTTAGTATTTTTAATATTGATACAGTAATAATCATATTGGTAAATACTAAATTATTAAGGCATTATATGTATAATAATAATAATAATAATAATAATAATAATAATAATAATAATAATAATAATAATAATAATACACAAAATATCACCCCGACGATCTTTTTATTTAATACCAGCCCCCGCATTTCAGCACGTACAAAGGCGTGTGCGGAAGCTCTGGAAGCTCCCTGTTACTGAAGTCACAAATACGCGGTTTTTTTCTGTTGCAGTTAATGCAGCGGAAAGAAAAGGTTTCTTTCCATTCCTTCCCTTAGTTTATTAGTATGTGCCAAAACGCAAAAAAAATTCCAAACAACCGCCCAACAAAAAAACCCCACACCCCAAAAGCCCGATAACAAAATACCGAGATAACACCGCAAAACAGAGAAATTATTATAAAATCGGCTAAGATTTTTTTTAAAAAAACTTTTTTTCCACTTAGTGCCTGTGTTGCCCGAATTACCCTAATTCCTGAATATTCCCTCCGTAATATTTCAGCGTTATCTGGGATTTTTTTTTTTAAGCCGTTCTGGGAAACGGCTGGTTTTTGCGCTCCCGTTTTGGTGCCACCGACTTTGGGGCTTCCCCCGGGCGACCCCCGCTGGGTTTCGGGGGTGCACTGCCCCCCCCAGACCCTCCCCCGGGGGGAAGGTGTGCTGGGAGCAGGGAAGGTGTCCCGCAGCAGGGACCCCCCCGCCGGTGCCCGCTGACACCCACTGCCTCTCCTCCCCGTGGGCTGCCAAAGGGATCGAGTTCCTATCCGGGAAGGCAACTGCTTTGTTTTATGTTAATTATTCAGATTATTAAAATTGAGGCAAAACTGAAGGTGCCCCCAAGGTGCCCCAAAAGGTGCCAGTATAGTCATTAATTTAAGGAGAGGTTTCTTTGCGAACGACTCAGCTGGGAGCACTCCCACGGCGAAATTGTGGTTTATTTCGGTTTCATTTTCTTCTCTTTTTCTTCTTCCCAGCAAATTTATCCTGTGGGATCCGGGGCTCCTTGGGATCCCGGGCATGAACAGGGGACAGACCCTTGGGTCTGGCTGGAAAAACTCTAAACTTTCCCTGTTGAATCATTCGTGTCCTCATGAAACGTTAATGGCAATGGAATAATGCATCTTTCAGCAACTTTTCCCCACCCAATTTGTACCTTAATTTCCAGGTGATCTCTCCAGCTTCTTGTCCTCCAGCCAGGAGAATCAATTTGCTTTCTTAATTATCAAATAATAAGGATGCAAAAAATGAAACAGATTACAGCACAATCATAAATAAAAAATAAAACACACGTGCATGCTGTTAGGAAAGCTATATGCAAACTAGACATTTTTTCCTACCATTTATTTCTGTCCACACTAAGTTATTTTCCTTCATTCCCACTGATGGGTACATTTCTCTTACCCAGAGACGGTTCTCTGTGTCTCCGTACCAGGTGTTTATGCACTCTTTGGATCTACAGGTCATGATTTCCACTCAAAAATTCCCCATTTTCAGAATTCTGATTTTTTTTAGCTTGCATGGTATTCTTAAAAGCCTAGATATTGAACGGCCAGCGGCAGCACTTCCGCGGGAGCTGCAGGTTCAATACAGGCAGCCCCAGGCACGCAGCCGTACGCCCGAGCTGCTGCCCACCTCCCTGCGGCCACATCTCTCAGCCGCCCCGGGCAACCTGCCCTGAGTATTTTGGTGGTCTCAGACTATGTTCTTCCTCCTCATTTAAGTCCGATCCTTGCCGCTGATCAACACAGTTGGGAAATAACTCTGATTTCCAAAGCGTAATATAGGGAAAAAAACATTCACAATGCAGAAGTTATTCACTACCACCCTAGAAATCCTTAAAAAAATATTTTCAGCCATTCCCTTTGACAAACGTCCTTCCAACATCGTCCAGACCAGTTTCCCTGTAGCAAAAGAGGTTGACCATGTGCATACACTTGCACACCCACCAGCAGGAGACGGGATCTGGCTTGTCACTCTCTTCCCAGTGCCAAGCTAATCTAGACTTTCTAATACTGCCCACATCATTTTGTATTCACCAGAAGGAGCGGCAGATCTGGGTTCTCCCTCCTTGCGTCGTGTGTGCGCCACATCAGAGCACTTCCAAGGCACCCGCCCGCCAGACGGTTGACGACTCATGTTGCCGTTGC
Organism: Chroicocephalus ridibundus; assembly: GCF_963924245.1. Classification (NCBI taxonomy): domain Eukaryota; kingdom Metazoa; phylum Chordata; class Aves; order Charadriiformes; family Laridae; genus Chroicocephalus; species Chroicocephalus ridibundus. The sequence goes on along the minus strand of NC_086300.1, from coordinate 1,709,611 downwards.
ACTGTCAGTATGTACAACTTCTCCTGCTGACTAGTCACGTACCGCAAGGCATCGGGGAGCGCCGGAGCACTTTATGAATGCCAGGACCAATAAACGCTGCTCGCTGGTCCTCGGCGGTTGGGAGCAATGTCACCACCCGCGGGACTCCATGTTATCGTGTATTTCTGCACCCAGGCCCCGACAGTTAAAAGCGGGGTGTGTGACATTGCTGCCAGTGGCTTCCTATTTTCCGTTCATTACCGAACACGTGTCAGAAACACTATTGGTTGTTGCTTAAGAAAAGAGATTGAGAAGTAAATATTGTTTCCTCATGGCTGGCTTATTGTAATCATCTCCTCTCTTGAGCTCCCCCATTTTTACTGCTTGTAGAAAAGACATTTTCCTCAGACTGTAACGGCCCGTATCCTTTCTGAAGGTAGAGGGGTTTTATCTTGGATATTCTAAAAAATCTGTATTGGCTCCCCCTGATCCCGACACTACTCCAGTATAATGAGTCAGGGATTTCAGACACAAGCCCTCTTCTGGCTCTGCTGTGGAGAAGGGAATCTAGAGCAGTTTCAGCAGAAGGGAGTCAGAGCACTCCACAAGCTACATCCCTCCCTGTCTCTGCTAGAATATAAATCTTCAGATATACGTTGTACTGAAAGAAGCCATCCCATATGCGCTGGAACTAATTAAATCCCAATCAGATGTTCCCAACAGAGGGGATGTGCCCTGGGAGCAGCACAGCTCCTCCACGCACACAAGTAGAGACTTGCACCTTCCTCCACCGGCTGGTAGCTGGAATTACAGGCCCCTGAAAGCTGCTGAGCAAACATTTTGGCCCCTGACGTGCATTAAGCCTCTGTTATTTTTGGTTTTACTCCCATTGTTACGCGTACTAAAGCTGGGGTGGGTATGGGGGGTATGTCTTCTGCTGCTGGACTCACATGTCCACCTGTTACGGGGGTGTTGCGGAGAGCCCTGCCCTGATCCCGCGGCAGGTTGCCCACGCTGCCTGTGCCGGATCGCAACGGCTTACGGTTATGATAGGGCTGTATTGAAACTGAATTAAGTGACAGTCATTTGCGGGACGGAGGAGGACTGACCCTCAGCAGCTCAGCCTTGGCAGACCAGCTGTGTAAGAAGGGGCTCTCTGAACTCACCCCAAAGGGACTGAAATGCCCCCGACGTACCGTTTCTTTCAGGAAAGCCGGAAAAGTGGAAGCCGAGGCTTGTTGTGCCACTAGCTCTTGAAATGAAGCTATCAGAGGACGAATATTATCTACACCAGCTGAAAAGCAATATGAAGGAAACCGATGCAATTTTCACATGCAGATAAACCCTTTAATCTCATTTTGCATAATTGTATTGTTGCAAAGGGATTATGCACTATTGAAACTACAGATATCCTCTAGCCTAGATCATTTCTCAGAGCCTTTAGTCGACAGTATTGCTGTATATAATAATTATAGCTCATGATCATCTCACTTTGCCCAGCTGTTATTGATATAACTCATCAGCCAGACGTTGTTCTAAAAACATACTACTAATAAATGCCACTGAAACCTGCGCGCATACAAAATATGATGGAGTGAAAAAATAATAAACCTGCTACTGCGAATGATCGGAACAAAGCAATAGTCACATAGAGTGGGACCTGAAAGCCTTCAAGGCAGAGACATTTACTGGAATTGCTTCCAAGATACACAATTCAAAGTGGGCAGAACAAAGGAGGTTTGGTTTATCTCAGCAAGGAGCCGATTTATAGCAGAGAAATCAGGGAGATGGTATTTGCTATCTGTAGGCAAGGGCATACCTGGGCTGTATTAGCTGTTCGCACCTCCCCAGCTCCTGAGCTCAGGCGGGGCCAGAGGAGGGTGAGAATGTCTCTGCCCTGTAAGAGATGAACCCGCCAACCTCTTCTTGTGAGGACCTTCCCCACAGAAACACCCTTTTCCCTAGCTTTCCTCTAACTCCTCTTTGCCAGCTCCCGCTTCACAGGAGTTAAAATGGCAAAATGGCATCAGCTTCCTTCTTCTGCCAATTCGACTTTTTTTTTTTTTAAGTGGGAAGCGCTGGAAATTGAGCACCGTCTTGCCTCTCCCTGGGCTGCGCGGCTGGGAAGTGGCACGCGTACAAGTGCAGACGCTGTAAAACGTTTCTTCCTGGCCAAATGGAGTGAAGACAACTGAACCTGTACTTGCCCTTAGCTGAAGGGCAGTGTCAAAACTTCATTTTCTTTTTGATTAACCCTCAGATTAAGTAATTTAAAGGGAAGGAAAGCGATTCTGCTGAGTGACACTAATTTCAGTCTGATTCATTTTACAGTGTTGTAAAAACAATTATGTGCCTGGCACCCTCCAGAACATTGAACACTGTTCAATAACCATCAGATCTACTGAGATGAAACTGATACAGCTTGTTAGAGCATAAACTTATTGAAAATGTGCTTTGCAGCCAGACCAAGCGGACAGTGGCTTTTTTTTTTTTCTTTTTCTTTTTTTTTCTTTTTCTTTTTCTTTTTCTTTTTCTTTTTCTTTTTCTTTTTCTTTTTCTTTTTCTTTTTCTTTTTCTTTTTCTTTTTCTTTTTCTTTTTCTTTTTCTTTTTCTTTTTCTTTTTCTTTTTCTTTTTCTTTTTCTTTTTCCTTTTCAGTACTATGAGCTTGGCTGATTTTCCTCAACTTAAATAAAAAGGTGCGGTTACTATCATCTCTTTTGATCAGATTTTTAGAGGAGTACACCTCTCACTTGGGCACTTAATTGGATTAACAAGTCATATAACGGATGGATTTACAAGTCATCTAAGGGACAAGCAGGGGATCGGGCCTAGTCAGCATGGGTTTATGAAAGGCAGGTTCTGCCTGACGAACGCGATCTCCTATGACAAGATGACCAGATTATTGGATGAGGGAAAGGCTGTGGACATTGTCTACCTAGACTTTTGAAAAGCATTTGACACTGTCCCCCATAGAATTCTCATGGAAAACCTGGCGGCTCAAGGCCTGGATGAGCATACGATCTGCTGGATCAAGCACTGGCTGGGTGGGCGGTCCCAAAGAATGGTGGTCAATGGAGTTAAATCCAGCTGGCGGCCGGTCACAAGTGGTGTCCCTCAGGGCTCAGTGTTGGGACCATTTCTGTTTAACATCTTTATTGATGACCTTGATAAGGACATAGAGTGTATCATCAGCAAGTTTGCAGATGACACGAAGCTCAGCGGGAGTGTTGATCTACATGAGGATAGGGAGGCTCTACAGAGAGACTTGGATAGGTTGGACCGATGGGCCAATGCTAATGGAATGAGCTTCAACAAGGCCAAGTGCCGGGTCCTGCACTTGGGCCACAACAACCCCATGCATCGCTCCAGGCTTGGGGCAGTGTGGCTGGAGAGCTGCCTGGCATGAAAGGACCTGGGGGTTCTAATTGCGAAGCGGCTGAACATGAGCCAGCAGTGTGCCCAGGTGGCCAAGAGGGCCAATGGCATCCTGGGTTGTATTAGAAATAGTGTGACCAGCAGAAGGGGGGAGGTGATTGTCCCCCTGTGCTCAGCACTGGTGAGGCCACACCTTGAGTATTGTGTCCAGTTCTGGGCACCTCAATACAAGAGAGAGATCTCGAGGTGCTGGAGCGAGGGCAGAGGAGGGCAACGAAGCTGGTGAAGGGCCTGGAGAATAAATCTGATGAGGAGCGATGGAAGGAGCTGGGACTGTTTAGTTTGAGGAAGAGGAGGCTGAGGGGAGATCTCATCGCTCTCTACAACTACTTGAAAGGACATTGTCGAGAGGTTGGTGCTGGTCTCTTCTCACAGGTAATTAGCGATAGAACAAGAGGGAATGGCTTCAAGCTGCAGCAGGGGAGGTTTAGGCTGGACATTAGGAAAAAATTCTTCACAGAAAGAGTGGTCAGACACTGGAATAGGCTGCCCAGGGAGGTGGTGGAGTCACCATCCCTGGATGTGTTTAAGACTCGTTTGGATGTGGTGTTGGGGGATATGGTGTAGGGGAGAACTTTGTAGAGTGGAGTTGATGGTTGGACTCGATGATCCCAAGGGTCTTTTCCAACCTAAATGATTCTATGATTCTATGATTATGATTCTATGATTAATCTGATTTTTCAGAAGTATTAACAACTTGTGGGATTATGTGTTAGGGGCTTTCAAAGGACTAAACTTTTGTAACAGCTTGGGACAGTTTTTAAGTATTTAGCAATTATGTAGAAGCCAGAAATGGCCATCTTCCATTTAAGCTCTTAAATAAAATGTGCATTCCCAGTGCACTGCTCTCAAGGATAGCCCATCCTGTCCTAACTCACTGGTCAGGGCGCACACAGCACACAGAACAACCTTCAGTAATCCAGATCTGCTGAAATTAGCTGCTTGGAGTCGCTGTTTTCTGACTATATTTACACATCTGTCCATTTTAATACTTAAACTTATATCACTGTGAAACCAAAAAAGGAAATAATTAGTTCTGTATCATTTTTCTTTTTCCACAATAACAAAAGACAATGAAGAAACTTCCTTTTACAGACACAGAACCTCTTTTATTGAGATTCTGCTATTGAAATAGATGACTTCAAAAAAGAATATCCTAATGAAATTCACTTTTCCAGAATTAAAAGGTAAGAGGTGTCTGAATATATCCAACCATGAAGGTTCACTCTCAGCTCTGAAATGGCCAGAACAAGGCTGTAGACACGAATGTTACGGGATCTGACTCTTTGCTCAGGAGTCAGTAGGAGCTAAAGCCCCCGAGGGGTGTCTTTGCTGTCGGATCCAAGCCTGTGCCATTAACAGCTGGAGCCGGAACCAAAACCAGGCTGAAGCTGTCAGAATGATCGACTCCACTTTGGAGAGAATGAGATTTGGTTCTCTTCCTCATTCCGTGGGTCACAGAGAAGGTTCCAGAGAGGTCCAGTGACACAGAAGATCATCTCTGTCAACTAGCAGCAAGCTCGGTGCCTCAGTTTCCCTATCCACAATACTACTGTTATAACCATATTTTCCCAATCCACTCGTGATGTTTTGTATAGTGTTTCTAATATGCCGTGCTTCTTTTCTCCATGTACGTTTGGTTCCAGAACTGAAGGATGGATAAAAGAAAGAGGTACTAATTGCCTTGACTGTACTTTTACACAGGAACAGTCTTGGAGTAGGTACCTTAATTTCTACCAAAACTTCAATTAAAATATATGAAAAGATGAATATCTTATTGATGCCCTGCACTGGAATTATCTTCCGTAACACAGACACATCTGTCTCACAGGGCTAAACAGCTTGTATCAACGACTGAGGGAGCTGGGGTTGTTTAGCCTGGAGAAGAGGAGGCTGAGGGGAGACCTCATCACCCTCTACAACTACCTGAAGGGAGGTTGTAGAGAGATGGGGGCTGACCTCTTCTCCCTGGTGACAAGTGATAGGACGAGGGGAAACGGGTTCAAGTTACGTCAGGGGAGGTTTAGATTAGATATTAGGAGACATTTTTTCACTGAAAGGGTTATTAAACATTGGAATAGGCTGCCCAGGGAGGTGGTGGATTCACCATCTCTGGAGGTGTTTAAAAAAAGGGTAGATGGGGCACTTAGGGACATGGTTTAGAAGTGGCTCTTGTCAGGGTAGGCTAAAGGTTGGACTCGATGATCTTAAAGGTCCCTTCCAACCTCAACAATTCTATGATTCTATGATTCTATCAGGAGCTGATTCAAAATCAGATTGATGAGATGCACCAAGACTAAATTCATTCTTGGTGCAACATTGCTGAGGTCAGTGAAATGGAGAGCATCAGCTCAGTCTATGTTACAAAATTGGCTAGTGTTAAAAAATGAGCTAAAAAAACTGAGGATGAGGCACCGGTTACCTTTTAATTTTGTTTCATGTTGTTGTTCTGCTGGAGCAGAGGTTTTCCTCCCTTGCTCAGTCCCCACCTTCCCTCAGTGACTGCCCGCTTTGAAACAAAACAACTGAACAGAAAAGAGCGGAACAGCGCCTGTAGCTACCTCTGCAGCAGATCTGGAAAGCGCTTTTGTTAAAAACCATGACAAAACAACACTTCCCCCTCACTCCCCCACCAGCATTTTTCTAACATAGTTCCACAGGTGAAATTCAAATTCAAAGAACGAGCGCTGAACACCGACCCGGCACTATTAACAGCAGTGGGCTCTGGACACAAGGATGAAGATCAGGCAGAATGAGGCACCGGGTTATATTTGTTCTGTTGCTGATAGAGGAAACAAGAAGCAATAGCCTCAAATCTTTCTTTTATCAAGGCAGATGTTGTGAGTGCTTTGGATGGGGACAGTGTCTCCTTACCTCCAGTTTTGTTAATATGCAGTACACACACATTTTCTGAAATTGAGCTTGAAAAAGAGATCGCCTTATCCAATGAAGCAATTTGTCAGATGCATGAGGTCTTTTTGCCTTTAATCAGATGAAAACTAGGCCCAGGAAGGGCATATCTGTGAGTAGTTGAGTGCTCTCTTAACAGGGTTAAGTGCAAAATGAATGACTCTCAATGGAGCAATACAAACAACCAGCCCTGCCAAACCCCCAGACTCACAAGATCACAGTTGGTGTCCCTCATTTCGGCCTCTTCCACCCTTTACTCTTCATGAGACTGAGAATTGAGAGTCTGCTACACCACATGAATGTATTTTTTTTAATACTCTACAGTCTCATGAAGAGTCATAAATGCATAGGACTTGTTTGAACATATTTTGCCTCGTGAATAGAAAATTTTTGAGATGTGGTGCAAGGACTCGGTGGTTCAGCTGAAGTTCAGTACAGAGAAGTTTTTTTCCTCACTAATTGTATTCCACTAAGTAGATCAGACACTACACCGGCACTCTTTGCAAAGGATTTTTCATTGAGCAAAACAGGCGCTGGCAGCAATCAGCTACCATCACAGCAAGCATATATACATCAAGTTCCAGTACAACGGTTTCACGACAGGACACCCACAAACTCCTGACACTTCTTTTTTAAAGGCAAATTTCACTGGTCCTCTATTGATGGATGTTACTTGCTAGCAAAGCTGTAAAAGTGGAAGCAATTGCCAAAGAGTATATTTTTTTTAAAAAAAGAAACAACGAAATGGTTCTGTCAGTTCCCAGTGAACAACATTGTCTAGAGAAGAGAGGATGTCTTCATTTGGGGAGACACAAATTTTGGGAGTAGAGGTTTGCTCAAGCCCCGTAAGGAAGGAAACATGATATTTAACATACGAATGGTATGTCCACGCTACAGGCTGAAACTCTAAACAACCTAGCTCAGATTCTGGAAGCGGTAGAGCTAAAGCAGAGCTGCACGTGCATTGTCAGTTCTCAGCTCAGACATTGCTTCACAAGGGGGTTCCCAAATTAGCTTGCTCCTCCGTGCAACTAACCTGCATGCAGGACAGTGTTTCATTATTTTGGTGGTACTTGCTTATCACCACCTTTGTGTCACTGCTCATAAAGGCACCAGCTTGAGACCAGCTACTCCATACTACCACTGTAAGACTGCAGAACAGACACATGCTTTGGAAGCAGACTGAAATCATATTGTGAAAGAAAGCACACCCTTCCCCACCAGCCTGTGACACTCCCACAGATTCTGTTAAACCTGCACGTGGGACTAGTGAACAACTTGCAAAACAGATCCTGAAAATCCTCTTCCTGGCAGTGTATTTCTGTATTGTCTCCAGGAACGACACGATGGCAAAAGTGAAGGCAGCAGAAGCTAGCACCTTCCTTGTCAAGGTTTTGCCTTCTAAATATAACTTCTACCAGGTCAATACATCATTTCTGAGCCAGTTATCATACACTGAATATGGCTGATTAATCATCTAGCACAAAAAGCAAATCAGTTCCCCTCTTGGCAGTGTTCAATCCTTCATTCCTAAATCACTTTAAAATTAAAATTAGGAAACTTTTGCTCTTTTGATGCTTTGCCTTAACATCTATAAATAGAACACTGAGGATACAATGCTGAGTCAGAGGAAGAAAAATCACCCGCTGAGTAACTCCCGTCTCTCCTTACTACAGCCCCAGCAAGGGATAGGGCCCACTATACCATTTTTCACTGTATGCAGTTCACCCACTATTTGCAGAATACTTCTGGAAGGTGGTAGTTCTTGGACAGGTAAATATTACCACCCAATTTCTCCTCCTCCTCTTCCTTTGTCCTCAAATTTATTTGTAGCTTCCACTGCTTGTAACTTAGGGCACACTATGCTGCTCTCTGCATCAAATAACTAGTATGCTGCTGCCACAAGCCATTTAATATTTTCACAAGGAGATCAAGGTTTTAGAGAACTGGAATTAGAAAACAGAAAAAAATACTGTGAATATAGTCCTCGAAGTGTTTTTTACTTACTGATCTGACTCTGTTGAAGGGTGATGACCACATACTGCAGGATCTCTTGGATTGTAGTTGTTGCCATCCAGTGGCTCCAAATCTTACTTGACTTTTGCTAAAAATCATACCCAGCCTGGAGCAACAGAGACAATATCCTTCGGCATATCTGAGCTCACAGATGGACTAAAGGAATGCGTTTACACCGCATCCTAGGTTTAATCCCAAGCACCCGCACTTGCCGAGAATTGAACTGTGTTTGCATTCTGTGGCTCCAGGAAATGCTAAAGGAGAAATTGTGAGCCCAGCCTACCCCTTTGCATAGAACTTTTTGCAGAAAGCAGAGCCCACAAACCGGGCTCTGTGTCTGGCCCCGTTGCCTTTATTGCTAGAACCGATAAGATAAAATAACTGATGCGAAAGCCCTTCCTCACCTACCTGCCTCAAACTGCATATAAACTGAATTCCTATGTAATTTGATGGCTACCTAGAGCACAGTATGTAGTGTGTTAGGAAGTTAAATATATCTTACAGGTGACAGACATGCGGAGCCAGGTCAGGGGATGCACTATACTTGATCCCACATCTAAGGTCAGAGGTGACAGGAAATCTGGCATTTTGCTGCTGGTTTCAACAAGGATTTATGAACAAGTCACTTAAGCTGGAAAAAATGCCTTCGTATTCAGCCTGTTCTTGGTAGAGTGATGCCAGCTGTTTTTTATATATATTGGAAAGAGGGAAACAAATCAGTAACACAGTCAGTTTGAAATTATATCCTCAGGTTGAATGCAGAGTTGATATCAATATTAGTGGGTGCTGGGAGTAGAAGAGGAGGAATTGGCATTAACTCGCTGTGCTCCAAGAACCACTGTCTGCCCCTTCCATTACCAAGCAACTTCCACCGAGGGTGACGGATAACTGAACTTCTTCTATAGGCAGAGAACTGGAGTGAAGCTGGGCACCAAGGTGAGGACTCCTGCAGGCGGGCAAAGCTCCTCGCAAGCGTCCAGGAGCACAGCCACTGGTTTTCCACGGATTCAGTGTAGTCTATCCCCCTCTGCTGGCCACCCATCCGGCTCCAGGAACTCTGCAGGAGACCTGCAAAGAGCAAAACCAACCCGAAAGTGGTGGTAAGAAAGAGGCTGATGGTGGCAACCAATAGGCTGTGGGGGGAAAAAAAAAGGAAGACCGACCAGTTAATACATGCTCATGTTGCAGGGTCAACGAGAGACTCTTATCCTCAAGCAACTGGGGCTTGGATTTGTGATTCAAGATAGTATCAAACCCATGTATTTCAAAGTACACACTACCCTGGTGTAACTGGGTGAGCAGATGTGATAGTTATGTTTCATAATAGCATGTGCTGTTATCCATATTTTATTAATAACATCTCTATATGCAGCCACATCTGGCTGGTATCACAGCCATCTTTCTGCATGCAGTTATAAAAAGTGGCCAGTTTCCTAGAAAGGGCAGAATATTGGAAACTTTGATAACAAACACAAATGTAACTGATGTATTTCTACCCTAATATTGCAATAGCTCAATCACTGTACTGCTTCTTTATATCGCTATAACTGTATTCACGCCTAGAAACTCCTATTGCTCAACCTACTGCTGAGTTAGAGCAGTCTCATGTCCTAGTACAGGAAAGGATTTAGGAAGCAAAATGTAAAAAAGAAATGTATACTCCTGGATCACCTTACAAAAGTTATGCCTTGCACAGCCACAGCACTGCCGCCGATTTATTTACAAAGAAAGAACATGGAACATTGCAAGAGAAATGCTTGCAATAGGACAAATATTATGTCTAGGTAAACGAATATAAACCTGTCTATCACAGCTGACAAGATAAATACAGTAAAGATATAGAATTGTTATGGTGTGATGATCTAAGATTACAAGCAAAGTTTGGAAGGAGTGGTAAGATCTTATTAGACAAATCAGTGTACTGAGGAAAAGCCGGCAAGCATTTAACCTCAAGGAAAAAAATTGAAACAAATCCAATGTATGCTGTCAAGCTGGAGTACAAACTCCCCTCTGTGGAGTTTTCTTCACAATTTTGGTGTCCAATTCTGTTACTCATCTGAGTTGCTTCACTTGATTTATTCAACAGCAAAAAATATGGTGCATTGGGGAAACACAGAGAGATGCTTTGAAGACTTATGTCAAGCATATGAAGGTGTACGAGAAAAGGTAAACACCACCCCCTCTGGGAGTAGTAGCTTAGAAATGTTATCTCCTTTTTACCTCTTACTACCAGTGTCTTTTTCTCTGGCAGAATTAACTCTGTTCTTGTTAATGGAATAATTTGTCAGATGCATGCATACATTATCCTGTAAATGAATGAACAAGATGCAGGGTTAGAAAGGTATTAGCCTCCTCCCTTCTTCTCTACATGATCCTGGTCACACTGCATAATGTACAAAGCATCTTAATTAAGCACAGAAGATTTAATGGCACTAAATATGATCAGCCCTATACTGATCCCATTACTCTAAAGAACCCAATAAATGAGGCTCAACAGTTTCAATTTCACTTCACTGCAATCTCATCAGCATTCCAATTCCATCACTTCTGAGAAATCAGCAGTTTCAATGGAAGATAACCCTCTTTCTCAGTCAGGCCCCATTCTACAACCACTTATTAGTAGAGCTAATTCTGTGTTGGAATGATCCAGAACTGCATACCAGAACCTTTCCTGGCCATCAGCTAAGCCATGACTTCTTTTCATAAAGAAGTAAAACAAAATATTTTAGCATTTAGGACTTTCTTCCTTCCAAGATTTCTTTTTCTTATAACTATCTTTTTTCCCCCAAAATAATGTTTCATGAAAACTAGTACCAGAATAATACAGAAAATTAATTAGGTATGTATTTATAGAAGTATTAACTGTGCCAAAACTTGTATGCAGCACTGATCTGGATAATATAACACATGCTGTCTTCTACTACAGAATCTGCTCAAATATTTCATGCATAATTTTATTTATGGTGCTCAGATAGTAGAAAGATGAATTACTAGTATTTATGAAGTGCTTAGAGATTCTCAAGAGAAAGATGCTTTGGACAGTTGAACTATTATGATTTCTCTGTCTCTCTGTCTGCTATGTATTGAACTGTCATTAACTTCTGCTAATAGACTTGTTTCCTTACCAAGCTATTATGCAAAAGGTCAGAGGATGCTGAAGTAGCAAAATGTGTAAGGCCCTCTTTATAGACAAATATCCTCAGAGGGTCACAGTATGTCACCACCACATAAATCCTCAGATCAAACTTAAATCTACCAATAATAAAAGGCTTGGAAGGAGTACACAAAGCCAATTTGCTTCCAAACTTGCTTGAAACACACGAACAACACTGGTAACTCATTAATCGCTATAGCAAAGGTGACAAGCCTCGCTGATGGCCCTGCTGCTCTCCCTTCTGTGCCAGATATGCTTCTACCATAGTCTAGCCTGATGCTGAGCTGGGAAAGATACTGTAAATGCCCCTTACTGGGGTGTACGTCCCTAACACTGACCAAACTAGAGCTTGGGTCTGCATGACAGCCAGTGTTCGCAGGTTCTCCACTTCATTTAAAGCCATAGCTGGTCTTCATACAGCTCACCAAGTGTTTGAAGTTCACTTCAAGCATGAATGTTTGAAGGAATGAAACATTAACAAGAGAAAAGGAGCCTGTGGGTCAGTCCACTCTGTCTCCTGCTCAAGAGGATCTGATTTCCTACTTTCTTTTTCTCCAAGCCAGAGCGTCCACGTGTCCTCCCTTCCATCTTTTATTTTTTTCAGACATTCATAGACTTTCATTCTTTCCTTGGAACATTCCCTAAAAAATAACAATGAGGTCAATGCAAAGTCAAACAAATTTAGTCCATAAAACAAAGTGTGTCCAAAGGTCAACAATAAAACAAAATAAATTAAGGTTTTGCTCTTCAAATTATTGGAAGTCCAAACAGCTAGAAGCTTACAGAAATTTTTATATTAGATTTCATTTGGGACATGACTTAAAAGCGTCAATCAAAAACACCTTGGTGAGACACTTATTTGGAAAAGGCGATAGGGCTTAATGGGACTCATGAAAAATGAGTAACTTAAATGCTCATTCCCTAATGAGGGATAAAGTTTTCCTTGTTCAATGCATCTATCCCGAATGTCCTGAACTATTGTCAAGGTGATTCTGTCTCAAAATATTAGAAGTCATTTCTGAACAAGAGTTTACAGAATAACATGTAAAGTAGACATTTGTCTTTTGACAGCAATGAATTCTTTCGACAATGATGAATCTGAAGAAAATGACCACTGAATGCTATTTATGGCTGAGTGACCACATCAAGGCAAGGCTAAACTGGATATTAAAACACCAGCTCAGTGACAAAGCAGCAATCTTGAAGCATGGAACGGAGGGATTACCCTTGAGCTGTACAGCTGGCAGATCATATCCTGTCCGGGTTTTGTGTCCTTCTCAGATTTGGCGATGAAGACGTCTCTGCCCTGACAGCCAGAGTCCAGTTTACAGATACAGGCTACAAATGAGGAGAGAAACAGAACAGAGGGACACTACAAAAGTCGTGAAAAAATTGCATTAAAGCTGCTTTCTAACGTAGATTTTCTAGGTCTAGGTTTTCAAACTACTGCAAGAATTTTGCAAAAGTGTAACTTTAACTATAATGGCAAATAGGATTGTAAGAATATTGTAAGATTGAAGAATCAGGACTACTTTCCTTCAGTCCTCTGCACTTAAAAAAGTTTTAAGTGCCAATTGCTTATTTTTCCTGATTTCTTTTCCAGCACTAATTTCAGACAGAGAAAACTATTTGCTTTCCTCTAGCCCAGCATATCCATCTTTGCCTAGTACTCAGGAGAGGCGTCTAATATGCTGGAAGCTAGACAATTCTGACATGCAAATAATAGAATTTAAATCTGATAGCTAAAAAATAATTGTGCCAAGAAAAAAGGCTTTAAGAAGGGCTTACTCTGCAAGAAGACACTGAGAAAAAAGTTGAATTATTTTGGGAAGAGCTTTACTACCTTGCTCATGTTCCCAGCTGGCAAATATTTCCTACAGATCTCACTCCTTCCAGGGAAGTGGCTAACTTTCTGGGGAAAGAAGTCCAGGGAGGAAAAAGACATAACAAATATTTTGAACTCCACCTTTTTGATTGCAAAAAAAATTTAAATGGATCATGATATGCGTATAGCCTAACCAACTCACACTCATGAGCACTTGATTATTTTTCATTTCCATTAACCCATCTGTTGAGACGGTATAATCTCTCCAGCATGCTGTTCACTCCTCGTTATCTCTTGTTCCCCAAAAGCCATACCCGCCAGCAGCTCCATGCACTGCAGCGCAGAGCAGAAGCAGTTTCAAGAGGAGGAAGATCTGTAACTTCAAACTCTCTGTTTGGACTCGGAGGGAGATGTAGAATCACCGTTCAATTAGACCTTGGCAATCAATCAAGGTGGATTGCTTTTGCTGACTATGGATGTATTATTTACAAACCGCCTGCTTTAGATGATAATCTAGGCAATTAGTCATAAATGACTACTAAACAAACCGACAATTTCTTACTGTTTCATAAGCTTCACACTAGCTAGCAATAACAAACAGTTCCATTGATATTTCTGAAAACTGGTGAAAAACAAAGATTCCTGGAATACAACTCTGAATAATGCTTTATTTGGACTGGGAAAGGAGCCATTTACAGTACTTCTTCATGTTCTTCTCTCAAGGCACGAATCCAGAAAATACTGGCAAGAGCTCACAGACATATTAAGTTTTGACTTCTTGCCTAACTTCAGTCATTATGAAAGAAATATGTATAATGATCACAAGCTAGTACTTCAGGAAGATTAAACATTAGGGATAGCACATACTCGCAAAGAGCAAGTGTTAGAACAACAGGGAACACCCCGGGGCCAATAAAGAAATACTCTGACTAATGACTGGTAGCACATGTCTGAAGGCAACTGCATCAGTGGGGGAATTCTTAGACAGCCTGCCAAACTTTGTGCAAAACAAGGCGCATGGACACTAAAGCTTTTGATTTCCAACAATTCAAGCGATGTGTTAAAATAACTTTGTGACCCCTGGTGAGCCCCTGGGTCAATGCAATCCCAAGCACACATCTAGGATGGGCAGAGAACGAATTAAGAACAGCCCTGAGGGGAAGGACTTTGAGGTGCTGGTGGATGAGAAGTTCAACGTGACCTGACAATGTGCACTCGCAGCCCAGAAGGCCAACCATATCCTGGGCTGCATCAAAAGAAATCTGGCCAGCAGGTTGAGGGAGGGGATTCTGCCCCTCTGCTCTGATGAGTAGTCCTGGAGTACTTCATCCAGCTCTGGAATCCTCAGCACAAGAAGGACATGGACCTGTTGGAGAGGGTGCAGAGGAGGCCATGGATATGCTCAGAGGGCTGGAGCCCCTCTGCTGTGAGGACAGGCTGAGAGAGTCAGGGTTGTTCAGCCCGGAGAAGAGAAGGCTCCGGGGAGACCTTCGAGCCCCTTCCAGGATCTGAAGAAGGCCTACAGGAAAGCTGGGGAGGGACTTTCTACAAGGGTATGTAGTGATAGGATGAGGGGTAACGGCTTCAAACTGGAAAAGGGGAGATTTATGTCAGATATCAGGAAGAAATTTTTCCCTCTGAGGGTGGTGAGCCCCTGGCCCACGTTGCCCAGAAAAGCTGTGGCTGCCCCATCCCTGGAGGTGTTCAAGGCCAGGTTGGACGGGGCTTGGAGCAACCTGGGCTGGTGGGAGGTGTCCCTGCCCAGGGCAGGGGCGTAGAACTAGATGATCTTCAAGGTCCTTTCCAACCCAAACCACTCTATGATTCTATGAAATGTAAACTTACTGTTCCTTTAGGAATCGGCTTCACCGCAATTATTTTGGCTTCTCTATTAAAGAGACAGTAGAAATCATCTCCCAAGGCTCCACCCTTGAGCCAGGAGCAGACTCTACAACCCAACAGACCCACCTACGGCTACACTTTTGAGGAGCTTTTTTCCAAGGTTTTCCCCCCTGCACTTGTCACATAGGACTCGGCATTACCTCAGGGCCAGCGGGAGACTCCCCACACAGGTACCGACCGCGGGGAACGCCCTCAGAGGCCGCCATCCCCCGTCCCCGCCCTCAGCCGGCACCACGGGGCTGGAGGCGGGGGCAGCTAGCGGGGCGGGGGCAGCTAGCGGGGCGGGGGCAGCTAGCGGGGCGGGGGCAGCTAGCGGGGCCGGAGCGCCCCCCTCCCCCGGCCTACACAGAGGCCCCAGCAGGGCCGATCCGGGAGGGCGGGCGCCTCCGTGAAGCCAGCCAGCACCACCGCCCCCACGGCGGCCCCTGAGGTAAAAGGCCGAGGCGAGTCCCACAGCGACCGGACGGCTGAGGGGTAGCAGACCCTTGCTCGTTCCCGCCTCCTGATTGGGCAAAACGACCCCCTTCCGCCCCGCCACTTTATTAACATGTGACCTCTCCATTGGGCCAAGTAGGCAGAGGGGTCTCTGATTGGATAAAAACAGCAAGGGGGAGGGAGCGGTGTTGTTACGGCAACAAGAGGACGCGCGGGCTTGCGCCGCAGTTGCGCACGCGCGTTCCGGCGCTGCTGGCCGCCTTTCCCGCCCCCAGACCAACGGCCTACTAACGGCCACGCTTCGCTCAGGGGGCGTGGCCTCATTTAAACGGTCACAGCCAATCCGAGCTGCGAGGACCGGAGTGATTTGAATATCGGGGAGGGACGCCGGGGCTGCGCAAGGGTTTCTGGGAGGTGCCGCCTGAGGCGGGGCGTCGTGAGGGCGTGAGGGAAGGAGGGGGGTTTTCCTGAGGGCAGCTGTCCCTTCGCTTCGTGGCCGGGCGGGATGTGGTGGTACTAAACCGCTCCCCACCGCCTCAGAGCTCTGCTCCCCTTCTGCGGGCTTCGTGTGGAGAGCTGGTAGTGGAGGACTCTGCCTTTGCACCACTATAGCATGCCATTTTGGGAGGCCAGAAGAAGGGCGTGAGGCTCACAGGAGCTTCAGGTGACACCAGGTAGTGAAGTCCTTGACTTTGATCCCCAAGCAGCCGTGGGCATACAGGATCTTCCCTTCAGGAGTTTGTCAGGCAACATGCCTTGTCATGAGGCGCTGTGCTGCTGGTTGGGTGGGATTTCAGGACTTGGGTTTTAAACAGACAGAGGTTTGCAGATGGGTCTGCACCTGCTCTGTCCATGCTGCCCTAACTCTGGGTTAGCAGTCATGCACAGATCCTTCTCTTAAATCTTTAAAAAGGCACAAAAATCATCCTACGTAAATAATAATGAAAGAAAACTGCCAGCTTTGAGAAACTGAAATTAGACTCCAAGGTCTGCTAGTGCTGCACACACAATGGGTTGCACCATTTACATCCAGAATTTGCAATAGTTTTATGAATTCAGTTCTGGCTGCCATGGAAACAGACTGAGATGGCTAAAAATGGAGCAGGTTGTTCTAAGCTAATTATCACACAAAAAAAGGCCTGGATTCCCCCCTTTTTTTTTTTCTTTTTTTGGGTGATACTGATTCCTTTAAACTAACCTGCTCCGTTTCCATGGCAGCCAGCAGCAGATTTACTAGAATTCATTTTAAATTTTACAATCCTGATATGTGTCATAAGGTTAAGAGTTTTCCAACGTTTTCAATAGAGTTAAAGATCCAGTGAGCTCCTTAGATTTATTTGAGCAATCTGTAGCATACTCAATACAATGCATTCAAGTGATCTATAGGTATATATAACTTCTACATTACAGCAGTGTATTTTTCTCTTCTGCCACTTGTAAACACAAGGATTACAACCTTTACTGGGACCAAAGAAATTTCTGTTCAGGATTGTGCAGTGATGCGTCTAGTCTATATTCTGTCTCTCATTGGGCCACATGTTTTAGGATAAAGTGTGAGAATCTCATGTTTAGGGCTTGTCTTAGAAAAGTTCACTGAGAAATATGATTTAATATCTCCCTCAAAGCTAAGGTCTCTTCCAGAATATGTGTTAGGATTGTAACTCTGAGTATTATAAGATTTCTTCCTTTAAGTGCAGAGGGGTGTTCTAGTAGCTTGCAAGAAAGTTTGAGTGTCCCCATTTTGCCTGATTTGTTAAAAAACCTGCTGGTGTAAAGCAACACTAACACCTCAAGGCACACTTTCTAGGTATAGTTCTAAATGGACAGAATACAGGTCATTAAAATTATCTTGTACTAACAGAGAAGGAACTTCCTGAAGGTGTAAAAAACACTGAGCTGCCTAAAAAAAAAAAAAAAAGTGGGGTTCTGTGTTTTATATAATGAAGAGCCCTTCTTCTACACGTTTCCTACATTTTGGATCAGATCTATCCTAACAATAGCCCTCTTTAAGGAAGGATTGTCAAGTCTAATGACTCCATTAAGGCAAGCGTGGGTTCACATATACTGCTACAACCAAGTAATAACTCTTAGGAATTAAAAATCCATATGGCGCTCTCAGCTGTACTACATAACATGTGCAGCAGCTGCTCTCAGAAATACTATAACTGTTATTAAAAAAGGAATTAACTACACTGAATGGCTTATGAAACTGCAAGATATTATTAAACAGAAAGAAATTTAGTGTAAAAAATGTTCAGAATCTTCAGGCTGACCATCTTTTTTGTCTTTTTCATTGTCACTGTTTGTTTCTGGTTGCATTTAGATGCCGTAATCATGACCAAGGCCCCACAGGAATACACATTATAAAAGCACATGCAATATTCTAGTCTCATCCTGTTACTGGGGAAGGGAAGCAGGCAGGGGATGAGACGTACAGATGTAAGTGCCTCAGGGCTTGAGTTATCAACTCGGTCTCAAAGCAGCTGCTCCCACTGGCGAATCTCTTATGGATCAGTAGAGGAGAAGTACAGCCTGATGAACCCCACCAGGTTTTTCAGGCTGGGAAAACCGTTGGGAAGGGTTAAAAACTCCCTGGAGTCTGAAAGGCATCAATCCCTTTTGGCAGCCATCCATTTTTTCTCCATCCTGGCTCATTTCTCGTGCTGTTCAGCCTTTCTCAAAATGAATGGTAAATCTGGTGAGGGAAAGGGGAATTATGCCACAAATTTTCTGAGAGACTTTGGCCAAATTCCTTCATGTTTGTGTAACTGTTTCCCTGTCTGTAACATAGGGGTAATATTTAATTATGTTATGTAGAGCATAAGTCTCATAAGGCATGCTTCTTCAGTGCTTGTCATGGGAGGTTGTAATGTGAAAGGAGCTGTATTTAAAGTAATTAATTTAGGATCTGTGTTGCTGATGGCTTTGCTGTATTTTAAACTCTCAGTGCCAGACTAGTAATTATGTAAGACTGTAAGCCCTGGGCACTCTAAAGCTTTGTCACCAATGTAATTTTTTATTTATATTATGTGGTAAGCCAGCGTGCAAGCCTACATCTAAGCCTAAACTGACCTTGCATAAAGATTTTAATGAGCTCTGGCACCTCAGAAGGCAGAGGGTCCACACAATCTCTTAAACAGGGCCTCATGCCGTCTTGTCTGCTTTGTGAGCGGGATGGGCACAAGCGTGGCTGTGCCAACCATAATATATTCCATAATATCATATAGCTGACGAAGAACGGACGAGTGAGCTCAAGTTCCTTCCTAGAAGGCTTTAGTGTTGTATACAGCAAGGTGCGATGATCTGAGCAGGCAGCTGAGCTACAGATATTTGGGGGATGACTAAGTCAAGGGGCATACTTTGTAGTAACCCAGTTTCTGGCCAGATCCAGTGAACTACAGAAGCATTGCTGTTTGGATCAAGATGTGGTGTCAAATTTTCCCTCAAGGTAGTTTGGACTGGCTAGGAAGGTTAAAAAAATAAATCTTGAAAAGGGAAATCCTCTTTGCCTAACAGCAAGAGCCAGTCTATGCAGTGCCACTGCCCTAGCTGTGCCACTTAAAATGTGATCAAAACCTAACAAAACCCTCTACTTGCTAAGATTTACTGCTTCACAGACCAACGGAGCGAAATGTAAACTGCAATACATTCGTCTTTATTCCACAAGCATCCCTGGTTTTGTTATTCCCCGCTCCAGTCCCCCTGGATGAATAGCCCTTTCCCCTTGCCATGCTGAATAGCCCAGGTGACTCCGAAACCGGCCACCCGGCAGATGCTTCTGCAGTACCAACTGTTCTGAATCCCCCACCCCATCTCCAGCTCTTTTTTTCCCCCTTCTTCCCCCGTGTCCTACCAATCTAGGCTGCCTGGCACATGCTGCAAGCTGCGGTCCCACTGGAGTGATATTGTGATGGAAATGAGGGAGGGGATGCAGGCAGAACTGCACAGATTTACAGCACTCTAAGGGTTTCCATTAAAATCCTTGACAACTTGTTATTTATGGGTAGACCAACAGCTCTTCTAATATCCAGGGCCTAGACCCCATTCACTTCAATAATGCTGGTTTGGAATAAATGAGGCAGAGGATGGAAACCAGTTCTGTTAGTATAATGGAGGAGGCTAATAGCTGTTTAGAGAAAACAACTGATGTAATTCTGGGACCCAATCCTTCCACCAACAGAACAATAAAGGTTCGATTCTTCAGTGCGTTTCACATAGTGATTTAATTCAGTATAAAGAGGGTGATAAATGGCAGCGTTTGGGTTTCATGCCGTTATATACCCACTGAGCACTCTCTATTTGTACTAGTGCACTAGAGATAAAGGGACTCATTGACTCCTGTGCAAGCAGGAATAGGTCAGTCTGGATCTCCACAGCAGAACAAAGATAAACAACGTGTCCTTGCAAAATAATATAAGAAAGAAAAAAACCCTCTGCATAAGTGTAATGTAATATCTTCAGTTTTCACTCTCACAGAGGCCTGTGAGCATTTTCTTCCACAGATTTTTCTGAGCTGCCCCACCTGAATTGGTGTGGCAGTCTGTCTGAGTGTCATTTTAGAACATTTTTTTCCACCGTTCCCTTCTCTGCTCTCTTCCGCTTCCCATCATTGACACGCCAAACACAGAAGCGTCTCTCCACTTACTAAGTAAGCATAGGACTGATTCCTGAAATAAGGACTTCGACAACCAAAACACTTTAAACCCTGGATGTGCATTGTGCTGCTCTAGAGAATTATTGATCTCTTCTGCTGTGTCTTAAAATCAAACTGAGAAGTCGATTACCGAGTATAACCACTCAATAGCTGGCTTGTACATGGCTTTCCTTTTCCTCCTTTGTTCACCTGCATCTTGTCTATTTACATTCCTTTTGTCGGGAATCTTTTTATTTCCTCCTCCGCTCTCCATGGGAGCCTCATTAAGGTGAAGCGACAAGAAACAGCAGCAGCGCTCCCAGACTGTGTTTTGCAGGGTGAAAGGCAACGCTGCCAGATGGATGGCGCTCCATGCCTCCACCCCGCCCTCATCTACACCCTGAACCTCAGCGCTGTGATTTTGGAGGAGACTGACAGTGCTGAAGGTCCAAATTGTTCTGGAGGAAGAGGAGAGAATACGTGGATAGATGGAGATGAACCAGGGTGGAGGAAAGAGTCTGTTCAAGTGAGGAAGGGGACTGTGGCTGTACAATTGGGAATCACTTTCTGAAAGAAGCTGAGCCATCAGTCAGTTATTTCAGCATCCTTCCAGATACTCCAGCTTTCAGGGCTGAAATAGTTTGGGAATCTGGAATTGTCTCCCTTGTGGCCAGCCTCTTTGTTTTCTGCACCAAAAATAACTTTTCCAGGCAAAACAATGGTCTTTCCTCTGAAATGAACTGATATCAGTTGGTACGTGATGCCCTCTGTGACCGTAGTTTGCAGTGTGTCTTTGCTGTTGAGAGGTTATCCTCTGGTTTGGATTTTACACATACAGAAACATACCTGTTAATTGGAAAATGATGTGCTGTGGACAGGGACAGATACATTCAAAATATACTCTGTGTGAATGGGAGAGAAAGCGCAAAGAAAGAACACACTTGGAAAAGGCAGGCAAAAATGAAGGAGAAGCAAAAGGACCAAGGAAAGGGAGAAGAGCTCTCTGAGGTTGAGCGGGTTTTCCTGGATGAGGGAATAGACAATGCTGTGCTGCATTGGAGCAGTGGTCGCTCATGGAAAGCAAACTGGGCCAGTTCCTAAGCTGGACCAGACTGATAAGCTCTGTAAAGGTTTAAAAACTTATATATTCATGGAGATTTGTCCCACAAAGTATGACTTCTTCCTTTTATATATATATTTCTAAGAATGTCTATTCAGATGCTACGTGAGTTCGGGTATAAATTGTGCCAAACACCTACTGTCCCTCTTGAAAATTTATTTCAAGGTCCTTATCCAATACATATCAATGTAATATTGGATCTCATCCAAAGTATAACTATATCTAATTATCAGCCATTTGAGCTACTTCTGTATTAAACCATAAAATTGAGATAGGATTGAAACCTCTTATGATTCCAAAGGCTAAATGCAGCAGTAACATAAATAATGCTGTAAATTACAAGCAAAATGAAAACTTGGTCAGAAAATATATGATGTAATTTGTACTTTGGGGTAAATTGGTCCCTGGCTGCCCAGGGTAGGGAAGGTATGACCTGCACCAGGCCAAAGTATATGGCTGGGAGTCTGAATCTATGCAATTATTACAGAAAACAAATGACATACCTTAAAATACTTCAAAAAGCCAGCATCCTCATGAGATTTATTGCAGTCTGACCCCCTCTGCCGGTCACCGGCTTGCTGCCTGTGTCCCAGGGCCAGCAGCTCAACATAGGCAGCGAGATTTGTAGCAATGAAGTGGAAAATGATGGGTACCAGCGTAAAAGGGATGAAGAGGCAATTTGGGGGCACCGACAGTTGGCACCAGTAGGTCAAGGATGTAGATGGCATCGTGACATAACCCTAACCCCAGGTGACCGGGTTTGGGTTTGAGATACGAGCTGCTAAAAGACAGTACTAGCTACAGTGTAGAAAGGAAGGAGGTCTGATAACTGGCATTTGGGTGAACTATGAGGGTTTTTTGTAAAAATTGCTTTTGTATCTCTCCTGTTTGATCTGCTTCTGTCAAGATGTAAAGCAGTAAAAGAAGAAAAATGTAATTTAGAACAAGGACGTACAGGAAGCGGTTGGGGGGAAAAGCATTTTCTTGAAAAACAATGGGGCTTTTCCTGAGGAAACAAGTGTTCAGTTAAAAATAAGCCTTATTTTGATGGAATGTTTGATTGTCGAAATTGGGATAAAGCTGTGTCAGGAATGTTGAGATATAGTGATCAATAATGTCAAAACATGCACAATACCAAGTATTTTTTAATTAATAGTTTTTCATCCCAAGGGAGGAGGTTTTCAGCTTTTTTTCCTTGCCTTGAGAAAAAAATATTGATATGCGGATGTTCCTATAACACAGCAGGAATTCAGGCAGCTCTAGGTTTTTAGATCAGCACTGCCGGTAAGGATGTAAACAAATAGATCCCATACAGCTCATTTTACTTTCCAGATTTGTTCGCATTATCCCATACTATGCTTTGGCCTTCATGATATATTCCCATGCTGCGAGGAGCCACTGAAGATCAACCAGTTAAATGTATGTGCTTTCTGTTAAACAGAAACAGTCCCACTACCCGTAGGGAGACCGTGTTGTGTGTTAGAAGTTATTCAGAGAGGTGCTTAAGTACTTTGTTAGACAGAAGCTTCAGCAAGTAATTGAAAGCCTGCAAATAGCTCCCTTAAGACCCCGTCAATTCCTCCAGCTTATTTCTTTAAGAATGAACAGAAAGAGACACCTTTTATCACAGATTTTCTCCATATAGCTTTTATTTTGGTTTGCGGTTTTCTTTTACAGGTTTTTTAAATAATGCTTACCAGTATAGTGCATCTCAAGACGGAAATACTCTATTTAAACCTAGATTGATAAAAAGTTTGTGTAGAGTCAAAACAGTAAAACATTTTGAAGTCTTTGTTACTCTAAATATTCTTAAAACTCTATGTAAACTTCTTAGGATTTTCTGTTGCTTCAGATATTCATCAGGAAACAGAGTCTAATACAGCTGTATAGTAAACCTTTCCCCATTTGTGTTTGCATTAAAAAAAAGAGCTGTTAATCATAAATTGAAAATTCTGAAGCAGAAATAAAAACAGTAATTGGGTAATCTATGCATAAAGCATTGTAATATCCCAAGGCACTTAGTTTTGGATCACAATGTTTTGGTTTGAGAACAGGCTCTTCTTGTTAAATCAAGAAGGTTTAGAAACATAAAAAAGAAATAATCCAAATTCATAATTTCCTTTAAATAAGGATGCCTGGTTTCTGTCTGAGAGACCATTTATCCTCTGCTCTGCTTTTTTTTTCACTGCTTTTCTACGGGCTCCACACCATACTGACCTTCCCTGTTACAGAAATTTCAGATTTTCCTCATCTGGAGATGGATGGAGAAAACAGTGCAAGTGCCTCACCCTAGAATAAGCCTACTTTGCTGTAAGGAGAGCCCTAGAGCTTCAGATCTGCAAACAGATCTTTGGTCTCTTTATAAATGTCTCTTTCCCTTCTTTACACCTGATAGCGAAAGAAGAGATGTATTTGTATTTAGACTTTTTACTTATCAATAATTCTGCATTCTAGAAGCTGAGCAGGACTGAAGGTGCAATCCTAAAAGATTATACAATGTTTCTGGTCTTTGGTTAGTAAACACAGTGCTATATTAAAGAATAAAACCTTTATAATAGAGATGTATCAGCCAAGTACAGAAAACTGCTGTACTACATCCCATCACTTGGGTCCCTACCTGGATGAACGGTTACATGGCCAATCCTGTTCTAAAGGACAGGTGCCACATTCAACTAAATTATTAACAATAGGATTTGTAACTCGTTTAACAAGCATATATACTTGATCCAAGACAGAGGACTTAAGTTTTGTGATGGTGATTCAGTTTCAGGATGTGGATGTCTGACCTGATTTATGTGTCGGTCATGTACTACATGGAACAGAAAGCTCAGAATTACAGTACTAGCGGTGTAGTCAGTCTTGTCTGCGTGATGTTATTAGCATGAATCAAGCCTATACAGTGATTTTGGTCTACTCTATACTGCGGCCTCTGCTAGCTATCCTACAGAGCAGATACAAACTCAGAATTATTCCAGCCTGTGACAAAAAATATGGTCATCAAACACCTGCTTATTGGACTTTTCAAAGGCCTCATTGCAGAGTGGGCACTCCAGGAGATGGCTCTGCACATGGGCCTCATATTGACTTGTTTCACTGTCTTCAGGAAATACTTCATCGCACATGGGGCATTTCCTTATAGAAACCTGAAGTACAAAGCAAATGCAAATAAAGTCAGTTTAAAAGTTATATTCAAAGAGAAGAAACAGAAGAGTTTAGTAGCCAGATATTACCACTTTTGGACAAGTCTTTCTGACTTCTAACACTGAAGTTTTCAGATGTCTCCAGCACTTAAAAGTCAAGGGCTTCTGAGAAGTACTCTAACTTTCCATCTTACATAGCAAATGTTCATGTCTCTAATATGAAATAAAGTATTTAGCAGCTGCATGCTGCTCATGCTGACATTAGATGCTGCCAAGAGCTGGTCCTTAAAGATTAAGGTCAACAGAGTCTCCTTTCTCTTCCTTAACACATATAAGTCTTACTAATTGTACGTGTTTAGCATACGTGGCTCCATTTTGTTGTCCACTATCTTACCAGGACTAAACCAGCACGTAGACAATGAGTTATAGAGCTGAACTTGGAGCTTTTTCTTTCAAAATACTAATTCATGTCCATAAACCACAAATTCATGTCCAGTTGTGTCCGGTTTACTTACTAAGTCTGAAGCTCCTGCCCCCAGCTTTGCTCCCGCAGCTGCAAAAAGAAGTAGTCAATTTAGCCACAACAAAATGATTAACAATGTAATGTGCTGATAACTAGTAATTCTTGAAACATGAGGATGTGGCTCTGGATGTAAACCTCTATATTTAGGACTATGGAAACTGGACATAAGCCACAGAACTAGCTGTCTCACAGCTGAATAAACTAGCTAATAGTTGTCTCTCTTGGCAGAAAATGAACAGACAGCTGATCACTTAAGTCAGCTCTTAACACCTGGCAGCATTTTGCAGCTGCCAGGTCATCTGCACACATGCAAAGCTGCACAGAGGTGCTGCTAATAATGTCTTTTCTACAGCATTTCAGTTTGAGAGGGAGGATAATTTGCTGAGACTCTAACTGACGTGTATTTGCGGTTTCAGACAGAATGCCAAGTAATCTCACCATAGTACGGATTTCCAAACAGAAGGCCTCCTACTGCTGGACTTGGAATTGGAGCTTGAGCTTGTGAAGCAACAGAGAAGGAAGAAACCTCTTCAGCCTGTGCGAGATGCCTCAGGAGTTCATCTTCCCTCTGTTTCTGCAAAGGTACAGAATGGCAGAATGTATTTCCAGATGCTCAGGAGACCATTTCAGAGAAAAGTCATGCTTTGCACTAACACAGATCCTCTCATATCAGAAGCAAAATTGCTCTGAACTTCTTTTAGGTAGCTCAGCGTTAGTCCTGATTGACAGAATGGGAAAGTGAGGTAAGGAAGGGCAAGGATCTATTCTGTGGCCTGCTTGGAAAGGCAGACAGTATGATCGCAATGGAGTAATGCATTTTAAAAGACAGAAGGCTGTCATGAAGTCACGCAGACTAAGCAACAAAACTGAGCAGTCACTGTTTAGACTGGACAAAAAGGCTATGTTTGCTTAAATGACTAAGTCCATTCATTTCAGTGCTGTAAGAATGAAGCTAACATTAGGAGTTTTTGAAAATGCCCACGCTCTTATGGATAAACCAGTCTATTCTGTGGTGGGGGAAAAAAATGCATGTTTTTGGGCCCTCCCTCTTAGGCTGTACAGTCGTGGCAGCAACACCACACCACGAGTGTAAGCAGAGAGTCATTTGTACATGCCTGCAGACAGCCTGGCAGCCTGGCTTAGGTGATGGTGCACGTGCGGGCACAATTAGCGATCTGTTTGGTGTAAGGGTTAATGGAACTGAACACTAGACTGAGAGATCAGTGTCGTATTCAATACAGGAGAAAGGCGAGGGAGTTGTGCCAAGTTCTCATCTGATTTTCCTCATTAGCTTCATTCTTTTTTGCCTGCAGAATCTGAAACAAACGCTTCTGCTCCTCAAGTTCTTTCATTAAGTCCTGGTTTTGTTGCTATGAAGGAAGAGTGTTATTTGGTAAATCATGGGAAACTGACAATTAAATGATGTCAGCTTCAAGTACTGGAGCTGTCATATCCTAGCTGACTCATGCTGTATTGATTACCAACAAATAACCTTCACTTTCATTGCAAGTCTTACCATTTCAGAGTTTAACACCTAGTAAGTATATCTCTATGTCATCACTCATGGTCTGTATTTTCATTACAACATGTGAGATGACGTCCGAAGGGGACATATGACAGGTCAAACAAAGAGAGGGGTTGAAGAAAAGGAATTCATACAGCTGAAAAATCCACCCTGGCAGGTGAGAGCTATCCAAGCGTGCCAGGTTTCCTGGTGCTGTCAGACTTGCGTTGATGGTGGATAGCCAGTACATCCTTAGGAATTAATCTTGTAGCTGACTCTTGAATTAAATCAGTAAATTAGATAAGCTAGAGTACTCAGGGGTTCTGCAGTCATTCTCAAAGTACCACTCTAAGAATCCTGAACATTTGGCATCACAGCGGAGGTAATCACATCATCTATTTTAGGCATCTAATTTTCAATGCCAAAGTCAGAGTAGAGCCTCCAAAAGCTTCCCCAGTAGCACATACAGAGAGAGAAGCACCTTTAGAAGGTCACTCAGGACAACAGGCTAAAGATGATGTGACAGCCTCAGTCATTGCCAATGATGGTTTCTTCAGGAGAAAGAAAGGCCACAGCATGCTGCCCTTTTCTTTTATATCATTCACGTTCCTTCAAGGAGTGATTTCCCATGCTGAGGTTTGTGGATTACTTCTAAAAGGTCTGCAGTGGTTACCTAAGAAAAGCAAGCCTTTTGTCCATAAACTTAATTTATTTACAAATATAGTCACTGGCAGCATCACAGAGAAATTGTGATGGTTCTGCAAATTGAAAGAAGGTGAGAAACAGCACTGTCGGTGAATCTCAGCTCCCCTGCACAGATACTGGCAGGTTCCAAAGAGCTCCGTGCCCAGCACTTTTGGGACCATCTCCCTAGCTGCACCCCCACAAATCCTGGGCTCCTTCTGCAGACAGGGGGGACAGAAAAAGCGAGTTCCGCCTTCGACCCCTTCAAGTATTCCACGCAACATTCAAGCTCCTTATTTTCCTCCTTCTGCACAGAAATCACAGATTTTCATGAGTGGAATTGCAAAGAGGTGTCGTAGAAGGATGTGGGGCAGAGCACCAAACTACAGAACAGAAACTTTGTATTGTTTACAGCTTGTTTTGGTGCATTCTGACCATATTGCATCTATTTCATTGATTATTAAATGCTAAATTTAAGATATTAAAGATGAGAAAGGGACAAAAATATAAACAGAGAGGAGAAGACGAGCAAGGTTGCTGCCTTACACCAATTACCAGTTAGCTTCCTGTTGGAAGTAAAATTAACAGCATGTAGCCTGGGCAGATTTAGGTCAACCTGTTTTATTTACCCATAAGTCCCAGTCCTGAAACAATTTTGCTTAGATGCAATGATTTGCAACCAGCCAAACATCAGTCCTGAATTCCCGCTGATTTCCTTTATCCCTTGAGCTGACTCAAAAGAGATAAAGACAGAGACTGAATTTTCCTGCTACAGAGAATGAATATTACCGTTAATAGTTATACAGGTGTTTCTTCCAAAACTAAAATATATGTGTATACTATAAGAATATATGTATACTCTAAGAATCTGCCAGATGGTGTGTTCACTGAACCACCTATGTGGACAGTCATGCCACCATGGACATTTTCTGTCATGGAAACCCCTAGATTCTCCTAAGATTGTGCAGTATTTGTACCTGCACACTGCCAAAGATGCCTCAGCCTCTCTGCCCTGGCTCCCTGAAGCACTGTGATGCTCAGGGAAGGCTTTACCTGTTGAGTTCCAATCGCGCGTAACTGGCGATTCTCTTCCTTCAAACTTTCAAGCTGCTCTGTCTTGTCCCGGTCCATGAGAGACAGGTTTTCCATTTCTTTCTCATAATTCAACACTTGAGACTAGGGAGAAAGAAGGGTGGGCAGAAAGTGAGAATCGAACAGCTCTGAGTGAGGAGCACAGGCACTTTTTGCTGCAGAAAGCAAAGCTCCAGAACCCATGGCTGCTTAAATTTTTTTTCTGCAAACATTTTTCCATTCAAACCTTTGTAGAAACTGAGAATACAGTTTTCTACAAAGTTACATGGGGATATACTGGAGCTGATGTATTCATCAGAACACAGTATTCATTTGTACCTTCTCTGGGGAGCTTTCTAAGTTTCAACATAACACTGCTAGTCTGAGAAGGGAGAGAGCAAAGAGAAAACCAGAAACTCTATAGCCGGATGGTTGTCCCATTGCTCTGGGTCTCCCATGTCCCAGACCTAACCCCCAAGCTATTTCCAGTCTGCCTCCTCCCTTCACGTACCTCCCAGCTACAAGTCTTGTTTTCATCCAAGTACTGAACATAATTTTAGAATGTTTTTCAGAACTGAAGTGTTTTCTGCCTGGATCCTTAACTAGCAGGAAGTAAACAACAGTCTGATTTTGGTCAACTTAATGAGTGTGCAAAGGGGATGGTTTTTAGGGAATAAAATCCTGACAGTTTCTCTTAGCACATCCCCCTCTACCTTCCCTTCCAGAACACAGATTTCTTGAGGTTTCCTGGAGGTCAGATCATATCAAAGGTTGACATTTTCCTAAAGAACCCAGGTAATCAAAAAAGAAACTCATACACTACATATTTGCTCAAGATTGCTCAGTCCTCTGTCAGAGGCAAAGCAAAGTGAAGGAGGGCAGCTCTGTGTTTGCTACCTGCAGCTGGTCCATGTGATCCATTGCTGTTTTCAGTCTGGTTTCCAGGCGGTCCTTGTCAGAGGTCACATTCTGAATTTGTTCTTTGAGTCTATTCAGAACAAATCAAAACACATCATACTTTCATGGGTGGAAATTTAATCCATAAAGGCAAGGTGCTTACATGAAATCCTGTTTGGAGATATGCTGTAAATACACTTACTGGTGCAGTTCTGCTTCTCTGCAGTCATCCAGCTCCTTTAGTTGTTTATTTTCCTTCTTCAGGGAATTCAGCTCCAGTTCCAGTTTCTCTGTGTTGCTCCTTAGAGACTCTAAACTATTCTGCAGCTCCTGAAAATCACAGTGAGGTTGACAGGAGGTAAATGGGACCCAAGCAATAGTCCTGCTGCACTGGAACTGTAAAATCCCTCAAACACAACATTTCCAGGCAGCCCAGCTGAAGGAGGGAAATCTCTCCCTTGCATCCCAACTACTCTTTCAGACACCATTTAATTTATATTAAGCCCTGAGCAAAACTGAAGGAGGAAAAGACAATGATAATACGATTTTGGGACAGCCTACAAAACATTTTTGAACAGTCCCCTTCGCATATCTTCCTGACTCCTGTGTCTGCAGATGCCTCTTGTTCACCGTTATTGTTCTTTTCACAGTAGAGGTCTTGTATGATTTGGTAAAGGATTAAACAGATAATATGGGGAGAAACCTCTCTAGTTTTCTCCTGGAAGCATACAGTGGAACATGCATGCTTCAGGACCTGACTCAGACCCACTTCATCTTTCAGACTTAAAGTTTCTGACTTATTTTATTTACTTTTTTGTTTACCTGCATCTTGTTGAGCTCTTTCTGCAGATCAATGTTTTGTTTCTTGAGACTTGCACAGCTTGCTTTCAGCTCCTCGTTTTCTTTCTGCAGATTTTTGTTTTGTAGTTCAATCTCTTCCACTTCTCCCTGGCAAGCAACGAAGTTGTTCAGTCGTAACAGAAGCACCGAAAAGCTACATTCCAAATAGCACAGTGGGAAGAGCAAAGAAAGATGAGCTCTGCAAAAGGGAACACTCTGTACCTCCCCGTGCTTTCAGTACTAGCGCGGACCAGATGGCTACTTCACTCTTCCCAGTCTGTCCAAAACTGACCATCAACCCAGCCCCAACACTAAGCACATACTGCCCCTGATCTTTAAGATGCTCTGTGCCTTTTGTGTCTGCAGAAGTCAGCAGAGGCAGAGGTTTGGGGCTTTTTGCAGTTTGTTAGATTAGAATCACACGCGCAGTGTAGTCATTAACAAAAGGGCTGCACATAAGACATTGCAAAATAAGTGTGCTTGGCTTCACAGCACCTCAGTTGTTGTGTATGTGCATTCTTTTACTCCCATCTAATGGGAGACTGTTTCCAAGAAAATGACATTTTCATTTAAAAATATCCAAAGGGCCCTGAAACACTATGTATTAAGTCGCTCCCCATTGCAAGGGGCTCACAATCTAAGTGATAAATGGCAGGTGGAGGAACAAAGGCTGCCCAAATTTGTGTGACTGAGCAGTAGCAAAGCCAAGAATAGGATCCAAGTCTGCTGAGTTCTAGCTTGGCATCTGATTCACCAGATCACTCCATGTCAGCAGTGAGCATATGGCAATAAAAGCAGAGGCAGGAAAAAGCAGAGAAAGAGAGAACACCTACCTGTGTGGTAACCACCAGGATATCATCCTCAGTCTCTGCTCTGAACTGGAAAGGCACGCTGGCCCCCCGGACCACGCCATCCTGGTCAACGTAGCAGAACTGGTAGTATTCATCATCTTTTGGCAGGTAGTAAGCTTCAGACAAACATAACGACCCTGTCATATGCAGTTCTAATTATTCAAGTCTGTTAACTCTACATCACAGAAAGTGAGAACCTCAGAAAACTGAGACATCCTAGTTCAGCATTGTTCCTGCACTGTTAGTCATTCTCTGTGCCAGTGATAAGAAAACAAACAATATCGCTCACTCAGGATGGCAGAATTTAGCAGACTCAAAATTCTGTGATTTACTGTGGGATTTGAAATAAGTCTCCCAACACATGGTCCTGCAGATATCCTGTAATTTTGAATGCAGTGCTTATTGGCGGCAGGAAAGTGGAAATCTGTGTGTGCACGTGCACGTACATCCCCCAAGCTCCCCGCTCACCTTTGAACTGGATCTGTTGCTTCACAGCGGTATCACTGCGGGCATCACTGGGTAGAGGAGCCCACATGAACGTGTAATATTCCCGGGTTGTTTTCCATCCCACCTGCAACAGCAAAATTGTTACAAGGCATCACACAGTGCATGTTTACCCTGTGGTAATGGGACTATATTTCCACATAGATCAGTTACTGGGAGGATTTTTGCGTTGATATTATGACTTCTAAGAGTTGTGGCCTATACACGAAAGGATAATCAGAGTGTTTGATTAGCCTTGAAGCTTTTCAGGTCACAACAGGTGTGGCATTTTGTCGCAAGGCACAATAAAGATGTTGCATTACACAAGGTTATTAATGAAAAAAATTCCCCAACACTGTTCTGTCAAAGCCCACACTGTTTGTTTCTTCTGCTGCTGCCTTCTCATACTTCTGGTTTCACAGTACTCACTTACCCGGAAGATGCCCACCCAGTCCTTCCCGCGAGGAACGATGTTCTGTGTGAGGGTGTAATAACAGGTTATGTCTCCTCCGGGAACATAAAACTTGTCCACATTGTTAAAGATGACCTGGGAGAAGTGGCAGTTGTCTAAGAGGACGGCAGAAGTGGGAGGCTCATCTGAGGTCTCATCCATCGTGGAAGTCTGCAAGAGGAAAGAATAAGGGGATTATCTCGTCTTGAGATGCTGACAACGCGGTTGTGTCTGTGAAGGGTATGAAGAGGTACGGCCCGGGAATGAGACAGTGTGAGGTCCAAAACCCCCTATGCACACACCCAGGTTTCTCAGCAAGGCACAGGAGCTCGCTGATGTCCCTGCCGCTGTGGCCAGGCTGCTGCTCACGCTCACTTTTTCATCTGACTGCTGCTTCCCAGCCATGCTACCTGGTGCTCTGAGGCTGCCAGCGTGGCACAGCAACCTCTCTCCTTTGTGGGACCTGCGAACCAGACCCGCTGACTGTTCTACAGATCTCCTACACGGGAGAGGCAGTGATGCCTTGCAGCAGGAGGAGCATGCACACCTGCTGTGGGATCCAGTGCTTGAAGACCCTGCTGGATCGCCAGCTGTCCCCACAGCACGTTTTTCATGTGATTTGGCACGCCAGGCACATCCCCACCGTATGTAGTTAATGTGGGGGTGCATCAGCTCTGCTGAAATCTGGAGACTAGCACAGTGCTTGAGAATAACAGAGGTTTCGCCGCATCAGTGAGATGCTCCGACAGTAATATAAGACAAAAATAGCAGCTTACAGTCGTTGTGCTAGGAGCTTCCAGACTAGTGCAGTCGCAGCCCTGCCACACTCCCCCTTCACTGCCTGACCGTGGTGAGACATACAAGACGCACGCATGCTGCTGATAAACAAACTCAACAGCCTCCTCGCTTTCTGCATTCCGATCCAACGCAATGACTCGACCTCCAAATACAATGTCTTTCATCTTCAGCTTCCTGGGTGCGAGGGAAGAGAGGTACCTTGCTAAGCTCAGCTCCCATGGAAGAGCACAACCGGAGGAGATCCTGGTTAGGCAGGTCGTCTTAGTTGTGTCTCGCGAGCCTGTGTCATGAGGCTATTATAGCCTTGCTACTCGTGACTGCCTCGCTGAAACCGCAAGATGATTCTCAGTAGCGAAATGAATATGTAGCATGACAGCCAGGTCAACAAATAGCACTAAAGCTTTTGCATGAGTTATCTATACAGAAAACTGTGCGGTGTGTTGTGACACTACAAATCACACAACATAAATCTGTAGTGGGTGCATCAATCAAAACAGTACCCACGCTGCCAGGAGCCGAGGCAGGACTGGAAACAGAACACTAAATCACCCCCTTTGCCACCACATCTTGCAGGCAGACAGGCTTCAGCCCTGGCAATCTGTCAAGGGGCAGATCGCTGCTGAGAAAACCCTGCCGCCAATCCCGGACAATTCAATTCCAGGAATCCAAAGCAGAACCTTCTCAGCTGCTCTCGGTGACAGCAGCAGCGAGCAAGGATTGACCTCAGAATGGAGGGAAAGTTCATCATGAGCAGCCATCCCACCGGAGCATGTCAGGTCATCTCTAATCCAGAAGTTTCACATGGAAATGAACTCCCTGGAACCCCGCTTTTTTTTTTTTGGCATCACCCAGGAGATCGTCTGTTTTCTGTGCCAAAGAAAGGCCTGAAAATCAGGCAGAAGTGCAGAGGGGGTTTGCGGGGTGTGCTTGGAGAGCAAAAGGTATCCACAGCTGGAAAGAGCAGAGAGAACTGCACTGACACCGGCTGCCATGGGAGGAGGGAGAATTCCTCCTGCGGGAAGCGGAAGGCAGGGCAGGTTGTAGGAATGGATGTGGTACAATCCTCCTGGAGAGCCAGGACGGCAGGTTCACCTTTAGCTAGCTCAGTAAAGCGCAGGAAACGGCGTGCGATTCATCTAAACCTCAGTCATTATCTGCCCGATGTCAGTCTTTCCTACCCCGATGCGCCTTTATGATTTGCAAATGGCAGGGACCTCTTTACAGCCACCAGACAGGAAAAAAAAGAAAAAAAAAATAAAGCTAAGGACAGCACCTTCATCATGTTTCTGCGTCGCCTCAGGACAGGACAGGACAGGACATGAGCCCTTACTGCCACCAGGCTTAAAAGTAATTTGCAAAGAAAATGAAGAGTCAGTGTCTGGATGCAGCAAAACAACGCATTCTGCTGCAAAAAAAAAAGATGTTTTGGTGAAAGTAAGTGTGATGTTGAAGAAAAACAACCCACGTAGAGTGCGCTGATGGCAGAGCCAGGAAAAGATGGCAGGAAGTAGAGTGGGGAGGACATTTTATTAACGTTGACATTTTTTGTTCGGCGAAGAGCTTCCCAAGTCCCCAGCCAAGGCAGAGGGGCCCGAGGGGACGGGGACAGCTCCCCCTGCGGGGTGTCCCCGCCCCGGGGGAGGCAGTGAGGTGTCGGTACAGCTCACCCAAATAAATCCCGCTTCCCCCGGTGCCCAGGGCCCAGCCTCTCGCCGGGGACTTTCGGGATTTTTTCCTTTTCGTTCGCTGTTGCCGTTTCCCTCTTTAATTAACCCGCAGCGCCCAGAAAAAAATAATCACAAAAACGCGGATTCCCCCTTCCCAAGCGAGACCGATCTCCAGCCGCGGTTGGACACCGGGCAGTCCCCCGCCGCCGGGTCCCACGGGGCAGGGGGGCCGGCTCCGGTCCCCGTTGGCATCCCCGTGCGTGGGGTCCCGGCGAAGGGCCGGGAGCGGACAGAAATGTCCCTCCCCCGGACCCCGGGCCAGGCACCCCCCGTCTCCGCCACCGGGAAACGAAAGTGAAAGTATCGCCGTCGCTTCGCAGCGGGGCAACCCCGCCCCGCGGCCTCCCGTGGAGTCCCCGGGGGGCGGAATCAGGTTCCGGTAGGGGCACACGGGACCCCGCCGCCGCCCCTCGCCTCACTCACCGAGAAGCGGGGCTGGAACCCTCCGGGGCTGCGAGGAGGAGGCGGAGGAGCAGGAACAGGCGGAGCCCCCCTGTCCCGGGACACCTCCCCCTGGGCGGTCCCGGCCGCGCTGCTGGGACTCGTAGTTCGGTGCGGGGAGTGGCCTCTCCCCCCAGCACCGCCCTGCAGTGCCGGCGCTCCGGTTGCGGGGTGGGCACAGACCGGGGGCACCGGTGCCGGCTGTCCCGGGCCGCCTGGCTCGGGAGGGGGTGGGAGCTTGGCAAAGCGGGAGCCTGACGCCCCGGTAACGAGTCAGGGCCCTGGGGAGGCCCCTCCGACCGCTCCCCTCCTCCGGGGCACCCCGGCGGGCGGGACACCGGGCCTCGGGCGAGCCCGCCGGCCCCCGCCTCACCCCAGCGGCGGTGCCCAGCGGTTGAGGTTGCCGGTAACGGGGCAGGGAGCCCGGCCTTGCCCCTGCGCCGCGTCCGGGCAGCGGCCCCCTTCACCCGGCCCCCCGGCACTAAACCTCGGCTCCGGCGTTCCAGCTGAACCAGGCGCTTTAATAAAACACAGGAAAAATGTTTAAACGTTCAAAATGATCTTTTAGGAGGGACTCGGGAGGAGGGGCGGGCGCGGGGGCAGGAGCAGCCGCCGGCGGCGCACGGGAGAGGGCGGCCGGGCCCGCCCCGCTGCCATCACGGCCCCGCCTCTATGGTAACCTCTATGGTAGGGGTCGCGGCCCCGCGGCCTCATGGTCCTTTGGAAGACCTCCAGACCGCCAGCCAATCAGCGAGCACGCAGCGGAAACAACCAACCAATGGCGGCCCGCTCTGCGACACCGCCCTCACGCCCCGTCGCGCTGTCCCGGATGCTGGCGGGAGGGGCTCGCTCGGCCGCAGCCAATGGGGAGCGCGGATGTTGTCCCGGCGTGCCGCGCGCCGTGCGGGGCGGCAGCCAATGAGCGCGGAGGACGCGGGGGGGACACGGCAAGGTGAGCGGGGCGGGGGCGCCGCGCTCTTCTCACAGCCGCCGCCGCCGCAGCCCCGAGCGGACCCCGCGCAGGTGGGCCCCGCTCCGGGCCTCGCCGGGCCCCGCCGATCCCCCGCCGGCACCGGGGCAGCGCCGGGCCCGGGCGGGCGGCGGGGACGGGGCCCGGCCGTACCGTGCCCTTCGCCGGGAGGCGGCAGCCGGGGAGGGCGCGGGGAGCGGCGGCGCCTCCGCTGTCCCTGCGCACCCCCCGGGGCTCGGGCGGGCCCTCGGTAGGGGCTTCGACCGAGTCGGGGAAGGGAGGAATGTGCGCGGCGCTGGGTCCGCCCTGGAGAGGGCCCAGGCGGGGATTATCGGAGGGAGGGAGCGAGGGAGGGCGGGGGGGGCAGCCGGAGCCGGGAGTGGGGGCGGTGGGGAAAAGCCTCGGGCGCAGCTCGGGGACGTGGCTGCGGATGGAGCTGGTGTGTGTCGGTCCCGGGGCGGGGGGGGGCGGTGCTGGCTGGTGGTGGTAGCGTTGAGATTCCCAATTCCTTCTTTCTTTCTGTTTTATTTCGTTTATTTTAGATTAATCAAAATGCAGGCTCCTCTGGCTCTCCTCGGCTCCCCAGCTCTGGTAAGTCACTGGTTTTTTTTAGAGACGTATAATGGTACTTTAGTAGATGATTGTGAAGCCTTTCTCTGTGGTGCTTGGTTCAAAACGCTGCCCTGGACGCCCTCGGCTGAGGTGGGGTCGTGTGGGGTTGGTTTCACCGTAGATTTAATGAGGAGGGGAAACAAGGTGACCTCTGGTGACCGGAGGGTGAGACCTACCATCTTGGTAGATGTGCAATGAACCGCAGGTCCAAGGGCTTCTCTAAAGATAAGCTGACTGATTGTCACAGAGGTGCCTTTCTTTCAAGGTATGAATTAGGAAGAAAATGTGTGGAATTGTAATAACACCTGAACTGCCGTAGCAGATACGACACTCGCTGTGCTGCCGTGTGTGCTCAGTGGTACAGTTGTTCATGGACTTAATCCAACTGGCTAAAATAGAAGTATCCTACGCGTGCATGTGCCTTTGGTTTTTAGTCTTGTTTCATTCTTGAGAGGTTTTAAACAATTCTAAGATTGTTTTCCATAAAATAACTGCTTTTTTCTGAGGATGAGTGTGGACACATCCAACTACAGGAGTTAATTGTTTTTGTTTCGCTTCAGTTCCGGTGCTGTTCCAGGGCTCTGGCCAGACCAGTTTCAGTGTCTGTTTTCAGCAGGCCTGAGGTGCAGACTGTACAGGTGAGACTCTTACGTGGTAAACGGCGTCCTGTATTTCTGTGCTCGCCGCCTGTGGTACTTGACGGTTCCTCCTGAGATGGAGGAGCAAGTTTGTATGTGAAGTGGAGGGCTAATATGGAGATATGACTTCTAGCCCAGATCGGTGATGGCTTATCAAGCTTGGCTCATCTTGCTCTACCTTGAGCAGAGGATAAACAGTGATCATATTTTATTAAATTTCTATATTTATGATTAAAAGTGTCATTAGCATGTTTCTTCTCCTGTACCCCGCAGCCAGCTGGCATTTCCCCTCCACAGCTGACCCGCCGCGAGTTCCAGACCAGTGCTGTTTCCAGGGATATCGACACTGCTGCTAAGTTCATTGGTGCCGGCGCTGCCACAGTCGGTGTGGCCGGTTCAGGAGCGGGTATTGGGACGGTGTTTGGCAGCTTGATCATTGGCTATGCCAGGTGAGTAAGATTCCAGGCTGGCTTGAATTTATTCCCTTCTTCCCGCACTAAACCTAGTAGATTAGTAGAGCTTTCTCTGGAATATATGTCCAGCTCTACACGTGTAGCGTATATAAGCAGACACTGTGTTTACCTTGGAATATAAAATAATTGTTGTAATCCATTATTCTATTAAAATGACTAAGAAATCACCTGGATTGTTTGATTCCACCCTGTACTTCTGAAGGATGCAGCTGCTCTGTGGAGCTCTGCCTGCCCCTAGAAGAAATGAAGCACCAGCTGTTAGTAGGAGCCGTCGCTTGGTACCACCAGGGCAGGTGAAACGAGCCTTCAGGGCTCAACATGTCACTAAAACCAGGGAGAAATCCTGGCTTTCTCATTCCAGCCAGTGGCTGCCTGCCATAAATCTGCTGTGTGCTCCAAAATCCGCTGCCTGTGTGACATAATCCTGGTTTTCTGTGATACAGGCTCTGGTTTGGGGTTGTTTTTTCTCACTGTGGATCCTTTCTTTTTTTTCCTTCTCTCTGTTGTGTTGTCCCCTTGTCCAACATCCAGGAATCCATCTCTCAAGCAGCAGCTCTTCTCCTACGCCATCCTGGGCTTCGCCCTGTCTGAGGCCATGGGGCTCTTCTGTTTGATGGTGGCATTCCTTATCCTCTTTGCTATGTGACAACTTCTGGTCCTGGCTGCGGCTTCCATCACTCTGTCCTCTGCGGTTTGAGTCTGCTTCCATCAGAGCGTTCCAGACTGACAATTAAAGACAAGATTTCTCTAAATAAACTGGTGGCTTTATTTTTTTTTCTTTATTTCTTTATTTTTTCCTTATATGCTGGTCCAGTGGTGGGGGAGTATTTGGAGAAACTGGTTTCTTTGTTGAAGAGGGTGATGTCGTGGGTATGGAGGTAACCTGCTGATAAAGGAGAAGGGGAATAAGAAATGATGGTGGGAGGAAAAACTAAGGTGGATTCAGCTAGACAGGAGAGGATGTCCTCAAACAGCTCCAATCTATGCAAAAATCCCAACAAGCATCGCCCTAGTAAAGCAAATTCTTCCAGATGAGCTGACAAAGCGTTGTTTTTTCCATGTACTGTTGTTGAAAATGCTATGCTGCCTTTTTTTTTTCATCTGAAAGATGGTACGTAGAAAAGGTGAGGGGCACAGGTGACCATGCTTAGAGGTGTATTAATGGTGTTTGCATAAGTTACAGTAAGTGCCCAGGGATAGGCACTGCCACATCGTCCGAGTTTTCCTCTTTTACAAAGAGCTGTTTTCAAGGTCACGCTGTTCATGTCCCTCCTCAAAGCATTGCTTTACACAAAGAACCACAGCTGAGTTGTATTTCTTCCCCCACCAGTTACGTGCTTCAGCTGTTTTAGAGATTGCGGTATTCTAGGGAAGAGAAATGCTAAAATCTAACCCGGATCTTGGCCCCTGCGGTAGGACAGCTGTGCCTTTAAAGAAGGTGAACGCTGCAGGGGCTTGTCTGCTTATCTGCTTTAGTTAATTGAATTAATCCAGCTACTCCGTGTGTTTAAAGGCTCAGATGAGTGGTAGTGACCTCCTGGGGGATGCAAACAGGGTGCAGGAGCTGCTCTGTGCACGTTACAGCCGCGCCTGGGGAGGGGAAGGGGGACGAGGAGAATCTGACCGAAAAAAGCCCCATCCCTGAGTCTTCTTGGAGCAACCTGGGCTGGTGGGAGGTGTCGCTGCCCAGGGCAGGGGGTGGCACTGGATGGGCCTAAGGTCCCTTCCAGCCCAAACCATCCCATGAAACGTGGCTCTGAAGCCCACGGGAGCTGGAGGAGAACCCACTGGCTACACGGGAGGAGAAATCCCCCCTCTGGGAAGGATTTCCGTCTCCTCCAGACGCGTAACCCTGCGCTGTGGGAACCGTCTCTGGGTGTTGGGAGCAGGTTGGAGCTGTCAGGAAAGCTCCCCTGTTCCCTGGATCTCGGCTAGTTACGTTTATTCTCCCTTACGTGTACGAAACCCTGCGTGAATGGCCGTTGCTGCTGTGGTATCCCTGGTGAAGCAGGCGTGACCTTGGCACTAAAACCGCGCCCCGGTTCGCACTCTGCTCGCCGAGGCGCTGCCGTGCCGCACGCTGAGGGCTGCTGAGGCCCGTCCCCTGCAGCAGCCGCTCCCCAACACAGCTTTTTTCCACCCAAAAAGCCCCGAACTCCGCTTTCTGCTGCCTCCAGCGCGAGGGACCCCCGGCGCAGCAGGGGGCGCGCCGCTCCCGGCGGGACGCTCTAGCCTGGGACGAGGCGTCTCTATGGCGGGGGCGGGGCGACTCTATGGTGGCGGGGGGGGCGTCTGCGCCGGCAGTGGGAGCGGGGGAGGCGCCGCTCTGGCCGCCCGTCGGTGGTGGCGGCGCGGGGCGGGGGCCGCTCTGGTCGGCGGACTCGCTGGTGCGGAGTCCCGGAAGCGGCGTTCCCCGAGGCCGGGCGCGGAATGGCGGAGAGTCCGGCGGCCGAGGAGGCGGCCCCGGCCGCGGTGCTGGCGGCGGCGGCGGCGGGCAGCGGCAGCGCCTCGGCCGGCGCGGGCGGCGGCGCGGGGAGCCCCGGCGTCTTCATCCCTGCCGAGCTGTGGGCGGCGGCGGGCTTCGGCGCTGCGACGCCAGGCGCCGGCGTCGCCCCGGGGAGCGGCGGGGCCCCCATCGCGGCGGCGGCGGCGGCGGCGGGGGCCGCGCTCCTCACGCATTCCGCTTTCTGGGACCCCACGGTCAGCGGCGACTGGGACAGCGAGCGGCCCAGCCCGGCCTGTCTCCTGCGGATCAAACGGTGAGACCCTCACTGCCCCGGGCGCGGTGCGGGACGGAGAAGCCCCGCCGCCCTGCCCCGGCCTCTGCTGGGAGGGCTGCGGGCCCGGAGCCGGGGCTCGGAACCCGGCAGAGACGCTTAGCTCGTCCCCAGTACCCTTAAGGCGGTACCTGTCCCCTGGGCCTCACCAGCGGACCTGGAGACCTGGGCTCGGGCCTGGGGACAGGGCCCGGGGCGTTCCTGGGGACAGGGCCCGGGCCCCCCTTCCTCCTCGGTGCCCCGGGGCTTTTCTGGGGACAGGGCCCGGGGCGTTCCTGGGGACAGGGCCCGGGCCCCCCCCGCCCAGCGGTGCTCTGGGGCTCTCCTGGGAACAGACCCCGTCCCCACCATGCTCCCGGGCTCTCCTTGCCCAGGTGCGCAGGCAAGGATGGAGACTCGCCCGTGCTGGAGCCGTGGAGCCCCGTACCCCCATCCGGGGTCTCTTTCTCCATCTGCCGCTGCGTTTGGCAGCAGAGCTCCTTGGCTTATGGCTCTGAGCCTGCCCTCGGCATCGCTGGCTGCTCCTCGGAGGGGAACAGGCTTCTCAGTCCCTATCAACGATCAAGTTAAGATGTTTATCCTAAACCTGTCCATAGCGATCCTCCTTCCTGCTGGTGCCCACCGGTTTGGCAGCTCTGACTCTTTAAAGGATCGTCTGATCAAACCTGGCGTTGATAGCCTTTGATATAATGAGCAATATGCTCTTGTATTGTTAGACGTGCTGGCACTGTTTCAACAAGTTCTTCCTCTTCCTTCGGAGCGAGCATTGCTGCCTGCCAGGCTCTTGCTCATCCTTGTTCTAGAGCTTGTATAATGTCTTCCAAAGATGGCACCAGATATTTGGGCACTTTCCAATCCAAACGCCAAAAGCACTGACTTCATAACGGTAGGCAGGAAGGCGAGGCTCTCCTGTTGCTCTCGCGCTTGTCGTCGCCCTGAAACCTCCCTGGGCTCTGGTTGCTTCCCAAATGGGAATGTTGAGCGGGAGCTTGTCCTGAAGCTTGGGGCAGCTCCAATTATGGGAGGCAGGTTTTTGGGCGATGAAAGGTAACGGGTGCCATTCGGCTCTTCTGTAAACTGCACAGAGTTGTAGGTGATTTGTTGCGGTTTTTTTCAGTTCGTTTGGTCCGAGTTCCTACGGAAACAAGGCCATTGGGATCAAGTCGCGTGTGTATGTGCATCCTAACAGCTCTTGAACCCGCTGTCTGATTAAACCCAAATTTGTCAGACCAGTAACGTTCTCAAAGGCAGTTGACTCACGGTGTGTTGGGGGAAAACAAATGACTGGGTGTACGAAAGGGATCCTGTAAATAGTCTGAGCGTGAAAAGGGGAAACACCGGGAGGGAAAGTCGTCCTTTAAACAACAAAATTCACATAAGAGAAGTTCTAAGCGACTACCTTAGGGGAAGTTTACGGTTGAAGTTTTATGCACTGGAGCCAATCTGTGGTAAAACCCAAGGCAGCGCGTAGTCAGGCTGCGCTTGGTCTGGTGCCTCGCGTATTGATTCATTGGATGCTGCTTGTGCTCTTGAAATACCTCAACTATTTTGGGGATAAGTTGAAAGAGCTCAGCCAGAAAACAGTCAGAGGCGAAAGAAAAACGTCTAGCTCCTTATGACTTGCAAGTTTCCATCTTTAAAGTCTGTCCCTTTGCATCCGTGCACAGATCTGTTGTCTAGAATGTTCCGTGCCTCGAGGGCTGATGAACGCCAAGGGAGATCTTGACTAATTCCTGTTTCCTTTCTTCAGGGATATCATGTCCATTTACAAGGAACCGCCCCCGGGAATGTTTGTTGTGCCTGATCCCCATGACATGACCAAGGTAAGAGAAGATTTGGAGCTGGTTCAACTTTCCGCCTCTCTGTGTGATGCTGTTGGTGGCTGCTGTAAGGGTTTGCCCAAATGGAGTATATTCCCATAATGCTTTGAGAGGAGTCAGGCTGATGCTTGCAGGAGCACAGCAAGGCTCCAGTTTTCTGGGTGACATTGAGATGGGCTGCATTTAAAATGGGAGGAGGCCCTCAAGGAAGCTGGCTCTCCGGAGGGATATCACCACAGGGGTCTGAGGAGCTTCCACAGATAAAGCCAGCTCTGCTTTAGTGGCCCTGGGAACCAGTGGGGTGCTGCTCCAGCTCGTTTCATCCTACTAATGCTTGAAAACAATCGATAGAGCGGCTCAGGGAAGAGAGAGCTCCGTGGAAAGCCGTTGGCTGTGGGGGGCTCCTCAGAGAGGCTGGAGATGAGAAACGTCCAATAGCCACAAGCAGTGCTGGAGTGTCTGTGATCCGCCTGAGGAACCCGGAGATGTTTAATTGTCGTGAGCTGGTGGAGGGACGTGTCCCTGCACCCGGGCCCTGTCCTGCTGCGGAGCTGCCCTCCGGGTTCTCGCAGATGCCAGGGTCTCGTGTGGGTCTGACCCCCGCTGCCGCCCCCACCACGTCCCCTCCAGCAGACCTGCTCCCTGGGGACACAGGCATGGCTACGGCCCCTCCGGCCCCAGTTCTTCCCCTCCTGGCTCTCGGGGTTTTCCAGGCCTGGGAATTTCCGATTATGTCAGAGAGAACGCGGTGAGCTGGGAGGCAGAGGTTGCTCAAACAGCGTTCTTGATCCGGTGTGTTTCTTGGCTGGTGCTGCCCTTTCTCCAGCCAGTGTCACCTGGTCTGGCTCTGCTGGTTTCCGAGAGCTGCGTGTGCCTGGGCGTGAGGTTGCTTTGGTTTTTCCTCTGCTGCACACTTCTCCCACCCCACTGACAAACGCGGCTTCCCCCAGATTCCCCCAAATTCCCCCCCAGAGAAGCGCCTGCCTGGCTTAGGCCTCCTGGGGTTTTGGAGGCAGCACAAAGGGAGTGTCTCTGCGCAGCCAGCTCCCTCCTGGGCACTTACCTGCAGCTCTGCCTTCCCTCCGCCTCCGAAGCTGAAAGTGACAAAATGCCCTTCAAGGGAAA
This sequence comes from Chroicocephalus ridibundus, assembly GCF_963924245.1. Classification (NCBI taxonomy): domain Eukaryota; kingdom Metazoa; phylum Chordata; class Aves; order Charadriiformes; family Laridae; genus Chroicocephalus; species Chroicocephalus ridibundus. The sequence goes on along the minus strand of NC_086300.1, from coordinate 1,666,376 downwards.
CGCGGGTGTGTAGAACCGCGGCCTTGGGGCGTTCAGCTGAAATCCCGGGGAGGTAAAAGGATCGTGAAAGGGGACTGCTTGGATCGCTTGGGGAGTAAGCTTCTGTAACAGCCCAAAGGGAGTAGATTTCCTGGTATACAATTGGGATCTTTGAGAGCAATTAGCGTGGAGAGAATAGGGTCTTAATTTTGGATCCTGGCAGAGGAAATTGAGTGATTGGTTTCAATAAGACCAAATCAGCATGAGACCATAAAATTGAGGAATGCTCTAGTTTTGGCAGAAATTCTGAATTTTTTTCCTTTCTAAAATTAGATTTTTTTTCATATTTGGATTCTTTTTCTTTTTTTTTTTTAAAGCATAGCTTACCAGCTGAACTGCCATTCAGCCTGGTTTGGGCTCTATCGGGGTGTATGGGAGGCAGCTGTTGTGGCCCCTGGCCAAACCTTGCGTTGGAAACCGGCTTTGCACATGGAGCGTGGCAGAGGGGAGAGAAGTGCGCAGCAGCGGCTCTGGCCAAGGAGGGAAGGAGGGGGGGTTAAGTATGGCCAGCACATGGCGTGTGCTTGTGGAAGACGCTGCCTCCGTGCTGCTGCCTGGGTGGAGATTTCTTGCCTTCGGTCGGCTTTGTTGAGGATTTGTCGGTGCTGCACAATTTTGAAGTGGTGCGCAAGACGGGCTTTTGTTTTCCAGATTCATGCATTGATCACAGGCCCATTTGACACGCCTTATGAAGGGGGTTTCTTCTTGTTCCTGTTTCGCTGTCCTCCAGATTATCCCATCCACCCACCAAGGGTCAAACTGATGACAACGGGAAATAACACAGTGAGGTTTAACCCCAACTTCTACCGCAATGGGAAAGTCTGCCTGAGTATTCTAGGGTAAGAGGAGACTTTGGCTGTTTTGATGGGAACTCAGGAGGTGGCTGCAGGCTGTATTCTGCCTCGCGCATCCTTCTCGGCGCGTTGTGCCCTCTCCTTGCCCCAGACGTGTGTTTGGATGCACCTTTACCCTTCTCTGAAGTTGTGTGCGGAATCAGAGTTGTAAAGCAGCACAAATTCCTCTGCTGGAACAAGAGCCTAACTTGTCTTTAAAAGCACCTGAGAAGGGAGCAGGGGAAGCACGACGTTCAGTGGACGCTGCCGCTTCTCTCCTGCTTCCCCTTGCGAAGCCTCAGCCCCAGCGCTGCGTTTCTTCCGCTTTTGCGCTTTGCAGCCCGATCCTTAATGTTGTTTGAATGTAGGTTTTTGTGGTTTTAATTTCCTCTCTCTGTGTGGGTTTAAAAATAAATAAATAAAATTAAAAGCCACTAAGAACTTCCTTGAGAGCCATTTGACTGCTCTGGGCTTCCACCTACACATAGTTTGTGGGGCTGAGCGGCGGGGGGAATGATTTACAGGCGCTGCTCCCGTGCTGCCTGTTCAAACAGGCTCCACCGCCGCGAAGGCTCGTTATTCACCTGCTTGATTTTTAAACGTGTGAAAGTCCCGGTGGAGTGAATGGCTCTGCAGGGGAACCCTGGCCGCGGTGTGATATTCCCAACCCCAGCTGTGACAGTTTTTGTTGCCGGTAAAGAAAGGCTTTTGTGGAAACTCCGGACTGGTGCAGCTGGGCTGTTAGCCCGTAGTTCCTTCTGCTGCGGAGGGGCAGGAACAGGCAGCCAGGTGAGGAAGGGGCAGCGACGGCTTGAACTTGCCGTAGGGATTGGCTCAACCAGCAAGCGCCCGAGCACTGGTGTGGTTCTAAGCCTGCCTTTGCTGGGCTGGTTTCAGCAGCGCTGTGCATGCGCCACTTACACCAAAGCCGGTCCGAGGAGCCGATACCCATCGGCTGATAGATCCCGGCCTCAGGGCTGGCTGAGAGACGGATTGTGCTGGGAAACACCTTCCTCGGCACAGGAGTCTTCCTCATCCATGAGCTGGATGGGAAGCACTGAGGTGTGTAGGGCACATCCGTATCTCGGGGGTCTGAACCGCCCCGCAGCTCCCACGCAGGCTGCCTTGTTGCTCTTGCAATTGTAGCCCTGGCACGGAAACTAAATTATTGACGAGTGAACAAAGAGCCTCGGCCTTAGCAGAAATGGGAAGTGCGGAGGGAGCTGCAAACGAAAGGATTTAGGAAGAGCGTATGTGGGTCAGCACATCCTTGTTCAGCTCGCAGGGAGACAGGTCTGTATCTAGAACTAGGATATTAAGGGCGAGCAGCGGAACAGCTTTTCCCGCTTATGTTTTTCTGTGCAAAGGTTTTTGCTACGCTGTGTACAAAACGGGCACCTTACTCCTATAGCAGGGCATCCATTAGTGCTTTTGATAGCAGTCCCTGTGCTCAGTGTCCGCGTTAGACTGCACAAGCGATGGTCTTGTTTGAGTCTTGAAAATCAGATTTCTGTTCTTAAGAGTGGTTGGTTTTGGCTTGTGGTAGTGCTGGTAACTTGTGTTGCTCCAGGCTGCTGCGTGAGCCGATAGCCATAGCTTTAGAGTGCCCTGTAAAATGCTTGGAAACGGTCCTTTTCCTCAACTCATGTGTGATGCCCCGTGTGTGTCATCAGCGGAGCGAAGTTCACCAGCCGCTTCTGTCTTGCTCAAGCTGAAGTTTTCATTTGGTTGAGAGAATAAACTACTCGGACCATGAAAGCTTTCTCGGTGTCCAGTGCTTTCCGTATCTCTAGCAGCTGCTTCTTTCCCTGTCGCGTTTCCGTCAGGTGTAGATGTGGTTTCCCAAGCTGTCTGATCTGCGGTAGTTGGAGGGATGGTGCTCACTGGGCCAGTCCTCTGTTGTTAATTGTTGCTTTTCTGTTTTAATGCCTCAGCACTTGGACCGGGCCCGCATGGAGCCCAGCACAGAGTATCTCCTCAGTCCTCATCTCCATCCAGTCCCTGATGACCGAGAACCCCTATCACAACGAGCCCGGCTTTGAGCAGGTGAGAGTTGGAGGTGGATCATCTCTGCTTCTGCAGCTGTTTGTCTCTTCCCTCCACCCCTCGCTCCTGGTGGCACGTCCCGTTCTGACAAACGGGGACAAAAGTAGGTTATGTCGCTTGGCTGTTTTCCAGCTTGCTCTGCCTCTAGTCAGAGCTTGAGGGGGAGTTGCAAGCCAGCTCCGAACCGGAGGCTGCTTAGCTCATGTATGTGTAAGGTAACAGAAGAGCAAGAGGCATTCGAGAAGTTGCCGGGGAGATGGGATGCTCTTCATTTCTCTGCTGCACGACTCCTGAAATGGCTTCCTTGGGACATATTGTCACACAGGAACCAAACTGCTCAGGTTTTCCTGGTCTCCTGCGTCTCGGAGAGAGGCAGGTTTCTGTGCGAACTTTATCAGTTGACCTGTCTCCACAGCTCTGTGAGTCCGAGGCTCTGGAGACATGTAACGTCTTGCCAGCTTTTCATCTGCGGTATAAGTTAGCTCAGCATATACAGAACAGACAAGCCGTGGTGGGTTCGTGCACCAGTGAAGTTCATCGGGCCCAGGAGGGAGAGACGAAGAGCCGTTGCATTCGCGTGGACTCACTGGCCCAAATTCTATTTCCAGGAGCGGCACCCCGGGGACAGCAAGAACTATAACGAGTGCATTCGGCATGAGACCATCCGAGTAGCAGTGTGCGACATGCTGGAAGGAAAGTGTCCCTGTCCTGAGCCGTTACGGTACGGAAAACAGGCATGGAGAGAGCATAAGAAAGTGGGTGTGGGGAAGCAGGATGAACTTCTCTGGCTGCTGTTCCTGGGAGTTGCTTCAGGGAAGAGGAAGCCTTTAACTCTCCCTGGTCCGGCGAAGAGTCATTTTGTTTCCCCTGAAGCGGATGGCTGTTGTGTGCGGTGCCCAGGAGCCGTGCATCGGCAAAGGCCACGTTAATGTGCGCAACGGCTGCGTCCTCTGCCTTGTGTTGGAGAATAAATGTGCCTTGTCTTACGGGGGGGAATCTCAGAGGGAGGGGAGCACAGCTGTTGTGGAAACACGCGCAGAATCTCTTCAGCTGCAGCGATGCTGCTCTGTGTCCTGCCTCGCCGTACCCTGCTGGTTGTCTGGGACACCCCGTGTGGGTGCCCACACTGATTGCAGGAACGGGGATTCGATGGGATGGGGTGACGCGGGATGATGTGACCGTTGTAACGCTGTCGTTTTGTGTTGACTGTTTGCTCTCGTTGCATTCAGGGGCGTAATGGAGAAATCCTTCATGGAATACTACGACTTCTACGAAGGGGTGTGTAAAGAGAGGCTTTATCTCCAAGGACAGACAATGCAGGTGGGTGGCAGACAATTTTCTTGTTGATGACACGCTGCCGTAGATAAGGGTGTGTGCTTAGTGACCAACAACAGTGTGCAGCACCGAGAGGTCCACGGGGTGGATCTGGATCTTTTCTGTGAACTGTATATTCTGTCTTTGAATTGTGAAACTGAGACGTTCCTGGGGGTAAAACACTACTTTCCCCAAGTTCAGCGTGCACGCGCAATGCTTCCGAGGGCGTTAGATTTCTGAGTGCTGGACCTGAGGCACTCTCCAGGCAAGCAGCTTGCACTTTCGGCAGTGGAGCCCGAACAGTTTGCTTTTATGCGGATTTGGCGTTAAGCAGGGAGGGCACAGGCAGGTTATCCAATGCTGGTGGCATCTGAACTCCACAGCAGCGTTTTCCTGCTGGGACACTGTTAGAGTTTCTCTTTCTGGGATTCCTTTGCTCATACAGCAGATGGGAACTTTTCTCTGACACTCCTTGTTCTGTCAGATGAGGCTGAAAGTGGCTGAGTCAAAAGTTACTGGGGGAGGAGGGGGTGGGGGGAACACTGGCAGTACAGGCAGACACATCTAGACAGGTTGAATACAGGAGCTTGTTTCTGCAGGAAAGCAGACTTTAAAGAATAGATTGCCAAGCTATTTGCATATGAACAGATGTGTCTTCCTCCCTCATCAGCCACCTCTTGTCTGACTCATTGAGAAATTCCACTGCTAAGAAAAGATGGAGGTGGTTGATTTAATGATCTTGTGTCTCTGAGCCCCTTTTTTCCTGTCAGTGCTGTCGCTGGCTGTATAATTCATAAATTGAAAGCACTCCCAAAGCAGGAGAGTTGATGTTTGGAGTGAGCAATTCCCACAAGGAAGGTCTGTGCCTGACTTACAGCTCCGGAGAGTACGGAACTGAAGGCTGTGTAGTGAAGTTTGGTGATTAATATTAGAGGATTGTCAGGTGTGAACCACTCTTGTTTCTTCCTCAAGGAGCCAGGGCTCAGTTGCCTTCTGCAGGGTTTGGGAAGATCACTGTGTTGTGCGCGGTTCCCAGAGGCAGTGACTGCCGTGGTCTGTTTTCTGCTCACTGGGAAGTAGTAGCGCAGCAAGCGCGACCGCAGCCTGCTGGGGAGATGCTGTTGTCGTCTTCGCTATCCTGTATTTAAAATGGAGTCACTCCAGGCTCCGCATCGGTTGAGTGCTTGCCAGATGTGCTGCATTCTTACCTCTGGGGCCACGTGTTGGCTTGTACCAGAGGTTTCCATCAGATGGGACAGGGTGAACTCCACCACCACCACCTGATATAGCCCTGGCAACGTGTCTCCGACCTGGGACTGGGGATGAAAGCAGCAAACGTTAGATAATCTCCAAAGACTTTCTGCCTCTGACTTGGCTACATCTCAGCTAGGGGCCTTGATTTCAAATGAGAAGGCGATGCTTTTGCTTGGAGAGGGTCTGTAGCACTAAAATAAAGTGTGGTCAAGTCTTTGGCCTCTGGATTTTAAGGGCTTTCATTTGTAACATCTTCCTTGGGCCTGAGACCGAATCTTTGAAATAGCTTACTTCCTCAAACATCCAACCCATGTCTGCTTGGCCTTTCATCTGTTTTTGAAGTCTGCTTGGGTTTGTAAGGATTCCCAAAAGAGACTCCAAAAAGAAAGTCTTCAGCCTCTGCCACGACAGTGGAAAGTTTAGGGGCCTCTCCGTCATAAGATGGGATTTAACCCTGGGCTGGTTTTGGCTGGGGTAGAGTTAATTTTCTTCATCGTTGCTAACAAAGGGCTACGTGCTGGAAGTAGTGCTGAGAACACAGGATGTTTTAGTTGCTGCTGAGCAGGGCTTACACGGAGTCAAGGCCTTTTCTGCTCCTCAGACCGTCCCAGCAGCGAGTGGGCTTGGGGTGCACGAGAAGTTGGGAGGGGACACAGCGGGGACAGCTGACCCCAACGGGCCGAGGGATATTCCATACCGTATGGTGTCATGCTCAGGGTGTAAAGCTGGAGGAAGAAGGCGGAAGGTGGGGATGTTTGGAGTTATGGCATTTGTCTTCCCAAGTAACCGTTAGGCGTGATGGAGCCTGGCGTTCCTGGGGGTGGCTGAACACCCGTCTGCCCATGGGAAGCAGGGAATGAATTCCTTGTTTTGCATTGCTTGTGTGCGCGGCTTTTGATTTACTTATTAAACTGTCTTTATCTCAATCCATAAGTTTTCTCACTTTTCCAATTCTCTCCCCCGTGCCACTGAGGGGAGCGAGCGAGCGGTGGTGTGGTGCTTAGTGGCTGGCTGGAGTTAAACCACAACAAAACCTTAAGTCTTTGGCTATTTGTTGCCCAATTACTCTGCAACTTTTTTTCTTTCTGCCTCTTGCCAAAGCATAGTGGTCTACATTAATAGGCTTATCTATGGCTTTCTTCCAGGATCCTTTTGGTGAAAAACGAGGCCACTTTGACTACCAGTCCCTATTAGTGCGTTTGCAAGGAATTCGGCAGAAGGTGCAAGAGAAACACCAGCAGGAGAATACAGAAATAGACTCTGAGAGCAGCTCCTCCGAGACAGAGACGGACACTCAAGGTTGCTCTAAAGCCTAGAGCTGCGTTAACAGTGGAGAGGCCAAGCCGTGGGGATGTTCTGTCTTCGCACTCTAGAGTACCCCTGACAGACTCGACAACCAAACCAATGCCAGAGCGCAGAGAACTGCGGGATATCTTCTGTCTCCTTTTACTGCTCTGGCGGATAACGCTGAACGAGAAGACTTCATGCTAGACAAAGCCAAGCTTGTGACAGGCTACTCTTAAAAGGTACTTTGCTAGAAAGCCGGAGCATGTGGCATCAGGTTATTTTTTGGAAACACCTACACTGGTTGGGTTTTTTTCTTTTTTTTTTTTTTTTTTTTTTCTCCATTTGATTAAAGAATGAGATCTAGACTCCGAATCCTCTTTACAGCTTTTCTGTTCCTAGACAGTGAGCCCTTCCCTGGGGCCATGCTGAACGTGGAGCTGTAGCTGTGGGAGCGCTTTGACGAGTCCAGGGTATGACGGGGCCCACGCAGCGTGCGCCCGGGTGAAACCTTGTTGTGCGGGTTGGGAGAGATGGAGCCTCTCTGCTCCGTGGAGCCCATCTACCTGATGTCTTTCTTCTAGACACTGTTCTAGACAGACCAAAGATAAAGAGCAGTGGTGGAATCTGGGCTCCTTTCTGAAAGCTTTACTCAAGCCCTGGCTGACTTCGTCCACTGAGACTTCAGGCGCAAAGGGGCAGATGAAAAGTGGAACCGGCAAGAATCCATAGATCGAGTGCAGGTGTGTTCACCCTGGTGTTCTGGGGAAGGGAGGGTGAGAAGACCACTGGTCAGAGATGGGGGGAGCACTTAAAAGTAAGTCCAGTTTGTGTATTATATTTCTAAGGTTTTGATTTGAATTTAGCATTCTAGAAATATTTTATTCTGGCTGCTCCGAACAGAGCCGTTTTGTTTCCTGAACTGAAGTACTCTTTGCTTTCCACCTCTCTAGTCAGCGCAGTATTTTATTTTCCTCCCTTCTTCCTCCTGCCGCCTCACACCCCGCTGCCACCTCGATCCATCAGATTGAAACGCTAGAACAAGGGGCAATTCCAGCGAAGGAAGCCACTGGTTCTGGGTGGAGTTTTTCAGAGGTCTACGCCTTGTTACTGACAAATTCCTTTGCCAAACTTGGCCGGGCGCAAGCTTAGCCGAGTGTTGTAAAGTTTAACACTTCAGTGCTTTGAACGTTTTAAACAGCAGCTTTTTACCGTGAGCGAAGGCCAGCCTCTCGGCAAGGTGTCTGCTGGCTGCGAGTGCCATTACATCAAAGATGTATCCGGTGTAACTTGAGTGGAGGTGAAATACCCGCTTTCTCCAGGTAAATGAGCCTGGGGATGATTGATCAGATGTTTTGGTCATAAAGAGGTTAATCTACTTTTTTTTTTTTTTTTTAATTATTTTTACGGGAGCTTTGATAGAAAGCTAAGCACAAAGTTGCACATTGTCCTGGGCCCTCTCCCGATTTCCTTAAACACCTTCCCACCAGCTCGGCCCCGTTTCAGACTCCTGATGGTGGTGGGAGAATTCCAACACGGTCATCTTTGTTCTGAAAAAAGCGCAGCAAGAGGGGCCGAAAGACCCCTGCCGTGGGCTGCACAGAACGGCAATGCCCCATGCGTCACTCAATTATTTTCGGTCTCTGTGATTTAGAGCAACTCTTGCAAAACCCAGAAGCCTGCGCACTGCTGCTCGAGCAGCTCTGAAAAGCTGAAAGGTGGAAACATTTCTCAATCGTTAAGCTGCCGTTAAACAACTTGGGAACCTTTTTTCCCTTTAGCAAGCAAACTCCCCTGGGTCTGTCATTGGCTTGATTTCGACTTAAACCCCATCTTCCCTCGAGGGAAAGCTGAACTTACATAGGACTCACTCAACACATCCACCAGATGAGAGTAACTGAAGCGGTGTTCACCTTGGAATGAGGTCTCGGGGAGGCGGCGCGGTCTCCCGAGAAGTCATGAGCTGTCTGCTACTTTACCGCCTCTTTAATCCCATTGTAAATGTCACGTTGTTTTTCACCATTCAGTAGCGTTGTGGGTAGAGCTGTGACTCTGCTGCCTTCCCAGGGCAGAGCTGGTTCTGAAATCTGTTTGTGATGCATGTGGCGTTACCATCCACCGATACAACGAAACAAGAAAATGCCTTATTGTGGACACTATTCACATAACTAGCATGTGGCTGTAACAGAGAAGTATTAGTTTTATAGCTCTAATGTTGTCTGTCCTACCATTTCTGAATGTTTCCATTTCAAAGTGACAATCCTCAAATGACTGCTCTACGCAGAGATGTTTTAGCAACAGATTTTTAGACCTAATTGAGTTGAAAATATATGCACAAGAGTCACTAAGATACCTTGTTTATATACTATTGTACATAAGATTTTTTTTTTTTTGTGCAATAAAGTTTGTTTTGGCAGAATCTAGACTGTGGTACTCCTTAGTGGAACAACGCCTCATTCACAGAGCAGAGAGGACTACAGAACAGTTTCTCAGTGTCACTGCTGGCTCCAGGATTCTTTAGCCAGAGTCACATTTGCATCCTCCGAGACTGCAGTTGCAGTAGCAGCTTAGATAATTTTCCTCTTGCTGTGACAAGGTAATCAGTTGTCTGTAATGGGAAGTGGCATTTCCACCCACAGCAGAGGAGAAAATTCAGAGGTAAGCAAGTATGAATTAGTCCTATTAAACTTTTCAAGCTAGACGCTTTTTAGAAAAGTTTTATTTCAAGTCCGCTGTCCCTGTGTTTCAGGTGATATGCAAATAACCCCGCAAGAAGAATTATATACAGGCACAGAACACGTAGCAGTCAAGGTATTGCCTCCTTGGCTTCCTCTGGAGTGATTTCCTGAGAGTACAGCTCTGTAAAGAGAGCAGGCAGCCAGTACTGAGGTTCTCCTGCTGCCTGCGTATCCAGCCAGGCCATTCCTTCCTTCAGCAAGTGTTCCTGTACAAACAGAGCAGAAACTGTGAGTGAAACTTAACTAAATGCCTGAGAAGCCATTCACAACAGAGGCCTGACCCCACATTTACTCTAGGGAAAGGAAGGGTGTAGAGCTTGGGCTACAAGCATTTCTATTCACCTTGACCAGGAGAAATATAGTTCAGACATCCAGCCGTGCCCGCCCTGCATGTTGGTGTAGGACCTGAGCTAACCAGATTCAAGTTTTAATGGAGATTAGTGAAGCCACAGGAGTATCTGCAGCTTCTGAGACCCTGCTTTCCTCAGTCTGTCTTTAGGCAGCGTGTACTCTGCCTTTGGTCTACCAGCTCGCTTAGGGTGCCCTCTGCATGCCGTGGTAACGCAGCCCCAGCAAAGCGCCCGCTGCAGGGCTGGGGACCAGTCGCTGCCCTGTCACTGAACTCCACTGGGCACGAGAGCCCCTCATACATACCAGCACTTGCTTGGCACGTTCTGTCTCCCACTTCAGACTGGATCTGATCTCATTCACTGTTACATAGCCCTTTTTCTGAAATGAGAGGAAAAACACTGTGTGCTTGTGCTTATCATCGACTTAAGTCCACGGTTTAGACGAGTGTGGACAGTTTTACTTAGGGCTGGTCTAATCACAGTTCCCTGTCGTGGAAGCAATAAGGTTCTTTCAGGGTGGTTGTATTTTAAAATCTCCTGGCTCAATACCTCTGCCAGCTGCAAGACGACAGTGTGATCCATGTTCAGTTCGGCCGGTACAGACTGGATCAGATACGTTCCACCAACAGGGATAATCCCAAAGCCGTTCCCCAAGACCTTCAGTTTCTTGATTGCACGAAGGAGATCATCCCTGAGAAGCAAGAGGTCAATGCAAGGCTTTAAAGCGAGAGCCTCTCTCAGGCTGCACGCTACCTTCTCCAAATGAGGGAGACTCGGCATGCAGAAGCTATGAGCAGCAATAGCTCCTTGGAGCTTGCTGCAGTTTCACGTAATCGACAGCTGAAAAAAAGTTTACAGAACAATTCAGAATTAGTTTGCACAGAATTATTTGTGCCCCCCTTCAGAAGTACAGAAGACACACTTGTGGCACCCGAGCTGTAAGTGCCAAACTTTAAGATTCAGCCCCAATTAGTGATGATGGCGAGTTGTGCCCTAAAATCTGCTTCTGTAATGACAAGTATCAGCCCCTTCCTTACAGCCCAGGAGACCGCAGCAGCTCCAGCAGACTCCGGCAGCAGGAGAGCTGGATTTGCAGGGAACTAGCTGTTTCCAGCTCAAGGCAACAGTCCTTAGGGCTCCCAGAGAAAGCACACTGCTGCTTTCTGAAACGCTTAAATCATTAACTGCGCGTCACATGTAGCGGCTCCATTGCTAGAAGTCAAATTTGGGGTTCAACTAACAGCAGCGCCTTCAAGTGCTGCTGAGATCAGTCACCCCCTTTTCTTCCCCGAATGCTACTTGATTCCCCTCCCCTGTAACACCCAGACACTCACTGGCTGACATCCTGAGCAAACTTCCCCCTTCCCTTCAGCACTTGCTGATGAAGTTCTTCCAGTGTTATCAGACCTAGAAGTCAACAAAGGGGGACAGGAAAGCGTTACTGCACAGCAACAGAATTACTCCAGCAAGAGCAGTCAAGGGCCCTTTGTGCGTTTGCCACTGGCTCACCCCTGCCTTCCATTTTACAAGCGGCTGTTCATTGTTCCCAGTATCACGCCCTGGGTGAGATAAGCATCCAGTCACTTCTGTTCCCAGAACTACCGTGCAGCCGTCAGCTGTTGCCTTCTCCCACAAATGTATCGGACTCAAGTTTCAGCTGGCTTTGCTGTAGCCCATTCCTGGTCTCAGATTGCCCGTTTGGAGTGAAGAACATCTACTGCCTTTTCATTAGGCGCTTAGCACTGGTATTCCAACTCTTCTGGATATTGCTGTGATCCTTTAGAGACAGTCTTACTGCTGGGCTCAAAGCAGTAACTCAGCAGTTTCATACTCCTTCAAGACTGTCATTAATCCCTGCTTCTTCCCCATGATACTGCGAATTACGGTTTTGTTACCTAAACGGGGCAAAGTGGATGGATTTCTGGAGAAATCGATAAAGCTGGGTGATTGCCAGCAGGGAGCAGCTCTAACATTGTAGAAACAAAACACGGCTTTTTGGAGGCAATGAAGACAAAACCTCCATCTCAGTATTTCATGAAATCTACTAAAGAACATTACACTGAGTGATGCCACTCATTTTCCATAGGAAAAGGCATCCTCCTGCTCTATTTCCATCTCCTAGAAACCAGACACAGTGGGATCCTCACCTCCATTCCTGTGTTTCAGAGCCAGGCAAACTTCAATGATCTGCACACCCAGTTCATAGTAAAAGTCTCCAACTCCCAGCATCTCTGACCAGAATCCTTTACCGGCTGTGAAGTGAGAAAGGGGAAAGCGCTTGGACCATTGGCAAAAATCCTTTCCTTAACAGCTCCTGCTGCCGAGCAGGCTGCCCGCAAACCTCGCTGTGAGGACTCTCAGATCTGTCAATGAAGAGTCTCCATTTTGGTTATCTCCACCTGTTCCCCCCCCCCCCTTTTAAGTAAACAGCACCCGATGGTACATTACACCAATTCACAAGCCCCAAGAATCAAAAGACCATCAGCTTTCTTCAAGGACAACTTCTACAGCCCTGCGAGCTGTTTACAGTATGAGAACAACAAGATGAATCCTTCGTCCTTCACCCCAGTGCCTGCTCCTCACATGCCAGAGGATCCACTCCGATGGTGGCACACATGTCCTGGAACTGGACCCGGAACTCGGGGTTTTTACGGATCTCTTGCTTGTGTTTGCTGGCAAACTCTTCTAAGTTGGTCTTAAACATGTCCAGCTGCTTAGACATCTGAAAGAGAATTGCAGAGAAGTGTTTCTGTCTTAAGACTTACTAACGCGTTGTTTCCATAAACACAGCCCCAAAAAGGCACAAAGTGAACAGAGTCAAGAAACACTCAGGTCTCTGACGTGCTGCTGACCCAGTGCCGATGGCCCCAGTGGTCTTAAAGGAAGGAAACAAGATAAAATCGCTCGATGGAATCAGAATTCTCCTCATGTACTCTTTTAACACTGAATACAAACTAACATCAGCGGAGATAAGAGAAGGCAAAGGGCTGTTCTGAACCAAGAGACGGACTCAGAAGGGGGCAGCAGTGATGTACGTGGGGCAGAAACGGTTCTACAGAAATTAAACGTTGCTGAGGTCCTGAGAAGGAAGGCAGGACGAGACCTGTAGCAAACACCACAGCTCTCTGAGGGAAAGGCAGCCTAAGGGGTGCCATCATTATCCACGATGCTCACGGATAATGCCCCAGACACTGAAGCTGAGGGGGAAGCGAAGCCCAGGTTTGCGGCTGGGCTCACGACCATGGTTATTCCCACTGCCAGGGCAGGGGTGGGTGTCCCACCTGGGCCAGCTGGTCTTCAGCCAGGACCGTCCCTCGCTCCTTGTACTTCGCCTGGAAGAGTAAAACGGGATGATGGAGAGAGTGCTGCAGGACAGATGGACCAGAAAGCAAAACCGGACAGGGGAGGTGCTCCTTAAAGATGGAGGAATCATGAAGACCCATGGCCCGGTGTCCTGGGCAAGCAGGGAGGCTGCCAGGAAGCTTGGGGCACCCTGGGCTTGGAGCAGGGCTGGCGCTGGCTGGGATGGCTGATGTGAGGATGGGGATGGCCCCACGCCGAGCCTGGCACCCCCCACCACAGGGACAAAGGGTCTGTCCCCCCTCACACGGGACTGATGGACCCTGGCAGCTCCCCAGCCGAGACTGGGGGGGTGGCACCCCTCCGGGGCCTGGCAATCTGCCCCAGGGCCACTGGGTCCGGGCACCCCTCACATATGCTCGGTGCCCCTCCCACGGGCCCGGTGGGTCCTGATTTCCCCCCTACACTTGGCCGGGCACCCCCACACGGGGCTGGCAACCCTCCACGGGCCCGGCAACACCCTCAGATGGGCCTGACATACCCCCCCCGGGCCTTACACCACCTCCCACGGGCCTGGCACCCCCCGCACCGGGCCCGGCACCCCCACACGGGGCTGGCAACCCTCCACGGGCCTGGCACACACACCCCCGGGCCCGACACCACCTCACACGGGCCTGGCAACCCGACAACGGGCCTGGCAACCCCCCTCGCACGGGCCTGGGACCCGTCCACGGGCCGGCCCCGCCGCCCACTGTCCCGACACCCCCCGACCCGTCGTCCCCCCCCGAGCCCGCCCCCTCCCCCGCGGGGTCCCGGCGCCCCTCACCTCCGCCAACTTCTTCTTGGCGATGGCGCCCGCGCCCACCCCCCGCCGGTGCATCCCGGCCCCGGCCCCGGCCCCGGCCCCGGCGCCGCCGCGCTCCGCCTGACGTCATCTCCCCGCGACGCGCGGCGCTGACGCACAGCGGGGGGGGTGCGTCCGTCCCGTCCCGTCCCGTCCCGTCCCCCCCCGGTCCCCCCCGGGGGAGCTGCGGAGGCACCGGCTGCCTCCAGCCCCTTTGTGTGTGTGGGGTGAGACCCTGCTGGGGGCTGGGCTCCCCCGCGGGGGGGGGAGAGGCCCCGCTTGGGGGGTTGAGCCCCCCCGGGAGGAACCCCCGCTGGAGGGGGGCTCAGGCTCCCCGGGGTGAGGGGAGCCCCGCTTCGGGTAGGGCTGACCCCCAGATGGGGGTGAGTCCCGGGCTGGGTCCCTTCTGTGGGACGCGGTTCCCCCCCCGGAGCCCCGGGTTGGGGGGGCAGGAGGGGGGGCGAGTGGTGGAATCACAGAACGGTTTGGGTGTGAAGGGACCTCAAAGGCCACCCAGTGCCACCCCCTGCCCTGGGCAGGGACACCTCCCACCAGCCCAGGCTGCTCCAAGCCCCGGCCAACCTGGCCTTGAACCCCCCCAGGGATGGGGCAGCCACAGCTTCTCTGGGCAACCTGGGCCAGGGGCTCACCCCCCTCACAGCAAAGAATTTCTGCCTGAGATCTCAGCTAAATCTCCCCTCTTTCAGCTTAAAACTGTTCCCCCTCCTCCTGTGGCTCCCCTCCCTGCTCCAGAGTCCCTCCCCAGCTTTCCTGGAGCCCCTTCAGGGACTGGAAGGTCTCCCCGGAGCCTTCTTCAGAAGGGAGGTTGCCTCAGATATCGGCAGGGCCAGCCCTCAGCCAGGGTTGGTTCCGCTGCAGCCCGAGCTGAACTTCACTCTGTTCTCTTTGCTGTGAGGGGGGTGAGCCCCTGGCCCAGGGTGCCCAGAGAAGCTGTGGCTGCCCCATCCCTGGAGGGGTTCAAGGCCAGGTTGGCCGGGGCTTGGAGCAACCTGGGCTGGTGGGAGGTGTCCCTGCCCAGGGCAGGGGGTGGCACTGGGTGGCCTTTGAGGTCCCTTCCCACCCAAACCCTTCTGTGAATCTATGATCTTGAACGCCCACCGCTGATGCCAACATCATTTTTTAAGTCATCGCCCAGTGGCAGGTCCTAAACTCCTAAAAACCCACCATCAGGGTCTTCCCGTGTTAGGGTTCAGGCAGCTGTCGGCCAGTTCAGTGACACTCACAAGGTGTGTTGTGACCCTTATGAGCCTTCTTTGGAAGGGACTTATTTTTTTAGCAATCTAGTAATATTTTATAGCCCATCCCCAAATCATGTCTTATCTGAATCTTATTTCAGCTTCAGAAGAAACTCTTTATTGCTTGCATTAGCAAAATAGACAATGTGCATAGAACAGAGTGAATAAAAGACATCTTCCTCCTTCTCATGTGCCTTGAGAGGGTGAAGAGGGAGCTCCTCGGGGAGGTCCTGGAGTTACACAGTCCTAGCAAAGCAGAAGTGGGAGAGAAAAGCATAAAATTCCCGTGGTGCTGCACTTAACCCATTTTCATTTGGCTTCTGTAGGAAACAAGACCCAAGTCGTTGCCTCCTCTGCCCCCCAGCCCCCTCAAACACCTTGCAAATCCATTTTGATAGCAAGATGTGTATCGACGTTAGTATCTACTCGTAAGTACCTACGAGTTCTGAGAAAAACTGGCAACTGGTTAGAGGAGAGAGATGCAAATAAGTGTTTCTCTGCAGGAAAGGCTGCGGTACGAGCTCAACGGTGATTTGTTTTCCCTGCCCGGCTGGCTGGCCGCTCGGCTCACATTGTCTGACCGAGCTGCAGGGAATTGTCTGTAGCACAGAGCCGCCTCTTATTTCCAACCTACATTTATTCACGGCCGGTTCATCCCTTTTTGTTCTCGTGCCAACTTTTGCCATTAGCATGAACAGCTCTTTTCTCGCTCTGTTTTTTTTTATAGATGGTGACTTTGTCTCTCTCTCCGCCTTCGTTTTCCTCAGCGAAGCACAGGGTGGGCTCACCATTCCCTTCAGCCTCCTCGGGGCCTCCCCTGCACCTTTTGCATCCCGGTTTCTTGTTGTGTTTTTCTCTGAATGCCTTTGGTAGCAGCGTACAATGCGCAGAAAAAAGTATTTCCTGTAAGTGCTCTGATGAACACCTCCTTTTCTCATTAAAAAGGGGAAAAGGATTTACTAACCTCCCTTCTCTAGGCAGGAATTTTGTGAAATTTGTCTTCCCCCATCTTGGTTGTATGAGTGGTCTGGAGATACTTTTCCAGAACCAAACTCTGGCCAAAGCTCTCAACTCTCCAGTCAAACCCAGCAGAGCTGCGCCATGTAAGCACTCCATGAATCTCTCAAGAAATCCTAAATTTGTGGATTGAGCGCTGCAGCAAGTGCATTTGGGGACAAGGGCTGGGAAAGGGTCTGTGGGGATGCTTGTAACTACGGGAACAGGGAGACCAGACACTCACGTTGGTCTGCAGAGATCGGTCGACATCAGCCAAGTCAGAAACTCCTGGTTCAAAACATCCTTCAAACCTTCCGAACCTTCCAGAGAAGCAAAACTGCAAGAAATGCGCCATGTCGTAAAGACAGAGGAGAGGCAACGATCCAGCTGCGGTATTTAACAGCCTCCTATCCCAGCCCCCTCAGCTTCACAGGGGTATTTTATTTCCCTCGCCTTCCAGTGTCTGACTCGGACAAACCCACAAAAAGCTTCAACCTGTCTTTGCCGCGGTGAGCTCTTTGCACGTGGCGGTGCCTTCATTGTGGCGTGTTGGGGCTGCCCGAGCAGTGAACGTGTCTGTCAGGCTCGGGGGGACGAGGAGGAAGGGTCCGGTGACCCCCCTGCACCCCACCTCCTCCTTCACCCCCTGCCATCAGGAGGACGGCAGAGCGTGGGCGCAGCAGCGTCTGCGCTCCAAACCCGCAAAGGAAGGGCTTTGTTTCCGAGAAGGACTTTGGCCTGCAAGTCGCGTTTTTTATTTGCAATTAAGGAGATTAAGGGAGACACCAGAAAACAATTAAAAAAAATAAAATAAAAATGAAGCTAATCAAGCTGATTAATCGCTAGCATCAAAGGTTTCCCTTCCCCCCTCCACCCCAGGTTGGACAAACATCTGTCAGGAGCAGTTTCGGGCGCGCTGATCCCGCCTCGGAGCAGAGGTCAGACTAAGTGACCCCTTCACATCCCTCAAAGCCCTCGTTCCTTTGATTTGGTATTTTCAGTACGACCAGCAGCTCTCGGTGGCTGATTTTCTGAGTGCTCGGCCCCAGACGCCCCTGTGAACCGTAGCCGCGCTCATTTCCCCACCCCGGGGCACCCCCCGCACCCTGGTTTCTAAAGCGGTTTTCATGCAAAGGCTGTAAAAAACAGCAACTGCCCCCAGATTCTTGCTCTGGGTGACTGTCCCGTGACTCCCCGCAGTTAGAAATTCCATTTTTTTTGCCAGAAGTCACTAGGATTGTGCCTGACGGACGTGGGCTCTGTGCGGTAAGTGCCTTTTTTTTTTTTTTTTCTCCTCCTTGCCACCATTTTAAGACTAAGCAGCAGCAACCTGTTAGGTTTTGTAAAACCCCCTTCATGTTAAAGAGAGGAAATGTATCCCTCGTTCATTTGTTGGGGGGGTTGGTTTTTTGTTTGTGTGTTGTTTTTTTTTTAAATTTTAAATATAGAAAGTGCCCGAGAACAGGTTTTTCTCCGGACTCACGTGCCTAATTTGCCTGTGGAACTTTTGTGACATGAAGCCGAGCCCGGGGGCGGTGGGGCGGGCAAGGGCCAGGCTGTGGATGTGCTGACGCAGCACAAAGCCGCAGCGCGGAGGTACCCGGGGGTGCTCGCAGCCAGACGGCTCGGGAAACCGAGGCACGAGCTGCGGCGACGCAGAGCTCCAGATGGACTGGGTTACCTCGCCCAGAGGTACCTGTTCCCAGCGAGCTCCTGTCGCCATCGTTACCGGTGATCATGACGATTTTTAAGATTGTTATATCTTAAAAAATAAATCCGTGCCCTTTACTGGGGACAGTCAGATCAGAAACAAACCGGGAAATTCCCCCCGGGTCAGGCTGGCGTCCCTCCTGTAGACGACAGACTTTTCATAATACGAGCAGTGATAGGAGGAAAGAACCGTTTTATTTCTTTTTTTAAAAAATGAACTGGTCAACACGCTGAGAGCGTGAACGAGTGGGGTTTTTTTCACCCCCCCGTGGGTTGGTTTGGTCAAATCAAAATGTTTTGCAGAAATGTATCATCTGGGTTTTCACTGGAGAGTTTTCTTTTGAGGGGGCTTTGTTTTGATTAGGTCAAAGCACTTCATCTGGACTGCTCCGTTTCGGTGCTGGGGAGCGGATGCGCTTCAGCCCTGCCAAAAATCCGTGCTTTGACCTTACGGAAGCGCTGGGGTTTGATGAGGCTGCGCTGACATTTGCAAAAACAAAAAAAGACCCCCATCGTCTATATTTTTGAAATCTGAATTTTGTGAGAAATTTCAAAATTAGAGAGGCTTTTTTTTGGTCTTTGTTCTTCTCCTCTCGTGGGTCAGAATTGCAAAATGTGAAATTTCCTTTTGAAATCAAAATCCTCTCGTTTCCTGCGTGATACCATCAATACCTGCCCCAAAACGCTCCTGCAGAAGTTCAGCGCCTTGGGGACCGCATCCCTCCCTGCCACAGGTTTTCTCTTTCTGTTCTCCCACCTCACCTCGGATTTTTCTTGGCTTTCAGAAGCCAGGCGAAGAATTCTTTGGCTTCCTGGGTGCCCAGGTCCAACCTTTGGCCGTTCGCGGCTGATGCTTGGGGCTCAGCATCCCTCTTGTACGGCTCGATGATGTTGCTGGGAAGGCGAAAGGGGGAGAGATCAGGCCGGGTGCCACAAGAGGGTGCCCAAATGCCGCTTTTCCACAAAAGCCGGCTCCCTCCCGCCCCACCTCCCAGCCGCCGGAGGAGGCGGAGGTCTTGGAAAGGGACGGGGAGAGTTGCGCTGTGTGCCGACAGAGCAGAAACATTTCTAGCACTTAGAAAAATGAAAGAAAAAAAGAAAACCGACTCCCTAGAGAATCACTGCTGCAGTCCAAGAAAAATATCCTCAGCTCTACATTCTTCTGTAGCCATCAGTTGGCTGATGACAGCCCTGGGTTTGGATCGTAGGAGCATTGAGAGTCTACGCACTTACTCGCTTTTCTTCTCCCGTCTGGCTAGCAACCATTCCACGAAGTTCTTCTTCAGCATGTTGTCCATCGTGCGGCTGTAGTCGCTCGCCAGGGTGGCCTCAGAGTAGCGTCTTTGCACTGGTCTGGCACTGGGAGTCCTTACGCTTACGCTGGGGCAAGAGCAGAGAGACAGCGAGTCGCGCACAGCCCGGGGCACGTGCCGCCGCCCGGGGCTTCGCTGGGGTTACAGGTGGTGGCCCAGGCGGTCCCTGCGGCCAGCGAGGTTTTGCCATCGCTTTTAATGTCTCTCGGTTCAGGTGGCCGTTCCTGCATGGTAACGCGAGGAGGTGGCCAGGGAAGGGGCGAGCGTGCTCCCCCTGCGTTTGGCTGGCTGCTGACACAACTGCAGCGCAGATCTGGGAGCTCCGGAGGAGATGAGCTCGGGATATTTGCCGATGGTCAGGAGTCGGCGTGCCTTTCCCTGCCGTAGCCCGATTCGCACGGACTTTGGCTCTGAGCTGAGGCACCAAGTGTGCTCAGGCTCCCTCCCCCAGGGGTTTGCACACCTGGGGCCAAGGAACCTTCTCCCGTGCCCTGGAGAGGCTCGGGGTGGGTGGCAGGAGACAAGGGCTGGCCTTGAGACCAGCGCGGCTCTGACAGTGGCTACAGAAGTTAGCAAAACATTTCAAGGCTGATGCTTTTCCAGTACTATTAGCTGGGATCGCAGCAGCTCCTACTGCTCTAGTAAGGATTCTTTTGGATATTCGCAGGTGGCGGCTGGAAATTTTGTAGCAGGAGTCAGGGAAAAAGAGGGAAAGTCTTTATTATAGACCTGCTTTATGGAACTGGTCATATTTTCAGAAGCTTCCAGATACTGGATGCCCCCTAGCCTCTTTCATGTGAGATGATTACACCTTGTTTCTAGTTCTCAGCCAACCTCCTTGTCTTCCTGATTGACTTCCAGCTTGTTCCTCCTAACCCAGAGCCATGAAATTTGTAGGGAAAACTTGGGAGTTCCTGGCTCCGGCTCAAAGGCTCAGGGCTTTAGTTTGATCTCTCTCTTATCATTTGCTCATCTCTATACGCTTGGCTGTCTCTATTATCTGAGATCTACCTCAGGACTCATTTTCTCACCTACTTACCAAGATGCCAATGGAAGAAGTCCATTTGCCTCCAGTGGGGAGTTGGAAAAGGCTCAAAATACACTGTGAGCTTTCCAAAACACTTACCCCGAGATGTTTTCTTCCATCAAAACAAAGCCCAGAGAAGCGAGGAGCAGAGAGAGAACTTTGAAAGACATCATTTTCTGGGCTGGTTTCTCTGTTTGGAAGCAGAAGGCGATCCAGACGCCCGGCCCCTGTAGAACGTGGGACACAGAAGTGAGAGGACAGTGAGCCCAGAGGGACGTGCGGTGCTTGGGCACGCGCCTGCGCTTGTAAATGTGCTTCTTCAGTCCCTGTGCTTCCAGCAGCCTTCGCCACCCTACAAAGCCCCCTTCTGCCCTTCCCAGTTAAATGGCTGTTCTCAATGCCCACACTCTTTCCCACCGCGGTGTCTTTTACTGATCGTTCCCTATACTTTTATTGTAACCACCAAATTCATTGTGGGTCGCGCATGCCTGGAGGCGAGGGCTTTGTCTTCCCCCGTGTTTACAAGCTGACCCTGTGGGTTCTCATTGTGCTCCGGGGGCCGGTTCCCCCCGGAGGATGCGAGCGGGAACCTGCGCTGGAGCCTGGAGCGGGCAGTTCAGCAGCAGCAGCGGCATCCTGCTCATCCCACCCTGCCGCTCCGCAGGATTTAGGAGCCTGATCTGATTTCTGGGAGATTTTCCTTTGGGATGGATAATGCCGTATGTAGGGACTGGAGCCAGAGTCGGCGACTGTCAGTTATGAAAAACATCCCATGGACAGTGACAGGATCGGATTCCAAGATTTATTAGTTTCAAGCTGCTCCTCGTCCTCACGTCCAGAGTTCGGCTCCACAGCCCTCGGACATTTGAGCTCTTTTAATTACTATTCCAGCTCTGCAAACTCCACACAAAAATGGTTTTGATCACGGCTCACAGACACACTGTGTTGTCCCTCACCTCACTCTTTGTTATAGACATTTCTGGAAACAGCATTGCAACGGAGAGCTGCTGTTAACAGGGATAAAATAGTAACAAAAAGAAAAGGTCTAGACCAGGATTCAAGTATCCCGTCCTTCAAAAATGTATTCGTACATTGGTAGAACTTTACTCCGCTAAGTGGTTATTTGTAACTCTTACAACAGCCCAACGACTGTTTTGGAGAGAGCGAGGATTCGCAAGTTTGGATGTTGCCCGTAATTGTGGCATTTTGTATTTCTGGGAAATTGTGACGTCTTTTACAAACGTTTTCTGCCCTTCCTATTAAGTGAGAAAAATACTGAAGGTGTTACGTTATCTCAGATGCATCGAGTTCTGCGGAATGCTCTTAAAAGCAAAGGCGTGATATTCTGAACACTGGCAAAGTCTCTAAAATACTTAGAGCTAAAGCAACAACAGACAAATAGCTACAGGGTGTGTTAACAGCAGAAGTAAAGTCCATTATACAAAAAGCTGAGGGGTATTTTAAGTGATAACAAAAAAAAAAAAAGTCATGATTAAATAACTGAGCTTTTCCCTCTTATTTGCTGTTCCTTTCGTATATTGGTGATATAACGTGGGAATGATGATGGATCGGAAAATATCTAAGTTGTGCAGGAATATTGCCCTGCTTGGGGTAATGGTTTACGATGCGAGGAGAGGAAAAGCGTTGCAGCCTTAATTTTGAGAAAGGGCAGCGCTCCTTCGCAGAATTTACCCAAACAGGGAGGAAAAGCTGTCCACGTTTTCAGAGACTCTCGAAAAAACCATTTTGGAGTTAAATGAAGACACCTTTTGCTGTGTGACGCGGCCCCGGAGCGCCCGAGCTCTGCTCGCCCCGGCTGGCACCGTTCGCCGTGCGACCCCGCTCCTGTCATCCTGCAGCTCGGCTCCTGCACAAAGCAAGGAGCAACTGGTGGGATCTTCACCCACGAAGCAATTCCAGTCCCCTGTGCAAGAGCCTGCTTCGGAAGAGGCATTGTCCCTGTTTAGCTCCCAAAAAGCGACTAAGAACCAATTTCTCCTCGTTTCCCTGCGTGGGTGCAGCTGCCGACCTGACATGTGCCCTGTACTGAACCCTTCTCCAAAATGCCAACAGTCTGTCCCTGCACAACCCGACCCGCACACCGCGGAGGTCTTGTCTGCCAAACTGCCGAGAAAACGGCCGGTTTTGTGCCCCTTTGGGAAAACTGAGCCAAAGGCACCGGCTGGTCCCGCTCTGCTACGGCGACTGCCTGGCACTCGCAGACGCTGCTCGCTCCCGCCGTCACCTTAGTAAAGAAAGATCTCAACCAGTTAAAAAGAGAGGCTGACATAGAGCTTCTTACCTTCCTCTGAAGCTGCCCGGGGGATTTCAGCCCGTCCTGAGTGCGGAGGAGACCCGGCAGGGCTTTTATATACCTTAGTTGTGCAGGACCAAACCCCCTGCCATGAAGTAAACAGGAAATCAAGCACCTGATCAGAGCAATTCAAACCCTCTTAGAGCTGCTTCATTAGGTCCATTGACCTACAGAACAGGAAAATAACCTTTTAAAATATGTTTACGTTAATGGCAATTACACATGGCGATATCACAAAATGGAGAATGAATGTGGATTGTGGGCACAACACATATGGCATTGGTCTAAACCCTCATTCCATGGTCTAAACCTTAATTCCACGTAGCACCTCCCTTCCGTGGTAAAAAGTTCCTTAATTTCCATCTTTTGCAAAATGTAAGTCTTGTCTTAGAGAGATCCAGTCTGCTCCTCCTCTTTCTTACTGGAGGAGTATCTTTGCTAAAATCAGTATCTGCCGTCGTGGTGATTTTTGTCACCATCAAGTCTGGGCATCCCGACTGTGGTTCTGCAACCCCTTGCACAAACCCCGAACACTGAAAACAGCCTTTGTCCCCCAAAACGTGCGTTCTAAGAGGAGAACACTTAGGATGGAGAGTGGCGGATGGGACACCGGTAGGAAACGGGGAGGCAGCGCTGGTTGAGGAGGTGGAGGGTGGTGGCGGAGCAGGCGCCCGTGGGCAGTGAGGGGCAGGGGCCGGAGCTGAGCCCCCGTTTGGCTCTTTCTGCCCCCGTGAGTGATGGAGTTTCCCCGTGGCTCTGCGGCTGCTGGGGACACGGGTCAGCGAGGCCAGCACCTCGCCCTGCCCCTGCACAGCTGGCTCCAGGAGAGCAGATGTTCTGCAGATGTTCCTCGTGCCACCAGAGCGCAGGGGGTAAATCCACTCCCCATCAGCTCTGCCGGGACCGTCTCCTGGCAAAATATCCTCCCCGCGGTCTGAGCTGCCCCGCTGCCCCGCGTGTCTCCGGGAGAACTGCACCCATGACATTTTAACACATAAATCCTCTTCAGGGACCGCTGGCGGGCGCGTACCTGCTGCTCTGCGATCCCCATCGCGCCCAGCCCCGGTCCGTTGAAGCAGCGGGGCAGGTTAAGCCCGTGCCAGCCCAAATCCCGCGCTGAGCTCTGCTCCCGCCGGCACGGCAGCGCCCGGGGCCGGCTGCGCTGGCTCACGGAGCGCGGTCCCCTCCGCAGCGCGGTCCCCCCCAGGCAGCCCCAACTTTTGGAGGAGGTCATCCAAGTTTCAGCCTTCCCCTCGGGTCTGCCAGCCTCTTTGGGTTTGTTTGTTTGGTTGTTTTTGTTTTCGTTTTCGTGGAATTCTGAGCTGCTGGGAGCAGGACCCCGCACACCTGGCTGCGGGAGGGGGGTGTGTGTGGGGGTGTGTGTGTGTGTCCTCCCAGGTTTGTGCTGGCTCAGCTGCAGCAGGGATTTGTGTGGGGAAGGCGGCGGATTTCTGGGTGACGGGGCTGAGCAAGAGGCAGCCCTTAACGGAATTGCGGTAATAATGGCAAAAGTGAAGTGCTGGCGGTTTGGGCGTGGGAGGGGGTTTCGCTGTGCTGGCACGGTGCCCCCGCTGTATCTTGTCCCAAACACGTGCAGAAACCCAGCGCGATGAGGTGCGTCTCTCCACGCAAAGGCTGCCCCTTCTGCAGCTCCTGCCTGAAAAGCGGAGGGTTTTTCTGCCCCTCTGAGAAGCGCTGCCGGGACGGAGCGTCAGACACAGCAGGTTTCGAGCAGGACCCGTGTTCCTGCTCCAGGAGACGCAGGATGAGCCGCATCCGTCCCACCCCCGCCCGGCAGAGGCTGGATCTTGCTGTCGTTCTCCAACTCCCCGGCACAACCAGCCCCTCCAGCAAAGAAGTGTTGCATCCATGTTGCATTAAGGTAAAGGCTCAGAAGGACGTTATTAGTGTCGATTAAGGGTCGGGTGCTATTAGGGAGTAATTACTACGCTCACAGGAACCACTTAACACGTGGCTCGGTCCTTTCGCTCGCAGCACACGAGCGTGCCAGGCTCTCCAGAAGCTCGTCGCCCATGCGGGAGCACCGTGCCCGCTGTAATAAATGATGCACTACAGTAGTTACAAGCGACCAATTCACACTCCCGGCACAGCTGCTAATCAATAAAACGGAATAGTTTATCCCGGTGCCTTTATTATATGTATTCTGGGTACTTCACTCCCAGCCAACTTGCATATCTTGTTTCTCCAAAGCGCAACCTATTTGTTTTCCTCTCATTAAGTGCCTCTGTAGGATATAAAGTTAATAGAGTGAAATAAATATCCAGCAACATTAAGTGTTGAGCCAGGTTCATGGTTATGGCTATTTCAGGGCATCTGCGCGTCACGCAGTTGGGACAGCAGCGTCACGCTACAATTTCTCAGTCTTTCAAATGAAAAAGCGGATATGCAGAAGTTATTTCCAAGGACGGGTGGGCGCCGTCCGTGTTTCGTTCTGGCTGTGTGATATCCACTGGTCGAAGCTCCGCGTGGCCGCTCGGCACTGGGAAGCGCGGAGGCGAGGAGGGAAGCGCCAGCCCGGGGAAGGGCCACGTGCCCACGTCTGCTTTCTCGGGGGCCACGGGGGGCTCGTTATCGACGCCAACATCGCTCCTCGCCAGCCCCAGCCCACCACGGCAGCGCAACCCTTGTAGCATCGTCCGCGGTCTCCTGCCTTCTCCATAAATCATTCCACAAACTTCAGCTGGGTCCCGGCTGGGGACGGGGGACACTTCAGGTTTCCCCCATCCACGGCACTTGTCTCCCTGGAAATTCGACAGGAGACTGGGGCTGCCCTGCTGCATCCCCCCCGGGCTTCGCGAGCGAGCCCTGCTCCTCCTCACCGCCGACCTGCCTCGGGGAGTTGGGGGTTCGGGAATTGGGGAATGCGTTGGGAAGATCACAGCTGCGCCACCGAAAGCGTCCTTCGGCTCCGCTGGGAGACACCGAACAGTCTCAAGGGCAACTTTGATTACAAAGCATTTCAAGTATTAGCTGTCCCTGTACTCACGGAAAACAGGGCTTGAAGTGACCTTAGGAGGTCATCCATTCCCTCCCCTGCTCCCGGGCAGCCTCCGCTCCGCTTAAATCGCTCTGAAAGGACCGGTCTCATCAATTCCCAAAAGTTTTCAGGAATGGAAATGCTGCAAACTTCCCACCTACCGAGCGTTTAGCTCGAACATCTCGCCTTCGCTGGCACGGTTTACCCCTCTCTCCTGTTCCCAGCGGATGCGGTCAGTAAGGTTTTTCCCTTTCCCTCTGGAGCCACGCTCTTCAGCTCTGTTTTGTGTGGCTCCTCTGCTCTGCCAGAGAGGGGCTTCAGGTGTCCGTGTCCCAGGTGAAAATCACACTTTCTGCTCCATCGTGTGTGCAAGCGTTAGGCTGATCCGAGATTCCTCATCGCATCTGGCTACGATCGGCCAGTATCCGCCTTTGCTCTGCTCCTCAGGTCGCAGGGAGAGAGGGAGGAGGGATTTTAAAGTTTTCAACCCCTGAAATCACAGGCATCGGAGTATCATTCAAACTCTGGCCCCGATTCAAGATCGATTCTGTTCTTAACTCAATTTTGCTGCTGTCAAAGGTGTCGAGACACTCACAGCTTTTCTGGGGAGCTCATTTGTCTCCCTGAAACACCAGCAGTGATGCCTCGCACCCTCTTACACTTACACACCTCGCACTTACACACTTTATTCTCACTCACCCTGCTGCACCTTGGCAGAGCGTAAATCCTAAATATGAGACTCCTTTTCCCCAAACCCTGACCCCACAGCCCGTCTCCAGCTTTCCTCTCCCTCCCCGGAGCTGCCTGGGGTCCCAGTGGCCGCTCGCAGCTTTGGCTACCACAGGGCTGCTTCTGTATCCCATGGGGCATCTTCTGCATCCCATCAGCATCTTCTGTATCCCATCAGGATCTTCTGCTTCCCGCGCAGCAACGGCTGGTGCTGTCGGGAGGGGAGCAGGACTCTGCCAGGAGGCTCAGACTTCCCAAAACTTGGCGGAAGCAGCTTTGGCTCCAGCCGAAGGCGGCGAGGGTTTGCCCGGCTCCTCATCCCGTCCCCGTGCTCAGCCCTGCCCAGCGCTCGCGTTGGGCTGCGCCGGGGACAGGGGCTGGATTTATGGGGCATCTTTGGAGCCCCGAGCGCCACGCTCCCTTCCGGGCTCTGACCTGCCCCCCCCAGCGCTCGCGGGAATGGAACAGGTTTTTTCACAATGGCAAAATACCAGCTATGGGTTTAAATGCCAATACTCCCTTGTAACTGCAAACAAACCCTAGGGCCTTTTAAGGCTCCAGCGCTTGTTCTCGACGAATCCAGCTCGCTGGGGCGGCTGTCTCAGAGCCTTCCTGGTTGCCAGTTCCTTTGGGAGGAAAAAAAACCCCAAAACAAGTCAAAATGGGGACCATAAAACGTGGGGAATATGGACTTCTCCTTGCTGCGCGCTCTGCTTGTTTCTTTTTTCCTTAACTGTTTGTCGTACCCGCCAGGAGCAGGGACCTACAGGACAGTACCTGCTGTAACACAAAGCCCGTGAAGCACCTGGAACATCCGTGTGGGGAAGATTTATTTGAACCGCTGAATTGCACGTAAAAAAAAATCTCACGACTGCCACTTCTACCTCTGCGTAGGGAGCACCGTCACTGCTCCCTGGGGCTGCCGAGATGGTCCGGACTCGCTCCAGCATTCAAACTACCTGGGCTTTAATCCGCTGGTGCTTTACCCCGCGGCAGCTACCTTCATGTGAAAACCATCCTTTATTCCCGCTTCCAGCCCGGGCAGAGCCAGAACCGCCCAGCTGGGGAGATCAGAGCGATGGAACTGCAGGAAAGGAGAGGAAATAATCAGTCCCGCTAAATCCCAAGTGTGTACCAGCAGGACGAGAAACTAGACAGCCCGGTCCACGGCAAGGCGCCTGCCCAAGTGGCCGGTTCAGTAACGTGAAATTATTTCCATCTCGTGCCCTCGCTGCTCTCCTCGCATCCCCTCCGCGGCAGCC
The DNA here is from genome assembly GCF_963924245.1 of Chroicocephalus ridibundus. Lineage (NCBI taxonomy): Eukaryota > Metazoa > Chordata > Aves > Charadriiformes > Laridae > Chroicocephalus > Chroicocephalus ridibundus. Next base: position 1,638,769 of record NC_086300.1, on the reverse strand, counting down.
CAGCGGTGCGGGTGCCCCGGCGCAGGCGGTGGGTACGGGTCAAGGTTTCGATTGTGAAATGACCTATATTTTTTAAAGCGACCCACAACAGAAAGCGTTGCCGCGCGGCTTCCCACCTCCCGGGATACACTTGTTTTGGGTATAAAGAATTAGGGGAAAACGCGGTGGCACGAGTGGCTGAGCCTCCCCTGCCTCCTGCTCCAGGGGGTTTAGGAAGTGGGGGATAAAGAGCAGCGAGTGCTGGAGAGCCCGCGGCTCTTCGGGGGATTTAAATGGGGACTGGAGATCACAGGGCCCCCAGATTTGTCCTGGCGGGGCACAGATCTGATAGAAATGCATTTATTTCAGACTGGAGGAAATCTGATACAAATACCTGCAGTTACTGCAAGGAAAACATTTCATCTGTGCTATGGAAGTGCTGCAAGCGTTTGGAGGGGGGGGTTCAAAAGAGCGGCTCCTACTCGAAATAAGGTCAGGGGGAGTTCAGCAGCGGCAGGATTCATCCCCCACCACGTTTTCTCAGCCACGTTGGTTTGGCTCATCCTTGTCCCAAGACCAAAACTTCCCCCCACCGCGCCAGCCACCCCCAGCTGGAACGGCTGCTCCAGCTACCTGTCCCTCCGTCCAGCTGCTCCCAGTGATTTTTTTGAGGAAGAAAAACCAAATTCACAGGTTGGAGAGGTCTGCTGTGAAGAAGTGGTGGCGTATTCATTTGGGGGAAAAACTGAAAATTAAAGGGACTCTCTGAACAACCACGTTTCGGGGCTCATTCTGAGCAGCGTTTTCCGTTCCTCGCGTCGGGAGTTCACCGCTTACCCAAGGAAAAGGGCAGAAAACCCCAAACGGAACCATTTCCATTGGGTGTGGGGGGGGAAAAAAGAAAAGAAAAGAAATCTACGCAAAGCGGCTTTGGGGGGTCGAAATTTGAAGAGTTCTCCCCGGCTTTGCAAAGCCCAGGGGAGAATTCGGGTGGTGGTCCCGGGAGAAGCCCCACCAGCCCCAGCCCCTGGCGGAGCCGAGCGCCCCGCGTGGGTGGGAGCCCCAAAACCTGCCCCCCGGGCACTTGGGGGGCAGCGAAATAGTTGTTTTTCTGGGGGAGAAGCAAATGGTTGTTGGGTTGTGGTTTTCCCTTGGGTTGGTTCTAAAGCGCCTCCAGCTTTTTCGGTGGCAGAACGGCAGGATTTTGCAGGATGGGAGCCGGTTCTGGAGGCAGGGTTTGTTGCAGCATTTGCTTTGTTTTTAGCTGAAGCACTAAAATGTTTAGGGGACGGGCAGGTTTTGGAGCCAGTTGGGGGTTTAACCATTTCCACCTTCCGCACTGGTGCTCCCCGAGCCCTGCGGGGAGCGGAGGGGCGCTGCCCCCGGCTCAGCCCCTTCCCCGGGGCTGGGGATGCTCCTGCGCCCCAACCAAGCCGCGTGGAAACGCCGGGAGGCTGCTCCCAACGCCCAGAGAACCCGGAGATCATCAACCAGCTACTTCAAACCTGAATTTTGTTTTAAAGCAAACTCTTCGTTTCATAGCGAGTCCGATTCTTACCCAATTTATCAACACTGAGCTTTAATCAACTGGATCTTCTCAGATATGAGCTGCTTTTTCCAGCCATGAATATTTTCCACATAATAAAAACCGAACAAAAGGTGGTTTAAACTGGGATTCCACTTAAGCAAAAGGAAATATTTCCCAACTGTAACCCTCGCTCTCCTTATTCTGTTGAATTCTCACCTATGTCCTGAGGACAGGCTCTCTCCGTATTCAGATTATTTCCGCTAGTTGGGATTTGATTGGAACAGATTCTGTGAAAACAAAATTCTTATTTTTTTTTCCTTTATGACCTGTGCATTTTACTGAAAACTTTCAGCCCGTATTTATTAGATAGCAATTAATGCATATTTTCAAACTTTAGAAAATGAAGATTTTTTTCAAAGTTTCTGGGGGTTCTGGGTGCATCTTTAGTGGTGGCCAAATTAAATACAAGTGATACCAACAGAGATTAAAAAAAACCAAAACACATAAAACCCCCCCAAACAACAAATTAAAGAAAATTCAAACGGTAACTGGCAGAAAAACAACAGAATCTAATCTGTTCTTGTTTGCTGCTAATTTGTCATAAAAATAATGATTTTGGCTATCTTGTGCCTCAGAGGAGCAGCACTGGAGCAGCCGGCAGCAATGACACCCTTTGGCACCAGCCCCGGCTCGCGGAGCCTCGGCTGCACCGTTTCCCACCCGGCTTCAACCTTCGCCCTAAAGGGCTTTCCCCAAACTCCTAAGTGGCAACAATAATTATTTGAATTTGTAAATAAATTGTAAAAAGTCATTCGGACCGTTTCTACCTGATTTCAAAGATTTAAATCTTTAAAACAAAAAAAAACAAACAATTTTTCCCAAAATTAGACTTTATGTATAAAGCCAGAAGCAGCTTTACGTTGACAGGGGAGTGAGGCAGTAAAATTTGAAAAAGTTTGTGAAAAATAAAAATAATAAAATCAACTCCTCAGAGGGGTTTTTAAAACTCCAACCCAATGGAAGAAAATCCTGGGGGAGGAAAAAGGCCGGGGGGGTGTTTCCGAGTGACAGCGCCCGGGTTCAGGCTGCTGCTCAGCCCTTCCCTGGCTCCAGAAATCCCACTGGATTCCTGCTGCAGTTGCTGGGACCATTTCAGTCAGGGAGGGGGGAGCTGCTTCCCTTTTGGGGGGGCGTTGGGGGCTGTTGCAGGGCTGGGATTGGGCTGGGGACAGCCCTGTCCCCCCCAGTTCCTGGCCTGGGGGGAGCTCAGCCCTGTCCCCCCCCAGCAGATCAATGATTCAGTCCCTGCTCTTTGCATTCCCTAAATACCTTGCATCTGGAATGCTCCAGCGAGGGGAGGAGGCTGACTGATAGCCCTTCTTGTTGCACATCGAAATTGAAGACTTCCCTCTTTGTTTGGATTTTTTTCCTTTTTTTTCCCCCCTTTTTTTCTTTTCTTTTTCTTTTTTTTTTTTTTTAGGGTTGGTTTCCTTCATTTCATCATCGCAAAGGATTATGTTACACGGGGAAGGTAGTGGGTAAACCAATAAAACCAACGACAAAAGTATTCTGGTGGAGATTAGAAATAGATGGGAAGCAGACAGAGGATCATTTCTTTCAGCTGCGGCTGGGGGGGGTCACTGGGGGACGGTGCCCCCTCCAATTCGCAGCCAGGCTCCAAGTGCCTTTTCCTGAGCTGCAGGGAAATTTGATTTCCCAATTTTCTTGCTCTCTTCTTTTCACCTGCGTGAGTTTAGAGCTCGGATCAGCCCCGGGGTGGGGGGGCAGAGGTGGGGGCAGCGATGCTCCTGCTCGGGCTCCTCCTTTTAATTGCGTTTGGTAATTTCGGGAGAGCCAAATAACGCAGCTGGAAGGATGGAACCAAACTTCCCCTGGTGAGCAGCAGCCACACGGTTTTAAGGCGAAGATCCCGGGATGAGGGAAGGGAGGGGACACGGGAGGGGAAACCAAAGGCTTTGGGCTTTAAATGGCCATTTCCCAGGGTTTTTATCGCTCATTTTAACGCGTTTCCTCGGAGGCTGCAGCACATGCACATGTCCCCGGGCATGTGCGTCTGTTTCTTCAGGTTCACACAAACTTCCGATTCCCGAGAAATCTCAGATTTATTTACCGACCAACGCGCCGCGAGGCTCTTCCCCAAACAGCAACAAAAAATATTGAACTAATACGAAAAAATAAATATTTAGCAACAGAGCCCAGCACATCCCGGCCGCGTAACACCGAGGGAACACCCGAAGCCGCCCGCCGCGCCGGGGCCCCGCCGCCCCCCCCCGGCCCCGCAGCGCGGCCGCCCCGAGAGGCGGCGGGGGGCGGGGGGCGCGGAATCGGCTGCGCGGCCGCGCAGGGAGCGCGGAGCCGCCCGGGGGAGCCGCGCCCGGAGAGCGCCCAGCCCAGCCCAGCCTTTCCCGCAACGGGAGAAAATCCTCTCTTCGGGAATTTTTTTTAATTTTTAAAAAATTTTTCCCGAGGCGGGGTGGGGTGGGGGAGGGCGGGCGGCGCGGAGCCCCCGGAGTGGGTTTTCCCGGGGAACGTCCCCGTTGAACGGCGGGCGCAGGGGGGCCGCACCGTGTCTCTACTTGCAGCGCGGCGGGAGGGACGGAGAGGGGGGACACGGCGGGGAGGAGGGGGGGGACACGCCGAGCCGCCCCCGCCCGGCAGCATCCCGGCCCCGGCGCACCGGGGCTCCCCCGCCCGCCCCGTCGGGGAGGCAGGAAGGCCGCGGGGGGGGGCGGGTGGGTGTGTGTGTGGGGGTTCGCTGCTATTTTCAACTCATCTTGAGCCTAAAAATAAAAGTCTCCAGAAAAGGCAGGCGGGGAGGGAAAAGGGTCGCCCCCCCCCCCCCCCCCCCCGCGCCTTCCCAGCCCAGCCCCGTCGGGGAACGGGCCCTCCTCCACCGTGGGGCCCTTTTGTGCCGGGAGGAGCCCCCCCCCCGCCGCCGCCGCCGCCACCTTCCCCCAAGGCTTCCGCGGGGCTGCACATGAAGGGCTTAAAACAATGCCGTGGACAATAACCCCCCCGGGGGGCTCCCCCAGCCGCCCCGCCGGGCCGGGCCAGCCCCGGGGGGGGGCGGGCCGTGTCCCCCCCTTTGCTTCCATCCCCAATCCCCTGGCGCCAGGGGACCTCCCGGCCCCTTTGATGCCGAAGTTTTTTACACCCAGAAAAATCCCATTGAGGCACCGGGGGAAAGGGGTGGGGGAGGGGCGCGGTGGGGGAGGGGCGCGGTGGGGGCGGGGGGCTGCAGCAGATGGGAAAGTGCCTCCGACGGGACGGGGCTGGGCGGGTTTGGGGCGGGAGGTGGGGGGGGGAACGACACGACACGACACCCCCACGGGACAGCGGGTGGATGCTCGGAAGGGGGTGGGTGGTGTGTGCGTGGGGGAGGTAAATAACGTAGTATTTAAATTAAAATAAATAAATAAGTGGCGGCCGCCCCCTCCCCCCCGCCCCCCCCAACCCCCCAGCCCCGGCCCCTCCCCCCCGGGGGCCGGGCCCTCCCGCATCACCACGTGGCTTCCTCCCGCAAACATTTTCACTCATTTTCCAGGTCGGTTTTATTTAGAGGCGGTGCCCGGGCTGCGAGCGGCGTCCGGTGACACTCCGGTGCCGCTCCGGCGACTTGGGGGCCCCCCGACACCGGCGCCACCGCCCTGCCCGCCGCCACCCGCCGGAGCCGCCCCCCCCTCCCCTTCCCCCCCCCCTCCCTTTTCCCAACAGCCGCCGCCCCCCAAAAAGGGGGGGAAAAAAAAAAAAAATCCAGCCAAAGAAAAAAGGGGAAAAAACAACATAAAAAAGAAGGGAGGTTAAAAAGAGCCCCCCCCTCCCCTTCCCCTTCCCCCGCCGGCTGAGGGGCGGCCGGAGCCCGACGGCGCGGGCGGCCGCTGGAGCCCCCCGGGAGCTGCGCTCCGAGCCCCGCCGCCGCCCCCCCCCTCCCCCCCCAACCCCCGCCCTCCCCCCAGTTTCTCCGCCACCATGAACAAGCTTTACATCGGGAACCTCAACGAGAACGTGACTCCGGCCGACTTGGAGAAAGTCTTCAACGACCACAAGATCTCCTTCAGCGGGCAGTTCCTGGTCAAGTCGGGCTATGCCTTTGTGGACTGTCCCGACGAGCAGTGGGCCATGAAAGCCATCGAAACTTTTTCGGGTAAGCGCCTTTACACCCCCCCCTCCCCGTCCTCCTCCCCCCGCAGAGCCGCCGACCCCCCCCGGGCCTCAACACCCCCCCCGCGGGGCGCAGCACCCCGCCATCCCGCCCCAAAGCGGTGCGCCCCGTCGGGGCTTCCAGCAGCGGCCGCTGCGACCCCGCTCCCCTCCCACCCCCACCCCAAAAACGAGCAGCGTGGGGGTGGGGGGGAGCCACCCCCACGCAACCCCCCGTTGCCCCGCATGGGTGGTGTGTGTGGTGCCCCCCCCACCCCGCGTATCTCCCCGCAGGGCGCGGAGCGGTCGCCCCGGCGGGGGTGGGTGCGGGGGGGTCCCGGCGCGGTGCTGGCGTGGGGGGGGGGCGGGGGGTGGGCTGGGACTTTGGCCATTTTGATTTGAAACTGGGTTTCCTGGGGCATGTGATGTGTGGAGGAGCGCGAAGGTCGCCATGCTGCTCGCAGGGAGATGGGGGGGGCGGGGGGCGTAGAAAAAAAAAAAAGCAGCTCCCCCGGGAAGCAGATAATTTTTAAAATACTTGAATTTTTAATATTTTTTTTTCCCGCCCCCTTCCCTCGGCCCGGGCTCCTCCCGCCGGGCTCTTCCCCTCTTCTCCCCCCGCCTCTGAAAAATAAATATAAAATCATCATCACAACCCAGCGGCCCCGAAACCCCCTCCATTTGCAGAGGGAAATCCATTCCTGCCGCGGGGTTACGGTTTTTGAGCCTTTTAATGGGGGGGGGGGGGGCGGAAGAAATCAGCCCGAGGGACTTCTTGCAGGGCTTAAAGAAGGCGGAATTAAAGAAAAGCGAAGAACTGGCCTCAAAACGTTATTCCTCATTTTTTTGCGCTCCAAGCGGGCTGAACTAAGGAATTAAATATTCCTAAGGAACATTGTCCGGCCGGTTCACTCCCCCCTCCCTCCCAGCGCTCCCCATTTGAAGCCAGCCTTATGTTGAATAAAATGCACTTGTAAAGGAATCGGAAAATGTATTTGTGCGTAGTTCGTCGTAATTTGAATTAAATTGGGAGGTTTCACGTGATAGTGTGTTATCCAAAGCTTTCGGACCACTCCACCCAGATTTTAAAAAACAGCCACATTTTGTTTTTAGGGAAAGTGGAGCTTCATGGAAAACAGCTAGAGATTGAACATTCAGTACCTAAAAAGCAAAGGTAATACAGTGTTTTAATTTCTTTTTTTTTTGTTTTTCGTAATTATTTTTTTTAAATTTCTGTTGGGGGAGAAAAAAAATAAATTAATGTAAGGCAAAAGAATGATACCCAAATATGTGCATGTGAAATTAGAGATGTTGGTGATTTGGCTTCAGACGCGTCCCCAGCGAGGTGAGAGGCAGTTTTGAGGCTCAACATTTAATTTCTGTTTGTTTGTTTGCTTTTTTTTTCCTCCTTAAAAAGAAAACTTCCTCTGTGAGCAAGTTGGTTGTGTTTGGTTTTTTTTTTTATCTTTAAAAAAAAGAAAACCCACCCAGAAATGGTTAAACAATTATCCAGCAGCTCGCCCAAGGTGATGGATGGCTGAGGCGTTTTGGGTTGGGATTTTCAAACTTGTGGCACTGGAAGAATTTCCAAACCTCGCTCACCTCCTCTGCTGCAAAATGGGCGAAATCTTTTGTTTTCCAAGAGAACTGTAAAAATTAAAAAAAAAAAAAAAAAAGAAAAAAAAGTAAAAAAAAAAAAAATTAAAAAAAGTGAAAATTGCCAGCATTTGATGGTGAGGACCTAAAGAAAAGGAAGAAAAAGCCCCACATGGGGCCGGTCTCGCCGTGCCATGCTGGGGAGGGCTTTAAACCCTGGTGAGTGCGGGGCGCTGGCCTAGCTCCTGCCCACCGGCAAATTTTATTTTGGGGCAAAAAATGCTTTTCTGGGTGGTTTCTATCTACCTGCCGAGCGGCTTCGCCCACTGCCGGCCTTGCCCAGCCCGACCCTCTCCATCTTCTTGGCCCTTTGTTGTTGGGCGCCGGACACCGGAGCGGCCCCGCCACCGCGCTCCCCGCCTTAAATCGCAATTATAAAGAGGTTTTAATTTTTTTATTATTACTTTTTTTGGGTGGAGAACCTTCCCCATTTCCAACTCAAGGGGTGGCCACCGAGGCTGTGGGCCAGTTAGTCCCCAAGCCCAAAGAGTCCACGTTGGATCGCACAGCCCGAAACCCGCGTCGGCCACGTGACGAGGCGGTTACGGCGCGGAGGGAGGGGGCGAAGCCAACTCTTCCTCCCCAAACTCTCCCAGCTCCTCCGGCTCTCCATGACCCCCTCTCTTCTTCCCGTCCCCGTTGGGTGGGAGTCCAGTTTTGGGGTGTCCCCCCTCCATTGGCTTTGTTGGGGGGGGTATACCCAACTTCACAGCCCTGGCTAATAACGGCAGAGTGGGCTGATCCCCCTGCACCCCACCCCCAAAAAGGGAAAAAAAAATCCATTTAATAATTTCCTACACAGGATTTTATTATTATTATTATTTATTTTTTATCACCTCATTGAGGGGGGGTCGCTAGGGCTCGTTACAGCGCTGGGTGACTTGCTGGGGCTTCATTACCGGTGAGCAAAGGGGTGTTATTGGAAAGGCAAATTCCCCCGGCAGGGGGAACAGAATAACGCGCAAAAAAAACCCCCAGCCACACTCAATTTTTTATTTTTTCTCAGTGCTGCTGGATAATCAATGGGTTGGGGGGAGCCGGTCTCGTCCCCCAAGAGCATGCGGGGAAAAATTCACTGAAAGTGGGATTATTTCTGTGCTGGTTAACGCAAAGAAATGCGGGGGGGGGTGTGTGTGTGTGTGGAACTTTACAATAGGTGGAAGGAAGGTCGCGGTTTGCTTTTCTCCCGCGTCTCCTTAAAACCTGCATTTTGCTGCTAAAACCCTTTTTGGGGGGCTCATTTAACAACCCCCATCCCCCCCCGGTGCCGCTTTTGAAGCGCCGGGAGCCGCGTCCGCCGCCGGTCGCTCCGGGGGGGTCCCGGCGGGGCAGGGGGGGGTGTTCCCGGGGAGGGGGTGTCGGTCCCGGGGGGGTCCCCGCCGCCCTCGCAGCCGCCGCCGTTACTTTGTCTCACTTTGGGGGAAGTCGTTTGTGTTTCTGGTCGGAATAAAAGCAACTTTTTGGCAACTGCTTGTAAACTTGGCAGGTTGGTCACCCCCAAAAAGAGCTTTTTTGGGGGGAATCTGGTGTATTTTGTTCCCCCCCCCCGGCCTCCCTGGATAAGGGCTGAGATGATGGAAGGGGGGCTGCCTCAAAAGCAACTTTATTTTTTATTTTTTTTTCTTCTCCTCCTTTCCTTTCTGCTTGTTTTTAAGACTGGATTTTCCAGTTTGAAGGCACATGAACAGGAAATGGTTAATTACGTGTGAGCAGGGAGGACAAAATCAGATGGGTTTGGTGGGATCTAAACCAAACAGCCTCCCCCCCCCCCAACCCGCTATTAATTTTTTTATTTTTTTTTCCTCCCTCCCTTTAGAAATGTGGGAAAACAAGTCGTGAGCGTTGGTGCGTTTTCCAGTTAATTTATAAAATAAAATAAAAAAAAAAGAAAAGTTGGCTTTTCGGTCGCCTTTTCTTCTGGTTGAAAGTGCAAATAGGAAAAGTGTTTTTTTGGAAACGAAAGTGGCCGGTGAAATCGCGTGTTGTAAATAAATCTTTCCCGCTGGTGTATTTCCTTCGTTAAAATCTCTCCTGTCCCCTAAACCCGTGGTAGAAATTAATTAAAAAATAGTGCACGTGTTAATATGGCCCAAGAAGTGATTGGTGCCTGTAGCTGCCGCACCAAAATAGCCAAGAAGGATAAAGTGTTTTAGAGTTGTTTAATTACAGTGATTCTTCAAATAACACTTAACGCTGCAAATTATGTTAATGATCACGGGGAACCATTTTAATGAAATACTTTCGGAGTATCAGACTGTAAAGAAAAGTCAGTGCTGATAAATACGTCGTTTTGTTAAAAGAAAATAAAAAAGAGTTTTAAAGTTAGTTTAGATTTTGTTTAAAGCATCTGATTGCTGTTGGGGAGTTAGTTGTGATTTGTCTGTGCTGATAGGAAAACTTGGAGAAACTTAAGAAGATTTTTAAAAAAAATAATCTTAAAAATTATTGCCTGCTTTATTTTTTCAGAAGGTTAAAAAAAGAAAAGATTCTTTAAGGGTAAAAAAAAAAAAAAATAATTGAGTTTTCCTAGTTCAGAGGAAGGATCGGTCGGGGGGGGTTGGAGCTGGGAAGCTGAAAAGCCCGAAGTCGGTGGGGTCGAAAGAATGAATGAATGAAGGGGGGAGGAGGGGGCGGGGGGGGAAAGTGAATCCATCAAGCAGACATTCCAAATATGAGGAATGTGGAAGTGAGTCGACCAGAGAGAATGAAACCAAGCGATTGGGGGGGGAGGAGAGGGGTTTGGGTTGATAACAGCCCGTGGGTTTAAAAGGAAAAGAGTATTTTGCAGTAAAGCTCCCCACGAGCCCCTCGGAGGTTCCGAGGGTCCGGAGGGTCCGTCTGCTCCCGAGCAGAGGTGGGAATTCGTCGGTGTTAGTGACCTGAGGGGTTGAGTGGAGTGGATAGAAATGGATGGAGAAATCTTAAAATTGGCTTTTTCTTTTTTTTTTTTTTTCCCCCCAAGTCTTTGTTTCAAATCCGTGTTTTCACACTGGCAAAACGTTCTCTTTACCCGTGCATAATCGTGCAATTAATTGTTTGTAACGAAATATTTTAGAATTTTTTGATAACAGCGAGTGGGATTTCTTTGTTTGTCAGCATGAACCGAAAAATGCGCCTTTCTCCCGCCCGGTGTTTGGATTCTCTGAAAATTAAGGTGAAAAAAAGCTTGCCAGTTCTTTTCCATTAAAATAAAGACGCTGTCTCGAATGCTGAGACAAAATATGCTTTTAATCCAGTCTTCAGATCGTTCCCTTCTCCTTAAAACAGGTCTGGTTTCAAAGTTTTAGTATCATTAAAAAAAATTAGCAGCGCCCTTGTTTGCAGCAGGGAATGGAAATGGAAAGGCGGGATGAATGCTCCTTTCTGAGGATGTCGAGTTTAATGGGATTCGGTTTGTTGCTACTTTTTTGGTTACCAAAAAGGGAAATAAACTTGTGTTCTTCTTCCCTTTGGTTCCGTGAGCCCCCAGCTCTGAGCCGAGAGCTCTCTGCTGCTGATCTCACACCTCTGAGAGCTCCAGCCCCTTGGAAATGAAGGCGTTCTGGTGATTTCCTGCTGGAAAAACTAGAAATAATTAGTCGTTAAATTAGTTGTCAACAATTTGCCAGTAAATTTCATCCATGAGGTTTAAAGCTGAGACGACTTAATCAATTCGAGCACACCTGGGAGAAGGAATGTATTTCCCAATTTCCAGCCTGGAGTGAGGGAAATGCCTTGATTTCCCCCCGTTTCCATGTAGGAGCCGTAACTGGCAAATATGGCCAAGAAATTGCAATTTAACATAAACTTTGTAGCCTCAAGTTTTGAACCCACTGAAAATGGAGCCCGTCCCGTGTAGATGCCCTTTGTTAAGAGTTTGGGGATTTTTAAATTCCAAAGAAATGAATAAATGGAATTCCCTAGAGAACCTGAGGGGCGATTGCTGGGGCTGAACCCGCTTCTCCGGTTGAATTTGCTTCTGTCTTTGCCTTTTAGGTTAAAAAACCCCAAGCGAACAGAGATATGGCGAAGGGAAGCTGGGGTTGAAGTACTCGCTTTGAAAATCCAGACCTTTCAGAATTTAAAAAAAAAAAAAAAAAAGAAAAAAAAAGGAAAAAAAATTAAAAAATGGAGATTTCTGCCCGCCCCAGCCCGAGCCCCCAGCGATGGTAACGTTTTCCAGAGCTCCCGGGAGGGTTTGGGGCGAGTTCAGGCTGTTGGGGGGGTCCAAGGTTGGCCGGGGGGGGTGTGTGTGACACCTCCGGCCCCTCTGCCCTGTTGGGGACACTGGCTCCCCCCGGCTCCCCCCGCCTGCCGGGTTTGCTGGATTTAGGAGTGGAAGGTGCCTCCCTCGATGGAAGCAGAAGGTGTGGGGTTTTGGGTTTTTTTCCCCTGTTTCTTTTGATGATGCCACTGGTTTTATAGAAGGGTTTTGATGGGGAGAAGCGGGAGCCTAAAGCGCAGGTGGGGGGAACCCCCGGGGAATGCTGGGGTCTCTCCCTTCCCAAGAATTAAGGAGGGGAGTAGGAGAAAAGGGAAAAATTGAGGAGCCCGAAACCTGGAGGTTGCTGGTTTCTTCTGGGAAAAAAAAAATAAAAAAGGCAAAAAAAAAAAAAGCCTTTTAAAGAAGTTGCAGAGACTTTTGCAGGGTTTTTTGGTGGTGGTTTTTTTCACCAGAGAGGAGCTTTTCCAAAGATTTAGGTGAAAACTCTCATTTTCCCCGCGACTGGAGGCATTTAAAAGCTTAAGTGATGATGTGCGCTCCTAAATCACCCACTCGGGAACATCGCTGCCAGCTGCCTCGGTGGGTGCGTGGGCGAGAGGGGCTCCCAGTCGCTCCCAGTCACCGGCTGGACCCCCGTAAACCAGGGGATACTGGGGAGGCACCAGCAGAGAAAGTAGCTTGGACGGTTCTGCTCCTCCTCCTCCTGCCAGGCTCCTCGCTGAGCCTGAGCCTTCCCGCACCTTTAAAGTCCTGCTCTGCGTGGAGAGGACCCAGGCACCGAGTACGTGCAAGGGCAAGAAATGCACTTGCCCAGCAAAGTTTAAAAAATTGGAGAAAACGAGTGTCACAAGAGAAAAACTCAGCAGCGATGGGGCCGATGTCCTACATCATCCTGCGTCTGCTTGGGATGGCTCCTAAGGAAAGGCACAAGGAGCGCTGCGGTTATGGAATAGTCTGCTCAGCGGGAAAGTGATTTTTCATATTTTTTTTTAACGAAATGAGAAGCCCAGACCCCCGGGGGTGTTTGTCCACTGGAGATGTGCGGTGTTTTATCCCAGCTGCCTTCCCAGCGCTTCCGCTCAAATGTGCGCACCCCGCGGGGAATTCGGCTCAGAAACATTTGCTGGGCTTTACCCGAAAACTGGGAGTTTATCCCGGAGGTGGTGGAACCGGGGGGATTGCAGGGGGCTGGGCTGGAAGGTGTTCCTTGTTTCTGGAAGAGTTGCCGGGGGGTGTCCCTCCATCTCCATCCCTCTCTCTGTCCTGGTCCTTGCCTGTGTCCTGGTGAACCCTGAGATGTTCTGCCCAGGTGGCACCGAAGCCGGGGGAACCTTGGGCTTGGCCGAGGTGACCTCAGGAGGTCCCTCCCCACCCGAGTCCTGCCCCGAGCCGAGGGACCGAAGCACGCCGGGGCTTTTAAGCCACTGCAGTGTCGGTGCTGCCCTTGGGAAACGGGGGGAAGGTTACTGTAAGGTGATGTTTGAAGCTGGTTTTCTGAAAACCAGTGCGTCTTCTGCTTCTGGTGGAACAAACCGCTGAAGGGGAGTGGAAACCAGTTCCCTATTGGTTTATGTCCGTAGCCTGCTCTTGAAGGTGCTGGAGCCGTCTTCACAGTCTTAAGTATATAGATTTAAAAGAAAAAAATCATGCTTTAATTGAAACGGGCTCGGTTTTCTCCTCCGGACAGAGTTGGCAGCGGATGGGGCTTTCTGGGCAGGGTCTGGCGAGGGCTGGGGTCCTGCAGCCCCTCTCTGGCTCCTGCCAGCCCTTCCCCTCGGGGACGCTGCCCGACCCTCCTCCCCTTCCCTGGGCTTCGGCTTCCTTTCAGGAGCATCCGGAGCAAAGCCGTCCGCTTTTCGGTATTGCTGTGGCTTTGGGGTGCCGGAGCCTGTCTGGAGGGGACAGGGACGGGCTGTGTGTGTTGGGAAGTGCTTTTGGGAACCGTTCATCCTCCCCGTGGCGTTGTCTCGGCTCGAGCCCGCTCCGGCTGCCGGTACACGGGAGCTTCCCCAAGGATGCTAATAAAACCCGAAGAGCGGAGGGACAATTTATTGAGATTATGGCTGGAGGCGGGGGGCCAGGAGCAGGTGGAGCTCGGCGGGAGGGAGCGGGGACGTCGCTGGGGACAGGGTGGGAGCAGGCGGGAGGGCACTGCCAGGGCAGCGGCACGGGGGCGAGAGCATCCCTGCTCCGCTCCCACCTGCTGCAAAAGCCGGGGAGCGCAGCCTTCCTGCCAGGGGAAAAAAAAAAAAACGGGGGGGGGGCGAGAAATAAACAAACATAAAAAAAAATCTGTCCGTCCGTCTCGGAGGAGCCCTCGCGATCCGTCAGGAAATGGGTCATTTATTTTATTGTAACTGACACTTGGGAGCCCTGACATGGTCAGAGCTGAAATTTCACACTTTTCTGGCTACTGTAATTGTCCGGTCCCGTACGGAGCAAACCGGTTTAAGAAAATAAAACCCTAATCCACGGGCATCCCCGGCAGAACGCCCACCCGCGCTTTATTTTTAAAGAGTAATCCAGCAGGTTGAGTTTTAAGATGCTATGAACGCCGCCCGCCTATAATAAAAGCAGCAGCCGCCCCATGGACCGGGAACCGCCGGGAGCTGGCAGGGCTCCACGCGGCGCGCGGCGAGATGCAAATCCCGCACGGTCCGGGGGTATTGCCGTGCGTAAACAGCACTGGAGATTACGGGGAAATAGATTTGCACAAAAAGGAGAAAGTTTTGAGACTCCGCTGTAGTTTCCTTTTTTTTTTCCTTTTTTTTTAACGGAGTGAAAAGCGGAGATCCCGGGGGAGCAGCCTCCCGGACCGGGGTGTAAGAGAGACAGGAGAATTGTGATCTAGAGCCAAATAAAAGGGAAGAGAATTAAAAAAAAAAGCCTCTGAGGGCCAGATTTTCACCCACAATTGGAGCCAGATTTTTCCAACTCGCATTTAAGCGTCTAAATAAAAGCTCTGTTTTCAGAAGCGATTAGCGCCTGATGTGCCGAGCGCTCTTGGAAGAAATCTGACTGTCGGGATTCCTTCTTATTTCTGGAGATTTGGATCCACCAGCCAACAGCCAGGAGGTTTCAGCAGTTCCTGACCCCCCCTCCCCTGGGTCCTGCTCCTTCGCCCCCCGATGCCCCGAAGGAGGGGTTGGACGCTGGGGACACCAGCCGGTGGGTCCAGAGGAGTTACTTGTCCCCCTAATTTTGAGCCCTTGGCTGCGTGGAGAGCCCTTGCGTTTAGTGCCTGTGGTCAAAAGTTTGTCGAACTGTTGGAATTTTGGGAATACGCATGGGCAAGGGATGGGGAGCCGCGGATGAGGTGCGGAACCTGGTCCGGTGGGAGGTGTCCCTGCCCGGGGCAGGGGGTTTGGAGCTGGATGGTCTTTAAGGTCCCTTCCAGCCCAAAGCACTCGATGATTCTGTGACTACGGGGCCGAGCTGCCGCAGGGCGAGGTGGGGAGCGCAGCGATGCCCAGGATGCTCCGTTCTCCTTCTGCCTCTGCGTTTCCTCCGGGAAACTCCTGCGTGATCCAAGGCTACGGGATCAGACCTTCTGGTTGGGTGGCGCGCAGAGCATGACCCACAGTTAAACGCCGGCTGTATTAAGGTACCGCGAGCAATAGCAGCCTTTGCCTGCGAGGTGTCGGGAAACGCCGCATCCTCCATGGGCGATGGGGGGAGCTCTGCCGTCCTGCCTTCCAGCCAGCGCTCTCCATCGCGGCCTAATTATTCCTTGGTTAATCCGGGTCCCGTCCAAGCAGACCTGGTCCCCGGTGCAGGGAGGTGTGCGCCTGTGCGTATACACACACGCCTACGCGTGAGTATATGTTTTCTTTGCTATGAAGGCATTCACGTGTGTTTTGTGATCTCCTGTGCTTCCATGCTCTGGCATAAAAGTATTTATAAACAAATCGATGGAATGAGCAAAGGCTGAAAGAAAATTGCCGTCTCTCTGAGGAAGAAGAGCGTGTGGCTGCCGCAGGCTTTGATGGAGCTGTTTGTTGGGGTGTAATTTCATGAGAAGCCAAGAGCCTCGTATAAATGTTGTGCTTTTAGGCTCGGATTCACAA
This sequence comes from Chroicocephalus ridibundus, assembly GCF_963924245.1. NCBI lineage: Eukaryota > Metazoa > Chordata > Aves > Charadriiformes > Laridae > Chroicocephalus > Chroicocephalus ridibundus. The sequence goes on along the minus strand of NC_086300.1, from coordinate 1,623,174 downwards.
GGCTCCTAAGGATGCGCTTTTAAGCAGAGAAGCCATCCTTTTGAAGTTAACGGGGCTGCTTCGATGGTAAAATGAGGCACGTGCTGAATTTGAGCCTAAATATACAACTTTGTATGAACTCTATATAGTCATTGTTTAGCGTTCAGTTACAGCTGAACTAATAACGCAACAAATTTCTCCGACATCTGCAGCCTCTTCTTGCTGAAGGCAGCGACGCAAAGTGGCTGCGGCTTTTATATGTGATACGACGTTGGGGGGAGAGGGTTTTTGTGACCCTTTAGAAGCTGTGGCTGGGATGGAGAGCTTCCCCCGGTCAGCCTTTGGGCACCCCACGATCCTGTTCCCGTGCCCGGCTGGCCGCACACCCTGCCTGCCTGCCGTCAAGGGTTTGCACAGCACAAATTTTATATTTATTTTCCCCAAATACTTGTCCGTGCGACTTTGGTAGCTGCTTTCTGCCGCTCCTTGTGCCCGTAAAACCTGGCGAGGGGGGAAGGTTCGTGGGAGGCAGAGAGGAGAGAGGGCACGGGCGCGTCCGAGGGGAGTTCGCTCAGGAAAAAATCCAGCTCAGATATTCCGGCGGCTTTGTGCTGGATTTCCCTAACGATGCTTTGGATTTGTCTGGGGGGGGTGTTTGTCGGGTTGGCTTTTCGTGTTGCCTGGGCCAAAGTAGTGGTGGGCTTTAGATGGCTTTGCTTCCGTGCCGCTCTGTACTCTGTTACGAGGTGAACGGCAGTGGAGTAGGAAAACCCCATTTTTCCTGTTTTCCAGCTCCTGCCCTGTCCGACCCGAGCCTCAGCCTTTTCCTTCTCTGATTCCCGACCCCCTTGCTAAAAAAACACCCCAAAACTAACAAAAATGAGACATCTCACCCCATCTGTAAACTTTACATCTCCTCTGCTGCTGGTCCGGCCGCGGTGGGACGAAGGGAGCAGCTGGGGGGGGTTGTCCCTCTCCCGACCCACGCAGATGCGCGAGGAGGAGCCTGGCCGCGTCCCTGCGGGCTCCCTGGCACCGCCGCCCGTCTGAGGGGGGCTCGTGGGCATCCTTCCTCCTGCCCCCCAAGGGTAACTTACTTTCTTTTTTTTTTTTGTTTGTTTGGTGAGCTCCGCACAAGAAACCTTAATTTCTCACTTTTTCCCAATGGAAACACTGCGTCGCGTTTTCTTAGAAGAGTTTTGCTTCGCCCTCACCTCCTTTCTGAAGAGGAAATGCAAGAGAAAGCGAGTCTGGCTTCGACCTGATTTGGTGCAGAACTCCGCTCTGCTATTGAAAGTTTTTACTGGAAATGAAGAAGAAGAAAAAAAAAAAAAAGCCTCACTTGTACTTTTTCATCTCGGCTACTTTCTTCTCTTTACCTGCCCTTGAACAGAAGAACGGAAGCATTTTGATTTCACTTGTAGCTTTCAGTGGAAAAACCACCCCCAGCTGCGCCACCAAACCTGCCCCAGGTCCGCGGGGCCGGGGCTGGAAGGGGCTCTGGGGGGCTCCTGGCTGGGATCCGCGCTGGGATTTGTGCCCGACATGATGGGGACCAGCCCGCCGCTCACAGCCCGGGCTGCTGGAGGTCTGAACCCCCCCTCTGCCACCTTCCCACCCAAACTGGGAGGACTGGCGGGGCCGAGTCACGGGTTTTAACTTGAGTTTTGGTAAAAGGGTCTCCACCCTTGAATTAAGATAATCTGTGTTGTAACTCCTGGATTCTCCCTTTACGAGTCAGCTTTGATCTGGGAGGGCTTGTCTGCCTGCGATCGCTGCACTGGTTCAACCTGATTTGGCTCAGAACAGGCTCGGTGCCGCTGGCGCTGAGCCCCGCGCGGAGACTCTCAGATCGATTTTTTTGATCCAGTCTTATCTGACCAATCCATATCTGCCAGGCAGGAGGGGCTGCGGGGTCGTGCCGCTCTCCGGCACTGTAACGTCGTGGCACAGGAGCCCTCAAAGCCACCGGTCCCCGTGCTGCATCCTCCTTCTCCTCCTCCTCCTCCCGACACAGACCTCGCTCAGAAAACCCCCTCAGAAGTCACAGGCAGTTTTGTTTCCTCTTCCTTTCTCGCACTGACGTGTGCTTGTGCATCTGAAGTTGTCAGGGCCCTGAGTCTTTGCCTCTCCCCTCAGTTTTAACGAATTCCTCCTCGTTTCCCCCGCTCGAAGCGCGCCGAGCCCGTGGGGTTTGTGAGATCTGCAGTGAGAGGCCAATGCCCCGCTGTCCGGGGGGGCTGCAAATGCAGAATAAAAAGGTGGCCCTGGCCACTTTCTGTAGGCAGAATTAGGTGAAACATACCCGTCAATCACCCTGGTAATGATGCTTAATTATTGAGAAATTAGAGTGGTGTAAGAGGCGCCCGGGAGCGGGTGCTGGCGGGGTTCGGGGTTCCCGCTGACGCCGCTGCCTGGGAGCTGCCCGAAGCTCCGCTGGCTGCTTTGCGAAGCCTGAGCTCGTCCCAGAGCGTCCCCCAGCCCGCAGCGCCATCAGGGCCACTGGAAACCAGTTAGAAATGCATCCCGGGCACTGGAGGAGGACGGAGGTGCCCTCTCGTGGTAAGGAGAAGTGGGAGAGAAGTCTGTGGGTGGCACCCGGCTGTCGGCTGAAACCCCGTCCCCAGCACCCTAACGAAGGCAGTAACGAAGGGTGGGCGTCGGCGTGGCCATGCTGTGGGTTTCACCCCACCTGAGCTTTTTTATGCGTTGTTGGGTTTGGGGGAGGATGGCAAAGCCCATCCTCCAGACGGTCCGAAGTCCAGACCTGGTGGGCTGAGACATCCGTGTCGCTGGCTGATGTTGTAGCTCCTGGAGGCAGATGGTCCACGCTCAGGACCTTTTCTATTCAGAGTTGGCCCTGGTGGGTGGAGAGAGATGCTCTGAAATGTGCAGAACGCACCAAAATGCAGAATATCCTTTGTCTCGTGTGTGCTTTTATTCACGTTTTTATATCGGCATCAGGATGTGGCACCCACACGGAGTTGGCCGTGCGCCCTTCAGCGCTTGCGGACATGCAGATGATGCTGTGTGTTCTGTTGCTCAGCTGCCTTTGAGTTTGTGGCATTGTGTGCGCTCTGGTGGTGGTCTCGGAAGCGCTCCAGAGTCGATGGGTAGAAGATGGGGTGAGGAACAAGTCCCACATCTGCCACCCCTCCACATGTCGTGGTCTGCAAGGAAATTCACCTCTAAACATCACATTTGTTGGCGTGTTCGTGGCCAGCGCCAGCTCGGGGGTCAGGTTTGATTAAGGGCAGTTTGAGAATTGAAGTTTTACGTTTTTCTTAAAGGGATGAACGTCTCTCACCGTGCCTCGCTGGCTGCTGGGTCGCGGTGGGACCGAGCTGCCCCGCGGCTGGAGGCGGCTGGGAGGGAACTGGGGGCTTCTCCTGCCGCTCCGTTGTCGGAGGGGGCGCGTCCCGCTGAGGTTTGGGGTTGGGTTGCGGGTTGTGGGAACCCACCGAGTTTCGCTGGGCTTGGCTTTGGGGCATGTTCAGAGCATCAGAAAGAGCCTTTCAATCCGTGGCAACCTGCCAGCAAATTAGAATGGAAAGATAATGCAAAATGGATGCATTGTCTGAAACTCATCCATCTTTCCTCTCTATTACTTACTGTTAAACTTGTCCTGCCCGCAGATACTTGATGTATTGACTTTGGCAAGGACTAACTGCAGAATTCTGGGGGATGATTGGAGTCTTCCTCTGGGCAAGTTGAGGATAAGGGGTTTTGAGATTTCTTGCATCTTTTGAAGCACCGAGGTATTGACTCCTCTGGGAGGTTGGTGCGTAGCTGGGTGTGCTCCGCGCCAGCACCATCTACCTGGGATCAGTGGGGGAGAAAGAGGAGTGGGAAGGTGGCACAGAGGTTTAATAGAGGAGGGAATATAAGACAGAGCCTTTTTCCTGCTCTGGGCATCAACCGGCCCCTTCCTTCTGCACCCAAGATGCAGCAGGTCGTCTAGGAACAGGAGTGAGTTCTCCGAGGCTTTCAAAGGGATGCTCATGGACGACTTCTCATTCTCGGCAGCTCCCTGAAAAAATCTAATCAATTATTAGGCGTGCTTCTGCGTGTACAACACGGTTCCAAAAAAGAGCTAACGGGGAGAAACCAATTAGATGGATTTATTAGCCCAAGATCAAATTGTGGTTGCTGAGATGATTGATGGAAAGGATTAATCACGACGTGCTTGCCTGCCAGAGGTAGCTACTAGCCAAGGCGAGTGGGTCTGGAGGAGACTCTTGCGTGGATGATGTGTTACTCCAGAATCCCATGGCCGGTTCACTTTTTGCAGTTGGAGGGACGCAGAAGCCAAATGTCTTCGTTGGCTTGGCCTGATCTCCTCAGGAGGGGCCTCTTGCATCGTTTCTCTTCCAAGGATGAGCCCCGTTTTCTCTCTGCTTTTCTTCCTGCTACCGCTGCTTTAATCTTGTCATTGTATGTGTTTCCTTATTTCTTTCTCGGCCTCCTCTGCCTTTCATTCCACCCCCAAATCTCTTTCCCGTCAGCCACCCCACAGCTCTGGCTGCAGCTGGGACTCTCCTCTCTTGCCTTGGCCGGGTCCCCCAGCAAACAGCAGCCACTGTGGCCACGGGGGCTTTTCACCACTGCGTGGTTCCAGAGGAGTTGTTTCTCTGTGAAGATTTAGGACGTGAGGGCGAGCAGGTCGCTGGGGTCGGGAGGAAGGAGGATAGCAGCTCGAAAAAACACGAGATGCGTTTAGAAGAAAGCGTGTTGGAGGTGAAGAGCTGGTTGCACTGATGACATTAGGTGGAGGTGTGGTGGGAGGTGGTGGTTTGGCGGCAGGGGGATGGTTCTCTGGGAGACCTTTGCTTTTTCTTTATGGGAGATACGGGAAAAACCATTGTTTAAATCAGTATTTCCTGAGCAGGCTGCAAGCTGGGTCCCTTTTCAGGACAAAAAAGGGGATGCTCTTCTGCTTTCCCATTCCATCCCTCCCGGATCCTGCTCAAACGTAGCGCGTTTGAGAGCATTTTGATGGGGTTCTACCATGTTTTTTCTTGCTCTGTGGGGCTGTATGTGACCCGCCCCATATCACAGCCCGGGCTGTAGTCCAAACCCACCTCCATCAGCAGCTTCAGTGGTGAAACCAGGCTTTGAATCGAGGGGCCAAGGGGGGGTTACAGGGGCCTGGGCAATGCTGCGGTGGGGGGACCAGTGGTGGGGAGTGGCACGGCCAGGAGAGGGCAGCGATGGCCTTAACTCTGGCAGAAAAAATCAATGCTGTAAAAAATGCCCTTAATTTAGGGCTCGCCCCCCAACCTTCAGGAAATGTTAGCCCAGATCTGCATTTTTTTGCTTATATGCTCGTATTGAACATTCTTGATGTGGCGTTAATGCTCCAAACCAATGCGGTGCCTCCAAATCTCGGAGCTCTGGTTTTATGCTCTTCACAACTCAGGGGAGGACTTTTCCATGGTTCCTCTCCATTCCCATATTGAGATTTTTCTTCCAAACCACAAAGGCTCCGAAAGTTCATCCTGGACCTGCAGCACCTCCAGGAGGAGCTGGGTCAGGCAGTTTGGATTCGGAAAAAAATTCAAATATCCGTCTCAAACCTTAGTAATGATGTATTTGAAGAAGGAGTCAAGGTCGTAGGCCTTGCTTGAGCCTCATCTGGAGGATTTGGCATGTCATTTTTTTCCTGCCTTACCAGTGCATGAGCAATGGTCCAGTGAGGACCTCACGTGCCTGGTCCTGGGGGTGGCCGCGTGTCGGTGGGTTTAATAGTGTGACCGCCGTCCGGCACTGGGGAGGGTGAGAGGTGTGTTGGCTTGGGGGGCAACGCAGAAGGTGGCAGGTCCCAGGTGAAGTGGCTGAAGCCCAGAGGCAGATCCCGTCCGGCCGGGGCTGGGCTGTGCTCGGAGGCGTGGTGGGGACCTGCTGGGGGCTTCCAGCAGGTACCTCCTTTGTTTGTGCTTTTGTTTCCTTGACAAAGAAGGGAGTTTAGGGATAATATTGGTGCTTCGCGGAGATGCCGGCAAATTGAAAGCCTATCAATTTATAAGGGAAAAGCAAGTAATTTCAGCTACAACTTTTCTCTGAGTCCCCCTGGCAACGTTTGTGTCTTAGCAACCACATTTTCCTATTTAAAAATGTTTAAAACATTAAAAAACAACAACAACAACACATTAAGCACAGGATTAAGTGCTTTCCTGAATCAAAGCCTAACTAGATAAATGAAATGCTGTTAATTGAATCAGGGATGCACTGTGTTTTCAGCCCCCAAATTTGCATAACATTTGCATTTGATTGAAAAGCCATCGTTAATGTTGTTCTGTTCTAGTAGGTCCCCCCCATGTCTCTGGCTTCGGCCGTCCTCCTCCTCCTGCCCGAGGAGCTGCCTAAGTGGTGTCGGTAGGAGATGGCCGGGATGGGGTTGGTGCTTGCGGCCGGGGAGAGCCCAGAGCGTGGCCGCACTCTGCCGTCAGCGCTTGGGCCCTCCGCGTCTTGGTGCCATCGGTCACCTCTGCTTTGAGAAATACGTGGTGGGGGATGGAGAAGGTCCAGGAGGTGTTGGATGTAGGGAGATGCTGTAGCCAACATCCCCCAGAAAGTGTGTCTGGTGCCTGCGTGGCTCGGGGGTGGCTGGAGAGCTATTGCGAGGCCAGAGGAGGCCCCGGAGATGCTGGGAGGGCTGGAGCCCCTCTGCTGTGGGGACAGGCTGAGAGAGCTGGGGGGGTTCAGCCTGGGGAAGAGAAGGCTCCGGGGAGACCTTGGAGCCCCTTCCAGTCCCTAAAGGGGCTCCAGGAAAGCTGGGGAGGGACTCTGGAGCAGGGAGGGGAGCCATGGCATGAGGGGGAATGGTTTTACGCCGAAAAAGGGGAGACTTAGCTGAGATCTGAGGCAGAAATTCTTTGCTGTGAGGGGGGTGAGCCCCTGGCCCAGGTTGCCCAGAGAAGCTGTGGCTGCCCCATCCCTGGAGGGGTTCAAGGCCAGGTTGGACGGGGCTTGGAGCAACCTGGGCTGGTGGGAGGTGTCCCTGCCCAGGGCAGGGGGTGGCACTGGGTGGCCTTTGAAGTCCCTTCCCACCCAAACCATTCTGTGGTTCGATGGCTGGCACCCTAAAGCAGAGCGATGTGGGCAAAGGACCAGCAGCTCCGGCCGCGGTGTTCAGGATCGGTCCCTGCTCTAGCAGAAGTTCACCAAATCAGCCTTTTGCTTTGGGGCTAAAGAGAAATCAAACTGCCCAGACAAAACCTGGGCTAGCGGGGGAAGAGGAAGGAAATCCATGGGGCTGGCTGCGCCGTGGGGCTGTTTTGCTTATGGGGGTATCCCCTGTGCGGGGGGGTGTTGGGAGCCTTGTAGAGCTCTGGCAATGCAGGCGGTTGCGAGTGTCCTGTGATCCCTGTGGATCACAGGGAATGTTGTTTGGGCTAAGTGCTCAGAAGGCAATAGTCGGGGTGACCTGAGCATCCCGCACCCTCTGTCCTCCTCTCCTCCCCTGTGCCACCGCACCGATCCCTCCGGCTGCTTCTGTGCTGCCGGCGATGCTCAGGGCTGAATCCCATTGGGAAAATAACCCGGGTCCTTCGGCGAGCCCCTGCCTGCGCCGTGAGGTGCCGTGGGGCAGGGGAAGGAGGCGCGTCCATGGGGTGTGATGGGGAGATGTGGGGTTTGTCCCAAGCTCCGCTGCCGACCTGCTCAGTGGCTGTGGGTGCCGCGGTGCTCCTCTCCCTCTGCCTCTCCGGCAGTTCCATGCTGGGAGGGAGCAGCCCGTCTCAGGTGGAACCCGTGGCCAAAACTTTCTCGGGAGGAGGCGGCAGCGAGTCTCGAGGCAGGGATGCGCCCATGGTGATGGGACGAGGAGCAGCGCTGTTGTCCGTGCCCCCCCCCCAAGCATCGCCTCGAAAACACCGCGCAGGGCTCATGCGAAAGAGAGGGGAACCCTCGAGCTGCGTCGGCTCCGGCTTGCGGTGGCCAGCCCCAGCCTCCCGCTGGCCCCCGGCCAGGCTGCCGGCTCCTAACGAGCAAGTGCCCCTTTCTTGGGTCGCTGCCACCGCTGCCACCGTGCCAGTCCACTCCGGGGAATTACCAGCAGATTCTTAATTAAGTGGGAGGCTCTGGCCACCCCTCTGGAAGGTGATCTCTGGGGATGCATCCAGGGGTGAGAGAAGAGGGATCCTGACGGCTGAATCTGCGCCTGGCTCTCTCCCAGTGAGATTTAAAAATTAAAAACCAGAACCAAACAAAAAGAAATGCAAAACTTAATTTGGGGTTCTTAATAATGATGATTCTGCCTGCTCTTAGCGATCAGAGTTTTCTGTGAAGGCGGCAGCGGGTACCGGTCCGTCTGCGCTGCCGATGTGCTGTGGGTCCCCGAGGGTGCGCAGCTCCGAGGACGCAGCAGCAGCACTGGGGGCCAGCGATGCCGTGGGGGCTGGGGGGGCTCTGGGTGCATTCGGGACACAGGGCTTTTTCCAGCTGCCTCCAGGGCTTTTGGAAACGAGCAGTGGGGGTTTTCTGAACGAAAACTGCTGCTTTTTCCCATTTCACCTCGTATTCTCCCTCCTGGGCAGACGCTCCTCCTGGTGCGCTTCGGGTTGGACCCCCGCGGTCTCGGTGGGCACAGTGCGAGAGATCTCCCCGGTGCCCGGCTATTGCAGGATCCTCCGCGGCGCTTCGCTCTGTCTCTTCGCTTTTCCCCCCAGCGAGGTTTCACCTGGTGGCGTGTTGAGCTCTGCAAAGAGCTGGTTGAAGGAAAAGCCAAGGAAAGGCTTCGACGGAGCAGAGCTTGGTGCTTCCACTGCTCGGGGGCGACGAGGGGCTGACCCAAGGTGCCGGTCTGCGCTGTGGCCCTGTGATGCGGCTCCCCCCAGTTACAGTCCAGTGGCATCATGGTGGGTGTTTTTTTCCTCGGTGAGCCCAGCCCGCGGCCGGGGAGGGGTTACGGAGAGCGTCAAGAGACTTCAAAGGTCTCGCTTTGCCTCCTGCCCCTGCAGGAGAGCCCGCAGATCCGCTGGGGGCTGCCGGGCAGCTTGGGGGTCTCTGAGGGCTGTGGGATGGACACAGTGGGATGCTGAAATCCTGTTATCACAGCCCACGGAGCAGGAGGAGGGTGACGCCTGGGTCCGTCCTTGGGATTTGCAGTTTCTTTCCCCTTACAGCCCTGCAGCCGTTCGCCCTCCTCTCTCCGCCCCCGTTATTTTTTTTCTTTTTAATTTTAAAAAAATCCACCAGCACGCAGGCAAAAACCGTCCAGATTTGCAAACAGACATTTTTTTTACCCAGGTCGATCAGCCCGCTCCGGCTCACCCCAAGGATCTGGGAGGCTCCTGCCTTCGGCATGAGATGAGCAGCATCCGTGAGCGTCTCCCGTGGGCCGGGGATGCTGGGGCTGGTCTGGGGGGGGCACAGCTACCGGTCCCGGCTGGCAGCCAAGGTCGGGCAAGCGGAGGTTGCCTTCGTCGACACGAGAGGGAGGAGCTCCTGCCTTTGGCACATCGTGAATAAAAAGCCAAGGAGTCGCCGTCTCGCGGAGTTATTTATTTGGAGTAAAGCTCGGCTCGGCGCGGAGGTGGGAGCAGGACCGGGCTGTCACGTTTGGTGGTGCAAAGAGTTGGCATTTCGCAATGAGGATTTAAGTACAGCGGGACCTGCTTCTAGCAAAGCCAATAGCGGGGTTTATTTATTCATGATTTCCTCTGTAATTCTAACCACAGCCGCTGCCGAGCGCGCCGACGGAGCCAGATTCGGAGCTGCTCATCGGAGGCGGGGGGTTCCACCCATCGTGGGGCAACTCCACGTCGAGCTGGACCTGGCTGAGGGGTGACGGATGCGGCCCCGATTCTGCCCTCCCTGGGGCAGGGGGGGCACCGATGGCGATGGGCTGGGAGTCGTTTTCAGGGTGCCGGCTCATCCCGGGATTTCGCGGGATCCTGCCCTGCTTTGTGCAGCTCGCCCGGTTGGGCTACGACCCTTCTGCCTCCAAGTGTGGCCTCGTGGGGATTTAATATCCGTCAGCGATGGAGGCCGTGAGGAGCGGCAAATAATCCCAGTGGCGTGGTCGCGATGGGAGGAATTACCGGTTAATTAACATATTAATAAAAGCCCAGCGGCCCCGGAGAGGCGCAGAGCAGCCCCTCGCCTTGCCCGGCCGGCGCGGATGCGGGCGATGCTCTGCCCGGCCAGGCGCTCCGGCAAAGTTCAGCGAAGGAAATCCAATTTATTTTAATTTTTTAAATTTTATTTTATTTTTTAGGGGGAGAAAATTAGATGCCACCAGCAGGATTACGGTGCGAGGACATAAATGGCTCTTTTTCTCTCCACAGCACATTCGATTCCGGTCACGTCTGTGCCGAACACATGCCCTGCCCGTGCAGATGCCTGTAGCTCTCTGGAGAAGTTTCCGTGGCGGGGGCGGGCGGTGGGAGACCTGCGGGGTTTCCTCCATCGCTTCAAATCCTTTTGACCCTCCCTGGACTGGGACATTCTTTGCATTCTGAATTTCTTAATCTCTTTCCCATTCATTTTGGGATGCGGATTAGCATGTAAACAAGAGGTCTGGTTTCAGAGTGTCCTCCCCCGGCTTCGCTTCCTGCAGCCCCCCACAACACGCGGCAGTTTAAGGGTTGGGTTGGTTTCTTTTTCCCCATCCACCCTGGTTTCGTCTGTAGTAGTGACGAGATTTGGCGTTTGGAGCCTTCCAGGTGGCTGAGCCGCCGGGAGCACTGAAAATCTTAATTGTTGTGCTTCATTCTGGCTTTTAGAGGGGAGAGCAGCCCCGAATCCGGCCATCCCGACCCTCGGGGCTCAGTCTTTGGTGACTTTGGGAAACATCAGTTCTGGTTTTCTTTCAAACCAACCGACCCAGACAGCCCTTTGGGGGATTTTGGTGTGTGTGGGTTTGCGTGGGGAGCACGGATCGGAGGGGATGCTTGAGGCAGCCGCTCTTCCCTGGCGGGATGAGGAGGAATCTTCCCCTGCGCGGCCAAACCCCACCGACAGCTTTGGGTCGGTTCGTGCCGAGACGATTTCTTCTCATCAACAAATGAGCTGAGCCACCTTCTGAAGTCGTGTAATCAGAAGATAAGGATCTGGAATCTCATTTTCTTTCCTTTTTTTTGCATTATTTCACGTGTTCATAAATACTGTGAATTTGAAGCCCAGGTCTGTGGTGAGCAGGTCTGAGGGTATTTACCTGAGAAAGTGCTGTAAGCGCCGAGCTGCCCGCTGTGGTCATGGCACTGAGCTTCCTTTTCTTTAGGCATCTGAAAATTCAGTCGTTTTGGTTATTCCTGAAAAACAGAGGCTGATGGGGGGGACCAGCCATCCACGGGGGGGGTTGGCACTGTTCGCGTGTGGGTTGCACCCACAGAGCCGCGTCCCTCCAAGCCCTGGGCACCCAAAGGTGTCGTTGCCTTGGGGTGGGGGCTCTTGGGGCGTCCGGCAGCACCTCAGGGCGACGGTGGCCACAGTGACGTGGCTGGACGAGCCCACGGCTGCGCTCAGCTGTCTGTGGCAGCTGCAGGGCGAGGGGGGGGTTCAGCACCCCCGGGGTAAATTTGGCATCGGAATTAAAAAAAAAGAGTTTCTATTTTGGGAAAAGTGAGGTTAGGAAGAGCCAAAAACGTGAGTGGAGAAGCAGCCTGAGACCATCCCGGGTGGCGGAGCCGGGATGCCCGAGCCTTGGTCTCCCCGGTTAGGATTCCGCCAGGTTTTTGGACACGGCAGTGATGCTCCAGCGGGTCCCACTGGCCGTCGGTGGCATCCAAGGGTTGTCCCTTTGTGCCTCCAGGGCAGGAGGGCAGTTACCTGAACGCAGCGTTCCCTTTTTGCTTTCTAATCCTTCTATTTCATCTGGCAGAACTCCCTGCCTTCCCAGCCGTGCCCCCCTCAGGGCTCCGGCCGGTGCTGAAGGGTCGGGGGGGATTTTGGCATCTTGTTCTCGGTGGAGCTCCCGGCGTAAATCCAGCACCCACTGGGCTGGCTGTAATTAGCCAGAAGCCATCAGAAACCCCGGTAGCGTATGGAAATGCAAAGCTTGCTTAGATACATCACCGTGCCGCAGTTCAGCGCAAGGCGGCCGCGTGTCAGACACCAAACCTGCTTTTTAATCACTTTTCCTTTATTTCAGGAGCCGGAAAATTCAAATCCGGAACATCCCACCCCAGCTGCGATGGGAGGTAAGAGGAGCAAGCGGAGAAGTAAAGAGCAGGTTTAAGGACTAATTTCCCCCCCCAGGTTTCTGTAGTTGGGGTTAAAGTTGATTTATCCTTTTCTTTGTTATTAATTGGGTCTAATTGTACTGGATCCGTGTGTCCGTATAGCTTATTCCTCTTCCATTAAAGGGGTAAGTTCAACTGGTAGAAGCAATGTGAGCTACACCAACGAAATCCCTGTTAATAACAGGGTTATATGATTTATCTATTGTATAAGGAACAAAATGGATCCTTTCTTCCCGCCGGCCGCCGGGACTTTACCCTGACTCTCCCCCCGCAGCGTCCTGGGGCAGGCGGGAGCTTCCTTCGTCTAATTGCTTGTGAAATCTTAATGACTAGAAAGCTGCCTTTATTGATTGATTGTGTTTCCCTGCTCTGTCCTGACAATCCCAGTGTAAGGTGGGTTGGGTTTTTTCCTCCCTTTTCCAGGTTCTGGATGGTTTGCTGGCCCAGTATGGCACTGTAGAAAACTGCGAGCAAGGTAGGACTGAAAAAAAGACGCCAACTCGCTGTTATTTCAGATATTTTCTGCTCCAGCTATTTTTGGAGGGAGGGGGAGGAGGGCGAGGAGAGACACGCGGTTTTCCTTTGTCAGCAGGAGCCATGGCTAAAGATGTCAAGAGGTCTCGGCCTGGTCGCGGGGGCTTTTTTTTTTTCTGTTCCCTATTGCTAAAAGGCGAGTCCCGTGCGGTGGCTTCAGGCGGCGCGTGTGGGTGTCCCCTGCACCTGGAGCTGGGTCGGCATCGTCCCCTCCGCACCCTTGGTACCCACCAGCCGCCGCGTCAGGGGAAGGTGCCGGACGCTCTCCCACGGCCGACGGGGACGATCTGTCTCCGCTCGGCAGATTTTATCTCAGCCTCTAATGGCGATTAGTTGAGACAGGAGGTTTAATGTCGCCCCTGGGACGTTTAATGAGAGTAGAGTTACCATAACCCTCCTAGAAATGGAAAGGAGGGCTCGGAGGAGCTCCTGGGACCGTCCCTGGGCTCCGGCGAGGGATGGCAGGATGGAATTGGCTTCGGTGGCTTTGCTGCGGAGCGCGATGGCGTATCGGGATCCTTTAAATGAGGCAGGAAGGTCTGTGCTGCCCAGGGCGAGCCCCAGCGTGGCCTGAGCCCTCGATGCTCCGCTTCCCTGCGGGAGAAGCGCGTTTGCAGATCCCTGGGGAGCCCCGGCGGGGACTCGTCCGAGAGGGGGATCTACGCTTTTTGGGGGGGCTCTTGGCCTGAAGCGTTTGTGCCGCTTCTCTAATTTCTGCCTCTCTTGCTCGCAGTGAACACGGACAGCGAGACGGCCGTGGTCAACGTCACCTACGCCAACCGGGAGCAGACCAGGCAGTAAGTGCCCCGCGGCCCCCCGGCGCTCGGGCTGCGCTCCCTGCTGCGGCGCCGGCCCCCTCCCTGCTCACAGGCTTTCCAGTGCGGGGAGTCAGATTACCCCGGAATTCCTAAATTTTAGCTAAAAATGCAGCAAATCTTTGAGGAACGCAATAGAACTCTGATTTGTTTTCTGTCACCTTCAGACGGACATCTGCATTTTTAGGCTTTTTTCTGCAGTTCAGGGAGTAAAAGCGTAACTTTTTGCTGAGGAAAAGTGGAGATTTTCTTGTACTTAACGTGATTTCAGGAGTTATGTCTCCAGAAAAAGTAATAATGAGACCAAATCTCGTAGGAGCTGGTAGGAGCTAGGTCAGGCAACACGTGTCCTCTCTGGCTGATGGCGGTGTCGTTGGGGGGCTGTCAGCTCTGTTCCCCATCCTGCCTGGAGAAGACGGGAGTTTGCACTAATTGCAAATGGAAAACTCATTGTGTTTTCACTGCTGTTTATTTCACTTCCCTTTTGCACCAACGAAGGGCTCTGGAAAGGTGGAAAAGGGATGGGATTAGCCCTTTCCTTGGAGAGCAGCCTGGAGGAACGCGGGGATTGATTGATAGGTTTTCATCCGGGAAGGTTTCCGTCACCGAGGCGGCCACGTCTCAAATGTGGCCACCGTGGCCGCACCGACAGCCCTGGGGATGTCACTCGTGGTCACTCCACCAAAGCTCCAGCTTCCAAATAGCTGCCCGGCCGATTCAACTGTCAAACCCAAATTTGCTGTGGTCGTGCACGCAGCCACAGGAGAACTTGGTGGGGGAGCCACCGTCTTGTTTTACTCTGTGTAATAACACGGGGCAGGGTCCGGCTGTAGACCCCGGCAAGGGGAACGCTCCCGGTTTGTCCTCCTGTCCCCTGTCCATCCGCACCAGCCCTGCACTTTGCTCCCCGTGAGGTGAAATATTTTGGGTTTCTTTCACCTGGAAGCACCCAGAGAAGAGTTTTGTGCAAGCAGTTTTGCTCTTAGATCTGCAGCCCTTCTGCCCTTCTCCTCCGGGGTGCGCATGCTTCGTCGAGCACCTTCCTCTGGTCTGTTCCCATCCCGCAGGGACAGGGCTGCTAGCAGGAAAAGTCTCTGTTCGAGCCAGTTTTAGGTGTTTTGTTTTGTTTTTTAATTATTTTTTTTTTTGCAAGAGTTGAGTCACTGACTGGTTTCTGGAGAGCTGCAGTTTTGGTTTTCTCCGTAGAAAGCCAGGGAAGTTTGAAGGAGCTGCGGAGAGCCGTTGCCTTGCTCTTGCTGCCAGCTCCATCTACCGACAGCTTTCGGCTCTCGCAGCCCCTGAGGTCCCGCCGGGAGAGGGGTGTGAATTACCAGCCAAAAATCCTGTAAGGCGGAGGAGACGTGGGAATCGCTCCCTGCACCGTCCTGTCCTGCACCCATCACTCCCATCCCATCCCATGGGTGCTGGGAGAAGTTTCCTTGCAATGCGTTGGCTCATCCAGGCTGGGTGCAACGTCCTGCCAGGTCCTCGTAGCATCGATGGCATCTCCTTTCCCCTCTCCCGGTGCTTCCTGGGCGTTACACCAGGGAGGGCTTGACCCGTTTTAGGTTGAGCTCATGCGCTGCCGCTTGCCATGGGACCGTGCCAGGAGGGACCCCCACCCCAACCCCTTCTCCCCTTCCAGAGCCATCATGAAGCTGAACGGGCACCAGCTGGAGAACCACGCGCTGAAGGTCTCCTACATCCCCGACGAGCAGTCCATGCAAGGGCCAGAGAACGGGCGGCGGGGCGGCTTCGGGGCGCGCGGTGCCCCCAGACAGGGCTCCCCAGTCACCGCGGGGGCACCGGTCAAGCAGCAGCCGGTGGATATCCCCCTCCGCCTCCTGGTGCCCACCCAGTATGTGGGCGCCATCATCGGCAAGGAAGGGGCCACCATCCGGAACATCACCAAGCAAACGCAGTCCAAGTGAGTCCGCTCTCCCACGAGCCGGTCTGCAGGGATGTGTGAGGTTGAATTTTTTTTGGAGAATGGGCTATTTGAGGCCCCTCCATCTCTCCCGCTGTGCAGGGTGGTGTGTCTAAGAGCCACCTTCCCATACCCTGCCCCAGCCAGGATTTCTTGGCTGCACTTCCCCACGCGTGTCCTTTTGCCGGGGCTGCCCTGGCTGGGGGCAGGCACGTGGGGGGGTCGCTGCTTCAGCCAGTCTCATTCAGCACGAGCCTATTGAGCGTCACCCGCCGGCTCTTTGCATTTGGCCCATGAGCTTGTGTTGGCTACGGCTCTTGTCCCCCAGGAAAGGCTTTATCTAAGATGTAAAGTGATGGACAGCCCATCCCGTCCCCCAGGCACGTGCTTGTTCCACCACTTAATCGCTCCTGTTGCTTAAAATAAATAGAGGGCGATGCCTTATTTGGATTGCTGTGATTTGAGCTTCTAGCCAACGCGTCCATGTCGAGTAGCGAGCCCAGAATTAACTCCTGTCTCCTTCCCTGGGTGCATGTAACCTTACGCTCGAGCGTGAGCTCCCGGCGGTCCATGGGGATGTGGGGGGTGCGGAGCAGCCGGGAAGCTGCAGAGCTGCTCCCCGGCCCCAGCGCCCATCCTTTGCTTGCAGGATCGACGTGCACCGGAAAGAAAATGCAGGAGCTGCAGAAAAAGCCATCAGCATCCACTCCACGCCCGAGGGCTGCTCCGCCGCCTGCAAGATGATTTTGGAGATCATGCAGAAGGAGGCGAAGGACACCAAGACGTAAGGTTTCCCCCCGCCTTTCTGTGCACGTGTATCCCATCCGCGGCTCTTCTTTGGGGTCTGGTACCGTCCCAACACCGGGAACCAGGCGATGCTCCCGTGTGTGCAGGAGCTTTGGCCTGGAGGACCGGGGGACTCCAGGCAAGGGGACTTGAGCTTCCCCCCCATCCCTCCGTACCAAATCCCTCCTCTTCTGGCCGCAGTAATCCCTCATGTTGTTTTTTTCCCCATTCCTCTCTCAAGAGCTGATGAAGTGCCTCTGAAAATCTTGGCCCATAACAACTTCGTGGGGCGCCTGATCGGCAAAGAAGGGCGAAACTTGAAGAAAGTGGAGCAGGACACGGAGACAAAAATCACCATCTCATCGTAAGGCTCCTCGCGCCCTTTGGGGAAACCAGGGCAGACCTTCCTCAGGCCGGGGCGGATCGGGGGGAGGAGGAGGAAGCGGGTGATGTGATGAGTGGGCTGAGATGTCTGTCTCAGCTGGGAAGCCAGCCGTGGTGTGGGTGCTTTACTCCCCAGAGCTCTCTTGAAAAATCTTGGCTTTATATTTTCTGTATTCCCCTACCCGTCCCTTCGATGTCCCCTCCCAGTCTCTCCAGGGCTGCAGAGCTCAGGATCCGCTGGTTTGATGGCTGGGACTGGGGTTTACTCTTAAGCCATGTTTTTGGGGAGAGTGGACTTCCCAGTGCCAACCGTGATGCTGGTCCCTGCTCTGTCTGGGACCAAGCAGTCCCGGTACACGGTGACAGTGGCACCCCGTGTCTCCAGCATGCCAATGGCACCCATGAGAAGGACCAGAGGACCTGGCGTAGCGCTGGTCGGGCAGGGCAGGGTCTCGGTGCTGACGCTGGCTTTCCCATCAGCTTGCAGGACCTGACTCTGTACAACCCGGAAAGGACCATCACGGTGAAGGGCTCCATCGAGAACTGCTGCAAAGCGGAGCAGGAGATCATGAAGAAAGTGAGGGAAGCCTACGAGAACGACGTGGCTGCCATGAGCGTGAGTGGGGTTTGGTCCTGCCCTGCGTCTCGGCTGATGGGAGCTCTCTAGAAGGTTGCCCCGATAAAGGCAACGAGCATTTCTCCTCTCTCGCCCTCAGTTGCAATCTCACCTCATCCCTGGCCTTAACCTGGCTGCGGTTGGCCTCTTCCCTGCCTCCTCCAATGCTGTACCTCCTCCGCCGAGCAGCGTCTCCGGGGCCGCGCCGTACAGCTCCTTCATGGTAAGTGAACCCCCGGCAGCTCAAACTGCACCACAGGATCATGGAATCCCAGGTTGGAAGGGACCTCAAGGACCATCTGGTCCAACCTTTCTTGGCAAAAGCACGCTCTAGATAGGGTGGCCCAGCTCCCTGCCCAGCTGAATCTCAGAAGTGTCCAATGCTGGGGAATCCACCACTTCCCTCGGGAGATTATTCCAATGGCTGAATTGTGAAAAGATTTCCTCATGAAAGGATTTCCTCCTTCTTTCCTCTTATGTCCAATCAGAATCTCCCCAGGAGTAACTCGTATCTGTGGTGAAACTGTGCTGGCTTTTCCCAATCACGGGCTTCGTCTGACTTGTGATAGCCCCCAGGAGGATTCGGTCCATAACTTTGCCAGGGACTGATGGGCCTATAATTTCCTGGATCCTCCTTTAAGCCCTTCTTGTAGATGGGGGTGACGTTAGCCACCTTCTAGTCTTCTGGAACGTCCCCTGATCTCCACCACTTCTCAAAGATTATGGAAAGTGGCCTTGCGACAATGTCAGCCAGCTCTCTTCACACCCTGGGGTGGATAGCGTCAGGGCTGTTTGTGGGAGAGGACCCTTGCAATGGCCAGGGATATGCCTTCGGCATCTCCTGCTGCCAGCAGGCGGGTCAGGTCCAGCGTGGGTGCAGGATCTGCTCTTTTAAACTCTTGCAAACGTGGTGGAGCAGGTGCTCAGACCCCACAGGGCCTGGGGGTGGCTCAGCCCTCCACCGCTGGGAGAGGTGTTGGCGTCGCTTGTGGGGGGGAGCTTGGAAGCCTGATCCCCATGGTGGCACCGAGCCCTGGCCGGTGACACTAGCCTGACTGGTGACACTGTACCCGCAGCCTCCGGAGCAGGAGACCGTGCACGTCTTCATCCCCGCGCAGGCGGTCGGTGCCATCATCGGCAAGAAGGGCCAGCACATCAAGCAGCTTTCCCGGTTCGCAAGTGCCTCTATCAAGGTAGGGTTGTCCCATGGGGACCTTCCCTCTGCCAGCACCCGCTCAAGGGGTGCCGTTCTGGCTGGGAAAACCACCCGCAAAGCCCCGGTTGGGGGCCCGATCCTGCCCGTGCCGCGCCGCAGCCGCCCTCTCTCTCCCCCCTCCAGATTGCCCCTCCGGAGACGCCGGACTCCAAAGTGCGCATGGTCGTCATCACGGGCCCTCCAGAAGCTCAGTTCAAGGTTCCCCCTGCACTGCCGTCACCGCGGGGGATTCGGGGTGTCCCTCTCCACGGCCTCGCGGAGCTGGGAGGGGAGGAGCAGGGCTGTGACCCCAGTTCTGAGCCCCGTCTGCAGCTGGGTAAACCCGGCATCGGCTCTCCCCGGGGCCGAGCTGGTGTGAAACCCTGAGGAACTGGGATTTTATGGGATGCTGTCCCATCCGGGTCCTGGGGATGGAGACCCACTGGGGACGCGCAGGGGTGGGACATCTCGGGTGATGCCTGACTCTGTGCTCCCTCCCCTGCGCAGGCCCAAGGCAGGATTTACGGGAAGCTGAAGGAGGAGAACTTCTTCGGGCCGAAGGAAGAAGTGAAGCTGGAGACGCACATCCGCGTCCCTGCCTCGGCCGCGGGCCGGGTCATCGGCAAAGGGGGCAAAACCGTAAGCAGAAGCCGTTCTCGGATGGGGACGGGAGCACCCTGGGGTGGGGTGGGACGTCCCTGGGAGGGTGGCTGCTTGGTGCCGGTGGCCGGGGACATGTAGCGCCATCCAGGGCATTTCCCGAGGGGCATGGCACGACGGGGTGGTCTCTGCCCAGGTCAACGAGCTGCAGAACCTGACGGCGGCAGAGGTGGTGGTGCCACGGGACCAGACCCCCGACGAGAACGAGCAGGTCATCGTGAAGATCATCGGGCACTTCTACGCCAGCCAGGTATGGCCCCGGCAGCTCCTGCGCTAGCACTGGTGGATTCTCTGATGGCTCGTATGGGGTTGTGTCCATGTCTGTATTCTCCTGTGGACGTTTTTTCCGCGCCTGGCTGGTGGTGTTTGCGGGATGGCTGATGGGGAGCTGCGCCTTTTGCTGTGGGTAATAGTGAGGGACAGGGGGGGAAGCAGGGGGAGCTGTGGGAGTGTGTGCACACGCAGAGTGTGACCTCCCAAACCCAGTTTGTGGAGGAAACCACGCTAAAATGGTTGGAGCAGGCCCAGAGGAGGCCCCGGAGATGCTGGGAGGGCTGGAGCCCCTCTGCTGTGGGGACAGGCTGAGAGAGCTGGGGGGGTTCAGCCTGGAGAAGAGAAGGCTCCGGGGAGACCTTGGAGCCCCTTCCAGTCCCTAAAGGGGCTCCAGGAAAGCTGGGGAGGGACCCTGGAGCAGGGAGGGGAGCCATGGGACGAGGGGGAAGGGTTTTACACTAAAAGTGGGGAGATTGAGATGAGATATTGGGAAGAAATTGTTTGCTGTGAGGGGGGTGAGCCCCTGGCCCAGGGTGCCCAGAGAAGCTGTGGCTGCCCCATCCCTGGCGGGGTTCAAGGCCAGGTTGAGCAACCAGCCCGGCTGCCCAAAGGGCAGGGGGAGGGGATGGAACTGGATGATTTTTAAGGTCCCTTCCAACCCAAACCATTCTGTGATTCTATGAAAACTGAGGCAGGACGGGATTTCCAGGAGCCACCTCGCCCAGCCCAGCCCCGTTGAACTCATCTTTCACGAGACGCGAAGCCGTTTCCCTCGTCCCCAGGGTCTGGCCGGCCCCGGGGTGCCCCCCTCCAGCTCCCCCCTTTGCTCTTGTCCCCCGCAGATGGCTCAGCGCAAGATCCGAGACATCCTGGCCCAGGTGAAGCAGCAGCACCAGAAGGGACAGAGTGGCCAGACGCAAGCGCGGAGGAAATAAGAGCGGCACCGACACCAACGTGAAAACGCGGAACAAGCCAATGCCGGGCTTAAGAGTGGCTGGGAATCAGTTACCGTAGACAGATGCTAATTTGTTTCATTAACCGATCGAGATTAAAGGGCAGTTTGATTGGCTTCCAGGGTAGATGGCTAGGGTAATACAAAAATGGGATCCGTTTTTAGCTCCAGGTGCCGGGACAGCTACTTAAATGAAGCGAGAGGTGCTGAGCCACACGCCGGCTCAGCCGAGACCGGCGCCGGGTGCGCGGGGACGGCGGCGCCGGGTCCCCTCTCGCGGGTGCAGCATTTGCCCCTCTCATTTAAGTAGCCTTTTGGAGGTCCCGTCCCAGCCGGGGCACCCAGTGGGGCTGCGTCTCCCTGACCCCCGGCTCCCTCCCTCCCTCCCTCCTTCCCCCCCGCGGCTGGTGGACATTCCCAGAGCGACGTTAAGCCTTTTGGAGCATTTAATTTTGATTTTTTTTTTTTTTTTTTTCCCCCTTTTTTAATTTTTTTTTTTTTTTTAAGAGAAATTCCGGTGGATTCTTACCAAACCCCCCTTTGGTAACGAGACCCGTTGTGGGCAAAAAAAATTTAAAAATTAAAAAAAAATAAATCCCACCTGAGCACCAAAATGGATTTGGGTCCCTTGGGAGCTTTGCACCGCTCCGGTCCCGGAACCGGCGGTGGGGGGGCAGGATTCCTCCTGCCCGCGCTGCCTGCAGTGCAGTGCCTTGAAACGCCTTAGAAGCCAGGAGAGCACCTCTATTTTCCAGGATATTTTTTTTTTTTTCTTTCAGTTGTTTGAATGTTTCTTTTCATTTTAGGTTAGTTTAAAAAAATAATTTAAAAAAAAAAAATTTTTAATTTTTTTTTTAAGCCTATGAAATAATGGCAGAAGCGGGACACCACGACCATTTTTTTTCTCAGCGATCTCCGCTGCGGAGGTGACGACCCGTCCCAGGGACCAGGCGAATTGTCCGGGGAAGGGAAGGGGCGAGGGAAGGGCTGTCGCTTCTCCCTCCCTTCCAGCAACAGGAATAAACCACCACCAAAACAAACAAAAAAAAAAGGCAAAAAAACCCCCTGCTTGGTAGGAAATATTAATTATCGCAATTAATTAAAAATTAATCTTCGTCTCAAGTAATCGCATCATGGGAGCTGAATGCACGCAGAAGGGTTTGGGGGGGTCGAGGGGAGATGCTTTCTCGCTGATCCGGGGCCGGTTTTGTGCCCGGCACTTATTCCCCCCCGCCCCCCCAAATCTCTCTAGGTGGGGGAAAAAATATTCTTGAAATTTGGCACATTTTTTTAATAGTATATAAAGGTATT
Organism: Chroicocephalus ridibundus; assembly: GCF_963924245.1. Lineage (NCBI taxonomy): Eukaryota > Metazoa > Chordata > Aves > Charadriiformes > Laridae > Chroicocephalus > Chroicocephalus ridibundus. The sequence continues at coordinate 1,601,557 of NC_086300.1, read as the reverse complement.
TTTTTTCATTATTTAAAAAAAAAAAAAGGAACCGACCGCCACCCTCCTTTCTGCAGGAAGAACAACCACGTTCTCATGAGACAACACCAAATAGACGCGTCAAACGAATGTAATATGGTTACTGATTCCCGTCACTCTTACGTGGATTTTATATTTTAGATATATTTTAATGATTTGTTTTTAATATTGAGTATTTGGAAGGGACAGTAACTGCTGCCATCGCCTCCTCCAGGCAGGGGAAGGCCTTGCCTCCCCGGCGCCGCGGTTTTCTGCTGCGAATCCAGCCAAAACGTGGATTTACGCTGATTTTCCCGCAAATCGGAGCGGGAGGGTGGAAAAGCAAAACTGGGATTAATCTGGGGGGAGAAGGATGATGTCGGATCCCGCACCCGCTGGGTGGGAGGAGAACCGGGAGCAACCCCCCCCCGTCCCCGGGGCGAGCCAATTTGGGGCTAAAAGGAGGGAATTTGGACCGAACCCTCGCACTGATGCTTTTTAATCATTTATTTTTGGAAACGGAGAGTGGCCCTCCCGGTACCCGGCTTGGAATTCAGCCCGCGCAGCACCGGGAAGGCGGGTGGTCCGTCGAGGCGGGACCACGGCAGCAGTTACTGTCCTTTAAACCATTGCAACAACAGGGAGATGTGGGGGAAGGCCAGGTATTGCTGTGTGTTTGAGCAACGAGAGGAAAAAAAAAACACAAAAAGAGAAAAAAAAAGAAAAAAAAAAAGAAGAGAAAAGGAAAAAAAAAAGCTACCTCAAGGTATGAAGTTACCTCAGCAATTGATTTTTTTTTTTTTTTTTTTTTGGGGCTTGCTGATATTTTATATAAAAGCTGATAGTCTTGAATATTTTATTTTTTTAATGAAAAGAGAAGTTAAGTTTCATAATTTCTTATGAGCCAGGAGTTATGTGCAGGTAACCAAGTGTTATGAGCTCTCTATGGAGAACGACAGGAATTTCAGACATAGTGGAAAAGATGGCAGCAGCTTCTTTTTTTTGTTCTTTTGGCCTTTTCAAGCCAGTTAATGAATTTCACCAGAACACAAGAGCTGTCAGATGTCGCGACTCTTCGAGACCATGGGCAAATTGGAGCCCACCGACTTTTTCAATTGGAAAAAAACTTAATTTCTGTCTTTTTTCTTTTTTCTTTTTCTTTTTTTTTTTTTTTTTTTTTTTTAAATTAAAAAAAAAATCTGAACCAAAACCTGCCACTGGCTGAAAGGCCTTTCTCAATCCAACTCCAGCGAGAAATCAAATAATGGAAGAGCTTTGGGATCAGAAACCTTTCCCTCCCGGGGATGCGAGGACGGACTCCGAGGCAGCGTTGACTATGCAAAGTGGGGTACACGGGGTTTGCTGGTATTCAAACCGCACCAGCTCAGGCGATATTTTTTCAAACACTTGGAAGCCATATATATATATATATTTATATATATTTATATATATCCCAGAACCCAAACGAATCGGCCTCCTGTGTTGCCACGGAGGCAGCGTCGAACCATCTTCTCCACTATGATGCTGTTAAAGTATTTTACAGAGATTTGCCTCCGTTTTACCGAGGACAAGCAATTTTAAAAAAGGAGAAAAAGAAAAAAAAAAAAAGTGAGAAGGAGAGAGAGAGAAATTAATGGGAGCCAATTTTTTTTTTATTATAAACGCACATTGAGGAGAGAGCGTGAATCCAGCCCTGAGGACCGATGGGCTTGAATTTCTCTGCCCGCTCTAAAAGGTTCACGGGGAGGGTTTTTTAAGTGCTATTTTGCTATTTTTCACCGTACCTGCAGGTAAAAGACCCTGTTTCGCACGTTAGTTAAAAATACAAAGGAATTTGGTGGTGGTGAGGTGAATTTGGGAGCGGCGGGCGCTGCCGTCCCCATCCCGCAGCCCCTAAATCTTGGGGGTGGGGAAGGGATCGGCACAGGATCCGGCCGTCACTGGAGAGAGAGAAGCGCTGACCCCTTTTTTTCCCCATAAATGTGGGGTCAAAGGAGCAAAATTGGGGCTGGCAACACTCGGCCGGCAGCTCCTGCCCCTCGGGGTGGTGGGAAAGGGACTTCCATGGGGTTTTCCTCATTCTTTTTTAATTTTCTTTTTTTTTTTAAGGAAGACTGGCATTTGTCCTAGGGAAAATCGGTTTTTTACTTGAAATCTCTGGCTCTCTACTTTTTTTTTTTTTTTTTTATAAATATTATTCCAGCCTTGCACAGAACAAATGTATTCAGACATCGGTGATTATAATTGTCTTTTTCCGACAGCAAGCATTTTTGATAACTGGTTCAAACTGTATCATTGAGGGATTAAAAAAAAAAAAAAAGCAAAAAAACAAAACACCAAATTTCCCCCCGCCCCCGAGCACCCCCAGTCCTGTCCATCTGGTTGTTGCAGTGAGATCTTGACCTAAAATCTGATGATTCAGGGAAACCTTTGATGCTTTTCCTCCCCCCGCTCCAAGCCGGTCCCGCTGCCGTAACCCAGGAGCGATCGGTGCTTTTTGTTTTGGGAAAGGTCTTTGTTTTCCCGAGGGAATTTATTTATATAAAGTGATTTTGCAGTAAGGAAGAAAAGACGCCTCTGAGCATCTCCTGTGTTTCTCCGGAGCCGAGCTTGAGCTGGGAATAGTTGAAGGCGGGATAAAGCGGGATCCCCGGTGCGATGGGTGGCAGGAGGCGTGGGGGAGCCCCGGGATGGATAAGCAGGAAAGAAAAAAAGCTCTAGTGAACCCCAAAACCAAGCAGGAAGGATCCCCGGCCCCGCTGTACCCACTCCGTGCACCAGAAGACAAGGTAATTTCGGGGGAAAACCCCTCACGGAGGGTGAGCGGCGCCCGCGCCTCCTCTCTGTCTTTTTTTTTTTTTTTATCCGAGCAGAAATAATTTGGGTTTTATTTTTAATTTTAATTTTGGAGGTTTTTCCCCCGTGAGCAAGGAGCAGCCCCGGCCCCTGCCCCATCCTGGGACATGCTGTCCAAAAGAAAATGTCCTTGTCCGCGGGGTGAGGAGGAATGTGGGGTTTTTAAGTTGGAGCAGAGGGAAAATGGGGAGCCTCGGGGCAGGATTTGGGAACAGGGAAAGGGGTTTGTGCTCATGGGGAGGAGCCACGGGCAGAGCTTGTGCCCCGGCTGCCTCTCCTGCCCCGGGGGGAAAGGAAAGCAAGCGAAAACACAGCTCTGTGCCTCAGTTTCCCCCCCCATGGGGCGATGCTGCTCCCAGGGCTGGGGGGAGGATGGATAAATTCACGGCTCGGAAGCACTCGGTGCTCCCGGATGCCACATCCCATGCGAAGCATCGCGCTCCGGAGAGACTTGCATTTGGGGGTTCGCCTCATTTTAATGCTGGCAGGGTCATCTTTTGCCATCCAGCTGGAGAAAAAAAGAGAGAGAAAAAGGAGAAAAAAAGAGAGAAAAAGGAGAAAAAAAATACTAATCCCCAAATCCCAGCTAATGTTTCTTCTCTCCCAAGCTCAGAGTGTTTTCTCGGCCGCTAAGAGCATCCGTGGGCTCCGGCTCCCTCCCTGCAGCCCGAGCCGGCCGACGAGCGCGGAGGGGTTTTACGGAGTCAAACTAGAGGAAAATCCATTGTAAATACTGAAAAGAAACTGCCTCTAAGCTACATTTTATGTTTTCTGGGCATTAGGTTTTGGGTTTCTTTTTATTTTTTTAGCGCAGAAAAAAAATTAAAAAAGCAGTAAAAGTTAGTCAGATAGTTAATCAGCGTCAGAAAAAGAAATTCTTTTCTAATTTCTAGCTCCAACTATTTTGAGTGTTTTCTAGACTCTGAAGAAAAGACCAGAAACGCAGACTTGCTATACGACAGTTGAAGACATTTCTTTAATTTAATTTCTCTTTATTGATGTAGGTCTTCCCTCCCTGTCCCCTGCTGGTCCATGCAACATAGGCTTTTGATATTTTTGGAACTTTCTTGTTTTTGGAGAATTTAGTAACCGAGGTGTTGGGTTTTTTTGGGGGGGGTTCTGAGGTTGGTGGTTTTTGTTTTGTTTTTTGTTTTTGTTTTTTTTTTTTTGGTCGTTTTTAATTTCCTTTTTCCGTTGTAGCTTTTTGTTTTGTTTGGATGAAATCGGTGTGATCCTGTGAAACGCGTATTCCCCGGAGAGGGCACGGGAACATTTAAGCATCTTCCAAACGCGTTGGCTTCCGGCGGCCGCTCGGGTTGTGCCGGGGCCTTTCCCAGTCGGAGAGGGAAGGATTTGGCTTCGGATTTGCTTTTGGGAGCCGGGAATGGCGACGGGAAAGCAGGAACGAGCAGCGCTTGAGCTCGGGAGGCGTCGATCTGCTGGTGGGTGGCCACGGGCCGGGGACCTGGCGCCTGGGCACGGCCTCGCAGCGGGGGCTCGTCAAGAATGGTTTAATTAATTCGGGATGCCCGGCGGCAGCTCCGCGTTGGCTGTGCGTGGGGAGGAGAGGCACGCGTCCCCATTCGGTCGAATCAGCCTTTCTTCTTAGTTTTGTTGGGTTTTTTTTTAAGTTTCTTTCATTTTTGAACTCATTTGTGATTGCGGATGAGATCCAGAGCAGAGCGAAACCAGACAGAGGCTCTTAAATCATGAATTTTTCTTTTTTTTGGAGACCATGCAGGTGCTGCGAGCTGCAAACGTACACGTGCAAACTACCTCAGAGGTGACGGGGAGCCCCGAGGGACGGACGGGGGGGTCCCTCGCCACCCCCGTGGCAGGATCTGCACCCCCTGCGCTCAGCAGGGACCCTCTCGCCCGCCCGGGGGGGCAGTGCTGGCGTCCCGGCTTTCCTCCCCGCGGTTAGGGAGAGCTGCGTGGTACGGGAGGAAGAGGAGGGCCGGTGAGGAAGGCTCCCGGGGTGCCGGGATGGGCTAGTGGGCAAGTGGGACCCCTGGAGAGGTCAGCCCCAGGCTGACTCGGGTGTGCGGTGGATCCCTGCTGCTTTACTGTACGTTACAGAATTATCTAGAGTTTTTTTTGTTGAAGATGAACGAATACCTCTCTGAGCAGCGGCGGGGCGCGGTGGGGTGTTCTGCCAGGGCACGGCGAGGTGCTCTGCCAGCTTATGGTGGGATGCTCTGCCAGGGCATGGTAGGATGCTGGACCATGGTGGGATGCTCTGCCAGGGCGCAGTGAGATGCTCTGCCGGACCGTGGTGGGATGCTCTGCCGGACCGTGGTGGGACCCTATGCTGGACCACGGTGGGATGGTCTGCCAGGGCGCAGTGAGATGCTCTGCTGGACCATAGTGGGATGCTCTGCCAGGGCATGGTGAGATGCTCTGGTGGACCATGGTGGGAGTCTATGCAGGACCACGGCAAGATGCTCTGCCGGACCGTGGTGGGATGCTCTGCCAAGGTGGTGGGATGCTCTGCTGGACCATGCTGGGATGCTCTGCTGGACTGCAGTGAGATGCTCTGCCATACCACGGCAGCAGCCTGCCCCCGCCAGCACGGCAGAGCGGTGGGTTATGAACGGTGGAAAATACCCAGGTGCTGCGGATCAGCGCGAGCTAAGACCGAAAGGGATTTTTTTTTTTTTTTTTGCTTAAAAAAAATAAAAATAACGAATTAATAATTTCAGCCCCAGGAGTTGGGATGTACGACACAACTGAAGCCATTTTTTTGGACCAGTTTGGGAAATGGTCTCTGCAAAGCAACGCCGAGTCCGGCGGGAGGGAGTTTGCCGATGTTTCAGGGTGGGGAAGGGCTGATCCGAGCCCGGCCCCGGCAGAGCTGCCCGCGGGGGGGACGGGAGGCAGGGACCGGCACCGGCGTCGCCCGTCGCTGTCAGCACATCATCCCGGGAAATCGATGGGATTGACCGGAATGGGGACAGAAAATAATCCTTAAAACGGCCCGTAATTGGCGTGAGCGTTCGTTACACAGCACTTAATTGCATTGGTTCGTTCGAAGCGCATCTGGATTCAGCTCGGGATCAAATTCTTTGACTTCAGGAGGAAATCTGGCCCTAAACCGCGACCCCCCTGGTGCCACCACGGTGTCTGGTGGCTCCTGCGGCCGAATTGAACGCAGCAAATTTTTGGGTGGCTCCAGAGGGGGTGAAACCTCCTGGGAAACCCCAGATTTTCCCGGGAGCCCTGAGCAGCCGGTGCCCATGGAGTCCCTCAGCTTCACCCCACGTCAGACCCGGGGGGCACGACCTTATGTATAACCAATTCATTTTTGTTTATCTACCTCTTAGCAACAATAGATTAAAAACTAGGTAGTGGCAACTCCACATGCTGTAGTTTAGGGGAAGAAAAAAAATTAAAAATTACTCTCTTTTTCCAAAGAAAAATGTTCTTTAAAAATAGAATTTATGGGCTTTCTTTTTCACTTTAAAGTGGCCATTAGTTGTAAAAGCTCCAGACCTCAGCAGTCCAAAATGTTTGGTTGTGACTGATTTATTATTTTTTTTTAATGCTCAATCTTCCATTTCTTTATTATTTTTTTTTTTTTGGCCTTTTGGACTTGGATATTTACTTCTTCCATCAGCAGTTTCACCTCCAGCCTCCTCGCTCCCCCGGCCGCTGGGGCTGAACCCCGTTTGTTGCTGGGGGAAATCGCAGCCGATGGTTGGTTTTCTTGTTCTTTTTTCCTTTTTCCAGCGGGTTTTTGGGGCAGGACGGTGGCAGCGGGTTGGTGGCAGCAGGAGGGGGGTGACCGAGCTGAACTGGGGGTGTTGCATCACTCTGCACCCCCACACCGGGAGCACCCAAGGGTGCTGTTGCTCCCGGCGGCCGCCCCAATACAATTTCAGGCAATTCAGAAAAGAAAAAAAAAAATGTACTTTCCTATAATGATATTGTTTTTCCTCTGTTCAGCTGATTTGTTTCTTTTCGCCTTTTCCCCCTCCCTCTCCTCCTTGCCTCTCCTAATCCGTGTTCTTCCCTTGTCCCCTCGCGCGAGGCGGTGTGGTGGAGTTGGGATAACGGATGGACGTGGGCTCCATTTCCCATTTCTCTTCCAGCGAGGTTGTTTCTTCTTTTTTTTTTTTTTTTTTTTTTTTTTTGCCACAAACCGCTTTACTCCACTGTTTCATTTTTAAAAATAAAGAGAAAAAAAAAACAAACAAAGATGCAAAAAAAAAAAATCGTGTTTGGGTGTTTTTATGGAGTTGGGAGGAGGAAAAAATAGGGAAATTAAATGAAGGGGGAAAACAGAGGAAAAACAGAGAAATGAAGGGGAAAACAGAGGAAAAAGAGAAATAAAGGGGGGAATAGGGGAAAAGCAGAGAAATAAAGGGAAACAGGAAAAGAGAAATAAAGGGGGGAAATAGAGGAAAAATAGAGAAATAAAGGGGAAATAGAGGGAAAATAGAGGGAAAAATAGGGAAATAAAGGTAAATAGAGGAAAAATAGGGAAATAAAGGGGAATTGGGGGAAAATGGGGAAATAGAGGGGAAAAAGGGAAATAGAGGGGAAAAATAGGGGAATAGAGGGAAAAATAGGGAAATCAAAGGGGGAAAGGGAAAAATCGGGGGGGGGGGGAGGGAAATGGTGGGGGAAAATAAGGGAATAGAGGGAAAAAAATAGAGAAATAAAGGGGGGACGTGTGTCGAGGGCTGGGGCCGAGGAGTGGGGGTGGCAGCAGTGACGGTGGGGGCCATCCCGGAGGATGCTACGGCCTGTGCCGGTAGCAGCCGAACGGGGCCGGTACCGAGGATTTAATAGGGTTTGGAGGAATAATTGGTATAATTATCTCGTCGGGGGGTGATGGGAGCGGGGGATGGACCCTCTGCAAACCTCCCCCCCCCCGCCCCCATCCCCCGGGGATGCAGCATCGGTGCTGCCACCCCTCCGCCGTGGGCAGCCTCCGGTCCCTCCCGGGGGGGCTCAAGGGTACCGAGAACGACCGGCCGGTCGTTCTCGGTACCCTTGAGCCCCCCCGGGAGGGACCGGAGGCTGCCCACGGCGGGGGATACAGGACCCCCCCCCCCGCCAAGGCCGGGTGTGGAGCGGAGCGGCGGCCATCCTCGGGATACCGGGCGACACCGGAGTGGGGGGGGGGGTGTGGGAAGCAGAGCCCCGTTATCACGGGCTGGGGGGAGTGGGGGGGATGCTCATTCAGGCCGGCGGGGGGCGGAAATTCGCGCGTGGGCGGCGGGGAGACAGACTGAGGGTGCAGCTGCGGGTTGCACACGTATCGGTCCCATGGTGTAATGGTTAGCACTCTGGACTTTGAATCCAGCGATCCGAGTTCAAATCTCGGTGGGACCTCGCGCCTCTTTTCGGTGTGCCTTCCATTTTTTCTTTCCCCTCCGGTAACGCGGCGGGAGGCGGCCGCCAATCGGTGGCGGGCGAAGGTGGGGGGGCAGCACCCGGTCTGTCCCCCGGCGGCCTCAGCGCCCCCACCGGGCTCCATTTTGTGCGTGGGCGCCCCTTCTTCACCGCGCATGCGTGGGAGCGGCGAGGCGGGGCAGAGGGCGGTGGGCTCTTCCCCCAGCTGCCGGCGCTGATTGGGCGCACGGGATGACACTCTCGACTCCCGGCGCTACTATTGGCTGGAAACGCGCTCAGCCCCGCCTCCCACTGCGCTATAGGGTTGGAGGGCGGCGGAGCCCGGTGTCGCCGGTTCGCGGACGCGGGTGGGCGGTCTCAGGGGCCTCGGGTCGGAACGGCGCGGTTTAAGCCGCTGTTGGGCCTGAAGCGCCCCGAATCCCTTCAGCAGCGGTTTAGCCGGCTCTGACGCAGTTTTCCAGCCGTTTAACGTCGATTAACGGGTCAATCCCTGGAGCCCCGGCCTGATTAGGGGCAGGCCGGGCTCCCCAGCGCCGCCTGGGCCCAGGAGAAGCCGCTCTCCTGAGGGCCGCCAGCCCCACCGCAAGAAAGACACAGGCCACGGTCGAGCTGGCGGGTTTATTTAGCGTCTGCGAGCAAGAACAAAACCACCTTTATTTTTAATTTTTTTTTTTTTTTTTTTGGCTAGGGAGGTGATATTGAGGCGCTGGCGGCGGGGGAGCGGTGGGGAAGGGAGGAAAAGCCTTTTCCTGTGTCCCTCCTCTGCCATGGTGGGGTCTGTGGGGCTGGGACCCCTCTGCCCCAAGGCCTCCGTGCCCAGCAGGGCCGGCCTGGCGATGGCACCAAGTGGCAGCCTGGAAGGCAGGAGAACACCGTTCCGGTTGGGGTCGAAAGCCATTTCCCTGCGTTTAAACTGCTCCCAGGCCTGTCTCCACGCACTGCCGGAGCCCTGGCAGCCATCACCAGTGTCATCATGGACCCACGGCCTTACCGACCTGCTGCACCAGCGCCTCTTCCCCAGCAGCCTCGTCCGTGGGCTGGGGGAGCTTCGTTCCTGCCCTCCATTCGCAGCCGGTGCCTTTGCTGTGTCTCAATCAGCCGTGGGACGTGTGTCACCCCCAGCAGCAGCTGGCTGGGCCCGGGGGAGCGTGTCCCGGGGGGCTGGCATGAAGCAGAAGCGGGATGGGGACAGAGTGCGGCCTCGGTGGGACCTGGAGGGCTCTGAGAAATACAAAGAGCTGCTGCTTCCCTTTGGGGTTGGCCATCTGGGGATGTTTTGGAGAGTTCCCAACGATAATATGTATGTTTTTAAAAAAAAAAAAAAAAAAAGTACTTGTATGATTTAAAAAAAACCCAAAACTTCCAAAAAGCCCCGAACAACAAACCCCACAAATCGTCCCCGAAGTATCACCCTGCTGAACTCAGAAGCGGGCCGTGCCCCAGCTGCTGTGCTTTTTTCTATCAGGCAGAGGATGAAATTTGTCCTAGAAAAAAGCTGCCCTTGGGAGCAGGAGGATCATGGCCGGGGTATTGCTCGCCTGGGGCTTGGCGGGTCCTGTCTTGCTCCAAGGACCTGCTGCCACCCCAAACCGCTTGCTCCCAGTCATCCCCGTCACCGGTGGGACGAGGCTTTGGGGCCCGGTCGTGGCAGCAGAGAGGAGATGATGGTGAAGGGGCTGCAGCGCTTGGAGCCACCACGGTCGCGGGCAGGACCTGACAGCCCTGGGCTTGCTTTCCCACGGCTGCCAGGGGGTTTCCAGGGGAGGAAGCGAGACCGAGAGGTGGGGTGAGAGTTTGAACAAGCTGCCTGGGGCTTTACTCCTTCCCGTGCCCTGCCCTGCGCCGGGTGAAGCTCACCCAGCCCCGCTCTGGCCATCCCCCGCCTCTCGATGCAGGGTGCCTGGTGGGTGCGAGCCGCGGGCTGCAGGAGTGGTGGGCAGCGGTGGGCACCAGCTGGAGGGACGTGTAGGAATAAAGAGAAGAAAGCTTCAGACCCCTGGAAGCCTCCAGGCAGCAGGGTGGGTATCGCCCTCCTGTGCCAGATGGGGAAACCGAGGCACCGAGAGGAAATGGCTTGAGCAAGGTTCTGCTGGGAGGCTCTTCTGCAGCAAGCCAGGGCTCGGCGCCGGCGCTGGGCTGCTTGGAGAAGGCTGAGACTAGACACAGCTCCGCGGTTTCGCTAAAGCCCAGTTTGCTGCTGGCTGCTGAAAATGCAGAAGTTTTGCTTGCAGGAAACCAAATGTAAATCAGCCGTGAGAGCACGAGAGCAGACGCTGCGCTGGCTGCTGAACCTCATCTCCTGTGGCAGTGGGGTACATTTTTTTTTCTTCTTTTTTTTTCTTTTTTTTCTTTTCTTTTTTTTTTTTTTTTCCTTTTACCATCCTTTAGATGCGCTACGCTTTGGTTCTCAACTCTCCAGCGCTGAGGTCACACTACAGGGAAAGCAGGTTTCTGACAGTCTTGGCTTGCGCACGGGAGCATCCCTGTCCCCCGCGGTGACAGCAGCGGGGGGGTGTCAGCTTATCGTACAGCCGCCCTTCTCCTTAAAGGGGTTCTTGTCCTCGGGGACACCTTTCAGCAGCGGGTCCTCGCCCGCCATGGACTCGATGTACTCCTTGATCTCTTTGCCGGTCTTGGAGACCTGCCAAGGAAGGAGATGCTCTGCGTGGGATACGGGAACGAACCCTCGCCGCCCTCCTCGGCTGCCTACAAACCCGCTCGTGCGGCCGGGAGAGGGGAAACCGCGGCCGTGACCGTCCCACCCAGCGGGGGGTGTCCCCGAGAGCACCCCTGGGGTGCTACGGGCACCTCGCTGCGTGTGGGGCTGCAATTCCCAGCCCGAGGGACCTGTTTGCCTCAAGGGGAGAGGTGCAAACACACGTGCTTGTGCCTGTATTTGAGGTTTAATTTCAGGGGTTGTGGGTTTTTTTATCTTTGCAGCACAATCGGGTCAGGAAGTTACGCCGGGGAATGGCCCCTTTGTGCTTTGGGGGAAAAACTCACCATTTGCCTCTCGTTCTTCACCTCCTTCTTCAGCTGATCCAGCTCCATCTTCAGCAGCTCCTTCTCTGTCATGTCCTGAGCCATTTTGCCCTGTAACCACAGGGAAACGGCGCATTAGTAGTATATAGATGGGCTTCTAAGGCACATGAGGGCTATTGCTTTGGCCCTAAGAATATTGCAAACACCGCTGATGTCTCGGCTACCCCCACGGCGAGACATGGGCTGATGCTAAAAAAATAACCCGAGGCTGAAGGCACCTTTCAAAACCCTTCTTGTAACATCTGCTGTAACCAGATCTTCGTTTGCTAGTTCTCAGCAGGCACGTCGAGCGACAGATGCAGCTCGAGGGCAGCGGAGGAGGATCCAGCCTGGTTTTTAAGGAGGTTTTTGCTACCGCAGAGGCTGTTTCCCCAAGACAGGGGGTGGCCAGTTCAGCGGGGCCGTCTGAGCACGGAGAAGAGCCGCTGCCTCGGGGCTCTCGGAGCAGCGGTCTCGGAGGAGAACCTGCGTCTGCAAACTCGACCTTCCTGATCTCTGCGCTGTGCCTGGGCAAGAGCATCTTTGCAGGTTTTCTAAGGAACTAAATCTCTTTAGTATCTTCTGGTTTTCCTTTTTTTTTTCCTTTTTTTTTTTTTTCCCCTTCCCTCCCCTCCTTATACCCCCCCAGCCCCTGGTAAGTGCTAACATGGACTGAGGCCCCATCATTGCTGTGGACTCGGCTATTTGCACGCAGAGGCAAATTGCTCGCTGCGACAGAAAGATTTTGGGGCCGCGTGGGTTGGAAAAACCCAACACTTTTCCACGGGTTATGTGAGATTCCCACACGGCTGGTTGAGATCTCGCCCTGTGTTTAGGCTTGGGTTTGAAAACCTGGCCACAACCTTTTAAATAAAAAAAATAATAACTGTGATTAAGCTGAAACATGCCTTGGCCCTGCTTTGGAAGGCATCAAGCTGTGGGCCCTGGGCGCCGCTGGCTTTCTGCGGCTGCTCTCATGGCGTGTGCCCCGTGCTCCTCTCCCCACCGATGCCCCGGGAGATGCTTGTGGCAGAGCACCAGGAGCCGAGAGCCACAGCCCAGCCGTGCCACCAACCCGCGCAGGAGGTGGCTCCCAAACCTGGTGGATCCCACGATGCCATTTGTACCTGGAGGGAGCGAAGCCACTTACCTCCGGGGACGAGGGGCTGCCCCTCTCACAGTGAGATGCTCAGAGATCCATCCAAGAGGAGACGCCGTCAACTGGACCCTCGCTCTCCTGATCCAGGCGTGAAGGCTCCTTCAGCTCTCTGGGAGGGCGGTGGGGAGCAGATGTCTTTTGTCCTTAAGCTGATAATAGACTCAGGAGAATAAGCTGATCAGGTGTTGGGCATTAGCCTCAAAGCCCTGGGGTAATCGGTGGTGGGGCTGCGGGGAGGGTGAGGATGGGGGAGGACGGGTGGGTGGCTGGGGTACGCGGGGAGCCCTTGAGCCCCTGGCCATGGGTGTCTGAGCCTGTGGGGTGTTTGGGTCCTGCTGGGATGGAGGGACCGGACCCCTGTGGGAATCAGAGCAGCTTTCACAGAGTTTAGGAGGGGATGGAGAGGAGGGGAGCAGGGGCGGGGGGACCTCCAGGGGACGTCCGGGGGCTGGAGCAGCCTCGGCGGGGACCGGGAGCAGCTCCAGCAGCTCTTGGTCCTTCAGGGTGTGAGGAGCTGGGACGGTGCTGGAGGAAATTCATCATTTCCCTCGTCCTTGTGCTGGTGGGGCCGTGGGCTCAGGAAGGGCCAAGCCCTAACGTGGGTTTTGCTCCTGTCCGGACGGTGCAAAGGCGCTGGGGCTGAGCCCGGGAGGCCCCGAGGAAGCGGGAGGAGGAGGAGGAGGGTGGAGGGGGATTTCCAAGCGCTGTGGAAGTGGGAATTTCCTGCCCTCGGCACAGCCTCACCCACGGGGATGTGGAACATCATTGTTAGCAAAGCACGGAGAAGGACACACTGTCCCGGGCGAGGGAAGGACAGGCACCTCCGCAGGGTCACTTGTCACATCCCTCAGTGTCCCCTGAGCTGAGCGAGGTCCCGGTGCCCGGGGCGATGCCGTGGGGGGTGCCCGGGGCTTTCCCAGGGAGGAGGGCCTGGCAGTCGAAGCGCTGCCCTTGGCTCTATCTCCTGCCCAACTGATAACTGCAAAGGGAAGGGAATCACCCTCCTGGGATGCGCCCGAGCCCGGCTCAGCCCCACACCTCCTGAGTGGCTCGTGGAGGTCCCGAGACAGGGGTCAGGACCTTTTTCGGTCGCTCGCCCCCACCCTGCACCACCGGTTCCTCCGTGACTCACATCCTTCACCGTCGCAGCCGCTCTCATCCCCCGCCCCAGTGGGGTGACCACCAGCCGCAGCCCCGGCACGTCCCCTGTGGGGCTGGGGCCACGATGGCTTCCACCCCGCTAGCCCCCCGCCTTTCCTCGCTGCTCTCCTGTGGGCCTCCATGCGCAGGTGGCCGGGGTGGGCTCCACGCCTGACTCGGGGCGTCCCTCGGGGCGGCACGGGGACACCGCAGCGCCCGCGGGCCCTGCGTCATCAGCGCCGCGAGCTTCAAAACGCGGCGCCGAGGCGGCCGGGGAGGAAGTGGGAGCCGAGCCCGGCACCATGGCGGAGCTGGAGCAGCTGCAGCAGCGCAACATCCCAGCCGGCCGGCAGGTCCTGCGCGACCAGCACTGCAACCTCCTCAGGGTCGCCGACTACTGCGAGAGCAACTACCTGCAGGTGAGGGGGACAGGGACGGGAGGGGACCTCGTGGGACGAGCTGTGGCTCTGGGGCTGGGCGTGATGCTGGGGGGACCACCACTGGTGAGATGGTGGTCCCCGAGGGGCGGCTGGTGGGTGGCAACGAAGGCTCTGCCCTCAGAGACGGGAGCCCAACCGTCCCCGTTTGCTTCCTACCGAGCACTGCATGCCGCTGTTTGTTGCTTTTTCTTGTGCCTCAGTTTCCCCTTTTGCTCCACAGCAGCTTTTCTGCTCAGTTCTCAGGGTGGGTTTGGGACGAAGGGCGAGTTCTCCGGGGGTTTGGTCCCTCCAGAGGTGCCCTGGGAGGGGACCAGGGACACCAGCCCTGCCCGGGGCTGTCCCCAGGCTGTCCCCAGGGTTTCGGAGGTGTCTCCTGGCTGGGCAGAGGTGAGCTGGGTGCCTGCACACGCGGAGCAAGTGTGCAGCTCTGCCGCAGTCAGCCTCCCTCCTCTGCCTCCTCCTCCTCCTCCCTGCCTGGCTCCCCCGGGGAAAGTGGGGGGCAAGAGCTTTTTGGATGAAATAGGAGGGAAAAGGCTTCTTCTGGCCCTATTTGCGGGGGGGGATGTTTGGCCGGAGGGGTCCCCATGTGCATTGCAGAGCCTGTCTCGGTGGCCCTGCTGGCTCGAGCCAGCCCCCGATGCTGCTCCCAAGGGGCTGGTGGTGGCCGATGCGCCGGAGCGGGGCTGAAGGGGCAACGCGCTGAACTGGTCAGAGAGCCGAGACGTCCCCAGCACGACTGGTGGCACGGCTGGCCGTCCCCATGCATGGCTGGCTGTCCCCACGTGTGGCTGGCTGGTGGCATGGCCAGCTGTCCCCACACATGGCTGGATGTCACCGTGCGTGGCTGGCTGGTGGCATGGCCAGCTGTCCCCACACATGGCCGGCTGGTGGCATGGCTGGCTGTCACCAGTGGCAGCATCCCGGGGAGAAATCACGGTGAATCCCCAGTGCTGGAAAAGCTGAGGGCCGCTGCCCGCCGGGTGTCCCTGTGTCCCGCCGGCAGAGCCGGAGGAAGTTTGATGCATTTGGAAAGCAGAAGGAAGCATCTTCGCTAGCGTGTGACTCCGGCGTGAAGATGGAGGGCAGCGGCGGTGTGCTCGTCCCACCGGCTGGGTTTCCCCCTCCAGGCGAGCGACAAGCGGAAGGCGCTGGAGGAGACGATGGCGCTGAGCACGCAGTCCCTGGCCAGCGTGACCTACCAGATCAACAGCCTGGCCACCGCCTTCCTCCGGCTGCTGGACCTGCAGGCGGCCGAGCTGCGGAAGGTGGAGGCCGACGTCAGCTGCGTGGCCCAGGTGGGACCATCCTTGGGCCGGGGCTGGCACGTGTTGGGGTTTGGGTGCTGAGAAGGGGGTGGGCTCTGGGAAAGGGGGTTTGGGCAGCCGGAAGGGGCCGAAGCCGCTCCTTCCTCACACCTTCAAGAGCCCGGCGGCCCCCCGTAGCATCCCCTTCCTCGCCTTGGGAATGCTTGGGGCATGGTGGGGGCACCCAACACATCATGAGTCCACCAAACTGGTCTCCAGGAGTTCTCCCAGTCTGGGCACTTGCAAATCCCAATGGAGGGGGACCGCGGGAACTGCCCGGGAAACCTCAGAAGAGCCGAAGCTGAGTGATGGGGCTCGGAGCGTTGGCTGGGCTGTCACGCTGTCCCCTCACTGGGGCCTGGCCTCATCCTCCCAGAGCTTAGGGACACCGATGCGGAGTCCCATGGCCACCCGCCCTCTTCCTGGCACTTGGAAGGCGCCTGGAGCCTTTCCAGCCATGGGAGGAGACGGGACCCTGTGGTCACGCTGGAAGCAGCAGGAAAAGAACTTATGGGCAGCCGAGACTCGTGCATCCCCCCGCCACTGCCCCCTCCCCTCCTTTAGGAAGGGCCAGATCCGCTGCGGCGGCATCAAGGGCACCACTGGCCCTGCCATGACGGAGCAGAGCGGGATCTGTCCCTGCAGCTTCGGCCAGGGTGGGGGGTTCAGGCTCAATCCTGATCCTTCCCTGCGAGCCCTCCCCTTACGGGCAGGGAGAGGGGGCTGGGGAGGGTGGTGGGACTTGGAGGGGGCAGCGGGAGGTGAGGAGAAGCTGGGATGGGACAGTGGGGACAGTGCCGTCTCCGCAGAGGGTTGACATACACAAGGAGAAGGTGTCTCGCCGGGAGATCGGCTCGTTGACCATCAGCAAGAGGTTCCCGTCCTACCAGAAGATCATGGCCCCCCCCAGCCAGCCCTGCCTGGAGCCCTACTACAGGAAACCCCTCAACTTCAGCGTCCTGGATGACATCGGCCACGGCATAAAGGTCAGCCCAGGGCTCAGGGGGTGTCCCCCAGGGGTGAGGGGGCTCGCATGGGCCTTCTCGGTCCCCGAGGTCCCCAGCGTTGCACTGATGGGCGCACGAGTGGGCTCAAACCCCTCCTGGATGGAGACGCGGGGTCTGTCCTTGCCCCACAGCCCACCTGGGGACTCATCCCGCGGGGGCTCGGTGGTCCCAGCCTGGGGGGGGGGGGAGGACGGTTCAATACAGCAAAGGGAAACCGAGGCACACAACGCTCAGCAAAAGCCGTTGGCGCCGCTGGGACCGGCGCTGCACCGCGACTCTCTCACCCCCACAGCACCTTTCCCAGCACCGAAACCACCCGCGCAGGAAGGCGCCCGCGGGTCAGGGGGGGGTCGGCAGCCGCACGGGCCCCGGCGAAGCCACCGCAGGGACAGGGGGGAAGTGGCGGCGCTGGGGCCACGGTTCCCATGGTGGCAGGCGCCTCTCGGCCGCCTCCGCACTGCCGCACCGGCACCTCCTTCTGCGCGGGGGGGGCCCAGCAGAGACCTCGGGGTGCTGCTGCCCGCAGAGGCGGGGGAGCACAGCGCTCTGGGGTGCAACGAGTTCGTGGGGTGGCTGCAGCTGCCCTCACCCGTGGCGTCTCCGTGTCTCCCTGTGCCCGCAGGACCACAGCACCCAGCTGTCCCGCACGGGCACCCTGGCGCGGAAGGGCACCAAGTCGGCGGCGCAGGCCGCAGGCACCCTGGGGTGAGGCTGGGGACGGGTGCGGGGCGCTTCGCCTTTCCGTGTCACCGAGCGGGTGACGGCGGCAGGGACACCACGGGCTCCCCCAGTGCTGTGGCCATGGGGGTCCCCTCCCCACCCCCGTGCCGAGCTGGGGCTCAGCGCCCGCTCTGCCCGCAGGAGAAGCGCCCGCGTCCCCGAGCCCATCCAGCCGCCCGTGGTCCCCGAAGGCAAGCTCTCCGCGGCCTCTTCCACCGCCTCGCTGGTATCCGTCAGGTACCGGCACTGCCCGGGGGGCGGGAGGGCCTGTGGGGGTCGTGAGGGCCCGGGGCAGCCACCGTCACCCCGCTGCTCGGGGACGTTCTGCTGCAAATATGGAAAACAGGGGGTTGGGGAGCAGGAGCTCGGCCGCCCTGGGCCGTGTGTATTTCTAGAGCGAAATCCTGTTACAGAGAAGGTCCCCAACGGGGAAACTGAGGCACAGAGTGGGGAAAGGGCTTGTGTGGGTACACACCCCGGCACGTACACACCCCCACGCTGACCACACACCCCGTCCTGGCACGGGGCAAGTGTCTGTGTTCAGAAAGCGGGGGGCAGAGCCAGCCCCCCACCCTGACACCGCCGCTCCTCCGCCCCCAGCTCCAGCGGGGCCCCGGCAGCCCCTGGTGACGGCATCCCCGCGCCCCCGCCGCCCCCCTCTCTGCCGGGGCCACCCCCACCGCCCGCGGCTGCCATCCCGCCGCCCCCACCGCTGCCCGGGGACCTGCCCCCACCACCCCCGGGGGACCTGCCCGTGCCCCCGCTGGACCTCCTGCCCCCAGGTGAGTGCTCGGTGCTCCAGGGATGCTGGGCTTGGGGAGGGCAGTGGGGAGGTGGGGGCTGCGCGTGGCTTCTGCTCCCCATGGAGCCACTTCATCCCCCATGGGTCTTGCTGGGGGGGTTCTGCAGGCCCCGATGACCTCGAGCCGCCGCCGCCAGCTTTGCCCGACTTTGAGGATTTGGCCCCGCCACCGCCACCTGTCGCAGAGGACCCCCCCTGGGCCCCGGAGAGCTACCTGGGGAAAGGTGCGGTGGGTCCCCAGATCCCCTCCCCACGGTGCTTTTGGTTGAGCTCCTGCCCACAGCCATGGCACCAAGGGCCCAATTCTGCCCTGGCAGTGGCCGGGGCTGGGATGGCCAGCGATGCCGTGGGCTGCTCATGTCCCCTCCTGCCCTTCCCGGCGGTGGCCTGTCCCCCGCGGTGGCCTCGCCGGGCTCCAAGGCCGTTCTCTCCCTCCTCGCGCAGTGGTGGCCCTCTACCCCTACACGCAGCAGAAGGACAACGAGCTCTCCTTCCAGCCCGGCGCCCTCCTCTTCGTCACGCGGCGCTACTCGGACGGCTGGTGCGAGGGTGTCATGGGCGAGGAAGCGGGTTTCTTCCCCGGCAACTACGTGGAGCCCTGCTGAGCGCTGGGCACAGGTGCCCCCCCCGGCACCCCCAGCCCGACTCGGCCGCATCCTGCTCCTGCTCCGACTCCGCTTTGCCTTTGAACCTTGGCTTTGCGCAGCTGGGGTTTCGCGCAGCTTGTGTGGGCAGCCGGACTGGGTACCACCGCTGGGTACCACCGCATCCCGGCAGCATCCGTCACCCAGAGCATCCCCCGCCGCCCGCTCTCCCGTCTCCCTGTTCCGTACGTTTTCCACGAGGGCAGCACGGGCTGCTGCTGCCGCGGGGAAGGTTTAGCCCCGGGGCCCCGCGGCCGCCGGAAAGGCCGAGGTCTGACCCTGGCGATGCCCCTGGCCCTGCGGGAGGAGCGAGGGCGGCGCAGGACCAAAGCGCAGGACCAGGAGACGGGGCCAAACACCCGCAGGGACAAGAAGAGCCGCACCCGGCCGCGTCCCCAGGGACCCTGCCTGCTGTCCCCATCAGAGACAGAGCGGGGGATGAGCCAGGGCCCCGTCCTGCCCCAGAGGGGTCCCCACAGCGTCCCTGGCAGAGCGTCGCTTGCAGCCTGGCCCCGCTCTGCTGCTCCCCCTCCAACACCGTCCCCCCCTCGCCCCAGCCCAAGGAAGAGAAACAACACGTCTGTGCGACTCGGGGAGCCGTTTCACACCCAGGTTTATGTCCTGGATACAAACTACTCGTGTATCTGCAATATATAGATATTCTATCTATATACATATATATGTATTTTTTTTAATTCCATGGCTTTAAGTTCCACACAGTTGAATGGGGTCTGGAGGAGGAAGAACAGAGAGAAGGGAAACGAAATAGAGGAGGAACAACTCAGGGCTGCTTTGGTTATTTCCTCACTGCTCGGGTTTGCCGCCGGGGTTTCTGCGCTTTGGAGGATCACGAGCTGCCCTCAGGGGCCGGTAAGGCTGCGGATAAATCCGGGAGAAGCCAACACCAGAGAGCAGCGAATACTGTAGGTCCCCCCTGCAGCGTGCAATTAGAAGGGGTAATTAATACTGCAGCGGGGCAAGGGGGCACAGGGACGGGGGGGGTTTGGCCTCTGGGGACCCGAAGTCAGAAGCGTCACAGCACCAACCTCCCGGGGGAGGCTCGGCACCCCTCCACCAGGTCGGGAGAGAAATTCCTCCCCCCCTGGGGTAAAAGGCAGTCCATACGATCCAGCAAACAGGAGGAGACACCGGTAATGGCTGGGGGCAAGGAGGAACCTGTCCGACACGGGGACACTTCGCCCTGGGCGCAGAAGCAGAGGATGGGACTGGAAGGCAAGGGCAGGTCCCCCTCCCCGCAGCGGGACGCGGCCGCCGTGCCCCTGCCCTGGGCGAGTGGGTGGGATGGGCCGGAGGAGGGTTTTTTTCCAAGGTACCAACTTTCCGAAAGGTTTCCTGTCCCTCGCGTCACCTTTTTTCAGAGAATAAAGTCTGAAGGGACAACTGGCTCCATCGCAAGGCTCCGCGGCTGGGGGGGCTGCCCTGCCCCAGGCGGGGTGTGGAGGACAAGCCGGGGAGCCCCGAGTCCCCGGATTGAATTTCCAGTGGCCTCACGAAGAGGCGAGGGAGCCCTCGGGCACCAGGCTGAAGGCACCAGGACGCAGCTCCTGGCGCGGCCAGCGGAGGCCGGGCAGGCGAGGGGGGCGACGGCTGGCGGAAGCATGTGCAGGGCCCGGCCCACGGGGGGCCGGCTTCGGGTCTTTCAGGAATTACTCTTGCGAAGTCAAAAAGAAAAGAGGAAGAAAAGCCCCCAACAACAAAAACCACCGTTAGCGCTGTTGGCCAACACCCCCAGTGGAGTCGGTGTCCAAGCTGCATAGAGAAGGCTTCAGCTCAACACCGCAGGGGACGGAGAAGGGGGGACCTGGAGAAAGTGCTTTAATCACTGGGGAGAAAGGCAGGAAAGCGACCCAGGAGCAGGGCCCGAGGAGCGCGGGGCACAGCGTGTCACCCCCCAGGCTTCTCCTGTCCCAACCGCTTAGAGTGAGCAGGTCTCTTCCGAACCATCCTCAACACTTCTTCTTGAGGAGCTCCTGGAGATGGCGGGCGACCTCCGCAGCTGACTCCCAGGGGACGACAGTGGCCTGGAAGGCTCCAGGCTGCTTCTTCTCCATCTCTTGGGTCATGCGGTGCATGGGGTAGCCCTTCCGCGGGAAAGCCACGTCAGCGGAAGTCAAAGTCACGGAAGGGCAGAAGTCATTGGCGCCATCTCCCACATAGAAGACCCTCTCGAACTCCACCTCCTCCTGGGCTCTCTCCGCCAGGTACTCCGTCAGGATTTTGCGTTTGCACATGTTGGCCGGGCAGTCAAGGCACTTGTGGCTGTGGTAGGGCCCCAAGGTGAAGTACCCCCTCTTGTCGAAGCCGGACGGGTTGCTGAAGATCTTGCGGAAGAGGGAGTAGAAACCGGCTGCCCTCAGACTGCATTCGATGCCGAACATGTTGGCATCAGAGATGAGGATGATCTCAAAGAGCTCGTGGTTCTTGGAGAGGAACTGGAAGAGGTCCGGCATGCCAGGGGACAGGGGGATGTTCTCGTAGACAGTCTTGAAGTCGCCCATCTTGACCCCCTGGTCCCCCATGTACGCCAGGACGCGCTGCATGTACTCGTTGTAGAAGCCCTCGCGGAAGGTCTGGCGGATCTGCTCCGGCAGCGCCTGCCCCGGCGCCGCCCGCACGATGGAGTCGTCGCTGTTCTCATTGATGATGGTCTCGTCGAAATCGAAGACGAGGAGGTACCTGGGAGGCCGGGGGCTGGCCATGCCCACACCCTGCGAGGCCGAAGGATAATGCCCAGCTGTTAATTCAATGCACTTGGCTTCGGCCCTGGCACAGCGACGGTGGCAACCACAGCAGAAGAGGCTGCCAGCCCCGCAGAGCGATGCTCCTTGGCTACCTCACCCCCAGGCAGCTCATTAGCCCAGCTGGGCCTGGGGGGGGTTAATCCCCTGCTGACATACCTCAGCCCCGGCCCTAAGGCGTTTATCCTGCCTATAAAGAGATCATTTTGTCAGCGCTAATCCCGTTTCCGCAATCACGGCGGTCACTGTGCCGGGCCACCACCGCACACGTCCTCCCCAGGGACACGGGGACACCTCGGGGCAGGGGGGGGCTGTGCAGGGAGGATCCTGGGGCGGGGGTTGGTTGGATTTACCCCCTAACCTGCTCCTGTCCCAGCTCTGGAAAGGGGTCTGTGCCCGTGAAGACCCCTCTTGATGCCAGGACAAGCCTGGAGGACTTTTCCAAGGGGAAAAGGTTGATTTTTGCTCCATCACCTGGGTGCAGTTTCAGCGAATCAGAGAATCACAGAACGGTTTGGGTGGGAAGGGACCTTGAAGTCCCCGGGCAGGGACACCCCCCACCAGCCCAGGTTGCTCCAAGCCCCGTCCAACCTGGCCTTGAACCCCTCCAGGGATGGGGCAGCCACAGCTTCTCTGGGCAACCTGGGCCAGGGGCTCACCCCCCTCAGTTTGCCCCGGGTCGGGCTCTGGAGGCACCGCGGGCTCCCGGGACGCCCGGGATAACTCACAGCCGCCTCCTGCCCTGCCCGAACACCGACGCAAACCCGCTCTGCAGCGCCGGGGAGCCCCAGCCCGACCCCCCGCGGCTCAGGCCACGCTGCCCCCGCAGCACCCGCTCCCCCCGGCCGGCGGATCGCAGGACGGCACCCGATTCCCGCTGCCGACCCCGAGGAGAGTGGGGACGGGAGAGGGGACAACGGCACTGACCTTAAACAGGCATGGCAGCCCGACGCCCTCGCAGCACCTTCTCATTTTAAGACCATCCCTCCGCAGGCCGCGCCTGGCTGACGGCGGCGCTCAGGGCTCGCCGGGCTGCAAACCATAGAAAAAGGGGGATTTTTGGTTAATGGCTTGGGTTTTCCCCGGCTGCCACCTTTGGGCACGGCACCAACCACCACGGCTCGGCCAGGGTCTGCGTCCTGCAGCCAATTCCCAACCTCGGGACCTTCCCTGCCAGGAGCGGAGGAATTAAAGGAGTTTCGGGAGCGCGGCAGAGCCCCTTTAATGCTTCCCATCCCTCTCAATTCCCCGAGCGCCCGGGCTCTGCCGCAGGGGAAAGCGGCCAAGCAGAAGGGCTCGCTGACAGACGTGCCCCGTTCCAAAATCGCCCTGATTTTCTTCCAGTGTAATTAGTTTGGGGTGGTTTTTTTTTTTTTTAATGGAGTAATTATCCCAGAACGAAGGCGGGACGTGCCAGGCTGCCCCGCAGCGCAGGCAGCGCCCGGGTTACGGCTCCGGATTTTTGCCGACCTCTTGCGGTCCACAGCAATGGGAGCAGAGCGATGGGAAACCTCGGAACAGCCCCAACCTCGCAGCCAAAACCCGGCTGGAAACGCGGGACAGCGGGAGGAATAACGCGCTGGGACACGGGAAATTTTAACTGGGCACCAGTCGCTCGGCTTAGCCGGGGCTAGGAGGATTACTCTGATTTTTTTTTTCTTTTTTGGCCACCAGCATGACAACAGGAAGAGTTTTGCAGCTGAAGGTGATTTGTGGGGGATTTGCCTGGTTTGAAGCCCAGCACTGACCTATTTTGGGCACAAACGCCATTCGTGACTCTGCTAAAATAATAAACCCCGACGGCGGCTCTGAGGCGGCACACGGCAGGAGGAATCGGGCGCTCAAAGTTAAACCCCGGCTCGGAACCTCGTAAAAGCGACCTTTTGGGAAGCCTTCAAGCCAGACACCAGTTATTTCTGCGCGGAAGCTTCCACCAAAAGCCGACGGTTATTTACAGACGTGGTTTGACGCCAAATAACGCTACAGCCGGCCTGGGAGCGGGATTAGCCACCGCCATTTTCAGGTCCAAACCAAGGGAAACAGGGGAAAGAAACAGATGAAAGAGTAATTGTAATTTTTTTGTCGTTATATTCCGAAGAGCTGCCAGCGGTGAGAAATTTGGGCGGGAGCCCGAAGGAGCCGGGCAGCGGCGCGGGGCAGGAGCCCTGGGAGGGCTGGTCGTCCCCGCGGACACACCGGGGCAGCTGTAAGGGACACGGGGGACACAGGAGCCATCCCGCCCCCGGAAAAGCGCTCCTGGGCCCAAGGGCTTTGCGCTTTGCCAGGCAGGAATGGCGAACAGCGCGGCTTGAATTCCGGGCAGATGGGGTCAAAGACAGGCCTGAGCAGCGCCTCCGCCCCACGTACGGTCCCTTCAGCCCCTCTCCGCTGAGATTCCCCAAACGCCGTCCATTCAGCTCCCCCCCCCAGCCCTTAACGTTCCGTCACGTACATAAAAAACTGACCGACGACGGGGAAGAGCCACTTTGCTCTCTTTTCCCTTGTTTTAGCCGGGGCTCCTTGCGGAGCTGCCGACCAGCCGGAGGTCGGAAGCAGCATCTCACCTTAACCTGTCCCCCCCCGAGCTCCCCGCCAGCTCCCCCCTCCCCGTCCCACCTCCCCGCCATCCCTGCACTCCCCCCGGAGCGCCGTGGCCACCAGCAGCCCCAGCGGGGGTAAATCCAGCCGTTCCCAAGAGCTGGAAAATGCTGTCGGTTCCTCTGCCAGGCTCCTGGCTGCCCAGAACCTCCCCCGGCCCCGACGGCTCCTTCCCCGGCCCCGACGGCTCCTTCCCCGGCGTGGGGGAGGAGAGAGGCCACCGGACCGGTTTTTAAAGGATTTCTAAGGAAAACCACAATCCCTGAAGTGGGTCTGGACAATCGCTGCCCCCAGGTACCGGCAGGACGATGGGAGCATCCCGCCACGCTTCCGCAAGAGCTGCCCTCTGCTCCCGGCCGTCCCAACGCTGCTGTTAACTGTTACCAAAATACGCGTGGCTTTTATTCAAAGGAGAAATTAAAATCTAAGCCGGCGTTATTTAGTGAATAAAGGTCTGGGATGGGACTTCTCGCCCCCGGGGGCTGTTGGGCAAATTCCATCCTTCCCCCATGTGTTTTTTTTCCCCCTTACAATAGAGAAACGGGAGATGCCGGCGTTAGGAGCGACTGCACGAACCCGCGCTCCTCCTCTCCGGCTAAGACAAGCGGGGTGAGCCGTGGGCTCCGGCAGCGCCACCCCCGGCCCCGCGCAGGAGGGGAGCGGAGGGGAGAAAAATAAAAAGAAAAATATACTTTGCAAATCTCCCAGCCCTAAATTACCCCGCTGAACCCAGGTGGGGGAAGCGCCATCCCAGCAGGACCGTGTGGCCGCTGCCGGCAGAGCTATTTCTGCGCCGAGATGACTCACCCGGCGGCTGCTTCCCGGGAGCGCGTCCGTCCACCTTCTGCAAAAAAGGGACTCCCTCCAAAAGAAGAGAGAAGCGGAAGCGCCTCCTAACATCATGCGAAGCCTGAACGTCGAAAACAGAAAATAAAACAAATTATTTGCTCATTAAGCGCGTCAAACGGAGGGGCTTAATTTGGGATGAGGGTCAAAATATGCCCGATAAAAGCGGGGAGGTGCTGGGCTCACCGCGAGAATGATTCCTCAGGGTAGTTTATCCCCAAAATCTCCGTTTTCCCCGCTCTGGCCGTACCCCCTGCCATCCCTGGGGCTCTTCTGCCCCGCAGAGGCCCAGGGAGGCCAGGCTGGAGCCCAGCAACCTCGGCCGCCCCCGTCAGCTCCGCAGATGGGCTTCGGGTTTAACGCCGTCGCGGGTTCAGCGCAGGAGGAGCGCGGAGCAGCGCCTCGCACCTGCCGCCCCCCGCGGGATCGGGCCCCCGCCAGCCCCCGCCGCGCCCGAGCCGGGACGGGGACCAGCACCCCATTTCGGGGCCGGGACCCGCGGAGTCTCCGAAGTGATGGGGCGCGGGGGCATTTCCCCATCGCGGGCACAGCCCCTGGGCTGGTTTTCACCCCCCCGGCGTGCTCCGCTCTTGCCTGCTTTTAATATTTTTAACCTTAAAAAAAAATTTGATGTTTTTTGGTGCATACAACGTTTGGGTTTTTTTTTTTAATTTTAACTCAAAACCCAACCACTGACCTTTGGCAACGGTGTTCGCCCAGCCCTTAGGACAAGTTTTAAGGGCAAAACGAGAGGACGGGGGGGTCCTGCTGCCCCCAGCGCGGAGGAGGGAAAAGCTCCCTCCCGGCCCCCCCGGGATCGTGAGGCCATTTCACCGCTCCCGCCCCGCTCCCGCCGCCCTCCCGCGACACAGCTCCCGAAGCAGAAGCAAAGGAGCGAATTAATAACAAACCGGGGGCGAGCAGAGCTCGGAGGGGTCCCCGACCCCCTCCACGTCCATTCGTCCGCATCCCCCGGCACCCGCATCCCTCCACGTCCCCCGGGAAGGGCCTGTCCCGCCGGACGGCCGCGACGCCGCGGTCGGTCACCTGGGGTTACCGGGGACATTCCATTATGATTTTTTTAATGGTGTTTATTTTTCCTGCCGGCAGCCGCGGCGTTACCGCAGTCACGGGCTCCCGCTGCGGCCGGAGCTCCCGGCTCTGCAATAGCCACCAAAAACCCCCTAAAACAGGTGGGTTTGTCCCCAAAACGCTGCGTTTGGTGCCGGATCGGCGGCTGGCTTGCGGGAATCCAGCACCGGCTCCCGGCTCCGCCGCTGGGCACACGCATCCCGCGGCCTCTCGCCCCCCCGGGGACCGGCGCCGGTGCCAGCCCGGTGCGGCCGGTGGTGCCGGCACCGACGGTGGCTGCTGCTCCGGCCCCGGTACCGGCAAGCCAGCAGCGCGCTGCCCGGGGAGCGGGACCGGCGCCGACCCAGGCACGGCCGCTCCCCGGGTCCCCCCGGTGCCGGCGACAGCCGCAACGGGGCTGACTCATGCACCGTCGGTGCTTGGAGGCTCCCGCCCGATCGGCACCGGCACCAGCCGCAACGGGTCCCCCGAGAGTCCAACCGGCGGGGGGACACAACGATCCCCCGGTACCGGCACCCGCCGCCCCGGTCCCCGCAGGGTCCAACCGAGTGGGGACCCTCCGGTACCGGCACCCGCCGCCCCGGTCCCCACGGGGTCCTACCGGACCGGCACCTCCCGATACCGGAGACCCCCACCGGGTGGGCACCTCCCGGTACCGCCACCAGCCGTAGCGGATCGGCGTCTCCCGGTGCCGACACCCGGTGCACCGGTCCTCGGAGCCTCCCGCCGGGCGGGCACCTCCCGGTACCGGTCAGCGGAACCCCCCGACCGGGTGGGCACCTCCCGGTACCGGCCGCCCCGGTGCAGACTCACGCTTGATGGGCCACCGGAGCCTCCTTACCGGGTGGGAACCTGCCGGGAGCGCCCGGTTGGCGCCGGTGGGGGCGCAGGCAGCCGGGGTGGCGGCGCGGTGGGGCCGCTGCCGGGGCTGCCGCCAGCGCGGCCCCTTTAAAGCGACGCAGCCGGGGCCGCGCGCGGCCCCGCGGAACAGCCGCAGTCCCGGCGCGTCACCGCCCGCGCAGCCAATGGCAGGCGCGCCGGCGCGCACCAGAGGGGCGGGGCCCGCCGGAGCCACGCCCCCAGCCCGCGGGGAAGGGGAGCGCTCTGCCCCCCCCCGCCCCCCCCCGCGCTAATACCGCGGTAGCGGCGCGGCCCCGTTTGCTCCCGAAAGTTGGAAAACGGCAATAAGCCACAAAACCCCTCCTGGAAATAGCCAGTTTTGTAATTTTGCCCTTCGGAGGGGATTTTCTCCCCAAAAAAGGGGCAGCCCCCGAGGCTGAGGGACCCCAAAAACGCACAAATGGTCCCCAAAATGCAGCCCCGGGGCGGGGGCGGATGAACGCGCTGCTCCCCCCACGCCGATACCGCGGTAGCGCCGCGGCCCGATTTGCTCCCAAAAGTTGAACAACGGGCAATAAGGAACAAACCTCCTCCTGGAAAAAGCCAATTTTGTAATTTAGCCATTGGGGGGGGGGAGGATTTTGCCCCCCAATAAAGGGGCAGCCCCTGATGCCAAGGGACCTCAAAAATGCACGAACGCTCCCCAAACCACAGCCCGGGGGGGGCTTTAACTGGTGCAGGGAAAGGAGCCTTTACCGGGCAGCCACCGGCCCCCGGGGACGCTTGTTGGGGGGTGGGGGGGGGGAGCCGGGGGGTAATTTTAGGGCTGGCTCTGCCCTGGCCCAGGGAATTGCAGGGTGCACAGACGTGTCCACACCCCGAAATACCCTCCTGGGCGGTGTTTAAGTGGTATCTTTGGTTTTGCAGGACGTCTAATTTCTACTGGAGTCGCCTGTGATAAAAAAAAATAAATAAAAAAAACTAAAATAAGGGCAGCTTGTTGAAAGGCTGGAGGCAGAGGGTGTGGGCAGGGAGGGGACGGAGCAGCGTGGCCTTAAAAACACATAGTTAAGAGACCACCAGAGGTTGAGTTTTGTCTTGCTTTTTAATTATAAGTGGCTAAGAATGGAAAGGGGCAAACAAGATTTAAAACGGGCTGCAAAAAACCGCGGGCACTCCCTGTGCCGGCTGCTCCGGGGAGCGCCACGTCGGCCCAGCGCTCAAGCCCTGGCACCCAACGCTCTAAAATCTCCCCGTTTCGGCAAAATTTCAGGTCCAGCCGCAGTCCAAGCGGAGCTGGGAGCACTTCTGCAGCCAGAGTTGCTATTCCAGGACCTTTCCCAACATTCCCGGCTCCTCCCGGTTAAAGGACAGGGACCTTTAGGTGCCGATAGCTGCCTGCAGGCACCAGCTCTCCTGAGAAACAGCCCTGGTTATCAAGGAAATGTTTTATCCACTATTTTGTCTGAGACACGCTGGCTTTTTGATGCAGAGCGCACCCCGTTGCGTGGGTTTTGCCGGTTCCCCTCCCTCTCGGAGTCCCCCCCAGCTCCCGGGAACAGAGCAGCCCACGTCCGAGGCATCCGTCAGTGGGTACGAGGCAAGTGGGAAACTCAAAAGGGCAAATTCTCCGCTGCCTTCTGTCTCCTTCCCACTGAAAGGCAGCGGGGCAAAGATCATTCCAGAAACATCACAGCCGGAGGAGTTTGGCAAGGGTGATCCCGTATCCCAGTGATTTTCCACTGTGAAGAACCCTGGAGAGCAAGCGAGGACAGCGCTTTCTGCACTGGCCTGACCTGGCTCCTGGCAACCCCTGAATAGACGACAACCCTGCCATGAGCACCCGGATCCCTCCCAATGGGTGTAACAGCCCCGCGCTACACGAAATACACCGGGGCACGCTCCTCTCCAAGGCTGTCCTGGTGTTTTCACCACCAAGCGGATGGCATCGGCACAGAAGCAACCCTGAGCCCACAATGGCCACGTAACCGTCTGTCCCTCTGGCCGTCCCGTCCCCCCCATGCTTCATTTCCATCCGCACCAAGAACCTGGGTTAAGACGAGCTCCGTAGCCCTCATCAGACCTCCTCGTGCTGGCGCCCACGGTCTGCGATTCGTATTTCGGGGAAGCTCAGAGTAAAACCGAAGCTCTCCTTTACTCACAAGGAGCTGAGCTAATCCCTACGGCACCTGGACAAGGAAACTTCCATCCCCGCTGCTCACCTCCTGCCACCTCCTCAACACAGTACTCTGGCAAACACCAATAAATTTCTGGTGGCCGAGTAATATTTACACAGTCAATTTCAGGAAAACCCTCAAGAGCCAACAAGCAAAGCGACAGCAAACTCCATTTATTTAAATTCATTTCACCGCAGGGGGTGACTTCCCCACACAGCTCTCTGTGTCCCCCCCCGGTGCGGCAGTCGGGACACTCGGCACAGAAAATGGCCAACTTTGCTCAGTGCGGGTGACACCAGTCCAAGCTGAGGGCTCCCCGAGCTCCTCCTCTCCGCGTGGGCTTCGGTTGTGTATTTACTGCTAAAAGTCACTAAGGAAGAAAGAGCAACTCACAGAGTCACAGACTGGTAGGGGTTGGCAGGGCCCTCTGGAGACCACCCAGTCCCACCCCCGGCCAGAGCAGGGTCACCCACAGCAGGTGGCACAGGAACGCGGCCAGGCAGGGTCGGAATGTCTCCAGAGACGGAGACTCCCCCACCTCTCTGGGCAGCCTGTGCCAGGGCTCTGCCACCCTCACAGCAAAGAAGTTCCTCCCTGTGTTGAGATGGAACTTCCCAGGGGCAAGTTTGTGCCCGTTACCCCTTGTCCTGTCCCCGGGCACCACTGAGAAGAGCCTGGCCCCATCCTCCTGACACCCCCCTTGAAGTATTTATAAGCATTGATAAGATCCCCCTCAGCCTTCTCTTGTCCAGACTGAAAAGACCCAAGTCCCTCAGCCTTTCCTCGTAAGAGAGGTTCTAGTCCCCTCATCAGCTTTGCAGCCCTTTGCTGTCCCCTCTCCAGCAGTTCCCTGTCCTAAACTCATTAGAAGAGTCACCACCCACCAGGAGTCGAAGCATTTGATATGTTCTGTTCTATACGCCAAGAAGAAATCAGGAAAGACACGGCTTTTATCAGGTGGGATAAGCTTCTGCTGAAGTGGCACAGGAGAGGCACGGATAACGCCAACGATCTCCACGCACTCCAGGCCAGCGGCATTGGCCGCCCTCCCACCACCGCGCTGGTGAGCGGGGCCAGGCGATGCTCTCGGGACCTGCAGCCCACCTTGTGAAGCACGCTGCGCTCCTTCAGCTGGAAACCCAACCCTTGCGCAGGGAAGCGAGTTCAATCTCCATCTACTTTGTCATAAACCAAGCCTAAAAATCCTCCTACTCCTTGCCAGTCATCCCACCCAACTGACACCAACCACCGCAACGGTTTGTGAAGAGACTGACAGAGGTGACAAATTGCTCACCGCAGCCTCAAGCTCCTGAGCGGATTTAGAAAATACTGGAGAACAAAACTCCCCGGGCTCTGTCTCAGCACAACTCAAAGGAGCTCGGACAATTCTGCCGGCGAGAGCCACGACGAAGAGTCGCTGCAACCACAACACGGACGGACTTACGGCGTTCAGTGCCTCTAGTCAGGGAAATACAACTTTAAGCAATGTGAAAGTCTGAGGGACCAGAGACATTAGCAATTAATTAGAAACAAGCTGGAAACGATTTCTAATCCAGAAAGTTACTGCACGCCCAGATTCCAGCACTGACACCGTCAGCGGAGCAAGCTGCCTGCCTTCATCCCCTCCACTGCCATCTCCCGGCTAACCCTCCGCAGGCCCTTCCTCCCGCACGGCCGTCTCCTCCACATCCGCAAGCACCCAGACTAAATCGCAGCCCTCTGGGGAATGATTTCTCCGTGGGATGGGAAAGGCCAAGAGCTACGACAGCAACAGAACGCATCGCGAGTTGCACTAGCTTAAATCGATTTAAGCCACTGAATTTACCTTCCGTGACAATCTAACATTATTTCTGTACTTTCTTTAAACAGTAGGCAGGGTGGGTTACCGTAATCAGTGAACATATATGCCTAAAATGGGTAAATTAAAATCTTTGAGACACCGTATAATAAAATCCAGTTTTCTGCTAGTAGCAAAAAGCTCACATTTTCACAGAACATGAGACAACGTCTCAGGCCGAGTACCTATGAATTAAACCCCCTCAAATACCCGATTTCTCACAGAAAGGGGCACAAACTCCGACTCCAGGTAAAGTAGTATGTTCTGACACACTCCCTGGTTTCCGCGGTGATGGGCGATGAACCATTTGCCCCGACAAACCTGCAGCCCCAACGGGCAGTTAGATCACCTGCTCCCTCGGGGCTCTCGCTCCCCAGGCGCTGCTTCCTCCTCCTGGCCCCAGGAACTGGGTCGGCCCCAGCCAAGATCAAGTTCAACCCCTCCGCTGACGCACGGCGCTTCGCCCTTTAGTGCCCGCCGGAAACCCGACCGTAAAGGGAGGCGAGGACACCGTAACCTGCTGAAATCACAGGGTTTACACAAGAATCAGAGCACGGTTACCAAACCCGCGGCTGAACAGGACACGGGCAGCAATTTTAAGCGTCACAAGACCTTTGGACTATTAATGATATCTGAGGCTTAACAGAAAGCCGATCCCTTCGTGCTTGAGCTGTCTGGGAAGGAATCATTTTTCAGTCTGAACTAATTTTATAGATCATTATGCGGAGACGTCTCCAGTTGAAACGCTGGCTCCGTTCTGTTCCCTGCTCAGCTTAAGCCATCAGAAACACATCGTGAGATGAGTAAGATTTCCCAATTGCTGTTTTCTGCGTTCACAGCTTTTTGCCTGTATGTAGTAGCTTCCGTATAGCCACGGAGAGGCGACCGATTATCTCCTTTATTATAATACACACTATCCACTGTCTGAAGAACCTTATATGTAGAAAATCTAGAAAGAACTGAACAGGGAAATGGTGATCCTGTGGCCAGGGCCGCAGTCCGGACCAGAAATAACCCGGAGCGCTGATCCCAGCTGCCACCCGCTTACATAAAGCCAGGCAGGTCTCAGCTCCGCACCTGCAGAACAGGGATATCTGCTCATCTGACTGTAATACACTGAATTTAATCACACAGGCTGCTCCAGTACGCACACAAGTAACCACCACTGGAAACCCTTAAATAGTAAGTTCTCTTTTACGACAGTTCTTTTCTAATAAGCTTCCTAGTTCTATCAGAGCTTACTGAGCAAGTTGTCTTCCTGGTAAAGGTATTAAGTAATTCTCGCAGGAGAGGAGGGAGGCTGAGAGTTTTAATCACGGAGATGAAAGCATACCAATATTTTATAGGGAAAGTACGCAAACACCACTTCAATTCATCGCCCTGCATCGAGTTACTGAGGGAAGAAAGGCTGGATTCCTGTCTGAAAAGCAAAACTGGAAACTATTTTGCAATACGCTGCCTCAGTCTTTCATTTTGCAAGCTCTCAGACGTGCCAGCGCAGGGCCGCAGAATTATTTTGCGGCTCACAATTCACAGACACGAGCACGACATCCCACAGTCTTAACTCCCGTGTCCCCTCCAGCATGCGGCGCGTGGTGGCAGCACACGTGAAAGACCCAGAAGGACAAAGTGACGTTCCGCTATCAGTTGCCCCTTGATCGTTATTCTCAGACTACAGGCAAAACAGAGCTGAGGCAATCTGATTGCAAAATTAAGACTGTAAACAGAAACAGCACTTAGCCATAACACGCGCGCTTTTGTTCAGGTCAAATAAGACGACGGGTACAAGCAGCAACTGCACATCCTCACTTCTCGGTTCAACGTCACCGGTGGCGTGGGGCTGTCACCACTTCGGCTACGTGAGGTCTACGCTGCAGCTTTCTCCCGACTTCACTTTGTTAATGCCTTTTAGTCCTTGCTAGTACCAGCTCTCATCAGAAATGTCAATGCGTTAACCCCAACGGGGGTTCAGAAGAAAGCAGAAAGTCGGAAAATTTTAGCTCCCTCCGCACCCATCCTTCCCCTTTCTCTTCGCGCTATGCAACTTCTCACGGAGGGAAGAATTATGACTATGCATTTCTGAGAAATGTGCTACGTTATGACTTTCGAATGGAGCAACAACTTATTTTCATAACCTTCCCATGCTACTCAAGATATTTACTAATTAGTTGTTGCTTCATTAAAAACAAAATCAAACCCGAACAAAAAGCTCCCAAACCACACGCATGACAAATCTCCAAAATTTTCCCACGACTGATTTTGCAGTTGCAGGTTGGAGAATGCAAGGTGCGACACCGCCAGACCCTCTGGGCAGGAGGGCTGCAAGCTCTGCATCAGCAGCACGGCAGCCGGAGTGAAGCAGCGCTCCGCAAAACTTCCATTTTAACAAATGAAGTTTGGGTTTCAAATTGCAGTCGTGTTAGGGGAAAAAAGCCCCGAGACAGCCTGCACATGCCTGGGAACAGCCAAGTGGCTCCCTGAACACTGCCTACAGCCGCTTTTCCCAGCTGGACCACGGTAAACAACAAGGAGAAACAGAATCTCTGCTCTCGTGATGGTTTCATGATACCTGCCGCTCTAAACCAGGAAGAAAACTTCATTCTCTTGCAGCTCACCTGAAGAACCTCCATCAAATCTTTGTGTTTCTTCTGTGGGTTTAGAGGCGATACGCGCATGAAAAAATCCCCCCAAAGCAGTGACCTTCTGTATTATTCCAGGCCATACCATGGTTTATTCCTGTACTTCTAACGCACTCGGTCCACCTGTCCAGCAGGATCGATAACTGCCCTCTCTGTAGGGGTAATCGTTTCAACAGCATTAACTCTGAACAGGCTACGTGCGTGCGTGTCTTTAAACTGTTCATTAGATTTTCATTTTTGCCCTCAATGCCTCTTCTTATCCTAGGCAAGCGCATTAGCTCAGGCTAGCAGAAAAATCAATCAATCCCCGAAAGGGTGGGGGTGTTTCCCTACCAACCATTAAGCCAAGTCTCTCTAACTGCTTAATTCAGCTTAAAATGCTTTAACGACCCTTTGGGAAACCAGACACCTGGTTCAGGCAAAGTTAGATGTGTAGTTTCTTGGAAAGACATCCTCAACCGATCCGTGTCAGCATTATTACAAATTTCTCCTTTGTGCAGAAACATGATTAAAAATATCTCCGGGAACTATGTACTGCTGTACATGTTGATTAAAATAAACAGTAATGACCCCGTTCAGAGTTCTCCAAGTGAAAGATAATAATTAATAGACAACTTCAACAGGGGACTTTTAGTCTGCTTGCGCACTCTGCCCAGGAGTTTGGCAAGTTTTTCAGGAGAGGGAATTCAAACAAAAGCTGTGTTTCCTTTCTGGTGGAAAATTTTAGAGAATTTCTCACCTTCCAATGTGTTTGTGCATCACAAGGCTCTTACACCGCAGTAGACGGTGAAGAGCCTTAGACCATGGAAAACAGCGTAAGAATTATAAACGCAAGCACTTATCACACCCCCCCATTTTCATGCTAAATTAGAGGGATCAGCAAGACACGGGTGAATGAAATATTTAGCAATATGTGATGAAAAAAGAGGACAGATTGCAAACATCTAAACCAACTGCCGCTCTCGGGGAGCCTCCTTTGACTACAGTGCTTGTGTACCTACGTTCTCAGTACACACAGAGACGGCCTGTGTCGCAAAGTACGTCCACTCCGTACATACACGTAGGCCATGACTCGGTACAAAGGCAGCTATTCCCAATATTCAAAGACATTTCATCAGAAGATATCTGCTAATTACAATCTGTAAGAGCAGCAACAGGTTCAGAAAGCAAGAGGATTTATTAAAAAAAAAATAAAAATACAGGGACAGGCTGATTTTAAAAATGGAAATTAAAAAAAAAAACCAAACCCCAAACCACCACATCCCTTTCAAATCTTTATCCTCATTTAAAAAGGCACAGCTAAGCAGACAGAAGGCGGCAGCACTGTCCCCAGAAAAGCACTGATTTATTTCCGAGAGCAGAGGGTGCCCCCTTCGATCCACGACCAACTTTTTCTTAAGCACCAGCAGAAATTCAGGCAGGTCAACTCGGGCAGAAATTACCCTGCTGGGTCAGAAAGCGGTAATGAAATTAATGTAATCCTCATTTCTCATTCAGAATTATATTAGAAGCTTAAAAATTGCAAAAAAATCTTGTTGCTGCCAGAATAAAAATCTTTATTAAGGATATCTGTGAACCCTAAGGTAGACTTTCTTCTAGCCTCTATAGGAAATGCAAATGCTTGCCTTTCTTTTGAACCTCTCTCTCCTTAAGGGTGGATTTTAATTCTTCTGACACGCCTCCAATATATTACTTCATTTATTTGTAGCACAATGAATGTGCTAAAATCAAAATACAGGAATGAATTAATTTATCCCTCCCAAGGCCAGCAAGACAATACCACTTACTAGTGCCAGATTACTTCAAAAAACTGCCCTCTGTCTGCTTAAACAGTGGAAGTTGCTAATTTGAGTTTAATTCCAGTTTTGATCACCCTTAACTCTCCACAAAAAGTCATCAAGTTTCATTCACATGCACACGAGCCCTGGGAAAGTGAGTGTTCTTCTTCCCCACCTGCACCCTTGGAAGAGAACGCTCCCTGGGCATTGACGGGAAAGAGCACTCTACAGAAGAAATCAAATGGTGAAATAGTACAAAAATGTTTTCAAGATAGGAGTAAAATAACCATTATGGTAAAAGGCAAATTCATTTGATGGAAGCCGGCAAGCGATGTGCTATGAAAGACTGTTTAAATGTTAATGCCCACATCAAAACTTGCACAGTGACACTCGTGCTTTTAAGTTTAAACTGCGGAAGAGTGAACCATCTGATCGTCATTCATTTTCAATGTACCTTTCTCCTGCCTTTGAAGTACGTGAAGATTTACTACATAGTCTAGAGAGGTATGGCATTTACCACTTCCAAGCCAAAGAAGTTACAACGATGCTGATGTCTGAAAAGTCGAACGGCAATTCCAAATTGTTAGAAGTAGTCCGTGATAAGGTAATCTATAACTACTCAGGAGAACACGTAGTGCCAGACTCACTGCCTTTAACATAAAAATATCATCCTTCAAAGCCACGTGGCCATCAGTTCTAACATACCTCCATTCTATGCTCTTCTAACCTGGATGCAGATCACATCCAGGGTTCAACTTGACGTGAGGTTTCTGCTCAGCAGTACATACTATGCCCCCCCAGATAGTTAAAAAAAAAAAAAAAAAAAAAAAAAAAAAGAGAGAGAGAGAAAAAAAAAGAAAAGCATTATATGCCCATTAAAAAAATAACATCATCAGACTGTAAGGACAGAGATCTGAAGAACTTTTATAGTCACTCCTGAAAAACAATATAGCTCAAAGTTCAGAAGCAGATAAGATAGAAGAATAAAGTCATGTTTTCCATTAGGAATCACTCATATCTTAATCATAGCGTAGTACGTAACAGGCTGGAAAAACTGTCAGTTCATTTTGTCATGAAAATGGACAGGCATTTATTTAATTCACCTCCATCACCTCTCAGGTAGCCGTGTCTCCCGGGTTTAAAGACCAAAACCAACACCAGAAACTTGACCCATCTCCTATTTACAAGTGAGATGTTCCTTACTAGTGGGTAAAAAAAGCCTTGTTGAGCTAGACGTTATGTTTGTGTGTTGTTTTTTTAAATACTGTCAGTCAATAGAAATACGAAACCATAAAATAATCATTTCAACATTTTATGACCCTGAGCTCAAGTCCCAAGAGTGACAAAAGTTTGACATTATTAGTGTTGCTGAGTGCCTCACTGCAAGTTGCATATTATCATATTCTCATCAAAGGCACGTTACCTACATACCCTGCAAGTAATAATCAACTCCAAAAGTGTCAACACAACACAACGCCATCTCTGCACGAACAGAACCAGCCCTGCACAACAGTTTCTCTCTCAAACTCCTAAAAAAAAATGGTACTCAACCCCACTGACGGTCACACCATTGGTCATTATACTGCAAAGGAATAGGCAACAAATTAAATGTATTACAAAAATACTAATCTTTTCAGCTCAGAGGTAAACTTGGTCTGTCGCTGACTTGGCTAAAACAGACTAAACCCGGCAAAGGGATGCACTATCTTTTAAACTGCATACCCTGAGCTCTGCCTCCTCCTCTTCAACAAATTGAAAAGAGCTGCCACATGCTCAAAAGATGCACCAGGGCAAAGACAAAAACATCCAGATGGGCTGCACTGTTGGATAAGAACTAATTTCCCAGTGATAAAAGCCTAAATTCAGCTTAAAGACTCTTTCCGACATCCGTAGTTTAAGATTTGGTTGGGAATACAAGGTGGGCGACGGTAACGTTTGATGCACGCAGCAACCTAAATTAGGCCATCTAAGAAGCATCCGGGCTGTGTAAACAGGAGAGTCAATAATTCAGCCAGGTGTGACAATACAAAACTAATAATCACCACACCTTTATCCTGAAAGATAAGTTAGTCTGAGATAATACACTGAGCAAACAAGCTCACGCAGCTAATGCCTTTAGTAAGGATAAGGCACCGTCCGGTGGACCAGCAGTTTAAAGTTCTCTGGAAAAGATGCTGCCCTTTAGACTGCTCATCTTCGAATGCCAACGTCCCGATTGTGTGTTAATTCTGTTGAATTTCTCTCCTTAAAAATGCAATGTTAAAAATTCAGTAAAACTTTGCCATAGGCTACAGTATGTTTGGGGGAAAAAAAAAAGATACCAAAACCAAAAAAAGAATTTAGTCCCTTTCCAGAAACATTCAAACCAAACCCAAAGTTGGTATAATTGATCTTTGCTCTTCTTGAAGGAAACATTTGAGCAACACAAACCAACCCTTTAACTTACTAACTACAGGAACGCTGATACAAAACATCATGCTCAGTTTGTCGACATAAGCAGTAAACACGCTTGATAACATTCCTTAGTGTTGCGCAAATTCCGTAGAAGGTGTGCACGCCAATGCAAATTCGTTAAGCAGAAGTGAGAAGCCACAGCAAATCTCAACTTTGGATTTCCTGCCTTTTGTAACAGCCAGTTTCCTTTTCTTGCTGAAATACGTACTCTGTAAGGTACCACGTTGCCACGCTTTTAGACCAGTATGTCAGCTTTTGACAGGTTTGTCCCAGATCATGAGGAGAATCTGCTGACATCATGTCACACTATGACACTGTTAAGCGGGTCAGATCGTTTAAATCTTCTCCCACAGAAAGGAAGGTCATAAGTCTCGGAAGGAAAAAATACAAGGTGCATCATTGCTGTGAACTAAATAATAGAAAAAAACTGTCCCAGATTTTAGAATTCTGAATAGCAGCCTAATACTGTAAATTTATTGAGAAGAAAATCATTTTGCAAAACTGGAATACAACTGATTTACCAAGAACTTTTTTAGCATTTAAAAATCATTTAATAACAGGCCTGACCATAAAATAGTGGCACAACAGAAACGTAGGTTGCAAATGTGACGTGGAATGCATAGAACCTCCGGGGCGGACCAGCCACAGTAAATACAACAGTCATAATCATGAGCGTAAATTCACTTTCATAACTGGCTTTCTCTTCTAGAAGGTAAGAGGGTGCATATAAATATTATGGAGAAGACATTTAAAAAACATTGTTTTATTTTTCAGAAATGCTGGAAGGGGTTTCAGCTCAGCCAAAAATGAGAAGGTTTTTTGGGCCGAAATTGCCCTTTCTGGTTCCTAAAGTTTCCTATGCTTGTTATGAAAAAACCAACATTAATGATTAGGTGTTAGAAAACGGTGAAAACCATCAACTAAGGAGCTAATTCTCAACAGACAGAGGACATGGCGTTTCAAAACACAGTGCTTAACAGCATTAACCTCGAGGAAGTAATGCTAAGAAGAATTTCCACCATTTCTGCTATCTTGAAAAAAAAAATTTAATCCCATTAGCCACAAACCCCCAGTTCATTACTGAGCAGAATGGTAAGTCCCACGTCTGCCTACGAGGATCTCTGGATATATAGTCTGGTGGGATTTAATTTCAAAAGCAGCACAGAAAAGCAGGAATTTTAAGGAAAAGAGGACTTACA
Organism: Chroicocephalus ridibundus; assembly: GCF_963924245.1. Lineage (NCBI taxonomy): Eukaryota > Metazoa > Chordata > Aves > Charadriiformes > Laridae > Chroicocephalus > Chroicocephalus ridibundus. The sequence goes on along the minus strand of NC_086300.1, from coordinate 1,562,887 downwards.
GTACATTGCCTTGGGCCTCTGTCTTCACTGAAGGTGGCAACAAGATCCTAGATTGCATAATGCTGCTATGTTTAGTTTTAGTTGAAGAGAAATACAAACCTGAAAAAAACAGCTATTCACTGGTTAAAACAGATACATTTGGCATTCCAGCCCGCCATCCCTGCACTAACTTGTCATTTCCCCCTCACTGCCTCCCAGGATTATGGAACAGTGACGTGCCTACAATTCAAAGTCTCCTATCCTACAGCTGTAGAACTCAGATTTGCCAAAAGTATGACTACGACCCCTAGAAATCATCCCATAATTTTATGCACATTACATTTATGGGATAGAGCTTCACACGGTACATACAGTGCTATCAGCATTTTCTTAACAACGCAACTGAAACACCGCCGTCTCATTCAAACTTCTCACTCTTGCGATCGACCAGTCAGAAACACCACACTTACGAGCTCGCTTGATTCCCCTCTCCTAACAACTCCAGGAATTCCAAAAAGCAATCTGAAGAGCAGCATTTGAGATGATCCCCAACTTAAATCATACCACGAGAAGCCATTAAAACCGGCTCTCCTACAGAAAAAGATGCCTGGCTGACGCGAGATGCCCCTCCTCCTCGCGTGACTCTCTGCTCCCCAACTAGCAGGTCCCTACGCGCAAGGGGTTCCCTTTCTCACCCATCTCATACCTCACTCCAACTATTAAGAAAACCCGTGGAGCAGGAATACAGTATCCCAACGGCCTTGTCCAAAATGCTTAAGAGAAACATAAGGTTAAAAAAAAAAAAAAAGCCCTAGTAAAATAAATTACGTAAAATTCTGAAATCAACATCACTTTTGAGGCAACCTTTCCAGAGACCTCTTGGGTTCCTTTCTTCTCTGAAGCACCTTTTAAGTTGTATGGTTGTAAGAATAACTTTAACTATAGAAGCTATATGCATCTTTTAAGAATCACATTTTGATGATTATAAAAATTTATCTATTATACAACATAGGTCCAGCTACACTGAAAAAATTACACCGCTTATTGAAATACATTTCATTTTAGAAACAGACTACTAAATAGGTCTATACAAAAAACTCTAAAATAATTTCTGTAGTAAAATAAAGAGTGTGTTAGGAGAGCTACACAAACAAGAAATTTTTTTGTCTTTCTTTATAATGCTCAAATATACTGTGATAAGTGGCTGGCTCACTCCATAGCCGGCACCAAAAGCTGAAAAGAATTCATTACGATACACAGTGATACAATTAATGCTCTGTATTAATCTCACAGCCTTTCCGATTAGTACAAAGAAAACCAGGCCTATCTCCTCTTTGAGGAGAAGTCCAGGATATAAAAGCAAGCATACCTCATCAGCTGATATGAAATTATAAAATTCCACAAGTCTCAGTATCTGAAATTTATAAAAGTCACCAGTAAAACGCAAGCAAAGTGGGTTCAAGTCCTGTTGGTTCCCAGGTTCAAACGAGCGCTGCTGATCCAAAACAGGGTTTCCTTGTTTGTTAACTGCATCAAGGGAAAAATTAGGACCGTCTGCTGGGGCTAAGAGAAAGACCAAGATCCTCACCAACTAACCCTCTGTACTTCCACGAGGGCACGTTTCCATGTGCATAAAATGGGAAAAGAGCTGGCAGGAAGCAAAGATGTTAGTGGTGCTGTGCTGAACTGTTTTTTTCTGCCAGGTGTCGCAGAAAGTTGTCCTCACTCTGGCCTCTGTGATTTAAAGGCTCACTCTTAAAAAGAGCCGGAGGAGGGGGTAAATGAGGAACCGGGGGGATGGGGAGATGGTGCGGATGGTGAGGATGAGGGTGTAGGTGAAGGTGGGAATACGGGTGGGGAATGGGGCGTGGAGGAAGCGTGCTCACGGGGTTCAGGTTGATAGGTGGAGTTGGGGTGGTGGGTGTGTTCACTACGGCAGGGACTGTGGTGGCAGGAGAAGTCGTGGACAGTGGGATCTGGACAGCAGTTGACACGTTGGCGGGGCTGGTAACACGGAAGCACTTCTCCTTGTGTGCCTTGAGCATGTTGGAGAAGCGAAATCGCTGGCCGCACACATCACATGGGTAGGGCTTCTCCCCTGTGTGAGTTCTGCGATGCCTCTTCATGTTTGGGCGGCTGGTGAAGCTCTTCCCACAGATTTCACAGATAAAGGGCTTCTCTCCTGCCGAACACAGATAGGGCAATCGGTTAGGCACAGAACATCTGCTAATACTTACTTCAGCATACTTATGCAAACAAACTGCATCCTACCGAAGCTGCTGTGACTGCTACCTTCAGCAAACAGAGAGACACCTGTTCCACACAAGTCCTCCGTCTTTATGAAATCCTCTCTCACCTTTGGATTTTGACGCACGAGACAATCTTTTATAAGGCTTTGGCAAGGGGTTCCTTCAGACCAAAGTAACAAGGAAGCAAGCCTAACCTCTTCTTTTCCCCCCACAGTGAATCACAGGGCTACAGACAATTAGATTTAACAGCAAGGTAACGTATTAACCTTTCCTGTCTCATTTTATAGGTTGGATAACAGTTTTGATCCCAAATTCCAAGGAAGGGAACACAGCTAGAAGTCCATGAAAGGTTTTGTCCTGGAGGTACTCGTGCTTTTCTTTCAAAAGTTCTTACCAGTGTGTGTTTTCATGTGCTCATCAAAGTACTGTTTCATGTTGAAGTCTTTGCCACACCACTGGCACATGAACTGCTTGTGCCCAATGTGGATGCTCATGTGGGAACGCAGCTGGTACTTGTACTGAAACCTCTCATCGCAGTTCTGCAACAGAAAAACAGCAACCCACGATATTCAGGCATCGCACAGCAGGAAGCAAGTCCCGGGACAGCACTCACACGTACGATGGGAATACCATCGTATTAAATGGTATAAAATTTTTATTCGTATAAAGAATAGCCGAGTTAATACACACGCAGACCCCCACAGAAACGCAGAATTTACATTATTTAGCAAGCGCAGAGCTTGGTCTGTACTAAAAGGCCTGCTGGCACAGGAGCCTTGGCAAGGAGCGTGGAATAGTCACAACCTTCAGTTGACACAGCTGTTGGCAGAAGCCCGGCAGAGACAGGGTTATGCCAACAGAAAAGTGCTTCTGTTGGCTTAAGGTACCATTTGGAGGGTTTGCAGCTTTGCCAGCGATCTCTGCTGGACTACGGCATGTCTCCACTAGAGGACTCTGCTCACACAGCAAAACCAACGGCAGCTCTCTGCAGCAGGCCTGTTTTTCAGCAAGCCAGTCTATTTTACAGCTATTACTTATTGGCATGAAGCAATTTCCTTCTCTAGGAGTTTTATCCCCAAGACTACCCTGGCTGCACTACCACCATTACTACTACATGTCCAGCTGAGCTGTGCCCCACTTCGTGGATGGAGTGAGCTCTGCACCCCCTCTGCCTCCATCATGTGATACCCACAAGCATCCCCATCAGATGACCGAGACATTATCTGCCCCAGACGTATGACTGGGTAAGTCAGTCTCATGGGGTCTCCTTGCCGGGTGCAGGCATGAAATGACAACCACAAACACACGTGAACGCACAGCGAGATGCTCAACGCGATCCCAACACACACACACACACACACGGTTCAAGAAATAGAAAGAGAGAGCACTCTCTTAGATCTCAAGGAGGTTTGCAGTGAGGACGATAGTTTTTCCCACAAGTGAAAAATCAAGCAGTAATTTGTTTATTTTCACTGTTGCCACTTCTATCTGTTTCAAGTTACTAGGCAGGACAGGGAGGATTAAAGCCATTTGCATCAGGCTTTGCTATGAACACCGAGGGAAAGCTAGGATTCAAATCCTGCCGTAGTGTGTACTCAGAGAAAAAAACTGACAGCCAGCAGTAAAAGCAAACCAAATACATCCCCGTTTGAACTGCTTCTAGGTGCACTCCTGCTGTGCTCTTACATGTAGAAGAATTTCCCCCAGATTTTTATGAAACTACATCTCATTTACAAGTCAGTCAATTCAGCTTCCACCTACTGACAGCGTGACTGGTTTCATACTTTATGCTCCCATATCTGAACGCATTAACAGTTGCTGCCTCACCTCACATCTGAAAGGCTTCTCTCCAGAATGCTGTAGGGAATGTACTTTGAGAGACATACTGCGTTTGAATGATTTTCCACAGGTTTCACATGTAAATGGCATGTCCTTCGTGTGTGCTGCAACACAACAGTACATTAGAGAGGGTCATTCAAATGCAAACAGTTCTTTAACCAATTTTTTCCTCCAACTCTAAGCACAAAAATTATTACTGAACAGCTTATGCACCTATGCACAAACACACGTATTTTGCTTGCTGCCCAGGACTACAGACTTGAACTTTTTGCTGAGGATAAAGCTCAGCCAACTGAACTTGCCTTATTATTTTTCTCTTGAAAACAGCAATTAGAGTTAAGCATCACAAAGACACATTATGAGGCAGAACCAACAGAAGCGTCGATCAATAACTCACCAACCATATGTTTCCGCACGTGGGCCATGGTGTAGAACTTTTTTTCGCAAATCTCACAAGAGAATTTCTTTTCTGCATATCCGTGGACAATCTTGATATGTTCATGGAGGGACCAGAGCTTCTTGAATGATTTATTACAGGAAACGCACTGAATGAATGGGATAAATAGAAGGAAGTTTAAATTAGAAAGATACAGCGTTTCAAGTTTGTGAGTTAAGCTGCGTATCTTCCTTTTGCACGACAAAAAGAAGCCCAAAACAAGTCAAAATGCTATATACTGTCTCAGACTGCACTTCAGCTTACATTTACTGTTTCACAGATGAAACAATTACACTAAGAGAAGCCAGATCAAGCAGGATTAGAGAGGATGTTAACACACTGCATTCTGGTGCCACCTGAAGAGCACCGCAGCCACTGCACTAACATAATTCCGGACCACAGCAGCATTTATAGGTGGATGCAGCCCTCAAGGAGCTAAGGCAGAGAAGACAACTGCACAGGCACTGATGCTGCCGGCGTGGGAAGAATCCAAACCCGAGAGAGGTGGAGACAGCCAACACCACCACGTCCAGCCCTGGCTTTCACAGGAGCACTGTGACCCCTCAACACTGCAGGTCTGACAGCCCATGAACTGGTCAAAGTGGTCTCATCCTTCTCGATGGACACAGGAGACACCTTCCATCTTGCAGCTCTTGACCCTGTGGAGAGTCTGGTACACGGCTCATACAGCAAAGCAGGTTGTCACCTCCCTCTTTCGTGTTCTGACTCTTCGATTATTCATTGCAGTAGGTCTGAAATGACCGTATCCAAACAGTATTTTACTCTCTTCCCACAACTACTGTGGATCCTCCAGAAAGTCAGCGGTGAGCTGGATCCACAGGCTTTCACGCATCTCTTTTTTCCTCCCCCAATAGTCGGTTCTTGCTAAAGACTTGATAAAAAAAAAAATCCTTGCACAATTTTGAAAATTCCAGAATAATCTTAGTTGTGAAGCTTGACAGCAGACACAGATGTGAGGATACCAAGTCATTTTCAGCTTTGAAGTGACAAGGAAGGAATCGTGTCTTGTTATTTTTTGTTAGCTGTTGGGGTGTTTGGTGTATCTTTGGTTTTATGCCTATCAATTCTGCCAATCCTTCCCTCGACGTAAGAAGGGCTGTATGCTCTTCACTGCAGAACTAGCAAATACTTAAATTGTTTCTTTTCTGTCCAGGCAAGTTATGCTGCTTCCACAGTGCTTGCATCTCTGCAGGCTTGGGAACTCTGGTACATGCTCGCCACGTGGACTCCAAGGAGAGCCTCTGCCTCTGAAAGTACCTACTTGGAGGCATGTCAGGAACAAACTGTGGTCTTTGGGGTGAAAAAAACCAAACCTAGAGAATAAAGCAATGCTAAGAAACCAACAAAAATCCTTTGATTGAGGGTTAAGCAAGCCCTTGAAGCAGTCAGTCTACAGTTTAATTGATGAGCAGCAGCAAGTAATTAAGTCACTAATACTGAGAGCTACTACACAGACAGTCTAAGAGGACAACAGACATTCTGTGAAAGCGCTAATTTTGAAAGGATGAAAACCAGAAGTTACCTGGAAAAACAGATATATTCCATCACTTAGATGAAAAATACAGAGAGGAGCCAGCCACGTTTATCAGTTCAATTACCACTTACATAATGAAACCATTTTTTTTCCTAGACAAAGCTCCATATCCCTCTTGACATATTAAACCCTACATTAATGTAAAACTTTCATATCCCCTTACTCCTTTTGCCAAGTGTAATAAAAACAAATTAGCAGGCAGCTGTGAAACACATTCCAAATGTTGGGACAGACAAAAATTATTGTTGAATATATGCTTATACTGAGAACTTGAAGAGGACTAGCAGCGCTCCTGGCACTAGAAATATTTGGGAAAGTTTCTGGACCTGATTCTTCTGGTACTGGATATAAGACACCATTTCTACAACTTATTCTTTTCCTATAACTTTTCGACATAGGAATGTAAACCCTCAGAAGTATAGGGGTGCATGGATTACAGGATGCAATACCACACACGAATTATTCATGAATCCCTATTTAAAGTCAAAAGATTTTATGCTGTGAATGAGCCACCTGGATGATAGGGCATTCCTTAAATTTACATTTAAACGTTCTCTGCCAAGCTAAATCTTTGAAGGTTTTATTTCAAAAACTGCAAGGAGATACTGAAATGTTTATGCATTTTACTAACTACGCTCAAGGCTCATTATCTTATATTTTACTCCTTCCTTCAGTCTTCCTCCTATGAGCTGAAACATAAGGAAAAATAGCATAGCGTTATATAGAGCTGCAGTTGAGTCTTACAGCACAGAGAAATTGCAATAAATAATTCAACTGTCTCCCACACAGTGGGAACCGAATACCAATTCAGTTGAGCATTTAAGCAAACAAACAAACAAAAAAATCTTAAATCTTTCTGGTAAAACTCATCGGACAAGGCAAAAAACTCGTTGCCCTACAAACTCTCAACATTTCGGCTCTGCAGAGACTGAACTCCAGCTGCTTCACGCTGGCAGTGGGATTATTTCAGAAGTAGGTGGCAACGCTGTGCCTAGTTTAACAAGGCAAAAAAGCACGTTCAAATCGCCAGATAAACCAACAGTGCCCCCAGTTCCATGAGAACATAAATGCCTATGAGCAAAGTACAAACCACAGATGAATCAGAAACTCTGAAACTCTTTCCACAACTTAAAACTTCAAAATGGTTTTATTACAACACAGGCTTCCATTGTTGTATAAAATTAAAAGCTGCAAATCTTCTGGTGAGAAAGGCCAGAGATCGTTATATTATCAGTGAGATTTACGGAGCTCCGTTTTGCACTGGGAAAAGGGCAGGCTCGGGAACAGATTTACGTGAATTCATACACTTCCATATGCATACATGAACACTACTGGAAATTACTTGTATAAAATTATCGCGGTAGGATTTTAAAAAAGTTACATTTTAACACAAGTTCAGATCCTGACTTCACTAGTTTCTTTCTCACCTGCTTGCCTCTCCGGTATTTTACAAATTTCTGATTCCAGGATCAGCAACGTGCCGTAATTCCGTTCTCCCTTGAAACCTTACCTGGACATACTCTGTGACTGAGTTTCAGGACACTGAAACACTTTGGACTTTAAAGCTAGCAATAGCTGCAGGTGCTCAGCACCTGAAGGAGAAGGGTTTATCCTGTCAAGTACTTCACTGCAAATGTGCTTGTTTTCAGGCCAGTTACTCTTGCGTCTGACATTTGTTAAAGTAGCTTTGCGTTTTCCCCAGCTCGTAGTTAAACACCAGAGTAACTCTGCTAAAGCAGATGTCAGTTGTACACTCTGTTCCCTGCAATTTACTTCTTTTGGAAGACACCAAAGTGTTGATACGTAGAGACAAGGTCTGGGTCAGGACCTGGTCTGCGCAAAAGATTTCCCCCTCTGAAGTGTCCACTAGCTGTATCCAGGGCACGACAGAAGGTATGGAAATCTGGCAAGCAGGTGAGCAAACCTACCTGGATATTTTTTTCACAGTCTGTTTGCTGGTGAAGGGACAGCTCACTTTCTAGAACAAATTTCTTCCCACATTTGTCGCAGATCTGCATGCGCCTGTGAGTGACGTTCATGTGCTTCTCCAGGTACCAGCGTGTGTTAAACACCCTGGGGCACTTCTCACAGGTTAAAGTCTCCTTCTCTTCACACTTTGATTTCTGCACAGGTGCCTTGGGCTCCTTTGCAGCTTTCTTCTTACGCTTGGGGGGCTCCACACTCTTTCTACGACCCCTTGTAGTTCTGGGTGGTGGGGAAGTTGTGGCTGCTGCAGCAGATGCAGCTCTCCTTGTTCTCCTTTGTGCAACACTAACTTTTTCCACTCTTTTCTCTTTTTTCTTCTGCCTCTCATTTTCCTCATAATCATTACTGTCTTCAGTGGCCTCTTCCCCACTGTCACCCTCCTCTTCCTCACTGCTGGTCTTAAGAACAGCAGTCTCTTTGGACTGGGAGGGGACACCCTTCTCCCCTTTTGACACATTTAATGTTTGGTTGTTAAGGTTTACCTCTACTATAATCTGCTCCCTTTTGTAAGTCACTTCATCTTCCTCCTCTTCTTCCTCCTCAGAGTCGTCAGAGTTTTCTCTATCTTCTTTCACAGCCCGGACCTCTCCTACCGATCTGTTCTCCCTGAAATATGGCTGCTCCTCTCTTTCATGGAGATGTGGTTTACTCATTTTGCTGTCCACCAACACAGAGTAAGGACTTCCTGACTCTCTCTTGTATACTTTGGTGGACAGATCAAGTTCCTGGCTGGCACCATGATAGAACGTAGGTGGCACTTGACCACGGCGACTGTCCTCTTGCGCCATCCCTGCTACATGCGCGGCACAGTTTTCAACCAACTGTTGGCAAGAATTGGCTGTTTGACTCATTTGGGGGGCCCTGATTCATTGAGCACCTTTAATCCCAGAAAAACAAGTAAGCAGCTTTAAATCAGGATGGACTCTCAAGACCGACGCCTGTTCCATCTACACAGAGTGAACAAAATGATTCTCTGCTGGTGTTTAGCACTGACGTGTAGGTCACAGAATTCTGGTATTATGGCAAGAGCAGAGCAGTAGTAATTATTCTTCTGGAGAAAGTTGCCAACGAACCGTTGAACATTTTATCTATAAAAAACAACAGAAAAAACAAAGTCAATTAAAAAAAAACCCCACACTAAGATCGTCAGCAAATTGTTTTGAGTTTGTACAACTGGAGTAAAGCGCGGGGTATATTATCTATGAGCTGTATCTGCTGGGGGTGGAGTGTCCTATAGCACTGTCTCAAGCAGAACTGACAGTTAGGTACAAATACACACACCTTTTGTGGGGATCAGAACTGGTACCAGACTCCTGAGATACGGAAAATCAAGGCAATGAATATTCTCCGCCTGCCAAAGATCACTGCCACCTGCCTCAGCGCTTGGCCAAGATGCTGATCTGCGTTTCTCCTGGATTCTCGGGAGCACTGATGGTCCCAAAACTCTGCTCTACTCCCATACGCCTCTCCATCAAACCAGGGACGTACCTACATGGAAATACCTCTTCTCCTTCTGTATCTCCCAAAGGGATCCCATCCTTACCCAGAATGAGGGCCTATTATACCAAACAACATTCCATTAACGTAGATATGCATGAAGAATTTCAATGGAGACATTTTCAACTTGCAGCATTAAATCAGATTAAGAACACTGTGTCCCCTGCTTGTTTCCACCTCACAGATCGCTCATACAGCCTCTTGATTTAAGGCACTTATTCTTTTGTCTCATTCTCCCTTCCCCCAGCTACTTATTCCTCAATACAGTAGCCAAACAATATTACATTTGCCCACCTAAATTTCACTTGCAGTTATCCAAGTTGGAATTTGACCAGGACACTGTTACTTCCTCTTGCAAAAAGACACCACGTGATCCCTAATGAATACAAGTAATCATGCTCTCGCATCTGTTTTTCACCGGACAATTACATTTTGGTAGCAGCGTATTGCAACATCAAGCCAAGATTTTTGACTGTGCAGATCAAATCAGAACTACATTGGAACTCCTGGCCAAGCAGCCTGTGACTAGAGGGTGCAGAAGAGGAGAATTAAGGACAGCGCCTCAGAGACATCCCATGACTTGAGAACAAAGAAGGTCCCTAACAAAAATGGATGGATCAAGCAGCTAAACATGAAGAAAACCAGATCCCCACTACTGCAATTGGAAAATTTTCTTGAGGCTGTAAGCTTGGGCTAAGTCCAGCAGACAGGTATAAAACACTTGGAATTCACAGAATCATATGGCCGTTTTTATTAGTAGTATTCTTGGAGCAACAATAAAAAACAACCAACCTAAAGCAGTATTACAGACACGGATTTTTATGATAATTTCCTTCCACATCGTACCGAGTTAAAATACTCTTCACACTACTAATGCAGTAACTTCCATCCAAACATCTTTTAATACAATTTATATATTATAGTTTTTATTTTGCTCTTCCACCAGAAATTTCCCCCTTTGAAGTGAATTTAATTGAACAGGAGATGAACCTAGCAATGGTCTCGGTGGTGTGAATAATAAAGACGACTGAACTCTGTCCTACAATCTTTGTGAAGTGACACGCTGGGGAAAGAGACGGACCAATACCCAGTCATCCGATTACTAGCACAGATTCTTGAGCAGTTCCCCAATATTTCCAAATGCCCTCAAAAAGTGCCCTGAAGACGCCCGACAGAGCGACCTGCAGCCAGACTCGCAGCACGGCAACAGCGGGGTCTATTCCTCGCTCCATCCCCAGCAGGGTCTTGGGTTCCAGCTTCCCAGCTCCACAGTCCAGGCAGGAAGACCAGCGCCAAGACCCAGCTGGGCGGGGAAATGCGTGGAGATGGGCTGTTAACATTGGCTTGTGATCACAAGTAATATTCAGATGGAAAAGGTGGTAAATAATAAAATAAACCGGTTGCGACTTCAAGCCAAAATTAACAACCCTATACCCAGGAAGGCCCTTAGAAAGCAGCGAGCATGATGAAATCCACCGTTTAGCTTTCCCTTTAACAAAATTTAATGAATTATTCAGAAGCTCAGAAAATCACGATGTCATGTAGAAAATGATACCCGATTATTTCCTCAGCATATTAAGCTACTCTCAAGTTGCAGGAGTGAATCAGGAAGGCTATCAGAATGCTGCTGCTACGTAGTCAGAAAAAGCAAAAAACTTGTCATGAAAAGGAAGCTTTACCTCCACCCACCCTCTATTTACTGCACGTCAAAATATTCTCTTTCCATATCCCGCGTCATTTCACCTCTGCTCATTTAAGGGATATTCTGTATAATAAACCCCTTTGTATGAACACAGTACCACTTCAAATGAAAAACAACAAAGGGGCTTATTCTGAGTTATCAAAGCTATTTGGTCTTAAAACCACTTCACTCTGCAGAATCAGTAACCTACTTTCACTTTGAATACGCCGCCTGCTACCCTCAAGGGACCCGCAACTTTCGAACAACGCTACTTAACAGTCCAACCGCTGGTAAAGCAAAGCCCTCCTTATACACTCAATACCAGCAACGCACCACTACGCTGCTGACGGTTCTGAGGGATGGTAGTTTAAATACTGCCCAAAATAATTTCAGAGAAAGAGTTTTTTCCTTCAGTTTCTAATCCCAAAGGTAAGAAAGCAGCATTTGGTTTTATTTTTGCCTTTTTTTTTTTTAAAAAGACGAATCTGCTTTTTTCAAACCTGGTGAACTGCTTGGGCTCACAGAGTCCATTTCAGCCATGCTACAGAAGGGAGCGATACAGGTTCTGATTAAAACGCAAAAAGGATACACGTCTCAAAGCAATTTTTGAAGAAGCTTATCGAGATGTAAACCTCCGGAATAACTGTATTACGAGCATAGAATGAACATATGAAGTTCATGCAACACTTAGTAATGACCAAAGATCATACAAAAAGGGTTTGCAAGCCTAAGACTATTAAAGGCTCCAACCCAGAAAAAAAGTACAAACAACTTGCAGACAAATGTGTAGGTGGAGGAAGCATGTGTATCTGGGAGCAACACTTCATACGATGCTTTCGCTACTTCTAAAGAAAAACCGCATTTCTTCACATTATCTGTACTAAAAATAGAACAATTTATAGCAGAGCGCGCTAGCACAATTACCTGCCCCAGCTCGGGCTCAACAGACGCCTTGAAATCAGCACAGACCAAGCGCAATATACTCTGAGGTTAATGACTTTAAATTACATGTCCTTAGTTTGCCCTCAGAGAGGGACCAGCTTGACAGTCTGGCTATCTCATATTTTTGTCTAACCTGTGCCAAGGACGTACGATTTGAATTCTGGCAAGCATCCACCAGAAGCAGACACTGTGTAAGAAGAAAAAAAAAAAGAAAATGCACTGCTGCTTCCAGCTTTTGTAATAAGTGAAGTGGTTGCACAGTCATTTCTGCGTATCGAGGCTCCCCGCAAGCCTCTGACCCTGCCTGGCCCACAGCTGTGTGCCAGCTCCACAGATGGACACTCCACTGCTCATTCTTCCTACCCACATGTTTCTGGCGGCTCCCAGAAAAAGACACAAGAGGCGCTTTGGGGCACTGCACAACCAGCGATGACCCCGCCGCTCCTCATCAATGTGGCCTAATTTTTTTTTATTTTATTTATTTTTAACCAATTTAATTGCTGCCCACGGAATGTTATCAAAATTAGCTCTGAAAATTGACAGACGCTGGTATAATTCGCCTTGCTGTAGGTTGGCAAGTCTAGGAGTATTGCAAGCACAAGGGCGATTTGTCCACAGGCACAAAGACAGCACTGTATCAATCTATTACTTAATCAACATCTGGAAGTTCCCCCACTCTTCCCGGATAGCCATAAGGACCAGAAAATGCCTTTAAGAAAATACCCATGCCTCAATTCACAAATCAGTGGCATTTGCTTGTGTAAGTTTTTTACACACACCAGAAGGAAAAAGAGGAAGAAGGGTAAGAGCTTGGGGCTTTCCTGCAGCTCACCTACTTCTTGCATGAAAAGCAAATACTATAAAAAAAAAAAAAGAGAGAAAAAATAGTCAATGTAGAACATGACAAATGCATTAACTTCTTAGCCATCCATTATTTTCTTTCTTTGTTATAATACAGCCTTTTCAAGACAGGTACAGAACATAACTTTTTGGTTTTATGAGCCACTTGTACTAGATTTCACTTCCAACTCGGTACACTACAAAGTGCTCGCAATCTTAATACAGCTCCCAAGACAAAAATGCTTTCGCACCCAACACGTGGGGGAACCTGCGCCACAGCACCGAAATACCACACACCTTATACAAGCATCACAAATAATTTGCACGCTTCCCTTACAGCACAAGACTTGTAACTTCACATGAGACAACCCCCAGAACTTCTTCTCCCCCTCTTCGGTTCAAGAGCAGACAGATTTCAGCAGCTTTTTAATGGATACAATCAAGGGGCATTGCGGGGAACGAACAGATTTTCCACTCTGCCTTTAGGTATACAGACCACTACACATAAAAGCAAGTTCAATGAGAAAGTCTGAGCACCTTGAAAGTTGAAATTTTCTTTTCCATAAAACAAGACTTCTCTCAGACTGCAGTTAGAAAAAGTTAAGAAAAAAAAGTTTAACTGTGTTAAAGACAATGCCATTTTGCATATGCATTAACAACCTGAAGTTTTTAAGGATCCTGGATGCCTTTCAGTTTGAAGCTACAGCTCCATTAAGTCCTGGGGCAACCAGATTTGCACGCAGTTTACAGGTGATGAAACAACCATGTGCATAAATAAATAATTTACATTATTTAAGATAACACACCAATTTCAAACTAGTCAAGAAGCTGTTGAAGAAATTACAGTTGGAACAGGACTAAGGCGGTGCTTGCAGGTGGGGGGGATTAATTAAATACAGCTCCAACATTATGCCAAACCTGGGACACGTTACAGCCTGGCCACCACCCGAATTTCTAACCAAAACTGGAGCGCCGGCTTCCCTGCTTCCCTTCTACTCATCAGGTAGAAGTTTCTAGTATGGCTAAATCCTATGTGAATTCAGAATGCAAGTGTAGGTCAACCCTTTCAAAAGAGCAGCATCATTTAAAGTTAAATGCTTTCACCTTACTAGTCACATTATTTGGATACAGAAGCATTAGAACTATGATAAACTGGCACGTGTTTATTTTAAAGCGCTGATAAGAGAACGCATCGTTCTGGTATGTATAAATGTAGAGGTAAATAAGAGTGTGATTTTTGCCTTTGCTTCTGTTGATATTAATCAGTGTTATCCATTAATCAATTTCAAGTTAGCATTTTATCAGCAGGCAGGACAGAAATACAAGAAAATGCATCAGAAAAATATAATTTTCATTGCACAGATACCCCTTAGCTTTAAGTATACTGCCCAACTCAAAGTTCTTCTTTATTTTCCTAAAAATAACAAAACATTAATGCTTTCTCACTACAACTCCGCTCCTTAGGTAATGTGAATTCTGAAAACCGTATTAGCAAGAAGTAACTAGAGATTGAAACGTGAAAATACAAAGTGCTTGAGTAAAATGGTCCAGTCACCTACAGTTCAATACAGTAGCAATATTTCAGAGCACATGAAAAAAGAAGTTTCAATATCCTTGCACAGTTTGAAGAACAGGTGCATGAAACAGCACAGGCACAGGCACAGCGACTCCCAGTCAGTGGGAACACACATCTGGTACAAGTTACATCATGTCAGCGCAGAGCAATCAGGGCTATAACACAAGAGGGAATTATTTATATCCTCGTACAATCACTCCTTTCTTGTGCATCTCAGCTGCTTTATATGCAAAAGCACTGAAAATATGTTCTTAAGTGCTAAGTTTTATCTCAAGACAGAGCCACAGTCAGCACATCCTCACAGTTTTTGCATTTCTTTGGGTAAGTACTCAAGCCTGCCTCTGCCCATGTAAATGCAAAAGAAAAAGACTGACTGCTACTAACGATCCATTCCCTCATCTGCCAGAGCACAAGGGACAGCTCGTAACACCCACCTCAGAGATGGTATCTGCAATAGGTCCACGCTCAGCAGAGCTACAAAGGCAAGGAGGGAAGGGTAATCCTATCGCCTGCACCAGCGGGACACGCACTTTGGGAATACGGTGTAACACGGCCAGAGGATATTCAGAAACGGCTTTCACAATTCCTGGGACTCTTCTGTGAAAAACAGAGAAAATCATAACTCTCTTCTTTTCACTGCAAGCTCTCAATTCACTTGAAACAGATTTTCCCATCAACTCATATAAAAGATCAGACATAAAATGGTGTGCGGCACTGTGCCTTGTATTTTGGTGAAATTAAAGCTACGCAACATATTTGGGCATCTCTGTCTCAAATGGATTAGTCTTGGTACAACTAAGCAAACCGACACGCACATCATAAAAACCCAACAAGGCTGGCAGCAACGGAGAGTATTGCAGGCAGCCTTGGCAGGGAAACAAAAGACCAGAGAGTGAATAAATACTGCCCAATTCGCCAAGGAAAGCTCCGGGCAGAAGTACGTATGGCGGGGTAGTATACGAAAGCCTGAAGATGCAGTACAGCATCCAGACTGTCCTATCTTCCAGTTATTTTTTTCGACCATTCCTAAAATAATCTATGATAGGTATCTTGCTAACTCAGCAGGCAACATATTTTCACTGTATGGAACCTGGCTATTTGCCTGTAAGTATTTAACAGTCTAATGGAAAATGAAGCAGACCATACTTCCAATTCCAGAAAGACGCCTTTATATAATATCCTGCAGCTAAAACGTAAAAACTATGATAAAAAAAAATCTCCAGGCTTTTTTCCATTTCTTAAGATGAATTATTTGGCTGTATCTAGAAATCTGGTTTGAGGGACAAAGGCTTTCAAACCAGTGATTTCCAGAACTGTGAAGCTGGAATTTTTTCAAGCATTATCTCCACAGAAAGTAGTTTTAAGAGGTTGCCATTTCAGAATTCAGCAGCATTATAATCCCTCAGCTTTTGCAATAAGCTGAAGGGTTTCTATTGGCTATGAACTAGTTTTAGATATGCCAGCCATAAACCTCAACATTTTTCTTTTACTAGGCAAAACCACCTTGAAAGAAGTTCTAGTACACCACGACATACACTCAAATTAGAAGTCTAAGCCCTTCCTACTACCTTAAACATATAAAAATTAAACACCTGTGACTGAATTAGGAATTCAAATCTATTGTTGTGTCTCATCTGTATCATTCAGTGCAAACAAACAGAAAGCAAGATTAAAACAAAACCAGGTAGTCGCCACTTAACAGTAGTCATTCACAAGTATACACCTACCTTTCCCATTTATTATTTTTCTGTAATTGTTTGATAACTTGAAGACACACAGATGAGGCAAAAAAGCTTTGTATGACCACAGTAAGGAATTATCTGCCCCTTCAAACTGTATACTCATCAAAAGATGTGCCCGAAGTTCAAAACTGCCCACTGCTATGATACTGAAGGGCAATTGCTGCCCTCATTAGCCTGTTCTTTGTTCCAAATCACTTTTTATTGCCCGGTTTTCCTCTTGTTCAGCAGCTAGATTCCCTTTTGCTTTAAAAACTCTTGCTTTCATCATTATCTGCTCACATATCTTGAAGACTAGTAAAAACTTCACTAAGATTTTAAACCATCGATTTATATTCAGATGCCAGTGATGACACTTCTTATAAAACATCATTAACCTATTCTCAGATTGCAAACGATTGCACTAACAATATAGGCTACACACAAAGCCATATGAACACAAAAAGGAAATCTAGCATCAAGATCTGTACTTCCGTTTCCCAAAGTTAGCATTTTTCCTCCCAGAAAGGAGGAGTGGAGAAAAACCCACTAGATGCGTATCTGTGTCTTTGAATATGTAGATGGCAATCAGTTGAGAGAGCTCAAAAACAAATGTAAATGGTCTGTTCACAAGGTGAAGCTGACAGGTATAGCTCCCACCTGGACACGTATTCTGGAAGAAAGGTGTTTTTCCTCATTTTCTTTTCTTTTTTTTTGCAAGAAATAATAAACTTTTATATCCAGAATAGGCTTACGTCCTCTCCTAGCAAGCCTTACAGGAGACCTTTGCAATATGCAGGACGGAGGTAAAAATTTTGTGTATTTTACAGAAGGGTTCAGTTTAACTGAACTCACAGACAGGTTCAGTTGTTGATCAGCCTGTACATCACAGCTCGGAATGTGCTCCTGTACTATTTATTTTTTACGCTGTTATAACGGAACATTTAAAATAATCTCATCTGAGCTGAGTGTGTGCTGTTACACACACACACACTTTACAGAGTCCCTCAGTCACAGCTTAATGGAGTTTTTGAAAAACATTTTGATTTGTTTTCAGTCTATCAGTTTATCTCAAAAAAACCTGCTAAATATTTTGGAACTTTGCTGAGAGTGGTATGTAGCAGAAAAAATAAGGCTTAAATAGTGAAATCTTCTTTGGCCTCGTGGAAGTGTGAATTTGATCTCTCTAAAATAAAGTCTGTTCTTCTCACATCATTGGAATGTGCTTACGGATAGGTTCAACATCCTCTCCGTTTCTCATTTAGAGCTCTTTACGCACTAGATAATTTTGACTATGAAACCAGCAACGAGTTTGTAAAAAACCTCCATAGCAACAAGAAAGCTTGCACCAGCTGTGCCATGTCCCCCGCGCAGCGGCAGATGCACTCACGAGGAGCGGGACTCACCGCGCTCTCGTACCGGTCAATGCTGTGCTGATGGAGAGTTCGCACAAGGAGCTTTCCCTTCTCTTAGTATCTCCTCCTCTCAGCCTGCCCACACACACCTGCATTCGTCTGTACAGTTTCAGTTTTATAACTTCGAGCAGCATTTTAACTACTGAATCACCAAACGCTACTCGGATCAAGCCCAGCTAACCTTCAGTTAATACAAAGACAATATGTGTGTTCATGCAAGCACAAATCACCAGCAGAAGTTTAAGAAATCTGGTGTTGACAAAGTCTAAATGTGCCAATACCAAAACTATACCATTGTAAGCATTTTCTTGTTGCACAATGTCACAACGCTCCTGTAAACCCTGAACAACCATTCGCTATGCTGATCTTCCACTATCAATTACTGTCTTGTTTTGAGCTACTGAATCTTCTGAACCATTACACACAGAGTTTGTTTTAGACGCACAACATAAACTCTTGGAAAAACAGACCGTCTCGCTTTTATAATATTTACATGATTTAACAAAGCACATTTAACAACACACAAATTTATCAGCTTTCAAAAAACGCTAACCAAGTAATAATACTTCAACAGAACTCCTATTTGCGCATATTTTATATCTGCAAGTAGAAACTACCTTCAGTGCGCTCCCTCCCGTTACCAGAGTTAGCCCTGGAGATACGAAGCTGTTCAGCCAGTCTGTGTGCGATCAGAACAGCCCCTGTACCACGGCGGCAGTTCATCTCAACCTTCACACGTTTCACAGGTACAGTTCTCAAGCATAAATACTCTTCCCACTGATACAGTGGGTTTTATTCCCAGTTTTTCCTCTAATTCATTATGCAGCTATGGACATCTTATCTCCGCTTTGTATTTAAATTTCCTTCTGGGCAAAGTGAGGACAATCATCAACTAAGGCTCCTACTTGTTCATTTTAATCTGATCTAAGTCTGCGTGGCTGCCAAAGGAGGCAGTACGCTCTCCCTATTTATATGCCAACGCTGGCATTCTTATGGTTGCATGGCGAGATGCCTTGGGAAATCAGTCTGCCTGGAAAATAACCATTCCTTGGGATAAACATCCAGCTCGATCAGTTCTCTGAACCAGCTCACTGTGCAACTTCGTGAATACTACCATCCATTGTAAGATTTTGCTTCCTGAAATACTCAATTTGTTCTACAGGTGCAATCTGGCTTTAACCATCCATAAAACACCAAAGAAAGAGAATCAGAAGCACAACAACAACTTTCCAGAAAACATCTGAGGATTATGTTTAAGAATTGAGGTTGAAAAAATCATGTATTTTCAAGAGCCTGTAGCAAACAGGAATTTTTCTCAAATGACTTCAGCCTTTGAGTAGCTCATGCTTTCATTTAAAAATAAGAAGTTCTTAAAGATAATGAAAATATTCTTAGATATGAGAGCACTCTCCTTCCTGACACGTTATAATCTAAACCCACAGATTTATCCTAACAGCAGCAGGATCAGAGTTACAGGCTTCAAGTTAAATTCACATCTTGGCAAAGGTCTGAACGAACTATCACAGAAACCACCTCGGGACCTACCCAGTGACGCACAAATTCCAAATCGCAGCAATGAGATGCTGTCTATACAGCAGCCAGCAAGTTTCACGGTGAGAGAGAGAACACTTGAAAAAAAACCCAAACCCTTTCTTTTCCCTCTTGGCAAAAAGGAACAACGCTTACTCAGCTCCCTAAGCAAGACAGGGAGTAGCATCTCAGTACGAATCTCAGTCAGATTGGGGTTATTCATGTGAAGGGAGGGTGAGAAGGGAAGACGAGTGTCCACTGACAGCAGGGATAATAGAAGTCGGTTGTGCACAGGAGAGATTATGTTAAATGATTTTATAGCACCATAAGTGGGCTAGGTAATTTATCAAAGATAAGTAGAAGGCGGGATCCTTCATCAAGAAATCTGCAGGTTAGAGGAAAAGCTATGAAAATCTAAAAGAGAAAAAACTGACTGGTTTAGGAAATAAGTTTAAAAAAGGCAGTAGAAAACAGTGTAATAAAGAAAGAGTAGGGTGAGGGGACATCAAACAGGAAAACAGAAGAATTGGAATGAGTTTAGAAAGGTACAAGTGAAAGAAGAAAGGTGCAACAAGGTACGTGTTAAAACATAACTGCCTGGCAAAAAGTTGCAATTAAATTCAGAACATAATTTTTCTCAGACCTTTAAACTGCAGTCAGCATGGCATTTCACTCTGACTAACAGATTTTGTCCTGCAGCTAGTAAGTGTGAAATGAATGATTCAAGACACGCACTTTACAATAAAGCAAACTAGAGATTCTCAGCAGCCATTTTTACTATTACATGACATGGGCGATGAAGATTTATTAGGAAATGTTTCTGTCCCTGCTAAAGACTTCTGATTTCACATCTGTATACCACAACTTGTATTTTCATAATGTCGAGCTGACTGTCACCATGCATTAAACACCTATCCCAACACGAGTCCCTCATACAGTGACATGCAGTTAAAACGTGGGAAATTAAGCACAGCGCATGTCCCTCGAGAGGGCACTTAGAGAATTTACTACAGCGAGAAAGCACACAAAATATACTGAGGGATGGCAATGCACCTGACCCCATCATTTATGTGAGACCTCAAATTTGCTGGCCTGAAAGAGAAAAAAACATGGGAAGTTACTGGAATTAAGGATAGAGCTCCCAGCATTGTACAAACCAGAGTAATTTGTTAGGAAGGACAGAACCAGAAAACCTACAGAAGTATGAGCAGGAAGGAAAGAGAGAGAGAGCTCCTTCTTTAAAACATATGTAGCAAAAAATATCTGCATCAATCAGAAAACATAAATATGCCTCTTCAGCAAACGTCCAAAAATATTACAGTGACACAGCTAGTTGACACAACTTGCTACGTGCTATGATACTGGACACTACCAGCAATCAGGCTTTTCCTTGGAAATAATCTGCCTTCTACCATTAAAATTCACAGTTGTCACTGTATGTAATTCGTCTTCAGACAGCACTATTAAGACACGTTCCATAATTCCCTTTTCATCACATAAGCACTAAAAACGCTTAAATAAGCGTGACCTGCAAGCAACTGTGTAGTTCAGAACAGATTTTTACTGTCTTCCATGAGACTAGTCAGCCATAGGAAAAGCAAAGTTCTAGCAAGCTTTCTGCACCTGCAAGATTCAGCTATGCTCCAACTCAAATATTTGCAACTTTTTGTGTACAACATTCCCATAAAAGAAGGTATGTGGCTCAATGGATGCTTGTCTGTAAATTTTCAACTATAAAACTTTCTGCTTGTAAAAAAAAGAAAAGCTCTACCACCTTATCCTACCAGGCCATCTGTCTTCACAGTGGTGCCACAAATATTTCTCCAAAATTCCAGCTGAAAAACTTTCTGTTCACTTGTATTTAGTACCTGGGACAGAATGAAATGGGCTTAACAGGTTTTGTCACAAATGTTGATATGGATCCTAATTCCAGTAACTTATCTTCAAGCAGGGCCACTCTAACAGACTTGTGATTCATATTACATTCCTAAAATCACTTTTCCAG
Organism: Chroicocephalus ridibundus; assembly: GCF_963924245.1. NCBI lineage: Eukaryota > Metazoa > Chordata > Aves > Charadriiformes > Laridae > Chroicocephalus > Chroicocephalus ridibundus. Next base: position 1,541,639 of record NC_086300.1, on the reverse strand, counting down.
GGAAAGAATCAAGTTTCAAAACTTAAAAATACACAAACGAGAGGGCAACACAGCATAAAGTGCAGGTAATTGCTTAGCATAGCTAAATGTTTCTCTTTAGTGAAAACTACTACTCTGAAACCTCCTCAGGGAAGGGTGTCTGAAAGTGTCAAGGAAACTAATGCAAGCTGCTCGTCTTAATGAGTTTAAGCTGCTGGCACCAGAGCTACCGCCACAGTTTCACTCCCTATGCAATTGTTTTTCAGGAGGGAGGAGCAACCTAAAAATCACCAATTTAACATCACTTGGAAAATTAAGCATTTGTGAAGGTAATTCGGAAATTAGATATTAGAAGTTATAATGAATGTTTCAGCTGAACTAGGAAAGTCTGTTATGAGAGCTACACGAATTCTATTTAAGAGTTATGAGCAAACCCCATCCACTTTCCAAAATACTGAAAATGAAGACCCTGCAAAGACCCAAGATGGTATGTAATTTTACTCACACTCATTTATAAGGGTGTTTAAACAGAGTTTGCAACTTCAAGGACAAATCTTACTTTTATTAAAATGTTCTGAAAGGCATCAATTTTGTCACTTGTAGACGAAACAACCTTTTATGTTAACAGAGGTTATTTAGACTTTTGATACATGTAAGCCTAGTATTTACAGTGTAAACAGCTGGAAGTTAGGCATCTAGATCCACAGAAAGAACAGGTTAAAAACTACACATTCTTACTGGAAAAGAGTCTGAAATAATTCAACCATGCTTCCTCAGCTTGAGAAAGCACAAGACGTTACAGGGTGATGTCAACTGTAGACACTATCTGCTCACTGACTGCATTAATATTTAAAGCGTATAACTTCATGATAATAAAGTGACCTCCACATAAAAATCCACGTTTTTTCTAACTATTTCGTGGGGAAAACCCCAAACTTTGGTATCCTAGGATTCTGAAAAGACAAATAGCACATATTTAGCAAAATGTAAACTAATATTGTTTTAAAAAACAAAATTATGTTCTTTAAAATTTACTTCATCTTCCATTTAGAAGCCAAGATCTGGATCTTGTAGGGAGAGAGCTGAATACATTAAGAGATGAGCTGTTCTGTGCTGTAGGAATTTAACCAAGAGAACGGTTATAAAATATTTTAATACAATAATAATCTATAGAATCAGGTTGTTAGAGAACATATCAATCTTCTCAATTGGTTGGTACTTCCTTCCAATTATGTCTCTCTTTTTCAGGCGGTTAGAAAGTAATTTATTCTTTGATAAGGGATATTATAGTGTGCCACAGAGAAATAGGTCACTGATGACATGTAGTTTTGTAATCACATTAAACACACCTGTGCCTATCTCAAATACGCTATTGGTACACCACTCTTCCATTAGGCACCGATACGGCACACGATATCAAGACTGGAAGATGGGATCTTGTTTACTGGAAATATCTATTTAACGCAGTTGTGTGAATTCAAAGGACTCTTCCCAAGTCGTTCTGACATGGACACATCCAGCTCTAGGTGGCACGCCACCAGACAAAGTCTGTTTGATCTATAAGCAATTTCTTGTACATATAAACTTTCCATCTTTATATGAAAATCCACCTCTCGGTATGAAATTTCCATTCTATGATTCTGGCAGTAAGAATAAAACCAGAACACCCCAATATCTTGCAACACAACCTGACAAACTGCTTTTATAATTTAACTCCCATACGTACCAAACCATTCATATAAAACTGCTGAAGAATTCCCCCTCCAGAAAACATCAGTTAAAGGCTTCCTGTATCAGTATCAGATGAGAAGAAATAGTAATATTACCAAGTAAGTTCCTTAAGACGAACGAACAATAGCCTATAATGCCAAAGTCTCTTTTGATCATGTAAACATTTGAAAGGTTTTTTTACAAATATTACAAATGCTAAGCCACAGAGCATTTACTGGTCTTCCCAAATACACTGATTTTGATTACTGCAAAGAATTGCTGATGTAGCTATAAATACTAGTCACCAAACACTAGACAAAATTATAAATAAAATCTCAAGTCTCTGACATCCTATTAAATGCAGTTGCTTAGTTGGAAAAAAAAAGACATCATGATTTTGCACTTCTCTTTCAAACACACACTCTCTGAAAAAGCTTTCCAAATTTCTACCCCTCAACTACACACATTCACACTGAGTTTACTCTATATCTCAACTTTATTATCAACATCTAAATTTAAAGTGTTGGCTGCCTGGGGCAGGGATGGGATTCTTCATCCATTCAGCACAAGAACCATAGTGCAAGTGCTTGATTAACCTCTACAAACCAGAAAAAAATGCATCTTGCATGCAGGTAGAGAGATAAAGGGGTTTCAAATAGGTACCCAGGAGAACACTAGACCCATGTAAAGGATGTAAGTTATCTGTCACCATAAAATATTAGGTCCTTTTTATATGAGATTTTCCTACTCCACAGCCTTTTTAAGCACACCAGTGTCCATAGTCCTGTAATACACATTTTGTTAATACACAGCAGACACCTCAAGAGAAAGAGCACCCAACTTCCACCGGCGAACAATCAAGCCGCAGTCAATCAGCACGGTGGCAAATCAAGGTGCACCAGACCATCCTTCACAAATCAATGCTCACGCGTTACATCTCCTTTATTCAGCGCACACACACATACCCCACCATCACTCTCCTGATTCACCGCGCATACACCACTGTCAACAAAGCATGTGCCAGTTGCCATTCCCAGAACAATACAGCTCAGGTCATCCCCTGAAAAGATAAAAATGCACATTCCTCACATCCTTTATGTCTACAGTACTTCCCTCGCTTTGACTTAAATCACTTCTACTGCACAAGATGCCAAAACTCAGTTGTGATAAAAGATACTTACACAATGCTATTAAGACCAAAGAGATACACTATCTCGAAGCATATCTTTTCATTCTAACAATACCTGTACCAAGACATCCACACGACCGAAAGTTGCACAGAAGGCAGTTAAAAATCAAAACAACCAAAACCCCAGGGCACACAGGGCGCAACATCTGTCCTGAGAGCAAAGGGAAGGGGAAGATATCCAAGCAAAAGACTGAGGAAGAGAGAAAACATCTGATTTTTTTTCCCCCCCTTTCACACACCTAGACCCAGAACCAGCTACTGGAGAAGGTAACACCTCATTTCCTCACCTACCCACTGACAACTCCAGTCCCAGAAGGGAGTGTGTTTAAGAACCGCGTCCCTTCCTAACGATCGCGGACCCTGCATGGTGGTGGCTGCACAATTACCGGGTGACAAGGAGGAAGGCGGGGGCTGCCAGCGGTCCCCACACCTCCATGCCCCCACTCCGCGGGAGGGGGCTGGGAAGCAAAGGCAGAAAGCGGCGAGCGCCGTGGAAAGGCGCTCCAGCACAGCCAAACGAACAAGGATTTATTTATTTCCCCCCCCAACTCGCTGCGCGCAGCTCACCTTCCCTCCCCTGCCCCATGCAGGTGGCACAGCCCCTTCCCCGCGGGGTGCAGCGGCCGGGCAGAGCCCTCGGCCCCCCGGCAGCATTCCTCCCCCGCCCGCCCCCCTCCTCCCGCCGAGGGGCTCCGCAGGCTGCACCCCCTCCGCCCGGGGGGTGTCCTGCCCGCACCCCGCTCCCCCGAGGGACTGCGGGCCTGGCACGGCGCTCCCCGCCCCCCCCCCGCCCCGCTCCCTTCCAGGCCGGGAGGCGGCTCTACCCCGCTCCCTCCGTCACCCACCCCCGGGCCGGGCCTAGCGCTGCTCGGCGGCTGCGGCCAGGCCCGAGGAGAAGGGAAGGGGGATCCCCCAGCCGAGCGGGCGGCCCGCACTCACCCAGGCCGATCCCCTCAGGGCCGCCCCCGCCGCCTTCCATGCCGGGCGGCGAGGGGAGGGGGGCACCAGGCGAGGCGGCGGAGGGCGGGTGGAGGCGAGGCGGGAGGGCGGAGGGCAGGGCGGCCGGGGCCCTCCCTCTCTCCCTCCGCTCGGCCCCCTCAGCCGCCGCCGCGGCGCTCGAGTAGCCGCTGCCTCGGGCTCGGGGCTCAGGCCCAGGCCCCGCCGCCGCCGCCGGCGGACGCGGCTCGCGCTCCCCTCGGCCGCCGCCGCCGCAGCGCTACGTGGCCGCCGCCGCCAGTCTCGCGACTCCGCCGCGCGCACGCGCGGGCGCGCGTGCGTGCGGCGGGCGCGCGCCGAGGAGGTGGTTGCCGCGCTGAGATGGGGGGGGGAGCGGAGGGAGCGCGCGCGTGTGCGCGAGCGGGGGAGCGCGCGCGGGGCGGGCGCGGGGGGGGGGGAGAGGGGGGACACCCATAGGCTGAGGGGAGCGGCGCGCGGCGCATGCGCACTCGGGGTGTCGCCTCCCCCCCGCCCTTCACCTCAGGCTGCGGAGGGGCGCGCGGAGCGCAGGTGAGGCGCGCGGAGGGGGGGGGGGGCAGCGCATGCGCCGGCGCCCCGCGGGGCTCAGGTGAGGCGGCGCGCGCGGGGCGGCGGGAAGGCGGCAGGGGGGGAGGGCGCCGGCTCCCCTCAGCGGGACCGACCGTTACTCCGCTGAGGTAATTAGAGAGGCCGCCCTAATTGCAGTCAGCTGAGCCGGGCATGCTGTGGCGAGCGCTCCGCCGCGCTGCGGCTAACCTCGGCCCACGCCTCGCCGTGCTCCGCGGGCACCGCCGCCGCGCCGGTGAGGGCCCTTGGTCGCAGCCCGGCAGCCGGCGGAATGATGGCCGTAATGGGGAACCGGGGCGGTGTCAGGCCTCGGGGCCCCGCTCCTCACGGATAAAGGGGGATAACGCTTCACAGGGCGGCTGCGGCCTCGGGATGGGCGGCGCTTTGAAAGGGCACTGTGCCGTGTAGGGACAGAGCTGCTCCTCAGGAGCCAGGTAAGAGCTTAAGAAAGGCCTCGTCAGTGAGGCCCTATCTGATTTACAGTAGCCAGAGAAGTCGGTCGCTTCTGTCATTATGCCAAGCCCCAGCTCCCACTTGTTCAAACTTTCCTCTCCCCTTAAAATACTAATAACTACTTAACTCTGGCCTGTGGTTTCTTGATTACACCCACCTGCAGGGCCCAGGCTGATGTATGAGGGAGATGTGACAAGAAGTAAGTATTTGTTGCTGGTAGAGCTCTCTGTTGGTGGCACGTATAGGGCTCATAAAAGCAGGCAGGGAGGGTCGGGGCTGCTGTTTTCCAGGCTGGCACAGCATTTCGCAGTGGTACCACCCCTCCCAGGAAGCTGCGAAGCCTACTCCACAGCCCTGAAAACCACTGCTGAGTGCTGTGTAGGAGGGAAGAGCACTGCTGTGGTTTAGGTTTGGCGGCGGTAAAAGAATTAGCGAGAGTAGCAGGAAAAGGGGGAAGGGCTCCAGCTGTTTTGGTAGTGTTAGCTGCTTCCCAGGGACTTCAGGAATCTCTTGTGCCCTGTAGCTCTGGCTCCCTCTTGCCTGCTCTCAGACTTGTGTTCCTGCTGTAGCCCCCTCTTTTAAATCCTTTTGTCCGCAGTCCTTTCTCTACCTGTGGTTTGTTTCCTCATCTGTTTTGCTTGCTGAAAATTTCCCCCCCCCCGCCCCCGACAGTGTAGGGCACTTGATTTGAGGTTCTGCAAAAAATCTGTACACCCTCACTCCCCTGAAATGTAATATTATGTACCAGTGTATTTGACCTGTTCTTGATTATTGAATAATAACCCAGGTTTAAACTCCCTGTGCAGAGCAGGGATTGGAGCTTTCAGAGTCAGTTCACAATCAAATAAAAGGGGCAGGGTAGGCTGGTGAAGCCCCATGGTGGGCATTAGAACAACATTGCCAGTTTTCTTCCTTGCCCCAGCAAGCCCTGCTGCGGGGGCATGGGAAAGGGGCACAGCACAGTGCACTTTGCTCTGACCAGCCCCATGGGAGCTGTTATTAGCTGGCCCAGTTCAGAGCAGGCCCCAGGCTGTTCTGATCTCTGCTGGGACCTGTGTATAGCCGGAGAAGGAAGGCGTAGCCAGGGGAGACCCTGAGCTTTGAGAGCATGGGCACTGTTCCATCTTAGCCCAATGCCCTCACGCAATGCAGCTTCTTGAGAAAAATACAGTGACGATGTCAGGGGATGTGGTGCTGCTGTTGGTTAACTGTATGCACGTGAAGGATGCCATGTAGTAGAATTTCCTGCCTTGAAAAGGGCAGGAAGAAAAATGCAGGGGACCTCTTTCTTGGAATGTGAACAAACAAGACAGCAATGAGTGACAGAGCCCCTCTTCCAAATGTGGGATTTCAGTAGAGGGATGGGGGAAATCAGTGGGCACTCTTATCCTAAGGAGCACAGTTGAGGAGTAAAGCCATCAACTATTTCAACACCCACAAAGGCAAAGCCACTGCTGGTGTCCATCCATGGGACAAGAGTGGGCCAGGGCCTTAATGATATCTCTCTCTCTCCAGTATGTGAGGAGAGCATTTGGTCTCCCAGGCTGTTCCCTCTTCTCTGATGCAGTCTGTGGCTTTCTAACCTGGCTTCCTTACCCTGAGCCTGCAGCATGAGGTTCCCTCTTGTTGAAATAGCTACTGGAAGATTGCAGGGGCCATTCCTAATAAAGGTGTTCTGCATCCTCAGCTTTAAATGGTGTCAGTGAGGTTGATTTCAGTCCCCCCAAGTAAGAGTTATGCAGAGATTAAAAGGAAGCATTAAATCCCTCTTGCTCAATGGACACCATGACTCTGTAGTTTTTTAAAAAAAATAAAAAATCAGGGACCAAGTGCAAATATCCTTGGACTCTGAAGGGCTTCTGACACGATGAAACCAAAGCACTTGTCCTTGTGGCCTTGCCATGTCCCATCAACAGTGGCCTAGGGAAGAGATGGTGCAGAGCAGAGTGCCTCTTCCTAGCCTCACTGTGTGGTTTGGCTCCTGAATGCCCAGGGCACCCTGCAGTTGCACATTTTCTTCCCTGGGTGCTTGGCTAATGGAGGGTGACAGCTCCTCATGCTGCTCCCAAGGAGGGATCCAGCTGAGAGGCTGACTGTGGCACTCAGCCCTGTTCCCACAAGGAAGCCTGTTTCAGCTATTTACATCCCTCTCTTTGATCTAGCTTTTGACATGAAAAGACATGTCAGCCAGGTAAAGGGAAACAAACAAAATGTGGCAACAGCCCCACATCTCTTCTTGCATATGATCCGCTCCCTAGCACACACCTGCTTCGCAGCCACAGATCCTTATCAGCCCTCTGATTTCCTTGCTGTCATCTCTGCTTTCCCTTCACACTGATGTACAACTTCTAGATGCAACTTTTCTGCATCTCGTTCCCTGCTCAGTAAGATGCTGTGGCTCCTGCGCCTGCTCTCTCTGGCATTTCCCTTCTCTCTGTAGTGTAACCAGTGGGGCTATAACATAGTATAACCCTCACATGTCCTTCTCGTTGCATGTGGTGCCAGGGACAGGTGATACAGATCTTCATTTCCTCCCTAAACTGCTGCAATGTTTCAGCAAGCAGCTGTCTGCAGCTCTCTCCAGAACTAGCAGCAGTACAGCAGTAGGTGACATTGTCCCTTCCTGGAAACCAGATTTTTTTTCTGCTAAGCAGCTTAGGACATTTCAGGGTGAAAAATACAATAAAACTATGAGAATTTGCTGGGCCAGGGGTCTCGGACACAGCAGAACACAGTGTTGCCCACCTGTGTTTTTTCTAGAGGACCAGGTGTTCTAGACTTGCTGAGAAAGCAAACTTAACAAGTAAGAGTATTGTTGAGATGCAGCAAGCTTTGTGGTGGGGATAACTACTAGTACCAGCTGCAGAATAGTGTGGGAAGGAGAAAAATCAAGCAGAGGTGAACTCCTACTTTCATCAGCAGTTAATTTTCCTGTGGCATGGGCAGGCTTTTTGGGTTTGCAAAGTTAGGTGTTCCTGGACAATCCCCAAGCCATCTGCTCTGGTGACTTCATATGGCTTTCAGGCAGCAAACCAGGTCTGAAATCCTCTAGTAAGGGAGATGTCTGCCTACGGACTCACATGACCTGTGAGATGGGGCCCAATTTACAAGATTTCTCGGCTTTACCTGGGCAGCGATGGCTCTCTGCTTCATCCAGACTCCTGCTGTGATGATTTCTTGGGAAACTCAGCAGCCAGGGAACCAGCCCTTCTAGCCCTTTCTTCCCACAGCCAACAGGGAGATGGGCTGCCTTCCTGCTAGCCTCCCTGTCTCCTACTGCAGTGAGAGGTGACTCTTGGTGGCTTCTTGGTGCTGGTGACAGGGCTGGCACTAAGCAGGGAACAGCACTAGCCTTTCTCCGCACGTTAGTCTTTTGCTGAGGCTGCCATATCATCACAGCTCTGTTTGGGAACAGCCTGAACTGGGCATGACTTGACACTTATGTGGGCACAGTTGCAATTGGGACTTTGTCCTTCCCCAGGGAGAAAGGCCCTTGAAGCTAGGTGCTGCTCAAGGACCAGCCCCACTAGGAAAACAAACCAAGGGGGAGAAGAGAAACTGAGGCATGGACAGGGTGCTGACACTTTGCCGACCCAGTCTGCAACCCAACCAGTTGACTCTCAGATTAATGCTTTATTTTTTAGGTATCCTGCTATGTCCTGCAAGATTCAGGATCCTCTCAAGCAACGGGAAAGGAAGCAAAAGGAAAACAAAGGGTTTTTCCTGCTAGTTCTTGTCACAGGAAACCCTGCACTGTCTGAGGGAACCACCACCACTGAGTGCAGAGGCGCTGGGCTTTGAGACTGTATCAGAGCGAAGTAGAAGTTCAAGCAGAGGAAATTCCGGTTCCCATTCTCCCTTCTCCTTTACTAGTTCAGTGTAAGGCCACAATTAAAGATTAACTGCCTCCAAATAATATAGCAGAGCTAACACCCACCAACATCATCTTGTGCCTGAGATTAGACCTTCAGAGCAGCAGGGTACAGGCGCAGTTGATATGCAATAAACACCTGAGAAGCAGAACTCCAGACTGGTACACCTACTCGTGTGCCACAGCTTTAACTTTGCCCTTCTCAGAAGACACACTCAGCCCTCCCTGACAAGTATTTTAACACAGCAAGCACCTGGGTGCTGAGGGGCAGCTCTTCAGGGATGCAGGATGGCCATCTGATTTCAGCATGGTTTTGCAGGGCCTTGTGTCTGGGCAGGGCAGTGGTAACAGCCTTGAATAATACAGAAAAGCCTGGCAGATTTATGTGTGGGTTATTAACTTTCTTTGGGGTACTGGGGGCAGGGTGGTAGCATGACTGTATTGTCAGAGCCATCAGCCTCTGCATAAAAATCACGCCACAAAAAAAAATAAAAATAAAAAAAATCCTCTTCGGGGAGCCTTGGTTTTGTGCTTTTTTTCCCCTTTTTTTCCTTAATTTTAATTTTAAATAAAGTAAAACACAGATCATGAGATATGGCAGTTGGACAAGAGCAGGGTGAGGGAAACTCAACTTAGAGAATTGGGCTTTTATTCTTTGTGGTCTGTTTGATCAGCTTTGGTGTTACGCTGTAATCTCAGGTGGTCTCCCCGTCAGACTGCCTGCATGAGGGAAGTTCTAAAGTTTGTGCTGGGGCAGTTGTTAAATGGAAACATCACCATAGCAGGCTGTTAGAGACATTTCTGTGCCTGCATTAAAGAGCACCTCTGCTCAGGTCAGCATCAACCCCTACCGAAGCAGTGCAAGTAGGGTCCATATACCTCGGCTGGTGAAGAACAAACTGGTTTAACTAGAGTCCTTTCCATTCACACCCAATCTTCCAGCCTAGCTTTTTGTGTAGAAACATCCCTCTGGGTTTGAAAAACACCCATGAAAAGCCTGTGCTTGGGGGGAAGATGCTGTGACAGAGGAAACAGCTGTATTTACCAGCTTTGCAGAAAGGGCACTGCAAGACTTATCCCCATGAAAGTCATGTTTGAATTAATGTCTCTGGGATAGACTCACCTTGTTCAGGCTTAACCCCTGCTTCCTTCCTGTTCTTGCCTCTCGAATATTTTTAACCTACTGCTTCAGAGGCATCCTGCACGCACTCTTTCCTAGCCTCCTCCTGCCCTTCCTGCCCCTACCAGCATGGGGGACATGAACATATGTTGCAACTGGCATCTTCCACTGACTTCACTCCATTGACTGCACTGCCATCCTGCAGCTCAGTTTGGGACACAATTTCCTGTGCTTGTGCACAGCTTTGACTTGTCAGAGATCAAGGATAACTTACTGCAGGCTTCTGACTCGGTCCAGATCAGCACTGTGTGCAGATCCACTGGGGGGAACCCCAAATGCTGTTTTTACAGCAGCAGTTGAGCTCAGCCTCCTGTGGGAGCTTCCCAGCCTCTCTAGTTCCTCTCCTTTCTGAGGCTGTGCTCAGCAAGAACTGGATGCCTGCTCCACCAGGTCCTTTCCCCATAGATTTGGGATTTTATTGCTTTCTATGGGTGCGGAAAGTAAACCAAGCATGGCTGTAGGTGAGCATGTGGTTAAAAGAAGTATCCACCATATTTTTCTAAAGACATCAAGTGCTTCTCTTTCTCTGGAAGTTTGTTCTGCATCCCCTAGATAGAGTACACTATGTCCCCCATCACTCACCCTGATACCTTTCTACCTGTGACAGTCCTCCCCTGCTTTACCAAGTAGAAAACCAAATCACAAAAGTCGAGCCATCCCTAAGCAAACCTGCCCTACCTCTGAGAGTTACACCAGTGTAAGTGAGGACTTGCTGGGCCGAAGTCAGCTCAGTTCTGCTGATGGAAACCAGGCATACGAGGAACATCTCAGCCCCCAGCACTGAATAGTGCCAGGCAAGGAATAATTAAACCAAATTTGGCCCTAAGAATTGCTCTCCGTCTCCCATCCGAGCTGAGCTCCAGTCTGGCTTAGGACATTATTTCCTACCCACTTCCACAAGTGCTTTCTCCCCCCGCAGCCCCCACCACATCCTCTGTGTTTCAGGACAGAGGCATTTTCTGCTAGATCCACTTGGATATAAACAGCACAAAGGAAGCAATAAGGAAACTCCTCCCTATCCCTTGCTCTAACCACTTCAGACGTGCTGCCAGCTTGCTGCAGGGTACAAATTATCAGACTCGGGAGCTCCCTTACCTGGAGAGGCTTCAGCTCCGGTGCATCAGCGACTGTCGGGGAGCAGATGCCCACTTCAGTTCAACAGCCACACTGCAAATTACAGCTGCCCCAGTGCGCCTGTCCATGTGGGTGCTTTTGGTCTCCTCTTCACAAGTCAGGTAGGCTGGTTATCTATTAAATAAGGGAGAGAGCGCACGCGAGAGAGAGGGTGAACACACAGAGGAAATCAGGCAGTTTCCTGTTTGTTTATCACGAACAAAAGCTTGTTTGGCTGGTCTGAATGTTGCTACCGGGCTGGCCCAGCTGCTGCGGGTGGTGCAGAGCTGAGCTCTTCCACTAGCATGAAAGGAAGGAGAAGCAAGGCAAAGTCTCCCAGGAAGAAAACCAAACCCAAACCTCTCGGGAGGTTTGCAGCCAAAGAGCAGTAGGCAGGGAGATTTCACCTTGGCTTGTAGGGCTCTGATGTGTGAAGGTGGCAACCAACCAGCCACTGCTCTTTGGTCTCAAGTGGGAGACGCATTCTGGCAGCAGAGGGCTGCAGTCTCCTTCATACAGGGCCCTTTAGTCATCCCAGCAAGTCTTATATTGCCCATTTCCAGCAGGCCTTTGCCCAAAACCTGGTACTATAGTTTAGTTTTTGGGCTGTCTTCAGTGAAATACAAGTGATGAATCTGTGCTGCCATTACTCCAATTGCTCTGGGGCCACAAAACTACAGGGCTTCAGGTTAAAAAAAAAAAAACTACCAAGCTCTTACCGACACTGGGCCCTCCCGTATGAACACATCATACTTGTGGGCTGGACCCAAGGACTCAATGCTGTTCTCTAATGTCAAGCTAAAGCAGCTTGCACCTCTGAAGTCATACCTAGACATTTCTGTTGTTCCTGTCCCAGTAATAAACTAGGGGTGGCCCTTGGTGGGTGGGAAAGGAGTAGCGCTCAAAAGGCTGCAAGGAGGCAGGCTGCAAAGCCAAGCCACGCTGGGAGCAGGGTTAGAAAGGGAGACAGGCATTTGCACCTTCCAGAGTGCTACCTCAGGTGAGAGGAGTTAAAACCTGTTGCTGGAGATCTTCAGCAGACCGCAGTGGGCATCAGGTTTACCAGGCACAGGGACTGAACTCCATGCCCGCCCACTCGCCCAAGTTGTACTGCCCATCTCACAGGTCTCATGCCAGGTTGTGCTGTTCCTTCCTCGCCCGGAGACTGTGCTGTTGCGTTTGCCCTCGTCCGCGCCCACTCCTCACCTCCTCTGCCCAGGGCAGGGTGACCCCCCCGCTCACCTGTCCCCACGGGAGGCTGAGGGACACCCTTCGGTCCCCGCTCTGCTCCCCGTGCCCAGCGCGGCGTTGCTGCTGCCCTCTGGTGGGAGAGCAGCCCAGCTGCCGGCCTCAGCCGGCATTCGTCTCGCCTCTGGAGAAGGTGACCGCTTCGCAAGCGTCCCTCCTGGCTAAGGCGGTCTGTCACGGTTAGCAGCAAAGCTACAGCCTCCATCGCTCACCCACGAAACACCCCCGGCCCCAGGACTTTGGTGCTAAGCGTAACAGTTTGTTGGAAAACGGGAAGATACAGGAGTACCTAGTGTGATGCTGGTGTGAGTCAGCTCGGGGGAGGGAGAACCTGACACAAGGGCATTTAATTCCGACTAGTGAACACCCAGGGAGAAGGCTGGGGCAGAGCCTTTCTCTGAGTAAATTTTTGGGCCGTTTTAGCTGCGTTGCCATCTCCAGCCCAGTAACACATCCAACCTTGCTGGGGAAGCACTGGCTTTATGCAATCATGTTGTCTTTCCTCCAGAGAAAACCGATTTCAAACTAACTTGATGGGGGATTAAAAGTTGTCAGGTATACTGAATTCAAAGTGTTTTGTGCAAATAGGTGGCAAAAATGAAAAAACTGAGCACAGAAAGCAGAAAGCATTCCCCTCCCCCAAGCAGAAGTTTTAGCATGGCTACAATCCTTACAAAGTGGCACAAAGTCCACGCAATAGAGAATTGGTATAACTGCCCAATGCGGGAAATTCTTCCATCAATCAGGCTTGTGCCATTCATTTCCGACAGCGGGAATCCAGGCATAACAGCCGGCCCACGGGCTTTTCTGTTCACAGAAACGAACCTGAAGTTTCTCCATCTCCCTTCAAGTGTCATCATCCAGCTGCCTCCCACCCCTGGTCACGGCTTACCTTGGGCTGCAGCGTCCCACCCGCGAGACCTGGCACATGGTGGTCATGCAGTACTCTGCCCCAGCCCGTCGTTGCTCCTCCAGGCAAGGTCACCAGACAGCCCTTCTCTTGCTCTCTCTAAGGATGAGGTGAAGGAGGGAGATCTGCTGTTTCTGGAGCATCTCCAGCACCTTCGTACGCATGAGAGTTGCAAAGAGCCCTTGCAATAGCCCTGCCCTGCAGCTGGGAGCCGGCAGAGCAGCAGGTGACAGTCTCGGGACGCCAGGCTGGTGGAGCGCTTTACGCAGGCTCTCTGGGAGGGCAGACCCAGGCCCGCGCAACAAACCTCCGCTCTCTGCCCTCAGTACAAAGCCACATGCCTTGACCCTCTCTCTTGTTTCTCCAACCTCAGCTTGTGCTCCACTTTCACCAGCAAGTTTTTGTTACTAGATTATTAAGAGCAACAAGGTTAGAAATGCCAAACAGAGAGGGTGGGGACGTCTTGTTTGTTTGAGCAGCGGGGGCGGCCTGCCTTCGTGTTACCCAAGCCCTTTCTGTTGCCCTGACGAGTAAAGCACAGAGCGAGCGCTCACACCCTGCTAACACCTCCCGAACGCTGCCAGGGAAGGGCCGGCGTCCCGGGCAGAGTTCATCCTTCAACTCCCTTTAGTCCAGCCTCGGCCAGGAATGCCAGGCAGGCCAGTCCTTGACTACACGATCTCGACTTCTTGTTTTGTTTTTACATCAAGGAGTCTGCCAGCACCCGAGAGGTTTGGCAGAGGATGCCAGGCAGTGCGCACTCACTGCTGCGCAGCTCTCAGAGCGGCGCTCATCCAGCAAGCAGCTGGCTGTTTCCTCACCCAGTATCCCTGTGCAGCCCACTCAAAACCATGTCTTGATTTTTAGGGTCATTGCTCCCACCTGGAGCCAGAGAGCTCGACCGTCTGCATGGCCTACAAGGCCGAAGAGCCGCTATAAACACAATATAAACAGGGGGTTCAGCTAGCACACACCAAGACAGCTACGGGTTCAAGAGCAGCTTTGAAGTCTGATGAGTTCATGGCAGGTTTAGGCATTAAGCGAGGCAGAGCGAGGGTAAAGGAGCAGTTAACAGCCAGGGAACATTTGTAAAAAGAATTACACCCAAAAGCAAAGGAAATGGTGATTAATCAGACCCAGGGGCCACCGTTAGAGCCTCAGACACCTCCTCCAGAGAGGGTAACAGCAAAAGCAGCAGGAAACACTCCACACTCCACTGAAAATGCAGAACTGGAGGGAGAAGTAATGCAGAGCCACAGAAGCTGAGGAGGGATTTCAGACACGCTGTTTTGAGCCCAACACCTGGTGCATGAAACTAACGGAGAGAAGCGCGGGAAACACTAAGGGGGTTTTAAAAGGAGCCTTGGGAGAAAAGTGGAAGCTTCCTTACAAGTGTCTGAAGCAGTAAACCAGAAGAATAAAGAACAAGAGCACTGGAGGGGGAAGAGGTCTGGAAGTTATTTAGGAGTTATGGACCCGACCGCTCAGCTGCTTAAAATATTTTGCAAGCTCAGGCACCTCATCACTGCAAGAGCGTACCCTGCCCAGCAGAAAGAGCAGGCAAGTCTTTCCATTTCGCCAGAGGTGAGGGCAACAATCCAAAGTGGCTGTACGATGACGAAATGAGCCCACCGTTCACAGAAGCTTTCCCGAGGGCTCAACATCCTCAGGGTAGCGATGACGCCCGCCTGAGACAGCATTGCTCAGGGATAACAGACATTGTACGAGCACCCGATTTGCAGGATGGGGGTAGTGGTGTGCCAGGCTAGTACCACGCCTTCTGACAGCCGCTGACAGGTCTGAAGTTTGCTGTAGGCTGTACCTGGTACAATACACCCCCGTTTTCTTTCCAACAGCATCGTGTTGCATCAAAAGAGCACCCTGGAGAATGTATGTACATGCAGTAAATGACAGCCTGAACCGTGCATGGAAAGCAATTAAAAGCCTTCACAATGACCTCAAGATACTCTCAGCCTTACCTTGTTGCAGGAATTCAGCCCAAGAATCATATTTCAAGGTTTTAGGTTGTCAGGAACGAGCCCTATTTGCCTGTGCTAAGTGACTTTTATCTAAATAATCTAGCACAAGCATGAGATGTCTTGCTCCGCTGACCAACCTTCATTCTTCTGAGATAATAAAAAGAACAAAACAACATCCCACAATACTACACTTGGGACCGTGACATTTATTGAAGGCTGGTTACACAATCTCACTCATCACATCCTCCTCACGATTCAGTTTCCCTAAATAAAAAGAGCATTGATGTAACACAGAATTCTGCCCACCTCTGACTGCCTGAGCCACGGAGCACCGAGTCATCCCCCCTTTGTCCCAGGTGCCATCTGGAATAGGCCAGCTGCCACTTCTACTGACCTTGGTGAAAGAAGGGCAGGCAGCAGCAAACAGATCAGTGTGCGGCAGCAGGGGGAGAAGTGGAGATGCCCCATGTACATGAGAAGTATTTCCTGCAGAGGAAGTATCTTCTCTTCTCCATGCCTGAAATCCATCTACTACATAAAGTCAATCTCTGCTATTCTCACCCCCAGCCACAATCCACTGGATCTGTGCCTCCAGCTATCAGTGCTATGGCTCAGCCAGGCATGGCAGAGCCACTGTCCTAAGAGCTGAGATGTCCTCTTTCTCCCAGCTGACACCTGAAGAGACTGGCTTGACTGAAGACTGAGCCCCGAGTGTTCCTGTTCCGTCGTCCAGGACCTGCAAGTCTGTAACGACCCTGGCTCAGCCAGCCTAAAGGCACTGAAGCATCGCTGTGACACCGGATTGATACAGCACTCTTGTGGTCAGGGAGTCACCTGGGCTACCTGTTTGCCAGGAGTGAACAGATGAAAACTCTGCTCCTGTTGCTCAAACTGCCTGGAAAGGGGCAATTCTCAAACCTAGCTTAATGGTCAGTGGGGCCACTCCTCTGACCGTACATGGGAAGAATGCAGGCTTCTTGTCAAGAGCGTTCAGTTTTATTTGATTAAGATTTCAAAATGGGTTGAATTTTAATTTCCTCTGCTTTTACCAATGAGGAAATTGCAAAGATTCTTTTGGAAAGGGCTGATCTGGTAGGTAGAGGTGATGAGGCTAGCTATGTTCGCAGAGCCAGGTTCACTGCGGCAGCTGGAGGAGCACAGACTGTCCAGAGGGCAGATAGGTGATGTTGCGGGACCGTGAGAGCTGGTACGCAATGTCTTCAGCTGCCTCCAGCTTGCGCAGCTCAATTAAGCCATCGCCTGCAGTGGCCAGCGAGTTGGCAATCAGCTCGGCTGCTTTTGAGTCTCCCTCAGCAGAGATGACAGCGGCTTTCTTCTGCTGCTCAGCCTGAAAGTACATGGGTGAGAAGGGGAATAAGCAACAGAAAAGAAGCACAAAAGAGAGGGAGGATGCTAGTGTCACATTTAAAACAGAAATTCCCACTTCACCACCCTACTGTTCTTTTCCCCAGCAGGAGAGCTAAGATAGAAGGCTGTATTCTGTTAGACTGTTTTTCTGCCTACCGTGGAAAACAGGTTAAAAAATCATCTTGAAATTGCCTTATCAGTCTTAACCTCATGAAACATTACCCCACCACAGCGCACTCCTGGTGGAAAACTGCCTATGAAAGATTCAAGAACTTCAGTGGAGTTAAAACCAGGTCAGATAAACACTTCTGTTTAAATCATCATGGCTGATTACATGCATCTTACTGTTTACTTAATTTTGGGTGTAGTTGCAGGTTCTTAGAATCTCAACAGGCACGTTCTCACTGTACCAGGGTACTTTAACACAAAATTGTTTCTGTGGATGCTCCCCGAGATCCCGGGTTGATCTCAGATTATGGGGTCTTGCACGATGCAGCCAGTAACACTCCTAGGACACAGGCCCCTGTGCCCGTGGTATCAAACACCATGGAAAGCTTCGGCCACCCCCTCAAAATTCACAAACAGCAGGATCACTTGGGTTGCAAATCTCAACCCTGAGCCCTGCTTCTAACTGACGCTTTCTCCTGAGCGCTGTTTCCTCCCTCCTTCTCCACACAGACATTTCTGTTCAGCACTCCAATAAGACTGTGACACAGTGCTGGAAGGAAGAAAAAAGACCCACAAACCCAACCTTAGGCTTTATCTGTCCAATGATCATATGCCAGAGCTGAGAACCATGTCAGCATTATGACACTAAGTGACTTTGTCATACAACCTGCCCAGTCTCCTGGACAGGCAAGTGAGATCTTCGCTGCAAGCTGGAGTGGGAAGGAAATACCAGGAACCATTTCCAAGTTTCTCAGAAGGACAAGGTACCTTTTCCACAATGAATCTGGCTCTCTCTGCTTCTTGCTGGGCTACTTGCTTCATTTCCACCGCCTCCGTGAACTCCTTGCCAAAGGTCAGATGGGTCTGCAGAGCAGAAATCAAGCAAAGTTCACAACGCTGAGTTTACAGCGGCACCACTGTGACCCACGCAGCTCCCGGTGGGGGGAGGCAGCCTGGCTGCATCAGGGAAACTGGAGTGGAAATAGAAAGCCAGTATCCCTAAAAGAACAGAAACTGGGACAAGCAGGCCTCCCCATCCAGTTCTGAAGTCCTAAGGGAGATGTCACAAGTGCAGCTCCAGTCCAGCAGACCAGTAACACCAGTACCTTCAGAGAGACACCACGCGCTCCTGCCACCGCCGCTTGCTCGAGCACTCGGCAGAGGGAGCCCGCTCACCCAGCGCTCCCCTCCCAGGCAGGGGAGCCCGCTGTCGGCCAAGCCACCCTACACCTTTCATGCCCCATTATGCACTGGTGTGCTCAGCCCCGCTGCTTGCGGCTGCAGGCTCCTGGCATGGCACAGGGAAAGGTGAATTTCTTTCAGGAGGGCGCTCAGTGGAAAGCACCAGATACAAAGAGTCACAATCTCAGGTTTTGCAGAAACAAAGTCTCCTTCCCGCAAAGGCTTCCTATATGTTCAAAGCCAAATGAAACGGCTCGTGTTCCTTTCCTTTAAGCAGGCTTTGGAGGGAACCCCAGAAGAGAGAGGGAGAGGGGCACGTACAAGCCAGATTACAACAGATTTAATTTACAAAGCTTATAGGGACATAGGAGAGGGAGGAGGGGAGAGCTTGAACAGTCTCAGAAGACGACAGAGTCAGGAGAAAACCTAATACTTGGAGAAAAAAGGATGCTATCAAGAGTATTTTCACTACCTCCTCATGCCTAGCACTTTCTCCCTGTTTGTCAGGGTGCTCGTGGAACAGAGGGCTTCCCTAAAGCAATGTGCAGCCTGATCCACCATCCACAGAAGCATTTGCTCTTCATTTTAACTATAAAAGCCCTGCAACAGTGGAGTCTGTCAACACGTCAGTGCAGCTGAGCCTTCAAGGGCTTGCTCAAGGTCACCCAAGGCCAGCGACAAAGCCAGAAGTACTGACTTGAGCTGCAGTCACCACATCACATGCCCCTGCAGACAGACAAACACAGTCCACACACCCAAACTTCCAGCCCACTCTTCGGCCTTCTGTCTCTGAGTCTCTTCTCCACTGCCCTTACCGGAGCACACTCCAAAGACAGAAACCAAAAAGGGAGAACTCTTACCAAGGACACGTCATCCAGAATGAGCCCGAAGGTCGCTGCTCTCTCCGTGAGGTCTTCGCTCACTTGCCTCGAGACCAGCTCTCTCTGAGTGATCAGTTCTCCAGCATCAAAGCGAGCCTGGAATTGGGATGGACACCAGTGAGGAGACAGCTCCGAGAAGTGATGGATTCTCCATGCTCTGCCTGTCTTTGCACCCACGAGCCCCAGTGTTAACCCAGTTCTCCCAAAGCCAGCACACACCGAGCTGCCCAGGCATGTGAAGCAGGAGAAAGACTGAATGAATGACTGCGAATTTAAGTATAAGTTGGAGAGGAGGTTGTGCAGGTGAGCACTTAACACAAAAACTTGACTACAGCTAGTTAACGATTATTTGTCAGTCCCCAGGGGATGCTTCCAAAGCCAGAGATCTTCAGGAAGCTGATACAGGAGAAGTGAAAATCCCAGTCTCCTGACTTGCAACTCCCATCCTGAAGAGCAGAGTGACCCAGACACAAACAATTAGTGTAGCTACAGTTAACTTTTTATTTTTATTTTACTTTTATGGCCCGTAAGAGCCTGGGGGCGAAAAGAGAAGCCTTAGTCTGGAGCACGACATATTCCACACTCCAGCAGGTCCTCACTGCTAAAAGGAGGAAAGAAAGAGGACGGGCAGAGCCCAGCAGCTTTCACGCTGTCCTTACCACAACAGACTTGAGGATTTCGGTTGTGATTGAGGGCAGGACACGCTCATCGTAGTCCTCTCCAATACTGGTGAAAATCCGCGGTAACTGGGCAGTCACTGGTCTAAACAGGATACGCAACGTGATGTTCACGTTCTGTAGATCTGTGTGAAGAAAGTCACAAGTTTAGTGGCAAACCACAGGCACAGGAGACATCCTGAAGCTGTCCTCCCCAGGGCAACTAAAGGAGAAATAATAAACATTCAGACTTCTTTTTCCCAGCAAAGAAGAGTTATTTTTACTGCTCCTTTCACCATGGGATCCAAATCCTCCTGACAGATAAGATTTAAACTTCAGTTTGTTTGTGATGTGGGGAGTTACTTGCCCTACTGTAAAGGCAGAGACTTTATGTGGAAAGGGACGACTTACAGGACTGAAGGAAGGGTCCCCCTCTCTGTTCTGTAACTAAAAAACACAGGTGAAACCATTCCTGACTCTGTTCCAAGCTGGACTCAGGAGACATGGGATCTCCACATCCAAAAGGAAAAAAAAAAAAAAAATCATCAAAGCACCCGGTTCTCGTAGGGCTGCTGGGTCCGAACACTCACCTTTACTGCCAGTGATCACAGGAATGTTCCGGGGGCGAGAGCGGCAGTCGAAAATGATGGGCTTCTGTACCCAGGGGATGAGGAAGTGGGTACCTTCTCCTACCACTGTGTCCTGGACCCCGCGGAATCGGTCAAAGATGACGGCTCTGTGGCCCGCATCAACTAGAGAAGAAAACAGCAGGTCAAGCGCAATTCCCCAGTTGCTGCCCATTGCACTTGTACACCACCGAAACCTCCTCCACGGAACGCTCCATCGAGGACAGTTAAAGCCTTTTACTACAGGAGACCAGTGAAATTAATTAGATCATTTGGGGCAATGAGGCCAAGAGGGGACGCAGCCATGACTCCCCGTCCCCCAGTCTGCCCACAAGGGCAGCAACTACTCGACAGTTTCCTAGAGAAAGGGCCCCGCAAACCCTCTTGCTTGTGCAACACACAAGGTATAAAGCAGCCCGGCAAGGCTTCGTGTCTGTTCTCCCCCGATTCCATGAGCAATAAAAGCACAGAACAGCCAAGATACAGACAAAAATAATAATAAAAAAAAAGATACAAAGTGAACTGGAAGCGCTCGGCTTCTCCCACTCACCATTGTAAAGAGCAGAATTGACAACTCCACCTGCCACAGCCAACCCCAGGCCGAGCTTCCCAAGGCTTTCAAACACCTTCGCAGCCATTTCACACGTCCGGTTCCAGCCCCTTTAAAAAGCCCCTCCTGCGAACCCCCCCCAGCTGGTTAAAACCCTACGAAGCCGGAAGGCGGGGGGCTCCCGTGAGTGGGCGCCCAGGGAGCCGAGGACGAACCCCCCTCCAGAACACCCAGCCCGCAGCGGGGCCATCCCCAGCCGCTCCCCCTCCCCGCCGGCCGCCGCCTCGGCCCCGCCGGCCCCCTCCACCCGCCGCCTCTCCTCCCGGGGCCCGGCGCCGGAGGCGGGCAGCACCCCCCGCAGGCCCAGGCCGCTGCCCCGACCCCCGCCCCGGATCACAGCCCGCTCCAGCCTCCCGGCGCTACCCCCGCTCCAAGGCCCTCCGCACCCGCCCCGGCCGCCGCCCGCAGCCAGGCCTCCCCCTCCCCGCTCCCTTCCAGGCCTATCGCCCCCAGGACAGGCGCCCCGTGGGCCGAGGCCCCGCTCCCGCCCGCAGGCCTCGGCTCGGCCCCCGCCGCGCCCTCCGGCCCCCGAGACCCACCGCGCCCCCGGCCCCGCTCCCCTCCCGCGGCGCCCCTGACCTCCACATGAATCCGCGGCCGCCCGCCCCAGCGCGCCTGCGCGCCGCCCCAAGACGCCCGCCTCCCATTGGCCGCGCGCCCTCCCGCGGCATTCTGGGATATGTAGTTCTGCCTGTCCGTTCCCGCGGCCCGGCGGCGCCAGACTCCCGGCGAGCCCCGCGGCGGCCGGCTAGTTGAGCAAGGCCGCTTCCCATTGGCTGAGGCTTCTCCGCCGCGCGCAGGGCCTCTTGGGAGCTGTAGTCCTGGCGGCGGGGAGCCACGTGGGGGCTGCCCCGGGCCGGTGCGGGGCTCTGCGGGGCCCGAGGTGCGGCCTGGAGGCCCGGGGAGGGTGAGCCGTCGCGTGCCCACCCCGGCTTGTCACGGCAGGAAACGGGCCTGGCGGCGGCCTTTCCCGGTACCGCCTGGGCAGGGGGCGGCGGGCCCGGGGGGGCGCCGCGGGGACAGCGGAGCGGCGGGTCAGCGGGTCAGGGAGAGGCGGTGGCGGTGCCAAGGAGGGACCCGCCGGCGTCCGGCCACATCCCCCGCCTGCCCGCGACACCGTCCCCGGGGCGGGCAGACACCCGCCGGGCGCTCTGTCCCCTCGGGCGTGAGAAACCAGACAGCCCTCGGGGCAGCCCCCCGCGCTGCCGACAAAGGCCCCTTTTTCCCCCGCCAGCAGCCCCCACGCTGCCCGGCCACCCCCCGAGCAGGAGGGGCCGGTGCCGCTAGAGGGAAGCAGCACTCTCCCAGCGGCTCCAGGAATCCCGATTAAATGGGAAAGAAGAGAGAGGGAACAACAGAAATAAACCCTCTGCCCCGGGAGGCTCCGGAGGAGCCGCCTTCCCCCGAGGCAGCCCCGACCCGTCCCCCCCCCGGCGGGTTTTCCCTCTGATGTGACACCGCTGGGCACAGGGGACCTCATTACCCCCCGGGCCACGTCCTCCCCAGGAGCATCCCGGGGTGGAAATGGTGCTGAACCCCCTCCTTTAGGGCCCAGCAGGTCCCAGGAGCGATCAGGGAGCACCGCGTCCCCTCTGCGAGCTCAGAGGGTCCCTTTCTCACCAGCTCTGCTCTGGGTGGGGAAACTGAGGCACGGAGCTGCTCCACAACCAGCGATGGAGGCTCCCGGCTGCCCGTGCTGCCCTTTGAGTGGGGTGACAATCGGGGGCCCAACAAGCGAGGGCACGTCCCAGCCGACGTCCCCAGCTCTTGTCTGTGTGCGCCTCCAACCCCGTGTGTGCAGCTCCTGCCTGGGAAGGTCACCCCCTCCCGCGTCCCCCATGGCATCCCCGGGTCCCCCAGGTCCCCAGCACAGCTGTGCAGACAGATGTGCTGTGGAAGCCCCATCCTGTGTCTGGCAACACTCCTTCCAAGGCCACAAAAGGTCTTTTGTGCCTCAGCAGCGCTGGGAGGCGGACGCCAAAAAGGAACAGGATGAGGTGAAGGTGTTCGATGGCAGCCAGACCTGCCGGGCCCCCCCTGAAGCCCAGCTGAAATTGGGGGTGCCCCAGGGAGCCACGGACAAGCCCTAAAAGTTACCCAGGCAGGACATGGCCCTCACTGCGGTCGCTGTTCCCAAAACCCCTGGGCACCACAAACTGATCTGGGGGGCAGATCCTGCCCACCCCCCCACTGCAGCAGGCGGGAAGCGTAAAGCTGAATTTTGGGTGCTCCTGCGCCTGCTCTTGGCCACGTGGGTCCCTCCAGGGACAAACCCCAGGAGCATCCGCCACCATCCCTGCGTGCCAGGATCAGCCCCCGCGGCCCAGCATCGTCCCCGTGCACCCCCCACCAGCCGCTGGGCTTTCCCCCAGGGATGACTTTGTCCTGGGAGGCTTCTATCTGCTTGCATCTAATCCAATAACAACATCCTAATTGGTGACAAAGCCGCGGCTATAAACACCAAGAGATTTATTCCCTTTTGACGTGAGATTCATGCAGGGCACAATTCAACCATTAAACTCAGGATTTATGGAGATGGGAGGGCTGGGGTTTTGCACCCCCTGCCCGGCATCGTCCCGCGATTTGCATTTCATAACGGGTGCGTTTGCTGCTGGGTTTGTGCAGCCCCTTCCCTTTCCCTCGCTGTGTAAAACGAGCGTTTCCCATTCATGGAAAAAGGCTCGTGGCAATGGAGATTTTTGGTCCAGGTCCCAGGTTTTAGGGTGGGAGGTCCAGGAGCCGCCGGGTCGGAGCCGGTGACACCCGCATGGCAAAAATGGAGGAAAATGGGCCCTTTGTGCGGGGAATATCTCTGGCGGGTGATTCAGCTGGGGCTGACGCCGGTGGTACGGGCTGACACGCTGCTTGGTGGCACGGGGGGGACCCAACATGTCTCCCCACCCCCCACCAGGACCGTCCCTGCCTTTGGGGGATGGGGGTCATGGCACAAAGCCTTGGTGGCTGGTGACCCATCGGGTTCGGGATGAGCAGCCCCAAAACAGCCAGGAGCATCCCAGGCCCTGGGGAGTGAGGCGAAGGTGGCCGTGGAGGCACTCCCCGAAACAGCGCCGGGCCGGGACCCCCCTATGGGCGACGGCAGCGAGCTGAGCCCCCTGCTTGAGTCTTTTAAGCAGGCGGCTGCCGTCCGCCACGTTTCGGGGAGACATTCCTCCACGGGGCAAAGAAACGGCGGCTTCAAGAAGCGGCTCATTGTCCTCAGGCGGCGCGGCCGGGGCCGGACAGCCTGGCCCAGCTCCTGCCACGGGAACAAAAAGTCTCCTCTTCTCCAGCCCTCCACAACCGGGCGTCCCCGGCCGCCGCTGCCCCCAAAAAATTTATGGCATGAAGTTTGCAAACTGTGGAGAATCCGAGCGCTCGGTGGCTGGTGACCCCAGGGACGCGGGGCCGTGAAGGCCGGTGTGGATCTGCGGGGACGCAGCAGCAGAGCCACCCGAGAGGAGAATGGCAGAAATGAGACTTTTCCAACCTAAACGGTGGGTTTGGGTCACACACGGTGGGATGCTGCCGCCCCATTCCCAGACCCCTGGCCCCCCACGGGGGTCCCAGCCTGAGCCCCGGCAGCTCCAGCCCCGGGCCGGCAAGTAACCCAGTTAGTCTCAATAAGCATTTAAATCAAATTAGTTAAACTACATTAAACCCCTGCGAGGACACGGTTCAGAGTGGAAACGGCCTTAATGTGATTTCAGCTGACTTCCCTGCTGCGATTTGCAAGTCAGAGAAATCGAATTAAGGCTGTTTTCGTTCTGAACTCTGTCCACACAGGCCCGTAATGCAGTTTAATTAATCTGCTTTAAAATTGAGCCTGTCTTTCATTTGGGCAACTTCACCTGACTCACCCTGGAGAAGCAAAAAGCCCCTCGGGCCGGGCTGGGACCCCAGGGCTCAGCCGTAGGTTTGAGGATGGAAAATCCTGCCGGGCTTCGAGAAAACCGGGGTTATCCCTGGTCCCATCAGGGAATAATTTGGGATCGGGCTCCACCCGGCAGCGAGCTGCGGCTGCCCCCGCCGGGGTCCCCAGCGCCCCATGGGCCGGAGCACCCCAGCCCCCTGCCAGCCGGGGTCCCGGCAGCGCCGCGGGCGCCGCCACCAGGGTTTCTCGGCGCTCCTCGATGGTTATCGTCGCTTAACAACGTTTCCTCCCGGGTGGAGGCGAGCAGCCAGCTGAAACCGGCTGCATTAAGCCCCGCGCGGCTCCCGGGAAGGCTGTAATGGCTGGTAATTGCCGGCCAGCAGCTCCGAGGGGGCTGGGGCCGGGCCAGGGGAGACCGCGGCCCCCCAAAACCCACCGCCCCTTTATCATCCCCGCATCCTCCAGCTGTCCCCCACCCTCACCCCCTTCCTCAGGCTTCCATCAAATTTGTGAAGTAAACGGGCTCCTCCGGGGCTCCGGCATCAAAACACGACCCTGGGGGGCTCTGGAGGTGTGTGGGGTACCGCGTACGCTGCAAGGGGGGGGTGTCTCTCCCCTCCTCCCAACCCCCGTTTCCTCTGCAAAGGTAAAATGGCATCTCCATAAAGGAGCTCCAATTAAAAGGGAGTTAATGACTTAATGAATCATAACAAAATCTGCTTGCATTAGCACGTGAACCACTGACCCTCTCTGGTTGCGGCTACCAGCTTTTTAATTGCATACCTTTTTATTTCCTTCCCAGCAAATTGGCTGCTCGTTAAGTGTGTTGGGGGGGGGGGCAGGTAAAGCCCAGTCTGGAGGGGGTGAGCCCCCTGCCCCCATCCCGCACCACCACTCACCGCAATCCCGAGCCCAGCGCGCCAGAAGCCGCGCCGTCGGCCCCCGCTCATTTCCCCTGGTGAGGAGGATTTGCAGTGCCGCAGAAAATTAAGACTTAAATCAAATTAAGATTTTTGGGGTGTTAGGACTTGTACAACCCCCTCAAAGGAAGTTTGGGTGCTGCCGCCAGCCCCCACCCACCCACCTCACAGCCCCCCCAGAGCAGCCCGGAGACGGGGCTGGACTCCGCTCCTCATTAACTGCTCATTAATTCCCCATCCCGTGATGGGAGCAGCTCCAGGATGGGCTTTTCCCCTCCCCACAGCCCAGCTGTGCTCACCCAGGGGCGCGTATCCCGAGCCACAGGAGCATCCTCTGACGAGCGCTTTCTCACCCCTCCAGCCTTGTGGGGCGGGGGGATGGAGAAAGGGCGTCCCGCAGACACTAGAATAGCGCTCAGCCCACCCTGGGCTCTGTCTGACATCCCCCCCTCCCCTTTCTGCCATGGCCATCCCTTCCCTTGCTCCTTCACGGCCCCCCCAGCACCCCCCGGAGTCTGGGGAGCCCCGGGACCCCCCTGAGGCTGGCGGGAGCCGCTGTGCCCGGGGGGACACAACCTTTCTGTGCCACTGTCACGACCTGCCGGAAGGGCAGGAACAGTCCCCGGCTCATCTGTAGGGAAAAAAAAAAAGAGCAAAGTTGACAGTTTTGGGGGCGACACGGCCAGGATTGGGTGGGGGTCTGTGGGTCCCCGCTGCCGGGTGCCCACGGGGAGGAAAGACCCTCCTGGTGGCTTTTGCGCGGCTCAGAGCGAGGTGTCGGGGGGGGCCTGGGGGCGTGCGGTTGGTGCATCCCGGTGGTCCCTGACCGAGATGGCCGTGTCCCACCACCCCCATCGCTGTCCCCCACCGAAATCCTGCGGGGGGACGGGCTGGGCTCGGTGCGGGACAAATCCCGGCCTCTCCCGCTGCAGCCCATCGCCCCGGGGACAAAAGCACTTCAGTCTCGCCCGGCCGCCAGCAGCTGCCCCCACGGCCGTGCCCCACGGCCCCGCGCCCCTTCCGCCCCCGGGGGGGCCGCGATGGCCCCCATCCCGCCGGGGACAGCCGGGCTGAGCATCCCGGAGCTGCTGCCCGGGCGGCTGTTTCCAGGGGAACTGCGAGGGGGTCAGGGGGAGGTCTGGGATGTTTTAGTCTTCCTGTAATGTCTTTAATTGCTCATTTATTTAGTGCAATTAGTCCCAGGTGCTCGCTCTTGTCTGCGTGACCCCGGCGGATGCCTCTCCAGCCCGGCCTGGCCGTTCCGAGCCGCCGGATCGATCGCTCCCGGCGCGGGATGCCGAACCCCCGCCACCGCTGGGCCCGGCTGCGGCGACGCCTGAGCCCCGGCACGGCCCTCGCCCGGCACCTCGTCCCTGGCACCATCCCCGCATCCCTGCCGGGGGCAGCTCATCCCCCCGTGTCCGTGCAGGAGGGATGGGGTGCGGGGATGCTCCGCTCGGTGGTGTAGCTCCCCCCCCCCCCCCCCGGAGAAGCGGTACCAGCCAGAGCATCCTCAGCCCGGCCAACACCGTGCCGACCCCCGGGGCCGGGCCGCGCTGCGGCACCGCGGTGAGCCAGCACCCGACGGGCGATGCCGGGTGTGGGAGCCATCTCTGGAGCAGCTCCCTGGAAAAAAAGCCCCCCCCCCCCCCCCGCCGCCCCGCCATCTCCGAGGAGGCAGGAACGCTGCCGGCTGCCGGGGAGGAAACAATCCGGCGCTTTGTGGAAGCTGCCGTGAAAAGAAACCACCCCAAAACGCCGGCGAGGTCAGGCAGCCCCAGGCTGCCTTTTGTCCCGCAGGCAGAGTGCTGGGGGGGGGACACAAACCGCGGGGCCCCTTCGCTGTGAGTCAGGGCAGGAATCACCACTGCCGGCAGCGAGAGCCGACGGGGGGGTGGCAGGCGTCGGGGGTGGGGGTACCCAGCCCCCGCTCTTTGCCCCACGGCACAACTTGCCCCGCTGCTGTCTTAGCGGCCCGCGGGGGGGGTCGGCAGCCGCCGCAGCCCCCAGCCGAGCGCCCCGTCGCCTCCAGCCCTTCCCTTTAACTCCTCCGGCTCTAAAAGGCCGGGGGCGTTCTCTGCCAAATGCATCTCCATCGCTCCCCAGGTATCACTTCCCCCATGGCTCTCTCCCAGCGTTTTCATTCCCTGGCACCGTTAACAACCGGGAGCTCTTCGAGATTAAGCCTTTTTGCTGCCTATTTCTCCATCCACCCAAATTTCAATGCACTTTAATTGTCTGCCAATTGATTCCCTAAATTCCCCGCTGACACACGTAATGTTTAATCGGCGGATACTGGGAAAGAGGCAGCTCGGGGGCCGTGCGGGTCCGTCCTTACTCCGCTGCGCCCGCACGGATGGCGGAGCGCGGGGGGAAGATGCTGAGAGCGACGGGGCTCTGTGAGCCGGGGGGGACGGGGGTGCGCGGGGGCAGCCCCCGGGCTCAGCCCCGCACTCGGGCTCAGCCCCGCACTCGGGCTCCCAGACCCGGCAGCAAAGTTCACATCGACCGAAAGCTGCTACTGAAACATCCCCGAAGCCGGGAGGGGAGAGATCCCGCCCTGCGGGGAATCTGCTGAGCTCGGATGGACCTGGGGGGCTCCGGGAAAGGCATCACACACCCCCCCTCCAGTTCCCACCTTCCCCCGATGCTCTCATCCATGGGATAACTCCTTGCTGTTCCCGAATCCGGCCATCCACGGCGGGGCCACATCCTGCCCCGTCCCCCGCCCTTGCAGAGCTACGAAGCTGCCCCAGGCGAGGTGGGGGGTGCCCCCAGTCCCGTCTCCCCCCCCCCCCCCCCGGCATCCCTGCCCCACGCCATGCGGGGAAGCCTGGGCAGCAGCGAGCAGAAATAATGAGTCCGACCACGAAACGCAGATGAAAAAACACTTCAGCTAATGGCTGCCCACGGAGGAGGCTTTGAAGTTTATTGAAGCCAGACCTTCGGGGGCTGCGCGGGTCCTGGGGAGGGCGCGGGGGGGGCTCAGCCCCGGGGAAAGCCGGGATTCATCCGCTCCTCCGGAGACAGCGGCTGGACGTCGCATCCCTGCTGGGGTCAGCCCTTGTCACCCCGGACCAGGGGGAGGTCGTGGCAGTGGGGACAGGCTGGGGTGGACCCAGCTGCGTCCTGGGGGAGACCTTCCCCCCAGAGAGGTGACACACGGCCCCCCCCCCCATCGCTGCCGAGGAGGGATCCCATCCCAGCCCTGGGGGGTGCTCCTGGCGGGGGGGGGACCCCAGCTGGGGACACTGCTGTGTGACATCCAGCAGAGGCGTTTTCGGGGGGCAGCTCCCCCAGGCCCCTGCCCGGGGGGGGACGCTGGTCCCGGCTGGGGTTTCTTGCCGGACTCTGCTCCGGCTCCGCATTAGGGATGGAGCTCGTTTTCCAAACCGCTGCTAATCGAGCGATGGGGCAGGCTGGTGGCAGCGCTACCGAGAGGGGCTGGGGGCGGCTCGGGGGGGCGCGGAGCCCTCACCTTGCAAAGCCAAATCCGCGGGGCCAGGCAGCCGCCCCCAGCGCCGGCCGCTGCTCTGCAGGGGAAGAAGCAAAAGAGAAAATCTCGTTTTCCTGCGGGGATGAAGGATGAGCCGTCCATGAAGGTGCTGCAGCAGGAGGGGGAGCAGAAACCCCCATCCCAAGGAATCTGCAGGAAGCCGGGACATGGACGCAGCCTCCCCTCGGCTCTTCCCCACCTCCCCCGCAGCGAAGGGGAAATCCTTAAATCATTTAATTCAATTAAGCCTTGTGGTCGCTGCCAGTGAAACAGAGGGATCGCAAGGACCTCTGCCCTCCCCTCTCCCAAAGCCGATCCTTCATTAAAGCGTTTCCCCAGGTCTGGCAGGAGGGAGCTGGGGGGGGATGTGGAACGCCCAGAAAGGTGGGTCGAGGGGGGCAGATCCTGCCCGACGGATCAGGTGCTATTAGGGGTTATTAGTGTCCCTACATCACCTGGGACGTGTAGCGCGATGGAGCCGACCCAGCCACAAGCAGCCCCCGGGGGGGGACTTTGTCCCCCATCTCCCCCCCCCGGCTCGTCCCCAGCCCGTCGCTCGCGGGGACGTGGCTTGGGAGCAGCGGGGTTTCATGGACGCTACCGGGACTGGGACATCCACCCTCCACGCGTGGGGTCTGGAGCGAGGAGAGACCGAATCCGAGCCTTCCCTGCTCCAACCGCCTCCGGGAGCAGCCGCTCCGGGAGCGGATCCACCGGGAACGCCGCCGGCCGCCGGAGCGGAGCGACGCTCCCCGCCGCGCTGTGCGGCCAGCGGCGAGGTTTAAACGAAAGCCGCTAAGTAAATAATAAAAGCCAAAAAAGACTGGAGGGAATTTTTGCCCTAATAGGAACTGCCCCCCCGCCCTCCGTCCGCCTGCCCCCCCAGCTCCACCCAGACCTCCCCGCGGGGGGGTGTTTCCCCGGGCGGTGTCTCGGGAGCCTGCGCTGCGCCAGACTCGCTCCCCGGGGGCTTTGGACGGCGGTTTTATGAGGGCTAATAAACAAAAACCAACCAACCAAAAAACCATTGCCCTCTCCTCGGAGCGTTGCTCTTCAAAACGCCACTTGCCAGCGCCTTGGGGGGAGTGGGGCTGGGGGGCTTTGGGGGGCTCTCACTGCCGGGGGTTGGCAGCATCTCCCCCGGCCACATCGTGGGTCCGTCTCGGCCACGGAGCGTTATGGGGGTTTATAGACACACATAACCCCCCCAGACACGACCCTCCTCGCTGCCGCCAGCTCTGTCTTCCCCCAGACGTCGGGGTGGGGTCCCTGCTGCCCCCCCATCCCTCCCCACTGCCCCTCTGCTGCGGTGACAGGGACCCCAGAGCTTGGTGACAGCAGCAGCGGCTCCTCTCCCACCCGCTTCACCTCCAGCCGGAGGGGACGGTTGGGATGAATCGGAGCTCCCAGGGCCCGGCGATGCTCAGCCCCCACCCCGAGGGCTGGCCAAGTTGGGGGGGGGGAAACAAATTTCACCCAAGCTGTCACCCCCGCCTGGCCCCAGAGGGGACCCCGCACCCTCCTTTTATGACTCTTCCTGGGGAAAGCATCCCTGCTGCGGGGAGCTCTTTCCCGAAGACCAGGGAGCGAAGTTGCTGCTTTTCCCCAGACCCCCCTCCAGGCGTGAAAATCTTTGGGAACTCAGAGCAGATTGCCCACCCCCCCCGCACAGCTCCCCGGGGACCAGGGGCCAACCGCCGTGACGGGGCCCTTCCCCGCTGCACGCACGACCGATCCCTCCCGGCTGCCCCCGCTTTCCGCCTGGGAACACCTTCATGCCAGTCTTTCCCAAGGTTTCCCATTTTACTGCACCCCCCCGGCTGCATTCCCTGGGTCCTGCGGAGAAAGCGGGACCTCGGAGCTGCGCTTGCAAACCTGGGAGGGGGTGAAGGTGGGTCCCCCCCTTGGCATCGCCGGAGGGAAGGGACAGTCGTGTCCCCAGCAAGGACGGCAGCCGGAGGAGACACCCAGGGAAGGATTTTCCCGGAGGGGAACGTGCCTGAGCTGCTTTCTGCCCCCCAGACGCAGTTACAGCAGGAGCAATTCGCCGCTCAAAGCGCTTTGGGGCCGAGGGTTTCCGTGCGGAGCAAGCAAAGCTCTCCCCAGCCCTCGGTGCAGACGGAATTGCACAGATTCCTTTTTTTTTTTTTAATTAAATGCAATTGTAGGGGTAAAAAGCATGCACGATGGTTTGTTTTAATTTTAAAATCCTTTGGAGGTGCTGGCAATGGGATTTCTAGGAGGGCGTGAGCAGGGCTGGGTGCAGCCCCCCCATCCGAACCCCGCTCCCGAGGGCTCCCGGCTCCTCCGCCGGGATAAACGGAGCCCGCAGAAGCTGTGTCAGGGGCTGCACAGGCACCATGGGGTGACAACCGGCGGCGCAGAGCCCCAGAGATGAAGCTGCAGAGGAGCAGACAGACTAACGGCCGGACCGCCAGCTCCCCCCCTGCACCCTTCGGCCTCGGCACCGTTTCCCTGCCCTGCGTGTCCCAGGGAAACCTCTCGCGAGCAGGGGACGCAGGGAAGGAACCCACGGCCCAGCGGCTGCCTTCGGCCCGGGGCAACCTGCAGAAAGTGCCGCTCAAATCTTCCCGGGAGCCGGCTGAACAGCAGCGGCAAATGGCAAACCAACCAAGGGGGAGGAGGGCAGACAACCAGAGCCGGGAACAGCCGCCGCGTTTGGGGCGAGTGGTTCATGCGGAATAATCCAGCCGAGCGCTCGGGCCGCAGAGACGCAGCCTGACACAGCGGATCACGTCCCCATCCCCAGCAAAGGCCTCCAGCCAAAACCGACCGAAAGCTCCGAATTTGTGGGTTCAGGGAGAGGGCAGTGTTTTTTTGTTTGTTTGGTTGGTTTTTGTTTTTTTAAATACACTTCTTAGAAAGAGAAAGGATGTCATGGTAAAAGCTGGTTTCCAGGTTTCCCCCTTATCCCACCTGTGCAGCCTCAGGGAGCCGACTGAGGCGAGGAATGCCAGGAGGAACCCATTCCCATGCCAAGGATGGGGCTGGGATCTGCTTCTGCCCCCCAGGCACCCCAGCAGCACCGCTCAGGTCACACCGGTGCCATTGTCCCCTCCGTCCAGACCTCCTGTGCGGCAGCATTCCCGGCAGCGGGTTCCCCCCCTCGCTCCGCAGCGGCACGACCCGAGAGGCGTCAGTGAGAAGGATGGGAGCGGGATGCTCCCTAATGAGATCCCTGGGATGCTGATGTTTCAAACGCCCCCTCCATCTATGTTTTTCATCCTGCCCGTTGCAAGCGCACCCTGCCCCGGGAGGACTCTGCAGAAGCCCATTAGTGCTCTGCGGTTTCTTTTCAAACTCATCGATGGCAGCCAGGGACCTCCAGAGCAAAACCACCTCCCGGGGCAGAGCCGCGGAGCTGATCCCCGCGGGACCACCACAACCGCAGCCGCCAGGGGCCAGGAAGGCCCTGCCCCCCCAGCAGGGATGCTTTGGCAGGACACCCAAACACCTTCCTGGTGAAAACGAGCGCGGAAGGAGCAGCTCCTCCCCAGGAGCCCTTTGCTCCAGGGAAACTGCTCGTGGGTCCAAGGCTCAAGTGCCCCTAGCTGGCCAGTGGCTTTTCCAAGGGTTTTCCCATTGGCCCTACAGCAAAGGGCGGGCTTTTGGCGTCCTGACTGCCCTGGAAAATCCTGGCTGAGGGGTGTGAGTGAAGTTGGGTGCGTGCACAAAGACGAATCCCCCTTCCGAGCTGCCCTGAGCTGCTGTCTGCTTTAAGATCCCTCAGCAAGGGATGGACATGCCTCTTTCTTCCCAGGCAATGATTCAGCCCATCTGAGATATAAACTGTCGCTGGAAGGTTCCTGTCCTTCTCCATTGACTGGAAGGAGACCAGAGCAGCTGCATTATTCATAGAAGCATCTCAGCCTGACGCCCAGGGTCGAGATGCAGCTTCCAGAGCAGACGCCGAGCACCCAGGAACCTCGCTGCCGGTTCAAGCCTTGGAAGATGGGCCAGAGAGACCAAATCCAGGCTCATCTCCCTCCTCCTGGAGCTCTGCCTCCATCAGTGGGTGCTCAGGAGAGCACCCAGCAGCTCCTCTGCTGCGAAGGGGGATCCCATCGCCCAGCGAGCACCCCTGAGATCGCAAGCAGGGGACGCGGGCTGCGGCCCAAGGAGCTCATCACCTACGGATGGATTTAACGGGGCAAAGCCTCCAGCATCCAGGCAGTGAGCTGCTGCGAGGGAAGCTCCAGCCCAGATTTCCTGGAAGGCTGCAGTGTTCTTCCAAGCCTCCCTCCGCAGGAAACCTGTGACGGATGAATGAGCAAACGGGTGAATGAGCTGCCTGCGAGGAGAGCAGCTCCGCTGCTGGGTCATCTGGTCAAGGCGAGGGCCGGGAGCTGGTCGAATAACTCTGGTGCATCTTCCACCGGGGGAAAGATAACAGCGATCCCACCCTGCTCCTCGGCTTGCGCTGGAGCAGGTTGCGTATGGGGAGAGAAGGGAGACAGCCAGCGCTGCTCGAGGCCATAAATTAACCTCAGGGTTTCCTAATGGGACCCTGATTTATCTCCTGCCTCTGTCTGAACTAATTGAGTTCATTCCACTCGGTGATTCATGCCGTGGAAATGGGTTCCAGAGAAAATGGGACCTCAAGCGGCTTCAGCAAATCCCTCGCTTTATTAGCCAGGGAGCCGTAATGCTTTTAAAACAAGGAGATTTTCAAAAGCAGCAGCCAGCCCCCAGCCCATCCGTCACTGCCAGTGGCCGCAGCTCAGGTTTCAGCCGGGGCTGCCACGTCTGTCCCTGCCCCGGCCAGGGCTACCAGCAGCACCCAGAGGGCAAAATAAGGGGGTTTGTGGCCCCGAGCCCTGCTGGGGGAGGGCTGGAAGTGGCTGGGGGGCTCAGGCAGCCCCCAGCGCTGTGACAAATGGGTCCCCAAGGGACGGGGAGGGAGGTGGGTGAAGGAAA
Source organism: Chroicocephalus ridibundus (assembly GCF_963924245.1). Classification (NCBI taxonomy): domain Eukaryota; kingdom Metazoa; phylum Chordata; class Aves; order Charadriiformes; family Laridae; genus Chroicocephalus; species Chroicocephalus ridibundus. The sequence continues at coordinate 1,507,749 of NC_086300.1, read as the reverse complement.
AGCCACCCCGAGCTGCTCTGAGCACCTTGTAGAGCACAATAGGCGAATTAGGGGCTTGGTTTAATTCCTTGCATCTTCACACCGGGATGCTTGTCCCCATCCCTGACATCTCAGCCCAAAACGCAGCCCCCAGGCTACCCCCACAGCATCGCACCCTCCTCCTCCTCTCCATCCTGCCGGCTGCGAGACCGTTTCCCCAAACCTCCCGGCTTTCCTGCGCTCGATTTAACCGATCCCAGCAGAAATTGAGCCAAAACCCCCAACCCAAGGCCGTGGGGGGGACAGTGGCTCCCCAGCCCTCGCCTCCCGCACACGTGGGTGTTTGTTGTGCTGTCTGTGCGGGGCCAAGCGGACACAGGGGAAGGCTTTTGGCGACAGGAACGGCAGAGAATGGTTTGTTTGCTTTCAGCGTGTCTCGCGCGTCCCCGGGGAGTCTGAAGGCTCGGCCTCGCATCCCGCGCCTGCTCCTCCGCAGCGGCGAGGATGGGGCCGGGCAGCTCTTGGAGAGCTCGGAGCCAACCGCCCGCGGTTTATAAAGATATTAAAGCCTCCTGCATTCACGTTTCCCTCTCCCACGGTGCCGGCAGAGCCCCTGCCAGTCCAGCGCGGGGTCCCTCCGGTGACCAGACCTGGGGCGGGGGGGGGATGCCCTGCACCCTGCGCCGTGGCCCCGTTTAGAGCACCCCGGGGCTCCCTGCCTTGCCCAGCCCCCGTCCGCCGCGGACGCGCCTCCAGAACAGGCGCTGCCGCTCCCGGGTGGATTTTCTGCTCTCCCTCTTGCCACGGCAAACGCCAGCTGCCTTTGTGCATTGCTGTCGTATTATGGACCTCATTAAAACCCTTCCAGAAGCCAGAATAAAATTGCCTTTACCAATTTCCTCCTTGTCCTCAGCGTTGTTTACTTACTTGGAGAATTCCAGCAGGTCTGAAAGGCTCTCTTCCCTGCGGAGACAGCGCTGCTCGTCCCAATCAGATTACCCTTATCCAATTGATCTTCATTTATCTGACCTTTATAAAGCTCTCACCTGATTGCCAGAGCACAAGACGTTTGCAACGTCCCATTCCCTTCCCTCCGTGGCTCTGCTCTACACGGGCGGCCGAGACCCCAGCAAAGAGCCGCTAAACCTGCCATAACCCACAGGGAAGCAGTTAATTAAAAAACCCAAACTCCATAATTGATTGAGCTGAAGGGGCAGGAGCTGGGCTGGGTGTGGGCAGGGCAGGGTGTTGGGGGGGGACAGAGCAGTCGGCACCGCGCGCGGATGGAGGGATGCTGGACGGATGGAGGGATGCTGGACGGATGGAGGGATGCTGGACGGATGGATGGATGCTGGGCTGGCAGAAGTCGGGGCACGACGCCCAGCGGCTCCCACCCAAGCGGGGCAGCTCCGCTCCCAGCCCGGCTCCTGCAGATGCTCTGGGCTTTGTTGCGAGGGCCGGCGGCTGGCTGATTTGCATAGGGAATGAAGGCAGCAATTAGTTTACCTCATCATCTCAGCAGACTGGGAAATTAGCTCCCTTCTGATTCAATCACAGTTGCTGGGAAGAGGCTCTGGGGACGTGGCGGGGGGAGGTGGCCGCCGCGCCGAGAGCCCGCTCCAGACCCACACCGGGCTCAGCCTGACGGGACGAGCCGCCGTCCCAGTCACCCCAGTACACCGCGCTCGCCCGCTGCAGCTCAGCCTGCGGCACGTACCCTCCCCCTTTCTGCCAGATCCCGTAGGGATGAAATAAAGGAAGCCTCGAGCACCCGCTTTGCTCGTGGAAGCAGTCGGAGCCAGCCCCAGTTCGGCATTTCCCCGGGGACGACAGCTCCCGCTTCACCCTCCCGCTGTGGGGAGACGCCCCCAGGGACAGCAGATGTGTCTGCCCACATCTCACACCCCCAGCCCACTCCTTCCCTCGGCTCGGAGCAGTGATTTTCCTTGAAGATTTATTCCCTGCAGGAATATTAATGAGCCTGGGAGGCGCGGAGAAGCCCCTCTCCCCATCCCACCCCCGGGAGCATCACCTCGGTGAGCGCTTGGCTGCCAGGCACTGATGGGAGCCGTTCTCCTGCGGGAAGACGGATGGAAATGCATTTCTCCCAACCACATCGCTGCTGGATAATGCACCCAGCCGAGCCCTGGGAAGGGCCCACCACAGCTCCCGAGGCTCCAACCTTCACCTCTTTCAAAAGGGGAGAGCAAAGAGCTTGCGAGTTTTCCAGAACAACACCCTGATGACACTGAGAAAAGTTTTGCTTTTATATCAGGTGCAATGGCTTTGCCCTCCCAGCATCGTCTCCTGCCTCCCATCCGCCTTAAAAGTCCTTAATTCAATCCAGCTGGGCTCAAGCCCTGCAGGGCTTCCCGTTGCCAAACTTGCCTGACCGTTGCTGGGGTCATCAGCTCAGGCTGGGAAGGTCCCCAGCATCCTCCAAAACGGCAGATTTGGGGAAAAAGTAAAGGGAGGGGTCTCTATTGGGCGACACAAAGGCTTAAACCCCAGGTTGTCCCCAAACCAGCCTCCTGGGGACGTCTGAGCGGAAGGAAGGGTTTGGGGTCCGGCCATCCAGCATCTCCTGGAGCAGCACGTGAGGCTGCAGCGGGGGGACACAGCGCTGCTGCCCCCCAAACTGGCTCCCCCACAGCTCTCCGGGCAGAACCCCCCCAGTTTCCTACCTCTCCTCGCAGCCCTGCGATGGCACCCCCTCTCCAGCCCCTCTCCACCCTCCCCAGGAGGTTTATTGCCCCACTTGTGCGCACAGATGCGCAGATGAAAAGGGGAGGATGCTGCAGCCGGGCCTGGAAGCAGTTGCCATAGGGACAGTATCTCCGAGCGGCAGCTTGGGCTTCATTTGCAATCCCGGCCTCCTCTCCTTCCCTCTGCTCCCTCTCCCTGTCTCTGCCAGGAGCCCGAGTCCGCAGCTCTGCCAGGGCCAAATTCCTCCTGCACCAGGGGAGCCTTGGGTTGGTGTGGGAGGAACGGGCTGGATGCTGGAGAGCACCATTCCGGATGGACGGACAGACGGATGGATGGAGGGACAGACGGATGGATGGATGGATGGATGGGGGCTGCTGGGACCAGCATAGACCAGAATGGAGAGAAACATGGCCAGGCATCTCCCCAAAAAGCTGTATCCCTCGATGAAAGTGAAGGTTTGGGCTGTAGAGACCCAGCGGTCGGAGCTGCACCGACCCCTCCTCGCCCCGCGGGTGGACGCGCAGCCCCAGCCCAGGGAAAGCCCAAAGTCACCCCAAATCCCGGGCGGAGGCAGCACCTTTTGCCCTCGCTAGAGGCGACGGGAAAGGGCCATCCATCAGGGAGACGGGGCTGGAGGAGCCACATGGCGATCTGAGGAACAGGGCTGTCGGGGATCACTCGAGACCCCCTCCCATTCGCTGACATCATTGATGGCATCATTATCCCGGGAAAATGAAGGCGGCTCTCTGGATCTCTTTGTTTCCCTAAATGCTCCAAAATGTTTTGCATTTTAATTAAAAGCAGAGGAGAAGGGAGTCCCCTGATGCTGTGGTACCCGGCTCTGTCCTTCCGCTCTTGCGGGCTGTGTGATTTTGGGTGTGGAAAAGGAGAAAATGGGATTATCTTTGAGCTCTTTCTGCTCCGGTTTGCCCTGCATCCACGGGAGCAGGGCACCATCCGGCACCGAAGGGCTTTAGCCACCGGGAACGGATGGTCACTGCGAGGAAAGGGCCGAGTTCGTTAGGAAGCCGTGACCTGGTCGAGTTTATTACCCTGCTTATTACCTGGCTTTGAGGAAATCTTGGAGAAAAGGCTTCGTTTGGCCCCGGGAGGAGGGATTCATCATTTCCCTGTTCCGGGCAGGGAAGGGGGGCTGGGCTGGGCTGGATGGTGCTGGGGGGCAGCGGGGTCTCCGTGGGGACGGGATGGAGGGCGGTGTGGGAAGGGCATTTCATCCCTTCCAGCGGGAGTTCAAGGCTTCACCGGCGACTTCAGCGAGAGCAAAACCGACCAGGAGACTGCAGGGAACCCCGGGGAGCAGGGAAATAAATGGGGCTGGAGCGTTGCAGCTGTTCGGCACATCCCCGGCAGATTGCAACCATCAGGCGCTGCCGGAGCCGCTCCCCCCTGGACCAGCCTCGCAGAAACCTCGTCACGCTCCAGGAAAGGGGCTCGGACCCCCCCCAGCCCCTGCCCCTTTCTTCCTGCCCCCAACCAGCCGCCCCCCCGCTTTGCTCGCTGCCAGAAATGCCTGGAAAGGGGAAATGAAGGTGATTTAACGACCCGCAACCTTTCGGGCCGGTGCCGCGGGGAGGCAGGATGAGTGATGGGCAGCGGGGCGGCCGCAGCGATGGATCTTGCTGTCAGAAAAGGGCCGGGATGGGGCCGAGCCGCGGGAAGCGGCCGGTGCAAATGCGCAGGTGGCCACGGTGGGGTGGTGGCCGATGGGTTGGTGACTCTGGTAGCAAAGGTTTCGGGGAGCAAAAAGGGGAATCTCCTCCTCGGATCGGAGCCTCAGCTGTTCCCTGGCAGCCAGGAGCAGGACGAAGCTTTGCTGCCTGGATGCTCCCTGGGTTTTCTGGAGGTCGGCTGGGGAGGAGCGCGGACGCCCCGCGGATGGTGGTCCCACTCCGGCAAAGCTGAGCAATGTCCTGGGGCTGCGCTGGTCGTCCGGGATGGTCGGATGTCCCCACGCTCACCGCAACCTGCCAATGCACCCGTACGGGCCCAGAAAACAGCCCTGGGACCAGCAGAGCAGAAATCACCCTGATCCGTGAACCGACATTTCCAGTTTCACCAATTAATAAATAGAGCCCCAGTATCTCTAAGCACACGGCAAATAAACGGCTCATCTCTCCAGATGCCAGTGAGAGAGGCAGGCGTCAGCTTTCCCCTGCTTTACACCGGGGGAAACTGAGGCACGGCAGAGCGGGCGGGTGATATTTCTAACACAACCACTAATACCATCCCCGCTCGGGGCGGGCCAGATGCTGGGAGAAGGGAAGAGGGAGGCAGCCCCTGCCCCATAACTTGTCCAGGCTATGCGCAGTCTGGAAACAGTTGGAAAAGCATCCCGCAGTTGTATGAGATGATCGCTGTAGGTCCCTTCCAACGGAAATATTCTATTCTATTCTATTCTATTCTATTCTATTCTATTCTATTCTATTCTATTCTATTCTATTCTATTCTATTCTATTCTATTCTAAACTGGCTAAGCATTGAAGCAATTAAAATAAATGTCCACTTCCAAAATAAAAATAAAACCAGCAAAAAGCACAACTATGAGTCAAGAAAAAAAAATATCCCCCCCTCCAATCCCGCTTCAGCCCGCGCCGCCTGCCTTGCTCCGTCCTTATCGATGCCACGACGGATTTGACATTCATTTCCTCCTAACAGCAGAATTCTTGATCCATCAGCAACAAAACTGAATCAATCACTTCCCAAAAGCCGGGCTGGTGAGAAGAAAGCCAGCCCTGCCCCTGGCATGTGGAATCAATCAATACCTTAAGCAGAAAAATATTGATAATGTTGCTGCCGCGGACGTATTTATGTCCTTTGTTATATGTGCCACGAGGAGCAATTTTCTCCCCACTGCCTGGCCCTGCCAGTGTTATTTTAAATTGTTCACAATCTTGCTTCTTTCTCAGGGAGGGAAACCACGGTCTATTTTTACTGTCTCACGATTTTGCCATGGCTCCATCAGCTCCATCCCGAGGAGGGATCGAGTTTCCCGGACATCGTGGTCTCCGCTCGCCGGAGATTCCTTCGGTCGGTCCTTATAAGGAACCAGAGATTCATCTCAGCCGCTACCACGAATCCCCCCTGCTGCAGCTGGGTGATGGATCGCGCTGGGAAGACAGTTAAAGAAAGGAAAAAGGAAAGGGAGGGAGGCTGGGAGCCGTCAGGCTGGGGATCAGCAAGTGAAAAGGGAGGGGGGGATGGAGAGAGGCATTAGGAGAAATTACAGGCATGGAAATCAAGGAGCGTAATCGAAACCAGATTGGGATACTTTGATAGTAATGGAAATCAGGTTTTTTTTGTGAGTTTGGGGAGCGCTGGATCCCTCCTGCCCCAGAGCTGTGCTTTTGGGGTGCTTCGAGCCTTCCCCCTGGGTTGGTGCCCAGCAGCGATTTCAGGCCACGTCCACACCTCGAGGGTATTTGGGGGCAAAAACCCAAGTGAAATCTGTGCCAAACAGTGCCAGGGTGGCCCCATGGCCCCCGTCCCTGTGTCACCCGCCATGGGCCCGTGTGTCCCCGAGCCCTTCGTTCCGCCCCACTGCCCTGCGTGTCCCCAGCGCCAGCGGCTCATCCTTCCCCGACCCACCTGCACCGCCGACACCAGCGGGCTGCGGCCACCCCAGCACGTACAGAGGGCCGGGGCTGCGGATTCATCCTGCCCCAGCCAGCACTGGAATGGTGGGATCTCCCTCCCCAGGCCGGGAGGGCAATGTCTGAACCGTATGGTTTGGGTGCCATGGTCTGGTTGAGCCCCATCCCCATGGGAATAACCGAGCCCCATCCCCACGGGAATAACAGCTCCCCGCAGAGCACGGACACTGGTTTTTCAGAGCACTCCCCATTTTTCGCAGGCTGCATTGGAAGCACGGCACAGATAGGATGAGCAGGCACACGGCTTGAGTAAGGGAAAAAGGGGAGGTTTTATCGGCCGCCCCTCCCCGGCTGTCTAAATCGAGAGCGCAGCTTTCCCCTGAATGGTAAAACTCTGCCGTGGGCGTAGGAGCCCGGAGCCGCTCGGCGTTTACTACGCTTCAGCCGGGGAAGATGCTGGGCCGTTTTTAAATTGCAGTTCGAGATGGAGCTGACCTTCCCGTCCCTCCGTCACACAGAGCAGATGGGGGGTTCGGAGCTGGCGGAGGGGCCGAGGGCGGGTGGGAGAGGGGAGCAGGTCCGTGCCCTCCGTGCGAGAGCCGAGCTCAGCCTCCAGAGCTCTTCAGTGCCCGAATCCCATCGACCGCGAGGAGAACCGGGGGCCCGAGGACCGCGGGAGCTGCCTGTGCTCTCCACGGGGTTTGGCTCTCACCAAGCGGCCCAAGGTGCAAATGAACTGGCCACCGAGAGCTCACGTGAAACAATTTCTCCTCCTCCTCTACCTTTTTCCATTGAAAAAAAAGTCATGAATTTTCTAAAAGGTGCCTTATTGCCATGAATTCCTCTCCATCAAGGAAAGCTCCAATGGCTCCCGGCAAAGTGAAGCCCCTCAGTTAAAGTCAGCGGCACAAACCCCACAGCCCCATTTCCACCCCAAATTTCCTCCCTTTCCCCCTCGAAAGGGACTTTTCCCAGCACAACGTGGGCAGTGCAAGGTCCCCCCCCACCTTCCCCCCAGCACAGCCGGGCTCTGCCACGCTCCAGGACCCATTCCCAGCTCCAAAACCAGTCCCAGCCCACGGTCACGGGGGCCCTTTTGCCCCTCCTCGGGCTTTTCCTTGCAGACCTTTATTGATGCTCTCAGCCCTGGCTGTGAACAGCCGGGATGATATTTTCCCAATGTGTATTATTTATTCATCGTTATTTATAACTTTCCATTACTGTGTTACTGTCTTTGTCGGGAAAGTAATTACCTATGCTTTTTAGTAAAATCAATAAAAAGTTTGAAGGCTGGAGCTCGCACTGGGTGTTTAACTTGTGCTGGTCTGGGGGCTCCGGCGGGTCCCCGCAGGGGGTGGGAGGGGGAAAAGCGTCGCCGGGGTTTGCTCGGACACCTGCGGCCTTTGGAGGCGGTTGGGGGAAGACCTGGGTGAGCCTGAAGAAATAAGGAGGGGCGGCAACGGCTGCTCCAAGGACGCTGCCTGCTCCGTCCTTGAGAGGGGCTTAAGGCAATATTTCACCAAGCTGTAATTGGGCTCTAGCTAATTAAACCTTCCCTTTGCAGGGGCGAGGAGGGACACCGTCTGTCTCTCTCCCAGGCAGCGACGCTGCCCAGGTGCCAACAGCCCCACGCTGCCCCTCCAGTGGGGAACCCTCACGATATGTGTCCCCCCTCAAGCTTGAAGGGAGGTGGGGAGCCAACAAGAAAACCCTTTTCCTTATGGCAAGGGGGCAGCTGGCAGCCAAACCGCCCCCCGCCTGTGCTCAGCAAGGCAGACCCCGCTCTGCCGGCAGCCAGCGCCGCGCCAGCCCCCGCGGCATCGTCCCGCCGGGGCAGAGCGGGACCCGCAGCGTTGCTGAGACCAAGTTTTGGGCCCCCAGGAGTGTGACCGGCCACACTCTGGCACACGGAGCCGATTGCGGGGGGATGCAGCTTTTGGTTGACCTTAGGGGTTGTAATACGGCAGTGGGTGCCGTCTTCCACCGGCAGCCTAAAGGATGCTCCCCCAGAAAATAAACCCCTGGAGCCTTTGGTTTTAATTCCAAGAGGTGACAGCAGACTTTTAAGAGGCTCTTTGTCATCTCATGGAGCCAGGAAAGGGCCGCAACCTTTTTGGGACAGGAAAAAAAAAAAAAAAAAAAAAAAAGAGTGTGCGGGGGATTTAATGAAAAGCGCTAGCGAGTCCCGTCAGCAAAGGAGCCGCGGAAGGCTGGGATGGGAGCAGAAGTTTTCACTTACCTTCGCTGGCCGCCGGCCCAGCCTCATGCAGATGCAGCCCAGCTGAGCGGCCGTCTCTGCCTCAGGCTCCGCTTTACATCACCGGTACCGGGATTTCACCACGGTGGCATCGGGCTGTTGTGCAGTTCTGGTGCTCGGGGGGTGGCAGGGAGGGAGAGGGGCTCGGGGACCGTTTGCCCCAAGTCCTGCATCCCCGGCAAGTGCGTCCTGCGGTGGGATGCCACAGCCCAGCACCCTGCGGAGTGGAGGGATCTATCAAAGGGGCCAAGGAAAGCCGCTGGGTTTGCCGCTTGCTGTGGTGGAGCGGCAAAGGCAGATTAATGGCAGGAGGTGCTGCTCCCCCCGCTGTGCCCACAGGCAGCTTTGCCCCGTTTCCATTCATCGGTGCATTAAAAAGCGAGCGGGATGTTTGGCTTCTCGCCTCCCTCCCTGCCCATCTGACCTGCGGGTGGGCATCCCGCGTCCCATGGCCCCGCACGCACCCTGCCCCGTCCCCACCTGGCCCCGGCATGGCTTTCTGGTCGGCAAACCTGTCACCATGTGGCTCGCACATGTGTTCCCGCATCTCTGTGCCGGAGAACAAACGGCAGCTTTGGCTTCGGTTTTGTCCTATTAAAAGGTGAGGCTGCGAACAAGGGACTTTCCTTGAACCCCTTCCCGGCTGCCCGGCCGGGAGCAGCTGACCTCGTGAGCCTCGGGAGGTCGATAATTTGCTTTTCAGGAGGAAATCCATTTGAGCTGCGCTCAGCCCCAGGCACTTTGCACCCAGAGAGAAAGATGTGACTCAAGGGAAGAGGCCACGGGGCCGTCGGGAGCTGTGGGGCTCAAAGGGTCACGGTGGTGGCAAAGTCTGGATGAAACATCACTACAGAGACCCCCAAAAGCACCTGCAGAGCCTGGAGGGGTGAGGAAACACCTGGCATTGGCAGGGCACGAGGCCAAATCCACTGTACAGTGGACAAAGTCAGGGAGAGACGGCATCTCTCCTCCGTCCCGGCCGCAGGAGCCACCCCGGGGGCCAGCGACAGCTTGTCTGGGCCGTTTCCAGCTACCCTCCCTTTCCAGCGCCACCAGAAAACCCACTTCATTTCTCCAGTGAGCCCCACAAAGAGCGTTTCTGGCGCTGACACACCAGGGCAGGGTCCTTGCCAGGCCAGGGGAAAGGCCATGACATTTCCAACTTCCATCACCGTGGGGTCTGGGCTGGGCGGGACGCCAGGGAGAGACATCCTGCAAAAAAGCTGGGAGCGCCGGGGCAGAGGAGATAGGGTCAATATGGCTTGGGTTTGTTTTTTACTGCCAAGGGTGGATTTACAAAGAGGCAGCTTCAGACACCGCAGCATCACCCGCCTGCTCCCCGCTGGGGACCCCTCCCTGTCACCCGGACGGTTGTGACAGACCTTGGGGTCTGCGTCCTGGGGGTGTCACAAATCCAGGCACCCGTGGGATGTTGTGCCTTGTCTCACGCAGACAGAGGAGATCTGGTCGCCCCATCCCAGCCACAGGTGCCGACTTGCCCAGAGCCTCTCAGAGGGCTGCAATACCATTAACAAACCCGTCACGGGGATGGTGACCGGCGGAGGGCTGGAGCGAGGTGTGCAGGGACAGACGGACAGATGGACGTGGGTGTTTGAGGGGATGGAGACAGGTGGACCGATGGACAGCAAAGGAGGGTGCAAGGAGAGGGATGGATGAGCGCGAATTATTGAGGGGCTGGGGACGGAGCGCACCCCAAAAGCGCTTCGTGGGAGAGCGGTGGGGGCCGGGGGGGAACCCGGGGGGGTCTGGGCTTTGTGTGCCGGCGGAGGAGGGTGCTGGCTCGGCCGCTCGCTGTGATGCTCCGGGGGCGGAGAGGAGGAGGAGGAGGAGGAGGGACTTGCAGCCCTTTTCTGGCTGCCGCCGAGGCGGCGGGCGGCAGAGGGAGGGCAGCCCGGCCGCGCACCGGCTCTCGGGGGGGTGACCGGCCCCGCCGCCCCCGCGCACCATGGCCGGGCTCCTGCCGCTGCTGCTGCTCCTGCTGCCGGCGGTGAGTGCGGGACCGGCCGGGGGGAGCGGGGGTGCGGCGTCCCGCCGGAGCGCAGGGGGTCCCCGGGGTAGCGGAGGCACCGGGCGAGGGTGGGATGGAGAGTCCCGGAGGCACCGCGCGGGGGGATTTGGAGGGTCCCCGGGGGTAGCAGGCTGCAGATACGGAGGGTCCCACATGTACCGGGATGCAGAGCCCTGAGGATGCGGGGCGGGAGGTCCCGGAGGCACCGGGCAGCAGCGGGGGAGCCGGGGGTGCCAGGCGGAACACCGCTGGCGGCAAAGGGAGGGCGCCCGGGGAGGCGGGTGGTGGTGGGGGACCCACAGGGGCGGCTTGTGCAGCCCCTCCGATCCCGCTGCACCGAGCTCTGTCATCCCTTTTACCCAGGAAAAAAGGATGACAGAGCCCTCAGTCAATGGCGGGGGCGGGGGGGGGGAGAAGCCGCCCACACCCCAGTGCCTTCATCTCCTGCCATCCCACATCCCGAGAAATCTCCCTTAGACCTTCCCAGCTCCGACTTCGCTGCCCGGAGCGAGAGGTGAGACCCTTTTCCCCCCGGCGTGAGCCCCCGGGACGGGCACAGCCTCAGCGGGTGCCAGAGACAGAAATTCAGGGCACGGGGGGGCCAGGAGAGAGGGGAACGCCCGGAGCAGGAGAGCCGGGGGTGGGGGCACACGGGGATGGACCCACCTACCTGGGGCAGAAACAGGGCTTTTGGCGGGGGAGGATTTGACGGGGGTCCCAGAGGTTTCGTCAGGCAGCAGGACACCTTTCGGGCAGGACGTTAAAGCCGGCGCTTTAGTGGTTTCGCGCAGAGAGCGAGGAGGAGAGCGGTGCGCGGCTCCGTGCCGGAGGGGCTCCTTCCCACAGGGCCGGGCACGGCACCGGGCTGGCCGAGCTCCCCAGGGATGCTCGTGGTGGCGGGTCGGTGGCAGGAAAGGCAAAGACTGTCCCAGCCGTATGGATTCAACCGATTTCACCCCAGGGAATTACCCACCTGGGGCAGCCCCCCGCCTGCCGCAGTGGGGCTGGGCTTCGGTGTCCCCCACGTCCCCGCAGCCGCCTCCCGGGCCAGGGCTGAGCCCAGCCGCCACCAGCCGGGGCACCCACTGCCTCGGGGCTGCATCTGCCCCCCAGGATCTCACCCACTGAGCCGGGGGGGCTGGGGGTGCGCACGGCAGGAGCCCAGCTGCTCTGCTGAGCCCTCGCCCGGGCAGGTCCAGGTGTGCACCCCCAGCTGTGGCCGCAGCCCCGGGGACACCCGACCCCCGGCACCCCGTGTTCGTTGCTCTGTACCTGCGCTGCTTGGCCGGCAGTTCCGTGTGGGAAGAGGCAGAGCCCTCCTGATCCCGCCGTGCCGAGGGTTGGCCGGACCCGCAGACCTCAGACGTGGCTTTCTCTGCTGCCCAAAGTTTGGGGATTGCTCGGAGCCAGGGGTTTGGCTTTTCCTAGGCAGGGTGCTTCGCCAAGAAAGGCAGAGCCCGTCCGTCAGGCTCGCGGGCGGTTCGGATCCAGGCTTGCCGCTGGGCCCATCTCCAGCTGTAGCATCCCCTCCCTTCTCCACTCCGGTGCAAAGCGATTTTCTCTGCCAGGGCTCCGGAGCTAATGGTGCCATGCCGAACTCCTGCTTCGCCTGCCCTCCTCTGAGCCCATCTCCTCAACCGGCGGCATCTGCTAGGACACAAAAACCCACTGACACAACTCCAAAAGCAATTAAAAGCTTACAGAGGTGTTGCTCGCACCCTCCGTCCGTGCCCCCCCGCCTCGGTCCAGCTGTCAAAATGCTTTATGGTGTTAATACCTGTGGCTTTGTCAACAGGAGTTGTGTTAATAACATGCACATTTCAGCGGGCTAATGCAGACCATGTGCCCCTCTCACAAGTGTGTTAATCTTTATGGGGGTTTCAGTGCTCAAGACACAGAACTGAAAGGGAAACGCGGGCAGAGCCGGGGGGTGCAGCACCTGGGACTGGAAGCTGCGTTTTCCATAGCATTTAGGGGCGCAGAGGGGGGACGTGGCAGGGAGGAGGCATCGTGGCAGCCCTATGGGGAGGGGGACGTGCGGCCAGCAGGGGTCCCTGGGGTCAGCTGCCGGGGGCCGGGGTGTCGCACGGAGGAAGCGGGCGGCCGGGTCCCGTCCCCGCGGGCAGCCGGGGCCGCTCACAGCTGCCTGCGGCGTGGGAGAGCTGGCGGCCGCCGGCCCCAGCTGCGCTGCCCCAGCCTTCCCAGCGCTTATTTATAGCCAGGCACGTTCCGGCCGCTCCCCCGGCCCCGCTCACGGCGGCGGCTGCTGCCACGGCCACGGGTGGGAGGGGGACAGACCCCCGCCCAAGCAGGGGAGGCGCTGGAAGCCGGGGATGGAGCAGCGGGCTGAGCTCCAGCCGGTTTTGCTGCAAAGCCCGGTGAGCCAGGTCTGTCCCCCTGCGGAGCAAGCCCCTTCCCTCACCCCAAAGCCCGTTCCCCAGCTGTCATTTGGGGGTGCTGGGAAGACACCCCCCCTCCGCAAACCCCCCTGCCTGCGCAGCTGGGGCCGGGTGCCGGAGCGGGCTGCCAGCCTGGGCTGGCGAGGCAGCGCCAGCGAGGAGAGCACATGCTTTCAAGCGCAGGGTAATTGGAGCACTTTGTCATTCAGATGCCTATAATTGGCGCTCCATTGTCTCAGCCGGGCCGGATGCTGCCGGATGATGCACAGCGAGTTCATAACGCCGCATTGTGCAAGGAGGCGGCCAACTGGCTGACGAGGCATCCAGATGCACGGGGAGGGAGAGCTTCTCCAAGCATTCGCCGAGTTTCTCCCCCCCACCCCCCCCAAAAAAAAAAAAAAAAAAAATCAGGCTTAGCTGGATGGCAAAGGCATGGTCCAGCCCGGGAGCACACCTGCCTGCGTGCAGAGGGAGCAAACGGGGCACCAGCGGAGCTCAGATCATCCTGAGCATCTTGGAAACCCCACATCTGGGCAAGGAGGCTTCCTCGCCCTGGCCAAGAGGTGTTTTGGGGAGCAGATGCCCCACAAACACACCCCAGGCTGCAAAGTGCATGTGCAGGGTGGCTCTGACCCCGCCACTCGCGGCAGGTTTATTGCTTCCATATGCGATGACAGGTTTTATAAGGAGATACTCTTACTTCCGTTAGACAGTCATGTTGCTGAAGCTCTCAGTGCTCCTTCCAAAGTCTTCACTTCCATCCTGGGGTCTGATTTCTGATCCCCATGTGCAGCAAGAGCAACGTGCAGAGCTGCCACCCCAGCTCTCCAAACCCTCCATGGTGCAGGCAGGTCTCCCTGCCACCAGCCTGCAGGGTGGGAAGGGCTGGACCCCTCAGGATAGCACAGCATCCTTAGAAGAGACAACTCAGATGACAGACAAGGGCAAACAATGCTGTAACTCTGCAGAAAAGCCCACATGCCTCCCACAGAATACCCACCAGCCCGGATCATGGAGATGTGGATTTTCCTGATGAGCAAGTTTTGCATAGGAAAGTCATTTCTCCCAAGATGTGTATTTAACTCGAGCCCCCTTTAGCCCCGATGTGGAACGTCCACCCCAACGCAGGACCTTACCCGGGTGCGCCACATGTGTCCGCCTGCCCTGGCGGGTTGGGTCCCGTATCGAGGGTCACCTCCCGGCTCCGTTTTCTCTCCCAGGGACCCGCCTGGGGCTCCAAGGACAAGTGCTTCACCAAGATGTACACGACGAGCGGGGAGTGCTGCAAAGCCTGCAACCTGGGAGAGGGGGTGGTGCAGCCCTGCGGGGCCAACCAGACCGTCTGCGAGCCCTGCCTGGACAGTGAGTACCCGCTCCCCCCTGAAGCGCCACAAAGGGGCCGGCACGGGGTCTGGGGAGGGTTTTGGGGACCATGAGCATTAGTAGGCACTTGGGCGTCCCCATGTGCACGCTCTTTCCCTCCTGGAAGTGTTGCCCGGGCACAGCATCACCCCACGCAGCCTTCCCGGGGCAGCCATCTCCACACCGACACCCGGGTTCCTGCCAGCCCTTCCCCAGAGCATCTGCCCGACAAATCCCAGCCGTGGGTGCAGCAGCTCTCCCTGTTTTGGGACCCATCGGTGCCAGGCACCTTTGCAGACCCCCCCCTTCCTGCACCGTTCCCCTCCTGATGGCTCCCTGGCTACTGGCTTGTGGCCAGCGTTTGCCTCCGAAAAATTCCCCTCCCGACGCCGACTGCACATCGGTCTCTGATCCAGCCACAAGGATGTCTCCCAATGGGCTACCTGTATTTTTAATTTTTTTTTTTAAACCGTGTAAAGACTGCAAAATGAAAGTGAGTTTGAGGGAAGCAGCAAACCACGTAGGTCGCCAGGAGAGAGGGGAGCAGTTTTCTCCTGGCCAGCCCCAGGCGCATTGCCTATGTCAAATGCTTCATAAACGTCGGTCGGAGATGTGTGCTGGAGACCTGCTTAAATGCTTACAGATGAAGTGGCCCAACTGTTACAGTTTAAACAATGCCACGATAAGCATAAGCAATCTGCCCTTCAAATTTACTGCTGCAAACCCTTTGAAGGCCTAAGGACGACTATTTGTAGGAAAAGCTGTGCCAGCCAAGCCCGGATCGCTGCGGGGAGGTGGTGTGAGAGGGGGAAGGGACGGAGCGCGGCTGCTGGGGAGCAAGAGGAGGCGAAGTCCGGGGGGAAGAAGCCGTATAAGCAGAGCAGCGCCAGCGCGGAGCAGGGGACGGAGCAGTGTCAGGGCAGCGCTAAAAATACTTCTGCTTTCTTGCAAAATCGATGCACGGCGCTCACCCTCCCAGCGCCTGGCTGCAGGGGCTGGATCCCCCCAGCTGCAACCTCAGGGATGTTGCGCAGGATAACCCCACCGGCATCGCTCCCTCCTGGGCTGCGTCGGGCTCAGACCCATCTTGCTCCGAGGTGCCAGGGCACCCACCATCCTTCCCCATGAGCCCTTCCTGCAGGGAACTTGCCCAGGGTGTCAGGCTCCAGCTGCCGGGCATGTGGGGCCGTAAATCCCTTCCCATCCCTGGGGATGCTCCGATGAGCCTGTTTCCCGTAACCCCCTGCACTTCCAGCCTGGCAGATGGCTTGTCTCCCTGATTTCTTTCTGGGGGCTGGGGGGACATCCCACTCTCCCTGGAGGACATGGGGCTTATGGAGAGACCAGGGCCATGACCTGGGTGCTGGAAGCCCACGCATCAGCCAGGGTGCAAGTGCCGCTGCGCTGGTTTGCATCCCAGCTCGTCCTTCCCAACCCCACGCTGCCCCAGGCCAGGCATTTGCATTTTTGCAGGGTATTAACATCAGGCAGCAGCTCCGGTGCTGGATCAGGGAGCTGAGCTGGAAAGCAGCAGGACAAAAGGGTCTGGCCCCTTCCTCCACCCCTGTGGGAACGAGAGCAGCCAGGAGCAGCCACCGCAACCTCCCAGCCCCGCACACGGGCTGAGAGCAAAGCCCCAGGGCAGCACTTTGTGCCCCGCTCCGCTCTGCTGCTGCTGGGCCAGCAAGGCTGAGTGCTCCTGACCCCCAGGCAGCTGCCCCCCTCCATGCCCCAGTTTCCCCCCCCCACCAGCTCACAGCCCTGCCACCCCTTGCGTGGCAGTGCCTACAACGCAGGATCCCCTCCTTACCCAGCTGCACGGCATGTGGCAGACACCCCAGGGCAGGATCAGGCAACCTTCATCAGAAGGAGCACCGAGGGGGTGACCCAGCCCCAAAGAGGGGACAGCAGACAAACCAAGGAGCCACAACCAGAACAAAGCCCCTGCAAACCCTCCTGCTTTATACCCCCAGCCCTGCCCCAGCTGTAGCCTTTCATGCACTCATTAATGGCAGCACGGACTAATCCCCAGGAGCTCCTCAGCTGGGAGGGGGCGACCCGTGAGTGCAGGTGCTGGGAGGGGGCAAATGCCCCCCAGCTCTCCTCTGAGCCCAGAGCGGGATTTTGAGGTTCTGGGGAGGAGAAGGAGACCTGCTGGCCTATGCTGGGGTGGGGAGAGGGTCCTTCTGGCCCCCGCCGCGGCAGGGCTGGGCAGGTGCAGGCAGCCCCGGTCCCGGCAGAGCATCCTCGCTGCCAAACGTGAGCCGGCGGGCAGGAATGCGGGCACGGCCCTGGGCCCCGGGATCCCCACCTCCACCCCGGGCTGTCTCCGAGCCTTGGACATCTTCCCGATTCACCAGCCAAATTGTTTTGCAAAACATTCCCTACAACCAAAGCACCAGCCCTGCCAAAGCCCGTGCGGGTCGGGCTGGGGTGCCGATCCCTGCATTAGCCCAAATGGCCACTTGTGCTTTTTTTATTATAATTTTCCTTCTTCCCCCTCCTTGCCAGCCACCCCTGATTGCTGCCTCATGATTTATTTATCCCCCTCGCCAGCCTCCATCGCTGCGGGCGGGAGGGAGGGGGCCCTGGTTGAATCTCAGCTGTAATTGCTCAGCTCGGATACCTCGCTGCCACTGAAAATGTGCCCACTCAGCCGTATGCCTTTCCTGGCCACTTCCCCGCTCTAATGGTGCCTATCAATAATTCAGAATAATGCAAAGGATGAGCCCAGGTTAATGGGAGCCGTGCACGCCAGCGGCCGACCCAGTGCTGTTCTGGCTCTGATGGGCAGTGGGCTACTAGCCCACACCGGGGCAGAGCCAAGGCGGTGGCTCGGGGCCAGCAGCGGCGGAGCGGGTTCATCCCAGGGGTCCTGCAGTTCCAGGGAGGGCACGGGACCAGCCCCCAGAGAGGAGCAGGACACCCAGACATGGTGCGGGGATACTCGGGGGGCTGGAAATGTCACGGCTGTCGCTGCTCAGGGTTTGCTGCAGCTGAGCCCCAGTGGGGAAGCAGTCGCTGAGGCTGGGACAGCACCTCCATCCCACTCCTCCTGCGCCAACGATGCTAACCCTGCCCATCACCATGGTCTCGGGGCTCTTCCTTCCCGTCTGTCTTGAAAGCAGCCAAAAATCAAGCACCAGAACAGCTCTGCCCTGAGCCTGTCCATGGCTTGGTCTCTCGTTGGCCGCCCAGGGAAGTTGGAGGCCACTGAGGGTGGGAGCTGCTGTCTCCCACGACCATCCCCGGGAGACAGGCAGGTAATTACAGATCAGCACGTGGCTGGGTGCCCTTCCCGAGGAGCAGGGCTAGCAGAGGGATGCGCTTCATCTCCCGACACCTTCTCCATCAAGGAGGCTGGACTTTACCCCGGCGTTTCGGACGAGGGAAGACGGGGCGTTGCGACAGTGTGGGCTCTGGGGGGATCGACAGGAGGCAGCCGACGCAGGGACAGCAGCTGTGCCCTCCAGGACGGGAGCTGACCCGTCTTCCAGGGCTAAAAATATCTTCAAACACCTCTGGGAGCGGGCAGGGGAGGGAGGGGGCGCGGGGGTGGCTCACCGGGCTGCGGGAGGAGGATTGATTTCCCCGGCAGAGTCAGTCCTGCGGGATGAAACTGGAGAGCAAGAAGCCCCGGGGTCAGAGGAGAGTCAGCAATTAGTGTTGTAACCTCCTGTTCACATCACACCCCACATCGGGGACACGGGGAGAGGGCACAGGGTGGCGATGGCCCGAGGGACCCCCCGGGCAGGATGTGGAGGAGAAAGCATTTGGGATGCTGGGGAGCTGTGATGGCTGTAGGACGCCCAGGGGAACCATCCAGAGGTCGAAAGCGGGGATGGTGCTTGCCTGGGGGCAGGGATGCTCACCCAGGGACACGGGCACCAACTAGTGGGATCACAGAATGGTTTTGGTGGGAAGGGACCTTGAAGATCACCCAGTGCCACCCCTGCCTGGGCAGGGACACCTCCCACCAGCCCAGGCTGCTCAAAGCCCTGGCCAGCCTGGCCTTGAACCTCTCCAGGGATGGGACATAACGGCAGGGACGGGCACGTTGGGGACAGCATCCAGCTGCCCAGGCTGCAGGAGCTCAGAGGCCGGATCCCCACTGGGAACTGCTGCAGAAAGGGTGTAGCTGTTAATGGGGAGTGGAGCTGGGGGATGCGCGGTGGTGTTGGGGGGCACACGCACCTCTCCCTTTGGCTCAGAGGAGGGAGAAAATGGTGAAAGAGGAGATGGTCCCAGCCAGCAGCTGCTGCACAAGCCCATCTTCCTGGCCCGGCACCATTTGGTGAGGGGACGAAGCCAGCGCCGGGGAGCAAAGTGGCCACAGGGATGGGGGCGCCATGCTGGGACCCCTCTCACCTCCCCCTCTGTCCCCTGCCAGGCGTCACCTACTCGGACACGGTGAGCGCCACGGAGCCGTGCAAGCCCTGCACGCAGTGCGTGGGGCTGAAGAGCATGTCCGCGCCCTGCGTGGAGTCGGACGACGCCGTGTGCCGCTGCGCCTACGGCTACTACCAGGACGAGCCGAGCGGGAGCTGCAAGGAGTGCCGGGTGTGCGAGGTGGGCTTCGGCCTCATGTTCCCCTGCCAGGACTCGCAGGACACGGTCTGCGAGGAGTGTCCCGAGGGCACCTTCTCCAGTGAAGCCAACTTCGTGGACCCCTGCCTGCCCTGCACCACCTGCGAGGAGAACGAGGTGTTGGTGAAGGAGTGCACGGCCGTCTCGGACGCCGAATGCAGAGGTAACGCCGCCTTTTCCGGGGAGAGCGGTTGCGGAGGGTTCGCCGGGTCTCCTGTAGCTCTGCCTGTCTTAGTTTCCCTTTGCACCACAGCAGGGGCACGTCCCTGGGCTCAGGGGAGAGGAGAGGACCCCGGTGTCCAGCTGAGACCCCCAGCCCTTGGGCGTTTCAGCGCGCAGCTCCCTGCCGAGGCAGCGCTTGCCGCGAGCCCTCGACTCCCTCGCAAATGCCCGGCCCCAGGGTCTGCCCAGCCCTTCCCAGGGGCTCCCTTGGCAGGACGCTGCTGCGGGCGCAGGGACTCTGCCGGGTGGTGTTGAGCGTCCAGGAACGGCGAGCGAAGCCGAGAGGTTCACCAGTCTCGGATGCCACACTCGCCAGCGCCCGAGCCTTCATCAGGAGGGACGGTGGCAGCCGATGGGTTTCTGATGGGAATTAACTGCCCTGAGGGGCAGGGGAACAGCCAGCCCCGCAGCCCAGGAGGGTTCGGTGCCCAGGGGAAGGGGGAAGGCATCATTCACCAGCGGCAGCCCCCCGCCGTGCCAGCCTGCACCCCGCTGTCCTGCAGAGCCCCCAGGGAGCGACCGGGCTGCTTCGGCTGGGGACGCCCCGGTGGCTCCTTGGCAGCAGCAGCGCGATTCCCTGCCCCGAGCCTGGCCGGGGAGAAAAGAGCTTTGTCCCGGCTGCCGCTGATTCACAGCGCGGGGGCAGCCAGCGCAGCTCTCTTGAAAGGGTCGAGTAAATGGAGCCATAAGTCAAGGAGCACAGGGCCAGCTTTGTTAGTGGCAGCGGGGCCCCGCCGGAAAAAGCCCTGCCGGCCACCGAAGCGCCGCTCCCAAAGGTCAAGGGGGTCTGTCCGTCCGGGCTAGGTGCCAGCTCCCCGCCGTGGCACCCGCTCCGTCCTCACCGGGCTGGCGGAGGTGGCACTTCCCCGCGGGTCTCGGTGCCGGCAGGGGCAGCCCTGGGCTTGGGGGGGCGGTTGGGAGGGAGCCGGCACCCAGGGGAAGGGGTGGGAGAGCCACAGGTGAGAGCGTTTTCCCTGGGCAAGACCAGACGGATCCACTCGCTCTGTGGGACGTGCCTGGGTGCGGCAGGAGCAGGGTGACTCCCAGCCGGGGCCGGGAAAGGGGCAAATCCAGGCACTGGTGGCCCTGGCAGCGGATGAGCCCGGCTCCGGGCGAGCTGTGGAGGAGCTGGTTGCCTCACACAGGCCCGGTGCAGACGTGCGGTGGACGGGAGGCAGCTGGGGCTTCGGTGCCAGCGGTGGGAGCTCGGGGCTCAGTCTGCAGCTTGGACGTCAGGGGAAGAGCTGCAGGACTCGAGCAAACCCAGTGGTGTGAAAGAAGAGCTCATGAAGCCGTGTCCCCATCCGTGACCAGACACCACCAGCCATTCGGGACAGGGGACGGCTTCAGCTTGTCCTGGGGACCAGGGAGGACAGTGCTGTCTGGGGACAAGGCGGTTTGCAAAGACAAGCCTGGGGACAACAGGATGGGGCAGAGCTGGCACCTCCGCAGGCCCCGTATCCATTGGAAGAAGGTCCTTCTAGAGATCGTTGTCCTTTCACCAGTTCACCCACCACAGCCCGTTACGAGGCATGGCCGGCTGCACGGCTAATTATTCTCATTTCTTTTCCCCTCCTGCCCGGCAGACCTCCACCCTCGCTGGACAACACACACGCCATCCCTGGTGGGCTCCGACAGCCCCGAGCCTGTCACCAGGGACCCCTTCAACACCGAGGTGATGCCCAGCACCCTGGCAGACACCGGCACCACCGTCATGGGCAGCTCGCAGCCCGTCGTGAGCCGCGGCACCGCCGACAACCTCATCCCCGTCTACTGCTCCATCCTGGCGGCCGTGGTGGTGGGGCTGGTGGCCTACATCGCTTTCAAAAGGTGGGGGACCCTGGCAGTGCCACGGGGGCATGGCAGAGGATTTGGGTAGTGGGAAACAGGCTATGTCCCCCCGCCGCGGAGGTCCTGCAGCCGGAGCTGTCACCAGCAATGGAGGGAAGGGCACCAGGCTGGGTGGGTAGGAGCTGGATTTCCAAAAACGCATGAGAAAGCTTGAGGAGGTGAAAGAGGCAGATGGCAGCAGGGTGGGGGTATACACCACGCACCCCACCCAGTCCTCATTGCACGGCCCCCCCTGCCCGGCCCCTGCTCATTCCGGCACGCCGCAGGCGCCGTCGCGGCCGATCACGCTCAGCGGCTCATCCCGGCGCTGGGCTTGCACCTGGACCTGGGCGAGCCAGGGCCGGCTCGGCCGCTGCCCAGGCACCCCGGGCTGGAGGCACCCTGAGAGTGGGGGGGACCCACAGGCAGCACCGGGACCCCCGTGGGCCCGGGCACCCCCTGCGAGCCCAGGCAGCACAGACGCTTTTCTGCGGCAGCTCCGTGCAGAAGGGAGCCCTGACCCGTCCCTCGCAGCCCAGAAACCCCCCACACCCCGGGCTGCACCCCCAGCAGCGTAGGGCAAGGGGGGGGATTCTGCCCCTCTGCTCCGCTCTGGGAGACCCCCCTGCGGTGCTGCCTCCAGCTCTGGGGCACCAACAGCAGAAGGACACGGAGCTGTTGGAGCGGGGCCAGAGGAGGCCCCGGAGATGCTGGGAGGGCTGGAGCCCCTCTGCTGTGGGGACAGGCTGAGAGAGCTGGGGGGGTTCCGCCTGGGGAAGAGAAGGCTCCGTGGAGACCTTGGAGCCCCTTCCAGTCCCTAAAGGGGCTCCAGGAAAGCTGGGGAGGGACTCTGGAGCAGGGAGGGGAGCCATGGGACGAGGGGGAAGGGTTTTACGCTGAACAAGGGGAGATTTAGCTGAGATGTGAGGCAGAAATTCTTTGCTGTGAGGGGGGTGAGCCCCTGGCCCAGGTCGCCCAGAGAAGCTGTGGCTGCCCCATCCCTGGAGGGGTTCAAGGGCAGGTTGGACGGGGCTTGGAGCAACCTGGGCTGGTGGGAGGTGTCCCTGCCCAGGGCAGGGGGTGGCACTGGGTGGCCTTTGGGGTCCCTTCCCACCCAAACGGTTCTGTGATTCCATGATAAATCTCAGGAGCTCGGCACCCACTGGGCAGCTAGAAGTGCCAGTTTAAACCAATCCGGCCACCACGCTGGAGAGGTTGAGGCTGCAGGAGAAATGCTTCTCCCGGGGAAAAGCGGTCCCCCAGGAAAGGGGGACAAAGCAACAAACCTCCTCCCAGCCTTGGGGGGTGTCACCGCCGGCTGTCACCTCCCCGCTCTTCTCCCTGCAGGTGGAACAACTGCAAACAGAACAAGCAAGGGGCCAACAACCGCCCAGTGAACCAGACACCTTCGCCGGAGGGGGAGAAGCTGCACAGCGACAGTGGCATCTCGGTGGACAGCCAGAGCCTGCACGACCAGCAGCCGCCCGGCCAGAGCACCCAGGGGCCAGGTAGGGCAACCAGGGGCTGCAGGGTGGGCAGGGGCACCCCGGGGATGGGCTTAACGCCGCTTCGTCCACCCCAGCACCCAAGGGAGACGGGAACCTCTACGCCAACCTGCCGCCCAGCAAGCAGGAGGAGGTGGAGAAGCTGCTGGGCAGCTCCGCGGAGGAGACGTGGAGGCAACTGGCCAGGGAGCTGGGCTACAAAGAGGACCTCATAGACTCCTTCACCCGGGAGGAATCGCCCGCCCGGGCTCTCCTGGCCCACTGGTCCTCCAAGGAGACGGCCACCCTGGACACCCTGCTCGCCGCCCTGCGCAACATCCAGCACGGGGACATCGCCAAGAGCTTGTACAGCGAGTCCACCGCCACCTCCCCCGTCTGAAGGGTGGCCCGGGGCGGCCCCGCGGGGTCCCCTTCCCTCTTCGCCCCCTCACCTCTCCCCTCCCTGGCACCGAGAGCCCTGGAGGGGAGGGTGAGAAGGAAGCGGGGGCTCCCCGGGCCCCCTCGATTTACAGTCCTGTATGCACTGAGCTCCTGGTTTCAGTATCACCCCCTCCCAGCCCCACCTCCCCCCGGCAGCCCGTAAGTGGGATGGGTGCAGGGCTCGGTCTCGCTCAAGGCCCGAAGCCTGTTTGCCGCCGGAGCATCCTCTGCAGCCCGTCGAGGCTGGAGGGATGCAGGAACGAGCACCGCGCTCTCAGCCCTCTCCTCTCTCCCCTCCCAGCCCCTTCTCCTTCCTCCTTGGGGCTCCATTTCTCCTCTTCCTCCCAATCTTCCTCCTTGGCCCACCCCGCTGCTATCTCCTGCTCCCCTCCGATGCCCTGAAATCCAGCTGCTTCCCCCCAAAACCGCAGGCGAAGGGCAGGGCTGGGATGGGCACGGAGAGAACCGGAGCTGCTGTAGTGGGATCTGGGGAAGGGGCTGGTCCCACGGCTGGGCTGCACCACGGAGGGGGTGGGCTGGGGGAAAGGACTTGGCTTCCAGCAGCCCAACCTACACTGTGAAACTGGGGGGACGCAGCCCCCACGCACGCTCCGCAGCGCTGCCAGCCTTTGGTCTCGGTGAGGAGCGGCCGGGACCACCCGAACGTTGGGGACCGTGTGTCTGGGTGCCACCACCTCCCCGGCGCCGCAGCTCCACGGGAGGACACCGAAGGTCTAAAGGGCTGAAAAAGTGCCTGCCCACAGCGGGGACACGACGAAAGGGCTCTGCTCATCCTTCCCCCGGCGCCAGCCCCGGTGTCCCTGTGCTGCACCCACCCCGGAGCAAAGCCACCCTGCCGCGATTGCACTGTCCCTGCTCGCCCGCAGACCCGGCCGGGGCTGGGGGTCCTGACCCCTGCTTGTAAGGGCTCCTTCTCCTCCAGCACTGCGAAGGGGGGCTCAGAAACACCCCTGCCCGCTCCCCACGGGCCCTTCGCCTCCGTCTGGGCACGCAGTGGGTGCTGCCAACCCTCTGAGCACCGACTGCCTCCCCGGGGCATCCCCGGGTGGCCCCAGCACCTCCCTCTGCCTGGACCCCACCGCAGCCCCGGGGAGGGGACATCACTCACCGCCTCCACGTCTCCAAAGTGCATTTTCTTGGCGTATCAGCTCCCAGCACCCGGCTCACTCACGGGTGATGCTGGCAAGGAGCCGCCGGGCGGGCGAGCACCTCGTTCCCCCAGCGAGCTGCCGCCGTGGTCCCGGGGGATGTCCCCAGCACAGGCACAGCTTTGACATCTCGCTTGCCTGGAGCACCGCGGACGTTTTGCAGAGGAAGGACTGCGCGGTGAGCTGTGCACAGCACCGGCGCCAGGTCCACCTCCCCTTCGCCTCTGGGTTCAGCCAGAAACCCTTTCCCGAAGGCAGAAGGTGATTTTTCCTCCCCTCTCTAAGGAGATAAGCAAGATTTGTAAATAATACTGTGTCGTTTTACTAACTGCTTGATGTTTCTACGTGTGACATGGGGTGACGGTGCCCGCCCCGGCCCCTCTGCTCTTCCCCGCAGCCCTTCTGCCTGCAAGGCGAGCTTGCGTTTTGCAGTCCAAGCCTTCGGTCCCACCCCGTTTCTGGCCTTAAAGACTCAATTTGGAGGCAGGGAGACATGCACACCCCCAAAATCACTGCAGCAGGTCCAAGAGAAACTTGGGAACGTGGAAGGATTGGCCGTTCCCAGCAGAGCTACCGAGCGTCGGGAGGGAGAGCTCGGCGCTTCCCAAGGGATCGGAGCCTGCGTCAATAGGATTCGAGCGCCCAGGTCCTTCAAAAGCTTTTGGGAATTTTGCCCCCTGTGCTTTGGATGATAAAGCAGGACAGGCTGAATCCGGATCTCCAGGATGGGATATTTGATGCCTCCTGCCCTTGTGCAACAAAAGAGCAAAGATCCCTTTCGAGGAACAACTTTGGCCGCCGGCTGCTCATGCCAATGCCGTTGGTTAGGAACACTTGGCCTCGACAGGGGTCCGACTGCCACATCTGCATCCCGACTCTCTCCCATCACTAAAATCCATGGAAACTGCCCCAAATATGCAACCCCACTTGCAGCGGGTGACTGCGGCTTGTGAGCCCCTGTCTGGGGCGCCAGCTCCTTCCAGAGCAAGCCATCCACAAGGGAAGTTTTTTGGATGAATTTACACGTTGTTTATCGCCAGGTTGTTTCCATCAGTCCCTTTTTTTTGGTGAAGCGACTCAAATACGAACTGAGGGCCACTGGAACGAAGTGCCCAGATCAAAAGCAAAACAAACTGCCCGATTCAGTCTGACAAGCCGACCTGGCCGTACCTGGCCAGCTGGAAATTGCTTTTCTTCAGGACAATATTGCCACGGTCTCAGGTTTCAATTGCCATGGTAAAGGGATTTCCTCAGGGCTGAGGAAACGGAGACAAACTCAGCATCCAAAGAGAAGCCGGGGGATGCCTCAAATCCCTGGTTGCAGGAAAAAAATAAAAATAATAATAAAAAGAAAAAAAACCAGGGAGGGAAAACCAAGCCAAAGTTAGTGCTCGTCGGTACGTTTTGTGTCCTTTTCTAATGTTTCTGTTGTACAAAGAATGTGTGTTTCTCCACTCACCCCTCTGTAATACCAGTGCCGATTTATTAGGAAGTTTTACGGTGAAGAAATAGCCGTCGTAGAAGGAATTGGGGGGTTTGTGGGGGGGTGTGAGCAGCATGAGGTGGGGGGGCGATGCACGGGGGGGTGGCGGGTCGCCGCGCCGGCCGGGTGGGTAACTGTCCTTGTGTATCCGTCGGATGCCAATAAAGAGCATCTCCACGTCGGCGTGACGCTTGGTTATTTCCCCCCAGCCAAGAGCCGAGGTTTGTGAACCCATGGTAGGGAAGGTGGCCCCAAAGCCTTCGAGGGTGGGTTTTGGTTTTTTTTTTTTTTTTTTTTTTTTTTTTTTCCTTCTTTTTTCCCCCGTCCTCCTATTTTAACCTTATAAACAACAGGAATGTAAAGTCTGACCTTATCTGGTGGAGGAGGATTTCTTGGGAGCGAGCGGAGGAGACTCGGACCTCAGCCAGGAACGCGGCGCCGGGAGCTTCACACGACTTATCCAGCTTTTTACAGCTGCTTACGGCGGTGCCGGGCAGCTCCGAGCATCCCCCAGCGCTGCCAGCCCTGCTCCTGCCCCGCTCCCCGGCACAACCGGTGCGTTCCAGGAGAGATCTTGGATGTTGGGGGAAAAAACCCAGAAAAAGGAGGCAGATTCCTCCTCGCACCCCTCCGAGTTACCTCAGTTGCTGTAAAAGAGCATTAAAAGGCTCGAATCCACTAATTTTGAAGCATTCTGCTGCTTTGGGCACAAGGCGCCTGTTGCTGCGCCCCGGTGCCATCAGCAATGCTGCCCTCGGCACCCCACGGTGCAGGATCAGCCTCCCGGGATCCTACACAAACCCCCTGGACCTGGGGAGACTTATTCAGGTGGGGGAAATTTTTGCAACAAGTCCGGGAAGAGCTTGGAGGGCTCAGCTCCGGGCAGGGAAAGGGATACAGGGCACGATTCTGATGTGAAATACTCACATGGCCCTCGGGCAGCCAAATCGGGGGGCGGGGGGGAAGCCTCCCAGGCGTGGTGACAGGGAGATCTTCCCCCAAACAAGAGGCTGGCTCTTGTCCCTGGGAGCTCCCGACGGCTCCCCGGGGGGTGTGTGTCCCCAGCCAACGCGGGACACGTGGGCGAGGGCAGCTGGGACCTCGCGGGGCTGGTGTCGGAGCTGCTCCGCACAGGATCGCGTGTGGGTTCGCGCACGGAAGTATTCACACATCGCAGTTTATAAGAGCTTGAAATAGGATGCTCAAATGTAGCCGGTTTTATTTTTGGCTGGCCCGGGTCGCTCTCTAGCAGGAAACGTAATGAGGACCAGGACTGCACGCACATAAAGAGCGTTCCCTTTCATTTTTTTCAGGCTCCCACACGGTACTGCAAATAAACAAGGGAAAATAATTGCAATCAATCCATTAGGTTTAATCTGCTTCCTCTTAATCCCCACCCTCCCCTGGGGAAGAGGCAGGAATGGGGAAGCGGAGCAGAGCCGGGCTGCGAATGGGTTTCTCTCTCAGCCCCCGGGAAGGAGCCTGGATCTGGCAGATGGCGGGGGTGGGCAACGAGCATCCTCCCCCCCATCACCCTCCCTGCATCCCAGGCTGAAGCCGTGCTGGGGGAGAGGGAGGGAGGGAGCTTTGCGAGGTGGTCTTCATGTGTGGGATCAGCTGCATTAGACGGCCCTTGGGGAGAACAACCTGATTTATGGTGAGTGCAGGAGGGGAGGGAATAAAAAAAAAAAAAAAAAAAAAAGGAACAATAAGATCTGGAAAGGAGCCTGATGTTCGCATCGGCTGGTGAGCAGGGCTGGGGGAAAGGCCCTGGAAAACTTCCTTCCCCTTCTTTATGGGTGCCTGGGGAGGGAGAGAGCGGCCCCCTGCTTAATCTCGCATCTGCTGTGAGGAGCTCTGCAGGGGCTGGGGGCTGGCTCGGGGGGCGGGGGAGGACAGCCACCGACCTGGGAACACAGGGACAGACCCGCGCGGGACCCACACGCCCGCTCCGGCCACTGTCACCCCCAGCGAAGAACCACCGCTTTGCTAAACCACTTGCCATCCCCAGCGTGAGGTGTCGGATAGCCTCACCAGTGCCGGAGAAAAAGGCAAAAAAACCCCATATTAAAACCCCAGGATGCACCAAGATGCTTTTGATCCAACTCCTGGCTCCTACGGGGAGCTGGGACCTTCCCTTTGCGGAGGGACAAAGATGGGAAAAGAAAGCTGAGCTTCCAGAATAGCAGCGGGGCTTTGCAAGTGAAACGCCAGCGCAGGGCGCCCAGCTGCAGCTGACAAACGCTAATCTCACCTATATTTCTTCCCCGTCCATCTGTCTGCCTGCAGGAGCGAGCCGAGCAAGTGTTCTTGCAGGTTTCCCCGGCAATTTAGCCTGGATTTGGGGGTGCAGCCAGCCACAGGGAGGGGGGGTTTTGGAGATGTTTCATTTTCCAGCCCCGAGCTGCGAACGGCCCCCGCGGTACCTGCCCCGCGCAGTGCACGGGGGTCAGCGCCGCCGTCAGCAGCCCCATGCCCCCCCTTTGCACCTCTGGGCAAAATCTGCCTCCCATATGCCGGTGAAAGCCGCATTCCCAAATAATGGGAAGCAGCTCGGCGGCAAAGCCGGGAGCGCCGGGGCGATGGCCATGTGCCAGCGCCGGGCACGACCCTTCCCCGAGGCTGCCGCGTGCCGTGAGAGCCCCCCTGTGCCCAGGGGAGTCGAGGTGGGGGCTAACGGCCCCCAGGAGAGCTGTGCGCCAGCTTTTCGCTTTTCACCTGCTCTTAGATCCTCACCTGAGGGTTTTCCAGCCCCACAGCCCAGACCGGGAGAGACGGGGCC
This sequence comes from Chroicocephalus ridibundus, assembly GCF_963924245.1. Lineage (NCBI taxonomy): Eukaryota > Metazoa > Chordata > Aves > Charadriiformes > Laridae > Chroicocephalus > Chroicocephalus ridibundus. The sequence continues at coordinate 1,479,408 of NC_086300.1, read as the reverse complement.
GAGCCGGTGTCAGAAGGTGCTGGTTTAACCCATCGTCACACCTCTGTCGACCCAGGTCAGGGACACACGTGCGTGGTCCAAGCCTTGAGCGATTGTGGGTGCTGCTGCAGCACCCAAAGCTCCAGCAGAAACCAGGGCCGTGCCGGGAGCAGGATCAACCCGGCCCAGGATAAACTTGGCCCAAAAACGTGAGCGGGTGAGGAAGGGGCAAAATCAACACCCCCCAGTGCCCGGCAAGGCTGGGCAGAGGTGGGGAAAGTCCCTGTGTCTGAGGGTGTCCCCACAACCCCACATGGGGTAGGGGACACGGAGGAGCGGGACACGGTGTCCTAGCACGGGACACGGGTGTCTGGGCAGTGACAGAGCCCAGACCAACCCCCGCAGCCACCTCGCTCCAAACCACCCCTAACTCAGCGCGTCCAAGAGGTACCGTGTCTCACCTGGGAAGGAGGGACAGCACTGCCACCGCCAGCAGGGACAGCAGGAAAGGAAAAGCAGAGGGAAGGGAAAGCCCTGCCCTTCTTCTTCCTCCTCCTCCTCTTCTTCTTCTTCCCCAAATTTCCCCCAGATGCTTCTGCTTTGCCGCAGCTGGGCGCAAACCAAGCGAGGTGCTGATGGGGCTTTACTTAATGGATGTGGCCTTCCTGGAGGGAGCAGGGAGAGGTTAACCAGCCCCAGGTGGATGTGTTTGGGGGTTTAGCAAGGGAGACAACGTGAGAGGGGCTACAGCCGCCAGGGCAAGGCAGTGGTGTCCCCCCCGGCCGCACGCAGTTCCTATTGCTGCTGATGGACCATCTCAGCAAGTCCCAGCGCAGAGGGTCTGGCCCCGGGGGTGTGAGATGTTGCCCAAATAAGCTGAGAAAACCCATCTCCAGCCCAGCAAGACAAGGGTGAGGGTACAATGGAGCCCCCTGGGGAACCCCAAAGTAACCCCCCAGCCAGGCGAGCCATGGGGTAAATGGGGAAAAACACTCTGGTTTCCCTCAAAGCATCCCTCTGAGATGGAAACTGCCGCTGGCTGGCAACTCCACCGACATGGCAGGCTCCTGTGCGAAGGCTGGCTTCATCTGAAGCTGAAAAGAAGCCACCTGGGTGTTGAGCAGTGCTTTTGTTCTGGCAAAGAGACAGCAAACTGCCATCTCGGAGCACTGGGAAGGGAACGGAGAGCCACAGAAGTGGCCAAATCCCTCTGACGGAGGCATCACAGCAGCTCCCTGAAAGTCTACCCTGCTCCTGTGAAGGGCTTCAAACTCTGCACAGCACCCCAGCGCTGAGCAATTTCATAGGAAACTTGCCAACAGCTCATTTTCCTGGTCTTTTAATTATTTCCTTAACTTGAGTATGAAAGTGGAAGGGGTGGGGGAATGATTTACAGAGACTGGGAGAAAGTGGTCGGGTTGGTTTCCTTCCAAACGCGGCTGAAGACAAAATCACCGAGAGCAGGCAAAAAGCCTCCAAAGGGTCTGGAAGAATTGACTTTATCCTGTTTCCAAGGGAGGATGGGGCTGATGAAGGAGATCTTAATTCCCAGGCAAACTGAGGATGAGCTTCAGCCAGGCCATTGCTGCTTCAGAGGAGGCTTCCAGGGTCCCTTGCTCCCGGGGTGAGCGTGTAAACCCTGTCCTGGGAACACCGCACCCCTTGGGTGCAAAACCAGGCTGAGACCCGGGCTGGAGGGACGGCAAAGAGGTTTTAATTCCTCAAAAGGTGAAAAACCCCATGCAATTCATCCCAGTTCATCAGCTCCCCTTGGCCATTACTCGGTGACTCATTTTCCCCATCTGAAAAACAGAGAGAATATAAATCCTCCCCACATACAAGCTCCCAGGTTAGTTTATTACTCGTTTTAAAATAAATATTTGATTCTTTTTTTATCCCCAGCTGCTGGGTGTTGGAAATGTCTCTTTGTTTTAGAAACAAAACAAAAAAATTCGGAATAAAATTTTCATTAGACACGAAATGAGACTCTTCCAAACAAAGGGAGCGGAGCAAAACTCTGGCGACCGTCAGCCAGGACCGGGGGCTGCGCTCCCCTTTGCAGAACTGCCAGATGAAGTCCTTAGAAATACAGATTTCTGGTTTTCCAACTAGGGAGGCCGGGCCGGGCGCCAGGCGAACCGTGGGAAGGCAGCAAACAGGGGCCAACTCCCGTGCACCGGCGCTGACCCTCGCGCGTGGCCTCCCTCCCCACCCCCGGGCACGTCCCTGTCCCCCTCCCTCGGTGGGCACTTGCTGGGGAAGGACCCATTTGTGCAGCCCGGCCTCCGAAACCCAGCAAAATCCTGGTGCCGCCGCATCTTCGCAGCTCTCCGCGTCGCTTCGTGTCCCTGTGGGTCACCGCCACGGCAGCCTCGTGACAAAACCCAATTCTCGCTAATATTCATCAAGCTTGAAGAGTGAAAAGAAATAACCGATGTGAGGCCAGGGGGGATTTTGCTCAGCTCCTGAGCGGGGAGGAAAGTCTCCCGCCCTGCAGGGCCAGCCTGTCTTTAAGCTCAAATCCATCCCACACAAATTCTCCCCCCGCCTCGCCCGTTTTCCTTACGCAGCTCCGTAGCTGGAAGGGTTTTGTTCCATCTCTTAATTGCTTCAGACCTGCTTTTCAGCCTGGGATAATCAGGGCTTTCTGGAGAGATGCTTCGTCTCAACCCTGGAAAATACCCAAGGCAACGCGCACACAACTGCAAGGTCGAAAATCCAGAGGCGTAGAACAGTTGGAGCTCTGGGGGTGGATAACTACCACCAGCACCACCAGCACCACCAGCACCACCAGCACCACCAGCCCGAGCCCAAGCCCAAGCCGGGGTTTTCCAAAATAGCTGGAGGGAAGCAGCATCCCCCCCCGCACGCCTGGACCACGCCGGGCACAGGCATCCTTGCTGCCCCTCGCCCATTCCAGTGACCCGAGGCCAGAGGCATCAAAATGCCATTTTTGGGCTAAAACTTGGTGCAAATCTAAAGTACCCACCGCCTGGGCTGGGGGCGGTTAAGCAGGATTAGTGGAATGAGGTTGTGGGAAGACAAGTGAGGAGGGGGACAAAGTGACGGGGCCCTGACGATGCCCATCTGAGCCCGGCACGAGACCCTGGCACCCGCAGCCCCCCCCGAGAGAGGGGCCACCCCCTTGTCACCCCCTGGCCAGGCTCTGGGCTCTGCCTTACCTTCCTCCCCCCAGTTTGCTGCTCCTGCAAGGTGCTCCCAGTGCTGCTGGAAGGGAAATGAGAAGTGAGGTGAAGTTGACGGGTGCCACGGTCCTGTACCATGCCCAGGACACGGACGGGGACGGGGGGTGATGTGCTGCCACCCCCCAGCCCTGGTCTCTATGGGAGCCCAGGTTGAAGCACCCAGGGGGACGCGGGCTGGGCAAAGTGCTCAGTCCTGCTCTCCAGGGCTGGCTGAGAAACGGATTTGCCCCCCGTAGACGCAGCCCTGGGGGGGTCGATCCCAGCCACACACCTCCGGGACCCCCCCGGGCAGGGCTGCCTGCACAGCCCCAGGAAAGAGCCGCCAACCAACCCATTTCCTTCCAAAGAGCCTCAATTTTACACTTGAAGTGAAAGGATTGAAACATTTATGATTGAGCCCCGGCTAAAAGTTCCTGGGAATTGCCCGTGCAACCATATGGATTTGTTCCCTGGCTTAAAACACACAAACACAAAACCCCAAAGACCCCCACCACCTCCCCCCCCACCAGCCCCAGCTTCCCACCCCCTTCCTTCCTCCCCTCAGCTCAGAAAAAGCCGCTCGCTCTCCAGCCGCAGCCGCTGGTTTCAATTATCTCCATGATTAACTTTCTTCGTTTTACAGGCGGTTCCTGCCAGGCGCCCCATTTCCACCCCGCTGCGGTGTGGGGAGCAGCGTGGTCGGGGAGGGGCGGCAGAACCGCGGGGCACCCCGGGTGCCGGGGTGGGGGCACGGCGATGCTCCAGCCCCGCGGGTGACGGGGAGGATGAGCCTCTGGCAGGGTGGTGGGATGCCGAGCTGAAAGGCTGCAGGCAGGAAAAACTGAAGGGAGGAGGAAGAGGAGGATGGAGGCTGGGAGAAGTGATGGAGGGGGTCAGGAAAGGTTTGGAAATGCGGGATTCGGGGGGGAGGGAGCGGAGAAGAGGGGGGAGCTGGTGCTGGGCTTGGTAAGATGGACAGTGGGAACGTCAGAGAAGCGACGAGAAGGGAGCAGCAGGTGATGTGTTTTATCTCGTTGCTCCCACGCATGCTCAGCCCCTGGGGTTCAGCCCTGAGCACCCACCAGCCTCCCCCCCAGCACCCATGGGTGCTGCCCCAGGGCATCGGGGCATCGCCGTCCCCTCTACAACAGCTGTACCCAGAGCCCGCCGGGCTGCGGACGGCCGTACCCAGCACAGCTCAGCACTGACACCCTTCTCCATCCATCTCCTGCCCCTTCCACCAGCTCCAGCCATCGCCGAGGATATTTTGGTCCAGGGACTGCAGGGAGCCCATCGGTCCCCACAGCTGGGGGTCGCCCCCAGCCTGGGCCCCTCCTTGGTCCCCACCCTCCGCAGCAGCGGGAGAGGAGCAAGGAGGGACCACGACCCCCTTTGTCAGCCCTCGGGGGAAGCCACGAGATGCCCCAACCCACCATTCCCCAGCTATAAATCCTGCCCCGATTGCCAGCAGGCGCTAGAAGCTGATTTCATTCTAATTTCCTTCTCTTGACTCAAGATTGAGCCTTTAATCCCCTCCAGCAAGCAGCCCCTGACCATACCACCTCCTCCCTCTCCCCTTCTCCTTCCCGTCCCCCCACTGGCCCCCTGCCCGGGCCGGGCAACCAGCGGGGCCAGCTGGGCTCCATCGCCAGCCCCGAGGGGCTCCCCCACCAGCCCCGTGGTTATATGACCCTTCCCCTTCTGCTCAGCCAAAGGGGGGGCGACTGTGGCTCAGGTTGCTGCAAAACCTGGGATGGGTCCTGGGGTCCCCCCTTGAGCTGGAGAAGGGTGGGGGGGAAAACCAAGGGGCAAAAATCTCTGCTTTTAAGGGGGGACAGAAGGTCTCGGGGCTGTATATGGAGCCAGGGAGCACACCACGCTATGGAAATCTGCTGCGAGGGTCATCACCTCCATGCCTTTTGGGCCCAAACAAGTAGCAAGTGGTTAAATCACAGCCGGGGGAATTCCAGCTGGGTGACGGGACACACTGGGACAAGGCGGCTGCTGCGCGGCCGTCACCGTGGCTCTGCTAAGACGGGCCTGGCTGCCGGGGAGGGCGATGGGGCAGATGCCCGTGGTGCCCCCACGCAGGGGTTGCTTTGCTCGCCAGCCCCATGCTCCCCCCGGACCACGGCGTGGGGACGCACTGGACCCCCCACCTTTCCCACGCCCAACCGTGAGTCTGGGCTGAGCGAGGCACAAGCTGGAAGCCAGCGCTCAGCCGGGGCTGCGTGCAGACAATTAGCAGATTGGAGCATCGTTAAGGCTGCCAGAAACCCTCGACGAGGGTCCGTGGGCTTCTGCCAAGATTTCCCGCTCATCCCCATCTCCCCTCCCAGCCCCCCATTCCCTGATGGCCCGTCACCCCGGGGTCGCTGTGCTTGGCCGCTGCTGTGGGGTGAATGCAAAGTGATGGATTGAGAGGGAAGACGCTGATAGGGGAGAAAAATGGATGTTAGGAAAATACAGGGTGTTTGGCTCTGAAATCCGAGGACAGAGACCAAACTCTGGAGGTGGGGGAGCAGCAATGGCTGAACCCGGAGACTGGGGGTTTTGGCTCAGAGGAACTGGTGGGTCGAAGCTGCGAAGCGAGTCCATGTTCCGTTTACCCCTGCTGTACGCGGGGCTTACGGGTCTTGCTGGGCTCCGCACTGGGAGCGGAGGCATTTTGGACCCAAGGAGGGGGATGCAAGGGGAAGGGGAAGGGGGGGGCGAGGGGGGTCACCGGCCTTTCCGCACCTCCCTGCTGTAATCCCAGCCTGGGCGGCTGTAATCACTCCTTTTGTCCGGATGAAAAGTGGGGAGATTGGGTTACCAAATTACACCCATCTCGCCCTCTCCTTCCCGCTTCTTCCCTCGCCGGCTGCCCCCGCTGCCGGCTGCGGTTACCCCACGGACAAAGGTGCTGGCGGCAGGGGGCTGGGGGTCCCCACACGGGGACACAGCCCGTCCCAGGGCGCTTTCATCTCTCCCCACCAGCCTGGAGAGCAGCGATAACCCCTGCCCCGAGCAGGCTGCCTGGCGAGATAAGATCAGAGCCAGCGGGTAGACAAGGCTCAGCCCTTCAGCATCCCAAACCGGAAGGTTCCTCTGGTGCCTTCTGCCGCTTTGCAACTCAACCCGCTCCCTCCCGTCGCCCGACGGGGTATCGCATCCCCGGGGGCTCCGGCTCCAGCAAAACCAGTTGCCCTTCGCCTGGTCCTCGCACAGCTTTTCTCCCACTTCCCCAAGCCGTGCTGCCCCTTTGGATGTGGGGGACGAAATGGGATGTTGCATCCCACAATGGGCTCAGCGGCTTTGCCAAGCCATCCCGGCAATGGGAGTGCCCTGGGAAAGCAGGCTGCATCCCAGAGAGTTTGCTGCCGTGCTAAAACACAGGTTAATTCCTCCACGGCCATCTCCCCCCGAGTTGGTACCCTGGAGCCCCGAGCTCAGCCTGCCCCTCGCAGTCCCACAGCGCCTGGGAAGCATCTCCTGTTTGCAAGAAACAAGCCCAAAAGTGCCGCTTGGCCCCTGCGCTCTGCCAGGGAGGGATGAAAAGCCTCCCCCGGCCACGACAGCATTTCTTGGCTTTTGGGAAAGGTTATTTCATAACAGTTGGAGGCTCAGAACAGGGGCTGGGGAGGGAAAAAAAGCATCGGTCCAACCGAGCGCTGCTCACTGACATCCCGAGCCCCGGCCAAACTCAGCTCGGGTAACGCTGCCTTTTCCTCAGAAGGAGAAGCAATATTTGTCTGGGACGAGGGAGCTGGAAAGCCGGGCATTTCCGTGCTTTCCCCACTGGCCCCTTCCACGGCAGAGGACTGGGAGATGCTGCAGATCCCTGCGTGGCTGTGAGCATCCCCATGGCTCCGCGTAAGGTGGGTTTCGGTGCTCCGGGTCTCAGCCCGGTTGGGGACGGGGTCCCGCGGCATGGGATTAGTGCACAGAAAGCATCTTCCTCCGGGGACACGGGCTTTGAACGAAACCAGGGGTACGGGGACAGAGCAGAGGGCCAGCCCCCAGCAGCGAGTGTTAGACCGTGCCTTTCATCGGAGACCTGACAACCCACTGAAACGATGACTTTGTTCCCGAGAGAAACCTGCCCCTTCTTTGAAGTTACTGGAAGTCCCCTAAAATAAGGAGCCTTTTATGGAAAGGATAATTGCTCTTCACTGCGGCGAGAAGCGGTGGGGAGAGGGAATCAAAGGCAAAGAGCCTCCAGAGCATCTCTCCTGCGGGTAGGAGAAATATTGTGTCTGGCTGCCCCCGCCGCTCCTGCCCGCCCTGCTGATGCCTCGGTCACCTCTTGGGTTTCATTCATGAGGTTCCCAAAATAACTTTTCCTTTCTCATCAGGACAGGAAGCCGTAAGAAACAAATCAAAGTCCAAGCCTGCTCGAAACGCTGATTGCCCCGGCGTACCGAGCCAGCTGAGGCTGAGCGCTCTTGTTTTGGGTAAGCAAGAACAGGAGAAAGTGCTTTTTCATTTCCTTGAGGCGCCGCGAGTCACCCACACTTTGGCATCGACGCTTGCTCTGCGCTGCGTTCACACGCTGCCTCCGGCTCCCAGCAGTTTCCATGTCGGTGAATCTGACCCCTCATTTGAAGCTTTGCGACGCAGGGACAGCTTCAGCAGCCACCGCCCAAGGTGCTGCCGTGAGCCCCGCACCTCCCCCCACTCCCAGCCACGTCCCCGAAACTTTAACACGTGTGTTTGCATCACCCCAACACATGGGACCGGCTCCCACTTCCTCCGGCGGAGCAGGAGCTCAAGGTAGGGCTTCCAAATCCCTTCCCCAGCCCCTGGCCAGTGCCTCCTCCATCCCGGCAAAGCCGCTGACCCGGGAACCGCAGACAAACCACTGAGTGTTGGCTCTGAAATGCTGGCTGGGAAGATGATGCAGCCGAGGACCCGATGTCCCCGAGGAACCCTGCCAGCTCACCGGGGGCTCAGCCATTCCCACTCCCCCCCGCCACCCTGCCAGGGCTCTACGGCACCATCCCGAGCACCGGGACGGCAGCCGGGGCTGGGGGAGGCTGGCTCTGGCCGGCAGGGATGGCTGGGACGATGCTCCGCCGCCCCCCGCGCTCCCTCCCGGAGGCGAGGAGGATTTTGGCCAGGCTGTAACTATACGATGCTGCGGTTGATGCAGTTCAGGGGCTGGCGGCGGCTGGAGGTCCATCCTCACGCCAAGGTGTGGGGCAAACCCTCATCCTCAGCCCCTGCCTGGCTCCAGGGACCTGGCAACAGTGGAAAAAAACACAAAAAAAGGGCAAAAATGCCTCATTTCTGCTGCCAGCAGCTGGCACCGGGGTTGGGCCACTCCTGCCTGAGGATGGGAAGGGACCATGGCAGAGCGGTCCCTTTTCATCGGAGACCCGACAACCCACTGAGAGTTGTCCCAGAGAGGCAACTGGGAGGCAAGGCAAACCCGCCTTGCTCCCCGGAGATGCCGGGATGTTCCCCAGAGATGCTCCGGCAAAGCCCCGGAGCTGGAAGCGGTGGTGGTGGGGGTGAAGCGAGAGCTTCGCGCAGCACATCTGGATCTGGACAAGGACATCTGCCCGCAGCCCGCCGGCTGCAAAACATCGAGCGTGCACTGGGGGAACCGCAAACTCCCCCCTTCGTGGGACAGCGTCTGATCCAGCGCAGAACTGAAAACAAATATTTGCGCAAGATTCCCAGGAAGCACAAGTCGGGGGGAGGAGGGGATCCCCACAGCCACCGGCATGTCGGAAACGTTCACTTTTCCCTTCCTTTTCACATCTCTTTTATACGCTTGTTAGCCCGTGGTTTTAATACAATTCTGACCCACCCTGTCATATTATAAGCCTTAATACTTGGCGCCGCGGGGGTTGTTCAGTGCGTTCAGTCGGGCCAGGGCGCGGGGAGAGCCTGAACCCCATCTGCACGCGTGGAAAAGCACCGTTGCTGTAAAAACACATGGGAGCATTTTGTTCCTTCATTGGATGACAAAAGTGCATTAGCGGATTATTATTATTAAGCTGGGGAATGACAAATAATCCACCTCTGAAGAATGCCCTAGTGAGAAACAGCTGCGTAACGTTTAGTTATAGCAAATAGTTCCGCGAGGACCGGCAGCTGGCCGGGACGGACCGGCCTAGGGAGCCTCGGGGAGCAAAACAAGGGGAAAAAAGTGTCTTATCAAGAAAATATTTCATCCGTCAGGTGACTCCCTTTGCTCTTTGGCTAAAGGAAAGGCACCAAAAATAGAAGGCATTCAAGGAGTTTGTGGTGAATAAATAGAAAAGGGAACAAAATCGTGTTTGATTCTGGCTCCCGGGCTGCGGCGAGAGCGGCAACGGCCCCCGCAGAAATCTGGTCCGAGTTTCGTGCTCATAACAAAGCTGAAACCTCAACGAGTTTCACATGGTTTTGTGTTTCTCCCGCAGCATTTGCCGCAGCCACAAAAGCAGGGACTTGCAAAACGACCTCAACATTTTTATCTGAATTGAGAAATCTCTCCCTGGCCCCTCTGACTCATCCCAGCTATGAATGGCCGGAGCACGGAGCAGGAGCGAGGGTAACACGTGTGCACCAAACGTGCGTGACGTGACCCCTCTCCCACGGAAATCCTTTCCAGACAGGGCCAGCGCTTTGCTGTTTCCCCATGCCTGCTGCCACGCTTCTCCTGCCCTAAGAAATGGCTCAAGTGACACAAACCCCCGTCCCCGGACCCTCTGGGATGCTGCTGGGAAGCGCCGCAGGATGCAATGGGGACCGTGGGGACCGTGATCCGGACCCGCTCGGGCATTTCCAGGGGTGGTGGGGAAACGACGGCTTGCTCCCAGCGCTGCCTCTCCCATTCAGCGCCAGGAGGCAATTCCGTGATTTTCGTTTCACGCCGGTTAATTAAAATGTCTCCGGCTGCTTGATGTACAGGGGGATGTGACGGCACCGTGTCCCCGCAGGGCCTCGCCGTCGCGTGCAAGGAGGGGGCGATGCTGGGGCGGGGGAAGCATCGGCACTGTGTGCACTGCGAGACGACGCGTCTGGGAAAAGCTTAACACCGGCTGCCTCCGGGACCCGCGGGCATCTGCCGCCCAGGCTGTCCCTCCAGCTCTCCGTCCCCAAACGGCCGATGCCTCCGAGGGGCTGGCATGGCCGTTCTGCCGGCAGCGTCGCCCCGTCGGCAGCGGGATCACCCCCCCATTTGCGAGGAGGGGGAGCAGATGGGAAGGGTTCAGCCCCAGCCGCGGGGCTGCTCCGGGGCACCAGGGATGGAGCAGGCGGGAAGCGAATCGCGATGCTCCGGGGCCGCAGCAAAGCGCCAGCCGGCAGTTTGTCTGTCCCCGACAGCCTTTCGGCACCGATCAAACACCGCGTCACCCCACGTGCTTTCCCCGCCGGCCTGAGCTTTGCAGCTGAGCAAAAGCCGCTCTTTGCCAACTCCTGCTTTTTCTCCGGAGCATGGAAGAGCCTGGGAACGTCCCCCTGCCCAACACCTTTGTGGCACCCTCAAAACACGCTGCTCCCTCCATCTCCCCTCGCTTCCCAGGCAAAGCCTCTGCCTACAGACGCCGAGGGGTTTGGGATCCCCAACCTTCCCCAAAGCCGCGTCTCCAAGAGCCTTAGCGGGTTAAACGGCAACATGCGTCCCCCTCCCCAGCAGCGGGGTCTTATCCCAGGAAAATCCAATGGCGGGACCTCATCCCAAAGACATTGCTGCACTTGCAGAGTTTGTGGAAGATTTTGCGTGGGGGTTCGTGTTGGTTTTTTGTAGTTTCCTCCCCTCTTTGCTAACAGAAGCACCGCGGGACCCATATAACCAGGTACCTGCCCGTGTCCCCAGGGCTCCCCCCTGCTCCTGCTCTCGCTGCTCCGCTGACCTCCAGCTCCCTTCGGCTATTTGGGACGGGAGAAGGCTCCCCTGAGCGAGCAGCAGGTTAAACCCATTACCGCCTCCATGCCACGCTTCCCAAGGACGGAGGGGAAAGGGAAACAGCTGTATTACCCCTAATTGAAGTGAACTCGCAGACCTCTCCCTTCCCCCCCGACCCCGGGATGCAGCCAATGCTTCCCAAAGAAGCCGAGAAGGCCGTTTTTTCCCCAGAAAATATTTCTTTCACCTTCCAGCCTCCCGCACACCTCCCACATTAATTTAAAACAAATTAAACTCTGGCTACACCTGGCTCCCTCCCGGCAGCCCCGGCTGGACGGAGGGCTGCGGGGAGTCCCGGGGGGGTGGATGCGGATCCATTAACCATCCCCTGTTGCAAGCAGGTGCCAGCCCACCCAATCCCCAGTGCGGGATCCCCGGGGATCTGGGAATGGGCGGTGGGTTTTGGCAGCACGACCCCGGCCAGGTCTGTGCGGACCGCGGGAATCGGGGTTCCGGGTGGTATTTTGCAGGGAAGATGTGGCTCTAAGTAGCTGGGGGGGCTTTTCTGCTCGGTTGGGATTTTTACCGGAAGGAAGATAACGTCTATGAGCTTTTCTGGGGGAAAAAAACCAACGCCAACCGATGATGAAGACAAGACCGTTCAGTTTTACTGCTCCATAAATCAGCCCTCGGGCCCCCGGCCCCCGGATCACCCCGGGTAAATCATCACCTCTTCTCAAACAAAGTCCAGCACCGGCACAAGTGGGAACGGGAGGAAACATTATCCCGTTTTCCACCCCTGCTCCCCCCGCCTTCCCCCCGGGAGGAGGTTTTAGGTTTTCAGTGAAAGTCACTGCATATACTTATAATTCCAGTTTTTAGCAGCTGACACTTCCCCTGCTTTCCGTCAGCTGCAGACTCTCTGGTTCCCAACAAAAGGAAGAAACAAATAAATAAAAGCTGCTGTGAAACCAGCCACATTCTGCGAAGATTTGGGGTGAAATGAAAACCCAGCTTCCTGTTTATCAAAAAAATAAATGGGACAGGGAACGTTTTTGATGGCCTTTAAGGCAGTCCAGCCCTGCCTTTGCACCGACCACCTCGGGGTTTCGCTTTCCACCTCCTCTGCCCCCTCGGAGAGAGAAAATCTGGATCAAGGGGGGAAAAACTGAGCTGGGGACAAGTGGTGCTGCCCGCTCGGGGCTGGGTCAGGCAATCCCATGGGAGCTTTGGGCTTGCTTCATGGATGCTTTCCCGCATGGATGCTCTTTTGGAGGAGGTCGTGCTCCTTCCAGCTCCCGCCGAACGCTGCTGGGTTTCTGCCTCCTGTTTATTTTAGAGGGATTATCACGCTGGTTTTTGGATGGGCAGCCCGCTCGCCCTCCGCGTTCCCCGCCGGCTCCCTGCAGTAAGGGGGGTCCGTCGGCGCTGGGGCCGTGGGAGCCTCGGGAAGGGCTGAGGCCGCTCAGAAACGGGGCCAGGAGTTTTCCCTGGCCCCGGCGAGCTGTGGGAAGGGCCAGGGGGCTGCAGCCCAGCTGTGGGGTCTGGGCAGACACGAGGGAGGGCCGGAGGGGACCCAGAGGCAAAAATCTGCTGGAAAGATCCCATCCCGGTCCCCTCCACCTGCCCCAGGAGGAGCCCAGACATGAAATCACTCCCCGGGCCCTGCAGAAATGCCTTTTCCCTGTGACATTAGCAAGGCATGGCAGGCAACAGCTGGGACATCTCAGCTTTTACCTCTTACCTCCCATTGCTCCCAATTTCAGGTCCAAGATTAGCACAGCCCCTTTCCCCAGTTTATGGTTTATGGTTCCACGTGTTTCTTGCCCGGCAGCAACAGCCTCGCCTGCACCGCGCATCAGCATTTCTGCACCAATTCACAAACTCTGCCCAAAAATCACCCCTAAAATCTGACCGAGGAATAAAGAAAACTCCTCTGGGAGCTCCTCCTCACACAGTGATCCTGGTCCCAGGAAAACCTTGGATAAACCAGCTCCCTGCGTGCATTTTCCCCCAGGATTTATGCCTGGGGAACGAGGGGAATGGTGCAGCATCCCGTGAGGAAAGGGATCCGCGCGGCAGTTGGACCAATGCAGCATCCCGAGGGATTTGCTTGCGCCAGGCACCAGCGCTGGGCTGTGCCAGGATCAGAAGTCATTCCGTGGATAAACATCCCTCCCTGCCCCGACGGACACCGCAGAGCCGCGGTGGAAGCCAAGCACCCACCTCCTCTCCCAGATTTCTGCCACCAGCATCACCCCCAACAGCACCACTGCCATTATCTCTATTTTCAGGCTCGTGGACACGTTTCTTGGCATGGATGGGTGTAGGAACTGGCTGTCTTCTCCATGCTGAGCCCTGCCACGGGCTTGTCCCCAGCTGCCACCGTCCCCCGTCCCCAGCCCAGGGCGGCTGCAGCTCCCCGTCCCCTTCGCAGCCTTTCCCAGGGATCTATATCGGATCAATACGCGTCTAGTCGGGAGGTGAAAGGTGAATACATTAAAATACACTTAGTAAACACCATCCGCAGAGCTGGTGAGAAGGTGAAGGCAAGAAATCATTGTAAAATAGCCCCTGGAAGACACATAACAGGAGAGAGCCGCATCCAAGGGCCGATAAATCTCCAGCCGTGGGTCTGAGCTGTGGAGGGAGCAGCTTTGGATTGAGCAGGGCAGGGTCTGAAAGCGGCAAAAGTGATGGGATTCACTGGCTTTCCAGGAGGGATACTTCCCCAAATCCTCTCCCTGGCCCAGTTAATTCGGAAAAGGCTTGTGTTTCGCAGCAGCCGGGCACAGGAACGGAGCAGCGGGGATGTGCTCGGGAGCGCATTTTTTGCACCCAAAAAGCATCTCTGGTTTCTAAATGATTTAAACTGGGACCTTGGAGGTGGCAGGAAACATCCCTGGGAAAGCTCAGCGCTGGTTCGCAGCCTGCCAGACCCCGGTACCGCGGTCGGGGGGAGCAAACTCCCCAAACCTGCCCATGGGACTGCGGAAAAGCAGGAAGCAAAGCCAAAGGGAGAGGGGATCTCGGGGGAAGGTCTGGGAGGTGTTCCGGGGTGCGGGGTAGGACGCGTGGAAATGCCACAAAGGTACCAAAAAAAGGCTTCATTGCACTCTGAGCTGGACCTGGGCTCAGCAGATGCTATGGGAGATACTAGAGCTGACAGCTATAGGAGATATATATACAGACAGACAGCGGTAGGAGATGCTATAGATGGTAAAGGAGATTTTACTGGTTTTTACCTTCAATTGGAGAGTCAGGAGGCAGGGGACAAGCTCCTTGTGTGCAGACAGTATGTCATCCCTTCTATCTGCCCAAAACCAAACCTCTTTTTGCCGCCAGCCGCCATGTGCTGGGGACAGAGAGGCTACAGCAGCTCCTGCATCCACCGTGTACCAAAATCTTGGTGTAATCCTACCCTTTAGATCACGGGGATCCATGCCCAGAGCATCAGCCCCCAGGAAAACGGGGTCCTCACTCAAGCCAAGATTAATTGGTACAAGTGGAAGCTGTTGCAGAGTCAATAAAACGCTCCTCTCAGCCCTGCTTAGGGCTGCAGGATTCCCAGCCACTGCTAGTGGCATCCATTGATCTGGGAAATTTATTCCCTAGAGACTTACGGGAAATGGTTCGAATCAATTTAGACCCAATTATCACACCAGTCACCTAAGAGCAGCGTAAAGAGAAAGCTTTCCTCCTCCCACCACAGCAGAAGGAGAAACCCAGTAAAAATGAGCGTATTACCCCAGGCGGGACTCACGGGGATCCTTAAAGATGCCCCGATATTTCCAGCAAAGAGCTTAAGTCTTCAAAACCAATAAAACAACACCACTGGGGAGCAGCCCAGGGTTTCCATTTGGAAGCCTGGGCTTTGCTAGCGGGCAAACTGCCTTCCCAAACCCACGGAAACACCTTCGGTGCCTGCACAAGAAATAGCACCAAATACCACCCGCCCAACCGAGAGCTCCCGGGGGAGACGCTGACACGGCCTTTGGCCCCAGCAGCTACATCCAGGCTTCTGGAGAGCAAACCGGAGCTGATCTGCTCCGTCCATCCGTGCTCTCGGAGGGGCAACCATGGCTTGCTAACAGGAATATCGCCTTTCTGCTTGGCAGAAGCCCCAGCCTGGGGGGGTGGCGAGTCAATACGGGGACGGGGTGGATGGGACAACAACGTGGGAAAGTCATATCTATACATCCTCGGAGGAGGAGGAGCACATCTCTCCTGTCCAGCGACACGGACATCCCACCCAGCGTTGCAATATGGCAAAATACTCAGCAGCAGCATCCGCTCACCGCCGAGCTGGGGCCAGAAGCATTTGCCCGGGCTGGAGCTCCAGAGAGCCGGCCTGGGGCCAGCCACGCTGCTCCTGCTGGCCCAGGGAAGAGTTAACGCAGATGTTAGGAGGCAAAACCAGAATACCGGCTCGGCAATAAATCTGCCTGCCCCCGGCGGGGAGCAGAGCAATAAGAGAGATTAAAGGAAGCAACCCAGACCTCTGCTTCCATCGATAAACAAGAAAAAAACAGCAAAACAGCTCCGGGATGAAGCCGGCAAAGGGAAAGCTGCCCGGGTGGCTGCCGGGGGCGCGAGGCCACCGAGCCACGCTCGCACACGTGTCTGGGACGTGCCCTTTTGCTTCAGCCTCCTGGAGCGATGCAACAACCAGAAGCGCCCGTGGATCCCACGCAGCGATGGCAACCTCCGGAAAGACGAGAGTCCCCGCGGGATCGTTTGCTACCACCGGCCAACCGAAGATCTTTAGGAGATGCGAGAAAGAAATCTATATTCTGCCGGCGCAGCCCCCTCCCCATCCCTTCCCTCTTTGCCCCCGGGGCTTTGGTTTCCTTCATTATTTTGTTTGTTTGTTTGTTTTGCAGCGGCCGATAAGGGCCCCTGTGCGGGAAGGCGGTGGGAACCCAACCCCTCGGCAGATCCAGCCTCCGCTGCCGCTCCAGCACCTGGAATACACGAGGTTTATTCTAACAGGGGATAAAAGGGGATAAAAAGGGATAAAAGAAGACTGAGAACTGCTGAATGAGTGATAAGTTCATAGCAAAAAAGCAAAAAAGACAAGCATGACCTGTGTCAGGGTGAGATCTTTCACATCATATCCTGGAAAAATTTAATGATGTTGAAGGGTTTTTTTCGTTTCCAGATCTCAACCTGCACGGAGCAGAAGTGGCTTTCGTAAAGGGCTTCAGAAAGCATCAAAGCAGCCAGTGATTGCGCACCGGCAGGGTCATGTTTATACTGGGATTACAAGCACTTAACACCTTTGGGCTGTCTTTGCAAAGCAGGTCAAACCGCAGAGCTCAGCTCCTGAAACCAAGGGCCCGGCACCCCGCGGGAGCTCTTTCCCCCTGGTTTTCATTCCCCAGCCCCGGGCCAGAGCGTGCTGTGGAGAGGCCGAGGAGATGCTGCTCCCCCGGCGCTGCCGGCCTCGCACCAAGAGGGCATTGAGCCCAATCGATTCTGTCCCGGTATCAGGTTTGCGGCTCCCCCCGTCACGGGGACAGCTGGGGGGGCTGTGACACCCCAGCGAGGTCCCCCGGCTCCTCTGCTCCCACCTGCCCGCGTGGCATCGCAATTAGCTGCGTCGGTAACGGCTGTGATGTCAGAGCGGGAGGATTATGACTTCAAAAGGAAGAATAAGCAGAAGGAATGAATTACATCCTTCTCCCGACGCCAGGGACGCCCAAATGTGCGAGTAATGCTGCTAATTAAGGAACAGAGAAGGCGCTGGCAGTGCTCCCGGCCACCGATGCTGCAGCCTGCCCCACCGACAGCCCCAGCTTCGGGCAAGGACCACCCAGAGCCGGGGCATCCAGGCATCCCTCGGGATGCCCGTCCCGTCTCCAGGCGTGACTTCACGCTGGATCCAGGCACCGGCAGCCCTCACAGGGTCTCTGGAAGCAGAGAGCACCCGGAGGCACCCAATTAACAGGGCAAAGTCATCAGCCGAGCAGCCCCACAGCCCGTCCTGTCCCGAGCCTGCTCTCTGACCGCAGCCAGCACCGTGTGCTGGAGGGAAACATGGCAGCCCCGGAGCCAAGGGCAGAGCCAGGCCTCCCAAACGACAGCCTCATCTTAATCAACTCGAGCTCAGGCTCAGCTTCTCCTCCAGGACCCTTTCTGCAAGCGAGAAGCACAGCCAAGGCTCCAGGCAACTCGTGTAAACACTCGGTTCCTCCAGAAAGAGCCAGTAACTCATGTGACCCGCACTATTTATTTTTCTAAGACCGTTTCTCCTGCCCTGGCACTGCAGATTCTGCTTTTGACACCGACTTTCTCTTGGAGACCAAAAGGCACGAACCCTCGGTGTTTAACCTCGCCGAGCCCTGGGGTCCCTGCCCGGGGACAGCCTGCCTGTGCGGGCGAGATGCTGAACACGGAGGGATGGGCAATCCTATAAATACCCTTAATTATTACCCTTAATTATTCCCTAACCCCTTGCTGCACCTTTCCAGCAGCCCTGCCTCCTGCCTGCCTTCCCCAGCCCTCTTGTTTTGCTTCTCCCTCCTGCTCCCAAGGCGCTGGGCTCCCAACCCCCCACAGCCCACCACGAGCTGGGAGGCTCAGGGGGGCTCAGGGGAGACCCGGGCGTTTCGCCACCGACGCGTATTATTTTTGGCCCCCTCGGCGAAGGCAGGAGGGGAATCTGCCGCCCGCGGAGAGCGAGGCTCGGGGGCCAGGCTGATGGCAGGAGCAGACGCTGGGAACCGAACGGCCTGAAATTACAGAACATCTGGCCGGGAGCAGCCGCAGCCACCCGGACATGGTGGCCAAACGCAGCGCTCCTGCCACACGCTCCACGTCAGCGGGGCCGGAGCAGGACCATGCTTCCTTCTTCTCCTCCGGAACCAAAATCCCTCCTCTACCTCTGCCATCCCGCTGGGTTTTGTCCCCACCGCCCCGCGGAGCAGCTCAGCATCTCGCGGGCAGCACGGTGCTCGCCTTCGCTCTCTCCCATCGCTCTCCGAACGGGCCACGAGGAGAGGGACCGTTCTCGGGTTCTGTGAGACCGACGCGTGGCTGCCAGGCAGCTGGGGACAAGCCGGCTCTGTCAGCAGAGCCTGGGGACCAGCGTGTTCTCCATCCACCCTTTTCCCGGCAAACACTCAGCTCCCGTCCGGAATCATTTAGCAAAAAGGCAGGGCTGTCCCTGGACGCTTCTCTTCTACAATGATATCAAGAGGAACCTCGTGGTCGTTATCCCGGGCTGGTGGCGCCTTCAACCCTGTAAACACCAAGACATCCCACTTTGCAACCCCCCCTTCTCCCCGTCCCCCCGTCCCCTGGGGGGGTTCCATGAAACTGCCACGGCAGAAGCGTGGGGAGGGATCTGTCCCACGCGGTCGGCATCACCCGGCTGCACCCGCTGCGGGGGCACTCGCCTTGGGGGGTATTTCCAGACCCACGTATTCCCAAACGCCCTGGGGAAGGGAAGAGTGGAAAGCACCTCTCTCTCTCCCCCTCATTCCCAGAAAGGCTTTTGCGCCTGGGAAGGAAACGGTTGCATGTGCTCAGCCACCGCGGGAGCCAAGCCCTGATATTTGGCTCGGCGAGAAGGTCAGGAGAGGCGACCCGCTCGCCTTCCTCCAGCCAAGGGAGGCTCAAAACCCTGGCTCCAGCCAGACACATGCCGAGGGACGAGCCACGCAAGAGCCCCGCGGCCGAGCCGAGCCGCCCACCGAGCCCCCCCCACACAGGGGGGGCACACGGGGGAGCTGCCAGCGGTGACCACGATCCCCAGCAAGGAGGGGTGGCGACCCTCAGCCGGCCAAAACGGCAGGCGTCTGGCTTGGCTTCCCGCTGAGGAGCTCCAGACCGAGCAAAGACAGAAAATAAAGGATAAAGCCATCAATTGAGGCGGACGGCTCGCCCCGGCCCTCGCCCCTCGGCGCAGGGGCACGGCCAGCCCTTGACTCACATCTCCAAACCCCTCAAAGGACTCTTTGTCTCCCCCAGCCCCAGCCCACTCGCCCGGAGCAGGGGACAGAGGCATGAGCCCCCCCGGGGACGCCGCGAGCCCCGTGGGGACGGCGGGGAAGGAGCCCCGTGCGCCCAGGGACGCACCTCGGCCGTTCCCTCCGCGACGGGGCGGTGAAGCCTCCAGGCAGCTCTGCTCGCCCCGGGCTTAAACCCCTCCGGAGGGGGCTTGAGTCGGGGACCCGTTGCCCTTTCACGGGAAACACGTGCGTCCCCCATATTTAAGCTAATATCAGCCTTCTCACGCCCCAAATTTGGCCGTGTTACCCCCCCTCCAGCCAGCTCGCTCCAGCCACGGACTTGGGAGTTCATCCCTCCAAAGGAACCTGCCGCTCTCACAGCCCCGGCCTGTGATTTATTTAATCGCTCTTTGGATAAAGTCCTACACGTATTTCCAGTTTCACTGGGGGTGGTTCGGGTGGTGTTTTTTTTCCCTCCCCCCCTTTGGCATCAGCTGTGCTCTCCCTGCAGGGACAGAGAGGAGGGGGAGCGGGGAAGGCAGCCGGAATCCGATTGCAACCTTCACACGTTTCCAGGCTTTTTGGAGCCCTGTTTCCCACCAAGAAAGCTGGAAACCTCAATCCGTCAGGCCACCTAAACAGAAACACATGGCCGCAGCTCCGCTCGCCAGCAACGTGAAGCGGGGAATCAAAGCGAGGGAGAAATGAAGGGTTTCACCCACGGGAGCGGGTTCGGCAGCGCCAGCCGGGGACACGGGCAACGGGGTGGCTCTGGCAAAGAAGAGGAGCTGGAAGACGTTCAGAGCTGGAAAAGAGAAGAGGAATTTGAAACCTGAGGGCAGAGAGGATGAGGATGCCGGACAGGCCTGGGGAGCGCTGCCCGAGGGGATGGGGAAGAGCGCGGCTGAGTTACACCCGCTGCAAAATTCATGGAAGTTTCCCTCGAAACAGGAGCTCCCACTCGCATGTGGGCTGTGCAGCTGAACGCGCCGTTCCAGGGGAAAAAAAATATCCCACAGAAGCACTTAAAATATTTGCATTAAATACCCAACAAGCCTATCAGGATTAATAGCATTACAGTAAATTCCAGACAAATTAATAACCATTAGGCCGTCACGTAAAAGCACTCCTGGAGCTGGCTGGCCTAAGCCTCCCTGTAAATCACGTTGCTATCAGTAGCCAACCCTCTGTTCCCAAACCAGGAACGCCTTTTGCCAGCAGCGCCTCATGATACAAATAAAAACATCCCGACGGCATCGTGTGCCGGCACCACGCGTCCCCGCAGCCCGGGAATGAAGCGCTTCTTCACGTTATCACAAATAAAAGCCACCAAGACGGCAAAGAAAAATATTGCACGTCACCTTTTCTGATTCATAGTATTTCTTGCAATTCAAAAGCACCAGGATAGAGGGTGTTTGGGAGCTCGGCTCTTTCCTACTGGCTGTTACGCACAGGGCAAAGCTTGCAGAAAGGTGCCAGGGGGGAAGAGGGATGCTCTGGGGTTAATGGAGCGCTGGGGAGGATGCGTCTGATTTCCAGCTGCCATAGATTCCCTGCATGATCTTACACAATTAATCCGCCGCCCTGGCTCGGTTCCCTCCCCTTTCCCACCCGGCAAAGCACTTCTGCATCCAGGGACTCACAGCCGGGGTTGTCCCGTCGGCTGCGCACAGCTGGCCCCCGACCCCGTCTCAGGAGCCCACCCCAGCCCCGGCGGGCATGGGAAGGAGAGGGAGGGTTTGTCTGTGCTGCTGCCACCGGCGGCACAAACCCCTTCGGCCTCAGCCCCCCCGAAAGGAGAAAAGATGAGAAAAAGCCTCCCAAAACCATAAAAGATGAGCAGAAGTGGGGGCGGGGGGCGGAGGGGGAGAATTAACCTCTCCAAAGCCGTTGCAGCACCACGGCTCCCAGCCAGCTCGGAAAACGCTGCCCTCTACCACGTTCAAGCCCTGAGATTAATTACCCGGGTTAATCGCAGCTGTAATAACTGGCTTAGTCAGCATTACGACACCCTCCCATCCTGCGGGTCTGCTTCGTACCTGGAAAAACCATCCCTGGCTTTTCCCTGCCCATGTGTCGGGGCTGGGGTGGAGGAAGGCCCTGCCTTCCTGGAAGGCTTTAGTCCAGCCAGGATTTACCGACTTTTTTCATGCAACCGCGGTTTTCACCCCGTCCCCCTGCTGCCGTTGGGTGTAAGAAGCGTCCCGTGGGTCGCTCGTCACCTGTGAAACCTGCTGCTCTTCTCCCAAAAGGAGTTCGCAGCGTCGCCGCTGCTTCTTTCGGCAGAGCTGGTGTTTTGGTGCAGAGCAAAGAAATCACCAAGCCCCGATTTCCCACCTCAGGGCTGGCCGACACTCCGACAGATGTTTTCTATAAATAGCAAAATAAGGAGCACACAAGCTGCAGAAATAGGGAAAGCAAATCCAATTAGGTTGGAAAAATCCTTTCCCGGGCTTGCAAAAGGTCTGTGGTTAATCATCTCCAGGGTGCATCTCCATTAACGTAATGGAGATTTTAGGTCCCTGTTCAGCCCCTCCTTTGGGGTGAAACCTGGCCATGGGGGCAGGGAAATGCATCGCCCTCTCTTTGTCCGCTTCAGAAACAAGAATGTGAAAATTTGAGCTAAAAAAAAGGGATTTGCCAGGGGAAGAAAGGAAAAAGAGCATTAGAGTTTGCTTGATTTCCTATAATAAAGATTGATTTTTCTCCCGCTGCTCTCTCGGACTTTGGCCCGGGATCTGGGGCTCCCCTGGGGGCCGGCCCGCAGTGTAGGTTTCACTTAAATGGACAATTTGTTGCTTTAACTTGCTAAAACCTCAAAAGCCACAACAGGGCTCGGTTATACACGCTGCTCCTTTCCTGTCTCGGGTCAAGTGAGCACCGGGCCCTGCCAGGTTCGTCAGGAACCGCGATGCCGGCGGGGGCTGACGCTTTCAAAGAGCCCCCCCGTGACCCTCGGTGACTGAGGTGGGCTCAGCTCGAGACCTCTTGAAAGCGGCCCCAGTTCCCTGGTGCCAAAGCTCTTAATCCAGCAGCAAAAGCTTAGCCGAGACGCAGCGGTGGGACGCCAAAGTGAAGCAAATTCAGCCTCCAGACATGGTTTTTTGTTCCTAAATCAGAGCAAAAATTAACCAGCAACTGGATGGAACTAAATAAATAAAAAAAAAAAAAAGGGATAGAGAAATCTTCTCATGAAGTCATTCAACCGAGGCTGGAAATTGTCCTAAAGGGTGGGCTCTGCTGCCGGGGACGGCAAAGCCAAGCCATGGGTTTCTGTCCCCGCTCCAAGGGCTCCTTATGCATTTTGCATTAAGCGGTAATTGGATAAAATGCATAAACAGGCGCTGGCAGAGGGAAGAAGCCTCGGGCTCCCTCTCCCGGGGAGGCACGGGCTCCCACCGCGGCTCTCGGTGAGCGGTGGTCACCAGCGGGGACCTGTGCCCTGACCTTGGCCACTCGCTTACGGACGGAGGACACGTGTGAATCCTCCCCCAGCAGGAAGGAGGACGGGGACGTGGTCTCCCCCAGCCCAGAGAAGAACCATAAGGAGCCCCACAGAGTCCCCCCGGCCTTTGCACGCGCCACTTCTGGGTGCTTCTCCCAAGGCTCTTGCTAGTCTGGGACGTCACCCCTAAGGAAGCATCCCCCAACACCCACTGAGGCTCGGCTTCGCCTTGTTGGGAGGGAAAAAAACAATCTTGCATTCAGTGGGAGACTTTCTGATCTAATAAATCCCCCTTCCTCCCTCCCCGGCTCCCATGAATCGCTCCCTTTGCTGCCGCTAGAGCTCGAGGCGATGGGACAGAGCCCGCTCGCCGCTCCGTCCCGGGAATTCGGGCATCAATGGACCCCGAGCCTCAGCTGTTCCAAACTGGCCCTGATCCACGAGCTGCTCTACGCTGTCTGGGATCCGGCCATCGGAGTAATTAGGAAAGCCGCATCATTATCCGAAGCACGGTTTTCCAAGAGCAAATCCAGCTGGGTTATTCCCTGCAGAGCCCGAGCTTGTCAACACGAGCTCGCACAATGCGCCGCGCTCCGCTCCCTCCTGCGACGGCGAGCACCGGCTCTGGCTGTGGGAAAGGGTTCGGAGAGAGCAAACGGGCCAATTGAGGAGTGAAATGGGGCTGTCACACCGAAAAAGCAACGCTGAGAAGAGTGTTGCAGCCTTTTCGCTGGTTAAAAGCTGCTTTATCCCCCCACTGACCCTCCAGCCTTCTCAAGCAAAGCGGGAATGCTTAAAACCCAGTGAACTGAAAAGCAGAGCCTAAAGAAAGGCAGAAATTCCCCCAAAGCCGTTGAACAAGTGAAGCGGCCCCGGAGGGCAGGGAAGAACGCTCATCAATCACAGCCCCGTCCCTCCCCGTGCCCCCCCGGGAGCCGGGACCTGCTGCCCGTGCGACCCCGTCCCCTCCTCGGGGACAAGGCTGGGCTGGAAGTGCAGGTGTCGAGGGGCAGATTTGCAGCTTTTTGTCTGGATTTGTCGCTTTTCGGCGGGGAGAAGGCAGCTGGAGGGTCAAGGGGTGAGCGGAGCCGGGGGGCGATGGGGCGCACGCGGTATTTTCACTTGGGGTTCCACATTATTTATTTTTTTTCCCCAGTTCCTTATTTCAGGGGAGAAGCCAAGCGCAGCCCTGGGCTACGCCTCAGCTCGGGGGTCTGGGTTGAAGGCACGGACCCGTTGGCTGCTCTCAGCCCGGTGCGCCTGCAGGACCCTGCCTTGGGACTCCAAACGCTTTGGCTCTGGGCTGAGCCCCCCAGTAATTATGAGCCCCCCCCCGCCAAAGCCAGGTCACAGCTCAGCGATGGCAAAGGGCTGGAGAGGCTCAGATCAGCCTTGCCGTCACCGCTGAGATGGACGGGGCACGAAGATCGGTGCCAGGATGGAAAGAAGGAGCTGAGAAGGCAAAGCCCCCGGGAAAACGCCGGGTCTCAGACGCACATCGCCCCACGGGGACCCCCCCCAAACACAGAGGTGAGGGCAGGAGTGGGGCTGATGCTGCTCCAGCCCCACAGCGCACAGAGACGTCGCTTAAAAACACACGAGCAACGCGATGCACGCTCACCTCCTTTTGTGAAGGCACCTGCCCCATTTACCCCCCTCCTCCGGCACGTCCCCCCCAGCCCACATCCCGCTCAACGGCCAAATATCCCCCGCATCTGCCCCAAAATAAGCCCGAAGCACCTGGCCCAGGCGCCTTGCTCCGGGCAACCCGATCCCCGGGACGGAAAGGGGCTCGGTTCCCAGCCGGCCGGGACGGGGGGGCTGCGCTCGGCCAGCACCGGCCGCCCCCGCTTGGCCCCGGCCCAGGCGGCGGATGGAGTGCAAGCGCTGGAGACGCACGGCCGAGCGCCTGCCCTCCCCCTCGCCTGCTGGCCCTTCGCCCCCCTCCCGCCGCACGGGCTTGTGAAAAAACCCACATTTTCAATTATTATGAGGAAATTTTGGGGCGTGTCCTGGTTCGAGCGACGTTCAGTAATTTTACTTTTCGGTAAGGTCTCTTCTAACGCTTGGGAGAACTGCATTTTTAGAAGGCTCTAGTGTCCGAATTTGTGAAAATATTCACTTTACAGCCAGCTCTGGGGTGCTGGTTTCAAGGTCTCGGTGTTTTCAAGCTCCCCAGGTGTGGGGACGAGGAGGAGCGAGAGCCGGGCACTCGGCCCAAGCTGCCAACAGGGTTATTTCACACCACGAACGGCACATTCGACATCAATTAGAAGGTTTGCTGAGGAGTTTTCTCTCTCCTGTAACGGCTGTGATCCTGAGAACTCCTTGCCCCAGTGCCGGAGCCCTGAGCCCTTCCCTTCCTCATCCCACATTTGCTGTCCCCGCGGGGAGCGCACGGCTTCCTACGGTAGGATGGGCTGGGCGCTGTATTTTCACATGGGCTTGTATTTTTATGTTGGTGTCAGGGTCAATATCGGTCCTTTCGTATTATTAATGTTAATCATTTAGTCCTATTCCGTTAAATCTGTTTACATTTCAACCCTCGGAATTTTTCTCAATTCCCCTTCCCCTTTGGGTCACCGGGCGATAGAATAATTGTCTAAATGACAAGAAATCGTCGTGGGCTCCTCAAACCCTGCCAGGGTGGCATTAGCCCAGCCCGCGAGAGTGCCCAGCCACCCCCAGGACCGTCAGCCCCTACGGCTGCATTTCCGTGGAATCAGCTCCGCAAAGTCATTTGAAGCCCCAGCGAGTGCCCGGGAAAGAGGGCGGTGGGTGCGGAACAGCAGCGGGGAGCCCCGGGGGGGGAACGGGGAGGGTGGCTCGGCTCCGTGCACCCCCGTGATGCCGGCAGAGCCGACAGCCCCGGGTGGGATACCCACCCCCCCCCCCGCCATGGCAGCGATGGGCAAGGTAGGATTCTTCTTTAAAAGAAGGAAAAAAAAGAAAAGAAAGAAAAAAAAAGGCAAGAAGAAAAAGAGCAGGTTTTTCCCCCCCTCCCTCAAATTTTTCAGGAAAAAAAAACAAACAACAACCCCTTTTTCCCCACCTTTCCACCAGTTCTCATCCCAAAACACCCTCCCTGCTTCCTTATCCCCTTTTTTACGACAATAAGGCAAAATTTTCAATGGGGGAAAAACCCCACCACTTGTCCAGCCCGCGCTAGCATTAAGAAATATTAATCATTAGTATTATTCCGTGGCTCCCAGCCTGGGCTTATCCCCCCTCCGCAGCCAGCCCAGGGAAGCAGGGGCAGGAACGCACAACCACGGGAAGAGGCGGAGGGGGCCGGGGCCGAGGGGCAAGGTTTGGCTGAAGCAGCTCTTGTCTAGAGATGAGCTTGGGGGGGGAAACTGAGTTTTAGGAGGTGAGAAAAATGAGAATCCCCACCTGCACGGGCTTGGGAAGGGGTACTTGAGAAGTTCAACCACCTCCCTCCAAAACGTGCCTGAGAAATTAAGATTTTTCTAGCAAAGCTGTGTTCATTCAAGGGGCCTGGCGGGGGCATCTCCTTCCTCCGCTGTCGGGTACGCACCAGCCCTCCTCCCAAACCTCTCCCGGCCAACGCCAGGTGCTTACAGCACAGACAGGACGCGAGGCGAGATCCCGGCATAAATCCCTTGACTCCAGCAGCTACGAGAGGCGAGGGGGGGGCAAAGCAGCCCGTCCTAGCGCAGCAGGGCCGCAGACAGCCGCTCTTTTGGGGCCAAAGCTGAGCTTTGAGCCTCCGAGATTTGCTGCTAAGAGGTTTTTCCTCTCCTCGCAGCTCGAGCAGCAAACTGCAAAGATTTCGGCCTCTTCTGTCTCCAGACTAAAATAGCACAGAGGGCATTTTGCACGCCAGCATCTTTCCCCCACCCCCCATCCTTTCAAAGGCATGCAAACAACTCAGTCCCAGCCAGAGGCATCGCAGCATTTTTACTGATCATTTTAATTTCATTCAACGCTGCCCCACACCGAGAGCCGGGGCAAGAAACCCTGCCGGCTGCAAGCCATGCAGCTTTTTGTGCCAATAGCTGTGTTTATATTGCCTTTTCCCAGGGATAGGACCACCACGTAAATGTGGGACACGACCCGGTGAAACGTTACTGGGACGTGAACCCTTTTCATCTCCAATTTATCATTTCAGATCAGCCCTGGAAAGCCACTGGCATTGCTGTTTGCTGAGCCCAGCAGAAACGCGCCGTTTATCTCCATCCCGCTCCGGAGGAAGGAGACGCGGCGTGAGATGTGAACCGTCACCTCCACCAGCGATCCATCCCGCGGAACGCCCCGCGCCGCCTCAACGGGCAGGATAAATGACTTTTTTTTTCCCCCTGAGGTTTGTGGTTTCAAGGCACCGGGGTTGTACCGGCTGCTTGCACACACTCTGCTGTCCTACGGGAGGATTTGCAGGTAAAATTAAAGCCTTGCTTTGGGACAGATCCTGCACTCGACACCCAAAGCGCAGGGAAGGGCTGCCGACGGCTCCGAGCCTCGGCTCTGCACAAACACTCCTCTGGCACAGCCCTGTTTTCCCCAGGATTGTTTCTTTTCCCACAGAGACTCCAGTTGCCTCTTGGGTTATTTTTATGAAATGATATTCAGCCTCGGAGGGTGGGAAGGGAAACCGGAGCCACCCGTCCCCGGCCGGGGGGGACCCGCCAGGCCCCTCGGGCTGGGGCTGAGCATCCTCGGGGGCAGCAGCCACAACCCCCCTCTCCCAGCACCCCCAGGCCAACGGGGACCCTCCTGCCAAACCCCCCCGAGCAGAAGCAAGACATTTCTTTTCTCTCCCATTCGGCCTGAGAAAATCAAATGAGCCAACGCAGAAAAACCCCGAGGAGCCAGGGATGAAAAATCATCCAAACCCTCCAGAGTGCGGCAAAACGGGACACGCTCGTCCCTGCCAGGTCCCCAGCTCTCCCAGGGTGAACATGACTTTTGCTTGCAGAGCGGTGTTTTCAGGGTTTCTGAAGCCGCTTGGTTTTCAGCTGCCATAAACAACGCCGGGATGCGGAAGGTGGTTTGGGGCAGGAGGTTTTGGGGTTGGCAGCCCCCGGCAGCGGTGGGGGCACCCAGGAAAGCCGGCGATGCCCAGAGCGGCTCCCGCCACCCTCTGCAGTCGCAGGGCAGAAGGGCTCCCTCGGCTGCGGCCGCCTCCGCCCGCCCCCCGCAAGGGCAGGATTTCCCCCCAGCCCTTCCCCAGCCCACCCTCCTGCTCCCCACCGGGGTGCACCCCACCTCACAGCCCCCACTGCGGCCCTGCACCCCCGAGAGCGTCCGCCCCACGAGATATGGGGCTCCAGCTTGACCTGACCCCCCAGGTTTGCCTTGCCAAACCATTTCCCCCAGTTCCTTAGGAAAAGCCCCGCTGCCTGCAGGTGTCCACGGGAGAAAACGGAAGCGGGGAGGAACCTTTTAATTTGTTTTCCCACTTAAAAATCCAAACAGGCTCCCGCAGCCTAAGCCAAGAGGTCTCGGCACTTGGAGAACATGCTGCGATTAGGTGTCACCTTTTAGAAATTATTATTCTTTGTTACTGGAAAAGGGAGGGGAAATATCTGTGTGCATGGCTGGGAACAGGGCGGAGAGCTGGGGCAGCGCAAGAAGCGGGATTTAATTTTCCCAGGAGCAACATTATTTTATATTTTAGCATCCAACAAAGTAGCCTGATGTGTTCCAAAGGCAAAACCAAACCGCACTCTGGAGGTACCCAGTTTACAAGCCCCGACACGACGGATCCTACCTGGCTGGGAGGGTCCAGCTGGATCTGGAGAAGGGCTGAGGATATCCAGGGATGGTGCCATCAGCTCCAAACCTCCCATCTGGCAGCTGGATTTGGATGAGGGGTTTGGGAGAACTTGTCCCAGGACAGTGCTGGGGCCCCAGAGCACGAACATCTCTTTCACATACATTTATTACTAAAAAAAAAAAATGGACCTGCATTATGGACGTGAACACCCATGAACACCAGCAGATGCATGCACACAGAGTGATAATTTGGGGGGGGAATCTGCTTGTCTTGTGCACGCAGCAGAGGATGAAGCAAGATGCAGCCGACTGGCACCCAGGAACCTGCCTTCTCCCCCCAGCTTTGCCACTGGGGCCCTAAATTCCAGTCAATCTGGAATAACTGTATCTACCAGCCTGGAGCAATCTTTTGCTACCTGCTAATGAAAGACTCTGTGAGAGGAAAGAATGAATTAACCACGTTTCACATATTTCTGGGTGCCAACAGCACCCACCTGCTCCTGTGCGAGCACATCCCTCGGCATCAGCCCAGCCGAGGAAGGCAGAGCGCATCCAGCGGGAGACGGAGCACTGAACCGTGGCTCGGTGGAGCCGAGCTGAAATCTCACCGCCGCGGCCAAGTAACCTTGGGGTGTCGGGCTGCAAAATAAAACCGAGGGTGGCAGCTTCTTTCCCAGAGTAACTGGAAGGGGAAAAGGCTGCACCGGGGATAGCAGCATCTTAGGCTCTGTATCCCTCCTAATCAACACCTGAATTAATGATCTCCCTCCCCTTACAGCTGTCAGGTGTTTGAAGGCTTGGCTTCCCACCCTCTCTGTGCTCTCCTGCTTCTCTCGAGTCTCTGCGTAAGCCGCTCTCCCTGACCTCCCGCTCGCTGCTGTCTCTCCCAGAGCATCTTGAATCTCAGGGCCGGGTTTTTTTCGGTCTTGGGCGCTCACATTCCTGACAGCGCTGCTTGACACGCGGCCGCTCCAGCTTTGCGAGAGCAATGTCGGGAGTTTATGGGGGCACGGGACCCTCCGGGCAGTGCTGTCACGCCGCCTCCCTCCTCCTCCTCCACGGCAGGAGAGGACCGAGCCCTTTCCCTTTGGCGACGAGCCTCCAAGACACCTGCCTGGCACCCTGCAAAAGCCCCCGGGCCCCCACGGCATGTGCCTCCTGCATGCGTGGACGCTTGTGGCGTGGCACCAGGGCCACGGCTCGCTGCAGAGCCCCCTTCCTCGCTGCTGCTGCCGGCGATGCTGCCAACAGCCAGCCCTCGCCCCCCTCCATCACACACCTGCACCTCAGGTCACCGCGACCTTTCTGCTTAAAAATATATTCCCCTTTCCAGGCTTTTTTTTTGTCTTTCTGGTCTCCTCCTAGCCTTCATTCTGCTGAGGTCGATAACGCCTTGTAAAAAAAAAAAAAAAAGAATTAAAAGCTCCCCAAAATAAAACGCGTTAACAGAAAGCTGCCTTGGCGGGCGGCGGGTGCCCGCCAGAGCCTCTCCCCGCCCCGTTGCCCCCCCTCCCGGCGCTCCGCATCCCGTGGTTCCCCGGCACCCCGGGCTGAGCCCACCTTCCCGGCGCGGGGTCCCGCTAGAGGGCAACAGAATCCCAGGAAAAACGCGGATCCGGGCTGAGCAGCGCAGGAGAAGGGGCCTGGCAGCGCCGCCGAGGCTTCACCCCTTCATCTGGCAGATAAATCACACCTGAAGAAAAAACCTCAGCTGCCCCCGGGCGGGATGAGCAGCGGGCGAGGGGCTGCGTCCTCCTGCCCCCAAACTCAGCCCCCGCTCGCCGCCACGGCAAGAACATCCCCCCCAGAGAGCCGGATCCCCTGGACGTGGTCAAAAAAAGAGGTTTTCCAAAGCTCTAGAAATAGGACAGGTGGGTAACATTTGATTTTTTTTTTTTAATTTTTTTTTTTAATTTGCACAATCTGAGAGTGTATTTTTACAGCAACTGGGGTGGCTGGATCATCGTGCTGGGAGCTGCACAAAGGAAGATGGAAAAGCCCCGTCACCCCTCTGTAATTCCACCCCAGGAGCGTCACCCCCACAGGACAATGAAGGAGCAGCAATTCTGGGCACCAGATATTCCTCTATTGGCAAAACCACGCAGAATAAACTTGCAAAATTCACTTTGGCACCCACCAGCTGGAGCTGCGGCTTCGGAGCAGCCGAGCAAAGCCGGAGCCAAAACCCCGGCACCAACTCACCCTGAGGCCGGGACGTCCCTGCCAACCCTGCCACCATCCTGGCCTGGGACCCCCCTGCGGAAAAAGCAGCAGGGACAAGGATTTTCTTTAGATACACTGAAGGCAGCACCCAGCCTTTCCATTACCTCCTCCCACCCCAATCCCATCCAATTTTACAGCACCGGGAACGTATTTGCCAGTGTTTAAAAGGAAACCTGTCCCTGAATGCTGGCTCAGGACTCACCTGGATGGTTTGATTTCTGCCGTCGAGGCCCCGTTTCCGCAGGGGAGGTGCAGGAGCCCCCTTTC
The DNA here is from genome assembly GCF_963924245.1 of Chroicocephalus ridibundus. NCBI lineage: Eukaryota > Metazoa > Chordata > Aves > Charadriiformes > Laridae > Chroicocephalus > Chroicocephalus ridibundus. The sequence continues at coordinate 1,448,793 of NC_086300.1, read as the reverse complement.
CCTGAACGGGCCCCTCAGGTGGACCCTGTGGACTGGGACATGTCCTCGGGCTGGGCTGGGGGTCACATCCCCACCGCCGCCCCGGGAAGGTGGAAGCGCAGCCCCATGCTCACCACGCACGGGCTATTTAAGTAGCTCCGGGGGGAGCCATCGCAGCACAAGATGAGCCAGAGCAGCTCCTAAATCAGTCCTTCTTTATGCCACTCCAGTCCCCAGCTCCCTCCAAACACCAGGAAACCCAGAAAGTCACATTAAATCATTTTTATCCCTTATTCTTCCTCCTCATCCTGAGCCACCCTGACCTCAGCTCAGCCTCCCTGAGTTGCAAGGAGCCCAATTGGAGCCGCCGAGCTGCTCCCAAAAGCATCTCACCACCCAGAGCCAGCATGGGAATAGGTGGGATGCATCCAGGATGGCCAGGGGGGCGGCGTGGACCCGAGCCCACACCCCGGGAAGGCTGTGCAAGGGATGCAATGCTCGGAGTGATTGAAAAGCAGGTGATGGCACATGCATTTGGAAGTTTTATGAAGATCTTTTATCGAAATCACAGTAGTTAGAGACGTGCAGCCTATTAAAGGTACCCAGCATGCCGCTGGGGCCAGGACAGCATTAGTGCCGCCGTATATCCTCCAACACTGTGTTCCTCCTGGTTTTAGGAGGCCCCAGGGTCCTTCCTGCACCACTCTTGGATTAATATTCTGGAGTTTAATAGCCCTGGCTACCAGGAAGATTTTTTTGAGGGATTCATCACCCCTTTGCTCCCTTTGGCACAGCTCGGCCGGGGCAACCGGGCTCCTTGCCCTCCATTGGCATTAAGAGGTGTCTTGTCTTCCTGTGCCCCAAAATGCCACCTCTCCAGAGGAGCAAATGCCATCAACACCGAGCAGGTGGCTCAACAGCGAGTAAAAAGCGATTCAACCCCCACTTAACTCCCGTGGCATCTGTCCGGGATGGTGTTTCCAACCTGATTCAGATTGCCAGCAAACCCAGGAGGCAACAGGCAGCACCTTGGACGCAGGCAGCGGGCAGCAGCCCTCCCCCCCCCCCCCCCCCCGTTTGTCACCCACCTTCCCCCCCTCCCCGAAACCGCAAGAGAAGCCTCCCCGTCCAGATCCCAGCACCGCCACCGCAGTCAAAAGCTGGAGCCGTTTGCTGTGCAGATGGGAGTGCTAGCAGGGCGTTCGGCGAGCGCATCCTGCGTCTCACAACGCGCCCTTTCCCCCGTAGTTTGCTCATCTTTAGCATCGCTGCAAGACCTGGCTTTCCAAAGCAGCTCAGGAAAAGAGGGAACACAAAAAAGGATACAGGGAGGAAGGTGAAGTGATGAAAGAAGAGGAATCGTCACCCAGGGGTTGAGAAAATACCGGGTTTAATTCTAGTCCTGTCCCTGGCAGGTTAATTCTCGGTACTGCGAGATGGGAAAGGACAACTGTTGCCTTCAGTGGGACAAAACCCACCACAAGCAAATCTGTCTTTCCGTAACAGCAAACCAGTGGCTTCTGATCCCTTTCTAAGCGCAGTGCTGCCTGCCGTCGCTTTACTTCTGGGCTCGTATAAAAATCAAACTGCCTGGCTTGGGGGAACAGGATCCGCATTTCCTTGTTCCTTTTACCATTTCCCAAGTCGAGGAGGGGCAGAGCCCCGACACGGCTCCCATTCGCCACCCCCCGGCTCTGCCATGCAGAGGGAAGGGGAGAACACCATTGCCCAGACTAACACGCGCATGTCCATAAACACAAAATCACAAATAAATTCAAAATAAACTCCCTGCCCAGCCTGTACCTCTTGCAAAGGAGACGCCGGACCCTCCAGGGAGGAGGGAAATGCTCCACATCCATTTTGAGGAGGTAGAAGGGGCCACACACAGACCCCAAAACCAAAAGACACAATTACAATTCTATTTTGCACGATTTTAAGGTGGGGGGGAAAGGAGACTGCACGGCCGCGCGGTGGGGGAGGAATCGGCGCTGCAGCAGCCGGTATTGGAGAAACAAAACCAAAACCTGCCCGATAAATCCAGGCCCAAAGAGTCTCCCCTCGCCTTGTCCACCACCTCCCGACGGGCAGAGCCGCTCGGCCCCGTAGGATGCCCCCCTTCCCCATACCCACAGCCTTCATGGGGGGGAGCTGGTGGCAGAAGCAGCCTTTTGCCTTTTCCTGCTGGTGGGACTGGGGGGAACCGGGTGGGGAAGAGCCGAGCGCCGGGGCAGAGGGTAATGCCCCAGTCCTGCCTGTTCCCCTGCTGCGGGATAAAGCGGTTTCCGAGGACAGGGGCAGTGACCCCGGTGTGTCCCCCCGCCTGTCCCCTCCCCAGCTGGCTCCCCTTGTGCCCGTTCTCCGGCACCATCCCGGGATGCTCCTCTCCGGGGAGCGATGGGGACGCCTTTGCACGACGGCTCCCCACCCCCCTCCTTGGGTGCCCCCACACCCCCTGCCAGAGCCCGCTGAGCCCCCCAGGGTCCCCCCATCCCCGGGGAACCCCCCCTCACCCCGCGGGCCGGTTTTCCTGGGCTGCGGGCAGCAAAGGGTTACAGCCGGCGGTGCCGCTCGGCCCCCAGCACCTGGCAGGGGAGGGAGCGAGGAGGGATGGAGCGGAGTTTCATCGAGTCTCCAACACGGCAGCGAGGAGCAGGCAGGGAGCAGGCAGGGGGAGCAGGCAGGGGGAGCAGGCAGGGGGAGCAGGCAGGGGGAGCAGGCGGGGAGCAGGCAGGGGGAGCAGGCAGGGGGAGCAGGCAGGGGGAGCAGGCGGGGAGCAGGCAGGGGGAGCAGGCAGGGAGCAGGCAGGGGGAGCAGGCAGGGAGCAGGCAGGGAGCAGGCAGGGAGCAGGCAGCAGGTGAAGCCGCCTCCTGGTCCGGCACAGCCGGGTGGGAGCTACCGGAGCCACCATGGGCCGGGGGGGAGCCCTAGGAACCGGCTTATAAAGGGGGACACCCCCTTCCCTTCGCTGACGTCCCTCGCTTAAAAAGACGGGAGGGAAAGGGAAGAAAAAAAAAAAGGCAAGGCAAAGCCCACCCAAACCCTCTCCGAATCCCCGGCACGGCGAAGGCGGGCGGCACCGGCTGGAAAATGCATCTCCCTCGGAGCTGCGTCGTCCTCCTCATCCAGGGGAGCATCTCTCTGCTGGTGAGCGCCGGGGATGGGGAAGGGCGGGCTGGGGGGTCGCGTAGCCAAAGGGACAGTGGGGGCTGACGGCCAGGACCGTTTCCCCCACCAATTTACCCCCCCCCCCCAAATCCTTCCCCACCCCCCCGCGGAAAAACAAGCGTCCCAAAACTTCTGTTATTTTGCAGTGGGCAGCGGGGGCTCGCAGGCAGGGCTGGTGCTAAAGGTACCCTAAAAATCTGCAGCCCCCCCTCCCCGGCAGGAGAGTCCTGGCAGCGCTGCTGGGGGCAGCTCCCCCGCACCCCCGGCTGGGGCAGAGCCCCGGCACAGCCCCGCAGGCCGACCCCCGCCTCGGCTCCCCTCCCCGCCAGGTGAGCCCCCGGCACCCCGGGGACCCGGCAGCCCAGCACCGAGGGCGACGGGGCTGCAGCATCCGCCTCCCGCCCGGGCACCCTCCCAGCCCGCTGGGTGCCCACAGCCTGGCTGCCAGGCAGCCCCCCCAGCCCCCATCGGTGCTTATTTTGGGGTCCACAGCCCGCCTCTGCGGTTACTTTGGGGTCCGGGGCTGGTTGCAGGCAGAGCCCGTGTGCCGGCAGGAGGAGAGTTTGCAGCGGAGCCCGTCCGTGGCTGCCAAAGGGCATCTCCCAGGGGTCAGATCTCACCTCTGTGCTCTGCTGTCCCTCGTGCTGCCCCGCTGCTCCCAGCTCCCTCTCGCCACCCGACACAGTTTGGAGGTCAGAAGAGGGGTCCGTGGGCCGTGCTGTCAGCAGCGAAACCCATGCGAAGGCCGGGAGGTGGGCATCCCCCCCATAGCACCCTCTCCCCAGCATCTGCAGAGATGCCCTGGGTGCAAGTGCTCTGCCCTGAGAGGTGCCGATGCCAAGCTGCACCGTCAGTGAGCAAAACGCACCCGTCCCGGCTCCTTCCACCCATTCCCTGAGCAGCCATGAGAACAAGAGCAGGGAAAAATTGCTTGTCAGAAGGGAAACGCGGAATACAGAGAGAAGTAGCAAGGAACGGCAAGAGAAAAGGGAAATAAGGAAAGCAAGGGTGGGAAAGAGGATGGCTGGGTCATGTCTGGAGAAGTGGGGTGACTCTGGAGAGTGAGACTGGGCAAGGGAGGGCACCCATCACCCATCTCTCACCCTCCACTATCGCTGTGTTCAGGTGATCTGTGGCCAAGAAGAACCAGGGACAGGCGCAGAGCAACGTGAACCCAAGACCCAGGAGAGAGCTCAAGTGCAGAAGACGAGAGGGCTGCTCTCTCCAAAGTCCCTGTTAACTCCAACCTTACTGCAGAACATGACCCTCCTGGAGCTGGTGAGCAGCTCGCAGGAGTTATGGGATATCCTGGACAACCTGTCCGAGCAGGACCACGCTCCACACCCCAGAGGACAGAGGGATTTGGGGCCACCTTCAGGCAAGCTTAAAAAAATTTTTGGCTGGGGAGATTTCTATTCCAACATCAAGACAGTGAAGTTGAACCTCCTGATCACCGGGAAGGTGGTTGATCACGGCAACGGCACAGTCAACGTCTTCTTCCGACACAACTCAACTGGGCAAGGGAACATCTCCGTCAGCCTCGTCCCCCCCACCAAGGCAGTGGAGTTCGACCTGGAGCAACAGATCTTCATCGAGGCCAAAGAATCCAAAATCTTCAACTGCCGCGTGGAGTACGAGAAAGTGGATCGTGCCAAGAAGACCACGCTCTGCACTTATGATCCCTCTAAGACCTGCTACCACGAGCACACCCAAAGTCACGTCTCCTGGGTCTGCTCGAAGCCCTTCAAAGTCATCTGCATCTACATCACCTTCTACAGCATAGACTACAGGCTGGTGCAGAAAGTGTGTCCTGACTACAACTACCACAGCGACGTACCCTACTACCCCTCGGGATGACGAGCTCTGCCCATCGCAGGATGCCCCGGTGACGAGCGGGTGCTGGGGGGGCGGGGGGGAGGGACGGGGACGGTTTTGTAAGCGGGGGCGGGAGCGCGGCGGTCCCTAGAAACCAGAAGCAAGGAAGGAAGAGGAGGATTATTCCATTTTCCCCAAAAGCTCCGATGTCAAGAGGAGGAATTGTAGGCTATGGGGTACCAGCATCGCTAAACCTGGCCTGGATCCGTGGTCTTTGGAGACTGGTACGAGGAGGCAGGGTCTGAATCTGGGATCCAGAAAACAGGACACAAAGCCACAACCAGGACTGGGGTTTCTCAGCGCAATAATGGCTTTGCCTGGATCTGGGCCACATGGTCCAAAAAGGTTGGTGACCCGGCAAAGAGGGCTCCAGAAGCAGGATTACACAGCCTGGAGCCCGGGGAAGACCACGGGGTGGGCGGAAAAAGGCACCTGATGCCCTCCATGGGCATAAGAGTCCATGGGCAGCCACATCGCCTCCCCCGCGTCCAAGTTCTGCAGCGGTGGGAGCTGGAGCTGGGTTTTCCCACTTCGGGAAGCAAAGGGCTACCGGGACGGAAAGGGGGAGCCGGGATGGGTGGGAGGGACCTTCCCGGGGTAGTCACCCCACCACGGCTCACACCGGGCACGGGGGGTTTTGGGGACTTGAAACTGTGGATCCGCAGGTAGAGAAATCCTGGTGGAATCTGTCCAATCTGCTGACACAATATATGATTCATGTGTTTCCCCTGACACGCTGTGATTCATGCGTTTCCCCTCCATCTCCTCCGTGCTTCGTCGCACTGCCGGCTCCCCGGCGCCCGCCCCCCCCAGCCGCATTCAGCTCCGAGCGCTGCCGTTCCTCGGTGCAAAGGTGCGTGCCCATGTCCGTACATGTGTGTGAAGTGCAGCTCTGACTGTAGCATTCAATTTACTTTGAAGGGAAAAAAACCCAAGCAAACCTAAAACCAAACCAAAACCACAACAATGCTGTCCTTGGGAGAGAGAATAAAAGTTCTCACGGTGGCACTGGGGCAGGTCAAGTGTTTTTACTGGGAACACGCTCAGTCTCCTCGGGGGAGAAGGGAAACAAACTGGTCGTGGATGAGGCACAGGGCACCGCCTCGCCCCGGGCCCGAATTTGGCTCCGTTCAGACGCATCCGAACTTGAACCTTCTAATAAGCGGGTGGGGGGTCCAGGTTTGGGGTCTGCCGGGACTCGGACTTTCGCCCAGACACGCAGTTGCTATTAGAGTCACAGAACCACAGAATTGCTTGGGTTGGAGGGGACCTTTCCGATCATCGAGTCCAACCATCGACCCAACTCTGGCAAAAGCCATCACTAACCACGTCCCTCAGTACCGTGTCTGCCCGGCTTTTAAATCCCTCCAGGGATGGTGCCTCCACCACTGCCCTGGCAGCCTCTTCCAATGCTTGCTGACCCTTTCAGTGTAAAATTTTTTCCTCATACCCATCCTAAACCTCCCCTGGGGCAACTTGAGGCCGTTTCCTCTTGTCCCATCGCCTGTTCCTTGGGAGAAGAGCCCGACCCCCCCTGGCTGCCCCCTCCTCTGTAGAGAGCGAGAAGGTCTCCCCTCAGCCTCCTCCAGGCTGAACCCCCCCAGCTCCCTCAGCCGCTCCTCACAAGACTCCTGCTCCAGACCCCTCACCAGCTCCATTGATGGGCTCATTCTGCACCACCGAGGGGTATTCCCAACCTCCTCCCCTTCCCCACGCATCCAAACTTTAAGCTCCCGCTTATGCCAACACATTCCCTCCTAAAGAAAACCCCCAAACCCCAGCTTTCCACCCCCAGCCCTCCATTTTGCCCCAAAATTCCCCGTATCCAGAGCACCAGGGCAGCTCCAAAAGCCCCCTCACACCACCACCCCCCGGCAGCGTTACCAGGCGGGTGTTGCCACCAGAGCGGGTTTTGTGCTTCCGCTTCCACAAGCCAAATTCCTTCCCTGCAGCCTGGGGGGAGGTTTTGCCGGCTGCTGGCGAAGTTTCATTACGTGCACTTTTACATCTAGACAGAGGCCAGTTCCAAAACACATCGAGCAAAGAAAGCCTTTTAGCGCAATAATCAATGAGAAGACTTTTACTCCCAGAACAGAAAGTTTAAAATGCTTTGAGAGCCCGGTTGCAGAAAATAACAGGAGCAATATTTGATATTTGGGGGGGGAGGGGGGGGAATCCTACCACGAGCTCTCTCACAAACGTTCGCTCCCCAAGGGTTCACGCTTGCTTTAAGGGAAGAGCACAAAAAGACTCTGCCGGCGCTGACAAACCAAACAAAACCCCCGCACACAAAAGTTGCTCATTTGGAGAAATTTCAGACAATTGCCATTGGAAGAAACAGAGCAGACAGCGGGCGCAGGGAACCAGGCTCAAAGGATGCACCATTGTCAAAAGTGATGTGGCAGCCGCAGTTACTAGGAGACCAGGACGGGCCATTATTCGGGCTCGGGAGAAGAGGATTCCTGCTAGCGGAGTCACAACCTGCGCTCAGAAAAAAAAGGGAGGATTTTGCTGAGCTGGAGGG